>NC_136057.1:964752120-966100014 GCF_964261635.1 Lissotriton helveticus
AGCCCATTACTGAAAAGGAAGTCTTCAAAATAATTGCTCACTTAAAGCCCACTTCCCATTCTACGGATCAACTCCCTTCCATAATAGTACAAAATCTCAACCACATCATTGTCACGTTCTGGAAATCAATACATCTCTCTCCTCTGGATGTGTTCCTGACTCCCTCCAACTAGGACAAATCACATCCACACTCAAAACACCAGGGGCAGACCCTGATGATCTCAGCAACCTCAGACCTATCTCCAACCTTCTGTTCCCACAGTAGCTTAACCAACATATGTGGCAATTCAACCTCCATGATACCTTCCAATCAGGATTTAGGCAAGGCTGTGGCACAGAAACTGTCATGCTCAATAACTCAGATGAAATCCACAGATCCTTAGACGAAGATGGCGCATACCTACTTATCATACTGGACTTATCAGTGGCTATTTATACCGTAAATAATGCAAGATGTGGGCATGAATCAAATACAATCAGTTTGTTCTTGGTCTTTTCTTTTATTCTTAAGATCTTCCGACAGCCGACACAGGTTTTGTCTCTTAACAAGGGAAATCGTCCTGCGACTTTATCAAAGCTGTACAAAAAATAAATAAGATAAGCTTTATTTGACATTTCGTATGTAGTCACACACCACCACGCATTAAGTACTGATTAAGATGTAAATTTAGACTATACGCTGGTAACTTTGATTTTAGGTGACATGGGCAAGCATATGAGCAATTGTTTACATTATAATAGCTGCCTACAGACAGAGCGATAACATTGATAACAATAACTGCATTTGACACTTCAGAATATTAGCAAAGCGACACTTAAATTAAACCGTTTGACACCATCACATGCAATGATTGCTATCCAATTGATGCATGTGTAATGTGGGGTATGTAAAATGGTTACAAGTGAGATCTTCTTGAAGGTTTCTATATAAACAGTATATTTTCCGCAATGACACATATATGAGATTTCTCTGGCATCTATTTGCTTCAGAATCGGGGACTGTTACTTCACACCTGAGCATTTGGATATATTATCAACCATAGTGCACGTCGCTAGAAACTGAACCCCTTTGTGGATTGGAATTATCACCACAATTTAAGTAGGTGATCATGCTTTTTACATTTTGGTTATTAGATTGATAGAGGGATATACTCATTCATGGCTATATGTATCTTTTTACAGAGTGCATACATTAAGACGACATAGGTATTTATCGCGGACTTTTACCTCACCAATTTGGGCCTTATATAATTTTTTGCACCATTACGGACGCACTTTGTCTCCATCACCTTATAATAATTTCTTATGACAAGCTACTAAGGCGATCTTATAACACAGACTCCGTGGCCAGTCACCTAATCTATCCTAAGCTTCTGGTGTACGCTATCTCACTATGCTATTGGTTTCTCAAATCATCTCTATCTTAGTCGTTTTGATAAACATTTGTATCTTTCACTTCAAACGGAACTTATTAATGTGATTTTCTATGGGTCATACACCTTGTGCACATTTATACGTTTTTATATCACTTCTCCTTTTCACCTTTATCTGGGTGAATGTGGATGACCCTAAAGTATACCTAATAAACAATTAGATGATACATTGCTTATCTCATCTGTTTTTTGTACAGCCTTGATAAAGTCGCAGGACGAATTCCCTTTTAAAGCGACGAAACACGTGTCGGCTGTGAGAAGATCTTAAGAATAAAAGAAAAGACCAAGAACAAACTGATTGTATTTGATTTATTCCCACATCTTGCATTGTGATAACTATTGAGACATGATTTTCGTATGCTGAGGATTTTGTTTGTATGTTTAGTTGACCTAGGTCAGCAATTTTGGGGAGATCAGTGGTTCTCCTTACCTTACAGCACCGAGACCAAAATAGGCTCCATATATTAATCCAAACATGGCGGCTCGGCTCATAACAGGTGTTAAGTGGTTTGAACACATCTTACCGGGCTTCAAGATCCTCAACTGGCTTCCCATTGAAAGAAGATATATTTAAAATACTGATTGCATCACCTACAAAGCCTTGCATACATACACCCAACTATCTAGACAACAAACTTAAGAAAGCAGAAATAATGAGAACTCTTAGAAGTTCCAACTCACACCGTCTTATTCTACCCAAACTGAAAAGGAATTCTAACATGACTCACTCTTTTTCTGGAAATGCACCTAGTATATGGAACTCACTCCCCAGAATTATCTGATGCAACCCCTCATTCTCCTGTTTCAAAAGGGACCTGAAACTTCTTCTCCTCAACAATTACTTTAACACGCATGATAACTGAACTGTGGTTCAATAACTCAATCTCCCCATGACTTGACCCTTTGTGACAGTCGCTTGTCTGATTGCTTCAGCTATCTAATATGTCATTTACTCCCTTAACTCATGCTTTTTTCTAATGGTTTGCATATTGTAACCTCCCTAATTGTTTGACGTCTCTCTTTTTCTCTATTTTTGCTTATGCCTGAACCTATGCCTCACATTTTATGAAAACCATATTATTTAATTATATTTTATTCTTCACTTTATGTAAAGCGCTCTCAGAACTGCAGCCCGACACTGCACCAATTCAGGAAAGACCTCAACACCTGGCTCTTTAAAAAAAAAACAACAGAGTTGCTCACACCCACCCTTAGCGCATTCAGACCCTAATGGGGGAGTAGTGCGCTCTACAAAACACTGATTGATTGATTGATAACTGCGGGTCTAGCCAGCGCTATGTAAAACCTCATAAATAAATAAATCATTGAAAAGGTGAGGTTTGATATTGAAGGTCAGAAAGGGGCAAAGCCCCTGGTCGGCATAGTTTTGGTTCTTATTTTGTCCTATGACATAAAGATTTGGGCAGTTTCCCTTGCTGGTGTTTTTAGTGAATGTCTGGTGCCAGGGGACTGCCTACTGGCAATTAGCTATAATTTGCATTTTTGTTATTTATTTTGTTAATGGAGAATAGTTGATAATAAAGCAATTATAAACCACCTTTTTGATGACGTGGGTAAACTGCTTGGCACGCTCTTGGCCGCGAAACTTCATTCTTTACTTGCTGCAGATGACATTATCATACCAACAGCTCTGGGCTGCTGTTCACTTGACAGTAAAGGAACATTCAGAAAGCTGTTAAACAGGCATACCTAAAGGTTTTCTGGTTTCAAATTTTGCAATTCAGCCACCATCAGATGAGTATATCTTTCCCTCTCACATTAAACATTAGAAGTTAATGCTTTGACTTTCATTCTTGGTGCATGAGAATATAGCATTGGTGGCAGACAAAAGTCATGTGATTCGGTTTGTTGTCCACACCATGCATCTGCTTCACATTCCCCTCGCCCACCTCTCATTACCCTGACTCTACCCCGCTGGCATAAATGCAGCCCTCTGGCATGCCACAGAAAATACCATTTTATGTGGTAGAAATGAAAACGCCCTCCTCAAAATAGTGGCCGATTTTGAGAGTTATTGTCATTTGAAGAAGTCGGAGGTAAATCACGAAAACTATAAAGCTCTGAAAATCGACTGCAGTGTCATTGGAGCTGGAAGAAGAGTTTGATTATTGGTTCATAAGTTTTTAGCAGAATGCCCTTTCCTATTAGCCAGTTAGGCCAAAAATAATACACTCATCATTAATTATGGTTAAGTTACAGCTGCATTGAACTTAAAACTAAATCATATTGTCAATAAAACTCGTTGTGCAATTCATGCCTCAAGGGGAATTCTCAGAAAACAGATTTCTTTTTGCCATAATTGTAGTGCACATACACAAAAATATATTTTATATACCAACTCACATTGCATTTCACATCCATTAAAATGGTTTCCTTGCTCAAACCATGGTGATTTTTGCAATGAAAATAGGACCTGTATGCTCGTGAAAGATGGTGACCTGAGCGTTAGGTCCGGCTGGGGTGTGCAAAGTTAGTAACATGAGGATGGTACACAGGACAGAGTGCAGGTAGCCCACTGCGCCGCATATACAGATGCCTTCCATTAACATCTTAAGCATTACCGCTGTACTGTATCACAACATTTCTCAATAAAAAAATTCTGAAATAAAAAAACAAATGTCCTAGAGCCAGTCTTTCCGTTAATTAAGAAAAGGATCAAATTAACTAGTTAAAAAATTTGAAAAAAAACATTCATCAAAAAGCTTGTTCTATTTACCCAACGGAAGGTTGCCATGGGAACCATAACATTAGGCCATGCGGAGCATGTATTGCTGCAGGATTACATAACATACAGAAGGGCAGAGCAACGCTTAGTTGGTTCACAAAAAATATGCTGCGCGTGTTTCTTTGCCAAAGCAATCATACGCATCTACGGAGATTAAATAAGAGACGGCTGTACAGAACTGCCCTTTATAAAGACCCCTTCACTTGCAGCTCACTGGCACGTGCAAGAGAGCGGCGGCCTGCGTAATCGCATTACACACGAGCCCTGAATCTCATGTGCACTCTACAGCTGAGTACGCATTTTTTATCTGTATTTTTTCCTGATGACTTCGAACATTAAGGTGATGCAAAAGTTGTATAAAACATTAAACATATAATACTGGAGTAGGAATAAAAAAACAGGAATATTGATAATAACTCGCATTTGATATTGCTCTTCATGCCATAGGTTTGCCAACCGTATGGTTTGTAAAATTTACTTATGTTATTATTAAATGGCCAAGGAGCACACTTTTTCATGGAGTTGTTCTGACGGGTATCACGTACATTCGGGGATTTGTTGTTCTTGTAAAGCGCATGAACACTGAACGAAAAACTGAATGAATACATTGAATGTATAAGATGATCACTACAAGGTCCGTGAATATTTTGTCCTAAAACTCTGCGACTAAAGACATTATGAAACAAAATTAATTCAATATTACACCAACCACAGTACATTGTAAAAGCTGAGAAAATTCTAATGTATCCATCATACGTTTGTTAATTAGTTATGCTTTACTTTACATAATATTTGTACTACTTGGCAGCAATGTGGGACAATCATCCCTGCATTAACTGATTCCCAAGTTTCACTCCGGGTGTTGTTTTAGTGAACTACAGGTGCGTACCTGCTGTAATAGGCATACTGTTAGATTTCCAGTTTAAGTCTGATGATGCCCGAATACGTGATCCATCCAAGAGACGGAATTTTTTTAAGTGATCGCCATATATTTGTAGGAACTGTTGTGAATCGTCCAGATCGTGATGGACTCCGCTAACACTTCTAAACTTTCCTGTGACAATCAATTACATTCTGATTGCTGCAGACCTGTTTTGCTTCCATTGAACTAATGAGAGGAAAAAAACTCAAAACAACAATTTGTAGGCATAATGTTTAGGACTGAAGTTAGTGTCCCTAGTGACCAGTAGTGAGACGGTTACCCTACTTTGATAGCAAAGCTATTGGTAGAAGAGTAGAACAGCAAGACAGGTATTGCTCTTTAAAACCAGATTGGTGTTTGTACCATTAAAATATAATTTTAATATAGCAATACATATTTAGTGTGTGATGCTACTAAGAGTTTTGCGAGATTATTTTGCTTGCAACATATACTGTAAACCACTGAGCTTATCCACACACCCTGTGTAATTACCTTTTAGAGAATTGCTTACATTTGTTGGCTAATTGAGTTTATATGAAGGTCTGGCAAGTTTAACCAACCTGGCATAGCAGAATCAGTTTACTTGTTTATGCCCATTGATCCAAATGATGACATAGCTGCTAGCAAATACCTCCTCTTCTTATTTACCACAAAAATATATAAAGACGGAAAGTCGATAGGCCCTTCTTTTGCACACTTTAAGTCCATGCTTCCGGAATGTTACCCATATTCAAGCAGTGCTCAAAACGACCCCTCGAGGACCCAGTTCACTAGTTAAGGCTACCCTTAAACAACTTTGAGATGCTACTAGTTCTAAAGACATGAGAATTTTTTTACAATAAAAGAATTTCTTCTGTAATAGTAATTAATACCAGATTGAACCTTTTGGTTTAAAAACAAATATATATCCCTCTCTCTCTCTCTCTCTCTCTCTCTCTCTCTCTCTCTCTCTCTCTCTCTCTCTCTCTCTCTCTTATATATATATATATATATATATATATATATATATATATATATTCACTGAAAAAACCATAGGTTTCACACCAGTTATAGTTAGCTGGAAATTTTACTCGCATAAAACCAATGAAATTCCCACGTTATAGTTAGTTGGACTCATTATAACTTGCGCGTGCAATGCACTGCTGATGACGTCACATATTACATCACTCATGACATGGTCAGTGACATCACTGATGACACCATCCAGTAAATGTGTATCTTTTAAAAAAATAAATATGTGTTATATATGTATATGTAATAGTTGATGGAAGAATAAATGTTTAAATAAGTGTTTACATGGATGTTTTTTTTTTTAATTGATTGGTTAACTGGTTTATTAAGTGTATCTTAGTGAATACATATATTAGAGAGTAATGTTTAAATATTTAAATATATGTATTAGTGTTTCACTTTGTGTATAAGTGGCTGCATGGGTTGGTGAGTAGCTACATGTGTATGTATATGGGTTATTAGATGTTTTTCTTAGTATCAGTATGATTGTATTGTTTGGTGGGGGTATTACTTAGCACATAGATGCATGAATGACTGACTCTCTCTTTGTATGTGTTTTGAAGACAGCTTATGTGCAGGACTGTATAGGTGGATGAGTGTGTATATGTGTGTGTTAGTGAGTGAATGACTGTCTCACTAGTGTCTTTATCAGTAACTACATATGTTTTAATCTAGTATATGTGAGTATTGATGTATATAAGTGAGTATATGTGAGAGTGAGGGATTGTAAGAGTTCCTGTTTAAATTAGTATGTGTTTCTATAAATGATTGTTTAAGAGAGTAAGTATGTGTAAGTTTCCTTAGAAGTAAAGTGGTAGTGTGTGTATAGCTGTATATGCAAATAAATGGATGTTCAATAGTTTATTTGCATGTGTGAGTATGTGTGCGAGTAACTTTTGGATGACTGTCGGTGTGTAACAGGATGTATAGGTGTATCACTACATATGATGAGTGAGTATATGTATGAGTGACTATATAGAACTGTTGGTGAATGAGTGGATGTGTATATAGATGGTGGAATTACTGAATTGGTTGTTGTAACTGGTATGGGTATCTCCATTTTTTTGAAAATTTTAGTTTCTATTTTTGAATATGTGTTTCCAGGGTTACATCACAGTGAAAAGAGGTCTGTCACTCTGTCACAAGGATGGTGTCATCAGTGATGTCATGAGTGATGTCACTGACCATGTCATGAGTGATGTAATATGTGACGTCATCAGCAGTGCATTGCACGCGCAAGTTATAGTGATTCCAACTAACTATAACGTGGGAATTTCATTGGTTTTATGCGAGAAAATTTCCAGCTAACTATAACTGGTGTGAAACCTATGGTTTTTTCAGTGAATTTAATAGGTTTTTTAAATGCTAATTCCTAACTATAACTGGTGTGACACCTATGGGTTTTTCAGTGAATATATATATATATATATACATTATATATATATATATATATATATTTTCACTGAAATAACCATAGCTTTCACACCAGTTATAGTTAGCTGGAAATTGTATTCGCATAAAACCAATGAAATTCCCACGTTATAATTAGTTGGACTCACTAGAACTTGCGCGTGCAATGCACTGCTGATGACGTCACATATTACATCACTCATGACATGGTCAGTGACATCACTCATGACATCACTGATGACACCATCCAGTGAATGTGTGTCTTTCCGAAAAATACATATTAGTGAGTAATGTTTAAATATTTAAATATATGTATTAGTGTTTCACTTTGTGTATAAGTGGCTGCATGGGTTGGTGAGTAGCTACATGTGTATGTATATGGGTTATTAGATGTTTTTCTTAGTATCAGTATGAGTGTTTGTATGGTTTGGTGGGGGTATTACTTAGCACATAGATGCATGAATGACTGACTCTCTCTTTGTATCTGTTTTGAAGACAGCATATGTGCAGGACTGTATGGGTGGATGAGTGTGTATATGTGTGTGTTAGTGAGTGAATGACTGTCTCACTAGTGTCTTTATCAGTAACTACATATGTTTTAATCTATTATATGTGAATATTGATGTATATAAGTGACTATATGTGAGAGTGAGGAATTGTAAGAGTTCCGGTTTAAATTAGTATGTGTTTCTATAAGCGATTGTTTAAGAGAGTAAGTATGTGTAAGTTTCCTTAGAAGTAAAGTGGTAGTGTGTGTATAGCTGTATATGCAAATAAATGGATGTTCAATAGTTTATTTGCATGTGTGAGTATGTGTGTGAATAACTTTTGAATGACTGTCGGTGTGTAACAGGAATTATAGGTGTATCACTGCATATGATGAGTGAGTATATGTATGAGTGACTATATAGAACTGTTGGTGAATGAGTGGATGTGTATATAGATGGTGGAATTATTGAATTGGTTGTTGTAAGTGGTATGGGTATCTCCATTTTTTTGAAAATTTTAGTTTGTATTATTGAATATGTGTTTCAAGGGTTACATTACAGTGAAAGGAGGTCTGTCACTCTGTCACAAGGATGGTGTCATCAGTGATGTCATGAGTGATGTCACTGACCATGTCATGAGTGATGTAATATGTGACGTCATCAGCAGTGCATTGCACGCGCAAGTTATAGTGAGTCCAATTAACTATAACGTGGGAATTTCATTGGTTTTATGCGAATAAAATTTCCAGCTAACTATAACTGCTAATTCCTAACTATACCTGGTGTGAAACCTATGGTTTTTTCAGTGAATTTCATAGGTTTTTTAATAGCAAATCTCTATAGGTATGAAAAGTAATAATTTTTATAACGAATTTTATATTGTGTAAATATGTAAAAAAAAAAATTCTTTTTTTTTTTTTGCCCCGGGGCGCTCCCGGGGTGCGTACCGGTGAACGCACGGGTAAGCGCAATGTTACGGCGTGCCCCGGGGCGCGTACCGGGGAGGGTCCCGTTAGCGCTATTCCCGCGTACGAAAACAACATTATGACGTTTCGCGTAGTCGCGTGATGCGTCATATGACGCACTGTGTAAGCGCACCCGGAAGCACGCGATCGCATACGATCGCGCAACATCTCGACTCGCTTACGCGACGCGCCCCGGGGCGCGCCCCGGGGCGTGTAGCGTAAGCACGTCGGGTCATGTGATCTGAAAATAACACTTTTCATTGGTGCAGAACACTTTTGGTTTCCAAATGATGAAAGCCTGGATCATGTGACTTGAAAATAACACTTGTCATTGGTCCAGAACACTTTTGTTTTCCAAATGATGAAAGCCCCCACCATTTTTCCTTATTCTGACTTTGTCCTTTGACTGAGGAAGACCTGTTTCGAGTTCTAGCTCTACTCTTTACTAGTAGAAAATGGCTACAGTAGCATCAGCAGCTGGTGCATCTGCCCCACCACCACCACCACCACCATCTAAAAGACCACCAGAAGATTACATTGGTGGTCAAGAGGAAGAGGAGGAGGATGATGAAGAGGAGGCACAGAGAAGGGAGTTCCTGCCTGATGATAAACAGCCCTACAAACCCAAAGAGCACTTTATATGGCAGTTCTACAAACTCCCAAGGGGTTTTAAAAAAGTCAACGCTGCAAAGGTGACTTGTTTAATTTGTGGTGCTGAGCTATCCAGGAGGAACCCTAACAAAAAGTATTCCTTCGGGAATCATACGATGATTCGCCACATGATGCGTGCGCATCCAAACAACTACTCTAATGCAGAGTTAAGGGACCTCCGCAGTAAGCTACCCCCATCAACGTCTAGACGCTCAACATCAAAACAACCCACTCCATTGGGTCCGGGGGCAAGAGACACATTGGCTACTGTTCAACCTAAGTTTGCCGATTACAAAATCGTGTGCAAATTTTGTAACAAGACACTTTGCTATGGAGAGCAAAGCATCAAACTTATCATGGTTGCTGGTGATAACCATAAGTGTCCAAAAAACCCCTAATTTTTCCTGTTTTTTTTTTATGCTCCAGTTGAGCCATTTACAATTCCCTGTTTTTTGTTTCTCCCCATGAAAAATACAAAAAATATATAAAAGTGTTCAGAAAAGCCAAAAAAAGTACAAAATGTTCATAAAAACATAAAAAAATATAAAACGACAAAAAGAAGAAAAAAAACAGTTCTTTTTAGAACTACCTTTACTTTATAAAAATAAACCTATATTTTGAAAGAATCTGTGTCAACCTTTTTTCTGCAGGGTACGCGTACCGGTACGTGCACCGGGGCACGCACCGGGGAGCGCACCAAAAAAGAAAAGAAAAAAAAATCAATGAAGGAGTTAGCATGAGGGAAGAACACAAAGAGAGTAATGTTAAGAGAAAGAGAGCTAGAGGGAGAAACACAGAGGCATTGTTTATTACATAGTTAAAAATAGAGAAGGTGTAATAGGGTGAAAGTGAGAAAAGTAAAATGACTAAAGGAGCGAAAGAAGGGAAGAGAGAGAAAGAAGACTAAAGTAGAGATAGTGGGAGAATGTGAGTGGGTGTTGAAAGAAAAAGATAGAACAGAAAAAAATTGAGAATGAAGGGTAGTGGCGTAACTGGGATAAATGAAGAACGGTGAGGGAGGGTAAGAAAAGACCAGTTAGTATAAGTAAAGAGCGGTGAAAGAGAGTGAAAAATTGAATTAGGATAAGAGATGGGGAGTGACAAAGAGAAAGGACAGAGAGAGTAAAGGAAACAGTACCTAAATGGGTTTGAGTGAAATAGCAAAGAAAGATAAGTAATGCAGTGTGTGTGACTTATAGGGAGTCAATGGGTGTAGGTCGGGGTGTGGGTGTGTAAGGTGTGTCTGTGGGTGTGGCTGTGTGGGGTGTTTTGGTGTGCGGGAAGGTGAGGGTGTGTGAAGTATGTGTGAGCAGTGTATGGGTGTGGGGTATATATGTGTGCGATGTATGTGTGTGTATGGAATGTGTATGTGTATGTGAAGAGTGTGTGTGGGGGGATTTTTTGTGTGTATGAGGTGTGTGTGTGGTGTGTGTATGGGGTGTATGTTAGAGGTGTGTGTATGTGTTGAGAGGGGGATGAGGTGTGTGTGTAGGAGTAAGGTAAATAATTAAGAAAAACAGAATGAGTGAAGAAGCAAAGGAAGGGAACAGAGGGTAAGTGAAGTAAAGAATAGGGATTGAAAGAAGTTGAATATGAGAGGGGAAATAGGGAAATTTGAGTAAACATGGAGAATAAGAATACGTGAGGGAAGCAGAATAAAGACACAGGAGTGAGGTTGGTTGAGAAAATATTAGTGAGCTTAAAGCAAAGGGTGATGACAAAATACATTTTTATAGTCATACTTACCATATAATTAATGTAACTTTGTATCTGTGAAAGAGAGAAGAAAAAATAAGTTATAATTAGTGAAATGTGTATTTTAAATTAAAAGATACAAATGAAGAGGTTAAAAATCATAACACTGTATTTAGAAATAAAGTAAGAGTGAAGGACACAGAAAGGGCAATAAAGTAAGGTAGAAGGATAAAAAGAGAAAAAAAGAAATTGAATGAGAGCAAATTACTAAGAGTAAGGCATATAGATTCACTGACACAGAGGAAGAGAAGAACAGAGAAATTAACTGAAGGTAAGAAAGATACTAAAACAATGTGCGTTAGCAAAACTAAGTTAGGAAACATTAGTAAGTAAAAAGATAATAACAGAGACGGAAAATAGTCTAATAAGGATGCATTTAGAAGATTGAGAAATCGAAGATAACTGAAAGTAAGTGAAGAACAGTCATAGAGTGAAGGGATGAAGGGAGAGAGGATAATATACAACGATTGAGGGAAATGGAGTGAGGAAGTTAGTGGACAGACACACTAAGAGAAAAACTGAGTGAGGTGGAGTACAATGAGTGAGAAAAGGAAATTAGTAAAGGAGCAAAAAAAGGAAAGAGAGGAGAACACGACTAAAACAGTGGTACTGAGAGAAAATAATTTGGTGATGAAAGTAAAGAGAAGGACATTGAAAGAAAGGAAATGAGGGATAGTAATGGAAGCAGAGTAAAAGAAATGGGATGAAGAACGATGAGAGAGGAGCAGTGAAGTTGTTGTAAAAGAAATCATAGAAGGTACATAAACACAAGTGAACATAGCACAAGGAGAGTGAGGCACTCAGGACATAGAGGTAGTGAACGAAAAATAGAGAGAAGAGGTCAAAAGAAAGGAGCAAACAAAGATAAGCGAGGGAGAGTGGGTGAGTTATAGTGATAGAGTGCGACAATACTGCTCAGTGAGTAAAGAGGAATTACTAAAAGAACAAAGGAGGAAAGACGGAAAAGGGAAGTAAAGCAGAGAGACTGAAAGCTGAAAAGTGGTGCAAGGGAGAGAGGGGATGCAGACAGTTGAAATGAGAATGAGGGGTTGTGAAAGAAGTGGAGTAAACGAATGGGTGTGAAACAGAGTGAGAGAAAGGCAGTGTGAGTGAGTAAAGAGAGCTGAAAGAGAGAGGAAAAAGGAAAGTGAGTGTCAGAGAATGGGACTACAATTTAATTTACACAATCCAAAGTATAGAATAACTTGTACAACATATTACATAGTTTATTTTTGCTGTTCTCAGAATATATTGAATTTCACTTAAAACAGTGAGTTCAAATTACTCATCATATGACAGCGGGGAAAAAAAAACACAATCTAAAAGATTGTGTTTTAGAAAAACCCTTAGATACTGATAAATGACAAATGTACACTAATCTTTGATTGGCTTACTTTTCCTTGAGGCCAAATAGTATATCATGGAGGTCCTTTTCTCGTTGCAAAGTACTCTGCTGTTCACTAAAAAATCCATTTCATCGACTTTCTAGAAGAAAAGCTCCAAGAACATCTGAAATATTTTCATTATTTTCATATACTCCTTTTTTTTCAGTCATGACTCTTTGCTCATTCCTTCACCTTTCCTTAAGGCCAAATAGTGTCAGATGTATCAGTATATTTTCAAATTACTTAAAACAAACTCTAAAATTACCGTTTTCCCGACGTTCTGAAAGAAAGGCTCAAACAACATTTTCACAATAGTTAAATATTCATAATTCCATCTCTGGCTCTCTCATGTTGAACATTTTCTATAATACTGATATCACTTACTATTCGATCCACTTACCATACCTTTATGAGAACTATAATTTTTATATTATCTTCATCACTGTTACTCACAATATAATTTTAAACAGTAAACTAACTTTTATTAACTGCTCCCGTCTTCATAGGCCAATTACCTTTACCTAAATTTTGGTTGTAAAAACACTAGGTATGAATTTTTAAAGCCAAAAGGCAAACGTTGTTTGAAAGTCAAATGAGTGTCGTTACAGTGAGTCCAACCTTTACAACTTTTTAAATAGCATGTTTAATGCCCTGATGTTGTAGAAGGACCGTCATGAAAAATAATAGCTACAGTTTCAAAGGTTCTTCCTGATATTGATAACTGAAGCCAGGACATTTTTAATAGAAGTTGTCAATTTAGTTCCATCAGGTCTACATCGTTGGAACATTAAAATGACAAACTGACCATAATTTTGTAGAAATAATGTGGACAGCATAGTAGACTTACATTGGGGACACACCATATTGTGATCTGCTTTTTTAACTAGATTATTAAAAGGCACTGATTTGCAGTCTGGTAAAGTCAAATATATAAATCTTTCAGTGTCTATTCTAGTAGTACTTGATAAAGTACAGTTGTCGCAGTCATGCTGCCATTGATAAGAAAGGCTAAAAAGATTTTTTATATCTACACCTTCATCTTCCAATACATCAAACATATACATTACAAATTCCTGACAATCCTGCTGAATATTCTGTGAAAATTGATTTTGACCAGTACATATGTCTAGAAGATTTCGAATTTCTGAAACACTTTCTATTTTTGCTCTATCACTGGTACATTTCTCAAACACGGAATTCAACAAACAACAGAATCTTTGATCCTGATTTTCAACAATCTGTTCTTGTATATTTTGAAGAAAAAAAACAACATTAACCACTACATTAGCATAGCAGTTGACACCAGAACTGTTTTCAAACTGAAATCCAACAACATCTTCAACAGAATCCTTTTTCCTTCTGCTTACAATTACAGTTTCATCTACTTTTTGTCTTTTTGCTACTACCTCACTGCAATTACTCTCCTTTCTTCTTTTTCGGCCTACCACACGTTTTTCAATCAGAGGATATTGAGGCAAATGTGGAGCATACTCTCTTCTTAACCTATTGTATTCTTTAACACAATGTAGATGTGCACAAATCTTTGTTTCATCACACTCAATCAAGTACAATCCTGATAAAGTTCTGACTCATGATAATGCCACATATGCCATACCCTCTTTAAACACAGAACTTCCAATGTTCACCAAAGCGCTATCTACACTTAAACCTTGAGATTTATGAATTGTCACCGCATATGCCAAACAAATAGGAAACTGTTTTCGGCGAACATATAAGTCTTTCACAAGCAAAAAGTTAGCTGAACAACGACAAATTTGTTCTATTTCATCAATGCCATCAAATTTAATTTTTAAAATTTCAATTCCATCTCTATTTTGGTCATTCACAAAACCAACAACATGACCCATTGCTCCATTTACCAGACCTCTTTCAACATTTAAATTCCTTCTCAAAATGATACAACAATTTAAACACACATTCAGAGTCTTTTCAAAACCAGCAGTTTTAGATATAGTCTTCTCTAATGAATCCAATTTTGATTTCAAATTTTCAGACAAAATAATTGTTGCTCCCATATGCTCTATTTTATCTGTAGCTTCCAGTTTCACTATCTCTTCATTTTCTAACTTTAACATTTTGTTGTTAAACATGGAACATTCTTTCAGAGTTGGCATCAAACATATGCCAGATTTCTTCTCGTTAATTTTCTTAAAAATATTCTCTGGAAGAATGTTTTCATTTGGGTACAAATTTGAAATTAATCGTCCATGTAAAGCTTCTTTCCCTTGCTGACTTACTTTTCCGATTCTTACATCTTGTAAAATATTTTTATAATCTTCATCCTTTGCCTGCCGCATATTTTGAAGCAGTTCTGCATATTTGAAGTTTAACCATATATTAACGTTTCCAATGCTTCCTAGGCACTTCCTGGTATCTTCATGCGTGAGCATTTCGAACACAGGTTGTCCTTTCACTGGAGTCAACTGCAGTAGATCTCCAAAAACAATAATGTGTTTTCCTCCAAATAAGACATCATAGTCTGTTCTAAGAATTTCTTGCATTCTCAAATGCACAAAAGCAAGCATTATATTTGACACCATGCTTACTTCATCAATGATAAGAAGTTTCATTTTCTTTGGACTCTCGAAACTTCGAAACACGCATCTCCAGATAGCTTGTGATATTGCAATTTGTTATCATGCTCCACTGGCAGCATCAGTAAACGATGTAAAGTAATCCCTTTAATGTTATGTGCAGCCAGCCCAGTTGGAGCGGTAACAACACAAGATAGCGGTGATTCAGTCCTTTTATGCAGATAAGTTGCAACTGCTTTAATCAGAAAACTTTTTCCAGTTCCCGCTTCTTCACTTACGTACAGCTGGACTGGTTTAAATGATGTACATGAGCACTCTTTTTTCTCATGAGTGAATCCATGTTCAATCTGATCTGTGACTTCGTCATATATCTGTTTCTGCCCAAGGTTTAGTTGTTTCACCAAATCTTCTAAGTTAACTACATGATCTTGAGCTTGTTCCATAGCTCTTTCCACCTCATCCATGGCAGTGGCAGCTTCATTTTGGATAATTGGTCCTCCAAGTGGATCCTGACTCAATGAAGCAGAACTCTGACTGTCTTGAGAACTGTCTCTAGCAATCTCTGCAGCAATTGTGGCTTCTTGCTCTATTTCTTCGTTCAATATTTGCAGATAATTTGGAAAAACAAGACATTCTATGGTATCCTTGGTTGCATTAAAAGAATCTTCGTAACAGAGAAAATCTCCAAGTATTTCCTCTTCTGTACGCCATGGCATAAAGAGTTGCAAAAGAGCTAAATAGTAAAATTCCCTTTCCCCTGGATTTTCGCAACTCAATTTTCGATGATTAATCAAATGGCCTTTTTTCTGTCTCACTAGTCATCCTTCACACCCAATGATAGAATATATTCCATTGTTAATATCTTCTCTGATGGTTCTCTTATAAATATAGTTTTGCAGAACTTCATACAAACAACTGTTCTCAAGATGACTACTTCTATTTGGATAGTATGTATCCAACATGTTTGTCTTCAAAATATCTGTACTTTCTGGTTCTTTCTCCGCCAAATACTCTATTTCTTGTACAGATTTAAAAACTCGATTTCATGTTGCAGCAAGACCTAGACTCACCCAAATGATGGTTCTAGATTTGGCATAGAGACTTGCTGATGACAATCGATCAGAACATTCATATGCTCCAATTTCTCGATGCGACAACATCTTCAGACTGTAACTGTATAATTTCTTGCTTAGACTCTTTTCATGTGAAATGTCCTCCCACATTTCCTTCAGTTCTGTCTTTTCTTTTTTTGTGATGTAAGACATCACATATCGAGCCACAGCAATAGAGTTGTCAGCAACGAATTGAATGTCCATGTTAGCATTCCACATGGACAAAATCACTGGGTTGTAGTCGTTGATGTACTTGGACTCTTCGTTTCTTTTTAAATTGTATGTATTTTTTGGTGATTTCCTCGTCACAGTATATCGCAGAGAAGACATCAAATTATTTACTCTTCCTTTAGAAATCACTGCTCGTGGAAACCCGAGACGACATTTTGTGTGGAACATGTCCTTGTTTCTGAATTTTCGAAGACAGTACTTTCCACAACGATGGGATTGAAAGCGTAAAACTTGTTGCCTTAAACTGTTTTCTTCGGTAGTTTTCGGAACAGCACATGTTGAATACTCTTCAATGAACCTCATCACTGTCTCATCTGAATCTGTTCCAAATTTGGGTGCATCTTTAATCCACAACAACATATGTATGTGAGGAGCACCTCTCGCTTGATACTCCTTTCTCCAGAAGAAATCCAAAACCTCTCCAAGGGGAGGATTTTTTTTGTTGGTAATAAAAGACATCATAGCTTCAAGTCTATGATTGAAATATCTGCATACATTCACTGGATCCAAAGAACACAGTTCTCCAGGTGCTTTGAATTCTATATTTTGTATATTTGCAATTGCCTCTCGTAGAAATTGAAGTAAGTCGTCCCATGCATACTTGGCACAGCTAAGAGTGAGGAACCATGTAGGAGTTCCTAAGTTTCTTAGCATACATTTCAATTCCCCATGACGACGGTACCAATACTCGTTTGTACCACGCTGACATGCCATGAGATTGATTAGATGAGATTCCAAAATATTATCTTGCAGATTCACTTTCTCCATAAAGTCCCTCGCCGAAACATTTTGCAGATGTGCTCCACTTTTCAGTATATGGTTTACTGCATAAGAAAGCCCAGACAAGTCACTTTCATACAGTAAATGAAACAAATAGGGAATGCATTGACAAAACCTTGGATCTTCAGCATATAATCTTACAGTTCGATATTCAGATGCAGGAATTTGAAGTGGTCGATCGTCATATCGTCCACCTCGACCTGTTGGAAATAGCTGTGGAAAACAACGAGCTTCCAAACTTTCTTCCCATACACTAATGGGACTTCCTTTTGCTGCTTTAATTTGAAACAATTCAATTGCATTCCCCATTACTTCTTTGGAATGCAAAGGATGAACAGTATAATGTTCATATATTTCTTCACTTCTAGACACATCAACTTTTTCAATTTGGCCGCCTGAACATTCACTGTCTTCATCTGCAGCTGTTTCCTCTGCTGCAACACATACATCTTTGTAAAACTCATTGTTTTTGACGAAATACAACGTTGCCTTTTTGACTTTCATAACATCCACTAAATCTTGCCAGATTTTCTTACTCTTTGTCGGAACCCCATTAACTAGAATAACTAAAGGTTCCTCTTCTACTTTTTCTATACCAATTGTATCAATATTTTTTTTGAAATCTAGAGGCAAATAAACAACTCTTCCCTTTAATCCTCTCTGCAAATCTGTAGGAGGCAATTTCCCTATCTTAGGCTCCATGCGAACAATTGCCTGAAAAGGATGGACACATTGAATCAAAATAGACTCATATGTATTTAAATCCATCAATTCACGGGGAATGTCTACCAACTCCAGATTATTATGAACAGCTCTAGCAGGCATTCTGTTTTGATTTAATTTATCATAACAATATTTACAAATACGCTGATCAGAACTCAAATCAAAACAATTCTCCACCCACAAATAAGTTGCAAAATCCTTCCACTCATAATTATTCATCTTTTCACTTTTTACGTATAAATCAACTAATCTAGTTTGATGCTTATAATGACTTCGTCGACAACACACACAAGTAAAATTCGGCCTTTCACTTGATTTCACCTTAAACCTGGTAATTTCCTGCTCAAACTTTTCTGTACTTGAAATCTGTACATTGTCTTCCACATTACCTTGAATTGCTGTGTCAATTTCTACACTGTCCTCTTTTTCACCAAAATAACAAATCTCAATTTCTTCACACATCTAATTTAGTTCCATGCAAAAGAGCACTGTTTAATTGTTTAAGCTTAAGTGCTGGACTTTTTGCATAATACAACATTCTCACTAATTTCCTCATTTTGGTATGATGCACTGCTAACATCCTAAAATGATGAAAAACACTCTGACAGACTTTTCTAGAAAGACAAGCCAGTGAATGCCCTTGCAAACCTGTGTTTTCTCTCACTCTGCAAGGATCTAAGTCTTGCAACAACTTCACTTTCTGCTTTAGACTTTTCTTACTATATGTACGTAAGAAATTACAAAACAAATCAATTGATTCCTGTCGCACACTACAAATACGACTACACTTCCAAGTGTACACTGGACCCTTAGTACGTCTCCCTAAAACTTCATCAGTTAACACCTCTTCTGGTTCTCTAGGCACAAGTTTCTCTTTTTCAATCGGACAACCATCTTTCACTTCATACGCTCGACCACTGGTGTCAACTGCATGCACTAAATCATTCTCCTGGAAGTAACTCTCCTCATTAAAAAATGGCTCACAACTTGAACTGTGCATCCATTCTCCTGAAAAAACTTTACAAAAATGACTCCGATTAATTACTCTTTTCCATCTACTGTTTGATTTGAAAACATCAATTGTCTTGTTAAGTGTCCTAATTCTATTGATTATTAAAATAAATATTTTTTTCTTAACTTCAAAAGCCTGATCAACAATCTTCTCTACGTTTTTCTTTTACTTATAAAAAGCAGCTCTCTGTTTACCTTTCCTAATGTTTTTTAACAAATTTAAAACCACCCTATTGCTAAACATTCGTTTACGAATGTCTCTAAACTGATTCTGCCTTCTATTCCGATACATATTATTCTCTCCTGCTCCAGTAGTAACATTTTCTGACGGTCTCTCCTTCCTTTTCAAAATTACTCTCTCCTTCTCTTTTTCTACATGCTGTCCAACATTTTTTTTGTTTTACATATATTCTGTAAGAAAGACTTAGTTATCTTACCAGGAGCTTCTTTCCTGTTTTTTTAAGTCTTTGTTGTGGAGGACTGCTGTAATTCCGATGCTGTTTTTGTTTTAAACCGTATTTCTAATTTTCTTGTTCTTTGCCTTGAGGGCATCTTTCCTTACTCTTGAAATCTTGTTTTCTATCTGTGTTAAAGAAAAATATAACACGTTATAGACCACTATTATCAAACATCAAAGCAATGACAAAAAGCAAACAATCTATTCAGGGTTACAGATCAAGTGAGGATTCTCCAGGGGTGCAGAAGAGGTATGGCCTCTATTGAAGAGTGTAGTAGAAGAGAGATCTGTCCACGGGTGCAAAGAACTTGAGACCTGTGTCTAAGAGTGCAGTGGGGGATAGGCTTCATGAAGCCTAGTCCACTGCACTCTTAGACACAGGTCTCACCACCTACACTCTCCAAGAAAAGCCTCTCTCCCACTACAGTCTTGAACACAGGCCTCACCTCCTCTGTCCCTCTAGACATTCCTCACCTCATCTGCACAATCTACTTCCTAATCTGAGGTAACACAGGTGACATGATTGTGAAAAGGTCAAATTTTTTTATCTAATCATTCACACACTATTTATTCTTTCTCAAAATTGTAAAAGACATTAATTTGCCCAAAAAATGTTTCAGTAGTGTAATGAAAAGCTTATACATATAACCTTTTCTCTTTTATTCAAATGTTATTCTTAAAAAAGATTATGAGGCCTAAGCAGGAGTGCAGATGTAATGAAGCCTGTCCAGGGGAGCACAAAAAGTGAGGCTTGTGTCCAAGAGTGCACTGGACAGGACTAAACTGGAGTAGTGTGCAAAAAAAAGATGAACCTCATTTATAAAGCCCTGCATCAGTTTTCCACTACTGATGCGTCACTTTTTGTGACGCATCGGCGGCATAAAACATGTACCTTGTTGCGCCATATTTAAAAAACTCACGCATATAGGTAGATGCGTCACTTTTTAAACCTCTGCGCCACATTATACCTCTGTCAGGTGTAATGTACACAGAGGGGTCATTTCTCCACAGAAAGCCTCATAATAGTGACGCAGTGAAATCAATGAGATTTCACTGCGTCACTTTTAGGACACTGTTACGTCAAAATCTTGCGCCTGCCTCACAGCAGACATAAGACTGAGGCAAACGCTTTCACATGGAGCTTTCCCCATGTGAAAGGATACATTGCTGGAGTACAAGCAATCCATTTCAGTACTGAAAACTCACTATTTTACAAAATACATTTCCTCTCTCTTCCAAACAATCCTACCACATGTCCAAGGCTGTAAATAAGCTGAGGCTTGTCTAACCATGCCAATTAGTTGAAGTCTTTTCAGGGTTGCAGATGAGGTAAGGATTGTCTAGGGGTGCACAAGAGGTATGGCCTGTATTGAAGAGTGTAGTGGAAGAGAGGTCTGTCCACGGGTGCAAAGAACTTGAGACCTGTGTCTAAGAGTGCAGTGGGGGATAGGCTTCATGAAGCCTAGTCCACTGCACTCTTAGACACAGGTCTCACCACCTACACTCTCCAAGAAAAGCCTCTCTCCCAATACAGTCTTGAGCACAGGCCTCACCTCCTCTGTCCCTCTAGACATTCCTCACCTCATCTGCACAATCTGCTTCCTAATCTGAGGTAACACAGGTGACATGATTGTGAAAAGGTCAAATTTTGTTATCTAATCATTCACACACTACTTATTCTTTCTCAAAAATGTAAAAGACATTAATTTGCCCTAAAAATGTTTTAGTAGTGTAATGAAAGGCTTATACATATAACCTTTTCTCTGTTTTTCAAATGTTATTCTTAAAAAAGATTATGAGGCCTAAGAAGGAGTGCAGATGTAATGAAGCCTGTCCAGGGGAGCACAAAAGGTGAGGCTTGTGTCCAAAAGTGCAGTGGACAGGACTAAACTGGAGTAGTGTGCAAAAAAAAGATGAACCTCATTTATAAAGCCCTGCATCAGTTTTCCACTGCTGATGCGTCACTTTCTGTGACGCATCGGCGGCATAAAACATGTACCTTGTTGCACCATATTTAAAAAGTCACGCATATAGGTAGATGCGTCACTTTTTAAACCTCTGCGCCACATTATACCTCTGTCAGGTGTAATGTACACAGAGGGGTCATTTCTCCGCAGAAAGCCTCATAATAGTGACGCAGTGAAATGAATGAGATTTCACTGCGTCACTTTTAAGACACTGTTACGTCAAAATCTTGCGCCTGCCTCACAGCAGACATAAGACTGAGGCAAACGCTTTCACATGGAGCTTTCCCCATGTGAAAGGATACATTGCTGGAGTACAAGCATTCCATTTCAGTACTGAAAACTCACTATTTTACAAAATACATTTCCTCTCTCTTGCAAACAATCCTACCGCATGTCCAAGGCTGTAAATAAGCTGAGGCTTATTTTACTTAATCATGCACACATTTTTTATTTTTTCTCAAAAATGTAAAAGCTATTAATTTGTCCCAAAATCGATTTTGCAATAACATTTTAGAAACACAGTGCAAGTCCTATGTACAATCATTCCATTTCAGTACTGAAAAGTCACTATTTTACAAAATACATTTCCTATCTCTTGCAAACATTCCTACCAAGCATTACCCAAAATATTAAGCAAACCAACAGCAAAGAAACTCAATCTGCTTCCCAATCTGAGGTAAAACAGGTAACATGTTTGTAAAAGATTCAAATATTTCTATGTAATTAAACACACACTATGTATTCCTTCTTAAAAATGTGAAAGCCATGGATTTGCACTAAAATCTTTTTCAATTACCATTTTAGGAACAGAACACAGGTCCTATGTACAAGCAATCATTTTCACTACTGAAAGCCATTAATTTGCCCTAAAACCATTTTTTATTTACTATTTTATGAACAAAGCACAGATCCTATTTACAGGCATTCATTTTCACTACTAAAACCCATTGATTTACCCTAAAATTGATTTTTTAAATAACATTTTAGACACAGAGTGCAAGTCCTATGTACAACCATTTAACTTCACTATTGAAACATCACTATTTCACAAAATACAAATCCTCTATTTTGCAAATATAGAAACCATGTATTTTTAAAAAGCATCACACAAACCAAAAGCAAAGAAAATCAATGTGCTTCTGAATCTAAACTGTCTATCTAAATGAATCATAACTCACCTTTACAAATGCTTTGGGAAATTCAGAACAGTGTCAGATACACACACCAATATTTCTTTAGCAGAGCAAAAGGTATGTTCTTCAGGCACTGCAACCATTAATGGCACAGAAAACCTCTAATTCTACACACATATTGCACATGGTAACCAATCAAAACTCTTCCCTCTGTATTTTCAAACCAACACCCTTCCCCCCCTCAGCCCTTTCTACCTGTTACCATAGCAACTCCCTCCTCACTGAGCTTCCAGGGTTAAAAGTTTATTCTACAATGTTGCAAATCACCTCAGCAAGGATGTTTGACCTGAAAATACACCAGCTTATCTGGTGCAATGTTTCTTTAAATGACTGTTTTTTAACCATTCAAATGACTTCTTTCACACAACAGAACCATGCACCCTAACTTTCAGTTTTCAACTATCTGAATCCACCAATCATTACTTGTGATTCAAAAGCACTGAAACTCCACAGTTTTTTTTTGTTGCAAACTCCTACTGTTCCAACTACCATTTCATTCCTACACTTCATCTGACTGCACCAGAACCTCCTCTCACCATGTATTCTGTCTGGATTATTGGACATAGCTATATTCACTGGGCTCAAAGGTATGCAGCTAACAGAAATTTTCACAACCTTGATTTACCAAATGTGCACATAAAATGGATTGGCCAAAGAGGATTGAGATGTCATCAATTGATACCATTGGTGAAAACCTTTTACCATCTGCCATACCCTAACCTCATAATTTTGCACTGTGGTGGAAATGACCTAGGCACTTTGACTGGGGTAGGTCTGGAGATGCTTTTAAAGGACACCTTTGGGCAATTGATGACACTTTTTCCACAAACTGCCATGGTATACTCCAATATATATTGTGGAGAAGCGTGGCTCAGTGGTTAGAGGCGGCAGACCCGGAAGCTGAGATCGACCATGGACCAGGGTTCGGTTCCCCGCCTCAGCGGGTCTCGGGCTCATAAATTCCACGGTCTCGATAATTCTCGCTCCGGTGCCTACTCGACTCACGGGGTCACACTCTGCGACTCTGGGCAATAGCTTGCTTAATCTCCACTACGGCCCCTCGTGGCGGGATGCCTAGCTTTCACCCTGTGGACACCCTGCCGGGGTTTTTCACAGGGGAATACCAGGACGGGTTCCCTAAGCAAGCGGCAGGATGCCCTTTGGGTGACAGGTTTGCGCTATATAAGTACACCTACATTTACATTTACATATATGCCAAAGACAGAAATGGAACTGGTCCAACCAATTTTGTCCACAATTTGAGAAAGCACGGAAACATGTGAATAAATCTGTTTCTGCTTACATGAGAGACTATGGAATGGGTTCAATATACAACAACAACTTGCGGTACAACATGCAAGATATCTACAGAGCAGATGGTGTGCACTTCTCAGATGAGGGGAATAGAATATTCCTCCTGAATTTAAGACTGTGCATTGGAACCTACTTATAGGTACCTAAATCAGCCACATAACCCAAAAGCTCTTTTCAGGGCTACCCTACCTCTTATCACTCCAAATGATTATCTTTTTCTAACTTTTTTCACTATTTTTCACCAAAGTACGCTCCCCGGTACGCTTCCCGGTGCGCGTACCGGGCGCTCCCCCCGCGAAAATGTAAAAATATATATATTTTTTGGGCCTATATGGGCCTCCTAAGACCCCCTCAGAAAACCTAGGGGGTCAGGGGTTGCCTACCGTTTCCCCTTATACCCATTCCCAACGTTGTTTGTCCTCCATTTTCTGTCTCAAATCTACCGAAACACAAAATGGAGGACTCCCCTAGCGCTGCCGGTACGCGTACCGGGGCGCGCACTGGGAAGCGCCCCCAAAATTTTTTAAAAGTTCATTCACATAAAAATCACTGGAGACACTTTCACCAAATATAGAATAGCTCATACTACATACCAGTCCCTACCATTTTCCTAAATTTGGTGGAATTCCATTGAGCCATTTAGCCTGTAGACCTCTCTAAATATCCTGAGGTAAATTACTTCACAAAAACACATCTGAAGTGTTAGAATTTACAACCAATTAAAATGTTACTTTCATTTTCTACTATTATTTCCTGACATTTGATTGGTTATGTACATGAATATATATATAAAGAAAGAGAGGGAAACACAGCCATGTTGACTACTACTTCCTGAAGTACATTTCAACAGCATTTTCACTGAGAACTTAAACTTCTTTTTGAAAGGTAAGATGTTATTTTCAAAACTGAAGTATGTTGTGCACTTAAAGTTAATTTGGAAAACATTTTCTGATAGTTACATACTATCCCTCTGTAATAGTTATAGATTGAGATAGACTTCTCTGTTATAGTTATGGATGGAGTTAGGCTTCTCTTGTATAATTATGAATTTACTTAGGCTTCATGATATACACTTTTTTATATTTCTACTTCCAGCCTGATACCATACACTGCCCAAAGATAACTTCACTGTTAAAAAATCCAAACTACCTGTCTGAACTTAAACCCAACAGTGCCCTATCTCTACTGATATATTTATTTTTTATGCAAATTACAGCAAGAAAATGGAAGGAGAGCAGAATATTTCCTTCGAAATTGTTCTGGAGAGCAACAATGAACAAGTTATTGAACCCAATGATGACTTAGAATTCATGGATGAATCACGGGACTATGAATTAGTTCAATGTGTAGAATCAGTAGATTCGCTGATTCAAAATGAGGACATTTCCGACAATCTGTTATTAGAAGTTCGGTTAAATTTGGAAAAAGAATCAGAAAAATACATTTATATTTAATAATTCTAAAATTGTTTGAGACATTATTCATTTTTATATGTAATTCATAAACTAGTACCAAATTGATTATAATGTAAAGTCAGACGTATAGTATACTGTGCAACTTTTTTATGTTACATAGTAATTTTGCTCATAGATACTTCCTTTCTCCCACTATATTATCTCCAATGTGTATTTGACATCTCTTTTTCATCTCCTGCCTCCATGTTGTTTCTGCTTTCCTGACAGACTATGATATGGATTCCATATACCACAATAACTTTTGTAACAACATGCAAGATATCTACAGAGGAAACGGTGTACATTAAATTTAAGACTCAGCATTGGTACCTACATGTTGGTACTTAAAACACCCAAACAACTCAACAACTCTATGCAGAGCTTCCCTACCTCTAATCACTTCAGCATTGGTACCTACATGTTGGTACTTAAAACACCCAAACAACACAACAACTCTATGCAGAGCTACCCTACCTCTAATCACTTTCAAATATTATTTTCCTGTTTCACTGGGTTTTCCCCGTGGTACGCTCCCCGGTACGCTCCCCGGTGCGCGTACCGGGCGCTCCCCCCGCGAAAATCGAAAAAAAAATAATTTTTTTTTATTTATGACCCCCACATTAAACCTAGGGGATCAGGGGGGTCTACCCTGCCCCCTTTTGGTCATTTCCCCCTTTGTTTTTTGCCACCTAGATATATATAGATAGATATATTGCTTCGAATCTCCTTGCCCTCTGGTTCCCCACCGGCAGAAGTCACGGCACAGCAGCAGGTAAGCTTTTTCACAGTTCTTTTATTTGTTTTTACACACCATGTACAATTTTCGTGCAAAATCGGATGGCCTCCGCGTTTCGGCTTCACTAGCCTTCCACTGGATCATGAGTCCTGATGTCTAGACCTTCTTTTTATTAAACTAAGTGAGCATGCCCTTCTACCATTTCTACTGCTCCTCTAGACAGTCAACCTTATTTACACACTACGGCCAAAAGGTGAACGCCATTTTCTTGAGTGATAAAAACGAAATTCTTACTTGTTTCAAAACATGATCAAAATATTTACAGTGAAGTACATTTAAAAATTATTTTCTCCATAGTTGAAACAAATTAATGTGATGTAATTCAGTGCAGCATATTTTCCACTTTTTGTTCTGGTAATTTTTAGTTCTGGTAATTTCTTAACTGTTCTTTAACTTCTCCTTGTAAAGTACACAAATTTCATAAATTTCATTTTTTCAAATTGAAGTAATTTCATATTGTGAATTTTACCACTACATTTGGTATACATGCTCTCATAACTTCCTAGATTTTATACACTATGTACACTATTTACAATTAACTGTAACACTTTTTCGGTTCCATTGTTTCCTGATAATGTAATCACATCTGATATGACTGTAAAGTACATTCAATTCAAGTTCTATATCATAGATGTAATCTTTACATTTTTTCATATGGTAACATTTGTGTACAATCAATTATTCTTATAATCTTTTTTCTATTGTATGAGTGCATTGTTTACCAAGCTAACAGCTGCAATAATCCATTACCACTCAAGTTCTTGGGATTAATTAGATCACTTCTTCTCATCCTATTTACATCTATATACATGCAGTCAGTTGGTTCTGGGGTCTCATATTTCATCTTGTTTTCTTCTTCTGATGGTTTAATCTATTTACAGATGTACATATAGTTCTGCATCTTGGTTATGTCCATAAGGGTACTCCGTTCCCATTCCCAGGATCATTCTCGATTCTAGCTTACGCAATTGCATTGTGCGATCCCCCCCTCTTTGTGAAAATTTGCTGATATTATTCCTGAGTATTTCAATTGGCTACAGTCACTTTCATGATATTTCTCAAAGTGTTTGGCCATTGGATAATTGGGGTCTTTGTTCTTTATCGCACGTAGGTGTTGTAGTATCCTGAGTTTTAATTTGTTAATGGTACTCCCTATATAAGATTTCCCACATGGGCATACAAGTCTGTAAATCACGTACTTCGATTCACAAGTGATGTGTTCTGTGATTTTCTCGGACCTGCCATTTTGCAGTTTGTACTCTGTGATATTAAGGCCATATTCACAGGCCTTGCACTTTGTGCATTTCCAGAATCCAGGGGTATTCAGCCATGAAGTCTTCAGCAAAGGTTTAATCTCCAGATGACTATTGGTCAGGATATCCCGTAATGAAGATGTTCTTCTATATGTGACACTTGGAAACGCCGTTAGATTCACTTTCAAGGTTTCATCTAATAATAGGATTTTCCAATGTTTTCTCAGTGCCTTCTTCAATTCAACACTCTGATTATTAAAATCCATGATTAGACGAATTTCATCCATTTTCTCTCCTGTTTCATGTACTACATTCTTAGTATGTGTAGCTGGTACTAGGAGGTCTTTCCTTTTCTTAAGATTCATTCTTGAAACCGCCGTTTCAATCACTTCTAGTGGATATCCCCTCTCAAGAAAACGGTCACTCATTTTTTCAATTTCTTGTTTGAGGTCCTCTTCTTGTGAGCAGTTCCTCCTGGCTCTTAACATCTGACCATAAGGTATGCTCCACTTCAATTTTCCGGATGCCCACTGTTGGCGTGGAGGATGCTGTTGCAAGTAGTTGGTTTCCTGTGTATCTTGGATTATTTGATGTAAAGATTTCCACATCCAAGAATACCAGATTTGTTTCACTTATGGCAGATGTAAAGTGGAGATTGTACTCGTTGGTTTCCAATGAGTCTATGAAGTTTTGGAGTTCCGCTTTGTTTCCGTCCCATACGACGAACAAGTCGTCAATGAAACGACACCATGCTATAATTTTTGTGTGTTTCTTCTTTTCCTGTTCTATGACCTCATTCTCCCAGACAGCCATTAGGAGGTTTGCATATGTTGGTGCAAAAGATGTCCCCATTGCGGTGCCCTGTTTCTTTCAATACAGTTTTCCCAGGAAAAGAAAAATTTTGTGGGTTAAACAATAGGTCAGCATGTCTATCAGCATTGCAGAATGCTCCAGGTGACTGATTGATCGTGTCTCCAAGATCTTTCTAATGGCTTTTATTCCGTCATCATGGCGTATTGAAGTATATAAAGACGTCACGTCTATCGTTGTCATCAGATATCCTGGTTTCCATTCAATTTCTGACAGTTTTTTTCAGAAAGTCCATTGTATCCCTTAGGTATGAGGGTTGTGATGTAACATAATTCATTAAAATATGTCAATGAATCTTGACGTTGTCTCAAGTAATGAGGCTATAGAGCTCACTATAGGTCTACCAGGCGGATTTTTCATTGCCTTATGAACTTTCGGTAGAAAGTATATTGTGGCTAGGATTGGATTATCCGTCTTCAGGTACAGATACTCATCAAAATCAATTAAGCCTCGATCTTTCCAGCCTGATAATAGCGTGTGATATTCCTTTGTCCAATCTTCCATTGGGTTTTTCTCGAGTAATATATAGTGATTTTGATTGTCCAGTTGTCGTTTCGCTTCATTAATGTAATCCATCATGTCTTGCACCACAATATTGCCTCCTTTGTCTGAGGACTTTATTATTATTGTTGGATCCTTCTTGAGCTCTGATATAGCTTTATATTCATTTGGCGAGAGATTACATGATTTCCTGATCCATGTTCCTGTTTTGTTGGTGAAGGATTTATTGGATATTCTTGCGATCTCCTCCACCATCAACTCTTGGAATAGGTCAACTTTATTACCAGGTGGTAGCTGTGGACAAAATCGTGATTGTTTTCGTAGACCACTGGTTCCTCCTTTGTTAGTTGTAAATCCAGATTTTTTGCAAAAGTCAATATCCAATTGGAGAGAACTTTCATCTTCTTCTTCTTCTATTGTGATCATTTTCTCATCCATTTGTATCAGGGCCCTCATTGTCGGTAAGTCCCTTTGAATGATGGGAGATAAATCCATTTCTTCCATCTGTTTATCAGGCCTCTGAGATTTTTTCTCCGAAAAATATTTCTTTAATTTGACTTTTCTGCAAAACTTATATAAATCAATTCGTGCACTTGCAATATCCATATTCTTATTCGGGCAGTATGATAGTCCTCTGTTAAGGAGTTTTAAATGTGTTTCAGACAGTTTCTTACTTGATAAGTTTATAACTACATTGGCTGCTGTCTGTTTCTTCTTTTTCAAGTTTACTTTTGCTTTCCTCTGCCTCTCTTTGGCTTTGGTCCTCCTGTTGCCCCTTCGGGTTATGATTTTGATTGGGGTTTTGATGTTTCTCTACCCCAAGTATTGTCCCTGCCTCTCCCTCTTTGTCGCGTTATCATCTGTGCAAGATGTATCTCCCCACGAAAATCCAGAGGGGTGGTTACTGCTTCTTCATCAGTTGAGCTGATCTCTGAACTTTCAACTGTATCTATATGTGCCGATACTGCGCATTCATCCATCACCACTCGATTCCTTAGAGTGTCATATTTTCTGGCGAATGTGTAAATGCGATTTTGGAAAAAGGGGGTTGTGATGGACAGAGTTTCTGAATGATGCAGAATACTCTTACCAAGTCAAGAGATCATGGTTTTAATCCATCACCGTTTTTCAGCTCAATGCACCATCCCAGCTCAGAACCTGGCTATATGCAAATTAGTCTGTTCCTGTCCCAGTGCATTATGGGAACAGGGCAAACCAAACTACCAAGCCAATTCTTATACTGGGAAGGAAACAAGCTTCCGGGGACCGGTTTCTGGCATCACAGCCTTCGTCGGCCCGGCTTGCTTGAATCCTGATGGTGCAATGAGCAAGGGACTCACGTCTGAGCATACCCTCCCACACATAGTGTGGATAAAAGCGATTTTGGAAAAAGGGGGTGGTGATGGACAGAGTTTCTGAATGATGCAGAATACTCTTACCAAGTCAAGAGATCATGGTTTTAATCCATCACCGTTTTTTAGCTCAATGCACCATCCCAGCTCAGAACCTGGCTATATGCAAATTAGTCTGTTCCTGTCCCAGTGCATGATGGAAACAGGGCAAACCAAACTACCAAGCCAATTCTTATACTGGGAAGGAAACAAGCTTCCGGGGACCGGTTTCTGGCATCACAGCCTTCGTCGGCCCGGCTTGCTTGCATCCTGATGGTGCAATGAGCAAAGGACTCACGTCTGAGCATACCCTCCCACACATAGTGTGGATAAAAGCAATTTTGGAAAAAGGGGGTGGTGATGGACAGGGTTTCTGAATGATGCAGAATACTCTTACCAAGTCAAGAGATCATGGTTTTAATCCATCACTGTTTTTTAGCTCAATACACCATCCCAGCTCAGAACCTGGCTATATGCAAATTAGTCTGTTCCTGTCCCAGTGCATGATGGGAACAACAAACCAAACTACCAAGCCAATACTTATACTTGGAAGGAAACAAGCTTCCGGGGACCGGTTTCTGGCATCACAGCCTTCGTCGGCCCGGCTTGCTTGAATCCTGATGGTGCAATGAGCAAGGGACTCACGTCTGAGCATACCCTCTCACACATAGTGTGGATAAAAGCGATTTTGGAAAAAGTTTACTTTTGCTTTCCTCTGCCTCTCTTTGGCTTTGTTCCTCCTGTTGCCCCTTCGGGTTGTGATTTTGATTGGGGTTTTGATGTTTCTCTTCCCCAAGTATTGTCCCTGCCTCTCCCTCTTTGTCGCGTTATCATCTGTGCAAGATGTATCTCCCCACGAAAATCCAGAGGGGTGGTTACTGCTTCTTCATCAGTTGAGCTGATCTCTGAACTTTCAACTGTATCTATATGTGCCGGTCCTGCGCATTCATCCATCACCACTCGATTCCTTAGAGTGTCATATTTTCTGGCGAATGTGTAAATGCGCCCATTAATGTAATCCAATCTGTCCCTTGTAAATTTGCTGGCTTTGCGTTTTTCTACCTCTGCCTCATGTTTACAAACTTTTTTCTCCATATTTTTAATCAATTCTTTGGACTCTTCTGATGTTGGAACATTTGCTAATTCAGATTCCAGGGCTTCAATCACAGATAGATAGATAGATATCTATATATATCTATATATCTATCTATATAAGATAGATAGATAGATAGACAGATAGATAGACAGATAGATAGACAGATAGATAGACAGATGGATAGATAGATATATTCCCAAAGTGATCTCCACCCCATATGGTCACAGATTGAGGTGTACACCGGAGAGATGAATTTTAAAGTTTTATTTGCCACACAACTACTACCCGGACAGACGAGTTTCGGCTGCATGCCTTTCTCAATCAAAAAAATTATATATACATATATATATATATTGTAAAAATGATAGGTTTCAGGGGTGTTATAGTTAGCTGGACATTTCACTCATACAAAACCATTGAAATGCCTCTGTTATAGTTAGTTGTACTAACTGTAACTCTCGCGCCCGCAATCCACTGGTGATGATGTCACATATTACATCATTCATGACATGGTCAGTTACATCACTGATGACATCTCAAATGACATCACTGATAACATCATCCAGTGAATGTGGTTTGGTTCCATATTTAAATATGTATTATATATATAGCAATCTGCATTGAAGAATGAGTGGCTATATAAAAATCTGGATAGAGGATTTAATAGCAGTGTGATTGATTGTTTACTTGAGTAATTTATAGTGTCTCACTAAATATACTGGATAGTGACTAAACTTTGTGAATATCTGTATTACTTGGTCAGTTGTTGTGTAAACTGCTGCACCAGTTGGTTACTAGCTACGTGAAAGTCTATATTAGTCATTGATTACTTAACTGATTATTTGCAATGGAGAGTAAATGTGTGTGTGCTTCGGTGGGGGATCTGTGACTGCCCAAAGATATGTGAATAGTTAACTCAGTACGTATATGAGGTTAAGACTACGTATTATAATACTTGTTTGGGTGAGTGAATATCTTAATGGGTGTGGTGATGAGCAAAACATTTCTCAATGGTACATGTCCAACAAAGTATAAAAAAGTAAAGACAGTGTATGTGACAGTTGTTGTATATAATTAAGTGTACATAAAACTCATTGATTGCTTGAGTGACTGTATAGATAATTGTATACTTGTATACTTGTAATAGTGATTTCATAACACACTAAGTATGAGTATGAGTTACTATTTATATGAATAAATGAAGTGATATTTGTATACGTGTGTAGCTGAATATATATAAATAAGATACATTGTTTGCAAAAGTGAGTAGGATGACTGAATAACTGAATAGGATGAGTGCTGGTGTGTAATGTTAATATAAGTGTATAAGTATATTTGATAGTTTTCTATTGATCATTGACAACATGTATGAGTGAATCAATAGGTAAGTGATTAGATGTGTGTGTGGATCTAGGAATTACTGAGTGGATTTTTAGATACTTGTATTGCTGTGTGAATGGATTGAAATATGGTACTCTGTATTTTACAGTCAGTGATTAAAGGTTATAGTAGTGTATGATGAGGTGTATCTGATTGTCACGTGGATGATGTTATCAGTGATGTCATTTGAGATGTCATCAGTGATGTCATTTGAGATGTCATCAGTGATGTCACTGACCATGTCATGAATGATGTAATATGTGACATCATCACCAGTGGATTGCGGGCGCGAGAGTTACAGTTAGTACAACTAACTATAATTGAGGCATTTCAATGCTTTTGTCTGAGTGAAATGTCCAGATAACAATAACACCCCTGAAAACTATGGTTTTATTAATACATTTCTAAGGGTTTTTAAATGATAATTCCTAACTGTAACCTGCTTGAAACCTATGTTTTTTTCCAGTGAATTTCAAAGGTTTTTTAAATGATAGGTCCTAACTATAACCTGCTTGAAACCTATGTTTTTTTCAGTGAATTTGAAAGGTTTTTTAAATGACAATTCCTACTTATATTGTTGACCACTTCCCCATATTTTCAACAAGAAACCAAATCTGCAATGCTACCTAAAAAATCAGGCAATAGTTCCACTTACCACTAACAAATTAACATCAACATTTAACTACTGTAAGAACGTTGAATATGTACTGCGGGAATTACATCCAACTCACACCCATATATAAAGAGCAATGTGTGATATAGGTTCGAATTATACACTTCGGACACCCAACAAAATCACAATACCCAGCGACGCCACCACCACAATCACCCCCTCCAGAACCCTCCCCCCTACTACCTCGGAGGCAGCGCAAAACGGGACAATGGACCTTTCCAAAATAATATATCCCCTCATCAGCACGCTAGATCAATGCACAGAGATGTGGCAACCAAGTATGTATAAGGGAAAGAACTCGAACATCAACAATAATGTACACAATGCTAACACTACCGGTGAAATACTATACACAATTCACTATACAAACCCAAAACTTTTTCGTGTTTAGATATACCATTGATACGTATAGTGTATTGAATAGTTGACGCAACCATATTATCTCAGACACTGGGAATTTTTTTGTCATGTAGCTGTGTTCACCCCCTTTGAAACAGAAGCGGAGGGGGCTGGTCCAACGTACACAACGTAAAACTATAAATAATTAGGCTACGCCTTGGGCATAGTTCACTTCTGCAAAGAGAAGACACTGCGCCACAGCGAAGGTCCGCACCCTGCCACGTGGCTGCCACCAGGACCACGTGCTTCCTCGAAACAGGCCCATTGAGAACTCAGCGCCACAGCACCTCAGACTTATGTCTGTATCGACTACTGTCTTCGATCTACACTGCGGACAGCAGGGTACACAACTTGAATTCAGCTTTGGATCTAAATTTGTCGTCGGTATCTGTGCAGAGTACTGCCTTCAATCTACACTGCAGTCAGTAGAATTCACAACTTGATACCAGTTGTGCATCAGCACTACAGAAAACATTGAATTCAGTCTCAATTTATTTAAAGCAGAGACAATTGTAATACGTCCTCAGATTTTGTTAAAAGTATGAACAGTAGGAAACTCAGCTTTCATTTATTTAATGCAGAGACAATTGTACTATATGTCTTCAGATTTTGTTTAAATAAATGACAAAATGCATTTGTCCATGTATGTGTCAACAACTGCCTTTAATCTAGACTGCAGACAGCAGGGTTCACAACTTGAATTCAGCTTTCCGCCTACACTACGGACAGTATTGAATTCAGCCTTGATTTATGTAATACAGAGACAATTCCACTGTATGTGTTCAGATTTTTTTTACATAAGTCACAAAAATCATTCGTCGATATCTGTGCTGACAACAGCCTTCGATCTACATTGTGAGGGTAAACTTGGAGAAATGGCTACTAATGAAGCATCTTCTGATTCAGAACACTCTGGAAATTAAAAATTTGTGCCGCAACCTCCCCCTCCAGAGAAGTATACATCAATTGTCTGCAAGGTGGTGCTGTGCAGGGGTGACCCTACAAAAAATAGTCTTGTGGAACAGCAAGTATGAGGAGACATCTTCAGACAAAACATCCGGGAAACTTCGCAAGATAGGAAATGAGGGAGACTAAAAGACTTCTGCCTTTGATCTACAGTGCGGTTAGTAGAGTTTACAACTAGATATCAGTGGTGCAGAAGCACTACAGACACCATTGAATTCAGTCTCGACCTCATATTTTGTTAAACTATGAACAGTAAGAAATCCAGCCCTCATTTATTTAATGCAGAGACAATTGTACTATATGTCTTCAGATTTTGTTTAAATAAGTGACAAAAATCATTCCTCAATATCTGTGTCAACTACTGCCTTCAGCTTTCAATCTAGACTACGGACAGCCTTCAAGTTCGCCTTGATTTATATAAGGCAGAGACAATTTTGTTAAATGATGCGACAAAAAACATTCCTCAATGACTGTACTAAGTACTGCCTTCAAATGTACACTATGATCAACAGAGTTCACCACTTGATACCAGTTCATGAGTCCCGTATGCAACAGTCAATGTATGGAGTACATTACAGATAATGCAGTGCAACCTAAGATGTACATTGCGAACAGCAGGGTTCACAACTTGAATTCAGCTTTTCATCTACACTACATACAGCATTCAAGTTATCCTTGATTTATGTAAGGCAGAGACAATTTTGTTAAAGGATGCCACAAAAAACATTCCTCAATGAGTGTACTGAGTACTGTTTTCAAATGTACACTGCGATCAACAGAGTTCACTACTCGATACCAGAAGCGCTTAAGCACTACAGACAATATTAAATTAATTTTCAATTTATTTAAGGAAGAGACAATTGTACTGTGTCCTCAGATTTTGTTAACTGTGACAAAAAAGCATTCCTCAATGTTTGTGTCAACTACTGCCTTCAATTTACACTGCAGACAGCAGGGTTCAAAACTTGAAATCAACATTAGGGAATTCAACCTTGATTTATTTAATGCAGAAACAATTGTACTGTATGTGTTCTTATTTTCTTAGAATAAGTGACAAAAATCATTTGTCGATACTTCTACCTTCGATCTATAGTACGGACAGCAGGGTTCAAATTTTGAATTCAGCTTTCAATCTATACTACGAATAGCATGAAATTTAGCCTTGTTTATTTTAAGGTAGATTTAATTGTACTTTATGTCCTCAGATTTTGTTAAAAGATACGATATAAAGAATTTCTTCATGTCAGTGATAACTACTGCCTTTGATCTACATTGTGAGGGCTCACCATTCAGGTAGAAAGACGTTTGTACATGACGCATTCCAGTAGGCAAGAGATATTATACCACTGCGACCCCCCGAACAACAAATAAATGCAGAGTACGCACACGCTGAGTTCTTTCAGTACCACTAACTCACTGCACCACAAGTCATCTCTATGTAGCCTTATTAAAGCAGAATTCACTAGGCAAAAAACATTGCTCCTAGTTCGGCCTCCCTGCACTACGCATAATCGCAGGATACATACAAGCTCAACGCCAAAGATAATATTAACTCAGTGAACCATAAATTATCACTAAGAAGAGTGAAGAGTTTAATGTAACGGTGAGACATACTGTCCCTTTTAAATACCCCGGAAATATACATATTTTCATAATAAATTCTATATATGTTCTATCTTCCATTTCAACCATGATTGCAGATGATGCAGTCCACCCTAACATCCACATTGCGCACAGCACGGTTTACAACTTGACTATAATCAGTTAAGAAAATCAAATGCTCCCAATCTGCAACATCGCCACCAGATATACGTCCTCATTTTAAGAAAGTTAGAATGCACTGCGTGAAGTGCAACCGTTTAATTTGTTATGGGGAGCAATCAGTAGACCTAGTTTGCAGAACAATTGATAACCATCAATGGTAGTTTTTTTTGTTCCCCCTCAAAGTACATGCAATCTAGTATGCAACATTCAATGCTTTGAGTGCAGCCCGTTCAGACCACGCATCATCGCATGGTGAGCACACGCTAAACACCAGACGTACCACTAACTCAGTACACCATAAATAATCGCCCAAGGCTTTATTGAGGCAAAATTCAGTAGACAAAAAACATTACCCCCAGTGCGGCCTGTCTGGAACACGCATCATCGCGAGTTACGTACACACTCAGTCCCAAAGGTACTACTAACTCAGTGCACCATAATTCATCGCCACGTGGCCGTATTCAGGCAGAATTCAACTGATTCTTTATTCATTATTTGCAGAGTGCAGTACCAAACTAAATAAAACGTCTATCAAACCCTATACAATATCCCTTTAGTAGCCTTCTTTAAAAAACTTCTTTTATATCAGTTCTAGGTTTAGTTGAAAAACAAAATTCACGCTGCAATTGCAAAGGCACAGTCATCGGCAGTCTACACTGCGGACAGCACAGGTCACAACTTGAACAATAATGTCCCTGCAACACACACATTTAGACAATGTATTCCATACATGTTCGATCTTTTATTTCAATCGTGATTACAGATTATGAGGTCCAGTAGGCAACCCGCTGACTACCAGACATACCACTAACTCAGTGCATCATAAATAATCACCACGTGGCTTTATTAAGGCAAAATTCAGTAGCAAAAGACATTGTTAGCAGTGCGGTCTGCCTGAACCAGACATCATCGTAGGTTCCACATAAACCGACCCTACCTCAGTGCACCACAACTCATGATCACTTTACGATGGAATCTTCTGTGTATTTTTTTACATGTAGTGCTCTTACCTTTGTACAGCAGAAATCATAAACCATTTAGGATTGAATATCTATGTATGATATCATAATTACTATTCTACTTGTTACCAACAGCAACGTAATAAAATGGAATCGAGCACACGTGCCCGTACACACTTTAACTATCTATCAGTGTTTGTGTATTTATTATGTTCATAAAATGCTGCTCCTGTGCCCTACCACATGATATAGTGATATAAATAGCGTATACAACCATGTTACCTCTGACAGTAAGTGTGGGCCATTCCTCCTTTTTTCAAATTTTTTTTTAGCATATTTATATAGCGCAAATCAACCCAAAAGTATATCAGCAATTTACATGAGCACCGTATTTACAGTACATTTTCAGGCACACGTAGATTACATCATTTCTCTACAATATCAGGATGAGGGCGCAACTCCGAGGCTCGAACACTGATTTACAGCACCAAGTTCCACAGTATACCCGAATATCCACATACGTATATATATATATATATATATATTCACTGAAAAAACCATAGGTTATAGATCATATATAGTTAGGAATTAGCATTTACAAAACCTTGAAAATTCACTGAAAAAACCATAGGTTATAGACCATATATAGTTAGGAATTAGCATTTAAAAAACCTTATTTTACTCACACAAAACCATTGAAATTCCATATATAGTTAGTTGCACTAACTATATATCGCGCACCCGCAATCCACTGCTGATGATGTCACATATTACATCATTCATGACATGGTCAGTGACATCACTGATGACATCACTGATGACATCTCAAATGACATCACTGATGACATCATCCAGTGACTGTGTGTTTCTGTAAAGTTTAAATATGTTTTACATATTGAAGAATGAGTAGATGTAGAAGTGTCTGGATGAAGGATTTAGTAGGTGCGTGACTGACTGTATGAGTGAGTGATTAAATGTGTCTCACTGAGTGCATGGGTTAGTGACTAAACTGTCTTAATTTGTGCATCATTATGTCTGTTGTTCTGTAAACTGCTGCATGTGTTGGTCAGTAGCTATATGAGTAACTATATGGGTTATTGATTGATTGCCCAAGTATTTGTATGGGAGACTGAGTGTGTGTGTGGCTGGCTGGGAGGTGTGTGACTCTGTGCAGATCAATGTGTACTTGTATCAATGATTGTATAAGAGAGTAAGTATGTGTTAGTATATGTTTCAAAATGTAAGGTGCTCTATGTTTAACTGTATAGATTAGAAAATGGAAGTGTGATTGATTATTTACAGGACTGACTAGGTGTGTGAGTAACTCCATGGATGAGTGACAGAGTGTGAGAGTCTGTATAGGTGTATGAGTGCATATGATAGTGTTGTAAAGATGAGTGATTGTATGTATGAATGATTGTATGGGTAAATGAGTGAATGTGTGTGTAAACATAGGGATCACTGAGTGCATATGTAGTAACTAGTATTGGTGTGTCAATGGTTTCAAAAATTATACTCTGTATTTAACACTGGGTGTAACAGAGGTTATATTAAAGTGTGAGGAGATGCATTGTATTGTCACATGAATGATATCATCAGTGATGTGGTCATTGATGTCAAATGAGATGTCATCAGTGATGTCATCAGTGATGTCATTTGAGATGTCATCAGTGATGTCATTTGAGATGTTATCAGTGATGTCATTTCAGATGTCATCAGTGATGTCATCAGTGATGTCATTTGAGATGTCATCAGTGATGTCATCAGTGATGTCACTGACCATGTCATGAATGATGTAATATGTGACATCATCAGCAGTGGATTGCGGGTGCGCGATATATAGTTAGTGCAACTAACTATATATGGAATTTCAATGGTTTTGTGTGAGTAAAATAAGGTTTTTTAAATGCTAATTCCTAACTATATATGGTCTATAACCTATGGTTTTTTCAGTGAATTTGCAAGGTTTTGTAAATGCTAATTCCTAACTATATATGATCTATAACCTATGGTTTTTTCAGTGAATTTCAATGGTTTTTTAATAGCAAATATCATAAGCTGTCGAATGTCAAGTACGTGGTAAGTGAAAACATTTTCGTGTTTATGCACACTGATCTGCTTTGAATGGTGCCCCCCCCCTCATTTCTATTAGGAGTACTCTCTCTTTGCACATAGTGAAGGGTAGTTAACGCAGGCCTTTGCCCCCGTTGTAATACGTCGTGCCTGCTTCTCTCTCCATTTGATTGATTGTTATCCAAGTATTTACTGTTTTAGAATTGGTTCTCTTTGGTTCATTCTCTATTTACAAACAAACACAGAGTCGCAATACTCTGTTTAGTCTTTGCAGATAACGAAAAATCGTGAAAAAAAAAAAAGAAAAGGAATCGAGCAAAATCAGTAGGCCACTAACGGGATCTCTTTTTGACCTCGCTAAAATAGAAACATTAGGAACAACCCCTCATGACAAATACAAAACTAGTGAGATGAACTGAACTCCACACAATGATGGCTGCAAAACAGCTCGGCTCCGCCACCCACCCCGCCCAAAATAACGATAAAGAGCGGCTGCCATGATTGGTTGCGGAATGGCCACGACGGAGCTACGAAATGGTACTGCTCTCATGCTAACCCCAGCTTCAGTCTGAAACATCCAGAAACACTGTAGACTACCAATTCGATCAGTTCCGGTAGCGCCCCAATGTAACCCGGTAGAGAAGAACTAGCCCTCCCCTCTTTGACTGATGGTTCTTGTTGCCTGTCCCTTCTGTTGTCATTTAACAGAACTATTTAGCCTGCTGAAAGGGGTTGTGTTCCGACAGCTGGTTGGTGGAGACATTTTGACTATATTCTGGACCTGCGTTGTCGCGTAATGCGTCATATGACGCGCCGCGTTAGCGCATCCGGAAGTCATCCGGGGCGCGCAGCGCGTAACATAAGCATAACTTTTCATTGGTTCATTTTACTTTTCTTATTCTAATGATGAAAGGCTTGGTCATATGACCTAAAAATTACGCTTTTTATTACTTCCGAACATTATTTTTTCTTAAATATATGTTATAATGTTCCAGGCTAATGTACTTTCCCGGAAAATTTACAACTGTCCTGCAAGTAAAATATATTCTTTTTTCGAAAAAAAGAGCGTTTCTTCGTCCCATGACGGAGCCGTTGAGCAAAAGAGGGTCGACCTGCTGTCTTAGTCGCCGATACGCCTGAATATGAGATTCTTATCGATCACTTTATGTTGCAGGAATAGAAAACACAACAGCCCTTGACCATTTATCTTTACTGCGTTCCTTCGTATTATACCTTTTACCCTTCATGTAATTGGTCTGCTTTATTTCACTTGCCTTTTAATGATTCTAAAACAGTGACTATTATTAAAAACTTTACCAATGTATATACTACTACCATGTTTTCTTTTAAAAACCTTTATTGTGAAAATTTCATTATACAAATACGAGCCTATAACCACGTGGGCCGGCCACGGAGCAAACTGTAATCGTATATGATGAGTAGACATTTACACTGTAGAGGAACGTAACGGGCGGGCCATTAGGTTGCAAGAACTAAGGTGTCTAACAGTTACGGAATCGGTGGACGTACATTTTATAATTAAAATACGACAGGGCCAGTTACAATAAAATTATCTAGATATACATTTGCGGGCAAGTACCATGGGTGACGTTAATTCGAACTTTCAATAGTACAGTAATCAATAACACATCAGAACTTAATATCAATAGGGATGTCGAAATATTCAATCAATTCTCGTCCCCGCCCGCCATGTGCTTCAAAACTGCATACGTATCTCGTGATTTCAAGGTTCTGCAACCAGTACACAACAAGGAGTTACGAGTCCCATTTATTCCGGCGCCATTTTGGGCGAGGACGGGCAGGTCCAGGATATAGTCAAAATGTCTCTACCAACCATCGACTATGATGATGTTCATATGCTGTATTTATTAGAGTAACACTCATCTGTCCACATGAAATTAATTTGCCACAATCTAAACATGTCATTTTAATCTTTCCAAAGTTCTTCTAAATATTTGGGACCGTTTCCCTTGCCTCTGATGCTGTCAGTGCCACTTCTTTGATGAATGTACTAGCAGGTCAGGGGTTCTCCTCCAAATCTCTCTTTTATGCAGCACTATAATTAATTGGTGCCACCTCTCCATATGACGATGCATGGTATAGTTACCATAACTATATTTTTTTTCGGTTCCTCTGGAGAGTTCATCGTGGCAGATGAAGCGTGTAACGTACCGGGCATTTACCTTTTTTTGCATGTACAGGAAAGGAAAAAAAAATCGAGCGTCCGAGTTCTAAGGTGTCCCAGGGCCATTTTAGTGGACCAGGCCCAAATCCAAAGAACAGGCCGCCATTTTGAGAGTCCTGTTGCAGCCGCCTGTCGCTGTAGCATCAAGAGCAGCCGAAACTCAGCTGAATGGCAACTGAAACGGTAAAGGGGCGCCCCACTACAGCAGACGAGCCTCCACCTAGGAAGGCCCGTTCACGCCACCTCCCCCCCCCCCTTCGGGCACCCCACGCCGTTATTCGGAGCAGTATTGTAGGATGGCCACACCAGTGCGGCAACTTGCTAGACATCACCTCGGTGGTAACCGAATCTCAACGCCTTGTGGTGTCTTCTATTCAGAAAACATTGTTATGCTGCCTTCGACCTATTCGCCGCAAGTGCGCACACAACTCAACTGCATAGCTTGCTAGACACCACCTCGATGCCATCCGGATCTTGGAATCTCAGCGCCTTTTGGTGTCTTCTCTTCAGAAAATATTGTTGCGCTGCCTTTGGCCCCATTCGCACATCGGTCCGCTACTGACGCCATCTCACAGGCTAATGGGGCGCCCCACGCCGACTTTCAGCATTGTAGGATGACCACACCAGTACAGCAACTTGCTAGACATCACCTCGGTGCCATCCGGATCTCGGCGCCCCACTGCAGATGAAGTGCCTCTCAACTATGAAACCACCACGGTGACATCCGGATCTTGGCGCGTTGTGCTGCCTTCGGCCTATTCGCACATCGGTCCGCTACTGACGCCATCTCACAGGCTAATGGGGCGCCCCACGCCGAGTTTCAGCATTGTAGGATGACCACACCAGTACAGCAACTTGCTAGACATCACCTCGGTGCCATCCGGATCTCGGCGCCCCACTGCAGATGAAGTGCCTCTCAACTATGAAACCACCACGGTGACATCCGGATCTTGGCGCGTTGTGCTGCCTTCGGCCTATTCGCACATCGGTCCGCTACTGACGCCATCTCACAGACTAATGGGGCGCCCCACGCCGAGTTTCAGCATTGTAGGATGACCACACCAGTACAGCAACTTGCTAGACATCACCTCGGTGCCATCCGGATCTTGGCATCTCAACGCCTAGTGGTATCTTCCATACAGAAAATATTGTTGCGCTGCCTTTGGCCCCATTCGCACATCGGTCCGCAACTTAGACATCACCTCGGTGCCATCCGGATCTTGGCATCTCAGCGCCTTGTGGTGTCAGTCAGAAAATATTGTTGCGCTGCCTTTGGCCCCATTCGCACATCAGTCCGCTACTGACACCATCTCACAGGCCAACAGGGCGCCCCACGCCGACTTTTACCATTGTAGGATGGCCACACCAGTGCCACAACTTGCTAGACACCACCTCGGTGCCATCCGGATCTTGGCATCTCAGCGCCTTGTGGTGTCTTCTATTCCGAAAATATTGTTGCGCTGCCTTTGGCCCCATTCGCACATCGGTCCGCTACTGCCGCCATCTCACAGGCCAACGGGGCGCCCCACGCCGACTTTCAACATTGTAGGATGGCCACACCAGTGCGGCAACTTACTAGACACCACCTCGGTACCATCCGGATCTTGGCGCGTTGTGCTGCCTTCGGCCTATTCGCACATCGGTCCGCTACTGACGCAAACTCACAGGCCAACGGGGCACCCCACGCCGACTTTCAGCATTGTAGGATGGCCACACCAGTGCTGCAACTTGCTGGACACCACCTCGGTGCCATCCGGATCTTGGCGCGTTGTATTGCCTTCGGCCTATTCGCACATCGGTCCGCTACTGACGCCGCCTCACGTGCCAACGTATTTTCTCCGCATTTTATACCCTATGCCGCATAACAGGTCATGTGACTTGTTTATAAAACTTTTCATTGGTTCATTTTACTTTTGGTTTCCTAATGATGGAAGGCTTGATCATATGACCTAAAAACAACACTTTTCATTGGATGAAAACTTTTTTTTTTCCCCAAACGATGAAAGCCCCACCTTGTTTCTGGATGTTTCAGACTGAAGCTGGCGTCAGCATGAGAGCACCACCATCTCGTAGCTCCGTCGTGGTCATTCCGCGAGCAATCATGGCAGCCGCTCCCCACCAGAAGCCTGCAGGAGTCAGGGGCCCCCAAAACTTTTGATGAATCCTCAAGGCGGAGGGGACGCTTTCGAGAATGGGGTCCAAGACCTAGCAGACAAGCGTCCGATTTCCAAGGTGTCCCAGGGCCATTTCAGTGGACCAGGCCCAAAAAGGAAAGAGCCTGCCGCCATTTTGAGAGTCCTGTGACAGCCGCCTATCGCTGCACCGCAAGAGTGGGCGCAACTCAGCTGAATGGCGGATTTTGACACAGTGGACCAAAAACGGACGGAATGGCAACTGAAACGGTAAAGGGGCGCCCCACTACAACAGATGACACTCCACCTGGAGAGGCCCGTTCACGCCGCCTCCCCCGGGGCGCCCCACGCCGTTATTCGGAGCAGCATTGTAGGATACCAAAACCAGTGCGGCAACTTACTGGACATCACCTTGGTGCCATCGTTCTGCTGCCTTGGAACTATTCGCACAACAGTTTGCTACTGATGACCCACCCCCCGCGACGCCCCACGCCGGAAATCTGGACGTTGTGCTGCGTTGGGACTATTCGCACAGCCGACCGCTACTTCGTTGTTTTTCCCTAAAAATGTTTATATGTTATTATTATTTTTGTTTTCTTGTATATATTTATAAGTTATTAAAGTTTTATAATCTTACTACTTTGTCGGAGTGCTATATATTTTTAATGTGACACACAATTGTAAAAACTTTGATGTACAAAGAGTCATCCCTGGAATCTTCCGCTTCAGGCTCGGTCCCCTCCCCAATCACAATACAGGATGGTTTTCAGATAATAGGAACGCGTCTGCTGTGACGGATCTCATCGAGTGTGGGCCTTGATCTACTATAACTCCTTTGAAGAGGGGTGATTCTTTACAGCTGGGGCCATAAACTACATCTGCAGGGCTAGCTGATACCCTAGGACCAGCCTGGACAATCGGACACAGAGGAAAAGGAGTGTCAGAGGGTGCGGTAGTGAATAGGGCGAAAGGGAGGTGTCGGGCGGGCACAGGGTGTGATTCTCAGGGAAGAGCAGCGCAGATGGGGGGAGGTTTATTACCCATGCATAAGACAGAGAGCGGGGGTGACCACTGCCTGGGGGAGATGCTTGCGAGGGTGGGGAGCCATGCTAAGGATCGACAGCGTGCACAGAGTGGGTCTGGTCAAGGCATCTAAAATGGCTGCCGTGCACGACAAAAGTGTGGCATTTGAAAAAAGACAAGATGGCGCAGACAATGTTTTTCAACACTTCCTGATTTCCTTCGAATCGAACGTTAACAGACGTTGGGGCATATTACCAAAGTTAAGCGATATTTATCCCTAACGATGCTTAGCAACGATTTTTTTACCGCTAAGCATCGTCAGAAATTATCGCAGATAAACCTTGCTATTATCAAGGTTTATCGCAAATACGATAATAAACGACCGCAATGCATTAATATCGCTGAAAACTCAGCGATATTCATGCATTACCGAGCTAATGCTCTTAGCCATGTTATCCACCTCCCATTGGATAACATGGCTAAGAACTGCTCAGGGCAGGTGCTAGCTTTTGGAGATATTCGCGCTTATCTCGAATATTTCCAAAAGTTGATAATAGGAGATAGCGATGTTAGCGACTGTTTCCAGTCGCTAACATCTTGGCATGCCCACTTTGCATGTCATTAGTGATAAATATTACTCACATGCAAAGTGGGGCCCAAGATGGTCGCTATCTCCTACTAGCCGTCGCTAACTGGTGTTAGCAACAGCTAGGTAATACAGATATAATTTTATCTCCGCGAAGCGGAGCGCTGTTACAGATATATATCTTGTTTTTGAACGTTAATTTCTCAAAATCCACTGAAGCACATATATTGAGACCTAGCAAAGGCACATCGAGCTACCAGTCCCTACAATTTTGCCAAGTTTCGTGCAAATCCATTCAGCCGTTCGATTATTATTATTATTATTTTTTTTCCCCGCGGGGCCCTTTTAAAACCTCCACATCAAACCTAAGAGGTCAAGGAGGATCTACTATGCCCCCTTATGGTAATTTGCCCCTTCGCTTTGGCCTCCTCTTGTCTCTCGATCCTACCGAGAGACAAGATGGCGGCCGCTACGGACTGTTTGGAATGTTTACAGACGCCGGAGAACCAATCAGCTTCGCAAACCTCCGTTACGCGAAGCGGAGCGCTGTTACAGATATATATCTTTTTTTGAACATTAATTTCTCAAAATCCACTGGAGCACATATATTGAGACCTAGCAAAGGCACATCGGGCTACCAGTCCCTAATATTTTACCAAGTTTCGTGCAAATCCATTTAGCCGTTCGATTATTATTATTATTTTTTTTTTTTGCCCCGCGGGACCCTTTTAAAACCTCCACATCAAACCTAGGGGGTCAGCGAGGATCTACTATGCCCCCTTATGGTCATTTGCCCCTTCGCTTTGGCCTCCTCTTGTCTCTCGATCCTACCGAGAGACAAGATGGCGGCCGCTACGGACTGTTTGGAATGTTCACAGACGCCGGAGAGCCAATCAGCTTCGCTACGCGAAGTTCCGTTACGCGTAAAGTCCGCGAACCGGAGCGCTGCCCGGTCCGCTGTTACAGATATATATCTTTTTTTGAACGTTAATTTCTCAAAATCCACTGGAGCACATATATTGAGACCTAGCAAAGGCACATCGGGCTACCAGTCCCTACAATTTTGCCAAGTTTCGTGCAAATCCATTCAGCCGTTCGGGCTAAAAGTGAGGCCAACCGCCCTATGGAAAACTCAATGTTAAAAACACGTTTTGGGACCCCCTTTTTTCTCGAACCCCCCCCAAATTTTCAAGGGCTGCTCAGAAACAAAATGTGCAATTTTCCTGAAAACTTCAGCCAATTCCGTCCACAAACGCCAAAGTTATTAGACATAGAATTTTCAAAAATCCCATAGAGAAAAAATCCTAACTATATATACCTACTGGCGACCGCCAGTAGGTAATATATATTCACTGAAAAAACCATAGGTTATAGACCATATATAGTTAGGAATTAGCATTTACAAAACCTTGAAAATTCACAGAAAAAAACATAGGTTATAGTCCATATATAGTTAGGAATTAGCATTTAACAAACCTTTTTTTACTCACACAAAACCATTGAAATTCCATATATAGTTAGTTGTACTAACTATATATCGCGCACCCGCAATCCACTGCTGATCATGTCACATATTACATCATTCATGACATGGTCAGTGACATCACTGATGACATCTCAAATGACATCACTGATGACATCTCAAATGACATCACTGATGACATCACTGATGACATCATCCAGTGACTGTGTGTTTCTGTAAAGTTTAAATATGTTTTATATATTGAAGAATGAGTGGATGTATAAGTGTCTGAATGAAGGTTTTAGTAGGTGCGTGATTGACTATATGAGTGAGTGATTAAATGTGTCTTACTGAGTGCATAGGTTAGTGACTAAACTGTCTTAATTTGTGCATCATTGTGTCTGTTGTTCTGTAATCTGCTGCATGTGTTGATCATTAGCTATATGAGTAACTATATGGATTATTGATTGTATGCCCAAGTATTTGTATGGGAGACTGAGTGTGTGTGTGGGTGGCTGGGAGGTGTATGACTCTGCGCATACATGTGTGAGCAGTTGATTCACTAGATGTATGGGTTCAAAAGTGCATATGGAAACAACTGTATGGGCGGTTGACTGTGTGCATGAGTGTATTGGTGAGTGAATGGATATCTCAGTGCTACATGTCAAAGTAAGTACATATGTAAAACACAGTACATGTGACAGTTGACATATGTAAATAACTGTGCATAAGAGCCAGTGAATGTGTGAGTGGCTGTATGGATCATTGTGAACTTGTATCACGGATTGTATAAGAGAGTAAATATGTGTTAGTATATGTTTGAATAAGTAAGGTGTGTATAACTGTATAGTTGAGGAAATGGAGGTGTGATTGATTCTTTGCAGGACTGACTAGGTGTGTGAGTAACTCCATGGATGAGTGACAGTCTGTGAGTGTCTGTTTACACTGAGTGTATCTAAGGTTATATTAGAGTCTGAAGAGGTTCATCGTATTATCATATGAATTATGTCATCAGTGATGTGATCAGTAATGTCAAATGAGATGTCATCAGTGATGTCATCAGTGATGTCATTTGAGATGTCATCAGTGATGTCATCAGTGATGTCATTTGAGATGTCATCAGTGATGTAATCAGTGATGTCATTTGAGATGTCATCAGTGATGTCATCAGTGATGTCATTTGAGATGTCATCAGTGATGTCATCAGTGATGTCACTGACCATGTCATGAATGATGTAATATGTGACATGCTCAGCAGTGGATTGCGGGTGCGCGATATATAGTTAGTACAACTAACTATATATGGAATTTCAATGGTTTTGTGTGAGTAAAAAAAGGTTTGTTAAATGCTAATTCCTAACTATATATGGTCTATAACCTATGGTTTTTTCTGTGAATTTTCAAGGTTTTGTAAATGCTAATTCCTAACTATATCTGGTCTATAACCTATGGTTTTTTCAGTGAATTTCAATGGTTTTTTAATAGCAAATATCAAAAGCTTTAAATTGTATTCTTCTTTAAATCAAAAAATATATTTTATATGTTTATTAATACATTTTTTTTTATTTTTTTTTTTTGTTTCACTCCCGGTCCGCGAACCGGTTAGCTTTCCGTTAGCTCAATTTAATGCCGCGATCCGGTCCGCGAACCAGTAAACGTTCCGTTTGCGCAACTGTCACGTTAGAAAACAACATCGTGACGCGTCGCGTCAGCGTGACATATCGCGTTGTCGAGTGCTACGTCATATGACGCGCCGCGTTAGCGTACCCTGAAGCGATCCGGGACGCGGCGCGAAGCGCGTAACGTAAACACAACAGGTCATGTGACTTGCTAATAACACTTTTCATTGGTTCATTTCACTTTTGGTTTCCTAATGATGTAAGGCTAGGTCATGTGACCTAAAAGTAACACTTTTCATTGGTTTAGAACTATTGTTTTTCCCAAATGATGAAAAACCCTCCTTGTTTCCTCACTCTGACTTTCATCTTTGTGAGAGGAAGACCTTTTTACATCACTGAGCAATGGCAAGTGTTGTAGCTTCAGCTGGTGCATCCCCACCACCACCACCACCTCCTAGGAAGAGAGGACCACCTGCTGAAGTTATCATTCAGCAAGAGGAGGAAGAAGAGGAAGAAGAGGAAGAGCAGGAAGAGAGGCACTTTTTGCCTGAGGAGCCCAGGAGGTCTCATGTCAAAGAAAATTTTATTTGGCAATTTTTTAAATATCCCCGGGGCCAAAAAAAGGTGAATGCCCGGTATGTAACTTGCCTTATCTGTAAGAAAGATTTGTCCAGAGGGACAGATAAAAAATATAGTTACGGCAATTATACAATGCATCGCCATATGGACAGGTGGCATCCTAACAACTACAGTGCTGCGCAGTTACGTGACCTGCAAGATAATCCCCCTTCTGTGGCCAGAAGATCAGTTGTAGAGGAAGTGACGGGACCAGAGGCGAGGGAGATGGTCCCAAATATACAGATGAGGTTCGGGGCAGTCAAACAAGTGTGCGTGCGTTGCGGTCAGTTGATTTGCTACAGAGAAAGTAGCATCACTTTAATCAACTTAGCAATTGATAATCATGTTTGTACAAAACGATTCAGAAAATAAATTATCTTTTTTTTTTGTTGCTCCTGTTGAGCCCTTTACAATTAATCGTTTTCGTTTCCACCCCCAAAAAAAAACAAAAAAAATATAAAACCGTTCAAAAAATACAAAAAAAGTAAAAAATTGTTCAGAAAAATAATAAAAAAAATATAAAACAACAAAAATATTTTAAAAAAAAGTTATTTTCAGAACTACCTCCCCTTTATAAAAAAATTGCTAGAATGTTTAGCACTCTGGCAACCTCTATTTCTTTTGGTTCGCTTCCCGGTTCGCTCGCCGGTACGCGAACCGGGAGCGAACCAAAAAAAAAATTTTAAAAAAAAGAAGAGTAAGTATAAGGGAAGGAAACAGAGAATAATGTTAAAAGAAAGACAGCTATAGGGAGTAACACAGAGATACTGTTTAATAGATCTATTTACCGAAGAAAAGATGGAAGAGGGTATAATTGTGAAAAACAAAATAGATAAGGAAGTGGAAGAAAAAAAGGAGAGTAGAAGAATAATAAACAAGAGTTTCTTAGAGAATGTGAGTGAATGTTCAAAATAAGATTAAAACATGTGGAATAACAGAGAGAAAAAAGAGAAAGCAGAAAAGAAGAAGTAACAGAAAAGGAATGATTGAAACAGCAAAGTAATGTAAATAACATAGGGGCATATTATCAACATAGGTGATAAAATTATCGCTGCTTTTATCGGCAGAAATCTGCCGCTAAAGCCGCTTTTGCGGCAGAAAACTCCCGCTAAAGCCGCTTTTGCGGCAGTTTTCTGCCGATAATGACTGCTTTTATCGGCAGAAATCTGCCGCTAAAGCCACTTTTGCGGCAGAAAACTGCTGCTAAAGCCGCTTTTGCAGCAGTTTTCTGCCAATAAAAGCAGCGATAATTTTATTGCCTGTGTTGATAATATGCCCCTTATTGTGCTTGAACTACAGGGAGAAAGCATAATGAACTATTAGTGAAAGAGTGATCAGTCAGAGACAGTGAGAGTAATAGAGACGGAGTGAGTGAACAGGAGTGAGGAACTATGAAAAGAGAGGGACTGAGAAAAGGAGTGGAAGGAGTAGAGTAAGTAAGTAATAGAGAAAGGAATGAGAGAAGTAGCAAAGGCAGGAAACTGAGGGTTAAAGAAATGAAGCAGTGGAACTAATAGAAGTTAAATGTGATAGAAATGTAATGAAAAGACTACAAAACATTTACCTTATAATTGTCGTTAACTTAGTCACTTGTTATTTTTATACTTTCAATCTGTGAAAGAAAGAACAAAAATTTGAAAAATATTAAAACATGTATTTAAAAATTAGAAAAGACAAGGGAAAAGATTGAAGGACAAACAGTTTTTCAACAACTTTGACACTTACAGAAGCCTCTGCTTCTCCATGCCCCCTACACAGTCCTAAATATATACATTTTAAACTAACAGTATCTTGTTGCAGATGAAGTGAGGCCTATCTTGTAACATGGTGCATCTTTTGCATCACTGCTGCATCACATAAGTGATGCAACAGCGGCACAAAAGAGGCGCATGGCCATCATAAATCTGCCCCTAACATTTTAAATGATTGATTCAGGATGCCGATAAGGTGTGGCCTATCCAGGGGTTTGTTTGAGGTGAGGCCTACACAGGGTTACAGATGAAATTTAGACTTGTTGAAGAGTACAGAGGAGATAATACATGTCCATGCCTACCAATGAAGTGAGTCATGTCCACTGCACTCTTTAACAAAGGCCAGACCTCCTCTGTCTCCCTGGACAGGCCTAAACCTGATCTGCACAATGTGATTCGTAATGTTAGGAAATACAGGTGATGTAATTGAAAAAAGTGCAATTTCTTTTGCTCATTTCAAAATCACATCACTTGTGTTTCCTTTGCTTAGGTATCTCATTGTGCAGATGTTGTCCAGCATATGAAAGAGTACGCAGAAGTGCAGCACTGCATGCAACAACTTTGACACTTACTGAAGCCTCAGCTTCTGCATGCCCCCTACACAGTCCTAATTATATACATTTTAAACTGACGGTATCTTGTTGGAGATGAAGTGAGGCCTATCTTGCAACATGGAGCATCTTTTACACTGCTGCTGCGTCACAAAAGTGACGGAACAGCGGCGCAAAAGAGGCGCACGGCCATCATAAATCTGCCCTTAACATTTTAAATGATTGTTTCTAGATGCTGATAAGGTGTGGCCTATCCACAGATTTGTTTCAGGTGAGTCCTACTCAGGGTTGCAGATGAAATTTAGGCTTGTTGAAGAGTACAGAGAAGATAATACATGTGCAGGCCTACCAACGAAGTGAGTCATGTCCACTGCACTCTTGAACAAATGTCAGACCTCCTCTGTCTCCTGGAACAGGCCTAAACGTCATCTACACACTGTGATGCGTAATGTTAGGAAACACAGGTAATGTAATTGAAAAACGTGCAAATTTTTTTTGCTCATTCCACAATCACATCACCTGTGTTTCCTTTGCTTAGGTATCTCATTGTGCAGATGTAGTCTATCATATGAAAGACTACGCAGAATTTGAGCACTGTATGCAACAACTTTGACACTTACAGAAGCCTCAGCTTCTTCATGCCTCCTACACAGTTCTAAATGTATATCATAAATACAAAAAGTACAGAATTACTTATACATGTTAAATGGTTTATTTTTGTTGTTCTCAGAATTTATCAAATTTCACTAAAAACAGTGACTTGAAGGTATTCATCATATAACAGCGGGGAAAAAAAACCACTATCAAAATGATTGTGTTTAAAAAACCCATATAACATAACCAATCAGAACTCCTTAAAAGTAACTTACTTTCCATGATGTCAAAGGATGTCCTATGAACAGCTTATACTCTGTTGTGCTGCTATTATTTTCAGCCCGCCACTTTCTGAAAGAAAAGCTCCATCGTTTTGACAAATATGTTACATACAATAAATGACTTCTCGCTCTCTACCGCACATTTCCTCAAGGCCAAATCGTGTAAGAGCCATTTATAACTCTTCAAATTCTTCTTTGCAAATCCCGTCATTTTCTTTTTCCGCAACTTTCAGAAAGAAAACGTTCAAGATCACTTGCACAATCCTGTACTAGTAATATCTCACCCTTCTTGCTCACTCATGTTCCACATATCCACATGTAACTTTTGACTCTGTACTACACTTATCCTCAAGGCCAAATAGTGTAGGAGCCATTAGAACCTCTTGAAATTCCTCAGACCAGATCCCGAGATTCTTTCCCTAAAATTTTGGTTTTAAAAACACCAGGTAAGAATTTTTAGGGTCAAAAGGCAATTTTTTTTAAAAGTTAAAACCGAATCATTGGAGAATGACCAGACGTTTCTAGACTTTAAATAAGCTGTGTAATGTCCTGATGTTGTTGAAGGACCGTCATGATATATAATTGCTGCAGTTAAAAACGTCCTTCCTGATATTGACAACTGCGAAGCCACAAAATTTTTAATTAAAGTTGTCAATTTTGTTCCATCAGGCCTACATCGTTGGAACATTAAAATGACATACTGGCCATATGTTCGTATAAATAATGTGGACAGCATTGCTGACTTACATTGGCTACACTCCATGTTGTGATCGGCTGATTTTACTAGCTTATTAAAGGACACTGATTTACTGTCTGGCAAAGTTAAATATATAAATCTTTCTGAGTCTACACTAGTAGTACTTGATACCCTACAGTTCTCGCAGTCATGCTGCCATTGATAAGAAAGGCCAAACAGGTAATCTACATCTACACCTTCATCTTGCAATACATCAAACATATATATTAAAAACTCCTGACAATCTTGCTGAATATTTTGAGAGAATTGCGTTTGACCTGAACACTTGTCTAACAGATTTCGAATTTCAGACACACTTTCTATTTTTGTTCTATCAGTGCTACATTTCTCTAACACAGAATTCAGCAAGCAGCAAAAACTTTGATCCGAATTGATCACAATCTGTTGTTTTAAAGTTTCTAGAGAAAAGACAACATTAACCACTACATTAGCATAGCAGTTGACACCAGAACTGTTTTCAAATTGAAAACCAACAACATCTTCAACAGAATCCATTTTTTTTCTGCTTATAATTTCAGGTTCATCGACTTTTCGTCTTTTTGCTACAACCTCCCTACTATTGGTCACATTTCTTCGTTTATGGCCTACCACACGTTTCTCAAACAAAGGATATTGAGGCAAATGTGGCGCATACTCTCTTCTTAACCTATTGTATTCCTTAACACAATCTAGATCCGCACAAATGTTTGTGACATCACACTCAATCAAGTACAATCCCGATAAAGTTCTGACTCGTGACAATGCCACATATGCCATACCCTCCTTGAACACAGAACTGCCAATATTCACCAATGCACTGTCTACACTTAAACCTTGCGATTTATGGATTGTCACCGCATATGCCAAGCAAACAGGAAACTGCTTACGGCGAACATATAAGTCTTTTACAAGCAAAAACCTAGCAGAGCAATGACCAATTAGCTGTACTTCCTCAATGCCATCAAATTTAATTTTTAAAAATTCAATTCCATCTCTATTTCTGTATTTCACAAAATCAACAACATTACCCATTGATCCATTTACCAGACCTCTTTCAACATGTAAATTCCTTCTTAAAATTATACGGCAATTTAAGCACACATTCAGAGTCTTTTCAAAACCTGCAGTTTTAGATATAGTCTTCTCTAATGAATCCAATTTTGATTTCAAATTCTCAGACAAAATAATTGTTGATCCCATATGCTCTACTCTGTCAATAGCTTCCAGTTTCACAATCTCTTGGTTTTCTAAATGCAACCTTTTGTTGTTGAAGATGGCACATTCTGCAAGAGTTGGCATCAAACATATTCCAGATTTCTTCTCAGTAATTTTCTGAAAAATATTCTCAGGCACAACGTCTTGTTCTGGATACAAATTTGACAGTAATCGTGCATGTAAAGCTTCTTTCCCATGCTCGGTCACTTTTCAGATTCTAACATCTTGTAGAATATTCTTGTAATCTTCATCCTTCGCCTGACGCATATTTTCACGCAGTTCAGCATAATTGAAGTTTAACCATATATTGACGTTGCCAATGCTCCCTAGGCACTTCCTGGTATCTTCATGCGTGAGCATTTTGAACACAGGTTGTCCTTTCACTGGTGTCAGCTGCAGAAGATCACCGAAAACAATGATGTGTTTGCCACCAAATAACACATCATACTCTGTTTTGAGAACTTCTTGCATTCTCAAATGCACAAAGGCAAGCATGACATTGGAAAACATGCTTACTTCGTCAATGATAAGACGTTTCATTTTCCTCAAGACTCTTGAAACTTCACAACAAGCATCTCCAGATAACTTGTGGTATTGTAATTTGTTATCATGCTCCACTGGCAGCATCAGTAGACGATGCAAAGTAATACCTTTAATGTTATGTGCTGCCAGTCCAGCTCCGATTTCTCGATGTGACAACATCTTCAGACTGAAACTGTACAACTTCTTACTGAGGCTCTTTTCATGGGAAATGTCCTCCCACATATCCTTCAATTCTGTCTTTTCTTTTTTGGTGATGTAAGATGTCACATACCGAGCCACAGCCATACAGTTATCAGCCACAAACTGTATATCCATGTTAGCATTCCACATGGACAAAATCACTGGGTTGTAGTCGTTGATGTACTTGGACTCTTCGTTCCTTTTCAAATTGTATGTGTTTTTAGGTGATTTCTTCATCACATTATGTCGCAGCGAAGACATCAAACTGTTCACTCTTCCTTTAGAAATCACCGGTCGTGGAAAGGCGAAACGACATTTGGTGTAGAACTTGTCCTTGTTTCTGAATTTACGACGACAGTACTTTCCACAACGATGGCTTTGGAAGCGTAAAACTTGTTCTCTTAGGCTTTTGTCTTCCTTTGCGTTTGGAACAGCACATGTAGAATACTGTTCTATGAAACTCATCACTAAGTCTTCTGGATCTGTTCCAAATTTAGGTGCATCCTTGATCCACAGCAGCATATGTATATGAGGAGCACCTCTTGCTTGGTACTCCTTTCTCCAGAAGAAATCCAACACCTCTCCAAGAGGTGGATTTTTCTTGTTCATGATGAAAGACATCATAGCTTCAAATCTATGATTGAAGTACCTGCATACATTCACTGGATCCAAAGAGCACAGTTCTCCGGGTGTCTTGAGTTCGATATTTTCAATGTTTCCATTTGCCTCTCGTAGAAATTCAAGTAAGTCTTCCCAGCCATACTCGGCACAGCTGAGAGTGAGGAACCATGTGGGAGTTCCTAAGTTCCTCAGCATACATTTTAAATCACCATGACGACGGTACCAGTACTCATTAGTACCACGCTGACACGCCATGAGATTAATCAGGTGAGAATCCAAAATACTGTCTTGCACATTGACTTTATCCATAAAGTCACTTGCCGAGATGTTTTGCATCTGTACACCACTTTTCAAGATGTGGTTCACTGCATATGACAGTCCAGACAGATCGCTTTCAAACAGGAGATGAAACAAATAGGGAATGCATTGTCGAAACCTAGGATCTTCTGCATACAATCGTAAAGTCCGGTATTCAGAAGCAGGAATTTGATGAGGTCGCTCATCATATCTTCCTCCTTGACCTGTTGGAAATAGCTGTGGGAAACACCGAGCTTCCAAACTTTCCTCCCAAACACTAATGGGACTCCCTTTGGCTTGTTTCATTTGAAACAACTCCATAGCATTCCCCATGACTTCCTTGGAATGCAAAGGATGAACACTATAATGTTCATATATTTCTTCACTTTTAGAGGGTTCTACTTTCTCAATTTGACCAGCACACAAATCGCTATCCTCTTCTTCACTTACTTCCTCTTCTGCAACATATACATTCTTATAGTACTTATTGGTTTTTTTCAAATACAATGTTGCCTTTTTGACTTTCCTAACATCCACTAAATCTTGCCATATTTTCTTACTCTTTGTCGGAACCCCATTAACTAAGATAACCAGAGGTTCCTCTTCCACTTTTTCTACTCCAATTGTATTAATGTTTTTCTTCAAATCTAGAGGCAAATAAACAACTCTTCCCTTTAATCCTCTCTGTAAATCTGATGGAGGCAATTTCCCTGTCTTTGGCTCCATTCTTACAATAGCCTGAAAAGGGATGGATACTTTGAATCAAAATAGATTCATAAGTATTTAAATCCTTCAATTCAGAAGGAATCTCAACCAATTCCAGATTATTATGAACCGCTCTAGCAGGCATCCGGTTTTGATTTAATTTGTTACAACAATAAGTACACACACGTTGATCCAATCCCAAATCAAAACAATTTTCTACCATCAAGTATGTTGCGAAATCCTTCCATTCACTATTATTTTCCCTTTCACTTTTCGCATATAAATCCACTAACTTAGTCTGATTCTTATAATAAGTGCGTCGACAACACACACAAGTGAAATTAGGCCTCTCACCTGATTTCACCTGAAACGTGGCAATTTCCTTCTGAAAATTATCTGTACTGGAAACCTGTACACTATCTTCCACATTACCCTCTTCTTCTGGGTCAATTTCAACATTCTCCTCTTTACTTGCAAAGTAACAAAACTCAATGTCTTCACAAATATTCTTCACATCTACTTCAGAACCATGCAAAAGAGCAGTGCATAATTGTTTAAGCATAATTGCTGGACTCTTAGCATAATACAACATTCTAACTAATTTCCTCACTTTATTATGATGCACTGCTAGCATCCTGAAATGATGAAAAACACTCTGGCATACTCTCCTGGAAAGACAAGCCAGTGAATGACCATGCAAACCTGTCACTTCTCTCACTCTGCAAGGATCTAATTCTTGCAACAACTTCATTTTCTGTTTTAAACTTTTCTTATTAAATGTCCGTACAAAATCACAAAGCAAATTGATGGAATCCTGTCGCACACTGCAAATACTACTACACTTCCAGGTGTACACTGGTCCCTTAGGACGTCTTCCTAAAACCTCATTACCTAACACCTCTTCTGCCTCTGTTGTCACAAGTTTTTCTTTTTCAACTGGACAACCATCTTTCACCTCATAAGCTCGACCACTGGTGTCAACTGCATGCACCAAATCATTATCCTGGAAATAACTCTCCTCATTAAAAAATGCCTCACAACTTGAACTATGCATCCATTCTCCTGAAAAAACTTCACAAAAATTACTACGATTAACTGTTCTCTTCCATCTACTATTTCTTTTGAAATCATAAATTGCCTTGTTTAGCTTCCTAATTCTATTGATTATCAAAATAAATAACTTTCGCTTAATTTCAAATGCCTGATCAATAACTTTCTCAACTTTTTTTTTTCTCTTATAAAAAACCACTTTCTGTTGACCTTTCTTAATATTTTTTAACAAATTGCCAATTATCCTGTTGCGGAACATTCGTCTACGAATGTCCCTAAACTGATTTTTCCTTCTACTACCATGCACAGAGTTATCTCCTGCTCTAGCAGTAACATTTTTGATTGGCCTTTCCTTTCCGTTTAAATTGGTTCTCTTTTTCTGGACTAAAACATTTTCTGTAGTACTACTTTTTTTTCTACAAATGTTTCTTATGAATGATTTTGTTGTCTTACCCGGAGCTTTCTTGTTGACTTGACTTGACGAGTTTTTATTGTAGAGGACTGCTGCAAGAATTTATTAAGCTGCTGTCTTTGACGTTTTGTAGCCTTTCGGTTTCGTTGTTTAGATGGCATTATGTCCTTTTGAAATGATCTGCAGTTGAATCTGTGGTAAAATATAATTAAAAATGTTATTAACCACTATTAGCAAACAGTAAATCAATAACAGTCGTCAAAAATTTAACACACTACTTGTCATTTTTACATAGAATAATTTTTAGTGCATTGGCAAATTTAGTAGTCACAAATAGTAGCAAAGAAATGGAATGCTTCCACATTTGACCTGTGCTGTTTTATATGTGAATCTGAACTAATTTTATGAGCATATTTGACTATTTTATTAAAGACACTGCACACAACCTGTTTTTGAAGTTGTGTTTAATTTTAAATGAAACGGTTTACATGTTTACTTTTCATTTCCAGTAACTTTTAAAAATAAATGTTTATAGTTCCATAGGCTCAAACAGGTCAGCTTCCCACCCTATGTCATACAATTCTGACAAATCGGCATCCTCATAATGTTCTTCATCATCCTCAGGATTTAAATCATCCAAGGGATCTACTTCCACTGACGTTTCAATGACAAATTCAATGATAAGATCGAGATCAACGGATTGCTCATTATCACTCATGGTTGATGTTGTCGTTATCTTTAAAGAAAGAGAACAACAATGAGATGTTGCAGAGTAAGAGACAAATCTCAGAGACTATAATAGTAAAATTGTTTAACAAGAGTAACATTTTGCAGCTATTATTTAGCCATGTCCAGCTGAGGAGGTGAGGCCTATGTCCAAGTTTTCAGTGAACAGGACTCATCTCTTCTTAACCTTGGATAAGCCTCACCGACTCTGTGTCCCCTGCTCATACTTAAATGTAAAGGGGCAGATTTATGTTAACTGGCGCATCCCCAGGGATGCACCAGTTAACGTGCACCGCTGCTCTGCCACCCATGGTGTGCCGCATTTACAATGTGGAGCACCATTGAGCAAAAACAGCACAGATGCGTCACGCATCTGTGCCGCAAAAGCAGCACATTGCAGGAATCACGTCGTAAGCGCGACATGTCTACTGCAATGCACAGGGGCAAGCCACACATTGCATGGTGCATCACTCCTTATGCCTGTTTCAAACAGGCGTAAGGATTTGATTCAGCAATGCTATAAAGCTGACTCAGTGAAATCTTCTAAATTTCACTGTGTTAGTTTTACAGGGCTTTCATGCAAATGAATGCCCACCCTGCAACAAAACGCCTATATGAAACCTGACGCAGGTTTCATGTGGCACAGGACTTTACAGCATGACACATCTGCCTAGATGCATCAAGTTGTAAATATGTCGCAACATAGCGCATCTTTTGCGCCGCCGCTGCGTCACAAAAGTGACGCACAGCGGCGCAAAAGAGGCACACGGCTATCATAAATCTGTGCCTAACATTTTAAATGATTGATTCAGGATGACGATAAGGTATGGCCTATCCAGAGGTTTGTTTGAGGTGAGGCCTACTCAGGGTTGCAGATGAAATTTAGGCTTGTTGAAGAATACAGAGGAGATAATACATGTGCAGGCCTACCAATGAAGTGAGTCATGTCCACTGCACTCTTGAACAAAGGTCAGACCTCTTCTGTGTCCGTGAACAGGCCTAAACCTCATCTGCACAATGTGATTCGTAAAGTTAGGAAACACAGGTGATGTAATTGAAAAATGTGGAATTTTTTTCCTCATTTCACAATCACATCACCTGTGTTTCCTTTGCTTAGGTATCTCATTGTGCAGATGGAGTCTAGCATATCAAAGAGTACACAGAAGTTGAGCACTGTATACAACAATTTTGACATTTACAGAAGATTCAGCTTCTCCATGCCCCCTACACAGTCCTAAATGTTTACAGTTTAAACGGAGGGTATGTTGTTGGAGATGAAGTGAGGCCTGTCTTGCAACATGGTGCATCTTTTGCATCACTGCTGCATTGGTTTCATGTGGCACAGGACTTTACAGCATGACACATCTGCCTAGATGCATCAAGTTGTAAATATGTCGCAACATAGCAAATCTTTTGCACCGCCGCTGCGTCACAAAAGTGACGCACAGCGGCGCAAAAGAGGCACACACCTATCATAAATCTGTCCCTAACATTTTAAATGATTGATTCAGGATGACGATAAGGTGTGGCCTATCCAGAGGTTTGTTTGAGGTGAGGCCTACTCCGGGTTGCAGATGAAATTTAGGCTCTTGAAGAGTACAGAGGAGATAATACATGTGCAGGCCTACCAATGAAGTGAGTCATGTCCACTTCACTCTTGAACAAAGGCCAGACCTCTTCTGTGTCTGTGGACAGGCCTAAACCTCATCTGCACAATGTCATTCGTAAAGTTAGGAAACACAGGTGATGTAATTGAAAAATGTGGAATTTCTTTTCCTCATTTCACAATCACATCACCTGTGTTTCCTTTGCTTAGGTATCTCATTGTGCAGATGGAGTCTAGCATATCAAAGAGTACACAGAAGTTTAGCACTGTATACAACAATTTTGACATTTACAGAAGATTCAGCTTCTCCATGCCCCCTACACAGTCCTAAATGTTTACAGTTTAAACTGACGGTATCTTGTTGGAGATGAAGTGAGGCCTGTCTTGCAACATGGTGCATCTTTTGCATCACTGCTGCATCGGTTTCATGTGGCACAGGACTTTACAGCATGACACATCTGCCTAGATGCATCAAGTTGTAAATATGTCGCCACATAGCAAATCTTTTGCACCGCCGCTGCGTCACAAAAGTGATGCACAGTGGCGCAAAAGAGGCACACGGCTATCATAAATCTGTCCCTAACATTTTAAATGATTGATTCAGGACAACGATAAGGTGTGGCCTATTCAGAGGTTTGTGTGAGGTGAGGCCTACTCAGGGTTGCAGATGAAATTTAAGCTTGTTGAAGAGTACAGAGGAGATAATACATGTGCAGGCCTACCAATGAAGTGAGTCATGTCCACTTCACTCTTGAACAAAGGCCAGACCTCTTCTGTGTCTGTGGACAGGCCTAAACCTCATCTGCACAATGTCATTCATAAAGTTAGGAAACACAGGTGATGTAATTGAAAAATGTGGAATTTCTTTTCCTCATTTCACAATCACATCACCTGTGTTTCCTTTGCCTAGGTATCTCATTGTGCAGATGGAGTCTAGCATATCAAAGAGTACACAGAAGTTGAGCACTGTATACAACAATTTTGACATTTACAGAAGATTCAGCTTCTCCATGCCCCCTACACAGTCCTAAATGTTTACAGTTTAAACTGACGGTATCTTGTGGGAGATGAAGTGAGGCCTGTCTTGCAACATGGTGCATCTTTTGCATCACTGCTGCATCGGTTTCATGTGGCACAGGACTTTACAGCATGACACATCTACCTAGATGCATCAAGTTGTAAATATGTCGCCACATAGCAAATCTTTTGCACCGCCGCTGCGTCACAAAAGTGACGCACAGTGGCGCAAAAGAGGCACACGGCTATCATAAATCTGTCCCTAACATTTTAAATGATTGATTCAGGATGACAATAAGGTGTGGCCTATTCAGAGGTTTGGTTGACGTGAGGCCTACTCAGGGTTGCAGATGAAATTTAAGCTTGTTGAAGAGTACAGAGGAGATAATACACGTGTAGGCCTACCAATGAATTGAGTCATGTCCACTTCACTCTTGAACAAAGGCCAGACCTCTTCTGTGTCTGTGGACAGGCCTAAACCTCATCTGCACAATGTGATTCGTAAAGTTAGGAAACACAGATGATGTAATTGAAAAATGTGGAATTTCTTTTGCTCATTTCACAATCACATCACCTGTGTTTCCTTTGCTTAGATATCTCATTGTGCAGATGGAGTCTAGCATATCAAAGACTACGCAGAAGGTGAGCATTGTATGGAACATGGCTATGTAACTCAAAGAATCAAAATCTAAATTTGCCAAGCACACATGGGGGTGTATTTACAAGGACCTTCCACCACGGGGAAATGTCTTTAATTAAAATGGGAAAAATAACATCAAAGGGACTCAAATGCCTTTTAAATATACCCCAAGCAACCTATGAAACTCTAGCACTACATATCAAGAAACCTAATTGATTTCAAAAAACGTTTTTAAACACATCATCTACATCAATTATATACCTACATTCAAGGGGAAATGACTTAAAATGCCCTAAGACACATGAAAGCGTTTTTTTAAGGCCCTTGCACCATTTTTGGGTCACTTTTAACATGGCTATGTAACTCAAAGAATCAAAATCTAAATTTGCCAAGCACAGATGGGGGCGTATTTACAAGGACCTTGCACCACGGGGAAAGGTCTTAAATTAAAATGGGAAAAATAACATCAGAGAGACTCAAAGGCCTTATAAATATGCCCCAAGCAACCTATGAAACTCTAGCACTACATATCCAGAAACCTAATTGATTTCAAAAAACGTTTTTAAACACATCATCTAAATCAATTATATACCTACATTCATCGGGAAATGACTTAAAATGCCCTAAGACACATGAAAGCGTTTTTTTAAGGCCCTTGCACCATTTTTGGGTCACTTTTAACATGGCTATGTAACTCAAAGAATCAAAATCTAAATTTGCCAAGCACACATGGGGGCGTATTTACAAGGACCTTGCACCACGGGGAAAGGTCTTAAATTAAAATGGGAAAAATAACATCAGAGAGACTCAAAGGCCTTATAAATATGCCCCAAGCAACCTATGAAACTCTAGCAGTACATATCCAGAAATCTAATTGATTTCAAAAAACGTTTTTAAACACATCATGTAAATCAATTATATACCTTCATTCATCGGGAAGTGACTTAAAATGCCCTAAGACACATGAAATCATTTTTTTAAGGCCCTTGCATCATTTTTGCTTTACTTTTAACATGGCTATGTAACTCAAAGAATCAAAATCTAAATTTGCCAAGCACACATGGGGGCGTATTTACAAGGACCTTGCACCACATGGAAATGTCTTAAAATAAAATGGGAAAAATTACATCAAAGGAACTCAAAAGCCTTGTAAATATGCCCCAAGCAACCTATGAAACTCTAGCAGTACATATCAAGAAACCTAATTGATTTCAAAAAACGTTTTTAAACACATCCTGTAAAGCAATTATATTCCTACATTCATGGGGAAGTGAGTTAAAATGCCCTAAGACACATGAAAGCATTTTTGTAAGACCCTTGCACTATTTTTGCGTCACTTTTAACATGGCTATGTAACTCAAAGAAACAAAATCTATTTGTTAAACACTTGACACAAAGCAACATTTTAAATACACAACTTTCTTCATAATTTTCTCCCTAAAGCATACTATTCTCTATCTAAATTAAATGAATCTTTTCTCACCTTAGCAAATACTTTATGAGTTTCAAAACAGTCTCAGACACACACCAATTTGTCTTTAGCAGAGCAAAAGGTATGCACTCCAGAGGCTGCAACCAACAATGGCACAGAAATGCTGTAATTCATCACACATATCTCTCATGTCACCCAATCAAAACTCTTCCCTCGCTTTTTTCAAATCAACACCCTTCCCCCCACTGCCCTTTCTGCCTTTTTTGCATAGCAACCACCTCCTGAAAGACCTCTGATGTTTGCAAGTTCACACAACAATGTTTCAATTGAACTCTGAACTCTCAGTACACCTGCATATCCAGTGCAATCTTTCATTAAATGATTTTTTCTTGACCATTCAAATTACATCTTTCAAAGAACTCATCCATGCACCCTAACTTTCTGTTTTCAGCAATCAAAATCCACCAATCACTGCTACTGCTTCATTAACACAGAAACTCCACAGTTTTTTTCATTTTAAACTCTTATTTTTTCAACTGCCATTTCATTGCCACACTTCATCTGACTGCAGCAGAACCTTCTCTCACCATGTTTTCTGTCTGGATTGTTGGACATAGTTACATCTACTGGGCTCAAAGGTATGCTGATAACAGAAATTTACCTAACCTTAATTTACAAAATGTGGAAATTAAGTGGATTGGCCACAGAGGATTAAAATGTCACCAATTGATACCATTGGTGAAAACCTTTTTGCATTTGCCAAAACCTGACCTGTTAATTGTGCACTGTGGAGGAAATGACTTGGGCACTTTGACTGGGGTAGGTCTGGAAATGCTTTTAAAGGACACCTTTGAGCAATTGATGGCACTTTTTCCTCAAACTGCCTTGGTATATTCAAATATATGCCAAAGACAGAAATGGAGGTGGTCGAACCAATTTTGTCCACAAATTGAGGAATCGAGGAAGCATGTAAATAAGTCTGTTTCAGCTTACATGAAAGACCATGGAATGGGCTCCATGTACAACAATAACTTGTGTTACTACATGCAAGATATCTACAGAGGAGATGGAGTTCACTTCTCAGATGAGGGGAACAGAATTTTCATTCTGAATTTAAGACTGTGCATTGGTACCTACTTATAAGTACCTAAATCTACCATAAACCCAAAAGCTCTTCTCAGAGCTACCCTAACTATGATCACCATAAACAAATTTTAAATGTCATTTTTTTTTAACTAATTTTCACAATTTACGCTTTCTGGAGCGCTACCCGGTATGCGCACCGGACACTAACCGCGCGAAATTTTTTAAAAAAATGTTTTTTTTTCGCACATATGGACCTCCTCAGCCACCCTCAGAAAACCTAGGGGGTCAGGATACGTCTACCGTGCCCCCTTCTACCCATTCTGAAAATTTTTTGCCCTCCATCTTGTATCTCAATTCTACCGAAACACAAAATGGAGGACTCCCGTAACGCTGCCGGTTCGCGTTCCGGGGCGCTCACCGGGAAGCGCTCATTTAAAAAAAGGTGGGAAAGTAATTTACAGAAAAACGACTGGAGACACTTTCACCAAATATAGATTAGCTCATACTACATACCAATCCCTACCATTTTCACAAATTTGATTGAAAATCCATTTAGCCATTTAGCCTGTAGACCTCTCTAAATACCCTGAGGTAAATTACTTCACAAAACACATCTGAAGTGTTGGAATTGACAACCAATTAAAATGTTACTTTCATTTTCTACTTTTTTTACCTGACATTTGATTGGTTATGTACCTGAATATATATAAAGAAAGAGAGAGAAACACAGCCATTTTGACTACTACTTCCTGAAGTACATTGCAAGATCATTTTCACTCACAACTTAAACTTGTTTTTAAAAGGTAAGATGTTATTTTATAAATTTGAAAACATTTTCAGATAGTTATATATTATCCCTCTGTAAGAGTTAGACATTGAAAAAGGCTTGTTTATTATAATTATGGATTGATTTAGGTTTCTGTGGTATAATTATGAATTTACTTAGGCTTTTTCACAGCCACTTTTTAATAGTACTACTTCACGCCTCAAAAGTACCTGTCTGAACTTAAACCCAACAGTGCCCTATCTCTACTGATATATTTATTTTTTCTGCAAATTTCAGCACAAAAATGGAAGGAGAACAGAGCGTTTCCTTTGAAATTGTCCTAGACATGAACAATGAGGAAATCATTGAACCCATTGACTTGGAATTCATGGATGAATCACGAGACCATGAACTTCTACAATGTGTAGAATCTGTGGATTTCTTACTTCAATATGAGGACGGTCAAATGTGGGAAGTTATGTTCAGTCAAAAAGAAGACATATCGGACAGTCAAATGTTAGACGTTCTATTAAATTTTGAAAAAGAATCAGAAAAATAAAATTATATTTAATATTAAAAAATTGTTTGAGTCTTTAATCATTTTTATATGTAATTCATAAACTAGTACCAAATTGATTATAATGTAAAGTTAGACTTATAGTATACTGTGCACAATCCCAAAAATAAATTTATATTTAATAATCATAAATACTGCTACTTAAATAAAAAAAAATTTTTAAAAAACAACAAAAAGAACAATCAATAAACATACAATATTTCAAAATATCATAGTCTATCATTCTTTTTTCCTTATAGTACGCTCCCCAGACTGCTTCCCGGTGCGCGTACCGGGCGCTCCCCAAAAAAAAAAAAAAAAAAAAATGGTGATGTCACTGACCATGTCATGAATGATGTAATATGTGACATCATCAGCAGTGGATTGCGGGTGCGCGATATATAGTTAGTGCAACTAACTATATATGGAATTTCAATGGTTTTGTGTGAGTAAAATAAGGTTTTTTAAATGCTAATTCCTAACTATATATGGTCTATAACCTATGGTTTTTTCAGTGAATTTTCAAGGTTTTGTAAATGCTAATTCCTAACTATATATGGTCTATAACCTATGGTTTTTTCAGTGAATTTTCAAGGTTTTGTAAATGCTAATTCCTAACTATATATGGTCTATAACCTATGGTTTTTTCAGTGAATTTCAATGGTTTTTTTAATAGCAAATATCAAAAGCTTTAAAATGTATTCTTCTTTAAATCGAAAAATATATTTTATATGTTTTTAATACAATTTTTAAATGTATTTTTTTTTATAATTTTTTTTGTTTCGCTCCTGGTACGCGAACCGGTGAGCTTCCCGTTAGCTCAATTTGGTGCCGCGACTCGGTCCGCGAACCGGTAAACGTTCCGTTTGCGCAACTACCGCGTTAGAAAACAACATTGTGACGCGTCGCGTAACGCGTTGTCGCGTAATGCGTCATATGACGCGCCGCGTTAGCGCACCCGGAAGCGCTCCGGTCCGCGAAGCGAGGCGCGAAGCGGAGCTTTCCGGAAGCGATCCTGGGCGCGGCGCGGAGCGCGTAACGTAAGCATAACAGGTCATGTGACTTGTTAATAACACTTTTCATTGGTTCATTTCACTTTTGGTTTCCTAATGTTGTTAGGCTAGGTCATGTGACCTAAAAATTACACTTTTCATTGGTTTAGAACTATTTTGTTTTCCCAAATGATGAAAACCGCTCCTTGTTTTTACCTCATTCTTACTTTCTACTTCCAGAGAGCAAGACCTATTTTTGACAATGGCTTCTGTAATAGCTGCAGCTGGTGCTTCTCAGCAACCACCACCACCACCACCACCACCAAAAGGACCACCTCCAACACTGGACTTTGGTAGAGAGGAAGATAATGAGGACGAAGAGGAGGAGGAGGAGGAAGAGCAAGTAAGGCAGTTCCTGCCAGAAACACCAAGGCAGGGCCATATTAAAGAGCACTACATATGGCAATATTTTAAAATTCCACCTGGACAAAAGAAGGTAAATGCACCGCAGGTGTCTTGTTTGATATGTAAAAATATACTTTCTCGTGGCAACCCCAACAAGAAATACAGCTTTGGGAATCATACAATGATTCGCCACATGGAGCGATGGCATCCTAATAATCTTTCCCAAGCACAAGTAAGGGATCTTGCTGCCAACCCCCCAAATGTCATCCCCAGCACCTCCAGTGGACAAAGCTCATTCGCCGGACCAGAAGGCCGAGAAATAATCCACAATATTCAAGCTCCTTTTGAACACTACAAAATAGTTTGTATATATTGTGGAGGAACTATTTGTTATGGAGAGAAGAGTATTACTTTGATTAACCGAGCTGGAGAAAATCATAAATGCAACAAGATGAGAAAACAATGAATCCTTTTTATTTTTTTTTGCTCCTGTTGAGACATGTTCAAACCCTGCTTTTTTGTTATTTCCCCTAAAAAAACACTAAAAAAACACAAAATAGTTTTCAAAAATCAAAAAAAAATCAAACAAATTGTTCAGAAAATTAATTAAAAAAATAAGAAAAAAGAAAAAGAATAAAAAAACAGTTCTTTTCAGAACTACCTTCGATTTATACCAAAATTGCTAAAATTTTTATACCCTGTCTTTCTTTTTTCCTCATAGTACGCTCCTCGGACCGCTTCCCGGTGCGCGTACCGGGCGCTCCCCACGCAAAAAAAAAGAAAAAAAATATTTATTTTTTTTGCCCCGCGGGGCCCTTTTAAAGCCTCCACATCAAACCTAGGGGGTCAGGGAGGATCTACTATGCCCCCTTATGGTCATTTCCCCCTTTGTTTTGGCCTCCTCTTGTCTCTCGATCCTACCGAGAGACAAGATGGCGGCCGCTCCGGACTGTTTAGAATGTTGACAGACACCGGAGAGCCAATCAGCTTCGCTTCGCGAAGTTCCGTTACGCGTCAGGTACGCGAACCGGGGCGCTAACCGGAGCGCTGTTACATATATATATTTTTTTTAACGTTAATTTATCAAAATCCACTGGAGCACATATATTGAGACCTAGCAAAGGCACATCGGGCTACCAGTCCCTACAATTTTGCCAAGTTTCGTGCAAATCCATTCAGCCGTTCGGGCTAAAAGTGAGGCCAACCGCCCTATGGAAAAATGAATCGGAAAAATGCGTTTTAGGACCCCCTTTTTTCTCGGCCCCCCCTTGACGAACCCCCCCCCAATTTTCAGGGGCTGCTCAGCAACAAAATGTTCCATTTTCCTGAAAATTTCAGCCAATTCCGTCCACAAACGCCAAAGTTATTAGACATAGAATTTTCAAAAATCCCATAGAGAAAAAATCCTAACTATATATACCTACTGGCGACCGCCAGTAGGTAATATATGTATATATATATATATAGATATATATATATATTAGCTGCCCTTCATGTGCCAAAAACTGCTACTTAAACCTTTCACAGCCCTGTATTACTACAGCTACAACACTCCACTGAATGTACAACAAACATTCATAATCGCAGAAATGCGTCATGTCCACCATCTTTTATGTGTGCAACTATGAATGAATATAGAGTAAGTGATACCCCGTACCTTCCATGTTGGCCATATTGAGGAACTTTATAGATATAATGACACATTTGCATTTAAGACCCGGGTGACGTCAAAACGGACACCCGAATCACTTGATTTCTCATATAGCTCATGACGGAACCACACCCATAGATGCAGAATCATGATTCACAGCCTCGCGCAGTACTTGCATACGTCACGCCAGCACTTACGCTACAAGGAAAAAACAAAAATGAAACTTTGCCCAGATTTCTATTGTACTGATTTCTTACTTCCAGGTCTAGTTGTCAGAACGACAAACACACACTCCCTCGTGGCTGGTATACACCCACACAACAGCCATCCAGCACATGCGTCACTACACACGTGACCCTACCAATAAACATGTGCTCTACGCCATTTTAGAGTTGCTCCCATCCCGAGCGCTGTGATGGTCCATCCTGTTGGTTCGGACGTCCATGTAGGCCCGAACCACCGTGTACAAGGGCCCACCACTACGTGCGTGGCCTCTTTGGTCACTGAGTTAGTGGTATCGGAAGGACTGAGCGGGTGAGGAACCTGCGATGATGATGGGAGCACGAGTATGTCGTTAGCCATACCGATATCAAGACTTGGAACCATATATCAGATTTCTTGGTGGCAGAGGGGGACTGCATGATGTAGAAGGTGTCCTCTCCACGAAAAGGTGAGCAGTGAGGCCTGGGTGCGCATCGGAGGGAGTTGATGGGGTGCAGCAGACTGGATACAAAAAAGCGATGCAGCGATTTAGACATAAGCAGTCCTATATGCCTTATCTTATTGCATTTAGATATATTTTTTCCAATAGCAGGAACATTTTTATAGTCGGTCAAATGTCCTGTATATAAACTGTACAAATAGTTGTTTTTAAATGCGGGAGGGAAGGTGTGTGAAAGGGCTATGTAATTCTACTCCACATTAAGATTGTAACAAATACCAATCATAACAACTTTCTTTTACTATCTTTTAGATGTAGAGCTTCAGGGTGCATTATGTCCCGGCACGTGGTGAAAAACACATACCTGTGACAGAAAGGTGAGCTGCAAATATTCATTTCAGTCACTATCTCACTTCCACTCTCCTTTCATAAACAAATGACGCACAATATTATCTTCCTTTTTATCTTACAGGTTGTGTTTCACAAATTGGCGTCATTCCCCCCAAACACCTCCAAAGCTCTACGTTCGTTGATTCTTTGATGATGCATCTGAGAAAGCAGCTTCGAGACGTGGTGCACCCTCTTTGAATCACCCCAATAGCACAAGGTGAGCAAATAAGCTTGTTTCCGAAACAACGACAAGTCATCTGTGAAAGAAGAGAGCGGGTAGTGTGCAGCAGCTTCACTGCGTAGGAATGTACAATTACCTCCTAGCAGTGAGAATAGATAGGCTACAACAATCTGAACGGCAGATTTACAAGCCCCATTCGCCACTTTTGTGTCACTTTTAACTTGGGAAAAGTGGCACAAGGAGCTTGTAAAACTGCCTCTGAGTTCGCAAGAAAAGCACTCACCTCCGGACTCTGCGAGACAATGGGGTGCAACAGTCTAGGTACGCCATATTGAAAACTCACCGCAATGCAGTGGGAGTGCATGGGATATAGTACTTTGAAAGAAAAACAGCGCACAAACACATCCTTACAGTGGAAGTTGATGAAATATATTATCCTGAGTGTACAAATAAATAAACCAAAAATATACTTGTGCAGTTGTACGTACTATGCTATTACTAACTCTATATACTATCTTTCAGATGACTAAACTGGAGGGTGCACTATGAACCAGCACATGCTTGGACACACAATGAAGGCAAAAGGTGAGCTACGAAGATTTTCTCCAGTATTAACTGCTCAATCTATAACTTTCTCTCTCTCACGTTTTAATGTCGTTTTTTTCTCTTTCTCTCACTCTCTCTCACATCGTTTCTCTTTCTCTTTTAAAGTTATGGATGCTACTGTGCACTCTGCCGTGTACAACCAAAGCTGAGTTCAAGTTGTGAACTCTGTTGGTCACAGTGTTTACACAAGGTAAGCAGAGCGGCCTAAATATACAATGCCTCCGATTAAATGTGTTAGAAATAAAATGGCTTATTTACAAGCCCCTTGCGCCACTTTTGCGTCACATTTAACATAGGAAAAGTGGTGCAAGGTGCTTGTAAATCTGCCTCTGAGTTTGCAAGAAAAAGCACTCACCTCCGGGCTCTTTGAGTCAATGGGGTGCAACAGTCTAGGTACGCAATATTGAGAACTCACTGCTATGCAGTGGGAGTGCATGGGATATAGTACTTTGGAAGAAAAACAGTGCTCAGACACCTCCTTATAGTGGAAGTTGATGAAATACATTATCCTGAGTGTAAAAATAAATAAACCAAAAATATACTTGTGCAGTTGTATGTACAATGCCATTACTAACTCTACATACTATCTTTCAGATCACTAAACTGGAGGGTGCACTATGAACCAGCACGTGCTTGGACACACAACGAAGGCAAAAGGTGAGCTATGAAGATTTTCTCCAGTATTAACTGCTCAATCTATAACTTTATCTCTCTCATGTTTTAATGTCGTTTTTTCTCTTTCTCTCACTCTCTCTCACATCGTTTCTCTTTCTCTTTTAAAGTTATGGACGCTACTGTGCACTCTGCCGTGAACAACCAAAGTTGAGTTCAAGTTGTGAACTGTTTTTGTCACAGTGTTTACACAAGGTAAGCAGAGCGGCGTAAATATACAATGCCTCTGATTAAATGCGTTAGAAATAAATGGGCTTTTTTACAAGCCCCTTGCGCCACTTTTGCGTCACTTTTAGCATGGGAAAAGTAACTCAAAAGTGGCACAAGGGACTTGTAAATAAGCCCCAAAAAATATTGTCCTGCATACTGACTTGATCTCTCACCTAATTCTGTCTCATCACTGAATCATTTTAAAGACCTGTTGATTGATACTGTAAATCTGATGCAGTAGGCACTTCCGTACAGACACCTCTTGAATGCGAGCCTATAAGAGAGGTGAAATGAATCAGGCACACTGCAGACGTGCAAATTAAAAAATATCTCCAAGTATTACCTTAACTTGTAATGTTTGACCTCATTTAGTCATATTGATCTAATTTTGAACACTTATTTTCATTTTTGTTTTGCAGATTACCTACCCTACATCTATTGGAGTCCATATCACATTTTGTTTAATTGTTTTTTTTAAAGTTATGTTTCTAGTTATTTATTACATTGTTATCTTTAAGTTATGTTTCCAGTTATTTATTGTTGTTTTACTAAAAGTTAATTTTAAAAAAGTATATACGTCTTCTTTTTCTGACAACATTTCACTATTATTTAGTGTGATACTCATATAGTTATAAAACATTTAAAAATAGAAATGATATTTATAACTAGAAGTATAATACTGAGGCTAACTCTTTACCAGCTCTTTACCACAGTCTATAGCTACGACAAACGGTTCCTATGGAAAACTTGTAAAACTCCAGCACAGTAACTGTTTCGATTAGCAACATTGTGTAGTGAACTTCTAACCTCTGTGTTCACTTTAGTGTTTCACTTAAGTGTTCCATAAACTGTTACTATGGTAACAGGCAGTAAGAAGTTTGGGGGTAGGGTTGGATGCGGGGAGCCAGCGGTACCGTGGGGGCATCGTAGCTCCCCCAACGGTCCCCAACATTTTTTTAAGACCCAGGGGATAGGGTGCTCGGGGACATTAGAAATTACTGATAGGTGCTCTTTTTTACGGTAAAATTAGAAGTCGTGCACCCAGTGCAGTGCTCAGTGCGGCCCCTGGTGTGCATGCGCTGGATGCACGACTCATAATCTGTAGGGTGAACCACTCCAGCGCCTTTGGTGCACAACTTCTACCCATTTGGGAGCCGGCATTGCTTTTCCACATGGGGAGCTACTAACATGCAGCTCTCTGTGTGAAAAAGCAATCTGATTTAGATATTGAAATAGAGAACAGATTTCCTTGCTATGGGAGGGCGGGATGGACACCCCGGGACACTGCAGGAGCCGGCCCTCCCACAATACATAAAGCCCCGGGGAGTGGTGGTTCCCGGGGCTTTGGAGTCCTTGCAGCCAACCCAACCATTTTTTTTGTAGCCCCGGGGGTGACAGGGCTCTCGAGTGATCCAGGAGGGGGGCATGCAGTCGCCCTCCCACAATACATAAAGCCCCGGGGTGGTGGTCCCCGCGGCTTTGGGGACCTTGGACCCCTTCTTCCACCATTTTATTTTTAGCCCTGGGGGTGACGATTCACGGGGCTGGGGGCCCTCCATAAAATGTCATCATTTTGCCCCCGATATTTAGCCCCCGTGGGCTAATTATTAAAAAAAGCTCTGATTTATTTTATTTTATTTTTTTACGTCAGAGCCCTCGCACCCTACACGCACCTGCTGGGTGTTTTAAAAAAAAAAAAGTTGTGGGCCCTGGAGGTCCTTCTGGGACCCCCTAAGCAGGTCTAGAGGGTAAAAGTATTTCTACCCTGCCCCCTTTCTACGTTTTGCACACATATTCCATTGAATTCTTCAGCCTCGCTTCTACCGAGGCACAAAATGGCTGCCAACAGTTCCTGGTTTCGAATGATGACAACCACTTGACAGCCAATTAGCATTCAGCTCGTGATCGGAAGAGTGCGCTCACGATACACTCAGGGTCCGCTGATAGTCAGCGGATCCTCCACACCCATAGATATATAAATGCTTTCAACAGTTATTTTTTCAGGAACTACTGAACAGATTGACACCATTCAAGCAAAAGGCACAAGTCTGAACCGAGGAATACATCTTTTCACGACTGGCGGTCTCCATGGTCTCCATTGGGTAGTTATAGTTAGAACCTAGTTTCCATAGAAATAGCGTGTTTTGATTTGCTTGTAATTTTGGCGCAGTTTAACGAATCTTCACAAAATTTTCCCAAATGGTGTCCTCCTGATTCCAGTTGTGCATGGAAAGTTTCAGGGTGATCCGTCAAGCAGAGGCTGAGCATAAGGCGGTGGTCAAAAAAGTGTGATCCCCATAGGGATTTGGAACACGACTACAGCACAAAGTGCTAAATGGAATTACATCAAATTTGACAGAAAGCTAGCACTTGGTCTAGAAAGAGCCATTTTTGTGATTTGGCATCAATCTGTTCAATATTGTTTGAGTTATTAAAAGGAAAACAAATTTCTATATCTAGAGCCGTGAATCCATTGCGGCGCTTCGCAAATCCACCTGCCAACTGCACTACCGTGATTGGCTGGCTGATACCTAAGAAGAAAGTTGCACCTGTCACTTTAGACATTGGATAATGGTCCCAGACAGGAAAACTAAATATGAAATGTAGCAAAAGGGGGCAGGGTAGAGGTACCCTGATCCACTGGATCCAATATTGGGGTCTATGAAGGACATCTGATGGGCAAGAAAATTCCTTGTGTACCTTCACAGTGGATTTGCAAATTCTGCTTAAAAATACATTCAGACACGCACTTAAACACGTATGCACCTACTCACAGACCCACTCAGACACATGTACCCACTCAAAGACCCACACAGACACTCATACACCCACTGAGACACTTATGTACCCACTGCCAGACCCTCTCAGACACTCACACACCCTCTTAGACTTTCACACACCCACTCACAGACTCCCTCAGACACACACACACACACACACTCAGACACTCAAGTTCACTTAGCCACTCACAGACCCACTCATGCACTCAAAGACCTACTGAGACGCTCATGCACCCACTCACAGACCCACACAGACAGTGATGCACACACTCAGACACTCATACACCCACTCACACACCCACTCTGACACTCACACAGACACACCCACTCACAGACAGTCAGACACTCATGCACTCACTAACATACCCACTCAGACACTGATGCTCCCACTCACAGACCCTGATGCACCCACTTACTCACCGAGACACTTATGAACCCATTATCAGACCCCTTCACACATCCACTCTTACACACAGCTAGACACTTATGCACCCAATCACATACCCATCCAGACACTCACACACCCACTCAGACACTCATGCACCCACTCAGACACCCATTCAGACACTTATACACCCATTCTCAGACCCACTCAGACACTCATACACCCACTCACAGCCCCATTCAGACACTCACATATACTCTCATACACTCATGCTGGTACAAAAGGGGGTGGTGATGGACGGAGCATCTGAATCAATCAAACACTCACACCCAGTCAAAAGATCTGGGTTTGATCCATCATCGTTGTTTAGCCCACTCTGCCACCCCAGTTTAGACATGGCTATATGCAAATCAATCTGACCCTGTGCCTCATGGGAACAGTCTAGCCCGAACTGCCAAGCCATGCCTTCCCTGGACCGGAAACAAGCTTCCGAGGACCGGTTTCTGCATTCCAGCCGTCTTCAGCCCAGCTTGCTTGAATCCAGTGGCAAAGTGAGCAAGGGACTCACGTCTGAGCATACCCTGCCACACTTATGGTGGCCAAAAGCGGTACAAAAGGGGGTGGTGATGGACAGAGCATCTGAATCAATCAAACACTCACACCCAGTCAAAAGATCTGGGTTTGATCCATCACCGTTCGTTAGCCCACTCTGCCACCCCAGTTCAGACATGGCTATATGCAAATCAGTATGACCCTGTGCCTCATGGGAACAGTCCAGCCCGAACTGCCAAGCCATGCCTTCCCTGGACCGGAAACAAGCTTCCGAGGACCGGTTTCTGGCATTCCAGCCGTCTTCAGCCCTGCTTGCTTGAATCCAGTGGCAAAGTGAGCAAGGGACTCACGTCTGAGCATACCCTGCCACACTTATGGTGGCCAAAAGCGGTACGAAAGGGGGTGGTGATGGAAGGAGCATCTGAATCAATCAAACACTCACACCCAGTCAAAAGATCTGGGTTTGATCCATCACCGTTCTTTAGCCCACTCTGCCACCCCAGTTCAGACATGGCTATATGCAAACCAGTCTGACCCTGTGCCTCATGGGAACAGTCCAGCCCGAACTGCCAAGCCATGCCTTCCCTTGACCGGAAACAAGCTTCCAAGGACCGGTTTCTGGCATTCCAGCCATCTTCAGCCCGGCTTGCTTGAATCCAGTGGCAAAGTGAGCAAGGGACTCACGTCTGAGCATACCCTGCCACACTTATGGTGGACAAAAGCGGTACGAAAGGGGGTGGTGATGGACGGAGCATCTGAATCAATCAAACACTCACACCCAGTCAAAATATCTGGGTTTGATCCATCACCGTTCTTTAGCCCACTCTGCCACCCCAGTTCAGACATGACTATATGCAAATCAGTCTGACCCTGTGCCTCATGGGAACAGTCCAGCCCGAACTGCCAAGCCATGCCTTCCCTTGACCGGAAACAAGCTTCCGAGGACTGGTTTCTGGCATTCCAGCCGTCTTCAGCCCGGCTTGCTTGAATCCAGTGGCAAAGTGAGCAAGGGACTCACGTCTGAGCATACCCTGCCACACTTATGGTGGCCAAAAGCGGTACAAAAGGGGGTGGTGATGGACGGAGCATCTGAATCAATCAAACACTCACACCCAGTCAAGAGATCTGGGTTTGATCCATCACCGTTCTTTAGCCCACTCTGCCACCCCAGTTCAGACATGACTATATGCAAATCAGTCTGACCCTGTGCCTCATGGGAACAGTCCAGCCCGAACTGCCAAGCCATGCCTTCCCTGGACCGGAAACAAGCTTCCGAGGACCGGTTTCTGGCATTCCAGTCGTCTTCAGCTCGGCTTGCTTGATTCCAGTGGCAAAGTGAGCAAGGGACTCACGTCTGAGCATACCCTGCCACACTTATGGTGGCCAAAATCGGTACAAGAGGGGGTGGTGATGGACGGAGCATCTGAATCAATCAAACACTCACACCCAGTCAAAAGATCTGGGTTTGATCCATCACCGTTCTTTAGCCCACTCTGCCACCCCAGTTCAGACATGACTATATGCAAATCAGTCTGACCCTGTGCCTCATGGGAACAGTCCAGCCCGAACTGCCAAGCCATGCCTTCCCTGGACCGGAAACAAGCTTCCGAGGACCGGTTTCTGGCATTCCAGCCGTCTTCAGCCCGGCTTGCTTGAATCCAGTGGCAAAGTGAGCAAGGGACTCACGCCTGAGCATACCCTGCCACACTTATGGTGGCCAAAAGCGGTACAAAAGAGGGTGGTGATGGACGGAGCATCTGAATCAATCACACACTCACACCCAGTCAAAAGATCTGGGTTTGATCCATCACCGTTCTTTAGCCCACTCTGCCACCCCAGTTCAGACATGGCTATATGCAAATCAGTCTGACCCTGTGCCTCATGGGAACAGTCCAGCCCGAACTGCCAAGCCATGCCTTCCCTTGACCGGAAACAAGCTTCCAAGGACCGGTTTCTGGCATTCCAGCCGTCTTCAGTCCGGCTTGCTTGAATCTAGTGGCAAAGTGAGCAAGGGACTCACGTCTGAGCATACCCAGCCACACTTATGGTGGCCAAAAGCGGTACAAAAGGGGGTGGTGATGGACAGAGCATCTGAATCAATCAAACACTCACACCCAGTCAAAAGATCTGGGTTTGATCCATCACCGTTCTTTAGCTCAGTCTGCCACCCCAGTTCAGACATGGCTATATGCAAATCAGTCTGACCCTGTGCCTCATGGGAACAGTCCAGCCCGAACTGCCAAGCCATGCCTTCCCTTGACCGGAAACAAGCTTCCAAGGCCCGGTTTCTGGCATTCCAGCCGTCTTCAGCCCGGCTTGCTTGAATCCAGTGGCAAAGTGAGCAAGGGACTCATGTCTGAGCATACCCTGCCACACTTATGGTGGCCAAAAGCGGTAAAAAAGGGGGTGGTGATGGACGGAGCATCTGAATCAATCAAATACTCACACCCAGTCAAAAGATCTGGGTTTGATCCATCACCATTCTTTAGCCCACTCTGCCACCCCAGTTCAGACATGGCTATATGCAAATCAGTCTGACCCTGTGCCTCATGGGAACAGTCCAGCCCGAAACTGCCAAGCCATGCCTTCCCTGGACCGGAAACAAGCTTCTGAGGAGCGGTTTCTTGCATTCCAGCCGTCTTCAGCCCGGCTTGCTTGAATCCAGTGGCAAAGTGAGCAAGGGACTCACGTCTGAGCATACCCTGCCACACTTATGGTGGCCAAAAGCGGTACAAAAGGGGGTGGTGATGGACGGAGCATCTGAATCAATCAAACACTCACACCCAGTCAAAAGACCTGGGTTTGATCCATCACCGTTCTTTAGCCCACTCTGCCACCCCAGTTCAGACATGGCTATATGCAAATCAGTCTGACCCTGTGCCTCATGGGAACAGTCCAGCCCGAACTGCCAAGCCATGCCTTCCCTGGACCGGAAACAAGCTTCCGAGGACCGGTTTCTGGCATTCCAGCCGTCTTCAGCCCGGCTTGCTTGAATCCAGTGGCAAAGTGAGCAAGGGACTCACGACTGAGCATACCCTGCCACACTTATGGTGGCCAAAAGTGGTACAAAAGGGGGTGGTGATGGACGGAGCATCTGAATCAATCAAACACTCACACCCAGTCAAAAGATCTGGGTTTGATCCATCACCGTTCTTTAGCCCACTCTGCCACCCCAGTTCAGACATGGCTATATGCAAATCAGTCTGACCCTGTGCCTCATGGGAACAGTCCAGCCCGAACTGCCAAGCCATGCCTTCCCTGGACCGGAAACAAGCTTCCGAGGACCGGTTTCTGGCATTCCAGCTGTCTTCGGCCCGGCTTGCTTGAATCCAGTGTCAAAAGTGAGCAAGGGACTCCCGTCTGAGCATACCCAGCCACACTTATGGTGGCCAAAAGCGGTACAAAAGGGGGTGGTGATGGACAGAGCATCTGAATCAATCAAACACTCACACCCAGTCAAAAGATCTGGGTTTGATCCATCACCGTTCTTTAGCTCAGTCTGCCAACCCAGTTCAGACATGGCTATATGCAAATCAGTCTGACCCTGTGCCTCATGGGAACAGTCCAGCCCGAACTGCCAAGCCATGCCTTCCCTTGACCGGAAACAAGCTTCCAAGGCCCGGTTTCTGGCATTCCAGCCGTCTTCAGCCCGGCTTGCTTGAATCCAGTGGCAAAGTGAGCAAGGGACTCATGTCTGAGCATACCCTGCCACACTTATGGTGGCCAAAAGCGGTACAAAAGGGGGTGGTGATGGACGGAGCATCTGAATCAATCAAACACTCACACCCAGTCAAAAGATCTGGGTTTGATCCATCACCGTTCTTTAGCCCACTCTGCCACCCCAGTTCAGACATGGCTATATGCAAATCAGTCTGACCCTGTGCCTCATGGGAACAGTCCAGCCCGAACTGCCAAGCCATGCCTTCCCTTGACCGGAAACAAGCTTCCAAGGCCCGGTTTCTGGCATTCCAGCCGTCTTCAGCCCGGCTTGCTTGAATCCAGTGGCAAAGTGAGCAAGGGACTCATGTCTGAGCATACCCTGCCACACTTATGGTGGCCAAAAGCGGTACAAAAGGGGGTGGTGATGGACGGAGCATCTGAATCAATCAAATACTCACACCCAGTCAAAAGATCTGGGTTTGATCCATCACCATTCTTTAGCCCACTCTGCCACCCCAGTTCAGACATGGCTATATGCAAATCAGTCTGACCCTGTGCCTCATGGGAACAGTCCAGCCCGAAACTGCCAAGCCATGCCTTCCCTGGACCGGAAACAAGCTTCTGAGGAGCGGTTTCTTGCATTCCAGCCGTCTTCAGCCCGGCTTGCTTGAATCCAGTGGCAAAGTGAGCAAGGGACTCACGTCTGAGCATACCCTGCCACACTTATGGTGGCCAAAAGCGGTACAAAAGGGGGTGGTGATGGACGGAGCATCTGAATCAATCAAACACTCACACCCAGTCAAAAGACCTGGGTTTGATCCATCACCGTTCTTTAGCCCACTCTGCCACCCCAGTTCAGACATGGCTATATGCAAATCAGTCTGACCCTGTGCCTCATGGGAACAGTCCAGCCCGAACTGCCAAGCCATGCCTTCCCTGGACCGGAAACAAGCTTCCGAGGACCGGTTTCTGGCATTCCAGCCGTCTTCAGCCCGGCTTGCTTGAATCCAGTGGCAAAGTGAGCAAGGGACTCACGACTGAGCATACCCTGCCACACTTATGGTGGCCAAAAGTGGTACAAAAGGGGGTGGTGATGGACGGAGCATCTGAATCAATCAAACACTCACACCCAGTCAAAAGATCTGGGTTTGATCCATCACCGTTCTTTAGCTCAGTCTGCCACCCCAGTTCAGACATGGCTATATGCAAATCAGTCTGACCCTGTGCCTCATGGGAACAGTCCAGCCCGAACTGCCAAGCCATGCCTTCCCTTGACCGGAAACAAGCTTCCAAGGCCCGGTTTCTGGCATTCCAGCCGTCTTCAGCCCGGCTTGCTTGAATCCAGTGGCAAAGTGAGCAAGGGACTCATGTCTGAGCATACCCTGCCACACTTATGGTGGCCAAAAGCGGTACAAAAGGGGGTGGTGATGGACGGAGCATCTGAATCAATCAAACACTCACACCCAGTCAAAAGATCTGGGTTTGATCCATCACCGTTCTTTAGCCCACTCTGCCACCCCAGTTCAGACATGGCTATATGCAAATCAGTCTGACCCTGTGCCTCATGGGAACAGTCCAGCCCGAAACTGCCAAGCCATGCCTTCCCTGGACCGGAAACAAGCTTCTGAGGAGCGGTTTCTTGCATTCCAGCCGTCTTCAGCCCGGCTTGCTTGAATCCAGTGGCAAAGTGAGCAAGGGACTCACGTCTGAGCATACCCTGCCACACTTATGGTGGCCAAAAGCGGTACAAAAGGGGGTGGTGATGGACGGAGCATCTGAATCAATCAAACACTCACACCCAGTCAAAAGATCTGGGTTTGATCCATCACCGTTCTTTAGCCCACTCTGCCACCCCAGTTCAGACATGGCTATATGCAAATCAGTCTGACCCTGTGCCTCATGGGAACAGTCCAGCCCGAACTGCCAAGCCATGCCTTCCCTGGACCGGAAACAAGCTTCCGAGGACCGGTTTCTGGCATTCCAGCCGTCTTCAGCCCGGCTTGCTTGAATCCAGTGGCAAAGTGAGCAAGGGACTCCCGTCTGAGCATACCCAGCCACACTTATGGTGGCCAAAAGCGGTACAAAAGGGGGTGGTGATGGACAGAGCATCTGAATCAATCAAACACTCACACCCAGTCAAAAGATCTGGATTTGATCCATCACCGTTCTTTAGCCCACTCTGCCACCCCAGTTCAGACATGGCTATATGCAAATCAGTCTGACCCTGTGCCTCATGGGAACAGTCCAGCCCGAACTGCCAAGCCACTCACAGACCCACACAGACACTCACACATCCTCTCACAGACCTCTTGGAACACTCATGCACCCACTCACAGACCCTCTCAGACACTCACACACCCACTCATATACCCACACAAATGCACCCACTCACACCTAGTCAGACACTTGCATTTACTCAGAGACCTTCTCAGACACTGATGCTCCCACTCACAGACCACACAGACACTGAGACACCCACTCACACACCCACTGTGATGCTTATGCACACATTACCATACCCACTCAGACGCTCTCACACACCCTCACACATCCAGAAAGACACTTATGCACCCCATCACAGAGACAATGACACACCCACACCCAGACCTACTAAGACACTTATGCACCCACTGACAGAGCCACTCAGATACTCAAGCACCCACTCAGGACATCCATTCAAACACTCACACACCCACTCACAGACTTACTCCACTCAGACACTCATGCTCTCACTCTCAAACCCACTAACTCACACACTCAGCCAGACACTCTCACATCCACTCACAGAGCCACTGATAGACTCTTCACCTACAAACAGACCCCCTCAGACACTCATATACTAATTCCACAGACTGACTCAGACACTCATGCAGTCACTCACGGAACCACTGACTCATCCAGTCAGATACATCCAGTCAGTCACGCAGCTGGGAATCCTTTATTTGCTTCTGTGCATTGAATGTGTGCATTTGCTATACGAAATAAAAGGGAATTGAAAAGAAAAGGCACCAGTGTTTGAGAAATGGCATGTTCTTAGAGGAGCCTTTGTGTTTATTGTGTGTAGATGATAACTACATATTAAATAGGATGCAGTCTTTCAAGTCGTTAAGTAACATCCTGTTGCCTTTCTTTGTGACTCTGTCAGTCCTATATATACCCTACATGTCAAATAATATATTGTTCTTGTAAATGGAGCCAACATTGTGGTCCCTAACGAATGCATAAACAGTTTTATTGACATGTTTCCTGGATTTGCCTATCTGTGGACAGAATTCCATTTCTGCCTTTGGCAAATGTTAGAGTACTCCTAGGCAGTGTGAGGGAAAAGTGTCATAAATGGTGCAAAGATATTCTTCATTAGGTTTTCAATTCCACCACAGTAAGTGTGCCTAGGTTATTTCTGCCATAGTGCACAATCATGAGGTCTGGATGTTGGCAATCTGCATGAATTTTAACCAAAGACACCAGTTGATGCCACTTTAACACTCTCTGGTCAACCCAATAATGTCCACTTTAGGCACACCCAAGTCCCCATCAATGCCACTCTTTCTAGCACACTCCCTGGCCCAGAACACACAGCTATGACCTGCAATCCACACTCTAACCATTTGGAAGGCAAGGAGCGGTAGTACACAGGTGAAGGTTGGAGCTGAATGAAACAGTTTTCAAAATGAAAGGAAGTTAAAATGGAGGATTGGACCTGTTTTATAAAAAGATATTTGATTGGATGGTGAAAATACGAAGTTAGCTAAAATTAGGCAGTGATTTTAAGCAGAAAGTAAATAGATCTGTGATTGGCTCTGGAAACGTTTAAAAAATGTACTTCAATTTTCTATATGATTATATTTCCAAACAGTCAACCACACCTGCTACAGTTGAACTTGAAGCTAGTATGCAACTTATAGAAAATGGTGTGAACATTTGACTTACTGGTACAAGAGACTTTTCTAAAGGGGATGCTATGGAAACTGAGCTAAAACAGAGTAGAGGAGGGTTCTAAAGAGACTGTACTTTTAAAGTTGAAAGGAGAATGGTTTAGACACTTTGTTATTTATAACATTCTTATTTTCTAAATCACTACTCTTTCAATAAGTAAAATGTAAATGTGAAGTCCGTATATGTACAACAAAGTGGAAAGTATCATATGAATGTTCCAGCGATGCAGAGCAGATGGAAGTAAATTCGAAAAAGAGATTACAAACTTCATAGCTGGTCAAATATCAATTTCTGAAAGAACTTACACAACTATGGCTATCATCTTTCACGAAGGACTTAGTGTAACATCAGGACACTATATGGTCTATTAAAGAGTGTAACTGAATTGATGGAAAGTAACGACAGCTACTTTAAATTCAAACAAAAATTGCCCTCCAAGCTACCAAATTATTATCTTTTGTTTCTCCAACCAAAGTTCTAAGGAGTATTACTGTTAAAAAAGTGGTGAATGGTATTTGTTCTACGTGGATCCTCCTTTGGAAACTTGACACAGCAGCTTCCAGGAGGTGCGGCGCGTCCATACTTTTGCAGGAATGGATTAAGTCCTTCTACAGGTTTCTTATTAAGTTGGATTGAACTTCTCCTTTGAGGACTTCACTTTTGGTTGTCTCTCCCCAGTGTGCCTAATCCTAATTTTGCTGACTTTTTTCTCTAACGGGAATAGCTACCAAGACTGCACTAGATTGGCACTTGGCCATTTTGGATTAATTACTTGGGACGTCCTTCACTAGCACCAGTATTAGGTTGCCCCTACCCATTTGTTCTACAGCAGACCTGCTAGCGGAGGCTTCAAGTTGCCCTCTACGCACAAGATGGGTCGAAATGTCGATGCATCCCCCCCAGCAAGGGCCTGTACCACCAGTTGTCCCCTACAATCTGATGTTGCATCTATGCACTCATGAATAATGTAAATAGATGTTGAATAAATGTTGTGGGCATGCTTGACAAGACTGGTTCTTGCATAGACCAGTGCCTTTCTGAAATAGGGAACAGTGTGTAACTTCTAACCATCTGGTCTTCACTCCTTTTTTCTTTAGCACGATAACTACTTTTCCCTTTTCCTTGTGCAACCTTTTTATTAAGTCCTGTGGTAATATCTTTACCTGCTGATTCATGTATGTACTGAAATATATAAAAACGATGAATTCATTCCACTAAAATACGTGTGGGTGCAGTTTATATACACAGTTTACATGATCTAAGTGATTGTCTTTTAGAGTGTACATTCATAACTGTAATGTAATAATTACTAGTGGTTTACCCTTCTGGCAACCCCCAAATCAACAATTGTCCTAATTTGATTGCTTCCTTCAAGCCAGTCAAGTACCAACTTTTTCATGTTATATCATACCCAGGTCCTGTGACGCATATCGGGTTACCCCATTATTTCATAATGGCTACATGGATCCTCAGCACTTATTGCATAATTCAGCCTACCAGAGGGATGTTATTATAAGTCGCTATTTTGAAGATATATTTGTTTAGATTAGTTCAGTAACTGTAGGTAAAAGAATTGATTAAATAATTGTAGTTAGTTCAATGCATAGTGTCGCTTATTTGTAGTGACATGCTGCACAGTGCTGTATTTTTCTTAGAATGTATATGATAGTTTTTTCCCCATTTTTCAAGGATGAATCTTTATACAGTACATCATTCATGGTGTACAAGTATGAAAGCTGAGAACAGTAAAAAATAAAAATTAATTGCTTTAATGCAATATAAGATATTATTGCAGCATAAGTAATGTCTACTGCTTCGTTTCTAATGTGCCCTTATGCATTATAGTTAGGTTATGATTTTACACACAAAGAAACCATAGAAAATCAGTAGTTATAGTTACCGGCACTGGATATAAGTGATGCCCCTTCAATGCACTGCTTATGGCCTCACATAATACATCACGCATGATATGGTCAGTGACATTACTGATGATATGTCAAATGACATCAATGATGAGGTTCCGGTCAGCCAATTGAGGCATTGGTGTTGGCGTGTGGATACCCACTGTGATGGGTCCACGATGGATTCACATTTTTAGCTATTTATAAAGAAGTTTTCTTTAAGAACTCCAAAACTATTGCACTAAATTACAAAAAGGGATCTTTCTGGACCAAGATCTAGCTCTCTGCCTAATTTAGTAGTTCAGGCTGTAATCGTGTCTAAAATCCCTACGGGAAATTACATGGGGACACCCTTTTTCATGTGCCCCGCTTGACAGATCAAACTGAAACTTTGAAGACAGCAGCTGAAGTGAGTGGCAAACCAGTTTTGAAAATGTTGTGATGGTTCATCAAATGGTGTCAACGTTATTAGAAAAACCAAAACTTTGACTACCTTCCGGCAACCCCCAGTAGGTGTGGCTGAATTTGGAACTTTTCATTTGCCGGTCCCCCTCCCCCCAGAACTTGTGCCTGGTATAAATTTCCACTCAATGCTGCTTGTTAATACAGGCATGGTAACCTGGTTCTACAAAGAGACAGTATTCGTATTGTTTGAACATTTAGTTTTGCTTTATGGCCTTGGTATTTTGCATTAACAAACAGTGACTTTCTCTCTGGATTTTTTGCTTGGCTTCGTTACCCGTCATGATGAATTATGGGAACAGTAGTCCTGGTTGCCGATAGGCACGAACTGGGTGTTTGACACTGGTGACTCACTATTTTTCAAGTATTTATAGTTGAGTCCTGGGGTGCAAGGGTAGTATTTGGGCCTTGGTGTACCCAGGTGCAACCTTTCAGCAACAGCAAGCAGGTACAAACACACATGTGGGAGAGAGGTCAAAATGCCTTTTTTCCAGAAGGCAAACAGTGAGTGTGGCAATACTACTCGAGCTAAAAGTGGTTCCATGTCAAGAAATGTTTTAAACTGCAGGGTTGTGTTTTTTAATTTTAGTTATGTACATATTATGTGTCTGATTAATAGGCAATGTATAAGAGTGAAGGGCGTCAAGTTAACTGCACAGAATGTTCCCGCTTTGGTTTTTGGGAGAAGTTAGTTTTAACTTTCAGGGGCACTTTTCATCACCCATGTCTTCAAAATGCACAGTTAAACATGTAGACAATATACTAGCATTATGCAAAGTTTAAAATGTTAGATGTTTTTCCTGCCATTATATTTGAATATACTGCATAGGGTATTCATCGATGTAACGTGCTTGCAAGTATTTCTTCCATGTCTAAAAAAACCTTAGAAATTCACTGAAAAAACCATAGGTTTCACACATGTTATAGTTAGCTGGACATTTCACTAATACAAAACCATTGAAATTCCCCCGTTATAGTTAGTTCAGCTAACTATAACTGGCGCGCCCGCAATCCACTGCTGATGACGTCACATATTACATCACTCATGACATGGTCAGTGACATCACTCATGACATCACTGATGACATCTCAAATGAACTTAATGTAATGTGCTCCCTCTTAATCCTCCCGTGAAAGTGTGTCTTTCTGAAAAATAAATATTTTTTTTATATGTATATCTAAAGGTCGATGGAAGAATGAATGGGTAAATAGGTGTCTAAATGTATGTTTTTTTGTAAAATTGATTGTATAACTGACTTATTAAGTATATCTTAGTGAATAGATGTATTAGCGAGTAATGTTTAAATATTTAAATATCTGTATCAGTGTCTCACTTTGTGTATAAGTGGCTGCATGGGTTGGTGAGTAGCTACATGAGTGTGTATATGGGTTATTAGTTGGGTTTTTTAGTATCAGAATTTGTGTCTGTATGGTTCGATGGGGGATATTACTTAGCGCATAGATGCATGAATGCATGAATGAGTGACTCACTGTATGTGTTTTGAAGACAGCATGTGTGCAGGACTGTATGAGTGGATGAGTGTGTGTATGGGTGTGTTAGTGAGTGAATGACTGTCTCAATAGTGTCTTAATGAGTAAGTACATATGTTATAAACTAGTATATGTGAGCATTGATGTATATAAGTGAGTATATATGAGAGTGAGAGATTGGAAGAGTTTCTGTATAAATAAGTATGTGTTTCTAGAAGTGGTTGTTTAAGAGAGTAAGTGTGTGTACGTTTCTGTAGAAGTAAGTGTAGTGGTGTGTGTATAGCTCTATATGCAAGTAAATGGATGTTTCGTAGTTTATTTGCATGTGTAAGTATGTGTGTGAGTAACTCTATGTATGAGTGTAGGTGTGTAACAGGATGTATAGGTGTATGAGTAAAAATGTAAATGTAAATGTTTTTGTACTTGTATAGCGCACAGCTACCCGCAGTGGGTTTCCCGGCACTTGTACGAATACCGCAAGGGAACCCTTCCTGGCTTTCCCTGTGAAGTGTCCACTCCTGGGCACCCCATGGTGCAGACCAGGCATCCCTCGCGTTGTGGGGGCCGTTGTGGAGACTAAGCAAGCTATTGCCCAGAGTTGCAGCGTGGGACCCATGATCAGAATAGGCACTGAGGCGAGAATATCCAGTCAGGGGAATTAATGAGCCCGAGACCCGCCGAGGCGGGAATCGAACCCTGGTCCCTGGCCAGAGCTCTGCATCGAGGTCTGCCTGCTCTAACCATTGAGCCACACTTCTCCACATGAGTACATATGATGAGTGAGTACATGTATGAGTGACTATATAGAACTGTTGGTCAATGAGTTGATGTGTATGTAGATTTTGGAATTACTGAATAGGTTGTTCTAACTGGTATTGGTATCTTCATTGTTTTGAAAAGGTTTAGTTTCTATTTTTCAATGTGTGTATCAAAGGTTATATTAGGGTGAGAGGAGGTCTGCCACTCTTTCACAAGGATGATGTCATCAGTGATGTCATCAGTGTTGTCATTTGAGATGTCATCAGTGATTTCATGAGTGATGTCACTGACCATGTCATGAGTGATGTAATATGTGACATCATCAGCAGTGGATTGGGGGCGCGCGAGTTATAGTTAGCTGAACTAACTATAACGGGGGAATTTCAATGGTTTTGTATGAGTGAAATGTCCAGCTTACTATAACATGTGTGAAACCTATGGTTTTTTCAGTGAATTTCTAAGGTTTTTTAAATGCTAATTCCTAACTATAACGTGGCTGAAACCTATGCTTTTTTCAGTAAATTTGCAACGTTTTTTAAATGCTAATTCCTAACTATAACGTGGGTAAAACTTATGGTTTTTTCAGTGAATTTCATAGGTTTTGTAAATGCCAATTTTTAAATGTATTAATTGTTATTTTTTTTATACTAATTTATTACATTTTTCAAAATAATTATTTTTAGCTATTTTATTATTTAAATTACATCATTTTTTTATGTAAAATAATTTAAAAGATCAGAAATGATTTATTTTATTTTATATTGTTTCAATATATTAAAATTAATTGCAACATATTTTTTTTAGCATTCTTTTGTGTGCTAAACGTAGAGTACGCGTACCGACCCCTCACACTGTAGTCGTACTGTACGTGTACCCGCGCATACGTCACTGATCGCATCGGCACTTCCACGTGACGTCATGTACGTTTATACGGCGAATATACAGTCAGTGATATCCCGTACCTTCCATGTTGGCCAAGTTGTAGAACTTTACAGATATAATGACACATTTACTTTTAAGACCCGGGTAACGTCAGCAATAGAAAATGGACACCAGAATCACATGATTTTTCACATAGCTCACAACAGAATCATGCCCAATAGCTATGGAATCATGCTTCAGAGCCTTGCGCAGTACTAGTGTAAGTCAGGCTAGCCCACTCCGCTTACGCTATCAGGATAACACAACAACATTACATGGCCCGGATTTCCATTGTAGTGATTTGTTAGTTCCAGGTCTAGTTGTCATAACGGTACACACACTCCCTCATTGCTGGTGTACACCCACACCACACCCATCCAGCACATGCGTCACAACACACGTGACCCTACCTATAAAAAAGACAGGGCGCAAGTGCTCTATGCCATTTTAGAGTTGCTCCCATCCCAACCGCTGTGATGGTCCGTCCTAGTGGTTTGAAAGCTTCATATAGGCCCGAACTACTGAACAAGGAGGCTCATTCGTCTAGTTCATCGTGTGCATACCTCATTCGTCGATTCATACCTCATCTTTTTCCTGTCCTTGCAAGGTGAGAAATTTGCATTGTTTTTGTAATTGTCTATACTGTAACGATGAGTACTGTATTGCTTCCCGTACATCGTTGTGTATTTCTGTGTCGCATTTTTCTGCTGCGCCACGTGCCCTGTGCTTCCTTGCACGTAATGGTAGTGTAAGGTTTAATCCTAGTTCTGTGGTTGTCCAACCACTGAATCCTTCCTTGACTTTCATATTTATTCCTGCGCCGCGTGGCAGTTTCTGGCTTGTTTTTTCAAATATCATGCATGTCTGACGCTGAACCTAATGTAATGTGCTCCCTCTTAATCCTCCCATGATTGTAATAGTTGTTGCTGCGTCACGTAGTCCTCCAAGGCCTCTATTATTTTAAATTGTGTGTGCATGATTCTAATAGTTATTGCTGCGTCACGTGGCCCTCCCAGGCCTCTAATCTTTTAAATCGTGCGTGCATAATTGTAATAGTTATTGTTCCGTGACGCGGCTCTCCCATGCCTCCATTCTTATAAATCGTTCATGCCATACCCTGAAGTTAATATAACTTTTCTCCCTCTCAGAAAATGGATTCTTGTAAATTTCTGTGTCGCATTTTTGTGCTGGGCCACGTGCCCTATGCTTCCTTGCATGTAATGGTAGTGTAAGATTTAATCCTAGTTCTGTGGTGGGCCAATCACCTAACCCTCCCTTGAATTTTATATTTATTCCTGTGCCGCGTGGCTGTTCCTGGCCTGTTTTTTCAAATATCATGCATGTCTGACGCTGAACTTAATGTAATGTGCTCCCTGTTAATCCTCCTGTGATTTTAATACTTGTTGCTGTGGCATGTGGCCCTCACAGACCTCTATTCTTATAAATCGTGCGTGCTATAACCCCAAAGTTAATGTAAGTTTTCTCCTGCTCAGGAAATTGCTTCCTCCATGTAATTGTAGGTACTCAGTGTCCCTCTCTTAAAGTTCGTGGGCGGATTGAGCTGTGAAGACGGAGTGACACTTGTTTTAGTAATTGTGTATTCACACACCTTTATAGTTATTTATGTCTTTGTAATTGAATGTGGGCATGTACAATTTGTTCTTTACATCTAACATGCAATTCTCTTCGTTTTTTTCTCATTTATCTGTATTTGAAATTGAAATGGATGCCACTAAGTACCAAGAGCTTCTGGATTATGTAAGCCGTAATGTTTATCCTGATGGTTTAAGTAAAGTCCAGATTATGGATTGCGTAGACTGTCTAAAAAATTCACAGTTGACGGTAGTATAATTCTCTGAGTATTAATTTATCATTGCATTGTGAAATTTAGAGTACTACAATGTGTATTTTGATCTGCAAATTTATGTGGTATGTATTTATACATACATTTACTTGTAGAATACTTTACTTGTTAAAAACATGACATCTATTTTTTACTGTGCTAGTTTTTCTGTTTTTGTCATAACATTAATTTATAAAAGTGTTACTTTTTAAATTTCAATAGAGTATATATTTTTAAATGGTAAATATCAGTGATTGAGTTTTATGTTTCCTTTATTAGCTTGAGTTTGTACTAACAACAGAAAGCTAATATGCAGGCATTATCGCAGAAAAGAACATTAGAAAATCAGACTTGCAGAAGCAGACAAAGCAGAAAATTGAGCTTGCCCCAAAAAATCAGAAAGAAAAATATAAAAAGAGAATTTCCAAGAAATATAAGCCGTTCACCTTCAGAGAAGGAGATTTACTGCTTCTAAAAAATTGCAGTCGAACAACGACGAAAGGAGGGTTTTTGGAGCACAACTTTAATGGACCCTACTATATTTCCGAAATGCAAGGAAAGCGTGTAAAGTTAGTCAATGGTAGCCACATGCCTTTACTTAGAACATATAATCTCGACATGTTGAGGCCTTATAAATGGAGCTTGAAAGGTGATCTATTAAAGGGTACCTTTTTTAAAGTAAAGGAACATAATTTGGATATGTGGTGGAATAATGTTCCAGTTACCTCACCATAAATAATAATTCTTCATCAATGTATGTACTGAAAACCTTTTATTTTAATCTTAGTGTTTAGCAAGCTAAGCAACAGTGTCGTCCTGTATATTCCTGGGCAAATATCGCTCTTCTGCTTTTTGGGTAAATATTTACATCTGTTATGTGACTTTTCAGAGTTACAGGTGCAAAGGAATATTAAAAGTTAGTGATTCTTTGAATTAATGTTTGACAGTAGAATTGAGTAACGTTTAGAAGACTATGAGAAATGTAAGATGTTCACGTTTTTGAATTGTTGTAAGTCCAATCGTATGTATTTGGGTTGTAATGTAAAGTTATTAATGATTGCATTTTTAACTACAGATACCTTTTGAGAAAATGGACATTGTTCTTTGTCCGACAAATACTGACTGTCATTGGGTACTTCCGGTAATTGCAAGTTTTTCAACATTTATCAGTCCGTTTTGAAAGTTATTGCTGGAAAATATGACTGGTTGTAATAGTTTAAAGTGCCTAATTTTTTTTTTCAAATAATTTAAAGGCTTATATTTTTAAATAATTTTGTAATGTATCTAGAGTAGACATCTGTACCATAAAATGTAAATTCTCCATACTAAAAATCTTATCTGATTCGCTGAGTAACAAAATTCAGACCTAGCAAGAGTTTTTACTAAATTGAAGATAACCTTTCCCTAAAAAAATCTCTGTTATGTCTTTAATATTTCTTATATTGCATGAATATAAAATTGTCAATATGATTTCTCTTTATGAAATTAAAAAAGCTAAATATTTAACATAGCCATTCGTATGTCTCTAAAGGATTTTCCTACAGCAATTGAAGCTTCCCGACTATGACCAATGGCAGTTAGTTGTAGAATGTAACCAAAAGCAACAGGACGACTACAATTATGGTGTTTTTTGTATGCTGGTAATGATACTTCCATTATGTTTTTTTTTTAAATCTTAATTTGTTAAAGATACATTACTTTATCTTAATAGCTTACTTCTTTAGAATACTTGTAAATAGGGAAGAGGGTTTTTAGGGATGACATTTGTGAACGTCTACTGAACATGTCTATAGTGCCCGTCGGAAGCATATTGCTATTTGCATATGATTTTGTCAGACCACTACTACGGTCCTAACGCGGTTGCTCTGAAACCTATGATTGCTTTTCAACCCCAATCCTATTGTGAACAATTGTTTTTATGTAAATTAAAATTCAGGTTGGACATTTGTACAACATATACATTTATAACTCTCTTTTCAGTTTGCACAATGTTACATAAGTCATCTGTCAGTTGCCCAGATTTTTATTAATGAAATATTTCTGGAGAATTATCTATTGAAAATTGCAATGGACCTAATGGAGTCATCAGGTTTGACTTTAACATTTCAATGATAAAAAAGGTGTAATACTCTAGTGATGTCATGAAGATTGGATTATTTGGTATTTTGTTTTGTCATACATTTTTTTTAGAAAAAGGCATAACTTTCAATTTTAACATAGTATAGGAAGACATTTTCATTATGTTTGTGAATTATGTTCGTTGTCTAGCCTTTACAATTTCTTTGGAACAGTTGTGACTGACTCATTTCCTTGATTTGAAAACACTGGAAAACATGTACAATATATAGCAAATTACATTTTCAATGGTTAGCATTGCTGTTATGATGCGCTAATGTACATGTTTTTTACATTTAGACTGTGTTGAAAAGTATTGTGATGTCTGCAACCAAAAAGCTTCAGCAATATATACGGAAAACTTTATGGTAAGGGTCTTTTCTGAGTTGCGTCCGCCATGTTGGTTCATTGGCTATGTACCCTTCCTAGTAATGGACTCAACACCACTTTGCCACTGACTGAGGACAGTTCACTATGTTTACTATGTAAATAAGTTTAATTTAGCATAACAAAAAGCTATTGACCTTTATACAATGCAAATAGAGTAACAAATTAATTTTGACAAATTAATTCTGACTTTCTTCCCAACTGGCACAATGTTTAGAATGCTGCCGATTGGTCCACCTTGAATGTATTAAAATGAATACAAGATCTTAGTTACCTTTTTCATGTTAAAAATGTACCAAATGTATGTATTAAGAAAGTAAAGATGTGATTGCATGCCAGCTGTAGAAGTACATGTTCCACATACACCTGCCATCTAGTGTTGTGTCCGGATTATCATAAGTAGTATTTATTTGAAGAAGTCTTTCAAGTTGCCAGTAAGGTCACTCCTCTTCTTTTTTATTCTGTCTGGGCATCGACTCCATTGTTTCTATTCACACACGAGTTGATAATGGAGTAAGTATGAGTAAGATAGAGTTGGTAATACGTATGTGACATGAATAATAACATGAAACAACCACAGGTGTTGACGGGGTAGGCAGGAGGACACATGTTAATGAATAGCTGAACATTCCAACAATACATGCTGACACTAATGATGTCCCATATCTTGACCCTGTTTGCAGTTTATTACATAAGTCAACAGCCCGAAGCAGATATTTTAAGAAGTGTGCTAAATCCGAGCTGTACAACGACTAAATTGTTATAGTTATTTAATTTGATCAAATTTGATTTTCAAAAATTACTGGTTGTCCTTTTACAGGAGTAAGTTGCAGTAGATCTCCAAAAACTATGATGTGTTTTCCTCCAAATAACTCGTCGTACTCTGTTTTAAGAGTTTATAAACTACTAAAACTCTACTGTTGCAATGTTATTAGACAACTGTATTTACATTATATTTTTTGGGGGGTCAAAATAGTTGGTAAAACTATTTTTGTATTATGTACTGAGAAAACTGTTAAAGTGATGTTTTTATGTTTCTGTGCTAGGAGCTAGAACATAATAGATTTGTTATTCATAAAGAGGCCAATACTACAGTAGAGGCATTAAAAATGAGCAACGGTGTAATTGAACTACAAAATCAATCTATCACAGGCAGCGAGACTAATTCAGAGGACATCAGTACTGCAGATGTCATCTGTGAATTTGAAAATTAAAGCAATGATGCTGATTTTTTGGAAGCAGTGGATGACGTAGAGTTACTGGAAGCTATAAACTCTAAAATGGCAAATCAGCAGACATTATTAGACAACTGTATTTACATGTGAAAACTCTTCATCCCCACAATTATGCGAGAGCTGCATGCGACAGGCTGTGGGAAGACCCTCCACCAGCTGTAGCCAGCACTTCCACAGCACCATCAACTCCGCATCTGGACATCCGTCTCGATTTTGCAGACCTTATTATTCCATTCAATAATACATTTTTGGTAACTACTTCCCCGACAAGGCAGTGGGTAATTTGCACGTCTGCTGCCTTGGTTGGATGTGGTTGCCAATTCTTATTCTAATTCTAATTCAAATTACAGGCCCTCGATAGAGCCCAGTATTGTTGATTATTGATACCATGGTAGACACAGAAAGTAGCATCAAAAGTTGATAGTGGAGGCATCGGAACATTTCGTCGTCTTCAGGGGGACGTGCGATCGTCCCAAGGTTATCTATAGTATGTATTTTGTATGTATCTTAATGAAACTATTACAAACACTCTTCCATTGTAACACACACACGCCCACGCACCTACATTTAAACATTTCTAATTTTATTAAAAAAGGCAGTACAGTTATCATACGTTTTCTTGGTGATGGCCAAGGCATCTTCCATCTTTTTCAAATGATAGAGGATACTTTATTTTATGTTTCAAGTTGTCAACTTGCTCAAATCTTCTTTTATATACAGAACCACTATAATTCTTCTTCCAAGTTAAGCGACAGGAAATGTCAATTTGCTCAATCCAATTACAGGGCCTCGTAAGAGCCCTGTCTTATTTTTTGTAACTATGTCACCGAGTCGGGAGTGTGTAGTTTGCGCTTCTGCACTCTTCCATGCATGTGGCTGACGTTTCTTAGGCTCCCTCTACGGACTCATACGTCACATTTCCTTTTTACGTTATTTAGCATTCGTGTAGAATGAAAAGCTTAACAAAGCCATTATTCTTCAAAGTTGCTAAGCAACATGAAATGTCAACTTGCTCATTTAAATTACAGGGCCTCGTAAGAGGCCTGTGTTGTTGTTTTTTGTAACTACGTCACCGAGTTGGGAATGTGTAGTTTGCTCTTCTGCAGACTTCCTTGCATGTGGCTGACAGACTTTATTTCTTCTACCAAGTTGTCAACTTCTTTCATATTTCACCATGGTAGGCACAGAAAGTAGCATCAAAAGTTGATAGTGAAGGCATCTGAACGTTTCATCGTCTTGAGGGGGACGTGCGATTGTCCCGAGGTTATGTAGAGTATGCATTTTGTATTTATGCCTTCAACGCCGAACGGGGGACTTCTACTCCTCAAAGCCGATTGACTATTACGTCCCATGTTGGACACATCTAAGTAATAGACTGGAAATACAAACATCCTACAAGAGACACAGACTTTATTTTTTATTCCAAGTTGTCAACTTGCTCAAATCTTCTTTCATATACAGAGCCACTTTAATTATTCTTCCAAGTTAAGACAACAAGTTCCACTTTAAGGAGGTGTCTGTGCACTGTTTTTCTTCCAAAGTATTATATCCCATGCCCTCCCACTGCATAGCAGTAAGTTCTCAATATTGCGTACCTAGACAGTTGCACCCCATTGACTCGCAGATTCAAAAGAGGGTGCACTATGTGTCGAAGCAGGCTTTTCAGTCGTTGTTACAATGGCCACGCATCATCGCAGAATACACGAATGTAGAGCTGTGTAGGTTTTTTTGGGGGGTTGACGCCAATTTGTGAAACAAAATCTGTAAGATAAAAAGGAAGTTAACGATGTGTGTAATTTTTTTATCAAAGGAGAGAGGAAGTGAGAGAGTGACTGAATATTCGCAGTCAACTTTCTGTCACCAGTGTGTTAGTTGGATGTGATTGCTAATTCTAATTCTAATTACAGGCCCTCAATAGAGTCCAGTATTGTTGTTTTTGGCAACTATGTCCCCGAGAAGGCAGTGGGTAATTTGCACGTCTCCTGCCTCCGTTGGATGTGGTTGCCAATTCTAATTCTAATTACAAGCCCTTGATAGAGCCCAGTATTGTTGTTTTTTGATACCATGTAGCATTGAAAGTTGATAGTGGAGACATCAGAATGTTTCATCGTCTTTAGATTCTCTTGAAGACTTTGCAAGAAACAGCTTTCATTTTTCACCTTATTCAGCATCCACACATGGCAGTGGTTAATTTGCGCGTCTACTGCCTTCGTTGGATGTGATTGCTAATTCTAATTCTAATTACAGGCCCTCGATAGAGTCCAGTATTGTTGGTTATGGTAACTACTTCCCCGACAAGGCAGTGGGTAATTTGCGCGTCTGCTGCCTTCATTCAATGTGGTTGTCAATTCTGATTCTTATTCTAATTCCAATTACAAGCCCTCTATATAGTCCAGTATTGTTGTTTTTGGTAAGTACGTCCCCGACAAGGCAGTGGGTAATTTACACGTCTGCTGCCTTCGTTGGATGTGGTTGCCAATTCTTATTCTAATTCTAATTCCAATTACAGACCCTCGATAGAGCACAGTATTGCTATTTTTTGTAACTACGTCCCCGACAAGGCAGTGGATAATTTGCACGTCTGCTGCCTTCATTGGATGTGGTTGCCAATTCTTATTCTAATTCCCTTTACAGCCTCTCGATAGAGTCCAGTATTATTGTTTTTGGTAACTACATCCCCGACAAGGCAGTGGGTAATTTGCACGTCAGCTGCCTTCATTGGAGGTGGTTGCCAATTCTTATTCTAATTCTAATTACAAGTACTCCATAGAGTCCAGTATTGTTGTTTTTGGTAACTACTTCCCCGACAAGGCAGTGGGTAATTTGCGCGTCTGCTGCCTTCATTGAATGTGGTTGCCAATTCTTATTCTAATTCTAATTCCAATTACAGGCCCTCGATAGAGCCCAGTATTGTTATTTTTTGTAATTATTTACCCGACAAGGCAGTGTGTAATTTGCGTGTCTGCTGCCTTCATTGGATGTGGTTGCTAATTCTAATTCAAATTCCAAAGCCTCGATAGAGTCCAGTATTGTTGTTTTTGGTAACTACTTCCATGACAACGCAGTGGTTAATTTGCGCATCTGCTGCCTTTGTTGGATGTGGTTACCAATTCTTATTCTAAATCAAATTCCAAACCTACCAGAGAGTCCAGTATTGTTGTTTTTGGTAACTACTTCCCCGACAAGGCAGTGGGTAATTTGTGCATCTGCTGTCTTCGTTGGATGTGCTTGCCAATTCTTATTCTAATTACAGGCCCTCAATAGAGCCTAGTATTGTTGTTTTTGGTAACTACTTTCTCAACAAGGCAGTGGGTAATTTGCGCATCTGCTGCCTTCGTTGGATGTGGTTGTCAATTCTTATTCTAATTGTAATTACAGGCCCTCGATAGAGTCCAGTACTGTTGTTTATGGTAACTACTTCCCCGACAAAGCAGTGGGTAATTTGCATGTCTGCTGCCTTAGTTGGATGTGGTTGCCAATTCTTATTCTAATTCCAATTAAAGGCCCTCAATAGAGTCTAGTATTGTTGTTTTTGGTAAGTACGTCCCCGACAAAGCAGTGGGTAATTTGCGCGTCTGCTGCCTTCGTTGGATGTGGTTGCCAATTCTTGTTCTAATTGTAATTACCGGCCCTTGAGAGAGCCGAGTATTGTTGTTTTTGGTAACTATTTCCCCGAAAAGGCAGTGGGTAATTTGCGTGTCTGCTGCCTTCGTTGGATGTGCTTGCCAATTCTTATTCTAATTCTAATTCCAATTACAGGCACTCGATAAGAAATCAGTATTGTTGTTTTTGGCAACTGCATCCCCGACAAGGCAGTGGGTAATTTGCGTGTCTGCTGCCTTCATTGGATGTGCTTGCCAATTCTTATTCTAATTCTAATTCCAATTACAGGCACTCAATAGAGTCCAGTATTGTTGTTTTTGGTAACTACGTCCCCGACAAGGCAGTGGGTAATTTTCGCGTCTGCTGCCTTGTTGGATGTGCTTGCCAATTCTTGTTCTAATTGTAAATACTGGCCCTCGAGAGAGCCGAGTATTGTTGTTTTTGGTAACTATTTCCCCGAAAAGGCAGTGGGTAATTTTCGCGTCTGCTGCCTTCGTTGGATGTGGTTGCCAATTCTAATTCTAATTACAGGCCCTCAATAGAGTCCAGTATTGTTGTTTATGGTAACTACTTCCCCGACAAGGCAGTGGGGAATTTGCATGTTTGCTGCCTTCTTTGGATGTGGTTGCCAATTCTTATTCTAATTCTAATTCCAATCCCTCTATAGAGTCCAGTATTGTTGTTTTTGGTAACTACTTGAAAATGTATCTGAAAACTCTTCAGAAGACGAATTTGTGCAGGAAGACCCAGTCCCAAAAAGGAAGGAGGCATTAATCTTATTGTAATTCTAATTACAGGCCCTCGATAGAGTCCAGTATTGTTGTTTTTGGCAACTACGTCCCCGACAAGGCAGTGGATAATTTGCGCGTCTGCTGCCTTCATTGAATGTATTTGCCAATTCCTATTCTAATTCTAATTCTAATTCCAAGACCTCAATAGAGTCCAGTATTGTTGTTTTTGATAACTACGTCCCCAACAAGACAGTGGGTAATTTACGCATCTGCTGCCTTCGTTGGATGTGGTTGCCAAGTTTATTATAATTCCAATTACAGGCCCTCGATAGAGTCCATTATTGTTGTTTTTGGTAACTGCGTCCCCGACAAGGCAGTGGGGAATTTGCATGTCTGCTGCCTTCTTTGGATGTGGTTGCCAATTCTTATTCTAATTCTAATTCCAACCCCTCTATAGAGTCCAGTATTGTTGTTTTTGGTAACTACTTGAAAATGTATCTGAAAACTCTTCAGAAGACGAATTTGTGCAGGAAGGCCCAGCCTAAAAAAGGAAGGAGGCCTTAATCTTATTGTAATTCTAATTACAGGCCCTCGATAGAGTCCAGTATTGTTGTTTTTGGCAACTACGTCCCCGACAAGGCAGTGGATAATTTGCGCGTCTGCTGCCTTCATTGAATGTGTTTGCCAATTCCTATTCTAATTCTAATTCTAATTCCAAGACCTCAATAGAGTCCAGTATTGTTGTTTTTGATAACTACGTCCCCAACAAGACAGTGGGTAATTTACGCATCTGCTGCCTTCGTTGGATGTGGTTGCCAATTCTAATTCTAAATCTAATGACAGGCCCTCAATAGAGTCCAGAATTGTTGTTTTTGGCAACTGCGTCCCCGACAAGGCAGTGGGTGATTTGCGTGTCTGCTGCCTTCGTTGGATGTGCTTGCCAATTCTTATTCTAATTCTAATTCCAATTACAGGCACTCGATAAGAAATCAGTATTGTTGTTTTTGGCAACTGCATCCCCGACAAGGCAGTGGGTAATTTGCGTGTCTGCTGCCTTCATTGGATGTGGTTGCCAATTCTTATTCTAATTCTAATTCCAATTACAGACCCTCGATAGAGCACAGTATTGCTATTTTTTGTAACTACGTCCCCGACAAGGCAGTGGATAATTTGCACGTCTGCTGCCTTCATTGGATGTGGTTGCCAATTCTTATTCTAATTCCAATTACAGCCTCTCGATAGAGTCCAGTATTATTGTTTTTGGTAACTACATCCCCGACAAGGCAGTGGGTAATTTGCGCGTCAGCTGCCTTCATTGGAGGTGGTTGCCAATTCTTATTCTAATTCTAATTACAAGTACTCCATAGAGTCCAGTATTGTTGTTTTTGGTAACTACTTCCCCGACAAGGCAGTGGGTAATTTGCGCGTCTGCTGCCTTCATTGAATGTGGTTGCCAATTCTTATTCTAATTCTAATTCCAATTACAGGCCCTCGATAGAGCCCAGTATTGTTATTTTTTGTAATTATTTACCCGACAAGGCAGTGTGTAATTTGCGTGTCTGCTGCCTTCATTGGATGTGGTTGCTAATTCTAATTCTAATTCCAAAGCCTCGATAGAGTCCAGTATTGTTGTTTTTGGTAACTACTTCCATGACAACGCAGTGGTTAATTTGCGCATCTGCTGCCTTTGTTGGATGTGGTTACCAATTCTTATTCTAAATCAAATTCCAAACCTACCAGAGAGTCCAGTATTGTTGTTTTTGGTAACTACTTCCCCGACAAGGCAGTGGGTAATTTGTGCATCTGCTGTCTTCGTTGGATGTGCTTGCCAATTCTTATTCTAATTACAGGCCCTCAATAGAGCCTAGTATTGTTGTTTTTGGTAACTACTTTCTCAACAAGGCAGTGGGTAATTTGCGCATCTGCTGCCTTCATTGGATGTGGTTGTCAATTCTTATTCTAATTGTAATTACAGGCCCTCGATAGAGTCCAGTACTGTTGTTTATGGTAACTACTTCCCCGACAAAGCAGTGGGTAATTTGCGTGTCTGCTGCCTTAGTTGGATGTGTTTGCCAATTCCTATTCTAATTCTAATTCTAATTCCAAGACCTCAATAGAGTCCAGTATTGTTGTTTTTGATAACTGCGTCCCCGACAAGGCAGTGGGTGATTTGCGTGTCTGCTGCCTTCGTTGGATGTGCTTGCCAATTCTTATTCTAATTCCAATTACAGGCACTCGATAAGAAATCAGTATTGTTGTTTTTGGCAACTGCATCCCCGACAAGGCAGTGGGTAATTTGCGTGTCTGCTGCCTTCATTGGATGTGCTTGCCAATTCTTATTCTAATTCCAATTACAGGCACTCGATAGAGTCCAGTATTGTTGTTTTTGGTAACTACGTCCCCGACAAGGCAGTGCGTAATTTTCGCGTCTGCTGCCTTGTTGGATGTGCTTGCCAATTCTTGTTCTAATTGTAAATACTGGCCCTCGAGAGAGCCGAGTATTGTTGTTTTTGGTAACTATTTCCCCGAAAAGGCAGTGGGTAATTTTCGCGTCTGCTGCCTTGGTTGGATGTGGTTGCCAAGTCTAATTCTAATTACAGGGCCTCGATAGAGTCCAGTATTGTTGTTTATGGTAACTACTTCCATGACAAAGCAGTGGGTAATTTGCGCATCTGCTGCCTTCATTGGATGTGGTTGCCAATTCTTATTCTAATTCCAATTACAGGCCCTCGATAGAGTCTATTATTCTTGTTTTTGGTAACTACATCCCTGACAAGGCAGTGGGTAATTTGCGCGTCTGCTGCCTTCTTTGGATGTGGTTGCCAATTCTTATTCTAATTCTAAATCCAACCCCTCGATAGAGTCCAGTATTGTTGTTTTTGGTAACTACTTGAAAATGTATCTGAAAACTCTTCAGAAGACGAATTTGTGCAGGAAGACCCAGTCCCAAAAAGGAAGGAGGCATTAATCTTATACTAATTCTAATTACAGGCCCTCGATAGAGTCCAGTATTGTTGTTTTTGGCAACTACGTCCCCGACAAGGCAGTGGATAATTTGCGCATCTTCTGCCTTCATTGGATGTGGTTGCCAATTCCTATTCTAATTCTAATTCTAAGCCCACAATAGAGTCCAGTATTGTTGTTTTTGATAACCACGTCCCCAACAAGACAGTGGGCAATTTACGCATCTGCTGCCTTCGTTGGATGTGGTTGCCAATTCTAATTCTAAATCTAATGACAGGCCCTCAATAGAGTCCAGTATTGTTGTTTTTGGTAACTACGTCCCCGACAAGGCAGTGGGTAATTTGCGGATCTGCTGCCTTCGTTGGATGTGGTTACAAATTCTTGTTCGAATTGTAATTACCGGCCCTCGAGAGAGCCGAGTATTGTTGTTTTTGGTAACTATTTCCCCGAAAAGGCAGTGGGTAATTTTCGCGTCTGCTGCCTTCGTTGGATGTGGTTGCCAATTCTAATTCTAATTACAGGCCCTCGATAGAGTCCAGTATTGTTGTTTATGGTAACTACTTCGCCAGAAAAAGCAGTGGGTAATTTGCACGTCTGCTGCCTTCATTGGATGTGGTTGCCAATTCTTATTCTAATTCCAATTACAGGCCCTCGACAGAGTCCATTATTGTTGTTTTTGGTAACTACGTCCCCGACAAAGCAGTGGGTAATTTGCACGTCTGCTGCCTTCTTTGGATGTGGTTGCCAATTCTTATTCTAATTCTAATTCCAACCCCTCGATAGAGTCCAGTATTGTTGTTTTTGGTAACTACTTGAAAATGTATCTGAAAACTCTTCAGAAGACAAATTTGTGCAGGAAGACCCAGTCCCAAAAAGGAAGGAGGCATTAATCTTATTCTAATTCTAATTACAGGCCCACGATAGAGTCCAGCATTGTTGTTTTTGGCAACTACGTCCCCGACAAGGCAGTGGATAATTTGCACGTCTGCTGCCTTCATTGGATGTGGTTGCCAATTCTTATTCTAATTCCAATTACAGCCTCTCGATAGAGTCCAGTATTATTGTTTTTGGTAACTACATCCCCGACAAGGCAGTGGGTAATTTGCACGTCAGCTGCCTTCATTGGAGGTGGTTGCCAATTCTTATTCTAATTCTAATTACAAGTACTCCATAGAGTCCAGTATTGTTGTTTTTGGTAACTACTTCCCCGACAAGGCAGTGGGTAATTTGCGCGTCTGCTGCCTTCATTGAATGTGGTTGCCAATTCTTATTCTAATTCTAATTCCAATTACAGGCCCTCGATAGAGCCCAGTATTGTTATTTTTTGTAATTATTTACCCGACAAGGCAGTGTGTAATTTGCGTGTCTGCTGCCTTCATTGGATGTGGTTGCTAATTCTAATTCAAATTCCAAAGCCTCGATAGAGTCCAGTATTGTTGTTTTTGGTAACTACTTCCATGACAACGCAGTGGTTAATTTGCGCATCTGCTGCCTTTGTTGGATGTGGTTACCAATTCTTATTCTAAATCAAATTCCAAACCTACCAGAGAGTCCAGTATTGTTGTTTTTGGTAACTACTTCCCCGACAAGGCAGTGGGTAATTTGTGCATCTGCTGTCTTCGTTGGATGTGCTTGCCAATTCTTATTCTAATTACAGGCCCTCAATAGAGCCTAGTATTGTTGTTTTTGGTAACTACTTTCTCAACAAGGCAGTGGGTAATTTGCGCATCTGCTGCCTTCGTTGGATGTGGTTGTCAATTCTTATTCTAATTGTAATTACAGGCCCTCGATAGAGTCCAGTACTGTTGTTTATGGTAACTACTTCCCCGACAAAGCAGTGGGTAATTTGCATGTCTGCTGCCTTAGTTGGATGTGGTTGCCAATTCTTATTCTAATTCCAATTAAAGGCCCTCAATAGAGTCTAGTATTGTTGTTTTTGGTAAGTACGTCCCCGACAAAGCAGTGGGTAATTTGCGCGTCTGCTGCCTTCGTTGGATGTGGTTGCCAATTCTTGTTCTAATTGTAATTACCGGCCCTTGAGAGAGCCGAGTATTGTTGTTTTTGGTAACTATTTCCCCGAAAAGGCAGTGGGTAATTTGCGTGTCTGCTGCCTTCGTTGGATGTGCTTGCCAATTCTTATTCTAATTCTAATTCCAATTACAGGCACTCGATAAGAAATCAGTATTGTTGTTTTTGGCAACTGCATCCCCGACAAGGCAGTGGGTAATTTGCGTGTCTGCTGCCTTCATTGGATGTGCTTGCCAATTCTTATTCTAATTCTAATTCCAATTACAGGCACTCAATAGAGTCCAGTATTGTTGTTTTTGGTAACTACGTCCCCGACAAGGCAGTGGGTAATTTTCGCGTCTGCTGCCTTGTTGGATGTGCTTGCCAATTCTTGTTCTAATTGTAAATACTGGCCCTCGAGAGAGCCGAGTATTGTTGTTTTTGGTAACTATTTCCCCGAAAAGGCAGTGGGTAATTTTCGCGTCTGCTGCCTTCGTTGGATGTGGTTGCCAATTCTAATTCTAATTACAGGCCCTCAATAGAGTCCAGTATTGTTGTTTATGGTAACTACTTCCCCGACAAGGCAGTGGGGAATTTGCATGTTTGCTGCCTTCTTTGGATGTGGTTGCCAATTCTTATTCTAATTCTAATTCCAATCCCTCTATAGAGTCCAGTATTGTTGTTTTTGGTAACTACTTGAAAATGTATCTGAAAACTCTTCAGAAGACGAATTTGTGCAGGAAGACCCAGTCCCAAAAAGGAAGGAGGCATTAATCTTATTGTAATTCTAATTACAGGCCCTCGATAGAGTCCAGTATTGTTGTTTTTGGCAACTACGTCCCCGACAAGGCAGTGGATAATTTGCGCGTCTGCTGCCTTCATTGAATGTATTTGCCAATTCCTATTCTAATTCTAATTCTAATTCCAAGACCTCAATAGAGTCCAGTATTGTTGTTTTTGATAACTACGTCCCCAACAAGACAGTGGGTAATTTACGCATCTGCTGCCTTCGTTGGATGTGGTTGCCAAGTTTATTATAATTCCAATTACAGGCCCTCGATAGAGTCCATTATTGTTGTTTTTGGTAACTGCGTCCCCGACAAGGCAGTGGGGAATTTGCATGTCTGCTGCCTTCTTTGGATGTGGTTGCCAATTCTTATTCTAATTCTAATTCCAACCCCTCTATAGAGTCCAGTATTGTTGTTTTTGGTAACTACTTGAAAATGTATCAGAAAACTCTTCAGAAGACGAATTTGTGCAGGAAGGCCCAGCCTAAAAAAGGAAGGAGGCCTTAATCTTATTGTAATTCTAATTACAGGCCCTCGATAGAGTCCAGTATTGTTGTTTTTGGCAACTACGTCCCCGACAAGGCAGTGGCTAATTTGCGCGTCTGCTGCCTTCATTGAATGTGTTTGCCAATTCCTATTCTAATTCTAATTCTAATTCCAAGACCTCAATAGAGTCCAGTATTGTTGTTTTTGATAACTACGTCCCCAACAAGACAGTGGGTAATTTACGCATCTGCTGCCTTCGTTGGATGTGGTTGCCAATTCTAATTCTAAATCTAATGACAGGCCCTCAATAGAGTCCAGAATTGTTGTTTTTGGCAACTGCATCCCCGACAAGGCAGTGGGTAATTTGCGTGTCTGCTGCCTTCATTGGATGTGGTTGCCAATTCTTATTCTAATTCTAATTCCAATTACAGACCCTCGATAGAGCACAGTATTGCTATTTTTTGTAACTACGTCCCCGACAAGGCAGTGGATAATTTGCACGTCTGCTGCCTTCATTGGATGTGGTTGCCAATTCTTATTCTAATTCCAATTACAGCCTCTCGATAGAGTCCAGTATTATTGTTTTTGGTAACTACATCCCCGACAAGGCAGTGGGTAATTTGCGCGTCAGCTGCCTTCATTGGAGGTGGTTGCCAATTCTTATTCTAATTCTAATTACAAGTACTCCATAGAGTCCAGTATTGTTGTTTTTGGTAACTACTTCCCCGACAAGGCAGTGGGTAATTTGCGCGTCTGCTGCCTTCATTGAATGTGGTTGCCAATTCTTATTCTAATTCTAATTCCAATTACAGGCCCTCGATAGAGCCCAGTATTGTTATTTTTTGTAATTATTTACCCGACAAGGCAGTGTGTAATTTGCGTGTCTGCTGCCTTCATTGGATGTGGTTGCTAATTCTAATTCTAATTCCAAAGCCTCGATAGAGTCCAGTATTGTTGTTTTTGGTAACTACTTCCATGACAACGCAGTGGTTAATTTGCGCATCTGCTGCCTTTGTTGGATGTGGTTACCAATTCTTATTCTAAATCAAATTCCAAACCTACCAGAGAGTCCAGTATTGTTGTTTTTGGTAACTACTTCCCCGACAAGGCAGTGGGTAATTTGTGCATCTGCTGTCTTCGTTGGATGTGCTTGCCAATTCTTATTCTAATTACAGGCCCTCAATAGAGCCTAGTATTGTTGTTTTTGGTAACTACTTTCTCAACAAGGCAGTGGGTAATTTGCGCATCTGCTGCCTTCGTTGGATGTGGTTGTCAATTCTTATTCTAATTGTAATTACAGGCCCTCGATAGAGTCCAGTACTGTTGTTTATGGTAACTACTTCCCCGACAAAGCAGTGGGTAATTTGCGTGTCTGCTGCCTTAGTTGGATGTGTTTGCCAATTCCTATTCTAATTCTAATTCTAATTCCAAGACCTCAATAGAGTCCAGTATTGTTGTTTTTGATAACTGCGTCCCCGACAAGGCAGTGGGTGATTTGCGTGTCTGCTGCCTTCGTTGGATGTGCTTGCCAATTCTTATTCTAATTCCAATTACAGGCACTCGATAAGAAATCAGTATTGTTGTTTTTGGCAACTGCATTCCCGACAAGGCAGTGGGTAATTTGCGTGTCTGCTGCCTTCATTGGATGTGCTTGCCAATTCTTATTCTAATTCCAATTACAGGCACTCGATAGAGTCCAGTATTGTTGTTTTTGGTAACTACGTCCCCGACAAGGCAGTGGGTAATTTTCGCGTCTGCTGCCTTGTTGGATGTGCTTGCCAATTCTTGTTCTAATTGTAAATACTGGCCCTCGAGAGAGCCGAGTATTGTTGTTTTTGGTAACTATTTCCCCGAAAAGGCAGTGGGTAATTTTCGCGTCTGCTGCCTTGGTTGGATGTGGTTGCCAAGTCTAATTCTAATTACAGGGCCTCGATAGAGTCCAGTATTGTTGTTTATGGTAACTACTTCCATGACAAAGCAGTGGGTAATTTGCGCATCTGCTGCCTTCATTGGATGTGGTTGCCAATTCTTATTCTAATTCCAATTACAGGCCCTCGATAGAGTCTATTATTCTTGTTTTTGGTAACTACGTCCCTGACAAGGCAGTGGGTAATTTGCGCGTCTGCTGCCTTCTTTGGATGTGGTTGCCAATTCTTATTCTAATTCTAAATCCAACCACTCGATAGAGTCCAGTATTGTTGTTTTTGGTAACTACTTGAAAATGTATCTGAAAACTCTTCAGAAGACGAATTTGTGCAGGAAGACCCAGTCCCAAAAAGGAAGGAGGCATTAATCTTATACTAATTCTAATTACAGGCCCTCGATAGAGTCCAGTATTGTTGTTTTTGGCAACTACGTCCCCGACAAGGCAGTGGATAATTTGCGCATCTTCTGCCTTCATTGGATGTGGTTGCCAATTCCTATTCTAATTCTAATTCTAAGCCCACAATAGAGTCCAGTATTGTTGTTTTTGATAACCACGTCCCCAACAAGACAGTGGGCAATTTACGCATCTGCTGCCTTCGTTGGATGTGGTTACAAATTCTTGTTCGAATTGTAATTACCGGCCCTCGAGAGAGCCGAGTATTGTTGTTTTTGGTAACTATTTCCCCGAAAAGGCAGTGGGTAATTTTCGCGTCTGCTGCCTTCGTTGGATGTGGTTGCCAATTCTAATTCTAATTACAGGCCCTCGATAGAGTCCAGTATTGTTGTTTATGGTAACTACTTCGCCAGAAAAAGCAGTGGGTAATTTGCGCGTCTGCTGCCTTCATTGGATGTGGTTGCCAATTCTTATTCTAATTCCAATTACAGGCCCTCGACAGAGTCCATTATTGTTGTTTTTGGTAACTACGTCCCCGACAAAGCAGTGGGTAATTTGCACGTCTGCTGCCTTCTTTGGATGTGGTTGCCAATTCTTATTCTAATTCTAATTCCAACCACTCGATAGAGTCCAGTATTGTTGTTTTTGGTAACTACTTGAAAATGTATCTGAAAACTCTTCAGAAGACAAATTTGTGCAGGAAGACCCAGTCCCAAAAAGGAAGGAGGCATTAATCTTATTCTAATTCTAATTACAGGCCCACGATAGAGTCCAGTATTGTTGTTTTTGATAACTACGTCCCCAACAAGACAGTGGGTAATTTACGCATCTGCTGCCTTTGTTGGATGTGGTTGCCAATTCTAATTCTAAATCTAATGACAGGCCCTCAATAGAGTCCAGTATTGTTGTTTTTGGTAACTACATCCCCAACAAGGCAGTGGTTAATTTGCGCATCTGCTGCCTTTGTTGGATGTGGTTGCCAATTCTTATTCAAAATCAAATTCCAAACCCTCCAAGGAGTCCAGTATTGTTGTTTTTGGTAACTACTTCCCCGACAAGGCAGTGGGTAATTTGCGCATCTGCTGCCTTCGTTGGATGTGGATACCAATTCTTGTTCTAATTGTAATTACCGGCCCTCGAGAGAGCCGAGTATTGCTGTTTTTGGTAACTATTTCCCCGAAAAGGCAGTGGGTAATTTTTGCGTCTGCTGCCTTCGTTGGATGTGGTTGCCAATTCTAATTCTAAATCTAATAACAGGCCCTCAATAGAGTCCAATATTGTTGTTTTTGGTTAAGTACGTCCCTGACAAAGCAGTGGGTAATTTGCGCGTCTGCTGCCTTCGTTGGATGTGCTTGCCAATTCTTGTTCTAATTGTAATTACCGGCCCTCGAGAGAGGCGAGTATTGTTGTTTTTGGTAACTATTTCCCCGAAAAGGCAGTGGGTAATTTTCGCGTCTGCTGCCTTCGTTGGATGTGGTTGCCAATTCTAATTCTAATTACAGGCCCTCAATAGAGTCCAGTATTGTTGTTTATGGTACCTACTTCCCCGACAAGGCAGTGGGGAATTTGCATGTTTGCTGCTTTCTTTGGATGTGGTTGCCAATTCTTATTCTAATTCTAATTCCAATCCTTCTATAGAGTCCAGTATTGTTGTTTTTGGTAACTACTTGAAAATGTATCTGAAAACTCTTCAGAAGACGAATTTGTGCAGGAAGACCCAGTCCCAAAAAGGAAGGAGGCATTAATCTTATTGTAATTCTAATTACAGGCTCTCGATAGAGTCCAGTATTGTTGTTTTTGGCAACTACGTCCCCGACAAGGCAGTGGATAATTTGCGCGTCTGCTGCCTTCATTGAATGTGTTTGCCAATTCCTATTCTAATTCTAATTCTAATTCCAAGACCTCAATAGAGTCCAGTATTGTTGTTTTTGATAACTACGTCCCCAACAAGACAGTGGGTAATTTACGCATCTGCTGCCTTCGTTGGATGTGGTTGCCAATTCTAATTCTAAATCTAATGACAGGCCCTCAATAGAGTCCAGAATTGTTGTTTTTGGCAACTGCGTCCCCGACAAGGCAGTGGGTGATTTGCGTGTCTGCTGCCTTCGTTGGATGTGCTTTCCAATTCTTATTCTAATTCTAATTCCAATTACAGGCACTCGATAAGAAATCAGTATTGTTGTTTTTGGTAACTACGTCCCCGACAAGGCAGTGGGTAATTTTCGCGTCTGCTGCCTTGGTTGGATGTGGTTGCCAAGTCTAATTCTAATTACAGGGCCTCGATAGAGTCAAGTATTGTTGTTTATGGTAACCACTTCCATGACAAAGCAGTGGGTAATTTGCGCATCTGCTGCCTTCATTGGATGTGGTTGCCAATTCTTATTCTAATTCCAATTACAGGCCCTCGATAGAGTCTATTATTCTTGTTTTTGGTAACTACGTCCCTGACAAGGCAGTGGGTAATTTGCGCGTCTGATGCCTTCTTTGGATGTGGTTGCCAATTCTTATTCTAATTCGAAATCCAACCCCTCGATAGAGTCCAGTATTGTTGTTTTTGGTAACTACTTGAAAATGTATCTGAAAACTCTTCAGAAGACGAATTTGTGCAGGAAGACCCAGTCCCAAAAAGGAAGGAGGCATTAATCTTATACTAATTCTAATTACAGGCCCTCGATAGAGTCCAGTATTGTTGTTTTTGGCAACTACGTCCCCGACAAGGCAGTGGATAATTTGCGCATCTTCTGCCTTCATTGGATGTGGTTGCCAATTCCTATTCTAATTCTAATTATAAGCCCAGACAATAGAGTCCTGTATTGTTGTTTTTGATAACCACGTCCCCAACAAGACAGTGGGCAATTTACGCATCTGCTGCCTTCGTTGGATGTGGTTGCCAATTCTAATTCTAAATCTAATGACAGGCCCTCAATAGAGTCCAGTATTGTTGTTTTTGGTAACTACGTCCCCGACAAGGCAGTGGGTAATTTGCGGATCTGCTGCCTTCGTTGGATGTGGTTACAAATTCTTGTTCGAATTGTAATTACCGGCCCTCGAGAGAGCCGAGTATTGTTGTTTTTGGTAACTATTTCCCCGAAAAGGCAGTGGGTAATTTTCGCGTCTGCTGCCTTCGTTGGATGTGGTTGCCAATTCTAATTCTAATTACAGGCCCTCGAGAGAGTCCAGTATTGTTGTTTATGGTAACTACTTCGCCCGACAAAGCAGTGGGTAATTTGCGCGTCTGCTGCCTTCATTGGATGTGGTTGCCAATTCTTATTCTAATTACAATTACAGGCCCTCGACAGAGTCCATTATTGTTGTTTTTGGTAACTACGTCCCCGACAAAGCAGTGGGTAATTTGCACGTCTGCTGCCTTCTTTGGATGTGGTTGCCAATTCTTATTCTAATTCTAATTCCAACCCCTCGATAGAGTCCAGTATTGTTGTTTTTGGTAACTACTTGAAAATGTATCTGAAAACTCTTCAGAAGACAAATTTGTGCAGGAAGACCCAGTCCCAAAAAGGAAGGAGGCATTAATCTTATTCTAATTACAGGCCCACGATAGAGTCCAGTATTGTTGTTTTTGGTAACTACTTGAAAATGTATCTGAAAACTCTTCAGAAGACAAATTTGTGCAGGAAGACCCAGTCCCAAAAAGGAAGGAGGCATTAATCTTATTCTAATTCTAATTACAGGCCCACGATAGAGTCCAGTATTGTTGTTTTTGGCAACTACGGGGTATATTATCAACAACTAGCGATAATTTTTGTCTCTAACTTGTTTAGAGACAAAAATTATCGCCGCACATCGGCGATTTTTATCGCAGATAAACCTAGCTATTAGCAAGGTTTATCGCAAATGCGATAAAAAACGCCCGCAATGCATGAATATCGCTGAAAAGTCAGCGATATTCATGCATTATCGAGCAAATGCTCTTAGCCATGTTATCCACCTCCCATTGGATAACATGGCTAAGAACTGCTCAGGGCAGGTGTTAGCTTTTGGAGATATTCGCCCTTAGCGCAAATATCTCCAAAAGTTGGTAATAGGAGATAGCGATGTTAGCGACTGTTTCCAGTCGCTAACATCTTGGCACGCCCACTTTGCATATCATTAGTGATAAATATCACTGACATGCAAAGTGGGGCCCATGATGGTCGCTATCTCCTATTAGCTGTCGCTAACTGGTGTTAGCGACAGCTTGGTAATAGGGAGATAATTTTATCTCCGCTTTCTTGGCTAATAAAGCCAAAAAAGCGGAGATAAAACCCCTTGATAATATACCCCTACGTCCCCGACAAGGCAGTGGATAATTTGCGCGTCTGCTGCCTTCATTGAATGTGGTTGCCAATTCCTATTCTAATTCTAATTCTAATTCCAAGCCCTCAGTAGAGTCCAGTATTGTTGTTTTTGATAACTACGTCCCCAACAAGACAGTGGGTAATTTACGCATCTGCTGCCTTCGTTGGATGTGGTTGCCAATTCTAATTCTAAATCTAATGACAGGCCCTCAATAGAGTCCAGTATTGTTGTTTTTGGTAACTACATCCCCAACAAGGCAGTGGTTAATTTGCGCGTCTGCTGCCTTTGTTGGATGTGGTTGCCAATTCTTATTCTAAATCAAATTCCAAACCCTCCAAGGAGTCCAGTATTGTTGTTTTTGGTAACTACTTCCCCGACAAGGCAGTGGGTAATTTGCGCATCTGCTGCCTTCGTTGGATGTGGATACCAATTCTTGTTCTAATTGTAATTACCGGCCCTCGAGAGAACCGAGTATTTCTGTTTTTGGTAACTATTTCCCCGAAAAGGCAGTGGGTAATTTTCGCGTCTGCTGCCTTCGTTGGATGTGGTTGCCAATTCTAATTCTAAATCTAATAACAGGCCCTCAATAGAGTCCAATATTGTTGTTTTTGGTTAAGTACGTCCCCGACAAAGCAGTGGGTAATTTGCGAGTCTGCTGCCTTCATTGGATGTGGTTGCCAATTCTTATTCTAGTTCCAATTACAGGCCCTCGATAGAGTCCACTATTGTTGTTTTTGATAACTACGTCCCCAACAAGACAGTGGGTAATTTACGCATCTGCTGCCTTCGTTGGATGTGGTTGCCAATTCTAATTCTAAATCTAATAACAGGCCCTCAATAGAGTCCAGTATTGTTGTTTTTGGCAACTACGTCCCCGACAAGGCAGTGGATAATTTGCGCTTCTGCTGCCTTCATTGAATGTGGTTGCCAATTCTTATTCTAATTCTAATTCTAATTCCAAGCCCTCAATAGAGTCCACTATTGTTGTTTTTGATAACTACGTCCCCAACAAGACAGTGGGTAATTTACGCATCTGCTGCCTTCGTTGGATGTGGTTGCCAATTCTAATTCTAAATCTAATAACAGGCCCTCAATAGAGTCCAGTATTGTTGTTTTTGGTAACTACATCCCCAACAAGGCAGTGGTTAATTTGTGCGTCTGCTGCCTGTGTTGGCTATGGTTGCCAATTCTTATTCTAATTCCAATTACAGGCCCTCGATAAAGTCCACTATTGTTATTTTTGGTAACTACGTCCCCGACAAGGCAGTGGGTAATTTGCGGGTTTGCTGCCTTCTTTGGATGTGGTTGCCAATTCTTATTCTAATTCTAATTCCAACGCCTCGATATAGTCCAGTATTGTTGTTTTTGGTAACTACTTGAAAATGTATCTGAAAACTCTCCAGAAGACGAATTTGTGCAGGAAGACCCAGTCCCAAAAAGGAAGGAGGCATTAATCTTATTCTAATTCTAATTAGAGGCCCTCTATAGAGTCCAGTATTGTTGTTTTTGGCAACTACGTCCCCGACAAGGCAGTGAATAATTTGCGCTTCTGCTGCCTTCATTGAATGCAGTTGCCAATTCTTATTCTAATTCTAATTCTAATTCCAAGCCCTCAATAGAGTCCAGTATTGTTGTTTTTGATAACTACGTCCCCAACAAGACAGTGGGTAATTTACGCATCTGCTGCCTTCGTTGGATGTGGTTGCCAATTCTAATTCTAAATCTAATGACAGGCCCTCAATAGAGTCCAGAATTGTTGTTTTTGGCAACTGCGTCCCCGACAAGGCAGTGGGTGATTTGCGTGTCTGCTGCCTTCGTTGGATGTGCTTTCCAATTCTTATTCTAATTCTAATTCCAATTACAGGCACTCGATAAGAAATCAGTATTGTTGTTTTTGGTAACTACGTCCCCGACAAGGCAGTGGGTAATTTTCGCGTCTGCTGCCTTGGTTGGATGTGGTTGCCAAGTCTAATTCTAATTACAGGGCCTCGATAGAGTCAAGTATTGTTGTTTATGGTAACCACTTCCATGACAAAGCAGTGGGTAATTTGCGCATCTGCTGCCTTCATTGGATGTGGTTGCCAATTCTTATTCTAATTCCAATTACAGGCCCTCGATAGAGTCTATTATTCTTGTTTTTGGTAACTACGTCCCTGACAAGGCAGTGGGTAATTTGCGCGTCTGATGCCTTCTTTGGATGTGGTTGCCAATTCTTATTCTAATTCGAAATCCAACCCCTCGATAGAGTCCAGTATTGTTGTTTTTGGTAACTACTTGAAAATGTATCTGAAAACTCTTCAGAAGACGAATTTGTGCAGGAAGACCCAGTCCCAAAAAGGAAGGAGGCATTAATCTTATACTAATTCTAATTACAGGCCCTCGATAGAGTCCAGTATTGTTGTTTTTGGCAACTACGTCCCCGACAAGGCAGTGGATAATTTGCGCATCTTCTGCCTTCATTGGATGTGGTTGCCAATTCCTATTCTAATTCTAATTATAAGCCCAGACAATAGAGTCCTGTATTGTTGTTTTTGATAACCACGTCCCCAACAAGACAGTGGGCAATTTACGCATCTGCTGCCTTCGTTGGATGTGGTTGCCAATTCTAATTCTAAATCTAATGACAGGCCCTCAATAGAGTCCAGTATTGTTGTTTTTGGTAACTACGTCCCCGACAAGGCAGTGGGTAATTTGCGGATCTGCTGCCTTCGTTGGATGTGGTTACAAATTCTTGTTCGAATTGTAATTACCGGCCCTCGAGAGAGCCGAGTATTGTTGTTTTTGGTAACTATTTCCCCGAAAAGGCAGTGGGTAATTTTCGCGTCTGCTGCCTTCGTTGGATGTGGTTGCCAATTCTAATTCTAATTACAGGCCCTCGAGAGAGTCCAGTATTGTTGTTTATGGTAACTACTTCGCCCGACAAAGCAGTGGGTAATTTGTGCGTCTGCTGCCTTCATTGGATGTGGTTGCCAATTCTTATTCTAATTACAATTACAGGCCCTCGACAGAGTCCATTATTGTTGTTTTTGGTAACTACGTCCCCGACAAAGCAGTGGGTAATTTGCACGTCTGCTGCCTTCTTTGGATGTGGTTGCCAATTCTTATTCTAATTCTAATTCCAACCCCTCGATAGAGTCCAGTATTGTTGTTTTTGGTAACTACTTGAAAATGTATCTGAAAACTCTTCAGAAGACAAATTTGTGCAGGAAGACCCAGTCCCAAAAAGGAAGGAGGCATTAATCTTATTCTAATTACAGGCCCACGATAGAGTCCAGTATTGTTGTTTTTGGTAACTACTTGAAAATGTATCTGAAAACTCTTCAGAAGACAAATTTGTGCAGGAAGACCCAGTCCCAAAAAGGAAGGAGGCATTAATCTTATTCTAATTCTAATTACAGGCCCACGATAGAGTCCAGTATTGTTGTTTTTGGCAACTACGTCCCCGACAAGGCAGTGGATAATTTGCGCGTCTGCTGCCTTCATTGAATGTGGTTGCCAATTCCTATTCTAATTCTAATTCTAATTCCAAGCCCTCAGTAGAGTCCAGTATTGTTGTTTTTGATAACTACGTCCCCAACAAGACAGTGGGTAATTTACGCATCTGCTGCCTTCGTTGGATGTGGTTGCCAATTCTAATTCTAAATCTAATGACAGGCCCTCAATAGAGTCCAGTATTGTTGTTTTTGGTAACTACATCCCCAACAAGGCAGTGGTTAATTTGCGCGTCTGCTGCCTTTGTTGGATGTGGTTGCCAATTCTTATTCTAAATCAAATTCCAAACCCTCCAAGGAGTCCAGTATTGTTGTTTTTGGTAACTACTTCCCCGACAAGGCAGTGGGTAATTTGCGCATCTGCTGCCTTCATTGGATGTGGATACCAATTCTTGTTCTAATTGTAATTACCGGCCCTCGAGAGAACCGAGTATTTCTGTTTTTGGTAACTATTTCCCCGAAAAGGCAGTGGGTAATTTTCGCGTCTGCTGCCTTCGTTGGATGTGGTTGCCAATTCTAATTCTAAATCTAATAACAGGCCCTCAATAGAGTCCAATATTGTTGTTTTTGGTTAAGTACGTCCCCGACAAAGCAGTGGGTAATTTGCGAGTCTGCTGCCTTCATTGGATGTGGTTGCCAATTCTTATTCTAGTTCCAATTACAGGCCCTCGATAGAGTCCACTATTGTTGTTTTTGATAACTACGTCCCCAACAAGACAGTGGGTAATTTACGCATCTGCTGCCTTCGTTGGATGTGGTTGCCAATTCTATTCTAAATCTAATAACAGGCCCTCAATAGAGTCCAGTATTGTTGTTTTTGGCAACTATGTCCCCGACAAGGCAGTGGATAATTTGCGCTTCTGCTGCCTTCATTGAATGTGGTTGCCAATTCTTATTCTAATTCTAATTCTAATTCCAAGCCCTCAATAGAGTCCACTATTGTTGTTTTTGATAACTACGTCCCCAACAAGACAGTGGGTAATTTACGCATCTGCTGCCTTCGTTGGATGTGGTTGCCAATTCTAATTCTAAATCTAATAACAGGCCCTCAATAGAGTCCAGTATTGTTGTTTTTGGTAACTACATCCCCAACAAGGCAGTGGTTAATTTGTGCGTCTGCTGCCTTTGTTGGCTATGGTTGCCAATTCTTATTCTAATTCCAATTACAGGCCCTCGATAAAGTCCACTATTGTTATTTTTGGTAACTACGTCCCCGACAAGGCAGTGGGTAATTTGCGGGTTTGCTGCCTTCTTTGGATGTGGTTGCCAATTCTTATTCTAATTCTAATTCCAACGCCTCGATATAGTCCAGTATTGTTGTTTTTGGTAACTACTTGAAAATGTATCTGAAAACTCTCCAGAAGACGAATTTGTGCAGGAAGACCCAGTCCCAAAAAGGAAGGAGGCATTAATCTTATTCTAATTCTAATTAGAGGCCCTCTATAGAGTCCAGTATTGTTGTTTTTGGCAACTACGTCCCCGACAAGGCAGTGAATAATTTGCGCTTCTGCTGCCTTCATTGAATGCAGTTGCCAATTCTTATTCTAATTCTAATTCTAATTCCAAGCCCTCAATAGAGTCCAGTATTGTTGTTTTTGATAACTACGTCCCCAACAAGACAGTGGGTAATTTACGCATCTGCTGCCTTCGTTGGATGTGGTTGCCAATTCTAATTCTAAATCTAATGACAGGCCCTCAATAGAGTCCAGTATTGTTGTTTTTGGTAACTACATCCCCAACAAGGCAGTGGTTAATTTGCACGTCTGCTGCCTTTGTTGGATAGGGTTGCCAATTATTATTCTAATTCCAATTACAGGCCCTCGATGAGTCCACTATTGTTGTTTTTGGTAACTACGTCCCCGACAAGGCAGTGGGTAATTTGCGCGTCTGCTGCCTTCGTTGGATGTGGTTGCCAATTCTTATTTTAATTCCAATTACAGGCCCTCGATAGAGTCTAGTATTGTTATTTTTGGTAACTACGTCCCCGACAAGACAGTGGGTAATTTGCGCGTATGCTACCTTCATTGGATGTGATTGCCAATTCTTATTCTAATTCTAATTCCAACCCCTCGATAGAGTCCAGTATTGTTGTTTTAGGTTATGTAGAGTATGTATTTTATATGTATGCCTTCAACGCCGAACGTCGAGCTGACGACAGCGGGGGACTTCTACACCTCAACGCCGATTGACTACAACGTCCCATGTTGGACACATCTGTGCAATGGGCTGGAAATCCAAACATCCTACAGGACACAGACTTTATTTTTTGTTCCAAGTTGTCAACTTGCTCAAATCTTCTTTCATATACAGAGCCACTTTAATTCTTCTTCCAAATTAAGCGACAGGAAATGTCAACTTGCTCATTCCAATTACAGGGCCTCGTAAGAGCCCTGTGTTGTAATTTTTTGTAACTACATCACCGAGTCGGGAGTGTGTAGTTTGCGCTTCTGCAGCCTTCTTTGCATGTGGCTGACAGACTTTATTTCTTCTACCAAGTTGTCAACTTGCTCAAATCTTCTTTCATATTTCACCATGGTATGCACAGAAACTAGCATCGAAAGTTGATAGTGGAGACATCTGAACGTTTCGTCGTCTTGAGGGGGACGTGCGATCTTCCCGTGGTTATGTAGAGTATGTGTTTTGTATGTATGCTTTCAACGCAGAACATCAAGCTGACGATGGCGGGGGACTTCTACTCCTCAATGCCGATTGACTACTACGTCCCATGTAGGACACATCTGTGTAATGGGCTGGAAATCCAAACATCCTACAGGAGACAGACATTATTTTTTGCAGAGTGAGAGAAAATACTGGTTTGCAAACATTCTCTGGCTTGTCTTTCTAAAAAAGTATGTTGAAGTGTTTTTCACCATTTCAGGATGTTAGCTGTACATCATACTCAAATGAGGAAATTACTCAGGACATTGTATTATGCAAAAAGTCCAGCAGTAATGTTAAATTAAGTTGAACAGTGCTCTTTTGCGTGGATCAGTATCAGATGTAATGAACGTTTGTGAAGAAATTGAGTTTAGTTACTTTGGTGGTGAGCAAGGCAGTGCAGAAACTGATACATTATTAGAAGGAAATGTGGAAGAGAATGTACAACATTCTAGTACAAAAAATGTGAGCAAGAAATGTCAAAGTTTAAGGTGATTTCAGGTAAAAGGCCAAATTATTCTTGTATTTGTTGTCGACGAACTCATTATAAAAATCAGACTAGGACTGTTGATCTGTATTTAAAAAGTGAAGGAGAAAATAATAATGAGTGGAAGGAATTTGCAACTTATTTGTTGGTAGAGAATTGTTTTGATTTGGGTTCTGATCAACGTATTTGTAAATATTGTTATAACAAATTAAACGAGAACAAAATGCCTGCTAGAGCTCAGCATAATTAATCTTGAATCGGGAACTATTCCTCCAGAACTGATAGATTTAAATTTGTATGAGTCTATTCTGATTCAATGTGTGCACCCATTTCAGGCTATTGTTCGTTTGGAGCCTAAAACAGGTAAATTGCCTTGTCTGCGCTCGTCTGCGACCCGTCCGCGACCAGCACCAGGAACCCTGGACCTCCGCCCCGCCAACGCTATGACCCAGCAGCACTCCACGCACTCAACCCAGGCTGCAACAACAACTGCAAGCTAGCATCACCAGCCGACACCCATGGACCCTTCAGCTGTCACCGCTGCCGGCACACCTGCAGCACCGCCAAGAACACGGATCCAGCACAACCCGCCCACAAGAACACAACCGAACCGAAGACCCTGCAATGCATCCTCCTCAACGTCCGATCCCTCCACAAACACGCCACAGAAATCTGGGACCTCCTCGACAGCACAACCCCAGACGTAGCATTCTTCACCGAAACCTGGACCAACACCACCTCGGGACCGGACATCGCCATCGCCATCCCCCAAGGATACAAGATCTCCAGGAAGGACCGCCCCATCCACCCAGGAGGAGGAATCGCCATCATCCACAAATCCAGCCTCCGCCTGAGCACACTCTCTGACGAGTCCACAGAACTGATGGAACACCTTCACTTCAAGATACTGACCAGCCCCACCGCCGCCCTCCGAGGAACCCTCATCTACCGACCTCCTGGACCCCGCGGACCCTTCGCCAACTCCATTACGGACATTATCTCCCTTCAGGCCATCGCATCCACCAACTACACCCTGCTGGGAGACCTCAACTTCCACCTCGACAATCAACTGGACCCCAACACCACATCCCTCCTGGACAACCTCCACAACATTGGACTCCGCCAGATCGTGACCGAGCCCACGCATTTAGCAGGACACACCCTCGACCCCCTCTTCACTACAGGAAACTCCATCACCTTCAGCCACACCACCGAACTCCCATGGACCGACCATCGTTGCGTCCACTTCACCTTCAGAACACCCACCATCCACAGACACCAGCACCTGCTTCCACAAAGAAACTGGACCAAAATCACCGATGACCAGCTCACCTCCTCACTCAACAACTCCACCCCAACCATCGCGGAAAACGACGACCCCAACACCGCAGCCCGAACCCTGCATAGATGGATCTCGGACAGCACCAACACCATAGCCCCCCTCAAGAAAAACAACAATACCCGTGCCAAGAAAGCCAGGTGGTTTACCACCGAACTTCGAGAGTCCAGGCGCACATGCCGCCGCCTCAAAAAGGCCTGGAGAAACACCAAATCCACAGAAGCCCACAACAACTTCAGAGCCGCCACCAACGCCCACCATCAACTCATCAGAGAAACGAGGAAAAAAGCGATTGAAGACAGAATCTCCACCCACGCACACAACAGCAAAGAACTCTTCAGCATCATCAAGGAGTTCGCCCAACCCACCAGCGAGTTTACCGACATCCCTCCCTCACAAGACCTCTGCGACAAACTCAGCATCTTTTTCCACCACAAAATCAAGAGCATCTACGACAACTTCGACGAAGACAACCAACACACTGAACCCTCACCAACCACCCCCGACACCCGGAAACCAGCGATTGATGACTGGACAGCACTCACCACCGAAGACACACTGAAGACAATGAAGTCAATCCACTCAGGGGCCCCCACGGACCCCTGCCCCCACCACATCTTCAACAGAGCCGCCAACACCATCGCACCCATGCTCCGCCAAACCATCAACCGCTCCCTGGCGACCGCCTCATTCCCTGACGACTGGAAACACGCCGAGGTCAACCCCCTCCTAAAGAAACCCTCAGCGGACCCCACCGACCTCAAAAACTACAGACCCATCTCCCTGCTCCCGTTCCCAGCGAAAGTCATCAAGAAAGCCATCAACAGCCAACTCGCCACATTCATTGAAGAACATAACATCCTCGACTCCTCCCAATCCGGCTTCAGAAAAAACCACAGTACGGAAACCGCCCTCCTCGCCGCAACAGACGACATCCGCACCTTACTGGACAAAGGAGAAACAGTAGCCCTCATCCTCCTCGACCTATAAGCGGCGTTCGACACAGTCTCCCACCGCACCCTAATACGCAGACTCTACAATGCAGGAATCCAGGACAAGGCCCTCGACTGGATCTGCTCCTTCCTCTCCAGCAGGACGCTGCGGGTCAGACTCCCCCCTTTCCTCTCAGACCCCACACCTATCACCTGCGGAGTCCCCCAGGGCTCCTCCCTCAGCCCGACGCTCTTCAACGTCTACATGGCTCCACTTGCCCCCATCGTCAGAACCTACGGACTCAACATCGTGTCATATGCAGACGACACCCAGCTCATCCTCTCCCTATCCAACGAGCCCCACACCGCCAGACGCAACTTTCGAGAAGGCATGGAAGCCGTCGCCAAATGGATGAAAAACAGCTGCCTACAACTAAACACCAACAAAACAGAAGTACTCATCATGGGCCCAAACCCCGACGCCTGGAGTGACACCTGGTGGCCCACCGCCCTCGGAAACCCGCCAACCCCCACAGACCACGCACGCAACCTGGGAATCATCCTGGACTCCGAGCTCAAAATGGACCGCCAGATCAACTCTGTCTCATCTTCCTGCTTCCACACCCTCCGCCTCCTTCGTAAGACCTTCAAATGGATCCCCCTCGAACACCGAAAGACAGTCACTCACGCCCTAGTCACCAGCAGACTCGACTACGGCAACGCACTCTACGCCGGAATAAACAAAAACCTCATCCGCAAGCTACAGAACATCCAGAACGCAGCCGCAAGACTGGTCCTCAACCTGCCAAAACACTGCCACATCTCCCAGCACCTGCGCACACTCCACTGGCTCCCCGTCGAGGCAAGAATCACCTTTAAGATGCTCACCCACGCACACAAGGCCCTCCACGGCACCGGACCAGCATACCTGAACAGCCGACTCAAATTCCACGCACCCCAAAGGACCCTACGATCAGCCCAGTTTTCCTACGCTGTGGTCCCCCGCACCAGAAAGACCAGATCGGGAGGCCGCTCCTTCTCCTTCCTCGCGGCCAAAGCATGGAACGCCCTTCCGCTCCACCTCAGACAGACAACATCGCTCCCCATCTTCGCAAGAAACCTCAAAACCTGGCTCTTCGACAGACCCCCTCCTTGATGGAATGGAACCTGCACCCCCCCAACCCCCCCCACCCCTAGCGCCTTGAGACCCTTACGGGTGAGTAGTCGCGCTTTAACAAACTCCTGATTGATTGATTGAATGTAATCAAAAGGAGGAGACAGCCTTACCACGTAACTAAATAGACTTCTTCAAAGAAAAACAACTTGCAAACAGCCCAACACAACACGAGATGGCAGGACTATAGAAACCATGTGAATCTACAGCCTTACATGCCTTGAAGAAATGCTTACTGTGTAAGTGACATTTTCCATATGTAAGATGTAAAATCTGTCAGTAGTAAAGAAACATGTTCTCAGTGAATTGAAATGAGTTATTCAGATACATAGAAACTATTTTCACAACTTGTTTACTGTTCTATCAGTGTTTCTGGTCCTCACGTTCAATATTTTCAGCTACACTGCAACTATTTTTACAACTTCTTTACTGTAATATCGATGTTTGTGGTGCACACAAAATATTTTGTGATGCATTGAAACTCTTTTAAAAACTTCTTTACTGTAATATCAGTGTTTGAGGTGCTCACGTTAAACTATTTTTTGATACATTGTAACTATTTAAAAAAGTTTACTGTATTTCAGCATTTGTGGTACTCACGTAAAATATTTAAAACAGTTCTGTACTGTAATTTCAGTGTTTGTGGTGCTCACCGAAAATAATTGTGATACATTAAAAATATTTTTACAACTTTGTTACTGTAATATCGTCATATGTGGTGCTTATTTATTTTGTAAATTAAGGCACAAAGTTTGAAGTTGAGTGTACATTTTTTGAAAACATTAAATAAATAAATAAATAAATACAATAAATAAATACAGTGTCACTATGCATTGTATCAAGTGTTTTATTTAAGATATGCCGGAATATGCTCACGTGCAAACCATGTAATTTAATGATTGGGTATTAGGAATGGCATACAGAGCTCACATATAAAGTGATTTCCAAACCTTACTTTTTCTCTGGAAAAGTTGGTAAGGTCTTTCCCAGATGATTTCAATATTTAAAAGAAGAAAGTAGGAAGTGAAGAGCAGAGGTTAGAGACTACATCTCAGGATGCAAGAATAGATAAAAAGGGTGGTCCAAGATCTGCATGTACAATGACCAGTGGAGGCGTTTTGAGGGCGGGTACACTCAAGGTGTTGTTAATGTGCAATATCTGATGGCGGTACCAACACACACAGAGTGGGCAAGGACTCATGAAATGATGGAGTGTATGTGCTTGGACTATGATGAGAACACACTGGAGGAGGACCAGGTCAAGGGGCAGGAGGGTCCATGAGTGGTGGAGGCGGGGTTTCTTAATCTGTGTCCTACCTACTGTGTTGCAAGCTTGAGACAGTGATGACCACAGCCCCTTACTTTGTCTCCCCCCATTACGTTGTCAATTAGGGTGGAGGGAGGGAAGTGGAAAGAAGTAAAGAACATGTCTACAGATGTACTGGTATGTTCAGGACACTGGATCAAGCACTGAAGAACCAAGGTCAGATATAAAAGAGGATACACAGAAGGCACCACAAATAGGACAGCGGATCATGTACACAAATTGGTAAGTCAGCAAAAGAACAACAAGACGAAGAACACTGGAACAAACGGACGCTACACTGTGGAACTGATTGGCATGAGAGATAGAAGAATACTATAAAAAAAAGCCAGGTTCAAATACAGAAAAGAGAAAAAAGATACCGTATATGATAACAAAGACAATGGGGTAACACTCTGCTGTCCAACACAGAAAAGATTGTGCAGAAATTATATGTTAGAATGTTTAAGGAGCTCCAAAGGGGGTACACAAAACTAAATAAAAATTTAAAAAAATAGGCCTGCATAAGCTCCCTTCTGATTTAGGGGTACACAAAACTAAAAGGAGCAGAAATACTATCTGCTCCCCATCAGCATCAGCCAAACCCTAGTCCATGCACACTGCCAACCTAGAATAGGCCTGTATAAGCTCTCTCTTCCAAATAAGAAAACTCCCACCCTGTCATTGCAAACGGCAGTGTCCCGGAGGTGTGCAACCCGAGATACTACAGGATTAACCCTGGGGGGTCGCGGTCCCCACGGCCATCTTGGACTCCAGGAGGAAGGCCAGCCGGCCCCCCTCCAACACTTTCAAGAAGCCCCAGGGGGTGGCTGTCCCCGGGGCTGGGGGGCCTCAGAGCCCCCCTCAATTATTATTTTAAAGTTCCGGGGGTGGCGATCCCCGGGGTTGGGGGTCCTAAGAGCCCCCGCACATATATTTAAAAAAAACCCGGGAGGTGGCGATCCCTCTGGGCCCCCCTTTATAATAAACTACATTGCCTCCGGGACTTGGCCCCCCCGGGGACTTCATCAGTGATGTCATTTGAGATGTCATCAGTGATGTCATCAGTGATGTCACTGACCATGTCATGAATGATGTAATATGTGACATCATCACCAGTGGATTGCGGGCGCGAGAGTTACAGTTAGTACAACTAACTATAGGAGGAATTTCAATGGTTTTGTATGAGTGAAATGTCCAGCTATCTATAATACCCCTAAAAAATGTTTTTTTCAGTGAATTTCTAAGGTTTTTTAAATGCTAATCCCTAACTATAACCTGCCTGAAACCTATGGATTTTTCAGTGAATTTCAAAGGTTTTTTACATGCTAATTCCTAACTATAACCTGCCTGAAACCTATGTTTTTTTCAGTGAATTTCGAAGGTTTTTTAAATGACAATTCCTACTTATAATGTTGACCACTTCCCCATATTTTCAAAAAGTAACCAAATCTGCAATGCTACCTAAAAAATCAGGCAATAGTTTCACTAACCACTAACAAATTAACATCAACATTTAAGTACTGTAACAACGTCGAATATGTACTGCGTGAATTACATTCAACTCACACCCATGTTTAAAGAGCAATATGTGATAGAGTTTCTAATTATACACTGCCCACACACACCAAAATCACAATACCCAGTGCCACGATCACCACAACCATCCCATCGGACCCCTTCCCCCTACTACAGCGCAAAACAGGAAAACCGACCTTTCCAAAATATTTTATCTCCTCAACAGTACACTAGCTCAATCTACAGAGTTGTGGCAACCAAGTATGTATAAGGGAAAGAACTCGAACATCAACAATAATGTACACAACGCTAAGACTACCGGTGAAATACTATACACAATTCACTATACAAACCAAAAACGTTTCAGTGTGTACATATACCATTGATACGTGTAGTGTATTGAATAGTGGACGCGACCATATTATCTCAGACACTGGGGAATATTTCGCTCATGTAGCTGTGTTCACTCCCCCTTTGAAACAGAAGCGGAGTGGGCTAGTCCAACGTAAACAGCGTCAACGTACAACTATAAATAATTAGGCCACGCCTTGGGAGTGGTTCACTTATGCAAAGACAAGAGACTCCGCCAAAGCGAAGGTCCTCGCCCTGCCACATGGCTGCTGCCATGAGCACGTGCCTCCTCGATACAGACCCATCCTGAACTCAACATCACAACACCTCAGACTTATGTTTGTATTGACTTCTGCCTTCGATATCCATTGCGCACAGCAAGGTTCACAACTTGAATTCAGATTTGCATCTGTACTACGGACAGCGTTGAATCTAGCCTTGCTTTATTTAAGGTAGAGACAATTGGATTCTATGTGTTCCGATTTTATAAAAGGATGTGAAAAAAAACATTAATCTATAATTGTGCTGAACACAGCCTTCAATCTACACTGAAACAGAAGGGTTCACAACTTGAATTCAGCTTTGCATCAACACTAAGGACAGCATTGAATCCAGCCTTGTTTTATTTAAGGCAGAGATAATTGTACTGTGTCCTCAGATTCTGTTAACTGTGACAAAATACCATTCATCGTTCTTTGTGTCGACTACTACCTTCAATCTACACTGCGTACAACAGGGTTCACAACTTGAATTCAGCTTTGGATCTACACTACGCACAGCATTGAAGTTATCCTTCATTTATGTAAGGCAGAGACAATTTTCTTAAAGTATGAACAGTAGGATATTCAGCCTTCATTTATTTAATGCACAGAAAATTCTGCTATATGTTTTCAGATTTTGTTTACAGAAGTGACAAAAAGCATTCGTCCATGTCTGTTTCAACAACTGACTTCAATCTACACTGCATAAAACAGGGTTCACAACTTGAATTCAGCTTTCCATCTACACTACGGACAGCATTCAAGTTAGTCTTGATTTATGTAAGGCAGAGACAATTTTTGTTAATGGATGCCACAAAAACATTCCTCAATGTCTGTACAAAAGACTCCCTTCAAATGTACACTGCGATCAACAGAGTTCAGTGCTTGATACCAGAAGCAGAGAAGCACTACAAACAACATTTAATTCAGTCTCGATTTATTTAAGGCAGAGACAATTGTACTGTTTCCTCAAATTCTGTTAACTGTGACAAAATAACATTCATCGGTGTTTGTGTTGACTACTGGCTTCAATCTACACTGCGTACAACAGGGTCCACAACTTGAATTCAGCTTTCCATCTACACTACGGACAGCATTCAAATTATCCTTGATTTATGTAAGGCAAAGACTATTTTGTTAAAGGATGCCACAAAAAACATTCCTCAATGACTGTACTGAGTTTTGTTTTCAAATGTACACTGCGATCAAAAGAGTTTACCACTTGATACCAGTGGCGCATAAGCACTACAGACAACATAAAATTCAGTCTCGATTTATTTAAGGAAGAAAAATAGTACTGTGTTGTCAGATTTTGTTAAAGTATGTGGGGAAAAAAAACATTCCTCGATGTCTGGATGTCTGTGTCAACTACAGCCTTCAATGTACTCTGCCGACAGCAAGGATCACAACTCGAAGTCACCTTTGCATGTATACTACGGACAGAAAGGAATTCAACCTTGATTAAATTAATGCAGAGACAATTGTACTGTATGTGTTCAGATTTTTTCAGATAGAATGACTATTGTACATGACGCATTCCAATAGACAAGAGACATTATAGCACTGCGACCGCCCCGAACCACGAATCATCACAGGGTACGCACACGCTGAGTTCTTTCAGTACCACTAACTCACTGCACCACAAGTCATTTCCCCGCAGCCTTATTAAAGCAGAATTCACTAGGCAAATACCATTGCTCCCAGTACAGCCCCCCTGCATTACGCATTATCGCAGGGTACGTACAAGCTCAGCGCCAAAGATACTACTAACTCAGTACACCATGAATCATCGGAAAGAAGAGTGAACAGTTTTATGTCAGCAATCAGGCATACTATCACTTTTAAGTGGAATTCATGCAGAATCCAATCGACAAAAGACTTTACTCCAATTGCTGTGCACCCCTCCCCCCAGACCACGCATCATCGCTGAATATGTACACGCTAAACACCAAAGGTACTAGTAACTCAGTGCACCAAAAATCATTATCACGTGGCCTTACTAAGGCACCAATCACAACACAAAAAACATTACTATCAGTACGGCCTGCCCGGACCACGCATCATTGCAGGCTCCACAGAACCTTCTTGTTTTAGATACCACTAACTCAGTGTAAACCAAACTAAGTATAACACCTATCAAACCCTACACAATATCCCTTTTTTATGCTTCCCCGAAAAATTATTTTATATGACTTATAGATTTAGTTTAATAATAATATACATGCTGCATATATGTTCTATCTTCCACTTCAGTCATAATTGCAGATGATGCACTCCACCCTAAGATGTACACTGCGGACAGCAGGATTTACAACTTTAATTCACCTTTGCATCTACACTATAGACAGTAGGAAATTCAACCTTGATTTATTTAATGCAGAGCGAAATATACTGCATGTAATCAGATTTTGTTAAAATAAGTGAAAAAAGCATTGTTCTATATCTGTACTGACTACTAGCTTCCATGTACACTGTGCACAGTAGGGTTCACAACTTGAATTTACCTTTCATCTACACTACAGACAGCATTAAATTCAGCCTTAATTAATTTAAAGCAGAGAAAAAAATAGTGCTGTTGCTCTGCTAGTATGCGCAAGCACCTTCAATCGTTGCATTCTATGAACTATGATAACAAAGAATGTAGAACAATGCGGCAAAATGTACCTCCACCACCGGCAATACCAAGTACCTCTGGGACATCACCTTCAACATCACCACCAGACATACGTCCCCATTTTTAGAAAATTTGAATGCACTACGTAAAATGCAATTGTTTCATTTGTTATGGGGGGCAATCAGTAGACCTAGTTTACAGATCAATCGATGCTAGTTTTTTCCCCCCCTCAAAGTTCATATAGTCCAGTATGCAACAGTGCAATGGTTTGAGTGCAGCCCGCTCAGACCACGCATCATCGCAGGGTGAGCACACTATAAACACCACATGTACCACTAACTCAGTACACCATAAATAATCGCCACGTGCCCTTGTTAATGCAAAATTCAATAGTCAAAACAAATTTTTACCAGTGCGATCTGCCTGAACCACGCATCATGGCAGACTCCACACAAACCGCATCTACTTCAGTACAGCAAAACTCATGAACCCTTTACGATAGAATATTCTGTTTATTATTTCACATACAATGTTCCTACCTCTGTACAGCAAAATTCATAAACCGTTTATGATTAAATATCTGTATATGATATCATGATTACTATTGTACTTGTTACCAACAACAACGTAATAAAATGTAGTCGAGCACACGTGCCCGTACTCACTTCAACTATCTATCTTTGTCTGTGTGTTTATTGTGTTTGTAAAATGCTGCTCCTCCGCCCTATCACATTATATTGTGCTATAAATAGCGTATGCAACCAACTTACCTGTGACAGTCAGTGTGGGCTATTCCTCTTTTTTTTTTTAAGTATATTTATATAGCGCAAAATCAACCCAAAACTATACCAGTTATTTACATGAGCACCATATTTACAATACATTTTCAGGCATGTGTACATTACGTCATTACTCTACAATAACTGGATGTGCACTCAACTCCGGCACTCCAACACTGATTTCCAGCGTCAAGTTGTACAGTGTACCTGAATGACCACATACTTATATATATTAGCAGCCCTTCATGTGCCAAAAACTACAACTTAAATCTTTCACAGACCTGTATTACTACAGCTACAACACTCCACTGAATGTACAATAAACATTCATAATCACAGAAATACGTCATGTCTACCATATTTTTTTTTTTTTTGTAAAATTTCATGTCTACCATATTTTATGCATGCAACTATGAACGAATATAGAGTCAGTGATACCCCGTACCTTCCATGTTGGCCAAGTTGTGAAATTTTACAGATATAATGACACATTCGCATTTAAGACCCAGGTGACGTAAGCACTACAACACAGACGCCCGAATAACTTAATTTCTCATATAGCCCACAACGGGACCGCGCCCATAGCTCCGGAATCATGCTTCAGAGCCTCGCACAGCACTAGCGTACGTCAGGCCAGCCCACTCCACTTACGCTACCAGGAAAACACAAAAACAAAACATGGCCCAGATTTCCATTGTAGTGATTTCTTAATTCCAGGTCTAGTTGTCAGAATGGCACACACACTCCCTCATAGCTGGTATACAGCCACACCACACCCATCCAATGCATCCGTGACTACACACGAGACCGTACCTATAAAAAAGACAGGTCGCATGTGCTGTACGCTATTTTAGAGTTGCGCCCATCGCGAGCACTTTGATGGCCCGTCCTGGTGGTTCGGACGCCTCATGCAGGCCCGAACTATCGAACAGTGGGCCCACCACTACGTGCGTGGCCTCTTTGGTTACTGAGTTAGTGGTACCGGAAGGACTGAGCGGGTGAAGAACCTGCGATGATGATGATGGGAGCACGAGTATGTCATTAGCCATAAAGATATCAAGACTGAGCACCCTATGTGAGACTTCTTAGTGGCAGATCGGGACTACATGATTTAGAGGGTGTCTTGTCCACGAAAAGGTGAGCAGTGAGGCCTGGGTGCGCATCGAAGGGACTCGAATGGCTGTAGCAGACTGGATACAAAAAAGCGACGCAGCAATTTAGACGAACGCAGTCCTATATAGTGTATCAAATTGCATGTATTTTTTTTTCCAATAGCAAGAACGTTTTTATATTCGGTCAAATGTCCGGAATATAAACTATACAAATAGTTCTTTTAAATGGGAGACGGAACGTGTGTGAAAGGGCGATGTTATTCAACTCCACATTGAGATAGTAACAATCACCAATCATAACATCTTTCTTTTACTATCTTTTAGATGTAGAGCTTCAGGGTGCATTATGTCCCGGCACGTGGTGAAAAATACAATGGTGACAGCGTCCCCCCCAACACCTCTAAAACTCAACGTTCGAGGATTCTGCGATGATACGTGGCCAGTGTAACAACTTCTGAGAAAGCTGCTTCGATGCGTAGTGCACCCTCGTTGAATCACACCAATGGCACAAGGTGAGCAAAGAAGCTTGTTTCTGAAACAAATACAAGTCATCAGTGATAGGAGAAAGTGGGTAGTGTGCAGCAGCTTCACTGCGTAGGAATGTACAATTACCTCCGGCCAGTGAGAATAGAGAGGTTACAACAGTTTGAAGGGCAGATGTACGAGCCCCTTGCGCCACTTTTGTTTCACTTTTAACATGGGAAAAGTGGCGCAAGGAGCTTCTAAATCTGCCTCTGACGTCCCAAGAAAAACACTCACCTCCGGACTCTGTGACTTAATGGGGTGCAAAGGCTAGATACCCAATATTGAGAACTCACCGCTATGCAGTGGAAGTGCATGGGATATATTACTTTGGAAAAAAACAGCGCACCTCCTTACAGTGGAACTTGTTGTAATATAGTATCCTGAGTGTACAAAAAAATAAACCAAAAATATACGTGATCATTTGTCTGTACTATGCTATTACTAACTCTATATACTATCTTTTAGATCACTGAACTAGAGGGTGCACTATGAAGCAGGACGTCCTTGGACACACAACGGGAGGCAAAAGGTGAGCTACGAGTATTTTCTCCAGTATTAACTGCTCCATCTATAACTTTCTCTCTCTCACACTTCTAATGTTGTTTTTTCTCTCTTTCTCTCACTCACTTTCTCTCACATTATTTCTCTTTCTCTTTTAAAGTTATGGACACTGCTGTCCACTCTGACGTGTAGAACCAAAACTATGTTCAAGGCTGAACTCTGTTGGTCACAGTGTTTACCCAAGGTAAGCAGAGCGGCCTAGATATACGATCCCTCAGATTAAATGGATTAGAATTAAAAGACCTTATTTACAAGCCCCTTGCACCACTTTTGTGTCACTTTCAACATGGGAAAAGTAACACAAAAGTGGCACAAGAGTCTTGTAAATAAGCCCATTTCATCTCTGAATCATTTTAAAGACCTGTTGATCTGTAATGTAAATCTGATGCAGTAGGCACTTCCATACAGACACCGCTTGAACGCGGGGCAATAAGACAAGTGAAATGTATCAGGCACACTGCACACGTAAAAATAAGGAAATATGGTCAAGTGTTACCTTTACTTGTAATGTTTGACCTCCTTTAGTCACATCGATCTAATTTTAAACAATCATTTTCTTTTTTGATTCGCAGATTACCTACCGTACTTCTATTGGAGTCCATATCACATTTTGTTTATTATATTGTTTTGTTAAAGTTATGTTTCCAGTTGTTTATTGTATTGTTATTTTTAAGTTATGTTTCCAGTTATTTATTGTTTTGATAAAAGTTGATTTTAAAAAGTATATACGTCTTTTTTTTTTGGAGGGGTGGCGGTCCCCAATAGAAATTATATTTATAATTTGAAGTATAATTCTGAGGCTAACTCTTTACCAGATCTTTACCAGAGTCTATAGCTACGACTAACAGTTCCTATGGACAAGTTTTAAAACTCCAGCACAGTAACTTCTTCCATTAGCAACATAGTGGGGTGAACTTCTAACCTCTGTGCTCACATTAGTGTTCCATGAACTGTTACTATGGTAACAGGCAGAAAGCTGTTTGGGGGTAGGGTTGAAAGGTACTGGCTCTACAAAAACCGTTATATATTTACCCTGGATCCTCTACATGACAGAAAGGAAAGCAAAGTAAAACAGAACACTGTGTACCAGGTTTACAACCCCCTCGCACCACTTTCACGTCCAAGGCCCACCCTACAAAATTAGAAGTGTGTGGGCCTCAACGACGCCCCTCAAGCCCCAGGAACCACTGCCCCCCTGGGATTTGAGTATTGTGGGAGGCAAGCTGCGTGGCCATCCACCTGGTGCCCTCGAGGGCCCTGGGGACCACCACCGCCAGGGTCAGTTCCTACAGTGTCCCGGGGTGCCTCACCCTGGGACACTGCTGTTTGCTATGAGAGGGCGAGAGTCTCGGGCCACAATGCCCGCATGGTCCCGCCGGCTTCCCGCGTTCTTCGGGAGCCGGCATTGCTTTTCCTCAAGGGGAGATGCTAACTTGCATCAGGAAATGCAATCTTCTTTGTATTTTGAAAGTGAGAACAGATTTCACTGCTCTGTCTTTCAAAATGCAAACTAAGTTTGCTATGGCAGGGCGGGAGCCTCGGCTCACACCCTGCCATAGCAAACAGCAGTGCAGAAAAATTCTTCCAGTAAGACAACAAAGGATTATCAAGCCCATTATCGCCGTTTTAGAGGTTAGTTTGCTGCCGCTAAAGCGACAATATTTTTAGCGCGTCCTTGTAAATATGCCCCTAAGTTTTGGAATGTCGGCAATCCCGTCTCCCATTTAAATAGCCATGAAGTATTTAGTGAAGTGCACACCGTGAAACGTGAAGCAGCAGTGTCTGATTGAGATCGTTAAACAATTGCCCATTGTTGAGTACAGAGTAGGCAAATTGTACATGGGTTTTGTAACACCAGTGGCTATTGCTCGCGTCCTCTCTTGAGGTTAATTCGAAGAGTTGTGTACTTCTTTTGCTCCTAATGTACACAGTGTTCTGTCATCTCAGTTTGCTTTCCCCTCTGTCATGTATAGGACCTTGGGTAAATATGACGGCTTCTGTATAGCCAGCACCTGTGAACCCTACCCCCAAGCAGCTTACTGCCTGTTACAATAGTAACAGTTCATGGAACACTCAACTGAGCACACAGGTCACAAGTTCAGCACACAATGTTGCTAATCCAAACAGCAAGTGTGCTTGACTTTTCAAAAATGTCCATAGGCACCGTTAATCGCAGCTACAGCCTCTTATTGAAATGGTAGAAGAACTGGTAAAGAGTCAGCCCTGCTATTACACTTCCAGTTATAAACACCATTCTTTTCTTAGTAAAACTTTGAGCCCCGTCAGTTATTGTTTTACAAATGAAGGGGTATAATTTTAACGGCTTCCTTGTGAATATGCCCCTATGTACCGTGTTAATGTCACATGTGAATTAGACTCGGAAGGGTATAGAGTAACCCTGGGCAAAGCATTACGCTACTCTCGCGTAGTACACGAAGCTTGCGCAACTTCACACTACGCGAACTGCTCATAGCACAGTGCAAACATGCATAGCGTAGCTTAGTACAGCGTTCATTTTTTGCTTGCTCGCGGTCCTCAACGTCAAATTGGCGACCACGAGCAAGCAAAAGGACATTCGCGCGAGACTTTTTCCTTGTTCACGATTAGCAACATCAAGTTGCCGATCGCGAGCATGGAAAATAAACCTCCCGGCGAGATTCTCAACGCGGGGAGGTCAGGTTTCTCATTGTGAGTGGTCACGCAGGCTCGCGACCGCTCGTGATGAGAAACTACCTGTCCGCTTTGAGACAACTGCAGCTCGAGTAAAAATGTACTCGAGCTGCAGAAAAGTGCATCTTGCACTGTGGAAGATGCCGTTTTCAATGATTGCCCAGTGCTGGATGCTTGTCCGCACTGTGCAGTCATTGAAAACGACATCTTGCACAGTGCGAACATGCTACTACGCAGTTCGCGTAGTGCTACGTGTAGCTCGCGAAGTGCACTTTGCGTAGCTACACATAGAGCTACTTCGCAAACTACGCCCACCCCTAGTATAGAGACGTTTTGTAGTCTAGGAGACGGCCACCTTCCTGAGAATTATTTACTAATTGTTCGAGGAGTTCGAGGTAACTTAAGTCCGGGGATTGTCATACTCAGGATCATTATTTTAATGTGCAGGGTGTGCCTCAGCAGTCTCTGAAGCCTCGGTAATGCTAAGCAGTACCTTATTGTTTTGTAATCACACGGGCAGTACTTATGGTGTTGTGAAGTGATACACTCATAGAACTCTTGTAGTTGTATAATTACTCAGGATTTATGTGCCTAAGAGTTACTTACATTATTTTTTGTAGGTGCACTGTAATGTTAAATAGTATTGACTTTAAAATCTTCTATAAACAGATGATTATCACATTAAATAATAGTCAAATGTTGTCAGAAAAAGAAGACCTATACACTCAGTTAATTATTTTATATTTTTATATTATCCTTTATTAAAATAGAAATAAATAAATAGAAATGTAACTTTAACAGAACAATATAATAAACAAAACGTGGGATGGACTCCAGTGGAAGCAGAGTAGGTAACCTGCAAGACAAAAATGAAACATAAGTATGTATGCTATGTGGAAGAGGTAAAAAAAGCTAGTTCGAATTAAAGGATCATACAGCCTGATTCATGTACGGGCCGTTTTGCGTGGCCCTAATAGCGAATCATAGCGACTCGCTATTGAGGACACGCAAAACGGTATTCATGTAGGAATTGCTAAATAAATAGCGATTCCTACATGTTCTCTATTTGCGAGTAGAAATTTGCTACTCGCAAAAAAAGGAATAACTCCCCATTCATTCCTATGGGCCAAAAGGCCCATAGGAATGAATGGGGAGTATCCCTTATTTGCGAGTAGCAATTTACTACTCGCAAATAAGATAGCGATTTTAAGGGTGCCAGGGGTGTCCAAAGGACACCCTGTAGCACCCCTAAAATGCACATTTGAACAGGTGTTGCGCACACACATGTCCAAAGGACATGTGTGTGTGCAACATGCAACTTAGAAAAATGCTTTTAAAAGCATTTTTCTAAGTTTTTGCTATTTACCGAGAGGTCTGACCTCTCGGTAAATAGCGGCCCAAATTTGCAAAATCGCAATTTTTGAAAGTGTCATGAATAGCATTTAAGGAATCTCTAATAGAGATTCCTTAAATGCTAATCCTCGCATATTAGCTAATTCTTCATTAGCGATTTTTGCATTTGGGATTGTGAATCCCAAATGCCAAAATTGCACTTGCAAAAGGCAAGATTCTGAGAATCTTGCCCTTTGCGAGTGCAATTTAGCTTCATGAATCAGGCTGATAGTGAATATGGAAGGGAGGGTAGTGGGTGGAAGTGAGAAGGGGAGGGAGAGTTAAAAGTAGAGAGGAAGAAGGAGATATAGCGTCGGCCTATTGCACTCAGTCCTTAGTGTTTACTGTTCGTCACTCGTTTGTCTAGGACGCAGGGATCTGCGATATAGAGTGTGGTTTAAGAAGTCTTTAAAATTAAATACATGAAGCCAGATATTTTGGGCCATATTATGAAGGAATGGCGATAACATTATCGCAGTTTTAGCAGCAGCAAACCGCCGCTAAAGCGGCGATAAGGGGTTTATAATATGGTCTTGTGAATTTTCTTAGAAGCTCAGGTTTTGGTGTGTACCTGGAATTCTATGGGAATTTACAAGGGCATGTTATCAACCCTTTATCGTCGCTGTAGCAGCAGTTTCCTGTCGCTAAAGTGGTGATAATATTGTCGCTGTTCTTTGATAATATAGTCGTACATTACTACTTACTGTAAAATCGCTTGTCTGCACCTGTGCTCCCAGAGTGTTGCATCCCAGTCCCTACCCCGCAATGTGCTCAATTGTAGGTCTTGCACACTGAGGCTTCACAGCTCACCTGCCACCACTGGTGTCCCACGACATGTTAGTGCAAGCTCCGAGTCCGGGGTACATTTGTATAGAAGAGCAGGTCTCCACAATGGAACGGTGTCTTGATACTGCTCAGGGCATCATTGCAGGAGAGAGTTCCCGCTCAGCCCCTTTCAGCCAATCAATTAATTTCTGTAAATAGAGAAGTAATTTAATGGTTGAAACGTTTGGAGGTAAATGAATGTTTATTTTAAGCTTGGTAGAAAATAGGAGTTGAGTGCAACCTTCGTTTTTGAAGTACGATCAATCGTTAGTGATAATCGTGGTTCGAAGAGGAGTTAGAGTGCACAAGAAAACACAAGGTTAAATAATAATATATCATGCTAATGTTTATATACATAGGAAGAGCGTATGCTAGAAGCTTAATGTTCGCGTGTAATGCAGTGGTGGGAGTCTGTGTGCATGTACACTCAGTAAGGAGGTAACCTAAAGTGTCCTAAAAGCCAACGCCACGTGTCTGTAGAGCAGCGCTTGTTGCAGGCTGAGGTCTATAGTACGGTCCAGTAGGTCCTTAATATTAGATCGATGTCATTGAATGAGGTGAGAGATTTCATCATTACGGAAGGCAAGATCGCTTTTTCTCACATGCACACTCAGGGTAGGGCACCCCACCCCTCCGGCAGAATCACCCTCAACAGGAGTCTGTAGGGCAGCGCTGCCCGTAGGCTTCGGCCTACCTATTGGTACAGATGGTATTTAACCGCATCGCTGCGGCGGCTTTTCCCGCTGTGCGCGGTAATTTTAAAAATACCGCGTTACATGACGAGCTCAGCTCGTCATGAGCGCGCGGCAGGTTACGCTCATGATGAGCTGAGCTCGTCATCAGCCTGGAAGGGGTTAAAATGAGACAGAGATGTGACTGAATGAGGTCAAAGATCACAAACTAACATAACACTTAACAATATTGCTTATTCGGACGTGTGCAGTCTGCCTGATGCATCCCACTCCTCTCGCAGGCTCACGCTGAAGAGGTGTCTGCATGTAAGTGCCCGCTGGCTGAGATCTACAGTATGGTCCAGCAGGTCTTTAAAATGATTCAGAGATGAGACTGAATGAGGTGAGAGATTGCATCATTATGCAGGACAATATTGTTTGTTCGCACTGCATTTACTTGGAGGACTTGTGCACCTAGGCCACTCTGCTTACCTGTTGCAAACACTGCATTTAGCAGAGCTCACAACTTGAATTCTGCTTTGGATCTATACTGCAGACAGCGTTCAATTTAGCCTTGATTTATTAATCTGCACTGTGGACAGCACGGTTTATAACTTGAAAAGAGAAAGAGAAACAGTGTGAGAGAGAGGAAGAGAGAGATAGAGAGGAAGAGTGAAGAGAGGAAGAGAGATAAAGAAAGAATGAGAGAGAGAGATAGGAAGAGAGAAAGAAAAACATTGAAAGTGTGAGAGAGAGAAAGGAATAGATGAAGCAGGAGAGGTAGTGTTGACACTGAACAAAATCTTCGCAGCTTACCTTTTTGCCACCGGTGTGTGTCCAACCACATGCCGGGTTATAGTGCACCCTCAAGTTTAGTGATGTGACAGATAGTATACATTTAGTAATTGCAGAGTACATACAACTGCACACGTATCTTTCTGCGTTACGCCTCTGCACACCCAGGCTGCTTATTCCATCAACTCCGACTGCAAGGAGGTGTCTGTGAGCTCTTTTCCTCCAATGGTGCTATACCCCATGCACTCCCACTGCATAACGGTGAGTTCCCATTACTGTGCTCCCAGACTGCTGCACCCCATCCACTCCCAGTGTCCGGAGGTGAGTGCCCGTTCTTGCGCACGCAGACTGTTGCAACCTATCCACTTCCACTGCCCGGAGGTGATTGTACATTCCTACGCACTCAAGTTTCTGCACACTAGCCACTCTCCCGCCCACAAGAGACTTATGAAGTGCATTTAGAACAGTGCTTGATATAAATATCAATAAATATGTAATTAAATAAATAAATATTTAAATAAACACATATAACACATTTTAAAATTGACTGAGTGGACTGAGAAAGTATTACAATCCATTGCTTTAGATTAAATGCATGTTAAAAAGTAAAACAAATTTAAACTTTTTATATATATCACAGCACGGTCTAATCAAAAATAGGTTTGATGTAAGTAAGACTAATCTTATTACCAATAGTGTCTCATAGGGGCGTAAAGTAATTAAGCCCAAGTGGGCTTAGACTAATAATCCTTGCCTATTAATAAAGTGCCAGTGCAAACTAAAGTGTCACCTAAAGAACCAAAGAAAAGGGTTCTAATGTGCAAATATGCGTAAATAATACATAAAATTTAAGTTTTTATATATATATATTTCGTGGTCCTGCCAACAGAAAAGACTGAGCACACACAGGTTTCAAGGGAACTCGTACTTTAATCCCACTAGCATGACGCATTTCAGCATAAACTGCCTTTATCAAATGCCCAAACCACAGGTATTACCAGAGTTCACATTATAAATGCAAATTATCTCCCTGTGATTGGTGGAGACACTCAGGCAGTGAGGGGTATCTTGATCTCGGCACTCCGAGTCCGTTCAAGCAGGCACTCCTTAGTAAGTCTCTTTTAATCCACAGTGGGCGCCGCCTGCTGAATCCCCTCTCATTACCACAATGTCGCTATAAAAAGATTACAAGTGTCCCGAACCCTTAACTAGTCGACTCTGCCCCTTCTGATGTCAAACCTGAAAGCATTCCTTAAGTAAGATCTGCCTTTCAATGCAGTCATATTACAACTCATGTTAGCAGGTTATCGTTGCGGGCTATGGTGGTTCGGTGGTTCGGTGGCTCCCAAGAGCTTTGCCACTACTGCCGCCGAACTTCTTAATGAAGGGTGCTCACTGTGCTGTGGATGCACTATATATCAAGTCCATAGGCCCATATGTATCAAGCCGTTTTTGAATCGCATGCGAATTTCGGCCTTTGCGACTCGCAAACGGACGTTTTTGCATGTTTTGGGATGTATGAAACATTCCCAAAATAAGGAATTGCAAAGTTGTGCGATTCCTTATTTTGCCATAGCATTTGGGGAATCGCAATTTTGCGATTCCTTAAATGCTATGATGTAGCATTTTTGGATAGCGAATTATGGTTAAGAATTCGCAAATTACCACCAACTTTTAGTTGATGGTAACTTGCGAATTCTTAAAAAAATGCATATTTTGGCATTTTTTAAGGTGGCATGTGATGCATGTATGTGCGCCATATGCACACACATGTACATTACATGTCTTTGAGACACCCCTGCACCCTTGAAACAATTCTCAAATTGCGATTAGCAAATTGCGAATTCGCAATTTGAGAATTATTTCGCAATCATTCCTATGGGCCTCCTGGCCCATAGGAATGCATTGGAAATTATTCCTTAATTGCGAATTCGCAAAATGCGAATTCGCAAATAAGGAAGATTAAGGAATCGCTAAGAAATAGCGATTTGTTTCATACATACCATTTTGCAATTCCTAAATAGCGATTCCTTAAAAATCGCTATTTAGGAAATGCAAAATAGTTTGTTGATACATATGGCCCATAGTCCTTCCAACAGAAAAGACTGAGCACACACAGGTTTTAAGAGAACTCGTACTTTATTCCCACCAGCATGACGTGTTTCAGCATAAACTGCCTTTATCAAATGCCCAAAACACAGGTGTTACCAGAGTTCACACTATAAATGCAAATTATCTCCCTGTGATTGGGGGAGACACTCTAGCAGGCAGTGAGGGGTATCCTGATCTCGGCACTCCGAGTCCGTTCAAGTAGGCACTCCTTGCTATGTACCTGTTAATCCACAGTGGGCTGTGCCTGCTGAATCCCCTCTCGTTACTACAATGTCTTGTAAAAAGGTTAGAAGTTTCCCAAACCCACCACTAGCTGCTTCTGCCCCTTCTAATGTCAAACCTGAAGCATTCCTTCAGTAAGTTGTGTCTTTCAATGCAGTCATATTCCAACTCGTGTTGGCAGGTTATCGCTGCGGGCTATGGTTAGGCGGCTCTCAAGATCTTTGGAGAGTCCATAGGTATGCCACTACTGAATATATATTTATATATATCAAAACAAAACCCTTTTTCTATCAAAGTTTTTAAGCGTAGGATTAGACAGTGCTATCCATGCCGAGATAGAAAATGAAAGTCTTTCGCCATTTAAACAGCAAAGTCTTTAAGCATAGGACTAGTACAGTACAGTCCTTGCCGAGCTGTCAAATAACAAAAGCCATTTATCACTCCAGGCACAATATTACAGCTTTGAATTGGTAAAATACCAACTCAAGCCAACCTGAAATGAATAAAAGCAACCCCTGACACAGTGTTTCGCTCTAATTAGAGCTCTTCAGAGAGGTATAGCTTTGTCCAGACACAAGGGAGCACCCAGTATTAAGTCAAAACAAAACCCTTTCAGGCATAGAGTGACGCATAAATTATGCAAAAAAGAAGGAGAGAACTCTGGGCAGGTCTCAGTTTAGGTGGAAAGCAGCTCCTGTTAGAGCACTCTCAACACCAGCGACACTCTAGATCTGCTCACCTCAAATGTCTGTTTTTCTATCAAAGTTTTTAAGCGTAGGATTAGACAGTGCTATCCATGCCGAGATAGAAAATGACAAAGTCTTTCGCCATTTAAACAGCAAAGTCTTTAAGCATAGGACTAGTACAGTACAGTCCTTGCCGAGCTGTCAAATAACAAAAGCCATTTATCACTCCAGGGACAATATTACAGCTTTGAATTGGTAAAATACCAACTCAAGCCAACCTGAAATGAATAAAAGCAACCCCTGACACAGTGTTTCGCTCTAATTAGAGCTCTTCAGAGAGGTATAGCTTTGTCCAGACACAAGGGAGCACCCAGTATTAAGTCAAAACAAAACCCTTTCAGGCATAGAGTAATGCATAAATTATGCAAAAAAGAAGGAGAGAACTCTGGGTAGGTCTCAGTTTAGGTGGAAAGCAGCTCCTGTTAGAGCACTCTCAACACCAGCGACACTCTAGATCTGCTCACCTCAAATATCTGTTTTTCTATCAAAGTTTTTAAGCGTAGGATTAGACAGTGCTATCCATGCCGAGATAGAAAATGACAAAGTCTTTCGCCATTTAAACAGCAAAGTCTTTAAGCATAGGACTAGTACAGTACAGTCCTTGCCGAGCTGTCAAATAACAAAAGCCATGTATCACTCCAGGCACAATATTACAGCTTTGAATTGGTAAAATACCAACTCAAGCCAACCTGAAATTAATAAAAGCAACCCCTGACACAGTGTTTCGCTCTAATTAGAGCTCTTCAGAGAGGTATAGCTTTGTCCAGACACAAGGGAGCACCCAGTATTAAGTCAAAACAAAACCCTTTCAGGCATAGAGTGACGCATAAATTATGCAAAAAAGAAGGAGAGAACTCTGGGTAGGTCTCAGTTTAGGTGGAAAGCAGCTCCTGTTAGAGCACTCTCAACACCAGCGACACTCTAGATCTGCTCACCTCAAATGTCTGTTTTTCTATCAAAGTTTTTAAGCGTAGGATTAGACAGTGCTATCCATGCCGAGATAGAAAATGACAAAGTCTTTCGCCATTTAAACAGCAAAGTCTTTAAGCATAGGACTAGTACAGTACAGTCCTTGCCGAGCTGTCAAATAACAAAAGCCATTTATCACTCCAGGCACAATATTACAGCTTTGAATTGGTAAAATACCAACTCAAGCCAACCTGAAATGAATAAAAGCAACCCCTGACACAGTGTTTCGCTCTAATTAGAGCTCTTCAGAGAGGTATAGCTTTGTCCAGACAAAAGGGAGCACCCAGTATTAAGTCAAAACAAAACCCTTTCAGGCATAGAGTGACGCATAAATTATGCAAAAAAGAAGGAGAGAACTCTGGGTAGGTCTCAGTTTAGGTGGAAAGCAGCTCCTGTTAGAGCACTCTCAACACCAGCGACACTCTAGATCTGCTCACCTCAAATGTCTGTTTTTCTATCAAAGTTTTTAAGCGTAGGATTAGACAGTGCTATCCATGCCGAGATAGAAAATGACAAAGTCTTTCGCCATTTAAACAGCAAAGTCTTTAAGCATAGGACTAGTACAGTACAGTCCTTGCCGAGCTGTCAAATAACAAACGCCATTTATCACTCCAGGCACAATATTACAGCTTTGAATTGGTAAAATACCAACTCAAGCCAACCTGAAATGAATAAAAGCAACCCCTGACACAGTGTTTCGCTCTAATTAGAACTTTTCAGAGAGGTATAGCTTTGTCCAGACACAAGGGAGCACCCAGTATTAAGTCAAAACAAAACCCTTTCAGGCATAGAGTGACGCATAAATTATGCAAAAAAGAAGGAGAGAACTCTGGGTAGGTCTCAGTTTAGGTGGAAAGCAGCTGCTGTTAGAGCACTCTCAACACCAGCGACACTCTAGATCTGCTCACCTCAAATGTCTGTTTTTCTATCAAAGTTTTTAAGCGTAGGATTAGACAGTGCTATCCATGCCGAGATAGAAAATGACAAAGTCTTTCGCCATTTAAACAGCAAAGTCTTTAAGCATACGACTAGTACAGTACAGTCCTTGCCGAGCTGTCAAATAACAAAAGCCATTTATCACTCCAGGCACAATATTACAGCTTTGAATTGGTAAAATACCAACTCAAGCCAACCTGAAATGAATAAAAGCAACCCCTGACACAGTGTTTCGCTCTAATTAGAGCTCTTCAGAGAGGTATAGCTTTGTCCAGACACAAGGGAGCACCCAGTATTAAGTCAAAACAAAACCCTTTCAGGCATAGAGTGACGCATAAATTATGCAATTAAGAAGGAGAGAACTCTGGGTAGGTCTCAGTTTAGGTGGAAAGCAGCTCCTGTTAGAGCACTCTCAACACCAGCGACACTCTAGATCTGCTCACCTCAAATGTCTGTTTTTCTATCAAAGTTTTTAAGCGTAGGATTAGACAGTGCTATCCATGCCGAGATTGAAAATGACAAAGTCTTTCGCCATTTAAACAGCAAAGTCTTTAAGCATAGGACTAGTACAGTAAAGTCCTTGCCGAGCTGTCAAATAACAAAAGCCATTTATCACTCCAGGCACAATATTACAGCTTTGAATTGGTAAAATACCAACTCAAGCCAACCTGAAATGAATAAAAGCAACCCCTGACACAGTGTTTCGCTCTAATTAGAGCTCTTCAGAGAGGTATAGCTTTGTCCAGACACAAGGGAGCACCCAGTATTAAGTCAAAACAAAACCCTTTCAGGCATAGAGTGACACATAAATTATGCAAAAAAGAAGGAGAGAACTCTGGGTAGGTCTCAATTTAGGTGGAAAGCAGCTCCTGTTAGAGCACTCTCAACACCAGCGACACTCTAGATCTGCTCACCTCAAATGTCTGTTTTTCTATCAAAGTTTTTAAGCGTAGGATTAGACAGTGCTATCCATGCCGAGATAGAAAATGACAAAGTCTTTCGCCATTTAAACAGCAAAGTCTTTAAGCATAGGACTAGTAGAGTACAGTCCTTGCCGAGCTGTCAAATAACAAAAGCCATTTATCACTCCAGGCACAATATTACAGCTTTGAATTGGTAAAATACCAACTCAAGCCAACCTGAAATGAATAAAAGCAACCCCTGACACAGTGTTTCACTCTAATTAGAGCTCTTCAGAGAGGTATAGCTTTGTCCAGACACAAGGGAGCACCCAGTATTAAGTCAAAACAAAACCCTTTCAGGCATAGAGTGACGCATAAATTATGCAAAAAAGAAGGAGAGAACTCTGGATAGGTCTCAGTTTAGGTGGAAAGCAGCTCCTGTTAGAGCACTCTCAACACCAGCGACACTCTAGATCTGCTCACCTCAAATGTCTGTTTTTCTATCAAAGTTTTTAAGCGTAGGATTAGACAGTGCTATCCGTGCCGAGATAGAAAATGACAAAGTCTTTCGCCATTTAAACAGCAAAGTCTTTAAGCATAGGACTAGTACAGTACAGTCCTTGCCGAGCTGTCAAATAACAAAAGCCATTTATCACTCCAGGCACAATATTACAGCTTTGAATTGGTAAAATACCAACTCAAGCCAACCTGAAATGAATAAAAGCAACCCCTGACACAGTGTTTCGCTCTAATTAGAGCTCTTCAGAGAGGTATAGCTTTGTCCAGACACAAGGGAGCACCCAGTATTAAGTCAAAACAAAACCCTTTCAGGCATAGAGTGACGCATAAATTATGCAAAAAAGAAGGAGAGAACTCTGGGTAGGTCTCAGTTTAGGTGGAAAGCAGCTCCTGTTAGAGCACTCTCAACACCAGCGACACTCTAGATCTGCTCACCTCAAATGTCTGTTTTTCTATCAAAGTTTTTAAGCATAGGATTAGACAGTGCTATCCATGCCGAGATAGAAAATGACAAAGGCTTTCGCCATTTAAACAGCAAAGTCTTTAAGCATAGGACTAGTACAGTACAGTCCTTGCCGAGCTGTCAAATAACAAAAGCCATTTATCACTCCAGGCACAATATTACAGCTTTGAATTGATAAAATACCAACTCAAGCCAACCTGAAATGAATAAAAGCAACCCCTGACACAGTGTTTCGCTCTAATTAGAGGTCTTCAGAGAGGTATAGCTTTGTCCAGACACAAGGGAGCACCCAGTATTAAGTCAAAACAAAACCCTTTCAGGCATAGAGTGACGCATAAATTATGCAAAAAAGAAGGAGAGAACTCTGGGTAGGTCTCAGTTTAGGTGGAAAGCAGCTCCTGTTAGAGCACTCTCAACACCAGCGACACTCTAGATCTGCTCACCTCAAATGTCTGTTTTTCTATCAAAGTTTTTAAGCGTAGGATTAGACAGTGCTATCCATGCCGAGATAGAAAATGAAAAAGTCTTTCGCCATTTAAACAGCAAAGTCTTTAAGCATAGGACTAGTACAGTACAGTCCTTGCCGAGCTGTCAAATAACAAAAGCCATTTATCACTCCAGGCACAATATTACAGCTTTGAATTGGTAAAATACCAACTCAAGCCAACCTAAAATGAATAAAAGCAACCCCTGACACAGTGTATCGCTCTAATTAGAGCTCTTCAGAGAGGTATAGCTTTGTCCAGACACAAGGGAGCACCCAGTATTAAGTCAAAACAAAACCCTTTCAGGCATAGAGTGACGCATAAATTATGCAAAAAAGAAGGAGAGAACTCTGGGTAGGTCTCAGTTTAGGTGGAAAGCAGCTCCTGTTAGAGCACTCTCAACACCAGCGACACTCTAGATCTGCTCACCTCAAATGTCTGTTTTTCTATCAAAGTTTTTAAGCGTAGGATTAGACAGTACTATCCATGCCGAGATAGAAAATGACAAAGTCTTTCGCCATTTAAACAGCAAAGTCTTTAAGCATAGGACTAGTACAGTACAGTCCTTGCCGAGCTGTCAAATAACAAAAGCCATTTATCACTCCAGGCACAATATTACAGCTTTGAATTGGTAAACTACCAACTCAAGCCAACCTGAAATGAATAAAAGCAACCCCTGACACAGTGTTTCACTCTAATTAGAGCTCTTCAGAGAGGTATAGCTTTGTCCAGACACAAGGGAGCACCCAGTATTAAGTCAAAACAAATCCCTTTCAGGCATAGAGTGACGCATAAATTATGCAAAAAAGAAGGAGAGAACTCTGGGTAGGTCTCAATTTAGGTGGAAAGCTGCTCCTGTTAGAGCACTCTCAACACCAGCGACACTCTAGATCTGCTCACCTCAAATGTCTGTTTTTCTATCAAAGTTTTTAAGCGTAGGATTAGACAGTACTATCCGTGCCGAGATAGAAAATGACAAAGTCTTTCGCCATTTAAACAGCAAAGTCTTTAAGCATAGGACTAGTACAGTACAGTCCTTGCCGAGCTGTCAAATAACAAAAGCCATTTATCACTCCAGGCACAATATTACAGCTTTGAATTGGTAAAATACCAACTCAAGCCAACCTGAAATGAATAAAAGCAACCCCTGACACAGTGTTTCGCTCTAATTAGAGCTCTTCAGAGAGGTATAGCTTTGTCCAGACACAAGGGAGCACCCAGTATTAAGTCAAAACAAAACCCTTTCAGGCATAGAGTGACGCATAAATTATGCAAAAAAGGAGAGAACTCTGGGTAGGTCTCAGTTTAGGTGGAAAGCAGCTCCTGTTAGAGCACTCTCAACACCAGCGACACTCTAGATCTGCTCACCTCAAATGTCTGTTTTTCTATCAAAGTTTTTAAGCGTAGGATTAGACAGTGCTATCCATGCCGAGATAGAAAATGACAAAGTCTTTCGCCATTTAAACAGCAAAGTCTTTAAGCATAGGACTAGTACAGTACAGTCCTTGCCGAGCTGTCAAATAACAAAAGCCATGTATTACTCCAGGCACAATATTACAGCTTTGAATTGGTAAAATACCAACTCAAGCCAACCTGAAATGAATAAAAGCAACCCCTGACACAGTGTTTCGCTCTAATTAGAGCTCTTCAGAGAGGTATAGCTTTGTCCAGACACAAGGGAGCACCCAGTATTAAGTCAAAACAAAACCCTTTCAGGCATAGAGTGACGCATAAATTATGCAAAAAAGAAGGAGAGAACTCTGGGTAGGTCTCAGTTTAGGTGGAAAGCAGCTCCTGTTAGAGCACTCTCAACACCAGCGACACTCTAGATCTGCTCACCTCAAATGTCTGTTTTTCTATCAAAGTTTTTAAGCGTAGGATTAGACAGTGCTATCCATGCCGAGATAGAAAATGACAAAGTCTTTCGCCATTTAAACAGCAAAGTCTTTAAGCATAGGACTAGTACAGTACAGTCCTTGCCGAGCTGTCAAATAACAAAAGCCATTTATCACTCCAGGCACAATATTACAGCTTTGAATTGGTAAAATACCAACTCAAGCCAACCTGAAATGAATAAAAGCAACCCCTGACACAGTGTTTCGCTCTAATTAGAGCTCTTCAGAGAGGTATAGCTTTGTCCAGACACAAGGGAGCACCCAGTATTAAGTCAAAACAAAACCCTTTCAGGCATAGAGTGACGCATAAATTATGCAAAAAAGAAGGAGAGAACTCTGGATAGGTCTCAGTTTAGGTGGAAAGCAGCTCCTGTTAGAGCACTCTCAACACCAGCGACACTCTAGATCTGCTCACCTCAAATGTCTGTTTTTCTATCAAAGTTTTTAAGCGTAGGATTAGACAGTGCTATCCGTGCCGAGATAGAAAATGACAAAGTCTTTCGCCATTTAAACAGCAAAGTCTTTAAGCATAGGACTAGTACAGTACAGTCCTTGCCGAGCTGTCAAATAACAAAAGCCATTTATCACTCCAGGCACAATATTACAGCTTTGAATTGGTAAAATACCAACTCAAGCCAACCTGAAATGAATAAAAGCAACCCCTGACACAGTGTTTCGCTCTAATTAGAGCTCTTCAGAGAGGTATAGCTTTGTCCAGACACAAGGGAGCACCCAGTATTAAGTCAAAACAAAACCCTTTCAGGCATAGAGTGACGCATAAATTATGCAAAAAAGAAGGAGAGAACTCTGGGTAGGTCTCAGTTTAGGTGGAAAGCAGCTCCTGTTAGAGCACTCTCAACACCAGCGACACTCTAGATCTGCTCACCTCAAATGTCTGTTTTTCTATCAAAGTTTTTAAGCGTAGGATTAGACAGTGCTATCCATGCCGAGATAGAAAATGACAAAGTCTTTCGCCATTTAAACAGCAAAGTATTTAAGCATAGGACTAGTACAGTACAGTCCTTGCCGAGCTGTCAAATAACAAAAGCCATTTATCACTCCAGGCACAATATTACAGCTTTGAATTGGTAAAATACCAACTCAAGCCAACCTGAAATGAATAAAAGCAACCCCTGACACAGTGTTTCGCTCTAATTAGAGCTCTTCAGAGAGGTATAGCTTTGTCCAGACACAAGGGAGCACCCAGTATTAAGTCAAAACAAAACCCTTTCAGGCATAGAGTGACACATAAATTATGCAAAAAAGAAGGAGAGAACTCTGGGTAGGTCTCAGTTTAGGTGGAAATCAGCTCCTGTTAGAGCACTCTCAACACCAGCGACACTCTAGATCTGCTCACCTCAAATGTCTGTTTTTCTATCAAAGTTTTTAAGCGTAGGATTAGACAGTACTATCCGTGCCGAGATAGAAAATGACAAAGTCTTTCGCCATTTAAACAGCAAAGTCTTTAAGCATAGGACTAGTACAGTACAGTCCTTGCCGAGCTGTCAAATAACAAAAGCCATTTATCACTCCAGGCACAATATTACAGCTTTGAATTGGTAAAATACCAACTCAAGCCAACCTGAAATGAATAAAAGCAACCCCTGACACAGTGTTTCGCTCTAATTAGAGCTCTTCAGAGAGGTATAGCTTTGTCCAGACACAAGGGAGCACCCAGTATTAAGTCAAAACAAAACCCTTTCAGGCATAGAGTGACGCATAAATTATGCAAAAAAGAAGGAGAGAACTCTGGGTAGGTCTCAGTTTAGGTGGAAAGCAGCTCCTGTTAGAGCACTCTCAACACCAGCGACACTCTAGATCTGCTCACCTCAAATGTCTGTTTTTCTATCAAAGTTTTTAAGCGTAGGATTAGACAGTGCTATCCATGCCGAGATAGAAAATGACAAAGTCTTTCGCCATTTAAACAGCAAAGTCTTTAAGCATAGGACTAGTACAGTACAGTCCTTGCCGAGCTGTCAAATAACAAAAGCCATTTATCACTCCAGGCACAATATTACAGCTTTGAATTGGTAAAATACCAACTCAAGCCAACCTGAAATGAATAAAAGCAACCCCTGACACAGTGTTTCGCTCTAATTAGAGCTCTTCAGAGAGGTATAGCTTTGTCCAGACACAAGGGAGCACCCAGTATTAAGTCAAAACAAAACCCTTTCAGGCATAGAGTGACGCATAAATTATGCAAAAAAGGAGAGAACTCTGGATAGGTCTCAGTTTAGGTGGAAAGCAGCTCCTGTTAGAGCACTCTCAACACCAGCGACACTCTAGATCTGCTCACCTCAAATGTCTGTTTTTCTATCAAAGTTTTTAAGCGTAGGATTAGACAGTGCTATCCATGCCGAGATAGAAAATGACAAAGTCTTTCGCCATTTAAACAGCAAAGTCTTTAAGCATAGGACTAGTACAGTACAGTCCTTGCCGAGCTGTCAAATAACAAAAGCCATTTATCACTCCAGGCACAATATTACAGCTTTGAATTGGTAAAATACCAACTCAAGCCAACCTGAAATGAATAAAAGCAACCCCTGACACAGTGTTTCGCTCTAATTAGAGCTCTTCAGAGAGGTATAGCTTTGTCCAGACACAAGGGAGCACCCAGTATTAAGTCAAAACAAAACCCTTTCAGGCATAGAGTGACGCATAAATTATGCAAAAAAGAAGGAGAGAACTCTGGATAGGTCTCAGTTTAGGTGGAAAGCAGCTCCTGTTAGAGCACTCTCAACACCAGCGACACTCTAGATCTGCTCACCTCAAATGTCTGTTTTTCTATCAAAGTTTTTAAGCGTAGGATTAGACAGTGCTATCCGTGCCGAGATAGAAAATGACAAAGTCTTTCGCCATTTAAACAGCAAAGTCTTTAAGCATAGGACTAGTACAGTACAGTCCTTGCCGAGCTGTCAAATAACAAAAGCCATTTATCACTCCAGGCACAATATTACAGCTTTGAATTGGTAAAATACCAACTCAAGCCAACCTGAAATGAATAAAAGCAACCCCTGACACAGTGTTTCGCTCTAATTAGAGCTCTTCAGAGAGGTATAGCTTTGTCCAGACACAAGGGAGCACCCAGTATTAAGTCAAAACAAAACCCTTTCAGGCATAGAGTGACGCATAAATTATGCAAAAAAGAAGGAGAGAACTCTGGGTAGGTCTCAGTTTAGGTGGAAAGCAGCTCCTGTTAGAGCACTCTCAACACCAGCGACACTCTAGATCTGCTCACCTCAAATGTCTGTTTTTCTATCAAAGTTTTTAAGCGTAGGATTAGACAGTGCTATCCATGCCGAGATAGAAAATGACAATGTCTTTCGCCATTTAAACAGCAAAGTCTTTAAGCATAGGACTAGTACAGTACAGTCCTTGCCGAGCTGTCAAATAACAAAAGCCATTTATCACTCCAGGCACAATATTACAGCTTTGAATTGATAAAATACCAACTCAAGCCAACCTGAAATGAATAAAAGCAACCCCTGACACAGTGTTTCGCTCTAATTATAGGTCTTCAGAGAGGTATAGCTTTGTCCAGACACAAGGGAGCACCCAGTATTAAGTCAAAACAAAACCCTTTCAGGCATAGAGTGACGCATAAATTATGCAAAAAAGAAGGAGAGAACTCTGGGTCGGTCTCAGTTTAGGTGGAAAGCAGCTCCTGTTAGAGCACTCTCAACACCAGCGACACTCTAGATCTGCTCACCTCAAATGTCTGTTTTTCTATCAAAGTTTTTAAGCGTAGGATTAGACAGTGCTATCCATGCCGAGATAGAAAATGACAAAGTCTTTCGCCATTTAAACAGCAAAGTCTTTAAGCATAGGACTAGTACAGTACAGTCCTTGCCGAGCTGTCAAATAACAAAAGCCATTTATCACTCCAGGCACAATATTACAGCTTTGAATTGGTAAAATACCAACTCAAGCCAACCTGAAATGAATAAAAGCAACCCCTGACACGGTGTTTCGCTCTAATTAGAGCTCTTCAGAGAGGTATAGCTTTGTCCAGACACAAGGGAGCACCCAGTATTAAGTCAAAACAAAACCCTTTCAGGCATAGAGTGACGCATAAATTATGCAAAAAAGAAGGAGAGAACTCTGGGTAGGTCTCAGTTTAGGTGGAAAGCAGCTCCTGTTAGAGCACTGTCAACACCAGCGACACTCTAGATCTGCTCACCTCAAATGTCTGTTTTTCTATCAAAGTTTTTAAGCGTAGTATTAGACAGTGCTATCCATGCCGAGATAGAAAATGAAAAAGTCTTTCGCCATTTAAACAGCAAAGTCTTTAAGCATAGGACTAGTACAGTACAGTCCTTGCCGAGCTGTCAAATAACAAAAGCCATTTATCACTCCAGGCACAATATTACAGCTTTGAATTGGTAAAATACCAACTCAAGCCAACCTAAAATGAATAAAAGCAACCCCTGACACAGTGTTTCGCTCTAATTAGAGCTCTTCAGAGAGGTATAGCTTTGTCCAGACACAAGGGAGCACCCAGTATTAAGTCAAAACAAAACCCTTTCAGGCATAGAGTGACGCATAAATTATGCAAAAAAGAAGGAGAGAACTCTGGGTAGGTCTCAGTTTAGGTGGAAAGCAGCTCCTGTTAGAGCACCTTCAACACCAGCGACACTCTAGATCTGCTCACCTCAAATGTCTGTTTTTCTATCAAAGTTTTTAAGCGTAGGATTAGACAGTACTATCCATGCCGAGATAGAAAATGACAAAGTCTTTCGCCATTTAAACAGCAAAGTCTTTAAGCATAGGACTAGTACAGTACAGTCCTTGCCGAGCTGTCAAATAACAAAAGCCATTTATCACTCCAGGCACAATATTACAGCTTTGAATTGGTAAACTACCAACTCAAGCCAACCTGAAATGAATAAAAGCAACCCCTGACACAGTGTTTCACTCTAATTAGAGCTCTTCAGAGAGGTATAGCTTTGTCCAGACACAAGGGAGCACCCAGTATTAAGTCAAAACAAATCCCTTTCAGGCATAGAGTGACGCATAAATTATGCAAAAAAGAAGGAGAGAACTCTGGGTAGGTCTCAATTTAGGTGGAAAGCTGCTCCTGTTAGAGCACTCTCAACACCAGCGACACTCTAGATCTGCTCACCTCAAATGTCTGTTTTTCTATCAAAGTTTTTAAGCGTAGGATTAGACAGTACTATCCGTGCCGAGATAGAAAATGACAAAGTCTTTCGCCATTTAAACAGCAAAGTCTTTAAGCATAGGACTAGTACAGTACAGTCCTTGCCGAGCTGTCAAATAACAAAAGCCATTTATCACTCCAGGCACAATATTACAGCTTTGAATTGGTAAAATACCAACTCAAGCCAACCTGAAATGAATAAAAGCAACCCCTGACACAGTGTTTCGCTCTAATTAGAGCTCTTCAGAGAGGTATAGCTTTGTCCAGACACAAGGGAGCACCCAGTATTAAGTCAAAACAAAACCCTTTCAGGCATAGAGTGACGCATAAATTATGCAAAAAAGGAGAGAACTCTGGGTAGGTCTCAGTTTAGGTGGAAAGCAGCTCCTGTTAGAGCACTCTCAACACCAGCGACACTCTAGATCTGCTCACCTCAAATGTCTGTTTTTCTATCAAAGTTTTTAAGCGTAGGATTAGACAGTGCTATCCATGCCGAGATAGAAAATGACAAAGTCTTTCGCCATTTAAACAGCAAAGTCTTTAAGCATAGGACTAGTACAGTACAGTCCTTGCCGAGCTGTCAAATAACAAAAGCCATGTATCACTCCAGGCACAATATTACAGCTTTGAATTGGTAAAATACCAACTCAAGCCAACCTGAAATGAATAAAAGCAACCCCTGACACAGTGTTTCGCTCTAATTAGAGCTCTTCAGAGAGGTATAGCTTTGTCCAGACACAAGGGAGCACCCAGTATTAAGTCAAAACAAAACCCTTTCAGGCATAGAGTGACGCATAAATTATGCAAAAAAGAAGGAGAGAACTCTGGGTAGGTCTCAGTTTAGGTGGAAAGCAGCTCCTGTTAGAGCACTCTCAACACCAGCGACACTCTAGATCTGCTCACCTCAAATGTCTGTTTTTCTATCAAAGTTTTTAAGCGTAGGATTAGACAGTGCTATCCATGCCGAGATAGAAAATGACAAAGTCTTTCGCCATTTAAACAGCAAAGTCTTTAAGCATAGGACTAGTACAGTACAGTCCTTGCCGAGCTGTCAAATAACAAAAGCCATTTATCACTCCAGGCACAATATTACAGCTTTGAATTGGTAAAATACCAACTCAAGCCAACCTGAAATGAATAAAAGCAACCCCTGACACAGTGTTTCGCTCTAATTAGAGCTCTTCAGAGAGGTATAGCTTTGTCCAGACACAAGGGAGCACCCAGTATTAAGTCAAAACAAAACCCTTTCAGGCATAGAGTGACGCATAAATTATGCAAAAAAGAAGGAGAGAACTCTGGGTAGGTCTCAGTTTAGGTGGAAAGCAGCTCCTATTAGAGCACTCTCAACACCAGCGACACTCTAGATCTGCTCACCTCAAATGTCTGTTTTTCTATCAAAGTTTTTAAGCGTAGGATTAGACAGTACTATCCATGCCGAGATAGAAAATGACAAAGTCTTTCGCCATTTAAACAGCAAAGTCTTTAAGCATAGGACTAGTACAGTACAGTCCTTGCCGAGCTGTCAAATAACAAAAGCCATTTATCACTCCAGGCACAATATTACAGCTTTGAATTGGTAAAATACCAACTCAAGCCAACCTGAAATGAATAAAAGCAACCCCTGACACAGTGTTTCACTCTAATTAGAGCTCTTCAGAGAGGTATAGCTTTGTCCAGACACAAGGGAGCACCCAGTATTAAGTCAAAACAAAACCCTTTCAGGCATAGAGTGACGCATAAATTATGCAAAAAAGAAGGAGAGAACTCTGGGTAGGTCTCAGTTTAGGTGGAAAGCAGCTCCTGTTAGAGCACTCTCAACACCAGCGACACTCTAGATCTGCTCACCTCAAATGTCTGTTTTTCTATCAAAGTTTTTAAGCGTAGGATTAGACAGTACTATCCGTGCCGAGATAGAAAATGACAAAGTCTTTCGCCATTTAAACAGCAAAGTCTTTAAGCATAGGACTAGTACAGTACAGTCCTTGCCGAGCTGTCAAATAACAAAAGCCATTTATCACTCCAGGCACAATATTACAGCTTTGAATTGGTAAAATACCAACTCAAGCCAACCTGAAATGAATAAAAGCAACCCCTGACACAGTGTTTCGCTCTAATTAGAGCTCTTCAGAGAGGTATAGCTTTGTCCAGACACAAGGGAGCACCCAGTATTAAGTCAAAACAAAACCCTTTCAGGCATAGAGTGACGCATAAATTATGCCAAAAAGAAGGAGAGAACTCTGGGTAGGTCTCAGTTTAGGTGGAAAGCAGCTCCTGTTAGAGCACTCTCAACACCAGCGACACTCTAGATCTGCTCACCTCAAATGTCTGTTTTTCTATCAAAGTTTTTAAGCGTAGGATTAGACAGTGCTATCCATGCCGAGATAGAAAATGACAAAGTCTTTCGCCATTTAAACAGCAAAGTCTTTAAGCATAGGACTAGTACAGTACAGTCCTTGCCGAGCTGTCAAATAACAAAAGCCATTTATCACTCCAGGCACAATATTACAGCTTTGAATTGGTAAAATACCAACTCAAGCCAACCTGAAATGAATAAAAGCAACCCCTGACACAGTGTTTCGCTCTAATTAGAGCTCTTCAGAGAGGTATAGCTTTGTCCAGACACAAGGGAGCACCCAGTATTAAGTCAAAACAAAACCCTTTCAGGCATAGAGTGACGCATAAATTATGCAAAAAAGAAGGAGAGAACTCTGGATAGGTCTCAGTTTAGGTGGAAAGCAGCTCCTGTTAGAGCACTCTCAACACCAGCGACACTCTAGATCTGCTCACCTCAAATGTCTGTTTTTCTATCAAAGTTTTTAAGCGTAGGATTAGACAGTGCTATCCGTGCCGAGATAGAAAATGACAAAGTCTTTCGCCATTTAAACAGCAAAGTCTTTAAGCATAGGACTAGTACAGTACAGTCCTTGCCGAGCTGTCAAATAACAAAAGCCATTTATCACTCCAGGCACAATATTACAGCTTTGAATTGGTAAAATACCAACTCAAGCCAACCTGAAATGAATAAAAGCAACCCCTGACACAGTGTTTCGCTCTAATTAGAGCTCTTCAGAGAGGTATAGCTTTGTCCAGACACAAGGGAGCACCCAGTATTAAGTCAAAACAAAACCCTTTCAGGCATAGAGTGACACATAAATTATGCAAAAAAGAAGGAGAGAACTCTGGGTAGGTCTCAATTTAGGTGGAAAGCAGCTCCTGTTAGAGCACTCTCAACACCAGCGACACTCTAGATCTGCTCACCTCAAATGTCTGTTTTTCTATCAAAGTTTTTAAGCGTAGGATTAGACAGTGCTATCCATGCCGAGATAGAAAATGACAAAGTCTTTCGCCATTTAAACAGCAAAGTCTTTAAGCATAGGACTAGTAGAGTACAGTCCTTGCCGAGCTGTCAAATAACAAAAGCCATTTATCACTCCAGGCACAATATTACAGCTTTGAATTGGTAAAATACCAACTCAAGCCAACCTGAAATGAATAAAAGCAACCCCTGACACAGTGTTTCACTCTAATTAGAGCTCTTCAGAGAGGTATAGCTTTGTCCAGACACAAGGGAGCACCCAGTATTAAGTCAAAACAAAACCCTTTCAGGCATAGAGTGACGCATAAATTATGCAAAAAAGAAGGAGAGAACTCTGGATAGGTCTCAGTTTAGGTGGAAAGCAGCTCCTGTTAGAGCACTCTCAACACCAGCGACACTCTAGATCTGCTCACCTCAAATGTCTGTTTTTCTATCAAAGTTTTTAAGCGTAGGATTAGACAGTGCTATCCGTGCCGAGATAGAAAATGACAAAGTCTTTCGCCATTTAAACAGCAAAGTCTTTAAGCATAGGACTAGTACAGTACAGTCCTTGCCGAGCTGTCAAATAACAAAAGCCATTTATCACTCCAGGCACAATATTACAGCTTTGAATTGGTAAAATACCAACTCAAGCCAACCTGAAATGAATAAAAGCAACCCCTGACACAGTGTTTCGCTCTAATTAGAGCTCTTCAGAGAGGTATAGCTTTGTCCAGACACAAGGGAGCACCCAGTATTAAGTCAAAACAAAACCCTTTCAGGCATAGAGTGACGCATAAATTATGCAAAAAAGAAGGAGAGAACTCTGGGTAGGTCTCAGTTTAGGTGGAAAGCAGCTCCTGTTAGAGCACTCTCAACACCAGCGACACTCTAGATCTGCTCACCTCAAATGTCTGTTTTTCTATCAAAGTTTTTAAGCGTAGGATTAGACAGTGCTATCCATGCCGAGATAGAAAATGACAAAGGCTTTCGCCATTTAAACAGCAAAGTCTTTAAGCATAGGACTAGTACAGTACAGTCCTTGCCGAGCTGTCAAATAACAAAAGCCATTTATCACTCCAGGCACAATATTACAGCTTTGAATTGATAAAATACCAACTCAAGCCAACCTGAAATGAATAAAAGCAACCCCTGACACAGTGTTTCGCTCTAATTAGAGGTCTTCAGAGAGGTATAGCTTTGTCCAGACACAAGGGAGCACCCAGTATTAAGTCAAAACAAAACCCTTTCAGGCATAGAGTGACGCATAAATTATGCAAAAAAGAAGGAGAGAACTCTGGGTAGGTCTCAGTTTAGGTGGAAAGCAGCTCCTGTTAGAGCACTCTCAACACCAGCGACACTCTAGATCTGCTCACCTCAAATGTCTGTTTTTCTATCAAAGTTTTTAAGCGTAGGATTAGACAGTGCTATCCATGCCGAGATAGAAAATGAAAAAGTCTTTCGCCATTTAAACAGCAAAGTCTTTAAGCATAGGACTAGTACAGTACAGTCCTTGCCGAGCTGTCAAATAACAAAAGCCATTTATCACTCCAGGCACAATATTACAGCTTTGAATTGGTAAAATACCAACTCAAGCCAACCTAAAATGAATAAAAGCAACCCCTGACACAGTGTATCGCTCTAATTAGAGCTCTTCAGAGAGGTATAGCTTTGTCCAGACACAAGGGAGCACCCAGTATTAAGTCAAAACAAAACCCTTTCAGGCATAGAGTGACGCATAAATTATGCAAAAAAGAAGGAGAGAACTCTGGGTAGGTCTCAGTTTAGGTGGAAAGCAGCTCCTGTTAGAGCACTCTCAACACCAGCGACACTCTAGATCTGCTCACCTCAAATGTCTGTTTTTCTATCAAAGTTTTTAAGCGTAGGATTAGACAGTACTATCCATGCCGAGATAGAAAATGACAAAGTCTTTCGCCATTTAAACAGCAAAGTCTTTAAGCATAGGACTAGTACAGTACAGTCCTTGCCGAGCTGTCAAATAACAAAAGCCATTTATCACTCCAGGCACAATATTACAGCTTTGAATTGGTAAACTACCAACTCAAGCCAACCTGAAATGAATAAAAGCAACCCCTGACACAGTGTTTCACTCTAATTAGAGCTCTTCAGAGAGGTATAGCTTTGTCCAGACACAAGGGAGCACCCAGTATTAAGTCAAAACAAATCCCTTTCAGGCATAGAGTGACGCATAAATTATGCAAAAAAGAAGGAGAGAACTCTGGGTAGGTCTCAATTTAGGTGGAAAGCTGCTCCTGTTAGAGCACTCTCAACACCAGCGACACTCTAGATCTGCTCACCTCAAATGTCTGTTTTTCTATCAAAGTTTTTAAGCGTAGGATTAGACAGTACTATCCGTGCCGAGATAGAAAATGACAAAGTCTTTCGCCATTTAAACAGCAAAGTCTTTAAGCATAGGACTAGTACAGTACAGTCCTTGCCGAGCTGTCAAATAACAAAAGCCATTTATCACTCCAGGCACAATATTACAGCTTTGAATTGGTAAAATACCAACTCAAGCCAACCTGAAATGAATAAAAGCAACCCCTGACACAGTGTTTCGCTCTAATTAGAGCTCTTCAGAGAGGTATAGCTTTGTCCAGACACAAGGGAGCACCCAGTATTAAGTCAAAACAAAACCCTTTCAGGCATAGAGTGACGCATAAATTATGCAAAAAAGGAGAGAACTCTGGGTAGGTCTCAGTTTAGGTGGAAAGCAGCTCCTGTTAGAGCACTCTCAACACCAGCGACACTCTAGATCTGCTCACCTCAAATGTCTGTTTTTCTATCAAAGTTTTTAAGCGTAGGATTAGACAGTGCTATCCATGCCGAGATAGAAAATGACAAAGTCTTTCGCCATTTAAACAGCAAAGTCTTTAAGCATAGGACTAGTACAGTACAGTCCTTGCCGAGCTGTCAAATAACAAAAGCCATGTATTACTCCAGGCACAATATTACAGCTTTGAATTGGTAAAATACCAACTCAAGCCAACCTGAAATGAATAAAAGCAACCCCTGACACAGTGTTTCGCTCTAATTAGAGCTCTTCAGAGAGGTATAGCTTTGTCCAGACACAAGGGAGCACCCAGTATTAAGTCAAAACAAAACCCTTTCAGGCATAGAGTGACGCATAAATTATGCAAAAAAGAAGGAGAGAACTCTGGGTAGGTCTCAGTTTAGGTGGAAAGCAGCTCCTGTTAGAGCACTCTCAACACCAGCGACACTCTAGATCTGCTCACCTCAAATGTCTGTTTTTCTATCAAAGTTTTTAAGCGTAGGATTAGACAGTGCTATCCATGCCGAGATAGAAAATGACAAAGTCTTTCGCCATTTAAACAGCAAAGTCTTTAAGCATAGGACTAGTACAGTACAGTCCTTGCCGAGCTGTCAAATAACAAAAGCCATTTATCACTCCAGGCACAATATTACAGCTTTGAATTGGTAAAATACCAACTCAAGCCAACCTGAAATGAATAAAAGCAACCCCTGACACAGTGTTTCGCTCTAATTAGAGCTCTTCAGAGAGGTATAGCTTTGTCCAGACACAAGGGAGCACCCAGTATTAAGTCAAAACAAAACCCTTTCAGGCATAGAGTGACGCATAAATTATGCAAAAAAGAAGGAGAGAACTCTGGATAGGTCTCAGTTTAGGTGGAAAGCAGCTCCTGTTAGAGCACTCTCAACACCAGCGACACTCTAGATCTGCTCACCTCAAATGTCTGTTTTTCTATCAAAGTTTTTAAGCGTAGGATTAGACAGTGCTATCCGTGCCGAGATAGAAAATGACAAAGTCTTTCGCCATTTAAACAGCAAAGTCTTTAAGCATAGGACTAGTACAGTACAGTCCTTGCCGAGCTGTCAAATAACAAAAGCCATTTATCACTCCAGGCACAATATTACAGCTTTGAATTGGTAAAATACCAACTCAAGCCAACCTGAAATGAATAAAAGCAACCCCTGACACAGTGTTTCGCTCTAATTAGAGCTCTTCAGAGAGGTATAGCTTTGTCCAGACACAAGGGAGCACCCAGTATTAAGTCAAAACAAAACCCTTTCAGGCATAGAGTGACGCATAAATTATGCAAAAAAGAAGGAGAGAACTCTGGGTAGGTCTCAGTTTAGGTGGAAAGCAGCTCCTGTTAGAGCACTCTCAACACCAGCGACACTCTAGATCTGCTCACCTCAAATGTCTGTTTTTCTATCAAAGTTTTTAAGCGTAGGATTAGACAGTGCTATCCATGCCGAGATAGAAAATGACAAAGTCTTTCGCCATTTAAACAGCAAAGTATTTAAGCATAGGACTAGTACAGTACAGTCCTTGCCGAGCTGTCAAATAACAAAAGCCATTTATCACTCCAGGCACAATATTACAGCTTTGAATTGGTAAAATACCAACTCAAGCCAACCTGAAATGAATAAAAGCAACCCCTGACACAGTGTTTCGCTCTAATTAGAGCTCTTCAGAGAGGTATAGCTTTGTCCAGACACAAGGGAGCACCCAGTATTAAGTCAAAACAAAACCCTTTCAGGCATAGAGTGACACATAAATTATGCAAAAAAGAAGGAGAGAACTCTGGGTAGGTCTCAGTTTAGGTGGAAAGCAGCTCCTGTTAGAGCACTCTCAACACCAGCGACACTCTAGATCTGCTCACCTCAAATGTCTGTTTTTCTATCAAAGTTTTTAAGCGTAGGATTAGACAGTACTATCCGTGCCGAGATAGAAAATGACAAAGTCTTTCGCCATTTAAACAGCAAAGTCTTTAAGCATAGGACTAGTACAGTACAGTCCTTGCCGAGCTGTCAAATAACAAAAGCCATTTATCACTCCAGGCACAATATTACAGCTTTGAATTGGTAAAATACCAACTCAAGCCAACCTGAAATGAATAAAAGCAACCCCTGACACAGTGTTTCGCTCTAATTAGAGCTCTTCAGAGAGGTATAGCTTTGTCCAGACACAAGGGAGCACCCAGTATTAAGTCAAAACAAAACCCTTTCAGGCATAGAGTGACGCATAAATTATGCAAAAAAGAAGGAGAGAACTCTGGGTAGGTCTCAGTTTAGGTGGAAAGCAGCTCCTGTTAGAGCACTCTCAACACCAGCGACACTCTAGATCTGCTCACCTCAAATGTCTGTTTTTCTATCAAAGTTTTTAAGCGTAGGATTAGACAGTGCTATCCATGCCGAGATAGAAAATGACAAAGTCTTTCGCCATTTAAACAGCAAAGTCTTTAAGCATAGGACTAGTACAGTACAGTCCTTGCCGAGCTGTCAAATAACAAAAGCCATTTATCACTCCAGGCACAATATTACAGCTTTGAATTGGTAAAATACCAACTCAAGCCAACCTGAAATGAATAAAAGCAACCCCTGACACAGTGTTTCGCTCTAATTAGAGCTCTTCAGAGAGGTATAGCTTTGTCCAGACACAAGGGAGCACCCAGTATTAAGTCAAAACAAAACCCTTTCAGGCATAGAGTGACGCATAAATTATGCAAAAAAGAAGGAGAGAACTCTGGATAGGTCTCAGTTTAGGTGGAAAGCAGCTCCTGTTAGAGCACTCTCAACACCAGCGACACTCTAGATCTGCTCACCTCAAATGTCTGTTTTTCTATCAAAGTTTTTAAGCGTAGGATTAGACAGTGCTATCCATGCCGAGATAGAAAATGACAAAGTCTTTCGCCATTTAAACAGCAAAGTCTTTAAGCATAGGACTAGTACAGTACAGTCCTTGCCGAGCTGTCAAATAACAAAAGCCATTTATCACTCCAGGCACAATATTACAGCTTTGAATTGGTAAAATACCAACTCAAGCCAACCTGAAATGAATAAAAGCAACCCCTGACACAGTGTTTCGCTCTAATTAGAGCTCTTCAGAGAGGTATAGCTTTGTCCAGACACAAGGGAGCACCCAGTATTAAGTCAAAACAAAACCCTTTCAGGCATAGAGTGACGCATAAATTATGCAAAAAAGAAGGAGAGAACTCTGGATAGGTCTCAGTTTAGGTGGAAAGCAGCTCCTGTTAGAGCACTCTCAACACCAGCGACACTCTAGATCTGCTCACCTCAAATGTCTGTTTTTCTATCAAAGTTTTTAAGCGTAGGATTAGACAGTGCTATCCGTGCCGAGATAGAAAATGACAAAGTCTTTCGCCATTTAAACAGCAAAGTCTTTAAGCATAGGACTAGTACAGTACAGTCCTTGCCGAGCTGTCAAATAACAAAAGCCATTTATCACTCCAGGCACAATATTACAGCTTTGAATTGGTAAAATACCAACTCAAGCCAACCTGAAATGAATAAAAGCAACCCCTGACACAGTGTTTCGCTCTAATTAGAGCTCTTCAGAGAGGTATAGCTTTGTCCAGACACAAGGGAGCACCCAGTATTAAGTCAAAACAAAACCCTTTCAGGCATAGAGTGACGCATAAATTATGCAAAAAAGAAGGAGAGAACTCTGGGTAGGTCTCAGTTTAGGTGGAAAGCAGCTCCTGTTAGAGCACTCTCAACACCAGCGACACTCTAGATCTGCTCACCTCAAATGTCTGTTTTTCTATCAAAGTTTTTAAGCGTAGGATTAGACAGTGCTATCCATGCCGAGATAGAAAATGACAATGTCTTTCGCCATTTAAACAGCAAAGTCTTTAAGCATAGGACTAGTACAGTACAGTCCTTGCCGAGCTGTCAAATAACAAAAGCCATTTATCACTCCAGGCACAATATTACAGCTTTGAATTGATAAAATACCAACTCAAGCCAACCTGAAATGAATAAAAGCAACCCCTGACACAGTGTTTCGCTCTAATTATAGGTCTTCAGAGAGGTATAGCTTTGTCCAGACACAAGGGAGCACCCAGTATTAAGTCAAAACAAAACCCTTTCAGGCATAGAGTGACGCATAAATTATGCAAAAAAGAAGGAGAGAACTCTGGGTCGGTCTCAGTTTAGGTGGAAAGCAGCTCCTGTTAGAGCACTCTCAACACCAGCGACACTCTAGATCTGCTCACCTCAAATGTCTGTTTTTCTATCAAAGTTTTTAAGCGTAGGATTAGACAGTGCTATCCATGCCGAGATAGAAAATGACAAAGTCTTTCGCCATTTAAACAGCAAAGTCTTTAAGCATAGGACTAGTACAGTACAGTCCTTGCCGAGCTGTCAAATAACAAAAGCCATTTATCACTCCAGGCACAATATTACAGCTTTGAATTGGTAAAATACCAACTCAAGCCAACCTGAAATGAATAAAAGCAACCCCTGACACAGTGTTTCGCTCTAATTAGAGCTCTTCAGAGAGGTATAGCTTTGTCCAGACACAAGGGAGCACCCAGTATTAAGTCAAAACAAAACCCTTTCAGGCATAGAGTGACGCATAAATTATGCAAAAAAGAAGGAGAGAACTCTGGGTAGGTCTCAGTTTAGGTGGAAAGCAGCTCCTGTTAGAGCACTGTCAACACCAGCGACACTCTAGATCTGCTCACCTCAAATGTCTGTTTTTCTATCAAAGTTTTTAAGCGTAGTATTAGACAGTGCTATCCATGCCGAGATAGAAAATGAAAAAGTCTTTCGCCATTTAAACAGCAAAGTCTTTAAGCATAGGACTAGTACAGTACAGTCCTTGCCGAGCTGTCAAATAACAAAAGCCATTTATCACTCCAGGCACAATATTACAGCTTTGAATTGGTAAAATACCAACTCAAGCCAACCTAAAATGAATAAAAGCAACCCCTGACACAGTGTTTCGCTCTAATTAGAGCTCTTCAGAGAGGTATAGCTTTGTCCAGACACAAGGGAGCACCCAGTATTAAGTCAAAACAAAACCCTTTCAGGCATAGAGTGACGCATAAATTATGCAAAAAAGAAGGAGAGAACTCTGGGTAGGTCTCAGTTTAGGTGGAAAGCAGCTCCTGTTAGAGCACCTTCAACACCAGCGACACTCTAGATCTGCTCACCTCAAATGTCTGTTTTTCTATCAAAGTTTTTAAGCGTAGGATTAGACAGTACTATCCATGCCGAGATAGAAAATGACAAAGTCTTTCGCCATTTAAACAGCAAAGTCTTTAAGCATAGGACTAGTACAGTACAGTCCTTGCCGAGCTGTCAAATAACAAAAGCCATTTATCACTCCAGGCACAATATTACAGCTTTGAATTGGTAAACTACCAACTCAAGCCAACCTGAAATGAATAAAAGCAACCCCTGACACAGTGTTTCACTCTAATTAGAGCTCTTCAGAGAGGTATAGCTTTGTCCAGACACAAGGGAGCACCCAGTATTAAGTCAAAACAAATCCCTTTCAGGCATAGAGTGACGCATAAATTATGCAAAAAAGAAGGAGAGAACTCTGGGTAGGTCTCAATTTAGGTGGAAAGCTGCTCCTGTTAGAGCACTCTCAACACCAGCGACACTCTAGATCTGCTCACCTCAAATGTCTGTTTTTCTATCAAAGTTTTTAAGCGTAGGATTAGACAGTACTATCCGTGCCGAGATAGAAAATGACAAAGTCTTTCGCCATTTAAACAGCAAAGTCTTTAAGCATAGGACTAGTACAGTACAGTCCTTGCCGAGCTGTCAAATAACAAAAGCCATTTATCACTCCAGGCACAATATTACAGCTTTGAATTGGTAAAATACCAACTCAAGCTAACCTGAAATGAATAAAAGCAACCCCTGACACAGTGTTTCGCTCTAATTAGAGCTCTTCAGAGAGGTATAGCTTTGTCCAGACACAAGGGAGCACCCAGTATTAAGTCAAAACAAAACCCTTTCAGGCATAGAGTGACGCATAAATTATGCAAAAAAGGAGAGAACTCTGGGTAGGTCTCAGTTTAGGTGGAAAGCAGCTCCTGTTAGAGCACTCTCAACACCAGCGACACTCTAGATCTGCTCACCTCAAATGTCTGTTTTTCTATCAAAGTTTTTAAGCGTAGGATTAGACAGTGCTATCCATGCCGAGATAGAAAATGACAAAGTCTTTCGCCATTTAAACAGCAAAGTCTTTAAGCATAGGACTAGTACAGTACAGTCCTTGCCGAGCTGTCAAATAACAAAAGCCATGTATCACTCCAGGCACAATATTACAGCTTTGAATTGGTAAAATACCAACTCAAGCCAACCTGAAATGAATAAAAGCAACCCCTGACACAGTGTTTCGCTCTAATTAGAGCTCTTCAGAGAGGTATAGCTTTGTCCAGACACAAGGGAGCACCCAGTATTAAGTCAAAACAAAACCCTTTCAGGCATAGAGTGACGCATAAATTATGCAAAAAAGAAGGAGAGAACTCTGGGTAGGTCTCAGTTTAGGTGGAAAGCAGCTCCTGTTAGAGCACTCTCAACACCAGCGACACTCTAGATCTGCTCACCTCAAATGTCTGTTTTTCTATCAAAGTTTTTAAGCGTAGGATTAGACAGTGCTATCCATGCCGAGATAGAAAATGACAAAGTCTTTCGCCATTTAAACAGCAAAGTCTTTAAGCATAGGACTAGTACAGTACAGTCCTTGCCGAGCTGTCAAATAACAAAAGCCATTTATCACTCCAGGCACAATATTACAGCTTTGAATTGGTAAAATACCAACTCAAGCCAACCTGAAATGAATAAAAGCAACCCCTGACACAGTGTTTCGCTCTAATTAGAGCTCTTCAGAGAGGTATAGCTTTGTCCAGACACAAGGGAGCACCCAGTATTAAGTCAAAACAAAACCCTTTCAGGCATAGAGTGACGCATAAATTATGCAAAAAAGAAGGAGAGAACTCTGGGTAGGTCTCAGTTTAGGTGGAAAGCAGCTCCTGTTAGAGCACTCTCAACACCAGCGACACTCTAGATCTGCTCACCTCAAATGTCTGTTTTTCTATCAAAGTTTTTAAGCGTAGGATTAGACAGTACTATCCATGCCGAGATAGAAAATGACAAAGTCTTTCGCCATTTAAACAGCAAAGTCTTTAAGCATAGGACTAGTACAGTACAGTCCTTGCCGAGCTGTCAAATAACAAAAGCCATTTATCACTCCAGGCACAATATTACAGCTTTGAATTGGTAAAATACCAACTCAAGCCAACCTGAAATGAATAAAAGCAACCCCTGACACAGTGTTTCGCTCTAATTAGAGCTCTTCAGAGAGGTATAGCTTTGTCCAGACACAAGGGAGCACCCAGTATTAAGTCAAAACAAAACCCTTTCAGGCATAGAGTGACGCATAAATTATGCAAAAAAGAAGGAGAGAACTCTGGGTAGGTCTCAGTTTAGGTGGAAAGCAGCTCCTGTTAGAGCACTGTCAACACCAGCGACACTCTAGATCTGCTCACCTCAAATGTCTGTTTTTCTATCAAAGTTTTTAAGCGTAGTATTAGACAGTGCTATCCATGCCGAGATAGAAAATGAAAAAGTCTTTCGCCATTTAAACAGCAAAGTCTTTAAGCATAGGACTAGTACAGTACAGTCCTTGCCGAGCTGTCAAATAACAAAAGCCATTTATCACTCCAGGCACAATATTACAGCTTTGAATTGGTAAAATACCAACTCAAGCCAACCTAAAATGAATAAAAGCAACCCCTGACACAGTGTTTCGCTCTAATTAGAGCTCTTCAGAGAGGTATAGCTTTGTCCAGACACAAGGGAGCACCCAGTATTAAGTCAAAACAAAACCCTTTCAGGCATAGAGTGACGCATAAATTATGCAAAAAAGAAGGAGAGAACTCTGGGTAGGTCTCAGTTTAGGTGGAAAGCAGCTCCTGTTAGAGCACCTTCAACACCAGCGACACTCTAGATCTGCTCACCTCAAATGTCTGTTTTTCTATCAAAGTTTTTAAGCGTAGGATTAGACAGTACTATCCATGCCGAGATAGAAAATGACAAAGTCTTTCGCCATTTAAACAGCAAAGTCTTTAAGCATAGGACTAGTACAGTACAGTCCTTGCCGAGCTGTCAAATAACAAAAGCCATTTATCACTCCAGGCACAATATTACAGCTTTGAATTGGTAAACTACCAACTCAAGCCAACCTGAAATGAATAAAAGCAACCCCTGACACAGTGTTTCACTCTAATTAGAGCTCTTCAGAGAGGTATAGCTTTGTCCAGACACAAGGGAGCACCCAGTATTAAGTCAAAACAAATCCCTTTCAGGCATAGAGTGACGCATAAATTATGCAAAAAAGAAGGAGAGAACTCTGGGTAGGTCTCAATTTAGGTGGAAAGCTGCTCCTGTTAGAGCACTCTCAACACCAGCGACACTCTAGATCTGCTCACCTCAAATGTCTGTTTTTCAATCAAAGTTTTTAAGCGTAGGATTAGACAGTACTATCCGTGCCGAGATAGAAAATGACAAAGTCTTTCGCCATTTAAACAGCAAAGTCTTTAAGCATAGGACTAGTACAGTACAGTCCTTGCCGAGCTGTCAAATAACAAAAGCCATTTATCACTCCAGGCACAATATTACAGCTTTGAATTGGTAAAATACCAACTCAAGCTAACCTGAAATGAATAAAAGCAACCCCTGACACAGTGTTTCGCTCTAATTAGAGCTCTTCAGAGAGGTATAGCTTTGTCCAGACACAAGGGAGCACCCAGTATTAAGTCAAAACAAAACCCTTTCAGGCATAGAGTGACGCATAAATTATGCAAAAAAGGAGAGAACTCTGGGTAGGTCTCAGTTTAGGTGGAAAGCAGCTCCTGTTAGAGCACTCTCAACACCAGCGACACTCTAGATCTGCTCACCTCAAATGTCTGTTTTTCTATCAAAGTTTTTAAGCGTAGGATTAGACAGTGCTATCCATGCCGAGATAGAAAATGACAAAGTCTTTCGCCATTTAAACAGCAAAGTCTTTAAGCATAGGACTAGTACAGTACAGTCCTTGCCGAGCTGTCAAATAACAAAAGCCATGTATCACTCCAGGCACAATATTACAGCTTTGAATTGGTAAAATACCAACTCAAGCCAACCTGAAATGAATAAAAGCAACCCCTGACACAGTGTTTCGCTCTAATTAGAGCTCTTCAGAGAGGTATAGCTTTGTCCAGACACAAGGGAGCACCCAGTATTAAGTCAAAACAAAACCCTTTCAGGCATAGAGTGACGCATAAATTATGCAAAAAAGAAGGAGAGAACTCTGGGTAGGTCTCAGTTTAGGTGGAAAGCAGCTCCTGTTAGAGCACTCTCAACACCAGCGACACTCTAGATCTGCTCACCTCAAATGTCTGTTTTTCTATCAAAGTTTTTAAGCGTAGGATTAGACAGTGCTATCCATGCCGAGATAGAAAATGACAAAGTCTTTCGCCATTTAAACAGCAAAGTCTTTAAGCATAGGACTAGTACAGTACAGTCCTTGCCGAGCTGTCAAATAACAAAAGCCATTTATCACTCCAGGCACAATATTACAGCTTTGAATTGGTAAAATACCAACTCAAGCCAACCTGAAATGAATAAAAGCAACCCCTGACACAGTGTTTCGCTCTAATTAGAGCTCTTCAGAGAGGTATAGCTTTGTCCAGACACAAGGGAGCACCCAGTATTAAGTCAAAACAAAACCCTTTCAGGCATAGAGTGACGCATAAATTATGCAAAAAAGAAGGAGAGAACTCTGGGTAGGTCTCAGTTTAGGTGGAAAGCAGCTCCTGTTAGAGCACTCTCAACACCAGCGACACTCTAGATCTGCTCACCTCAAATGTCTGTTTTTCTATCAAAGTTTTTAAGCGTAGGATTAGACAGTACTATCCATGCCGAGATAGAAAATGACAAAGTCTTTCGCCATTTAAACAGCAAAGTCTTTAAGCATAGGACTAGTACAGTACAGTCCTTGCCGAGCTGTCAAATAACAAAAGCCATTTATCACTCCAGGCACAATATTACAGCTTTGAATTGGTAAAATACCAACTCAAGCCAACCTGAAATGAATAAAAGCAACCCCTGACACAGTGTTTCACTCTAATTAGAGCTCTTCAGAGAGGTATAGCTTTGTCCAGACACAAGGGAGCACCCAGTATTAAGTCAAAACAAAACCCTTTCAGGCATAGAGTGACGCATAAATTATGCAAAAAAGAAGGAGAGAACTCTGGGTAGGTCTCAGTTTAGGTGGAAAGCAGCTCCTGTTAGAGCACTCTCAACACCAGCGACACTCTAGATCTGCTCACCTCAAATGTCTGTTTTTCTATCAAAGTTTTTAAGCGTAGGATTAGACAGTACTATCCGTGCCGAGATAGAAAATGACAAAGTCTTTCGCCATTTAAACAGCAAAGTCTTTAAGCATAGGACTAGTACAGTACAGTCCTTGCCGAGCTGTCAAATAACAAAAGCCATTTATCACTCCAGGCACAATATTACAGCTTTGAATTGGTAAAATACCAACTCAAGCCAACCTGAAATGAATAAAAGCAACCCCTGACACAGTGTTTCGCTCTAATTAGAGCTCTTCAGAGAGGTATAGCTTTGTCCAGACACAAGGGAGCACCCAGTATTAAGTCAAAACAAAACCCTTTCAGGCATAGAGTGACGCATAAATTATGCCAAAAAGAAGGAGAGAACTCTGGGTAGGTCTCAGTTTAGGTGGAAAGCAGCTCCTGTTAGAGCACTCTCAACACCAGCGACACTCTAGATCTGCTCACCTCAAATGTCTGTTTTTCTATCAAAGTTTTTAAGCGTAGGATTAGACAGTGCTATCCATGCCGAGATAGAAAATGACAAAGTCTTTCGCCATTTAAACAGCAAAGTCTTTAAGCATAGGACTAGTACAGTACAGTCCTTGCCGAGCTGTCAAATAACAAAAGCCATTTATCACTCCAGGCACAATATTACAGCTTTGAATTGGTAAAATACCAACTCAAGCCAACCTGAAATGAATAAAAGCAACCCCTGACACAGTGTTTCGCTCTAATTAGAGCTCTTCAGAGAGGTATAGCTTTGTCCAGACACAAGGGAGCACCCAGTATTAAGTCAAAACAAAACCCTTTCAGGCATAGAGTGACGCATAAATTATGCAAAAAAGAAGGAGAGAACTCTGGATAGGTCTCAGTTTAGGTGGAAAGCAGCTCCTGTTAGAGCACTCTCAACACCAGCGACACTCTAGATCTGCTCACCTCAAATGTCTGTTTTTCTATCAAAGTTTTTAAGCGTAGGATTAGACAGTGCTATCCGTGCCGAGATAGAAAATGACAAAGTCTTTCGCCATTTAAACAGCAAAGTCTTTAAGCATAGGACTAGTACAGTACAGTCCTTGCCGAGCTGTCAAATAACAAAAGCCATTTATCACTCCAGGCACAATATTACAGCTTTGAATTGGTAAAATACCAACTCAAGCCAACCTGAAATGAATAAAAGCAACCCCTGACACAGTGTTTCGCTCTAATTAGAGCTCTTCAGAGAGGTATAGCTTTGTCCAGACACAAGGGAGCACCCAGTATTAAGTCAAAACAAAACCCTTTCAGGCATAGAGTGACGCATAAATTATGCAAAAAAGAAGGAGAGAACTCTGGGTAGGTCTCAGTTTAGGTGGAAAGCAGCTCCTGTTAGAGCACTCTCAACACCAGCGACACTCTAGATCTGCTCACCTCAAATGTCTGTTTTTCTATCAAAGTTTTTAAGCGTAGGATTAGACAGTGCTATCCATGCCGAGATAGAAAATGACAAAGTCTTTCGCCATTTAAACAGCAAAGTCTTTAAGCATAGGACTAGTACAGTACAGTCCTTGCCGAGCTGTCAAATAACAAAAGCCATTTATCACTCCAGGCACAATATTACAGCTTTGAATTGGTAAAATACCAACTCAAGCCAACCTGAAATGAATAAAAGCAACCCCTGACACAGTGTTTCGCTCTAATTAGAGCTCTTCAGAGAGGTATAGCTTTGTCCAGACACAAGGGAGCACCCAGTATTAAGTCAAAACAAAACCCTTTCAGGCATAGAGTGACGCATAAATTATGCAAAAAAGAAGGAGAGAACTCTGGGTAGGTCTCAGTTTAGGTGGAAAGCAGCTCCTGTTAGAGCACTCTCAACACCAGCGACACTCTAGATCTGCTCACCTCAAATGTCTGTTTTTCTATCAAAGTTTTTAAGCGTAGGATTAGACAGTACTATCCATGCCGAGATAGAAAATGACAAAGTCTTTCGCCATTTAAACAGCAAAGTCTTTAAGCATAGGACTAGTACAGTACAGTCCTTGCCGAGCTGTCAAATAACAAAAGCCATTTATCACTCCAGGCACAATATTACAGCTTTGAATTGGTAAAATACCAACTCAAGCCAACCTGAAATGAATAAAAGTAACCCCTGACACAGTGTTTCACTCTAATTAGAGCTCTTCAGAGAGGTATAGCTTTGTCCAGACACAAGGGAGCACCCAGTATTAAGTCAAAACAAAACCCTTTCAGGCATAGAGTGACGCATAAATTATGCAAAAAAGAAGGAGAGAACTCTGGGTAGGTCTCAGTTTAGGTGGAAAGCAGCTCCTGTTAGAGCACTCTCAACACCAGCGACACTCTAGATCTGCTCACCTCAAATGTCTGTTTTTCTATCAAAGTTTTTAAGCGTAGGATTAGACAGTACTATCTGTGCCGAGATAGAAAATGACAAAGTCTTTCGCCATTTAAACAGCAAAGTCTTTAAGCATAGGACTAGTACAGTACAGTCCTTGCCGAGCTGTCAAATAACAAAAGCCCTTTATCACTCCAGGCACAATATTACAGCTTTGAATTGGTAAAATACCAACTCAAGCCAACCTGAAATGAATAAAAGCAACCCCTGACACAGTGTTTCGCTCTAATTAGAGCTCTTCAGAGAGGTATAGCTTTGTCCAGACACAAGGGAGCACCCAGTATTAAGTCAAAACAAAACCCTTTCAGGCATAGAGTGACGCATAAATTATGCCAAAAAGAAGGAGAGAACTCTGGGTAGGTCTCAGTTTAGGTGGAAAGCAGCTCCTGTTAGAGCACTCTCAACACCAGCGACACTCTAGATCTGCTCACCTCAAATGTCTGTTTTTCTATCAAAGTTTTTAAGCGTAGGATTAGACAGTGCTATCCATGCCGAGATAGAAAATGACAAAGTCTTTCGCCATTTAAACAGCAAAGTCTTTAAGCATAGGACTAGTACAGTACAGTCCTTGCCGAGCTGTCAAATAACAAAAGCCATTTATCACTCCAGGCACAATATTACAGCTTTGAATTGGTAAAATACCAACTCAAGCCAACCTGAAATGAATAAAAGCAACCCCTGACACAGTGTTTCGCTCTAATTAGAGCTCTTCAGAGAGGTATAGCTTTGTCCAGACACAAGGGAGCACCCAGTATTAAGTCAAAACAAAACCCTTTCAGGCATAGAGTGACGAATAAATTATGCAAAAAAGAAGGAGAGAACTCTGGATAGGTCTCAGTTTAGGTGGAAAGCAGCTCCTGTTAGAGCACTCTCAACACCAGCGACACTCTAGATCTGCTCACCTCAAATGTCTGTTTTTCTATCAAAGTTTTTAAGCGTAGGATTAGACAGTGCTATCCGTGCCGAGATAGAAAATGACAAAGTCTTTCGCCATTTAAACAGCAAAGTCTTTAAGCATAGGACTAGTACAGTACAGTCCTTGCCGAGCTGTCAAATAACAAAAGCCATTTATCACTCCAGGCACAATATTACAGCTTTGAATTGGTAAAATACCAACTCAAGCCAACCTGAAATGAATAAAAGCAACCCCTGACACAGTGTTTCGCTCTAATTAGAGCTCTTCAGAGAGGTATAGCTTTGTCCAGACACAAGGGAGCACCCAGTATTAAGTCAAAACAAAACCCTTTCAGGCATAGAGTGACGCATAAATTATGCAAAAAAGAAGGAGAGAACTCTGGGTAGGTCTCAGTTTAGGTGGAAAGCAGCTCCTGTTAGAGCACTCTCAACACCAGCGACACTCTAGATCTGCTCACCTCAAATGTCTGTTTTTCTATCAAAGTTTTTAAGCGTAGGATTAGACAGTGCTATCCGTGCCGAGATAGAAAATGACAAAGTCTTTCGCCATTTAAACAGCAAAGTCTTTAAGCATAGGACTAGTACAGTACAGTCCTTGCCGAGCTGTCAAATAACAAAAGCCATTTATCACTCCAGGCACAATATTACAGCTTTGAATTGGTAAAATACCAACTCAAGCCAACCTGAAATGAATAAAAGCAACCCCTGACACAGTGTTTCGCTCTAATTAGAGCTCTTCAGAGAGGTATAGCTTTGTCCAGACACAAGGGAGCACCCAGTATTAAGTCAAAACAAAACCCTTTCAGGCATAGAGTGACGCATAAATTATGCAAAAAAGAAGGAGAGAACTCTGGGTAGGTCTCAGTTTAGGTGGAAAGCAGCTCCTGTTAGAGCACTCTCAACACCAGCGACACTCTAGATCTGCTCACCTCAAATGTCTGTTTTTCTATCAAAGTTTTTAAGCGTAGGATTAGACAGTGCTATCCATGCCGAGATAGAAAATGACAATGTCTTTCGCCATTTAAACAGCAAAGTCTTTAAGCATAGGACTAGTACAGTACAGTCCTTGCCGAGCTGTCAAATAACAAAAGCCATTTATCACTCCAGGCACAATATTACAGCTTTGAATTGATAAAATACCAACTCAAGCCAACCTGAAATGAATAAAAGCAACCCCTGACACAGTGTTTCGCTCTAATTAGAGGTCTTCAGAGAGGTATAGCTTTGTCCAGACACAAGGGAGCACCCAGTATTAAGTCAAAACAAAACCCTTTCAGGCATAGAGTGACGCATAAATTATGCAAAAAAGAAGGAGAGAACTCTGGGTAGGTCTCAGTTTAGGTGGAAAGCAGCTCCTGTTAGAGCACTCTCAACACCAGCGACACTCTAGATCTGCTCACCTCAAATGTCTGTTTTTCTATCAAAGTTTTTAAGCGTAGGATTAGACAGTGCTATCCATGCCGAGATAGAAAATGACAAAGTCTTTCGCCATTTAAACAGCAAAGTCTTTAAGCATAGGACTAGTACAGTACAGTCCTTGCCGAGCTGTCAAATAACAAAAGCCATTTATCACCCCAGGCACAATATTACAGCTTTGAATTGGTAAAATACCAACTCAAGCCAACCTGAAATGAATAAAAGCAACCCCTGACACAGTGTTTCGCTCTAATTAGAGCTCTTCAGAGAGGTATAGCTTTGTCCAGACACAAGGGAGCACCCAGTATTAAGTCAAAACAAAACCCTTTCAGGCATAGAGTGACGCATAAATTATGCAAAAAAGAAGGAGAGAACTCTGGGTAGGTCTCAGTTTAGGTGGAAAGCAGCTCCTGTTAGAGCACTCTCAACACCAGCGACACTCTAGATCTGCTCACCTCAAATGTCTGTTTTTCTATCAAAGTTTTTAAGCGTAGGATTAGACAGTGCTATCCATGCCGAGATAGAAAATGACAAAGTCTTTCGCCATTTAAACAGCAAAGTCTTTAAGCATAGGACTAGTACAGTACAGTCCTTGCCGAGCTGTCAAATAACAAAAGCCATTTATCACTCCAGGCACAATATTACAGCTTTGAATTGGTAAACTACCAACTCAAGCCAACCTGAAATGAATAAAAGCAACCCCTGACACAGTGTTTCACTCTAATTAGAGCTCTTCAGAGAGGTATAGCTTTGTCCAGACACAAGGGAGCACCCAGTATTAAGTCAAAACAAAACCCTTTCAGGCATAGAGTGACGCATAAATTATGCAAAAAAGAAGGAGAGAACTCTGGGTAGGTCTCAGTTTAGGTGGAAAGCAGCTCCTGTTAGAGCACTCTCAACACCAGCGACACTCTAGATCTGCTCACCTCAAATGTCTGTTTTTCTATCAAAGTTTTTAAGCGTAGGATTAGACAGTACTATCCGTGCCGAGATAGAAAATGACAAAGTCTTTCGCCATTTAAACAGCAAAGTCTTTAAGCATAGGACTAGTACAGTACAGTCCTTGCCGAGCTGTCAAATAACAAAAGCCATTTATCACTCCAGGCACAATATTACAGCTTTGAATTGGTAAAATACCAACTCAAGCCAACCTGAAATGAATAAAAGCAACCCCTGACACAGTGTTTCGCTCTAATTAGAGCTCTTCAGAGAGGTATAGCTTTGTCCAGACACAAGGGAGCACCCAGTATTAAGTCAAAACAAAACCCTTTCAGGCATAGAGTGACGCATAAATTATGCAAAAAAGAAAGAGAGAACTCTGGGTAGGTCTCAGTTTAGGTGGAAAGCAGCTCCTGTTAGAGCACTCTCAACACCAGCGACACTCTAGATCTGCTCACCTCAAATGTCTGTTTTTCTATCAAAGTTTTTAAGCGTAGGATTAGACAGTGCTATCCATGCCGAGATAGAAAATGACAAAGTCTTTCGCCATTTAAACAGCAAAGTCTTTAAGCATAGGACTAGTACAGTACAGTCCTTGCCGAGCTGTCAAATAACAAAAGCCATGTATCACTCCAGGCACAATATTACAGCTTTGAATTGGTAAAATACCAACTCAAGCCAACCTGAAATGAATAAAAGCAACCCCTGACACAGTGTTTCGCTCTAATTAGAGCTCTTCAGAGAGGTATAGCTTTGTCCAGACACAAGGGAGCACCCAGTATTAAGTCAAAACAAAACCCTTTCAGGCATAGAGTGACGCATAAATTATGCAAAAAAGAAGGAGAGAACTCTGGGTAGGTCTCAGTTTAGGTGGAAAGCAGCTCCTGTTAGAGCACTCTCAACACCAGCGACACTCTAGATCTGCTCACCTCAAATGTCTGTTTTTCTATCAAAGTTTTTAAGCGTAGGATTAGACAGTGCTATCCATGCCGAGATAGAAAATGACAAAGTCTTTCGCCATTTAAACAGCAAAGTCTTTAAGCATAGGACTAGTACAGTACAGTCCTTGCCGAGCTGTCAAATAACAAAAGCCATTTATCACTCCAGGCACAATATTACAGCTTTGAATTGGTAAAATACCAACTCAAGCCAACCTGAAATGAATAAAAGCAACCCCTGACACAGTGTTTCGCTCTAATTAGAGCTCTTCAGAGAGGTATAGCTTTGTCCAGACACAAGGGAGCACCCAGTATTAAGTCAAAACAAAACCCTTTCAGGCATAGAGTGACGCATAAATTATGCAAAAAAGAAGGAGAGAACTCTGGGTAGGTCTCAGTTTAGGTGGAAAGCAGCTCCTGTTAGAGCACTCTCAACACCAGCGACACTCTAGATCTGCTCACCTCAAATGTCTGTTTTTCTATCAAAGTTTTTAAGCGTAGGATTAGACAGTACTATCCATGCCGAGATAGAAAATGACAAAGTCTTTCGCCATTTAAACAGCAAAGTCTTTAAGCATAGGACTAGTACAGTACAGTCCTTGCCGAGCTGTCAAATAACAAAAGCCATTTATCACTCCAGGCACAATATTACAGCTTTGAATTGGTAAAATACCAACTCAAGCCAACCTGAAATGAATAAAAGCAACCCCTGACACAGTGTTTCGCTCTAATTAGAGCTCTTCAGAGAGGTATAGCTTTGTCCAGACACAAGGGAGCACCCAGTATTAAGTCAAAACAAAACCCTTTCAGGCATAGAGTGACGCATAAATTATGCCAAAAAGAAGGAGAGAACTCTGGGTAGGTCTCAGTTTAGGTGGAAAGCAGCTCCTGTTAGAGCACTCTCAACACCAGCGACACTCTAGATCTGCTCACCTCAAATGTCTGTTTTTCTATCAAAGTTTTTAAGCGTAGGATTAGACAGTGCTATCCATGCCGAGATAGAAAATGACAAAGTCTTTCGCCATTTAAACAGCAAAGTCTTTAAGCATAGGACTAGTACAGTACAGTCCTTGCCGAGCTGTCAAATAACAAAAGCCATTTATCACTCCAGGCACAATATTACAGCTTTGAATTGGTAAAATACCAACTCAAGCCAACCTGAAATGAATAAAAGCAACCCCTGACACAGTGTTTCGCTCTAATTAGAGCTCTTCAGAGAGGTATAGCTTTGTCCAGACACAAGGGAGCACCCAGTATTAAGTCAAAACAAAACCCTTTCAGGCATAGAGTGACGCATAAATTATGCAAAAAAGAAGGAGAGAACTCTGGATAGGTCTCAGTTTAGGTGGAAAGCAGCTCCTGTTAGAGCACTCTCAACACCAGCGACACTCTAGATCTGCTCACCTCAAATGTCTGTTTTTCTATCAAAGTTTTTAAGCGTAGGATTAGACAGTGCTATCCGTGCCGAGATAGAAAATGACAAAGTCTTTCGCCATTTAAACAGCAAAGTCTTTAAGCATAGGACTAGTACAGTACAGTCCTTGCCGAGCTGTCAAATAACAAAAGCCATTTATCACTCCAGGCACAATATTACAGCTTTGAATTGGTAAAATACCAACTCAAGCCAACCTGAAATGAATAAAAGCAACCCCTGACACAGTGTTTCGCTCTAATTAGAGCTCTTCAGAGAGGTATAGCTTTGTCCAGACACAAGGGAGCACCCAGTATTAAGTCAAAACAAAACCCTTTCAGGCATAGAGTGACGCATAAATTATGCAAAAAAGAAGGAGAGAACTCTGGGTAGGTCTCAGTTTAGGTGGAAAGCAGCTCCTGTTAGAGCACTCTCAACACCAGCGACACTCTAGATCTGCTCACCTCAAATGTCTGTTTTTCTATCAAAGTTTTTAAGCGTAGGATTAGACAGTGCTATCCATGCCGAGATAGAAAATGACAAAGTCTTTCGCCATTTAAACAGCAAAGTCTTTAAGCATAGGACTAGTACAGTACAGTCCTTGCCGAGCTGTCAAATAACAAAAGCCATTTATCACTCCAGGCACAATATTACAGCTTTGAATTGGTAAAATACCAACTCAAGCCAACCTGAAATGAATAAAAGCAACCCCTGACACAGTGTTTCGCTCTAATTAGAGCTCTTCAGAGAGGTATAGCTTTGTCCAGACACAAGGGAGCACCCAGTATTAAGTCAAAACAAAACCCTTTCAGGCATAGAGTGACGCATAAATTATGCAAAAAAGAAGGAGAGAACTCTGGGTAGGTCTCAGTTTAGGTGGAAAGCAGCTCCTGTTAGAGCACTCTCAACACCAGCGACACTCTAGATCTGCTCACCTCAAATGTCTGTTTTTCTATCAAAGTTTTTAAGCGTAGGATTAGACAGTACTATCCATGCCGAGATAGAAAATGACAAAGTCTTTCGCCATTTAAACAGCAAAGTCTTTAAGCATAGGACTAGTACAGTACAGTCCTTGCCGAGCTGTCAAATAACAAAAGCCATTTATCACTCCAGGCACAATATTACAGCTTTGAATTGGTAAAATACCAACTCAAGCCAACCTGAAATGAATAAAAGTAACCCCTGACACAGTGTTTCACTCTAATTAGAGCTCTTCAGAGAGGTATAGCTTTGTCCAGACACAAGGGAGCACCCAGTATTAAGTCAAAACAAAACCCTTTCAGGCATAGAGTGACGCATAAATTATGCAAAAAAGAAGGAGAGAACTCTGGGTAGGTCTCAGTTTAGGTGGAAAGCAGCTCCTGTTAGAGCACTCTCAACACCAGCGACACTCTAGATCTGCTCACCTCAAATGTCTGTTTTTCTATCAAAGTTTTTAAGCGTAGGATTAGACAGTACTATCTGTGCCGAGATAGAAAATGACAAAGTCTTTCGCCATTTAAACAGCAAAGTCTTTAAGCATAGGACTAGTACAGTACAGTCCTTGCCGAGCTGTCAAATAACAAAAGCCATTTATCACTCCAGGCACAATATTACAGCTTTGAATTGGTAAAATACCAACTCAAGCCAACCTGAAATGAATAAAAGCAACCCCTGACACAGTGTTTCGCTCTAATTAGAGCTCTTCAGAGAGGTATAGCTTTGTCCAGACACAAGGGAGCACCCAGTATTAAGTCAAAACAAAACCCTTTCAGGCATAGAGTGACGCATAAATTATGCCAAAAAGAAGGAGAGAACTCTGGGTAGGTCTCAGTTTAGGTGGAAAGCAGCTCCTGTTAGAGCACTCTCAACACCAGCGACACTCTAGATCTGCTCACCTCAAATGTCTGTTTTTCTATCAAAGTTTTTAAGCGTAGGATTAGACAGTGCTATCCATGCCGAGATAGAAAATGACAAAGTCTTTCGCCATTTAAACAGCAAAGTCTTTAAGCATAGGACTAGTACAGTACAGTCCTTGCCGAGCTGTCAAATAACAAAAGCCATTTATCACTCCAGGCACAATATTACAGCTTTGAATTGGTAAAATACCAACTCAAGCCAACCTGAAATGAATAAAAGCAACCCCTGACACAGTGTTTCGCTCTAATTAGAGCTCTTCAGAGAGGTATAGCTTTGTCCAGACACAAGGGAGCACCCAGTATTAAGTCAAAACAAAACCCTTTCAGGCATAGAGTGACGAATAAATTATGCAAAAAAGAAGGAGAGAACTCTGGATAGGTCTCAGTTTAGGTGGAAAGCAGCTCCTGTTAGAGCACTCTCAACACCAGCGACACTCTAGATCTGCTCACCTCAAATGTCTGTTTTTCTATCAAAGTTTTTAAGCGTAGGATTAGACAGTGCTATCCGTGCCGAGATAGAAAATGACAAAGTCTTTCGCCATTTAAACAGCAAAGTCTTTAAGCATAGGACTAGTACAGTACAGTCCTTGCCGAGCTGTCAAATAACAAAAGCCATTTATCACTCCAGGCACAATATTACAGCTTTGAATTGGTAAAATACCAACTCAAGCCAACCTGAAATGAATAAAAGCAACCCCTGACACAGTGTTTCGCTCTAATTAGAGCTCTTCAGAGAGGTATAGCTTTGTCCAGACACAAGGGAGCACCCAGTATTAAGTCAAAACAAAACCCTTTCAGGCATAGAGTGACGCATAAATTATGCAAAAAAGAAGGAGAGAACTCTGGGTAGGTCTCAGTTTAGGTGGAAAGCAGCTCCTGTTAGAGCACTCTCAACACCAGCGACACTCTAGATCTGCTCACCTCAAATGTCTGTTTTTCTATCAAAGTTTTTAAGCGTAGGATTAGACAGTGCTATCCATGCCGAGATAGAAAATGACAAAGTCTTTCGTCATTTAAACAGCAAAGTCTTTAAGCATAGGACTAGTACAGTACAGTCCTTGCCGAGCTGTCAAATAACAAAAGCCATTTATCACTCCAGGCACAATATTACAGCTTTGAATTGGTAAAATACCAACTCAAGCCAACCTGAAATGAATAAAAGCAACCCCTGACACAGTGTTTCGCTCTAATTAGAGCTCTTCAGAGAGGTATAGCTTTGTCCAGACACAAGGGAGCACCCAGTATTAAGTCAAAACAAAACCCTTTCAGGCATAGAGTGACGCATAAATTATGCAAAAAAGAAGGAGAGAACTCTGGGTAGGTCTCAGTTTAGGTGGAAAGCAGCTCCTGTTAGAGCACTCTCAACACCAGCGACACTCTAGATCTGCTCACCTCAAATGTCTGTTTTTCTATCAAAGTTTTTAAGCGTAGGATTAGACAGTGCTATCCGTGCCGAGATAGAAAATGACAAAGTCTTTCGCCATTTAAACAGCAAAGTCTTTAAGCATAGGACTAGTACAGTACAGTCCTTGCCGAGCTGTCAAATAACAAAAGCCATTTATCACTCCAGGCACAATATTACAGCTTTGAATTGGTAAAATACCAACTCAAGCCAACCTGAAATGAATAAAAGCAACCCCTGACACAGTGTTTCGCTCTAATTAGAGCTCTTCAGAGAGGTATAGCTTTGTCCAGACACAAGGGAGCACCCAGTATTAAGTCAAAACAAAACCCTTTCAGGCATAGAGTGACGCATAAATTATGCAAAAAAGAAGGAGAGAACTCTGGGTAGGTCTCAGTTTAGGTGGAAAGCAGCTCCTGTTAGAGCATTCTCAACACCAGCGACACTCTAGATCTGCTCACCTCAAATGTCTGTTTTTCTATCAAAGTTTTTAAGCGTAGGATTAGACAGTGCTATCCATGCCGAGATAGAAAATGACAATGTCTTTCGCCATTTAAACAGCAAAGTCTTTAAGCATAGGACTAGTACAGTACAGTCCTTGCCGAGCTGTCAAATAACAAAAGCCATTTATCACTCCAGGCACAATATTACAGCTTTGAATTGATAAAATACCAACTCAAGCCAACCTGAAATGAATAAAAGCAACCCCTGACACAGTGTTTCGCTCTAATTAGAGGTCTTCAGAGAGGTATAGCTTTGTCCAGACACAAGGGAGCACCCAGTATTAAGTCAAAACAAAACCCTTTCAGGCATAGAGTGACGCATAAATTATGCAAAAAAGAAGGAGAGAACTCTGGGTAGGTCTCAGTTTAGGTGGAAAGCAGCTCCTGTTAGAGCACTCTCAACACCAGCGACACTCTAGATCTGCTCACCTCAAATGTCTGTTTTTCTATCAAAGTTTTTAAGCGTAGGATTAGACAGTGCTATCCATGCCGAGATAGAAAATGACAAAGTCTTTCGCCATTTAAACAGCAAAGTCTTTAAGCATAGGACTAGTACAGTACAGTCCTTGCCGAGCTGTCAAATAACAAAAGCCATTTATCACCCCAGGCACAATATTACAGCTTTGAATTGGTAAAATACCAACTCAAGCCAACCTGAAATGAATAAAAGCAACCCCTGACACAGTGTTTCGCTCTAATTAGAGCTCTTCAGAGAGGTATAGCTTTGTCCAGACACAAGGGAGCACCCAGTATTAAGTCAAAACAAAACCCTTTCAGGCATAGAGTGACGCATAAATTATGCAAAAAAGAAGGAGAGAACTCTGGGTAGGTCTCAGTTTAGGTGGAAAGCAGCTCCTGTTAGAGCACTCTCAACACCAGCGACACTCTAGATCTGCTCACCTCAAATGTCTGTTTTTCTATCAAAGTTTTTAAGCGTAGGATTAGACAGTGCTATCCATGCCGAGATAGAAAATGACAAAGTCTTTCGCCATTTAAACAGCAAAGTCTTTAAGCATAGGACTAGTACAGTACAGTCCTTGCCGAGCTGTCAAATAACAAAAGCCATTTATCACTCCAGGCACAATATTACAGCTTTGAATTGGTAAACTACCAACTCAAGCCAACCTGAAATGAATAAAAGCAACCCCTGACACAGTGTTTCACTCTAATTAGAGCTCTTCAGAGAGGTATAGCTTTGTCCAGACACAAGGGAGCACCCAGTATTAAGTCAAAACAAAACCCTTTCAGGCATAGAGTGACGCATAAATTATGCAAAAAAGAAGGAGAGAACTCTGGGTAGGTCTCAGTTTAGGTGGAAAGCAGCTCCTGTTAGAGCACTCTCAACACCAGCGACACTCTAGATCTGCTCACCTCAAATGTCTGTTTTTCTATCAAAGTTTTTAAGCGTAGGATTAGACAGTACTATCCGTGCCGAGATAGAAAATGACAAAGTCTTTCGCCATTTAAACAGCAAAGTCTTTAAGCATAGGACTAGTACAGTACAGTCCTTGCCGAGCTGTCAAATAACAAAAGCCATTTATCACTCCAGGCACAATATTACAGCTTTGAATTGGTAAAATACCAACTCAAGCCAACCTGAAATGAATAAAAGCAACCCCTGACACAGTGTTTCGCTCTAATTAGAGCTCTTCAGAGAGGTATAGCTTTGTCCAGACACAAGGGAGCACCCAGTATTAAGTCAAAACAAAACCCTTTCAGGCATAGAGTGACGCATAAATTATGCAAAAAAGAAAGAGAGAACTCTGGGTAGGTCTCAGTTTAGGTGGAAAGCAGCTCCTGTTAGAGCACTCTCAACACCAGCGACACTCTAGATCTGCTCACCTCAAATGTCTGTTTTTCTATCAAAGTTTTTAAGCGTAGGATTAGACAGTGCTATCCATGCCGAGATAGAAAATGACAAAGTCTTTCGCCATTTAAACAGCAAAGTCTTTAAGCATAGGACTAGTACAGTACAGTCCTTGCCGAGCTGTCAAATAACAAAAGCCATGTATCACTCCAGGCACAATATTACAGCTTTGAATTGGTAAAATACCAACTCAAGCCAACCTGAAATGAATAAAAGCAACCCCTGACACAGTGTTTCGCTCTAATTAGAGCTCTTCAGAGAGGTATAGCTTTGTCCAGACACAAGGGAGCACCCAGTATTAAGTCAAAACAAAACCCTTTCAGGCATAGAGTGACGCATAAATTATGCAAAAAAGAAGGAGAGAACTCTGGGTAGGTCTCAGTTTAGGTGGAAAGCAGCTCCTGTTAGAGCACTCTCAACACCAGCGACACTCTAGATCTGCTCACCTCAAATGTCTGTTTTTCTATCAAAGTTTTTAAGCGTAGGATTAGACAGTGCTATCCATGCCGAGATAGAAAATGACAAAGTCTTTCGCCATTTAAACAGCAAAGTCTTTAAGCATAGGACTAGTACAGTACAGTCCTTGCCGAGCTGTCAAATAACAAAAGCCATTTATCACTCCAGGCACAATATTACAGCTTTGAATTGGTAAAATACCAACTCAAGCCAACCTGAAATGAATAAAAGCAACCCCTGACACAGTGTTTCGCTCTAATTAGAGCTCTTCAGAGAGGTATAGCTTTGTCCAGACACAAGGGAGCACCCAGTATTAAGTCAAAACAAAACCCTTTCAGGCATAGAGTGACGCATAAATTATGCAAAAAAGAAGGAGAGAACTCTGGGTAGGTCTCAGTTTAGGTGGAAAGCAGCTCCTGTTAGAGCACTCTCAACACCAGCGACACTCTAGATCTGCTCACCTCAAATGTCTGTTTTTCTATCAAAGTTTTTAAGCGTAGGATTAGACAGTACTATCCATGCCGAGATAGAAAATGACAAAGTCTTTCGCCATTTAAACAGCAAAGTCTTTAAGCATAGGACTAGTACAGTACAGTCCTTGCCGAGCTGTCAAATAACAAAAGCCATTTATCACTCCAGGCACAATATTACAGCTTTGAATTGGTAAAATACCAACTCAAGCCAACCTGAAATGAATAAAAGCAACCCCTGACACAGTGTTTCACTCTAATTAGAGCTCTTCAGAGAGGTATAGCTTTGTCCAGACACAAGGGAGCACCCAGTATTAAGTCAAAACAAAACCCTTTCAGGCATAGAGTGACGCATAAATTATGCAAAAAAGAAGGAGAGAACTCTGGGTAGGTCTCAGTTTAGGTGGAAAGCAGCTCCTGTTAGAGCACTCTCAACACCAGCGACACTCTAGATCTGCTCACCTCAAATGTCTGTTTTTCTATCAAAGTTTTTAAGCGTAGGATTAGACAGTACTATCCGTGCCGAGATAGAAAATGACAAAGTCTTTCGCCATTTAAACAGCAAAGTCTTTAAGCATAGGACTAGTACAGTACAGTCCTTGCCGAGCTGTCAAATAACAAAAGCCATTTATCACTCCAGGCACAATATTACAGCTTTGAATTGGTAAAATACCAACTCAAGCCAACCTGAAATGAATAAAAGCAACCCCTGACACAGTGTTTCGCTCTAATTAGAGCTCTTCAGAGAGGTATAGCTTTGTCCAGACACAAGGGAGCACCCAGTATTAAGTCAAAACAAAACCCTTTCAGGCATAGAGTGACGCATAAATTATGCAAAAAAGAAGGAGAGAACTCTGGGTAGGTCTCAGTTTAGGTGGAAAGCAGCTCCTGTTAGAGCACTCTCAACACCAGCGACACTCTAGATCTGCTCACCTCAAATGTCTGTTTTTCTATCAAAGTTTTTAAGCGTAGGATTAGACAGTGCTATCCATGCCGAGATAGAAAATGACAAAGTCTTTCGCCATTTAAACAGCAAAGTCTTTAAGCATAGGACTAGTACAGTACAGTCCTTGCCGAGCTGTCAAATAACAAAAGCCATTTATCACTCCAGGCACAATATTACAGCTTTGAATTGGTAAAATACCAACTCAAGCCAACCTGAAATGAATAAAAGCAACCCCTGACACAGTGTTTCGCTCTAATTAGAGCTCTTCAGAGAGGTATAGCTTTGTCCAAACACAAGGGAGCACCCAGTATTAAGTCAAAACAAAACCCTTTCAGGCATAGAGTGACGCATAAATTATGCAAAAAAGAAGGAGAGAACTCTGGGTAGGTCTCAGTTTAGGTGGAAAGCAGCTCCTGTTAGAGCACTCTCAACACCAGCGACACTCTAGATCTGCTCACCTCAAATGTCTGTTTTTCTATCAAAGTTTTTAAGCGTAGGATTAGACAGTACTATCCGTGCCGAGATAGAAAATGACAAAGTCTTTCGCCATTTAAACAGCAAAGTCTTTAAGCATAGGACTAGTACAGTACAGTCCTTGCCGAGCTGTCAAATAACAAAAGCCATTTATCACTCCAGGCACAATATTACAGCTTTGAATTGGTAAAATACCAACTCAAGCCAACCTGAAATGAATAAAAGCAACCCCTGACACAGTGTTTCGCTCTAATTAGAGCTCTTCAGAGAGGTATAGCTTTGTCCAGACACAAGGGAGCACCCAGTATTAAGTCAAAACAAAACCCTTTCAGGCATAGAGTGACGCATAAATTATGCAAAAAAGAAGGAGAGAACTCTGGGTAGGTCTCAGTTTAGGTGGAAAGCAGCTCCTGTTAGAGCACTCTCAACACCAGCGACACTCTAGATCTGCTCACCTCAAATGTCTGTTTTTCTATCAAAGTTTTTAAGCGTAGGATTAGACAGTGCTATCCATGCCGAGATAGAAAATGACAAAGTCTTTCGCCATTTAAACAGCAAAGTCTTTAAGCATAGGACTAGTACAGTACAGTCCTTGCCGAGCTGTCAAATAACAAAAGCCATGTATCACTCCAGGCACAATATTACAGCTTTGAATTGGTAAAATACCAACTCAAGCCAACCTGAAATGAATAAAAGCAACCCCTGACACAGTGTTTCGCTCTAATTAGAGCTCTTCAGAGAGGTATAGCTTTGTCCAGACACAAGGGAGCACCCAGTATTAAGTCAAAACAAACCCCTTTCAGGCATAGAGTGACGCATAAATTATGCAAAAAAGAAGGAGAGAACTCTGGGTAGGTCTCAGTTTAGGTGGAAAGCAGCTCCTGTTAGAGCACTCTCAACACCAGCGACACTCTAGATCTGCTCACCTCAAATGTCTGTTTTTCTATCAAAGTTTTTAAGCGTAGGATTAGACAGTACTATCCGTGCCGAGATAGAAAATGACAAAGTCTTTCGCCATTTAAACAGCAAAGTCTTTAAGCATAGGACTAGTACAGTACAGTCCTTGCCGAGCTGTCAAATAACAAAAGCCATTTATCACTCCAGGCACAATATTACAGCTTTGAATTGGTAAAATACCAACTCAAGCCAACCTGAAATGAATAAAAGCAACCCCTGACACAGTGTTTCGCTCTAATTAAAGCTCTTCAGAGAGGTATAGCTTTGTCCAGACACAAGGGAGCACCCAGTATTAAGTCAAAACAAAACCCTTTCAGGCATAGAGTGACGCATAAATTATGCAAAAAAGAAGGAGAGAACTCTGGGTAGGTCTCAGTTTAGGTGGAAAGCAGCTCCTGTTAGAGCACTCTCAACACCAGCGACACTCTAGATCTGCTCACCTCAAATGTCTGTTTTTCTATCAAAGTTTTTAAGCGTAGGATTAGACAGTGCTATCCATGCCGAGATAGAAAATGACAAAGTCTTTCGCCATTTAAACAGCAAAGTCTTTAAGCATAGGACTAGTACAGTACAGTCCTTGCCGAGCTGTCAAATAACAAAAGCCATTTATCACTCCAGGCACAATATTACAGCTTTGAATTGGTAAAATACCAACTCAAGCCAACCTGAAATGAATAAAAGCAACCCCTGACACAGTGTTTCGCTCTAATTAGAGCTCTTCAGAGAGGTATAGCTTTGTCCAGACACAAGGGAGCACCCAGTATTAAGTCAAAACAAAACCCTTTCAGGCATAGAGTGACGCATAAATTATGCAAAAAAGAAGGAGAGAACTCTGGATAGGTCTCAGTTTAGGTGGAAAGCAGATCCTGTTAGAGCACTCTCAACACCAGCGACACTCTAGATCTGCTCACCTCAAATGTCTGTTTTTCCATCAAAGTTTTTAAGCGTAGGATTAGACAGTACTATCCGTGCCGAGATAGAAAATGACAAAGTCTTTCGCCATTTAAACAGCAAAGTCTTTAAGCATAGGACTAGTACAGTACAGTCCTTGCCGAGCTGTCAAATAACAAAAGCCATTTATCACTCCAGGCACAATATTACAGCTTTGAATTGGTAAAATACCAACTCAAGCCAACCTGAAATGAATAAAAGCAACCCCTGACACAGTGTTTTGCTCTAATTAGAGCTCTTCAGAGAGGTATAGCTTTGCCAGACACAAGGGAGCACCCAGTATTAAGTCAAAACAAAACCCTTTCAGGCATAGAGTGACGCATAAATTATGCAAAAAAGAAGGAGAGAACTCTGGATAGGTCTCAGTTTAGGTGGAAAGCAGCTGCTGTTAGAGCACTCTCAACACCAGCGACACTCTAGATCTGCTCACCTCAAATGTCTGTTTTTCTATCAAAGTTTTTAAGCGTAGGATTAGACAGTGCTATCCGTGCCGAGATAGAAAATGACAAAGTCTTTCGCCATTTAAACAGCAAAGTCTTTAAGCATAGGACTAGAACAGTACAGTCCTTGCCGAGCTGTCAAATAACAAAAGCCATTTATCACTCCAGGCACAATATTACAGCTTTGAATTGGTAAAATACCAACTCAAGCCAACCTGAAATGAATAAAAGCAACCCCTGACACAGTGTTTCGCTCTAATTAGAGCTCTTCAGAGAGGTATAGCTTTGTCCAGACACAAGGGAGCACCCAGTATTAAGTCAAAACAAAACCCTTTCAGGCATAGAGTGACGCATAAATTATGCAAAAAAGAAGGAGAGAACTCTGGGTAGGTCTCAGTTTAGGTGGAAAGCAGCTCCTGTTAGAGCACTCTCAACACCAGCGACACTCTAGATCTGCTCACCTCAAATGTCTGTTTTTCTATCAAAGTTTTTAAGCGTAGGATTAGACAGTGCTATCCATGCCGAGATAGAAAATGACAAAGTCTTTCGCCATTTAAACAGCAAAGTCTTTAAGCATAGGACTAGTACAGTACAGTCCTTGCCGAGCTGTCAAATAACAAAAGCCATTTATCACGCCAGGCACAATATTACAGCTTTGAATTGGTAAAATACCAACTCAAGCCAACCTGAAATGAATAAAAGCAACCCCTGACACAGTGTTTCGCTCTAATTAGAGGTCTTCAGAGAGGTATAGCTTTGTCCAGACACAAGGGAGCACCCAGTATTAAGTCAAAACAAAACCCTTTCAGGCATAGAGTGACGCATAAATTATGCAAAAAAGAAGGAGAGAACTCTGGGTAGGTCTCAGTTTAGGTGGAAAGCAGCTCCTGTTAGAGCACTCTCAACACCAGCGACACTCTAGATCTGCTCACCTCAAATGTCTGTTTTTCTATCAAAGTTTTTAAGCGTAGGATTAGACAGTGCTATCCATGCCGAGATAGAAAATGACAAAGTCTTTCGCCATTTAAACAGCAAAGTCTTTAAGCATAGGACTAGTACAGTACAGTCCTTGCCGAGCTGTCAAATAACAAAAGCCATTTATCACTCCAGGCACAATATTACAGCTTTGAATTGGTAAAATACCAACTCAAGCCAACTTGAAATGAATAAAAGCAACCCCTGACACAGTGTTTCACTCTAATTAGAGCTCTTCAGAGAGGTATAGCTTTGTCCAGACACAAGGGAGCACCCAGTATTAAGTCAAAACAAAACCCTTTCAGGCATAGAGTGACGCATAAATTATGCAAAAAAGAAGGAGAGAACTCTGGATAGGTCTCAGTTTAGGTGGAAAGCAGCTCCTGTTAGAGCACTCTCAACACCAGCGACACTCTAGATCTGCTCACCTCAAATGTCTGTTTTTCTATCAAAGTTTTTAAGCGTAGGATTAGACAGTGCTATCCGTGCCGAGATAGAAAATGACAAAGTCTTTCGCCATTTAAACAGCAAAGTCTTTAAGCATAGGACTAGTACAGTACAGTCCTTGCCGAGCTGTCAAATAACAAAAGCCATTTATCACTCCAGGCACAATATTACAGCTTTGAATTGGTAAAATACCAACTCAAGCCAACCTGAAATGAATAAAAGCAACCCCTGACACAGTGTTTCGCTCTAATTAGAGCTCTTCAGAGAGGTATAGCTTTGTCCAGACACAAGGGAGCACCCAGTATTAAGTCAAAACAAAACCCTTTCAGGCATAGAGTGACGCATAAATTATGCAAAAAAGAAGGAGAGAACTCTGGGTAGGTCTCAGTTTAGGTGGAAAGCAGCTCCTGTTAGAGCACTCTCAACACCAGCGACACTCTAGATCTGCTCACCTCAAATGTCTGTTTTTCTATCAAAGTTTTTAAGCGTAGGATTAGACAGTGCTATCCATGCCGAGATAGAAAATGACAAAGTCTTTCGCCATTTAAACAGCAAAGTCTTTAAGCATAGGACTAGTACAGTACAGTCCTTGCCGAGCTGTCAAATAACAAAAGCCATTTATCACTCCAGGCACAATATTACAGCTTTGAATTGGTAAAATACCAACTCAAGCCAACCTGAAATGAATAAAAGCAACCCCTGACACAGTGTTTCGCTCTAATTAGAGGTCTTCAGAGAGGTATAGCTTTGTCCAGACACAAGGGAGCACCCAGTATTAAGTCAAAACAAAACCCTTTCAGGCATAGAGTGACGCATAAATTATGCAAAAAAGAAGGAGAGAACTCTGGGTAGGTCTCAGTTTAGGTGGAAAGCAGCTCCTGTTAGAGCACTCTCAACACCAGCGACACTCTAGATCTGCTCACCTCAAATGTCTGTTTTTCTATCAAAGTTTTTAAGCGTAGGATTAGACAGTGCTATCCATGCCGAGATAGAAAATGACAAAGTCTTTCGCCATTTAAACAGCAAAGTCTTTAAGCATAGGACTAGTACAGTACAGTCCTTGCCGAGCTGTCAAATAACAAAAGCCATTTTCACTCCAGGCACAATATTACAGCTTTGAATTGGTAAAATACCAACTCAAGCCAACCTGAAATGAATAAAAGCAACCCCTGACACAGTGTTTCGCTCTAATTAGAGCTCTTCAGAGAGGTATAGCTTTGTCCAGACACAAGGGAGCACCCAGTATTAAGTCAAAACAAAACCCTTTCAGGCATAGAGTGACGCATAAATTATGCAAAAAAGAAGGAGAGAACTCTGGGTAGGTCTCAGTTTAGGTGGAAAGCAGCTCCTGTTAGAGCACTCTCAACACCAGCGACACTCTAGATCTGCTCACCTCAAATGTCTGTTTTTCTATCAAAGTTTTTAAGCGTAGGATTAGACAGTGCTATCCATGCCGAGATGGAAAATGAAAAAGTCTTTCGCCATTTAAACAGCAAAGTCTTTAAGCATAGGACTAGTACAGTACAGTCCTTGCCGAGCTGTCAAATAACAAAAGCCATGTATCACTCCAGGCACAATATTACAGCTTTGAATTGGTAAAATACCAACTCAAGCCAACCTGAAATGAATAAAAGCAACCCCTGACACAGTGTTTCGCTCTAATTAGAGCTCTTCAGAGAGGTATAGCTTTGTCCAGACACAAGGGAGCACCCAGTATTAAGTCAAAACAAAACCCTTTCAGGCATAGAGTGACGCATAAATTATGCAAAAAAGAAGGAGAGAACTCTGGGTAGGTCTCAGTTTAGGTGGAAAGCAGCTCCTGTTAGAGCACTCTCAACACCAGCGACACTCTAGATCTGCTCACCTCAAATGTCTGTTTTTCTATCAAAGTTTTTAAGCGTAGGATTAGACAGTACTATCCATGCCGAGATAGAAAATGACAAAGTCTTTCGCCATTTAAACAGCAAAGTCTTTAAGCATAGGACTAGTACAGTACAGTCCTTGCCGAGCTGTCAAATAACAAAAGCCATTTATCACTCCAGGCACAATATTACAGCTTTGAATTGGTAAAATACCAACTCAAGCCAACCTGAAATGAATAAAAGCAACCCCTGACACAGTGTTTCACTCTAATTAGAGCTCTTCAGAGAGGTATAGCTTTGTCCAGACACAAGGGAGCACCCAGTATTAAGTCAAAACAAAACCCTTTCAGGCATAGAGTGACGCATAAATTATGCAAAAAAGAAGGAGAGAACTCTGGGTAGGTCTCAGTTTAGGTGGAAAGCAGCTCCTGTTAGAGCACTCTCAACACCAGCGACACTCTAGATCTGCTCACCTCAAATGTCTGTTTTTCTATCAAAGTTTTTAAGCGTAGGATTAGACAGTGCTATCCATGCCGAGATAGAAAATTACAAAGTCTTTCGCCATTTAAACAGCAAAGTCTTTAAGCATAGGACTAGTACAGTACAGTCCTTGCCGAGCTGTCAAATAACAAAAGCCATTTATCACTCCAGGCACAATATTACAGCTTTGAATTGGTAAAATACCAACTCAAGCCAACCTGAAATGAATAAAAGCAACCCCTGACACAGTGTTTCGCTCTAATTAGAGCTCTTCAGAGAGGTATAGCTTTGTCCAGACACAAGGGAGCACCCAGTATTAAGTCAAAACAAAACCCTTTCAGGCATTGAGTGACGCATAAATTATGCAAAAAAGAAGGAGAGAACTCTGGGTAGGTCTCAGTTTAGGTGGAAAGCAGCTCCTGTTAGAGCACTCTCAACACCAGCGACACTCTAGATCTGCTCACCTCAAATGTCTGTTTTTCTATCAAAGTTTTTAAGCGTAGGATTAGACAGTGCTATCCATGCCGAGATAGAAAATGACAAAGTCTTTCGCCATTTAAACAGCAAAGTCTTTAAGCATAGGACTAGTAGAGTACAGTCCTTGCCGAGCTGTCAAATAACAAAAGCCATTTATCACTCCAGGCACAATATTACAGCTTTGAATTGGTAAAATACCAACTCAAGCCAACCTGAAATGAATAAAAGCAACCCCTGACACAGTGTTTCACTCTAATTAGAGCTCTTCAGAGAGGTATAGCTTTGTCCAGACACAAGGGAGCACCCAGTATTAAGTCAAAACAAAACCCTTTCAGGCATAGAGTGACGCATAAATTATGCAAAAAAGAAGGAGAGAACTCTGGGTAGGTCTCAGTTTAGGTGGAAAGTAGCTCCTGTTAGAGCACTCTCAACACCAGCGACACTCTAAATCTGCTCACCTCAAATGTCTGTTTTTCTATCAAAGTTTTTAAGCGTAGGATTAGACAGTGCTATCCATGCCGAGATAGAAAATTACAAAGTCTTTCGCCATTTAAACAGCAAAGTCTTTAAGCATAGGACTAGTACAGTACAGTCCTTGCCGAGCTGTCAAATAACAAAAGCCATTTATCACTCCAGGCACAATATTACAGCTTTGAATTGGTAAAATACCAACTCAAGCCAACCTGAAATGAATAAAAGCCACCCCTGACACAGTGTTTCGCTCTAATTAGAGCTCTTCAGAGAGGTATTGCTTTGTCCAGACACAAGGGAGCACCCAGTATTAAGTCAAAACAAAACCCTTTCAGGCATAGAGTGACGCATAAATTATGCAAAAAAGAAGGAGAGAACTCTGGATAGGTCTCAGTTTAGGTGGAAAGCAGCTCCTGTTAGAGCACTCTCAACACCAGCGACACTCTAGATCTGCTCACCTCAAATGTCTGTTTTTCTATCAAAGTTTTTAAGCGTAGGATTAGACAGTGCTATCCGTGCCGAGATAGAAAATAACAAAGTCTTTCGCCATTTAAACAGCAAAGTCTTTAAGCATAGGACTAGTACAGTACAGTCCTTGCCGAGCTGTCAAATAACAAAAGCCATTTATCACTCCAGGCACAATATTACAGCTTTGAATTGGTAAAATACCAACTCAAGCCAACCTGAAATGAATAAAAGCAACCCCTGACACAGTGTTTCGCTCTAATTAGAGCTCTTCAGAGAGGTATAGCTTTGTCCAGACACAAGGGAGCACCCAGTATTAAGTCAAAACAAAACCCTTTCAGGCATAGAGTGACGCATAAATTATGCAAAAAAGAAGGAGAGAACTCTGGGTAGGTCTCAGTTTAGGTGGAAAGCAGCTCCTGTTAGAGCACTCTCAACACCAGCGACACTCTAGATCTGCTCACCTCAAATGTCTGTTTTTCTATCAAAGTTTTTAAGCGTAGGATTAGACAGTGCTATCCATGCCGAGATAGAAAATGACAAAGTCTTTCACCATTTAAACAGCAAAGTCTTTAAGCATAGGACTAGTACAGTACAGTCCTTGCCGAGCTGTCAAATAACAAAAGCCATTTATCACTCCAGGCACAATATTACAGCTTTGAATTGGTAAAATACCAACTCAAGCCAACCTGAAATGAATAAAAGCAACCCCTGACACAATGTTTCGCTCTAATTAGAGGTCTTCAGAGAGGTATAGCTTTGTCCAGACACAAGGGAGCACCCAGTATTAAGTCAAAACAAAACCCTTTCAGGCATAGAGTGACGCATAAATTATGCAAAAAAGAAGGAGAGAACACTGGGTAGGTCTCAGTTTAGGTGGAAAGCAGCTCCTGTTAGAGCACTCTCAACACCAGCGACACTCTAGATCTGCTCACCTCAAATGTCTGTTTTTCTATCAAAGTTTTTAAGCGTAGGATTAGACAGTGCTATCCATGCCGAGATAGAAAATGACAAAGTCTTTCGCCATTTAAACAGCAAAGTCTTTAAGCATAGGACTAGTACAGTACAGTCCTTGCCGAGCTGTCAAATAACAAAAGCCATTTATCACTCCAGGCACAATATTACAGCTTTGAATTGGTAAAATACCAACTCAAGCCAACCTGAAATGAATAAAAGCAACCCCTGACACAGTGTTTCGCTCTAATTAGAGCTCTTCAGAGAGGTATAGCTTTGTCCAGACACAAGGGAGCACCCAGTATTAAGTCAAAACAAAACCCTTTCAGGCATAGAGTGACGCATAAATTATGCAAAAAAGAAGGAGAGAACTCTGGGTAGGTCTCAGTTTAGGTGGAAAGCAGCTCCTGTTAGAGCACTCTCAACACCAGCGACACTCTAGATCTGCTCACCTCAAATGTCTGTTTTTCTATCAAAGTTTTTAAGCGTAGGATTAGACAGTGCTATCCATGCCGAGATAGAAAATGAAAAAGTCTTTCGCCATTTAAACAGCAAAGTCTTTAAGCATAGGACTAGTACAGTACAGTCCTTGCCGAGCTGTCAAATAACAAAAGCCATGTATCACTCCAGGCACAATATTACAGCTTTGATTGGTAAAATACCAACTCAAGCCAACCTGAAATGAATAAAAGCAACCCCTGACACAGTGTTTCGCTCTAATTAGAGCTCTTCAGAGAGGTATAGCTTTGTCCAGACACAAGGGAGCACCCAGTATTAAGTCAAAACAAAACCCTTTCAGGCATAGAGTGACGCATAAATTATGCAAAAAAGAAGGAGAGAACTCTGGGTAGGTCTCAGTTTAGGTGGAAAGCAGCTCCTGTTAGAGCACTCTCAACACCAGCGACACTCTAGATCTGCTCACCTCAAATGTCTGTTTTTCTATCAAAGTTTTTAAGCGTAGGATTAGACAGTGCTATCCATGCCGAGATAGAAAATGACAAAGTCTTTCGCCATTTAAACAGCAAAGTCTTTAAGCATAGGACTAGTACAGTACAGTCCTTGCCGAGCTGTCAAATAACAAAAGCCATTTATCACTCCAGGCACAATATTACAGCTTTGAATTGGTAAAATACCAACTCAAGCCAACCTGAAATGAATAAAAGCAACCCCTGACACAGTGTTTCACTCTAATTAGAGCTCTTCAGAGAGGTATAGCTTTGTCCAGACACAAGGGAGCACCCAGTATTAAGTCAAAACAAAACCCTTTCAGGCATAGAGTGACGCATAAATTATGCAAAAAAGAAGGAGAGAACTCTGGGTAGGTCTCAGTTTAGGTGGAAAGCAGCTCCTGTTAGAGCACTCTCAACACCAGCGACACTCTAGATCTGCTCACCTCAAATGTCTGTTTTTCTATCAAAGTTTTTAAGCGTAGGATTAGACAGTACTATCCATGCCGAGATAGAAAATGACAAAGTCTTTCGCCATTTAAACAGCAAAGTCTTTAAGCATAGGACTAGTACAGTACAATCCTTGCCGAGCTGTCAAATAACAAAATCCATTTATCACTCCAGGCACAATATTACAGCTTTGAATTGGTAAAATACCAACTCAAGCCAACCTGAAATGAATAAAAGCAACCCCTGACACAGTGTTTCGCTCTAATTAGAGCTCTTCAGAGAGGTATAGCTTTGTCCAGACACAAGGGAGCACCCAGTATTAAGTCAAAACAAAACCCTTTCAGGCATAGAGTGACGCATAAATTATGCAAAAAAGAAGGAGAGAACTCTGGGTAGGTCTCAGTTTAGGTGGAAAGCAGCTCCTGTTAGAGCACTCTCAACACCAGCGACACTCTAGATCTGCTCACCTCAAATGTCTGTTTTTCTATCAAAGTTTTTAAGCGTAGGATTAGACAGTACTATCCATGCCGAGATAGAAAATGACAAAGTCTTTCGCCATTTAAACAGCAAAGTCTTTAAGCATAGGACTAGTACAGTACAGTCCTTGCCGAGCTGTCAAATAACAAAAGCCATTTATCACTCCAGGCACAATATTACAGCTTTGAATTGGTAAAATACCAACTCAAGCCAACCTGAAATGAATAAAAGCAACCCCTGACACAGTGTTTCGCTCTAATTAGAGCTCTTCAGAGAGGTATAGCTTTGTCCAGACACAAGGGAGCACCCAGTATTAAGTCAAAACAAAACCCTTTCAGGCATAGAGTGACGCATAAATTATGCAAAAAAGAAGGAGAGAACTCTGGGTAGGTCTCAGTTTAGGTGGAAAGCAGCTCCTGTTAGAGCACTCTCAACACCAGCGACACTCTAGATCTGCTCACCTCAAATGTCTGTTTTTCTATCAAAGTTTTTAAGCGTAGGATTAGACAGTACTATCCATGCCGAGATAGAAAATGACAAAGTCTTTCGCCATTTAAACAGCAAAGTCTTTAAGCATAGGACTAGTACAGTACAGTCCTTGCCGAGCTGTCAAATAACAAAAGCCATTTATCACTCCAGGCACAATATTACAGCTTTGAATTGGTAAAATACCAACTCAAGCCAACCTGAAATGAATAAAAGCAACCCCTGACACAGTGTTTCACTCTAATTAGAGCTCTTCAGAGAGGTATAGCTTTGTCCAGACACAAGGGAGCACCCAGTATTAAGTCAAAACAAAACCCTTTCAGGCATAGAGTGACGCATAAATTATGCAAAAAAGAAGGAGAGAACTCTGGGTAGGTCTCAGTTTAGGTGGAAAGCAGCTCCTGTTAGAGCACTCTCAACACCAGCGACACTCTAGATCTGCTCACCTCAAATGTCTGTTTTTCTATCAAAGTTTTTAAGCGTAGGATTAGACAGTACTATCCGTGCCGAGATAGAAAATGACAAAGTCTTTCGCCATTTAAACAGCAAAGTCTTTAAGCATAGGACTAGTACAGTACAGTCCTTGCCGAGCTGTCAAATAACAAAAGCCATTTATCACTCCAGGCACAATATTACAGCTTTGAATTGGTAAAATACCAACTCAAGCCAACCTGAAATGAATAAAAGCAACCCCTGACACAGTGTTTCGCTCTAATTAGAGCTCTTCAGAGAGGTATAGCTTTGTCCAGACACAAGGGAGCACCCAGTATTAAGTCAAAACAAAACCCTTTCAGGCATAGAGTGACGCATAAATTATGCAAAAAAGAAGGAGAGAACTCTGGGTAGGTCTCAGTTTAGGTGGAAAGCAGCTCCTGTTAGAGCACTCTCAACACCAGCGACACTCTAGATCTGCTCACCTCAAATGTCTGTTTTTCTATCAAAGTTTTTAAGCGTAGGATTAGACAGTGCTATCCATGCCGAGATAGAAAATGACAAAGTCTTTCGCCATTTAAACAGCAAAGTCTTTAAGCATAGGACTAGTACAGTACAGTCCTTGCCGAGCTGTCAAATAACAAAAGCCATTTATCACTCCAGGCACAATATTACAGCTTTGAATTGGTAAAATACCAACTCAAGCCAACCTGAAATGAATAAAAGCAACCCCTGACACAGTGTTTCGCTCTAATTAGAGCTCTTCAGAGAGGTATAGCTTTGTCCAGACACAAGGGAGCACCCAGTATTAAGTCAAAACAAAACCCTTTCAGGCATAGAGTGACGCATAAATTATGCAAAAAAGAAGGAGAGAACTCTGGGTAGGTCTCAGTTTAGGTGGAAAGCAGCTCCTGTTAGAGCACTCTCAACACCAGCGACACTCTAGATCTGCTCACCTCAAATGTCTGTTTTTCTATCAAAGTTTTTAAGCGTAGGATTAGACAGTGCTATCCATGCCGAGATAGAAAATGACAAAGTCTTTCGCCATTTAAACAGCAAAGTCTTTAAGCATAGGACTAGTACAGTACAGTCCTTGCCGAGCTGTCAAATAACAAAAGCCATTTATCACTCCAGGCACAATATTACAGCTTTGAATTGGTAAAATACCAACTCAAGCCAACCTGAAATGAATAAAAGCAACCCCTGACACAGTGTTTCGCTCTAATTAGAGCTCTTCAGAGAGGTGTAGCTTTGTCCAAACACAAGGGAGCACCCAGTATTAAGTCAAAACAAAACCCTTTCAGGCATAGAGTGACGCATAAATTATGCAAAAAAGAAGGAGAGAACTCTGGGTAGGTCTCAGTTTAGGTGGAAAGCAGCTCCTGTTAGAGCACTCTCAACACCAGCGACACTCTAGATCTGCTCACCTCAAATGTCTGTTTTTCTATCAAAGTTTTTAAGCGTAGGATTAGACAGTGCTATCCGTGCCGAGATAGAAAATGACAAAGTCTTTCGCCATTTAAACAGCAAAGTCTTTAAGCATAGGACTAGAACAGTACAGTCCTTGCCGAGCTGTCAAATAACAAAAGCCATTTATCACTCCAGGCACAATATTACAGCTTTGAATTGGTAAAATACCAACTCAAGCCAACCTGAAATGAATAAAAGCAACCCCTGACACAGTGTTTCGCTCTAATTAGAGCTCTTCAGAGAGGTATAGCTTTGTCCAGACACAAGGGAGCACCCAGTATTAAGTCAAAACAAAACCCTTTCAGGCATAGAGTGACGCATAAATTATGCAAAAAAGAAGGAGAGAACTCTGGGTAGGTCTCAGTTTAGGTGGAAAGCAGCTCCTGTTAGAGCACTCTCAACACCAGCGACACTCTAGATCTGCTCACCTCAAATGTCTGTTTTTCTATCAAAGTTTTTAAGCGTAGGATTAGACAGTGCTATCCATGCCGAGATAGAAAATGACAAAGTCTTTCGCCATTTAAACAGCAAAGTCTTTAAGCATAGGACTAGTACAGTACAGTCCTTGCCGAGCTGTCAAATAACAAAAGCCATTTATCACGCCAGGCACAATATTACAGCTTTGAATTGGTAAAATACCAACTCAAGCCAACCCCTGACACAGTGTTTCGCTCTAATTAGAGGTCTTCAGAGAGGTATAGCTTTGTCCAGACACAAGGGAGCACCCAGTATTAAGTCAAAACAAAAACCTTTCAGGCATAGAGTGACGCATAAATTATGCAAAAAAGAAGGAGAGAACTCTGGGTAGGTCTCAGTTTAGGTGGAAAGCAGCTCCTGTTAGAGCACTCTCAACACCAGCGACACTCTAGATCTGCTCACCTCAAATGTCTGTTTTTCTATCAAAGTTTTTAAGCGTAGGATTAGACAGTGCTATCCATGCCGAGATAGAAAATGACAAAGTCTTTCGCCATTTAAACAGCAAAGTCTTTAAGCATAGGACTAGTACAGTACAGTCCTTGCCGAGCTGTCAAAAACCAAAAGCCATTTATCACTCCAGGCACAATATTACAGCTTTGAATTGGTAAAATACCAACTCAAGCCAACCTGAAATGAATAAAAGCAACCCCTGACACAGTGTTTCACTCTAATTAGAGCTCTTCAGAGAGGTATAGCTTTGTCCAGACACAAGGGAGCACCCAGTATTAAGTCAAAACAAAACCCTTTCAGGCATAGAGTGACGCATAAATTATGCAAAAAAGAAGGAGAGAACTCTGGATAGGTCTCAGTTTAGGTGGAAAGCAGCTCCTGTTAGAGCACTCTCAACACCAGCGACACTCTAGATCTGCTCACCTCAAATGTCTGTTTTTCTATCAAAGTTTTTAAGCGTAGGATTAGACAGTGCTATCCGTGCCGAGATAGAAAATGACAAAGTCTTTCGCCATTTAAACAGCAAAGTCTTTAAGCATAGGACTAGTACAGTACAGTCCTTGCCGAGCTGTCAAATAACAAAAGCCATTTATCACTCCAGGCACAATATTACAGCTTTGAATTGGTAAAATACCAACTCAAGCCAACCTGAAATGAATAAAAGCAACCCCTGACACAGTGTTTCGCTCTAATTAGAGCTCTTCAGAGAGGTATAGCTTTGTCCAGACACAAGGGAGCACCCAGTATTAAGTCAAAACAAAACCCTTTCAGGCATAGAGTGACGCATAAATTATGCAAAAAAGAAGGAGAGAACTCTGGGTAGGTCTCAGTTTAGGTGGAAAGCAGCTCCTGTTAGAGCACTCTCAACACCAGCGACACTCTAGATCTGCTCACCTCAAATGTCTGTTTTTCTATCAAAGTTTTTAAGCGTAGGATTAGACAGTGCTATCCATGCCGAGATAGAAAATGACAAAGTCTTTCGCCATTTAAACAGCAAAGTCTTTAAGCATAGGACTAGTACAGTACAGTCCTTGCCGAGCTGTCAAATAACAAAAGCCATTTATCACTCCAGGCACAATATTACAGCTTTGAATTGGTAAAATACCAACTCAAGCCAACCTGAAATGAATAAAAGCAACCCCTGACACAGTGTTTCGCTCTAATTAGAGGTCTTCAGAGAGGTATAGCTTTGTCCAGACACAAGGGAGCACCCAGTATTAAGTCAAAACAAAACCCTTTCAGGCATAGAGTGACGCATAAATTATGCAAAAAAGAAGGAGAGAACTCTGGGTAGGTCTCAGTTTAGGTGGAAAGCAGCTCCTGTTAGAGCACTCTCAACACCAGCGACACTCTAGATCTGCTCACCTCAAATGTCTGTTTTTCTATCAAAGTTTTTAAGCGTAGGATTAGACAGTGCTATCCATGCCGAGATAGAAAATGACAAAGTCTTTCGCCATTTAAACAGCAAAGTCTTTAAGCATAGGACTAGTACAGTACAGTCCTTGCCGAGCTGTCAAATAACAAAAGCCATTTTCACTCCAGGCACAATATTACAGCTTTGAATTGGTAAAATACCAACTCAAGCCAACCTGAAATGAATAAAAGCAACCCCTGACACAGTGTTTCGCTCTAATTAGAGCTCTTCAGAGAGGTATAGCTTTGTCCAGACACAAGGGAGCACCCAGTATTAAGTCAAAACAAAACCCTTTCAGGCATAGAGTGACGCATAAATTATGCAAAAAAGAAGGAGAGAACTCTGGGTAGGTCTCAGTTTAGGTGGAAAGCAGCTCCTGTTAGAGCACTCTCAACACCAGCGACACTCTAGATCTGCTCACCTCAAATGTCTGTTTTTCTATCAAAGTTTTTAAGCGTAGGATTAGACAGTGCTATCCATGCCGAGATAGAAAATGAAAAAGTCTTTCGCCATTTAAACAGCAAAGTCTTTAAGCATAGGACTAGTACAGTACAGTCCTTGCCGAGCTGTCAAATAACAAAAGCCATGTATCACTCCAGGCACAATATTACAGCTTTGAATTGGTAAAATACCAACTCAAGCCAACCTGAAATGAATAAAAGCAACCCCTGACACAGTGTTTCGCTCTAATTAGAGCTCTTCAGAGAGGTATAGCTTTGTCCAGACACAAGGGAGCACCCAGTATTAAGTCAAAACAAAACCCTTTCAGGCATAGAGTGACGCATAAATTATGCAAAAAAGAAGGAGAGAACTCTGGGTAGGTCTCAGTTTAGGTGGAAAGCAGCTCCTGTTAGAGCACTCTCAACACCAGCGACACTCTAGATCTGCTCACCTCAAATGTCTGTTTTTCTATCAAAGTTTTTAAGCGTAGGATTAGACAGTACTATCCATGCCGAGATAGAAAATGACAAAGTCTTTCGCCATTTAAACAGCAAAGTCTTTAAGCATAGGACTAGTACAGTACAGTCCTTGCCGAGCTGTCAAATAACAAAAGCCATTTATCACTCCAGGCACAATATTACAGCTTTGAATTGGTAAAATACCAACTCAAGCCAACCTGAAATGAATAAAAGCAACCCCTGACACAGTGTTTCACTCTAATTAGAGCTCTTCAGAGAGGTATAGCTTTGTCCAGACACAAGGGAGCACCCAGTATTAAGTCAAAACAAAACCCTTTCAGGCATAGAGTGACGCATAAATTATGCAAAAAAGAAGGAGAGAACTCTGGGTAGGTCTCAGTTTAGGTGGAAAGCAGCTCCTGTTAGAGCACTCTCAACACCAGCGACACTCTAGATCTGCTCACCTCAAATGTCTGTTTTTCTATCAAAGTTTTTAAGCGTAGGATTAGACAGTGCTATCCATGCCGAGATAGAAAATTACAAAGTCTTTCGCCATTTAAACAGCAAAGTCTTTAAGCATAGGACTAGTACAGTACAGTCCTTGCCGAGCTGTCAAATAACAAAAGCCATTTATCACTCCAGGCACAATATTACAGCTTTGAATTGGTAAAATACCAACTCAAGCCAACCTGAAATGAATAAAAGCAACCCCTGACACAGTGTTTCGCTCTAATTAGAGCTCTTCAGAGAGGTATAGCTTTGTCCAGACACAAGGGAGCACCCAGTATTAAGTCAAAACAAAACCCTTTCAGGCATTGAGTGACACATAAATTATGCAAAAAAGAAGGAGAGAACTCTGGGTAGGTCTCAGTTTAGGTGGAAAGCAGCTCCTGTTAGAGCACTCTCAACACCAGCGACACTCTAGATCTGCTCACCTCAAATGTCTGTTTTTCTATCAAAGTTTTTAAGCGTAGGATTAGACAGTGCTATCCATGCCGAGATAGAAAATGACAAAGTCTTTCGCCATTTAAACAGCAAAGTCTTTAAGCATAGGACTAGTAGAGTACAGTCCTTGCCGAGCTGTCAAATAACAAAAGCCATTTATCACTCCAGGCACAATATTACAGCTTTGAATTGGTAAAATACCAACTCAAGCCAACCTGAAATGAATAAAAGCAACCCCTGACACAGTGTTTCACTCTAATTAGAGCTCTTCAGAGAGGTATAGCTTTGTCCAGACACAAGGGAGCACCCAGTATTAAGTCAAAACAAAACCCTTTCAGGCATAGAGTGACGCATAAATTATGCAAAAAAGAAGGAGAGAACTCTGGGTAGGTCTCAGTTTAGGTGGAAAGTAGCTCCTGTTAGAGCACTCTCAACACCAGCGACACTCTAAATCTGCTCACCTCAAATGTCTGTTTTTCTATCAAAGTTTTTAAGCGTAGGATTAGACAGTGCTATCCATGCCGAGATAGAAAATGACAAAGTCTTTCGCCATTTAAACAGCAAAGTCTTTAAGCATAGGACTAGTACAGTACAGTCCTTGCCGAGCTGTCAAATAACAAAAGCCATTTATCACTCCAGGCACAATATTACAGCTTTGAATTGGTAAAATACCAACTCAAGCCAACCTGAAATGAATAAAAGCCACCCCTGACACAGTGTTTCGCTCTAATTAGAGCTCTTCAGAGAGGTATTGCTTTGTCCAGACACAAGGGAGCACCCAGTATTAAGTCAAAACAAAACCCTTTCAGGCATAGAGTGACGCATAAATTATGCAAAAAAGAAGGAGAGAACTCTGGATAGGTCTCAGTTTAGGTGGAAAGCAGCTCCTGTTAGAGCACTCTCAACACCAGCGACACTCTAGATCTGCTCACCTCAAATGTCTGTTTTTCTATCAAAGTTTTTAAGCGTAGGATTAGACAGTGCTATCCGTGCCGAGATAGAAAATAACAAAGTCTTTCGCCATTTAAACAGCAAAGTCTTTAAGCATAGGACTAGTACAGTACAGTCCTTGCCGAGCTGTCAAATAACAAAAGCCATTTATCACTCCAGGCACAATATTACAGCTTTGAATTGGTAAAATACCAACTCAAGCCAACCTGAAATGAATAAAAGCAACCCCTGACACAGTGTTTCGCTCTAATTAGAGCTCTTCAGAGAGGTATAGCTTTGTCCAGACACAAGGGAGCACCCAGTATTAAGTCAAAACAAAACCCTTTCAGGCATAGAGTGACGCATAAATTATGCAAAAAAGAAGGAGAGAACTCTGGGTAGGTCTCAGTTTAGGTGGAAAGCAGCTCCTGTTAGAGCACTCTCAACACCAGCGACACTCTAGATCTGCTCACCTCAAATGTCTGTTTTTCTATCAAAGTTTTTAAGCGTAGGATTAGACAGTGCTATCCATGCCGAGATAGAAAATGACAAAGTCTTTCACCATTTAAACAGCAAAGTCTTTAAGCATAGGACTAGTACAGTACAGTCCTTGCCGAGCTGTCAAATAACAAAAGCCATTTATCACTCCAGGCACAATATTACAGCTTTGAATTGGTAAAATACCAACTCAAGCCAACCTGAAATGAATAAAAGCAACCCCTGACACAATGTTTCGCTCTAATTAGAGGTCTTCAGAGAGGTATAGCTTTGTCCAGACACAAGGGAGCACCCAGTATTAAGTCAAAACAAAACCCTTTCAGGCATAGAGTGACGCATAAATTATGCAAAAAAGAAGGAGAGAACACTGGGTAGGTCTCAATTTAGGTGGAAAGCAGCTCCTGTTAGAGCACTCTCAACACCAGCGACACTCTAGATCTGCTCACCTCAAATGTCTGTTTTTCTATCAAAGTTTTTAAGCGTAGGATTAGACAGTGCTATCCATGCCGAGATAGAAAATGACAAAGTCTTTCGCCATTTAAACAGCAAAGTCTTTAAGCATAGGACTAGTAGAGTACAGTCCTTGCCGAGCTGTCAAATAACAAAAGCCATTTATCACTCCAGGCACAATATTACAGCTTTGAATTGGTAAAATACCAACTCAAGCCAACCTGAAATGAATAAAAGCAACCCCTGACACAGTGTTTCACTCTAATTAGAGCTCTTCAGAGAGGTATAGCTTTGTCCAGACACAAGGGAGCACCCAGTATTAAGTCAAAACAAAACCCTTTCAGGCATAGAGTGACGCATAAATTATGCAAAAAAGAAGGAGAGAACTCTGGGTAGGTCTCAGTTTAGGTGGAAAGTAGCTCCTGTTAGAGCACTCTCAACACCAGCGACACTCTAAATCTGCTCACCTCAAATGTCTGTTTTTCTATCAAAGTTTTTAAGCGTAGGATTAGACAGTGCTATCCATGCCGAGATAGAAAATGACAAAGTCTTTCGCCATTTAAACAGCAAAGTCTTTAAGCATAGGACTAGTACAGTACAGTCCTTGCCGAGCTGTCAAATAACAAAAGCCATTTATCACTCCAGGCACAATATTACAGCTTTGAATTGGTAAAATACCAACTCAAGCCAACCTGAAATGAATAAAAGCAACCCCTGACACAGTGTTTCACTCTAATTAGAGCTCTTCAGAGAGGTATAGCTTTGTCCAGACACAAGGGAGCACCCAGTATTAAGTCAAAACAAAACCCTTTCAGGCATAGAGTGACGCATAAATTATGCAAAAAAGAAGGAGAGAACTCTGGGTAGGTCTCAGTTTAGGTGGAAAGCAGCTCCTGTTAGAGCACTCTCAACACCAGCGACACTCTAGATCTGCTCACCTCAAATGTCTGTTTTTCTATCAAAGTTTTTAAGCGTAGGATTAGACAGTGCTATCCATGCCGAGATAGAAAATTACAAAGTCTTTCGCCATTTAAACAGCAAAGTCTTTAAGCATAGGACTAGTACAGTACAGTCCTTGCCGAGCTGTCAAATAACAAAAGCCATTTATCACTCCAGGCACAATATTACAGCTTTGAATTGGTAAAATACCAACTCAAGCCAACCTGAAATGAATAAAAGCAACCCCTGACACAGTGTTTCGCTCTAATTAGAGCTCTTCAGAGAGGTATAGCTTTGTCCAGACACAAGGGAGCACCCAGTATTAAGTCAAAACAAAACCCTTTCAGGCATTGAGTGACACATAAATTATGCAAAAAAGAAGGAGAGAACTCTGGGTAGGTCTCAGTTTAGGTGGAAAGCAGCTCCTGTTAGAGCACTCTCAACACCAGCGACACTCTAGATCTGCTCACCTCAAATGTCTGTTTTTCTATCAAAGTTTTTAAGCGTAGGATTAGACAGTGCTATCCATGCCGAGATAGAAAATGACAAAGTCTTTCGCCATTTAAACAGCAAAGTCTTTAAGCATAGGACTAGTAGAGTACAGTCCTTGCCGAGCTGTCAAATAACAAAAGCCATTTATCACTCCAGGCACAATATTACAGCTTTGAATTGGTAAAATACCAACTCAAGCCAACCTGAAATGAATAAAAGCAACCCCTGACACAGTGTTTCACTCTAATTAGAGCTCTTCAGAGAGGTATAGCTTTGTCCAGACACAAGGGAGCACCCAGTATTAAGTCAAAACAAAACCCTTTCAGGCATAGAGTGACGCATAAATTATGCAAAAAAGAAGGAGAGAACTCTGGGTAGGTCTCAGTTTAGGTGGAAAGTAGCTCCTGTTAGAGCACTCTCAACACCAGCGACACTCTAAATCTGCTCACCTCAAATGTCTGTTTTTCTATCAAAGTTTTTAAGCGTAGGATTAGACAGTGCTATCCATGCCGAGATAGAAAATGACAAAGTCTTTCGCCATTTAAACAGCAAAGTCTTTAAGCATAGGACTAGTACAGTACAGTCCTTGCCGAGCTGTCAAATAACAAAAGCCATTTATCACTCCAGGCACAATATTACAGCTTTGAATTGGTAAAATACCAACTCAAGCCAACCTGAAATGAATAAAAGCCACCCCTGACACAGTGTTTCGCTCTAATTAGAGCTCTTCAGAGAGGTATTGCTTTGTCCAGACACAAGGGAGCACCCAGTATTAAGTCAAAACAAAACCCTTTCAGGCATAGAGTGACGCATAAATTATGCAAAAAAGAAGGAGAGAACTCTGGATAGGTCTCAGTTTAGGTGGAAAGCAGCTCCTGTTAGAGCACTCTCAACACCAGCGACACTCTAGATCTGCTCACCTCAAATGTCTGTTTTTCTATCAAAGTTTTTAAGCGTAGGATTAGACAGTGCTATCCGTGCCGAGATAGAAAATAACAAAGTCTTTCGCCATTTAAACAGCAAAGTCTTTAAGCATAGGACTAGTACAGTACAGTCCTTGCCGAGCTGTCAAATAACAAAAGCCATTTATCACTCCAGGCACAATATTACAGCTTTGAATTGGTAAAATACCAACTCAAGCCAACCTGAAATGAATAAAAGCAACCCCTGACACAGTGTTTCGCTCTAATTAGAGCTCTTCAGAGAGGTATAGCTTTGTCCAGACACAAGGGAGCACCCAGTATTAAGTCAAAACAAAACCCTTTCAGGCATAGAGTGACGCATAAATTATGCAAAAAAGAAGGAGAGAACTCTGGGTAGGTCTCAGTTTAGGTGGAAAGCAGCTCCTGTTAGAGCACTCTCAACACCAGCGACACTCTAGATCTGCTCACCTCAAATGTCTGTTTTTCTATCAAAGTTTTTAAGCGTAGGATTAGACAGTGCTATCCATGCCGAGATAGAAAATGACAAAGTCTTTCACCATTTAAACAGCAAAGTCTTTAAGCATAGGACTAGTACAGTACAGTCCTTGCCGAGCTGTCAAATAACAAAAGCCATTTATCACTCCAGGCACAATATTACAGCTTTGAATTGGTAAAATACCAACTCAAGCCAACCTGAAATGAATAAAAGCAACCCCTGACACAATGTTTCGCTCTAATTAGAGGTCTTCAGAGAGGTATAGCTTTGTCCAGACACAAGGGAGCACCCAGTATTAAGTCAAAACAAAACCCTTTCAGGCATAGAGTGACGCATAAATTATGCAAAAAAGAAGGAGAGAACACTGGGTAGGTCTCAGTTTAGGTGGAAAGCAGCTCCTGTTAGAGCACTCTCAACACCAGCGACACTCTAGATCTGCTCACCTCAAATGTCTGTTTTTCTATCAAAGTTTTTAAGCGTAGGATTAGACAGTGCTATCCATGCCGAGATAGAAAATGACAAAGTCTTTCGCCATTTAAACAGCAAAGTCTTTAAGCATAGGACTAGTAGAGTACAGTCCTTGCCGAGCTGTCAAATAACAAAAGCCATTTATCACTCCAGGCACAATATTACAGCTTTGAATTGGTAAAATACCAACTCAAGCCAACCTGAAATGAATAAAAGCAACCCCTGACACAGTGTTTCACTCTAATTAGAGCTCTTCAGAGAGGTATAGCTTTGTCCAGACACAAGGGAGCACCCAGTATTAAGTCAAAACAAAACCCTTTCAGGCATAGAGTGACGCATAAATTATGCAAAAAAGAAGGAGAGAACTCTGGGTAGGTCTCAGTTTAGGTGGAAAGTAGCTCCTGTTAGAGCACTCTCAACACCAGCGACACTCTAAATCTGCTCACCTCAAATGTCTGTTTTTCTATCAAAGTTTTTAAGCGTAGGATTAGACAGTGCTATCCATGCCGAGATAGAAAATGACAAAGTCTTTCGCCATTTAAACAGCAAAGTCTTTAAGCATAGGACTAGTACAGTACAGTCCTTGCCGAGCTGTCAAATAACAAAAGCCATTTATCACTCCAGGCACAATATTACAGCTTTGAATTGGTAAAATACCAACTCAAGCCAACCTGAAATGAATAAAAGCCACCCCTGACACAGTGTTTCGCTCTAATTAGAGCTCTTCAGAGAGGTATTGCTTTGTCCAGACACAAGGGAGCACCCAGTATTAAGTCAAAACAAAACCCTTTCAGGCATAGAGTGACGCATAAATTATGCAAAAAAGAAGGAGAGAACTCTGGATAGGTCTCAGTTTAGGTGGAAAGCAGCTCCTGTTAGAGCACTCTCAACACCAGCGACACTCTAGATCTGCTCACCTCAAATGTCTGTTTTTCTATCAAAGTTTTTAAGCGTAGGATTAGACAGTGCTATCCGTGCCGAGATAGAAAATAACAAAGTCTTTCGCCATTTAAACAGCAAAGTCTTTAAGCATAGGACTAGTACAGTACAGTCCTTGCCGAGCTGTCAAATAACAAAAGCCATTTATCACTCCAGGCACAATATTACAGCTTTGAATTGGTAAAATACCAACTCAAGCCAACCTGAAATGAATAAAAGCAACCCCTGACACAGTGTTTCGCTCTAATTAGAGCTCTTCAGAGAGGTATAGCTTTGTCCAGACACAAGGGAGCACCCAGTATTAAGTCAAAACAAAACCCTTTCAGGCATAGAGTGACGCATAAATTATGCAAAAAAGAAGGAGAGAACTCTGGGTAGGTCTCAGTTTAGGTGGAAAGCAGCTCCTGTTAGAGCACTCTCAACACCAGCGACACTCTAGATCTGCTCACCTCAAATGTCTGTTTTTCTATCAAAGTTTTTAAGCGTAGGATTAGACAGTGCTATCCATGCCGAGATAGAAAATGACAAAGTCTTTCACCATTTAAACAGCAAAGTCTTTAAGCATAGGACTAGTACAGTACAGTCCTTGCCGAGCTGTCAAATAACAAAAGCCATTTATCACTCCAGGCACAATATTACAGCTTTGAATTGGTAAAATACCAACTCAAGCCAACCTGAAATGAATAAAAGCAACCCCTGACACAATGTTTCGCTCTAATTAGAGGTCTTCAGAGAGGTATAGCTTTGTCCAGACACAAGGGAGCACCCAGTATTAAGTCAAAACAAAACCCTTTCAGGCATAGAGTGACGCATAAATTATGCAAAAAAGAAGGAGAGAACACTGGGTAGGTCTCAGTTTAGGTGGAAAGCAGCTCCTGTTAGAGCACTCTCAACACCAGCGACACTCTAGATCTGCTCACCTCAAATGTCTGTTTTTCTATCAAAGTTTTTAAGCGTAGGATTAGACAGTGCTATCCATGCCGAGATAGAAAATGACAAAGTCTTTCGCCATTTAAACAGCAAAGTCTTTAAGCATAGGACTAGTACAGTACAGTCCTTGCCGAGCTGTCAAATAACAAAAGCCATTTATCACTCCAGGCACAATATTACAGCTTTGAATTGGTAAAATACCAACTCAAGCCAACCTGAAATGAATAAAAGCAACCCCTGACACAGTGTTTCGCTCTAATTAGAGCTCTTCAGAGAGGTATAGCTTTGTCCAGACACAAGGGAGCACCCAGTATTAAGTCAAAACAAAACCCTTTCAGGCATAGAGTGACGCATAAATTATGCAAAAAAGAAGGAGAGAACTCTGGGTAGGTCTCAGTTTAGGTGGAAAGCAGCTCCTGTTAGAGCACTCTCAACACCAGCGACACTCTAGATCTGCTCACCTCAAATGTCTGTTTTTCTATCAAAGTTTTTAAGCGTAGGATTAGACAGTGCTATCCATGCCGAGATAGAAAATGAAAAAGTCTTTCGCCATTTAAACAGCAAAGTCTTTAAGCATAGGACTAGTACAGTACAGTCCTTGCCGAGCTGTCAAATAACAAAAGCCATGTATCACTCCAGGCACAATATTACAGCTTTGATTGGTAAAATACCAACTCAAGCCAACCTGAAATGAATAAAAGCAACCCCTGACACAGTGTTTCGCTCTAATTAGAGCTCTTCAGAGAGGTATAGCTTTGTCCAGACACAAGGGAGCACCCAGTATTAAGTCAAAACAAAACCCTTTCAGGCATAGAGTGACGCATAAATTATGCAAAAAAGAAGGAGAGAACTCTGGGTAGGTCTCAGTTTAGGTGGAAAGCAGCTCCTGTTAGAGCACTCTCAACACCAGCGACACTCTAGATCTGCTCACCTCAAATGTCTGTTTTTCTATCAAAGTTTTTAAGCGTAGGATTAGACAGTGCTATCCATGCCGAGATAGAAAATGACAAAGTCTTTCGCCATTTAAACAGCAAAGTCTTTAAGCATAGGACTAGTACAGTACAGTCCTTGCCGAGCTGTCAAATAACAAAAGCCATTTATCACTCCAGGCACAATATTACAGCTTTGAATTGGTAAAATACCAACTCAAGCCAACCTGAAATGAATAAAAGCAACCCCTGACACAGTGTTTCGCTCTAATTAGAGCTCTTCAGAGAGGTATAGCTTTGTCCAGACACAAGGGAGCACCCAGTATTAAGTCAAAACAAAACCCTTTCAGGCATAGAGTGACGCATAAATTATGCAAAAAAGAAGGAGAGAACTCTGGGTAGGTCTCAGTTTAGGTGGAAAGCAGCTCCTGTTAGAGCACTCTCAACACCAGCGACACTCTAGATCTGCTCACCTCAAATGTCTGTTTTTCTATCAAAGTTTTTAAGCGTAGGATTAGACAGTACTATCCATGCCGAGATAGAAAATTACAAAGTCTTTCGCCATTTAAACAGCAAAGTCTTTAAGCATAGGACTAGTACAGTACAGTCCTTGCCGAGCTGTCAAATAACAAAAGCCATTTATCACTCCAGGCACAATATTACAGCTTTGAATTGGTAAAATACCAACTCAAGCCAACCTGAAATGAATAAAAGCAACCCCTGACACAGTGTTTCGCTCTAATTAGAGCTCTTCAGAGAGGTATAGCTTTGTCCAGACACAAGGGAGCACCCAGTATTAAGTCAAAACAAAACCCTTTCAGGCATAGAGTGACGCATAAATTATGCAAAAAAGAAGGAGAGAACTCTGGGTAGGTCTCAGTTTAGGTGGAAAGCAGCTCCTGTTAGAGCACTCTCAACACCAGCGACACTCTAGATCTGCTCACCTCAAATGTCTGTTTTTCTATCAAAGTTTTTAAGCGTAGGATTAGACAGTGCTATCCATGCCGAGATAGAAAATGACAAAGTCTTTCGCCATTTAAACAGCAAAGTCTTTAAGCATAGGACTAGTACAGTACAGTCCTTGCCGAGCTGTCAAATAACAAAAGCCATTTATCACTCCAGGCACAATATTACAGCTTTGAATTGGTAAAATACCAACTCAAGCCAACCTGAAATGAATAAAAGCAACCCCTGACACAGTGTTTCGCTCTAATTAGAGGTCTTCAGAGAGGTATAGCTTTGTCCAGACACAAGGGAGCACCCAGTATTAAGTCAAAACAAAACCCTTTCAGGCATAGAGTGACGCATAAATTATGCAAAAAAGAAGGAGAGAACTCTGGGTAGGTCTCAGTTTAGGTGGAAAGCAGCTCCTGTTAGAGCACTCTCAACACCAGCGACACTCTAGATCTGCTCACCTCAAATGTCTGTTTTTCTATCAAAGTTTTTAAGCGTAGGATTAGACAGTGCTATCCATGCCGAGATAGAAAATGACAAAGTCTTTCGCCATTTAAACAGCAAAGTCTTTAAGCATAGGACTAGTACAGTACAGTCCTTGCCGAGCTGTCAAATAACAAAAGCCATTTTCACTCCAGGCACAATATTACAGCTTTGAATTGGTAAAATACCAACTCAAGCCAACCTGAAATGAATAAAAGCAACCCCTGACACAGTGTTTCGCTCTAATTAGAGCTCTTCAGAGAGGTATAGCTTTGTCCAGACACAAGGGAGCACCCAGTATTAAGTCAAAACAAAACCCTTTCAGGCATAGAGTGACGCATAAATTATGCAAAAAAGAAGGAGAGAACTCTGGGTAGGTCTCAGTTTAGGTGGAAAGCAGCTCCTGTTAGAGCACTCTCAACACCAGCGACACTCTAGATCTGCTCACCTCAAATGTCTGTTTTTCTATCAAAGTTTTTAAGCGTAGGATTAGACAGTGCTATCCATGCCGAGATAGAAAATGAAAAAGTCTTTCGCCATTTAAACAGCAAAGTCTTTAAGCATAGGACTAGTACAGTACAGTCCTTGCCGAGCTGTCAAATAACAAAAGCCATGTATCACTCCAGGCACAATATTACAGCTTTGAATTGGTAAAATACCAACTCAAGCCAACCTGAAATGAATAAAAGCAACCCCTGACACAGTGTTTCGCTCTAATTAGAGCTCTTCAGAGAGGTATAGCTTTGTCCAGACACAAGGGAGCACCCAGTATTAAGTCAAAACAAAACCCTTTCAGGCATAGAGTGACGCATAAATTATGCAAAAAAGAAGGAGAGAACTCTGGGTAGGTCTCAGTTTAGGTGGAAAGCAGCTCCTGTTAGAGCACTCTCAACACCAGCGACACTCTAGATCTGCTCACCTCAAATGTCTGTTTTTCTATCAAAGTTTTTAAGCGTAGGATTAGACAGTACTATCCATGCCGAGATAGAAAATGACAAAGTCTTTCGCCATTTAAACAGCAAAGTCTTTAAGCATAGGACTAGTACAGTACAGTCCTTGCCGAGCTGTCAAATAACAAAAGCCATTTATCACTCCAGGCACAATATTACAGCTTTGAATTGGTAAAATACCAACTCAAGCCAACCTGAAATGAATAAAAGCAACCCCTGACACAGTGTTTCACTCTAATTAGAGCTCTTCAGAGAGGTATAGCTTTGTCCAGACACAAGGGAGCACCCAGTATTAAGTCAAAACAAAACCCTTTCAGGCATAGAGTGACGCATAAATTATGCAAAAAAGAAGGAGAGAACTCTGGGTAGGTCTCAGTTTAGGTGGAAAGCAGCTCCTGTTAGAGCACTCTCAACACCAGCGACACTCTAGATCTGCTCACCTCAAATGTCTGTTTTTCTATCAAAGTTTTTAAGCGTAGGATTAGACAGTGCTATCCATGCCGAGATAGAAAATTACAAAGTCTTTCGCCATTTAAACAGCAAAGTCTTTAAGCATAGGACTAGTACAGTACAGTCCTTGCCGAGCTGTCAAATAACAAAAGCCATTTATCACTCCAGGCACAATATTACAGCTTTGAATTGGTAAAATACCAACTCAAGCCAACCTGAAATGAATAAAAGCAACCCCTGACACAGTGTTTCACTCTAATTAGAGCTCTTCAGAGAGGTATAGCTTTGTCCAGACACAAGGGAGCACCCAGTATTAAGTCAAAACAAAACCCTTTCAGGCATAGAGTGACGCATAAATTATGCAAAAAAGAAGGAGAGAACTCTGGGTAGGTCTCAGTTTAGGTGGAAAGTAGCTCCTGTTAGAGCACTCTCAACACCAGCGACACTCTAAATCTGCTCACCTCAAATGTCTGTTTTTCTATCAAAGTTTTTAAGCGTAGGATTAGACAGTGCTATCCATGCCGAGATAGAAAATGACAAAGTCTTTCGCCATTTAAACAGCAAAGTCTTTAAGCATAGGACTAGTACAGTACAGTCCTTGCCGAGCTGTCAAATAACAAAAGCCATTTATCACTCCAGGCACAATATTACAGCTTTGAATTGGTAAAATACCAACTCAAGCCAACCTGAAATGAATAAAAGCCACCCCTGACACAGTGTTTCGCTCTAATTAGAGCTCTTCAGAGAGGTATTGCTTTGTCCAGACACAAGGGAGCACCCAGTATTAAGTCAAAACAAAACCCTTTCAGGCATAGAGTGACGCATAAATTATGCAAAAAAGAAGGAGAGAACTCTGGATAGGTCTCAGTTTAGGTGGAAAGCAGCTCCTGTTAGAGCACTCTCAACACCAGCGACACTCTAGATCTGCTCACCTCAAATGTCTGTTTTTCTATCAAAGTTTTTAAGCGTAGGATTAGACAGTGCTATCCGTGCCGAGATAGAAAATAACAAAGTCTTTCGCCATTTAAACAGCAAAGTCTTTAAGCATAGGACTAGTACAGTACAGTCCTTGCCGAGCTGTCAAATAACAAAAGCCATTTATCACTCCAGGCACAATATTACAGCTTTGAATTGGTAAAATACCAACTCAAGCCAACCTGAAATGAATAAAAGCAACCCCTGACACAGTGTTTCGCTCTAATTAGAGCTCTTCAGAGAGGTATAGCTTTGTCCAGACACAAGGGAGCACCCAGTATTAAGTCAAAACAAAACCCTTTCAGGCATAGAGTGACGCATAAATTATGCAAAAAAGAAGGAGAGAACTCTGGGTAGGTCTCAGTTTAGGTGGAAAGCAGCTCCTGTTAGAGCACTCTCAACACCAGCGACACTCTAGATCTGCTCACCTCAAATGTCTGTTTTTCTATCAAAGTTTTTAAGCGTAGGATTAGACAGTGCTATCCATGCCGAGATAGAAAATGACAAAGTCTTTCACCATTTAAACAGCAAAGTCTTTAAGCATAGGACTAGTACAGTACAGTCCTTGCCGAGCTGTCAAATAACAAAAGCCATTTATCACTCCAGGCACAATATTACAGCTTTGAATTGGTAAAATACCAACTCAAGCCAACCTGAAATGAATAAAAGCAACCCCTGACACAATGTTTCGCTCTAATTAGAGGTCTTCAGAGAGGTATAGCTTTGTCCAGACACAAGGGAGCACCCAGTATTAAGTCAAAACAAAACCCTTTCAGGCATAGAGTGACGCATACATTATGCAAAAAAGAAGGAGAGAACACTGGGTAGGTCTCAGTTTAGGTGGAAAGCAGCTCCTGTTAGAGCACTCTCAACACCAGCGACACTCTAGATCTGCTCACCTCAAATGTCTGTTTTTCTATCAAAGTTTTTAAGCGTAGGATTAGACAGTGCTATCCATGCCGAGATAGAAAATGACAAAGTCTTTCGCCATTTAAACAGCAAAGTCTTTAAGCATAGGACTAGTACAGTACAGTCCTTGCCGAGCTGTCAAATAACAAAAGCCATTTATCACTCCAGGCACAATATTACAGCTTTGAATTGGTAAAATACCAACTCAAGCCAACCTGAAATGAATAAAAGCAACCCCTGACACAGTGTTTCGCTCTAATTAGAGCTCTTCAGAGAGGTATAGCTTTGTCCAGACAAAAGGGAGCACCCAGTATTAAGTCAAAACAAAACCCTTTCAGGCATAGAGTGACGCATAAATTATGCAAAAAAGAAGGAGAGAACTCTGGGTAGGTCTCAGTTTAGGTGGAAAGCAGCTCCTGTTAGAGCACTCTCAACACCAGCGACACTCTAGATCTGCTCACCTCAAATGTCTGTTTTTCTATCAAAGTTTTTAAGCGTAGGATTAGACAGTGCTATCCATGCCGAGATAGAAAATGAAAAAGTCTTTCGCCATTTAAACAGCAAAGTCTTTAAGCATAGGACTAGTACAGTACAGTCCTTGCCGAGCTGTCAAATAACAAAAGCCATGTATCACTCCAGGCACAATATTACAGCTTTGATTGGTAAAATACCAACTCAAGCCAACCTGAAATGAATAAAAGCAACCCCTGACACAGTGTTTCGCTCTAATTAGAGCTCTTCAGAGAGGTATAGCTTTGTCCAGACACAAGGGAGCACCCAGTATTAAGTCAAAACAAAACCCTTTCAGGCATAGAGTGACGCATAAATTATGCAAAAAAGAAGGAGAGAACTCTGGGTAGGTCTCAGTTTAGGTGGAAAGCAGCTCCTGTTAGAGCACTCTCAACACCAGCGACACTCTAGATCTGCTCACCTCAAATGTCTGTTTTTCTATCAAAGTTTTTAAGCGTAGGATTAGACAGTGCTATCCATGCCGAGATAGAAAATGACAAAGTCTTTCGCCATTTAAACAGCAAAGTCTTTAAGCATAGGACTAGTACAGTACAGTCCTTGCCGAGCTGTCAAATAACAAAAGCCATTTATCACTCCAGGCACAATATTACAGCTTTGAATTGGTAAAATACCAACTCAAGCCAACCTGAAATGAATAAAAGCAACCCCTGACACAGTGTTTCGCTCTAATTAGAGCTCTTCAGAGAGGTATAGCTTTGTCCAGACACAAGGGAGCACCCAGTATTAAGTCAAAACAAAACCCTTTCAGGCATAGAGTGACGCATAAATTATGCAAAAAAGAAGGAGAGAACTCTGGGTAGGTCTCAGTTTAGGTGGAAAGCAGCTCCTGTTAGAGCACTCTCAACACCAGCGACACTCTAGATCTGCTCACCTCAAATGTCTGTTTTTCTATCAAAGTTTTTAAGCGTAGGATTAGACAGTACTATCCATGCCGAGATAGAAAATTACAAAGTCTTTCGCCATTTAAACAGCAAAGTCTTTAAGCATAGGACTAGTACAGTACAGTCCTTGCCGAGCTGTCAAATAACAAAAGCCATTTATCACTCCAGGCACAATATTACAGCTTTGAATTGGTAAAATACCAACTCAAGCCAACCTGAAATGAATAAAAGCAACCCCTGACACAGTGTTTCGCTCTAATTAGAGCTCTTCAGAGAGGTATAGCTTTGTCCAGACACAAGGGAGCACCCAGTATTAAGTCAAAACAAAACCCTTTCAGGCATAGAGTGACGCATAAATTATGCAAAAAAGAAGGAGAGAACTCTGGGTAGGTCTCAGTTTAGGTGGAAAGCAGCTCCTGTTAGAGCACTCTCAACACCAGCGACACTCTAGATCTGCTCACCTCAAATGTCTGTTTTTCTATCAAAGTTTTTAAGCGTAGGATTAGACAGTACTATCCATGCCGAGATAGAAAATGACAAAGTCTTTCGCCATTTAAACAGCAAAGTCTTTAAGCATAGGACTAGTACAGTACAGTCCTTGCCGAGCTGTCAAATAACAAAAGCCATTTATCACTCCAGGCACAATATTACAGCTTTGAATTGGTAAAATACCAACTCAAGCCAACCTGAAATGAATAAAAGCAACCCCTGACACAGTGTTTCACTCTAATTAGAGCTCTTCAGAGAGGTATAGCTTTGTCCAGACACAAGGGAGCACCCAGTATTAAGTCAAAACAAAACCCTTTCAGGCATAGAGTGACGCATAAATTATGCAAAAAAGAAGGAGAGAACTCTGGGTAGGTCTCAGTTTAGGTGGAAAGCAGCTCCTGTTAGAGCACTCTCAACACCAGCGACACTCTAGATCTGCTCACCTCAAATGTCTGTTTTTCTATCAAAGTTTTTAAGCGTAGGATTAGACAGTGCTATCCATGCCGAGATAGAAAATTACAAAGTCTTTCGCCATTTAAACAGCAAAGTCTTTAAGCATAGGACTAGTACAGTACAGTCCTTGCCGAGCTGTCAAATAACAAAAGCCATTTATCACTCCAGGCACAATATTACAGCTTTGAATTGGTAAAATACCAACTCAAGCCAACCTGAAATGAATAAAAGCAACCCCTGACACAGTGTTTCGCTCTAATTAGAGCTCTTCAGAGAGGTATAGCTTTGTCCAGACACAAGGGAGCACCCAGTATTAAGTCAAAACAAAACCCTTTCAGGCATAGAGTGACGCATAAATTATGCAAAAAAGAAGGAGAGAACTCTGGGTAGGTCTCAGTTTAGGTGGAAAGCAGCTCCTGTTAGAGCACTCTCAACACCAGCGACACTCTAGATCTGCTCACCTCAAATGTCTGTTTTTCTATCAAAGTTTTTAAGCGTAGGATTAGACAGTGCTATCCATGCCGAGATAGAAAATGACAAAGTCTTTCGCCATTTAAACAGCAAAGTCTTTAAGCATAGGACTAGTAGAGTACAGTCCTTGCCGAGCTGTCAAATAACAAAAGCCATTTATCACTCCAGGCACAATATTACAGCTTTGAATTGGTAAAATACCAACTCAAGCCAACCTGAAATGAATAAAAGCAACCCCTGACACAGTGTTTCACTCTAATTAGAGCTCTTCAGAGAGGTATAGCTTTGTCCAGACACAAGGGAGCACCCAGTATTAAGTCAAAACAAAACCCTTTCAGGTATAGAGTGACGCATAAATTATGCAAAAAAGAAGGAGAGAACTCTGGGTAGGTCTCAGTTTAGGTGGAAAGTAGCTCCTGTTAGAGCACTCTCCACACCAGCGACACTCTAAATCTGCTCACCTCAAATGTCTGTTTTTCTATCAAAGTTTTTAAGCGTAGGATTAGACAGTGCTATCCATGCCGAGATAGAAAATGACAAAGTCTTTCGCCATTTAAACAGCAAAGTCTTTAAGCATAGGACTAGTACAGTACAGTCCTTGCCGAGCTGTCAAATAACAAAAGCCATTTATCACTCCAGGCACAATATTACAGCTTTGAATTGGTAAAATACCAACTCAAGCCAACCTGAAATGAATAAAAGCCACCCCTGACACAGTGTTTCGCTCTAATTAGAGCTCTTCAGAGAGGTATAGCTTTGTCCAGACACAAGGGAGCACCCAGTATTAAGTCAAAACAAAACCCTTTCAGGCATAGAGTGACGCATAAATTATGCAAAAAAAGAAGGAGAGAACTCTGGGTAGGTCTCAGTTTAGGTGGAAAGCAGCTCCTGTTAGAGCACTCTCAACACCAGCGACACTCTAGATCTGCTCACCTCAAATGTCTGTTTTTCTATCAAAGTTTTTAAGCGTAGGATTAGACAGTGCTATCCATGCCGAGATAGAAAATGACAAAGTCTTTCGCCATTTAAACAGCAAAGTCTTTAAGCATAGGACTAGTACAGTACAGTCCTTGCCGAGCTGTCAAATAACAAAAGCCATTTATCACTCCAGGCACAATATTACAGCTTTGAATTGGTAAAATACCAACTCAAGCCAACCTGAAATGAATAAAAGCAACCCCTGACACAGTGTTTCGCTCTAATTAGAGCTCTTCAGAGAGGTATAGCTTTGTCCAGACACAAGGGAGCACCCAGTATTAAGTCAAAACAAAACCCTTTCAGGCATAGAGTGACGCATAAATTATGCAAAAAAGAAGGAGAGAACTCTGGGTAGGTCTCAGTTTAGGTGGAAAGCAGCTCCTGTTAGAGCACTCTCAACACCAGCGACACTCTAGATCTGCTCACCTCAAATGTCTGTTTTTCTATCAAAGTTTTTAAGCGTAGGATTAGACAGTGCTATCCATGGCGAGATAGAAAATGACAAAGTCTTTCGCCATTTAAACAGCAAAGTCTTTAAGCATAGGACTAGTACAGTACAGTCCTTGCCGAGCTGTCAAATAACAAAAGCCATTTATCACTCCAGGCACAATATTACAGCTTTGAATTGGTAAAATACCAACTCAAGCCAACCTGAAATGAATAAAAGCAACCCCTGACACAGTGTTTCGCTCTAATTAGAGCTCTTCAGAGAGGTATAGCTTTGTCCAGACACAAGGGAGCACCCAGTATTAAGTCAAAACAAAACCCTTTCAGGCATAGAGTGACGCATAAATTATGCAAAAAAGAAGGAGAGAACTCTGGGTAGGTCTCAGTTTAGGTGGAAAGCAGCTCCTGTTAGAGCACTCTCAACACCAGCGACACTCTAGATCTGCTCACCTCAAATGTCTGTTTTTCTATCAAAGTTTTTAAGCGTAGGATTAGACAGTACTATCCATGCCGAGATAGAAAATGACAAAGTCTTTCGCCATTTAAACAGCAAAGTCTTTAAGCATAGGACTAGTACAGTACAGTCCTTGCCGAGCTGTCAAATAACAAAAGCCATTTATCACTCCAGGCACAATATTACAGCTTTGAATTGGTAAAATACCAACTCAAGCCAACCTGAAATGAATAAAAGCAACCCCTGACACAGTGTTTCACTCTAATTAGAGCTCTTCAGAGAGGTATAGCTTTGTCCAGACACAAGGGAGCACCCAGTATTAAGTCAAAACAAAACCCTTTCAGGCATAGAGTGACGCATAAATTATGCAAAAAAGAAGGAGAGAACTCTGGGTAGGTCTCAGTTTAGGTGGAAAGCAGCTCCTGTTAGAGCACTCTCAACACCAGCGACACTCTAGATCTGCTCACCTCAAATGTCTGTTTTTCTATCAAAGTTTTTAAGCGTAGGATTAGACAGTACTATCCGTGCCGAGATAGAAAATGACAAAGTCTTTCGCCATTTAAACAGCAAAGTCTTTAAGCATAGGACTAGTACAGTACAGTCCTTGCCGAGCTGTCAAATAACAAAAGCCATTTATCACTCCAGGCACAATATTACAGCTTTGAATTGGTAAAATACCAACTCAAGCCAACCTGAAATGAATAAAAGCAACCCCTGACACAGTGTTTCGCTCTAATTAGAGCTCTTCAGAGAGGTATAGCTTTGTCCAGACACAAGGGAGCACCCAGTATTAAGTCAAAACAAAACCCTTTCAGGCATAGAGTGACGCATAAATTATGCAAAAAAGAAGGAGAGAACTCTGGGTAGGTCTCAGTTTAGGTGGAAAGCAGCTCCTGTTAGAGCACTCTCAACACCAGCGACACTCTAGATCTGCTCACCTCAAATGTCTGTTTTTCTATCAAAGTTTTTAAGCGTAGGATTAGACAGTGCTATCCATGCCGAGATAGAAAATGACAAAGTCTTTCGCCATTTAAACAGCAAAGTCTTTAAGCATAGGACTAGTACAGTACAGTCCTTGCCGAGCTGTCAAATAACAAAAGCCATTTATCACTCCAGGCACAATATTACAGCTTTGAATTGGTAAAATACCAACTCAAGCCAACCTGAAATGAATAAAAGCAACCCCTGACACAGTGTTTCGCTCTAATTAGAGCTCTTCAGAGAGGTATAGCTTTGTCCAAACACAAGGGAGCACCCAGTATTAAGTCAAAACAAAACCCTTTCAGGCATAGAGTGACGCATAAATTATGCAAAAAAGAAGGAGAGAACTCTGGGTAGGTCTCAGTTTAGGTGGAAAGCAGCTCCTGTTAGAGCACTCTCAACACCAGCGACACTCTAGATCTGCTCACCTCAAATGTCTGTTTTTCTATCAAAGTTTTTAAGCGTAGGATTAGACAGTACTATCCGTGCCGAGATAGAAAATGACAAAGTCTTTCGCCATTTAAACAGCAAAGTCTTTAAGCATAGGACTAGTACAGTACAGTCCTTGCCGAGCTGTCAAATAACAAAAGCCATTTATCACTCCAGGCACAATATTACAGCTTTGAATTGGTAAAATACCAACTCAAGCCAACCTGAAATGAATAAAAGCAACCCCTGACACAGTGTTTCGCTCTAATTAGAGCTCTTCAGAGAGGTATAGCTTTGTCCAGACACAAGGGAGCACCCAGTATTAAGTCAAAACAAAACCCTTTCAGGCATAGAGTGACGCATAAATTATGCAAAAAAGAAGGAGAGAACTCTGGGTAGGTCTCAGTTTAGGTGGAAAGCAGCTCCTGTTAGAGCACTCTCAACACCAGCGACACTCTAGATCTGCTCACCTCAAATGTCTGTTTTTCTATCAAAGTTTTTAAGCGTAGGATTAGACAGTGCTATCCATGCCGAGATAGAAAATGACAAAGTCTTTCGCCATTTAAACAGCAAAGTCTTTAAGCATAGGACTAGTACAGTACAGTCCTTGCCGAGCTGTCAAATAACAAAAGCCATGTATCACTCCAGGCACAATATTACAGCTTTGAATTGGTAAAATACCAACTCAAGCCAACCTGAAATGAATAAAAGCAACCCCTGACACAGTGTTTCGCTCTAATTAGAGCTCTTCAGAGAGGTATAGCTTTGTCCAGACACAAGGGAGCACCCAGTATTAAGTCAAAACAAAACCCTTTCAGGCATAGAGTGACGCATAAATTATGCAAAAAAGAAGGAGAGAACTCTGGGTAGGTCTCAGTTTAGGTGGAAAGCAGCTCCTGTTAGAGCACTCTCAACACCAGCGACACTCTAGATCTGCTCACCTCAAATGTCTGTTTTTCTATCAAAGTTTTTAAGCGTAGGATTAGACAGTACTATCCGTGCCGAGATAGAAAATGACAAAGTCTTTCGCCATTTAAACAGCAAAGTCTTTAAGCATAGGACTAGTACAGTACAGTCCTTGCCGAGCTGTCAAATAACAAAAGCCATTTATCACTCCAGGCACAATATTACAGCTTTGAATTGGTAAAATACCAACTCAAGCCAACCTGAAATGAATAAAAGCAACCCCTGACACAGTGTTTCGCTCTAATTAAAGCTCTTCAGCGAGGTATAGCTTTGTCCAGACACAAGGGAGCACCCAGTATTAAGTCAAAACAAAACCCTTTCAGGCATAGAGTGACGCATAAATTATGCAAAAAAGAAGGAGAGAACTCTGGGTAGGTCTCAGTTTAGGTGGAAAGCAGCTCCTGTTAGAGCACTCTCAACACCAGCGACACTCTAGATCTGCTCACCTCAAATGTCTGTTTTTCTATCAAAGTTTTTAAGCGTAGGATTAGACAGTGCTATCCATGCCGAGATAGAAAATGACAAAGTCTTTCGCCATTTAAACAGCAAAGTCTTTAAGCATAGGACTAGTACAGTACAGTCCTTGCCGAGCTGTCAAATAACAAAAGCCATTTATCACTCCAGGCACAATATTACAGCTTTGAATTGGTAAAATACCAACTCAAGCCAACCTGAAATGAATAAAAGCAACCCCTGACACAGTGTTTCGCTCTAATTAGAGCTCTTCAGAGAGGTATAGCTTTGTCCAGACACAAGGGAGCACCCAGTATTAAGTCAAAACAAAACCCTTTCAGGCATAGAGTGACGCATAAATTATGCAAAAAAGAAGGAGAGAACTCTGGATAGGTCTCAGTTTAGGTGGAAAGCAGATCCTGTTAGAGCACTCTCAACACCAGCGACACTCTAGATCTGCTCACCTCAAATGTCTGTTTTTCCATCAAAGTTTTTAAGCGTAGGATTAGACAGTACTATCCGTGCCGAGATAGAAAATGACAAAGTCTTTCGCCATTTAAACAGCAAAGTCTTTAAGCATAGGACTAGTACAGTACAGTCCTTGCCGAGCTGGCAAATAACAAAAGCCATTTATCACTCCAGGCACAATATTACAGCTTTGAATTGGTAAAATACCAACTCAAGCCAACCTGAAATGAATAAAAGCAACCCCTGACACAGTGTTTTGCTCTAATTAGAGCTCTTCAGAGAGGTATAGCTTTGTCCAGACACAAGGGAGCACCCAGTATTAAGTCAAAACAAAACCCTTTCAGGCATAGAGTGACGCATAAATTATGCAAAAAAGAAGGAGAGAACTCTGGATAGGTCTCAGTTTAGGTGGAAAGCAGCTGCTGTTAGAGCACTCTCAACACCAGCGACACTCTAGATCTGCTCACCTCAAATGTCTGTTTTTCTATCAAAGTTTTTAGGCGTAGGATTAGACAGTGCTATCCGTGCCGAGATAGAAAATGACAAAGTCTTTCGCCATTTAAACAGCAAAGTCTTTAAGCATAGGACTAGAACAGTACAGTCCTTGCCGAGCTGTCAAATAACAAAAGCCATTTATCACTCCAGGCACAATATTACAGCTTTGAATTGGTAAAATACCAACTCAAGCCAACCTGAAATGAATAAACGCAACCCCTGACACAGTGTTTCGCTCTAATTAGAGCTCTTCAGAGAGGTATAGCTTTGTCCAGACACAAGGGAGCACCCAGTATTAAGTCAAAACAAAACCCTTTCAGGCATAGAGTGACGCATAAATTATGCAAAAAAGAAGGAGAGAACTCTGGGTAGGTCTCAGTTTAGGTGGAAAGCAGCTCCTGTTAGAGCACTCTCAACACCAGCGACACTCTAGATCTGCTCACCTCAAATGTCTGTTTTTCTATCAAAGTTTTTAAGCGTAGGATTAGACAGTGCTATCCATGCCGAGATAGAAAATGACAAAGTCTTTCGCCATTTAAACAGCAAAGTCTTTAAGCATAGGACTAGTACAGTACAGTCCTTGCCGAGCTGTCAAATAACAAAAGCCATTTATCACGCCAGGCACAATATTACAGCTTTGAATTGGTAAAATACCAACTCAAGCCAACCTGAAATGAATAAAAGCAACCCCTGACACAGTGTTTCGCTCTAATTAGAGGTCTTCAGAGAGGTATAGCTTTGTCCAGACACAAGGGAGCACCCAGTATTAAGTCAAAACAAAACCCTTTCAGGCATAGAGTGACGCATAAATTATGCAAAAAAGAAGGAGAGAACTCTGGGTAGGTCTCAGTTTAGGTGGAAAGCAGCTCCTGTTAGAGCACTCTCAACACCAGCGACACTCTAGATCTGCTCACCTCAAATGTCTGTTTTTCTATCAAAGTTTTTAAGCGTAGGATTAGACAGTGCTATCCATGCCGAGATAGAAAATGACAAAGTCTTTCGCCATTTAAACAGCAAAGTCTTTAAGCATAGGACTAGTACAGTACAGTCCTTGCCGAGCTGTCAAATAACAAAAGCCATTTATCACTCCAGGCACAATATTACAGCTTTGAATTGGTAAAATACCAACTCAAGCCAACCTGAAATGAATAAAAGCAACCCCTGACACAGTGTTTCACTCTAATTAGAGCTCTTCAGAGAGGTATAGCTTTGTCCAGACACAAGGGAGCACCCAGTATTAAGTCAAAACAAAACCCTTTCAGGCATAGAGTGACGCATAAATTATGCAAAAAAGAAGGAGAGAACTCTGGATAGGTCTCAGTTTAGGTGGAAAGCAGCTCCTGTTAGAGCACTCTCAACACCAGCGACACTCTAGATCTGCTCACCTCAAATGTCTGTTTTTCTATCAAAGTTTTTAAGCGTAGGATTAGACAGTGCTATCCGTGCCGAGATAGAAAATGACAAAGTCTTTCGCCATTTAAACAGCAAAGTCTTTAAGCATAGGACTAGTACAGTACAGTCCTTGCCGAGCTGTCAAATAACAAAAGCCATTTATCACTCCAGGCACAATATTACAGCTTTGAATTGGTAAAATACCAACTCAAGCCAACCTGAAATGAATAAAAGCAACCCCTGACACAGTGTTTCGCTCTAATTAGAGCTCTTCAGAGAGGTATAGCTTTGTCCAGACACAAGGGAGCACCCAGTATTAAGTCAAAACAAAACCCTTTCAGGCATAGAGTGACGCATAAATTATGCAAAAAAGAAGGAGAGAACTCTGGGTAGGTCTCAGTTTAGGTGGAAAGCAGCTCCTGTTAGAGCACTCTCAACACCAGCGACACTCTAGATCTGCTCACCTCAAATGTCTGTTTTTCTATCAAAGTTTTTAAGCGTAGGATTAGACAGTGCTATCCATGCCGAGATAGAAAATGACAAAGTCTTTCGCCATTTAAACAGCAAAGTCTTTAAGCATAGGACTAGTACAGTACAGTCCTTGCCGAGCTGTCAAATAACAAAAGCCATTTATCACTCCAGGCACAATATTACAGCTTTGAATTGGTAAAATACCAACTCAAGCCAACCTGAAATGAATAAAAGCAACCCCTGACACAGTGTTTCGCTCTAATTAGAGGTCTTCAGAGAGGTATAGCTTTGTCCAGACACAAGGGAGCACCCAGTATTAAGTCAAAACAAAACCCTTTCAGGCATAGAGTGACGCATAAATTATGCAAAAAAGAAGGAGAGAACTCTGGGTAGGTCTCAGTTTAGGTGGAAAGCAGCTCCTGTTAGAGCACTCTCAACACCAGCGACACTCTAGATCTGCTCACCTCAAATGTCTGTTTTTCTATCAAAGTTTTTAAGCGTAGGATTAGACAGTGCTATCCATGCCGAGATAGAAAATGACAAAGTCTTTCGCCATTTAAACAGCAAAGTCTTTAAGCATAGGACTAGTACAGTACAGTCCTTGCCGAGCTGTCAAATAACAAAAGCCATTTTCACTCCAGGCACAATATTACAGCTTTGAATTGGTAAAATACCAACTCAAGCCAACCTGAAATGAATAAAAGCAACCCCTGACACAGTGTTTCGCTCTAATTAGAGCTCTTCAGAGAGGTATAGCTTTGTCCAGACACAAGGGAGCACCCAGTATTAAGTCAAAACAAAACCCTTTCAGGCATAGAGTGACGCATAAATTATGCAAAAAAGAAGGAGAGAACTCTGGGTAGGTCTCAGTTTAGGTGGAAAGCAGCTCCTGTTAGAGCACTCTCAACACCAGCGACACTCTAGATCTGCTCACCTCAAATGTCTGTTTTTCTATCAAAGTTTTTAAGCGTAGGATTAGACAGTGCTATCCATGCCGAGATAGAAAATGAAAAAGTCTTTCGCCATTTAAACAGCAAAGTCTTTAAGCATAGGACTAGTACAGTACAGTCCTTGCCGAGCTGTCAAATAACAAAAGCCATGTATCACTCCAGGCACAATATTACAGCTTTGAATTGGTAAAATACCAACTCAAGCCAACCTGAAATGAATAAAAGCAACCCCTGACACAGTGTTTCGCTCTAATTAGAGCTCTTCAGAGAGGTATAGCTTTGTCCAGACACAAGGGAGCACCCAGTATTAAGTCAAAACAAAACCCTTTCAGGCATAGAGTGACGCATAAATTATGCAAAAAAGAAGGAGAGAACTCTGGGTAGGTCTCAGTTTAGGTGGAAAGCAGCTCCTGTTAGAGCACTCTCAACACCAGCGACACTCTAGATCTGCTCACCTCAAATGTCTGTTTTTCTATCAAAGTTTTTAAGCGTAGGATTAGACAGTACTATCCATGCCGAGATAGAAAATGACAAAGTCTTTCGCCATTTAAACAGCAAAGTCTTTAAGCATAGGACTAGTACAGTACAGTCCTTGCCGAGCTGTCAAATAACAAAAGCCATTTATCACTCCAGGCACAATATTACAGCTTTGAATTGGTAAAATACCAACTCAAGCCAACCTGAAATGAATAAAAGCAACCCCTGACACAGTGTTTCACTCTAATTAGAGCTCTTCAGAGAGGTATAGCTTTGTCCAGACACAAGGGAGCACCCAGTATTAAGTCAAAACAAAACCCTTTCAGGCATAGAGTGACGCATAAATTATGCAAAAAAGAAGGAGAGAACTCTGGGTAGGTCTCAGTTTAGGTGGAAAGCAGCTCCTGTTAGAGCACTCTCAACACCAGCGACACTCTAGATCTGCTCACCTCAAATGTCTGTTTTTCTATCAAAGTTTTTAAGCGTAGGATTAGACAGTGCTATCCATGCCGAGATAGAAAATTACAAAGTCTTTCGCCATTTAAACAGCAAAGTCTTTAAGCATAGGACTAGTACAGTACAGTCCTTGCCGAGCTGTCAAATAACAAAAGCCATTTATCACTCCAGGCACAATATTACAGCTTTGAATTGGTAAAATACCAACTCAAGCCAACCTGAAATGAATAAAAGCAACCCCTGACACAGTGTTTCGCTCTAATTAGAGCTCTTCAGAGAGGTATAGCTTTGTCCAGACACAAGGGAGCACCCAGTATTAAGTCAAAACAAAACCCTTTCAGGCATTGAGTGACGCATAAATTATGCAAAAAAGAAGGAGAGAACTCTGGGTAGGTCTCAGTTTAGGTGGAAAGCAGCTCCTGTTAGAGCACTCTCAACACCAGCGACACTCTAGATCTGCTCACCTCAAATGTCTGTTTTTCTATCAAAGTTTTTAAGCGTAGGATTAGACAGTGCTATCCATGCCGAGATAGAAAATGACAAAGTCTTTCGCCATTTAAACAGCAAAGTCTTTAAGCATAGGACTAGTAGAGTACAGTCCTTGCCGAGCTGTCAAATAACAAAAGCCATTTATCACTCCAGGCACAATATTACAGCTTTGAATTGGTAAAATACCAACTCAAGCCAACCTGAAATGAATAAAAGCAACCCCTGACACAGTGTTTCACTCTAATTAGAGCTCTTCAGAGAGGTATAGCTTTGTCCAGACACAAGGGAGCACCCAGTATTAAGTCAAAACAAAACCCTTTCAGGCATAGAGTGACGCATAAATTATGCAAAAAAGAAGGAGAGAACTCTGGGTAGGTCTCAGTTTAGGTGGAAAGTAGCTCCTGTTAGAGCACTCTCAACACCAGCGACACTCTAAATCTGCTCACCTCAAATGTCTGTTTTTCTATCAAAGTTTTTAAGCGTAGGATTAGACAGTGCTATCCATGCCGAGATAGAAAATGACAAAGTCTTTCGCCATTTAAACAGCAAAGTCTTTAAGCATAGGACTAGTACAGTACAGTCCTTGCCGAGCTGTCAAATAACAAAAGCCATTTATCACTCCAGGCACAATATTACAGCTTTGAATTGGTAAAATACCAACTCAAGCCAACCTGAAATGAATAAAAGCCACCCCTGACACAGTGTTTCGCTCTAATTAGAGCTCTTCAGAGAGGTATTGCTTTGTCCAGACACAAGGGAGCACCCAGTATTAAGTCAAAACAAAACCCTTTCAGGCATAGAGTGACGCATAAATTATGCAAAAAAGAAGGAGAGAACTCTGGATAGGTCTCAGTTTAGGTGGAAAGCAGCTCCTGTTAGAGCACTCTCAACACCAGCGACACTCTAGATCTGCTCACCTCAAATGTCTGTTTTTCTATCAAAGTTTTTAAGCGTAGGATTAGACAGTGCTATCCATGCCGAGATAGAAAATGACAAAGTCTTTCGCCATTTAAACAGCAAAGTCTTTAAGCATAGGACTAGTAGAGTACAGTCCTTGCCGAGCTGTCAAATAACAAAAGCCATTTATCACTCCAGGCACAATATTACAGCTTTGAATTGGTAAAATACCAACTCAAGCCAACCTGAAATGAATAAAAGCCACCCCTGACACAGTGTTTCGCTCTAATTAGAGCTCTTCAGAGAGGTATTGCTTTGTCCAGACACAAGGGAGCACCCAGTATTAAGTCAAAACAAAACCCTTTCAGGCATAGAGTGACGCATAAATTATGCAAAAAAGAAGGAGAGAACTCTGGATAGGTCTCAGTTTAGGTGAAAAGCAGCTCCTGTTAGAGCACTCTCAACACCAGCGACACTCTAGATCTGCTCACCTCAAATGTCTGTTTTTCTATCAAAGTTTTTAAGCGTAGGATTAGACAGTGCTATCCGTGCCGAGATAGAAAATAACAAAGTCTTTCGCCATTTAAACAGCAAAGTCTTTAAGCATAGGACTAGTACAGTACAGTCCTTGCCGAGCTGTCAAATAACAAAAGCCATTTATCACTCCAGGCACAATATTACAGCTTTGAATTGGTAAAATACCAACTCAAGCCAACCTGAAATGAATAAAAGCAACCCCTGACACAGTGTTTCGCTCTAATTAGAGCTCTTCAGAGAGGTATAGCTTTGTCCAGACACAAGGGAGCACCCAGTATTAAGTCAAAACAAAACCCTTTCAGGCATAGAGTGACGCATAAATTATGCAAAAAAGAAGGAGAGAACTCTGGGTAGGTCTCAGTTTAGGTGGAAAGCAGCTCCTGTTAGAGCACTCTCAACACCAGCGACACTCTAGATCTGCTCACCTCAAATGTCTGTTTTTCTATCAAAGTTTTTAAGCGTAGGATTAGACAGTGCTATCCATGCCGAGATAGAAAATGACAAAGTCTTTCACCATTTAAACAGCAAAGTCTTTAAGCATAGGACTAGTACAGTACAGTCCTTGCCGAGCTGTCAAATAACAAAAGCCATTTATCACTCCAGGCACAATATTACAGCTTTGAATTGGTAAAATACCAACTCAAGCCAACCTGAAATGAATAAAAGCAACCCCTGACACAATGTTTCGCTCTAATTAGAGGTCTTCAGAGAGGTATAGCTTTGTCCAGACACAAGGGAGCACCCAGTATTAAGTCAAAACAAAACCCTTTCAGGCATAGAGTGACGCATAAATTATGCAAAAAAGAAGGAGAGAACACTGGGTAGGTCTCAGTTTAGGTGGAAAGCAGCTCCTGTTAGAGCACTCTCAACACCAGCGACACTCTAGATCTGCTCACCTCAAATGTCTGTTTTTCTATCAAAGTTTTTAAGCGTAGGATTAGACAGTGCTATCCATGCCGAGATAGAAAATGACAAAGTCTTTCGCCATTTAAACAGCAAAGTCTTTAAGCATAGGACTAGTACAGTACAGTCCTTGCCGAGCTGTCAAATAACAAAAGCCATTTATCACTCCAGGCACAATATTACAGCTTTGAATTGGTAAAATACCAACTCAAGCCAACCTGAAATGAATAAAAGCAACCCCTGACACAGTGTTTCGCTCTAATTAGAGCTCTTCAGAGAGGTATAGCTTTGTCCAGACACAAGGGAGCACCCAGTATTAAGTCAAAACAAAACCCTTTCAGGCATAGAGTGACGCATAAATTATGCAAAAAAGAAGGAGAGAACTCTGGGTAGGTCTCAGTTTAGGTGGAAAGCAGCTCCTGTTAGAGCACTCTCAACACCAGCGACACTCTAGATCTGCTCACCTCAAATGTCTGTTTTTCTATCAAAGTTTTTAAGCGTAGGATTAGACAGTGCTATCCATGCCGAGATAGAAAATGAAAAAGTCTTTCGCCATTTAAACAGCAAAGTCTTTAAGCATAGGACTAGTACAGTACAGTCCTTGCCGAGCTGTCAAATAACAAAAGCCATGTATCACTCCAGGCACAATATTACAGCTTTGATTGGTAAAATACCAACTCAAGCCAACCTGAAATGAATAAAAGCAACCCCTGACACAGTGTTTCGCTCTAATTAGAGCTCTTCAGAGAGGTATAGCTTTGTCCAGACACAAGGGAGCACCCAGTATTAAGTCAAAACAAAACCCTTTCAGGCATAGAGTGACGCATAAATTATGCAAAAAAGAAGGAGAGAACTCTGGGTAGGTCTCAGTTTAGGTGGAAAGCAGCTCCTGTTAGAGCACTCTCAACACCAGCGACACTCTAGATCTGCTCACCTCAAATGTCTGTTTTTCTATCAAAGTTTTTAAGCGTAGGATTAGACAGTGCTATCCATGCCGAGATAGAAAATGACAAAGTCTTTCGCCATTTAAACAGCAAAGTCTTTAAGCATAGGACTAGTACAGTACAGTCCTTGCCGAGCTGTCAAATAACAAAAGCCATTTATCACTCCAGGCACAATATTACAGCTTTGAATTGGTAAAATACCAACTCAAGCCAACCTGAAATGAATAAAAGCAACCCCTGACACAGTGTTTCGCTCTAATTAGAGCTCTTCAGAGAGGTATAGCTTTGTCCAGACACAAGGGAGCACCCAGTATTAAGTCAAAACAAAACCCTTTCAGGCATAGAGTGACGCATAAATTATGCAAAAAAGGAGAGAACTCTGGGTAGGTCTCAGTTTAGGTGGAAAGCAGCTCCTGTTAGAGCACTCTCAACACCAGCGACACTCTAGATCTGCTCACCTCAAATGTCTGTTTTTCTATCAAAGTTTTTAAGCGTAGGATTAGACAGTACTATCCATGCCGAGATAGAAAATGACAAAGTCTTTCGCCATTTAAACAGCAAAGTCTTTAAGCATAGGACTAGTACAGTACAGTCCTTGCCGAGCTGTCAAATAACAAAAGCCATTTATCACTCCAGGCACAATATTACAGCTTTGAATTGGTAAAATACCAACTCAAGCCAACCTGAAATGAATAAAAGCAACCCCTGACACAGTGTTTCGCTCTAATTAGAGCTCTTCAGAGAGGTATAGCTTTGTCCAGACACAAGGGAGCACCCAGTATTAAGTCAAAACAAAACCCTTTCAGGCATAGAGTGACGCATAAATTATGCAAAAAAGAAGGAGAGAACTCTGGGTAGGTCTCAGTTTAGGTGGAAAGCAGCTCCTGTTAGAGCACTCTCAACACCAGCGACACTCTAGATCTGCTCACCTCAAATGTCTGTTTTTCTATCAAAGTTTTTAAGCGTAGGATTAGACAGTACTATCCATGCCGAGATAGAAAATGACAAAGTCTTTCGCCATTTAAACAGCAAAGTCTTTAAGCATAGGACTAGTACAGTACAGTCCTTGCCGAGCTGTCAAATAACAAAAGCCATTTATCACTCCAGGCACAATATTACAGCTTTGAATTGGTAAAATACCAACTCAAGCCAACCTGAAATGAATAAAAGCAACCCCTGACACAGTGTTTCACTCTAATTAGAGCTCTTCAGAGAGGTATAGCTTTGTCCAGACACAAGGGAGCACCCAGTATTAAGTCAAAACAAAACCCTTTCAGGCATAGAGTGACGCATAAATTATGCAAAAAAGAAGGAGAGAACTCTGGGTAGGTCTCAGTTTAGGTGGAAAGCAGCTCCTGTTAGAGCACTCTCAACACCAGCGACACTCTAGATCTGCTCACCTCAAATGTCTGTTTTTCTATCAAAGTTTTTAAGCGTAGGATTAGACAGTGCTATCCATGCCGAGATAGAAAATTACAAAGTCTTTCGCCATTTAAACAGCAAAGTCTTTAAGCATAGGACTAGTACAGTACAGTCCTTGCCGAGCTGTCAAATAACAAAAGCCATTTATCACTCCAGGCACAATATTACAGCTTTGAATTGGTAAAATACCAACTCAAGCCAACCTGAAATGAATAAAAGCAACCCCTGCCACAGTGTTTCGCTCTAATTAGAGCTCTTCAGAGAGGTATAGCTTTGTCCAGACACAAGGGAGCACCCAGTATTAAGTCAAAACAAAACCCTTTCAGGCATAGAGTGACGCATAAATTATGCAAAAAAGAAGGAGAGAACTCTGGGTAGGTCTCAGTTTAGGTGGAAAGCAGCTCCTGTTAGAGCACTCTCAACACCAGCGACACTCTAGATCTGCTCACCTCAAATGTCTGTTTTTCTATCAAAGTTTTTAAGCGTAGGATTAGACAGTGCTATCCATGCCGAGATAGAAAATGACAAAGTCTTTCGCCATTTAAACAGCAAAGTCTTTAAGCATAGGACTAGTAGAGTACAGTCCTTGCCGAGCTGTCAAATAACAAAAGCCATTTATCACTCCAGGCACAATATTACAGCTTTGAATTGGTAAAATACCAACTCAAGCCAACCTGAAATGAATAAAAGCAACCCCTGACACAGTGTTTCACTCTAATTAGAGCTCTTCAGAGAGGTATAGCTTTGTCCAGACACAAGGGAGCACCCAGTATTAAGTCAAAACAAAACCCTTTCAGGTATAGAGTGACGCATAAATTATGCAAAAAAGAAGGAGAGAACTCTGGGTAGGTCTCAGTTTAGGTGGAAAGTAGCTCCTGTTAGAGCACTCTCCACACCAGCGACACTCTAAATCTGCTCACCTCAAATGTCTGTTTTTCTATCAAAGTTTTTAAGCGTAGGATTAGACAGTGCTATCCATGCCGAGATAGAAAATGACAAAGTCTTTCGCCATTTAAACAGCAAAGTCTTTAAGCATAGGACTAGTACAGTACAGTCCTTGCCGAGCTGTCAAATAACAAAAGCCATTTATCACTCCAGGCACAATATTACAGCTTTGAATTGGTAAAATACCAACTCAAGTCAACCTGAAATGAATAAAAGCCACCCCTGACACAGTGTTTCGCTCTAATTAGAGCTCTTCAGAGAGGTATAGCTTTGTCCAGACACAAGGGAGCACCCAGTATTAAGTCAAAACAAAACCCTTTCAGGCATAGAGTGACGCATAAATTATGCAAAAAAAGAAGGAGAGAACTCTGGGTAGGTCTCAGTTTAGGTGGAAAGCAGCTCCTGTTAGAGCACTCTCAACACCAGCGACACTCTAGATCTGCTCACCTCAAATGTCTGTTTTTCTATCAAAGTTTTTAAGCGTAGGATTAGACAGTGCTATCCATGCCGAGATAGAAAATGACAAAGTCTTTCGCCATTTAAACAGCAAAGTCTTTAAGCATAGGACTAGTACAGTACAGTCCTTGCCGAGCTGTCAAATAACAAAAGCCATTTATCACTCCAGGCACAATATTACAGCTTTGAATTGGTAAAATACCAACTCAAGCCAACCTGAAATGAATAAAAGCAACCCCTGACACAGTGTTTCGCTCTAATTAGAGCTCTTCAGAGAGGTATAGCTTTGTCCAGACACAAGGGAGCACCCAGTATTAAGTCAAAACAAAACCCTTTCAGGCATAGAGTGACGCATAAATTATGCAAAAAAGAAGGAGAGAACTCTGGGTAGGTCTCAGTTTAGGTGGAAAGCAGCTCCTGTTAGAGCACTCTCAACACCAGCGACACTCTAGATCTGCTCACCTCAAATGTCTGTTATTCTATCAAAGTTTTTAAGCGTAGGAATAGACAGTGCTATTCATGCCGAGATAGAAAATGACAAAGTCTTTCGCCATTTAAACAGCAAAGTCTTTAAGCATAGGACTAGTACAGTACAGTCCTTGCCGAGCTGTCAAATAACAAAAGCCATTTATCACTCCAGGCACAATATTACAGCTTTGAATTGGTAAAATACCAACTCAAGCCAACCTGAAATGAATAAAAGCAACCCCTGACACAGTGTTTCGCTCTAATTAGAGCTCATCAGAGAGGTATAGCTTTGTCCAGACACAAGGGAGCACCCAGTATTAAGTCAAAACAAAACCCTTTCAGGCATAGAGTGACGCATAAATTATGCAAAAAAGAAGGAGAGAACTCTGGGTAGGTCTCAGTTTAGGTGGAAAGCAGCTCCTGTTAGAGCACTCTCAACACCAGCGACACTCTAGATCTGCTCACCTCAAATGTCTGTTTTTCTATCAAAGTTTTTAAGCGTAGGATTAGACAGTGCTATCCATGCCGAGATAGAAAATGACAAAGTCTTTCGCCATTTAAACAGCAAAGTCTTTAAGCATAGGACTAGTACAGTACAGTCCTTGCCGAGCTGTCAAATAACAAAAGCCATTTATCACTCCAGGCACAATATTACAGCTTTGAATTGGTAAAATACCAACTCAAGCCAACCTGAAATGAATAAAAGCAACCCCTGACACAGTGTTTCGCTCTAATTAGAGCTCTTCAGAGAGGTATAGCTTTGTCCAGACACAAGGGAGCACCCAGTATTAAGTCAAAATAAAACCCTTTCAGGCATAGAGTGACGCATAAATTATGCAAAAAAGAAGGAGAGAACTCTGGGTAGGTCTCAGTTTAGGTGGAAAGCAGCTCATGTTAGAGCACTCTCAACACCAGCGACACTCTAGATCTGCTCACCTCAAATGTCTGTTTTTCTATCAAAGTTTTTAAGCGTAGGATTAGACAGTGCTATCCATGCCGAGATAGAAAATGACAAAGTCTTTCGCCATTTAAACAGCAAAGTCTTTAAGCATAGGACTAGTACAGTACAGTCCTTGCCGAGCTGTCAAATAACAAAAGCCATTTATCACTCCAGGCACAATATTACAGCTTTGAATTGGTAAAATACCAACTCAAGCCAACCTGAAATGAATAAAAGCAACCCCTGACACAGTGTTTCGCTCTAATTAGAGCTCTTCAGAGAGGTATAGCTTTGTCCAGACACAAGGGAGCACCCAGTATTAAGTTAAAACAAAGCCCTTTCAGGCATAGAGTGACGCATAAATTATGCAAAAAAGAAGGAGAGAACTCTGGGTAGGTCTCAGTTTAGGTGGAAAGCAGCTCCTGTTAGAGCACTCTCAACACCAGCGACACTCTAGATCTGCTCACCTCAAATGTCTGTTTTTCTATCAAAGTTTTTAAGCGTACGATTAGACAGTGCTATCCATGCCGAGATAGAAAATTACAAAGTCTTTCACCATTTAAACAGCAAAGTCTTTAAGCATAGGACTAGTACAGTACAGTCCTTGCCGAGCTGTCAAATAACAAAAGCCATTTATCACTCCAGGCACAATATTACAGCTTTGAATTGGTAAAATACCAACTCAAGCCAACCTGAAATGAATAAAAGCAACCCCTAACACAGTGTTTCGCTCTAATTAGAGCTCTTCAGAGAGGTATAGCTTTGTCCAGACACAAGGGAGCACCCAGTATTAAGTCAAAACAAAACCCTTTCAGGCATAGAGTGACGCATAAATTATGCAAAAAAGAAGGAGAGAACTCTGGGTAGGTCTCAGTTTAGGTGGAAAGCAGCTCCTGTTAGAGCACTCTCAACACCAGCGACACTCTAGATCTGCTCACCTCAAATGTCTGTTTTTCTATCAAAGTTTTTAAGCGTAGGATTAGACAGTGCTATCCATGCCGAGATAGAAAATGACAAAGTCTTTCGCCATTTAAACAGCAAAGTCTTTAAGCATAGGACTAGTAGAGTACAGTCCTTGCCGAGCTGTCAAATAACAAAAGCCATTTATCACTCCAGGCACAATATTACAGCTTTGAATTGGTAAAATACCAACTCAAGCCAACCTGAAATGAATAAAAGCAACCCCTGACACAGTGTTTCACTCTAATTAGAGCTCTTCAGAGAGGTATAGCTTTGTCCAGACACAAGGGAGCACCCAGTATTAAGTCAAAACAAAACCCTTTCAGGCATAGAGTGACGCATAAATTATGCAAAAAAGAAGGAGAGAACTCTGGATAGGTCTCAGTTTAGGTGGAAAGCAGCTCCTGTTAGAGCACTCTCAACACCAGCGACACTCTAAATCTGCTCACCTCAAATGTCTGTTTTTCTATCAAAGTTTTTAAGCGTAGGATTAGACAGTGCTATCCATGCCGAGATAGAAAATGACAAAGTCTTTCGCCATTTAAACAGCAAAGTCTTTAAGCATAGGACTAGTACAGTACAGTCCTTGCCGAGCTGTCAAATAACAAAAGCCATTTATCACTCCAGGCACAATATTACAGCTTTGAATTGGTAAAATACCAACTCAAGCCAACCTGAAATGAATAAAAGCAACCCCTGACACAGTGTTTCGCTCTAATTAGAGCTCTTCAGAGAGGTATAGCTTTGTCCAGACACAAGGGAGCACCCAGTATTAAGTCAAAACAAAACCCTTTCAGGCATAGAGTGACGCATAAATTATGCAAAAAAGAAGGAGAGAACTCTGGGTAGGTCTCAGTTTAGGTGGAAAGCAGCTCCTGTTAGAGCACTCTCAACACCAGCGACACTCTAGATCTGCTCACCTCAAATGTCTGTTTTTCTATCAAAGTTTTTAAGCGTAGGATTAGACAGTGCTATCCATGCTGAGATAGAAAATGACAAAGTCTTTCGCCATTTAAACAGCAAAGTCTTTAAGCATAGGACTAGTACAGTACAGTCCTTGCCAAGCTGTCAAATAACAAAAGCCATTTATCACTCCAGGCACAATATTACAGCTTTGAATTGGTAAAATACCAACTCAAGCCAACCTGAAATGAATAAAAGCAACCCCTGACACAGTGTTTCGCTCTAATTAGAGCTCTTCAGAGAGGTATAGCTTTGTCCAGACACAAGGGATCACCCAGTATTAAGTCAAAACAAAACCCTTTCAGGCATAGAGTGACGCATAAATTATGCAAAAAAGAAGGAGAGAACTCTGGGTAGGTCTCAGTTTAGGTGGAAAGCAGCTCCTGTTAGAGCACTCTCAACACCAGCGACACTCTAGATCTGCTCACCTCAAATGTCTGTTTTTCTATCAAAGTTTTTAAGCATAGGATTAGACAGTGCTATTCATGCCGAGATAGAAAATGACAAAGTCTTTCGCCATTTAAACAGCAAAGTCTTTAAGCATAGGACTAGTACAGTACAGTCCTTGCCGAGCTGTCAAATAACAAAAGCCATTGATCACTCCAGGCACAATATTACAGCTTTGAATTGGTAAAATACCAACTCAAGCCAACCTGAAATGAATAAAAGCAACCCCTGACACAGTGTTTCGCTCTAATTAGAGCTCTTCAGAGAGGTATAGCTTTGTCCAGACATAAGGGAGCACCCAGTATTAAGTCAAAACAAAACCCTTCCAGGCATAGAGTGACGCATAAATTATGCAAAAAAGAAGGAGAGAACTCTGGGCAGGTCTCAGTTTAGGTGGAAAGCAGCTCCTGTTAGAGCACTCTCAACACCAGCGACACTCTAGATCTGCTCACCTCAAATGTCTGTTTTTCTATCAAAGTTTTTAAGCGTAGGATTAGACAGTGCTATCCATGCCGAGATAGAAAATGACAAAGTCTTTCGCCATTTAAACAGAAAAAAACGTTGATAGAAAAACAGACATTTGAGGTGAGCAGATCTAGAGTGTCGCTGGTGTTGAGAGTGCTCTAACAGGAGCTGCTTTCCACCTAAACTGAGACCTACCCAGAGTTCTCTCCTTCTTTTTTGCATAATTTATGCGTCACTCTATGCCTGAAAGGGTTTTGTTTTGACTTAATACTGGGTGCTCCCTTGTGTCTGGACAAAGCTATACTTCTCTGAAGAGCTCTAATTAGAGCGCAACACTGTGTCAGTGGTTGCTTTTATTCATTTCAGGTTGGCTTGAGTTGGTATTTTACCAATTCAAAGCTGTAATATTGTGCCTGGAGTGATAAATGGCTTTTGTTATTTGACAGCTCGGCCTGTACTGTACTAGTCCTATGCTTAAAGACTTTGCTGTTTTCTATCTCGGCATGGATAGCACTGTCTAATCCTACGCTTAAAAACTTTGATAGAAAAACAGACATTTGAGGTGAGCAGATCTAGAGTGTCGCTGGTGTTGAGAGTGCTCTAACAGGAGCTGCTTTCCACCTAAACTGAGACCTACCCAGAGTTCTCTCCTTCTTTTTTGCATAATTTATGCGTCACTCTATGCCTGAAAGGGTTTTGTTTTGACTTAATACTGGGTGCTCCCTTGTGTCTGGACAAAGCTATACCTCTCTGAAGAGCTCTAATTAGAGCGAAACACTGTGTCAGGGGTTGCTTTTATTCATTTCAGGTTGGCTTGAGTTGGTATTTTACCAATTCAAAGCTGTAATATTGTGCCTGGAGTGATAAATGGCTTTTGTTATTTGACAGCTCGGCAAGGACTGTACTGTACTAGTCCTATGCTTAAAAACTTTGCTGTTTAAATGGCGAAAGACTTTGTCATTTTCTATCTCGGCATGGATAGCACTGTCTAATCCTACGCTTAAAAACTTTGATAGAAAAACAGACATTTGAGGTGAGCAGATCTAGAGTGTCGCTGGTGTTGAGAGTGCTCTAACAGGAGCTGCTTTCCACCTAAACTGAGACCTACCCAGAGTTCTCTCCTTCTTTTTTGCATAATTTATGCGTCACTCTATGCCTGAAAGGGTTTTGTTTTGACTTAATACTGGGTGCTCCCTTGTGTCTGGACAAAGCTATACCTCTCTGAAGAGCTCTAATTAGAGCGATACACTGTGTCAGGGGTTGCTTTTATTCATTTCAGGTTGGCTTGAGTTGGTATTTTACCAATTCAAAGCTGTAATATTGTGCCTGGAGTGATAAATGGCTTTTGTTATTTGACAGCTCGGCAAGGACTGTACTGTACTAGTCCTATGCTTAAAGACTTTGCTGTTTAAATGGCGAAAGACTTTGTCATTTTCTATCTCGGCATGGATAGCACTGTCTAATCCTACGCTTAAAAACTTTGATAGAAAAACAGACATTTGAGGTGAGCAGATCTAGAGTGTCGCTGGTGTTGAGAGTGCTCTAACAGGAGCTGCTTTCCACCTAAACTGAGACCTACCCAGAGTTCTCTCCTTCTTTTTTGCATAATTTATGCGTCACTCTATGCCTGAAAGGGTTTTGTTTTGACTTAATACTGGGTGCTCCCCAGTGCTTAATTTGTGCCGGAGCTTTCCGGTGCCTAGCACCGGCACTTAATTCTCAGCTCCGGGTCTACACGCTGGTTGAGTCCACATACATTAGGAATAACAATTTTATTGGCTGCGCACTGCTCAGAGTAGGTGCCACTGACTGTTCAAGTCTTCTCCTCCCGCACCCCCATGAAGAGTTGATATCGCACGTTAATGCGGGCGCCTAAAAGATTTCAAATTGAATTCCACCTAAATACGAGCCACACACATTACGATTACCGCCAGAAATTAAAGCTGCGTCGGTCCCTGCCTCGCGTAGGTCATCAACCCCCCCATTTCCATTTTGCAAGTCATTCATTGGTAGCGCCGCTCGCGCTAGCATAGCGCCCTACCAATAAACAATTGCAAAACATGTTAGTAGGCTGGCCCCGTCCCTACTTGTCGAATCATCAAGTTTGTGCCCCGAATCGGACCAATTAGAAGTGTTTTCACCCTTTGGCGCCCAGCATGCAGCTGCCGCCTTAATCATTATCCGACGTCAGAGGCAATCAGCATGTCTTGCAGCAGGCCTCCTTCCTCGCAGATTAATTAAAAGGAAAAAGGCCATCCCACAGTGCCAGTAAGTAATGCCTTTTACCACCGTGATATTTGACTGCAATGTTATCTTGAAATGTATCATCATGCTAAAACAAGTTTTATAATGTGGGACCCGTGGCTGCAGCTCTTTCTCCACTGCTGCTGGCTTTTAACTTTTGCAGCGAAGTCTTTTTTGGAAAAGTTAAAGCCAGCTGCAGTGGCGGAAGAACAGCAACTGTGGGCCCCACACAATAAAATGTTATTTTGCAAGATAAGCAATGTGAATGCTTTGTAGACACATTGGTGTGGGCAGGCAGCCCATCCGGTGCCTCCGTGTGATGACAACGGTTTCGTTTCTGAAGAGGAGCAGCAGGCCGCAGCAGGCCTGGGGGCAAGAGGAGGGTCGGAGTTAACAGAGAGCCCGGTACTGCCTCTCACCTTAAAGCAGCTGTGCGCTGTTCCTGCCTGTGCTGTCCTGATTAAGCGGTGCCCGAGTCATGCTTGCTCTTTTTGTGCTGTGAGGCCTGTGCTTATCTAGCTTGCACTCTGCCTTCTGTCTAGTCGCTGTGCCAGCTCTGTCTGTGGTGTCATATCGTTCTGCCTGCACTGCACTTTTTCTGCCAAGGTTGTGCCTGCTCTGTCAAGACAGTGCCTCTAGGGGCGGGCCTGCGTCTGCCCTGTGTAATGCCCAGCACAAGTCAGCATTCTAGTGCTGAGCCTGTAACTACACTGAACACCCACCCACCACTGATGTCACAGGTCATGTGACACAGCATCAATAAAAGAGGCCGAGCGCACGTGCTCTGGGCCAGTTGCACCGAGCCAGCAGTGTGTCCTGCGTCCCAGTCATTTCCCAGCATGAGGGCCTTGGGCCCGACCCTACAATGGCGACGAGGGCGGAGCTGTGCCCACGCGTGCCACAGCTCTAAACATCATCGAGGACAAGGGGAAGAGAATGCTGCTCGCCTGAGAGCACCCCCTGCGAAGACTCGAGCCGGCCGCCGAGAGGCCCGTGGGGCGTGTGTCGAGCCCCGGGCCTAAAGAAAAGGAAAGAGGTGACCGGAGCTCACCCCGCACCTCTCCAGCCCGCCGTGGTCCGCCCTGCCGTGGCGGAGCCCCGAAAAGACAAGTGGAGCCATCGCGGTGCACACCCGCGGAAGAACAGGCCCGTCGGCCGAAGGTGAGCCCATACATAAGCGGAAATCAAAAGCGGAGCCCACCCGCAACGATCACAACACTCATAATGGCGGCCGCCTGCTAGCGCGCCGCCCGGGACGTGTGCAAAGCGGAGCCCACCCGCTATAGACATAAGCCTTCCCCGATAACATAGCGAGGCCAGCGGAGCCCACCCGCGGCCTGCCTGCAGCGTCCCCCGCCGCGCAGCGTGTGTGAAGTGAGGCTGCGGCGGCGGGGTGAATGAATTTCAAAGTGGAGCGCCCGCAGCGTGAGCAGAGCTGCCGGGCGCCGAGAATTGAAAGCGGACCCCACCCGCGAAGACTGTGAACACTGCCCACCCCGCTTCAGAGGAACCACCAACTGCGCCCTTCGCAGCGCGTGAAATGAAAGACCTGCTGCGAAGGGCGGAAAGACTCCAACAGCACCGACTCCCCCTTCCCGCCGCGCAGCATGAGGAAAGTGAAGCTGGGGCAGCGGGGTGCACAGAAACGGCATCTAGACACCGGAACCTCTGGTCGTGCTCAGCCAATGCCCAGACAAGAAGAAATTAATGGGACTCACCGGCATTCAAGAGGAGTACCCAGTGGTGCCCATATGCACGTGCCCCAAAGCAGCAGGCATCCATGAGAAGTAGTGCCCGGAGCCCACCGGTGGAGTCTTGCGTCCCAGCCTCGAGGAGGGTGCTGGGTGCCCAGCGCAGGCGAAGGTGTGGAACACCTTGCCGAGAAGAAAAGGACTGCCGTCTGTAGCTGGAAGCGCTCCTCTGCCACCCAGTGGCTGTTTGGGAGTACTGCATGCCGCCGAATGGAGACACATCTTCAGGTTTGCTCAAGCGAAGAGCAGATTAGGTGCAAGACACGCCCGTATGAAGGGCAAAATAAAGTTGGACTGTGTCTACAGCCAGGTGTGGGAGAAAGAACCTCCTCCACGTGGGGCACCAGCATCTGAAAGCCCATGTGAGGGAAAACACAAAGGGAGAACAGTCAGTGGCATCACCGCTTTACTGAAGGAGGTCAACCTCAGGAGACCCATCGCTACAATAAGCACAACCTGAGTAAGCAGCCCCAGGGACACATGCTCACACTTATCTAAGACCAGTGCCACGGCTGGCTAGGAAAAGCAGCTGAGCCTTACCCTCAGGGCAGAAGCAAAACAATATTTAGACAGTGAGTACTGCCAAGCACAGCAAAGCAAGCATGCGTAACCTGCCATGCTAGGGTGGCACCAAATCTCCGCAAAGGTGACAACCCCAGGAACGCGCCAGAAGCGCAAGAACGCGCAAGAACGCCACCAAGCAGACACGCAGCCAAGACTGCATGACCCCCACGCAAGCGTTGCCTAGAGACTGATAGAGGACCACCTGCTGGCAGGTGGTTACTCGCAAGAGAAGAGAAAATAGGGCTCAGGGGAGAGCTGCTGTGATCTACAGCGAGTAATACAAGGCACCCCACAAAAGCACAGCAGCGCACAAAGAAAAGGGAGACGGAAGCGACTACTTCCTCCCCAAGCAAATAGCAGGCGCAGAAAGGAGGCGAACACGCACAACAAGGAACTGGGACCCCTACCCAAAGGCATACTGCAGCCTTGCCCGAGCAGCCCCAAGTGTGCCAGAAGACACCAGACTCCCCGCAGAGGACACCGACAGGAAATCAGAATAGGACTGCGCCACCAGGCAAGAAAAGGCTTCCAGTAAATAAACAAGCATTACACAGACCACTCAAGGAACTCTCCCTACAGCAAGCCTGCAGCAACCAGCAGCACAAGAGACTTACCATATCAGAGTAGCGCCAAGCCTACCCGCATAGCTTTAAGGATACAGAACAGAACTGCGCAGGAATGCGCCGGAAGCACAAGAACACGACAGAACTTAAGAATCGCGCCTGAAGCACCAGAAGCGCGCCAGGAGTGCAGCGACTCCTCACAAGATATCCAAGTGCACGCGCGACAAGTGCGCCCACGCGAAGAAGTTCACAAGAATCGCAACCAGCACCAAACGGAAAAGCACGACCAGAAGAATATCCATGGAGTGGTGACGTAACCCTCCAGAAGCGAACACCCAAGAAGCATCTACGCCACGCCAGAAGAGAAGACAGCGATGCCTGGTGGCCACAGGCCATCGCTGCAACAGAATGGCGAAAGTAAGAACACCCCCACACAAACCAACAATGGTTCTGGAACCCAGCACCAAAAAGTGCGACAGCGCATGACGCAAATACGCAGCAGTGCGGACAGCACTAGCCCAAAGCAGCAAGTCACAAGAGAAGACATGAAGAGCGCACCCAGATGCGCACCAAAACAACTCAACTGCGATGAACAGGAAATGGTTGCGCGGACAACCCGCAGCATTGAAGATACATCACAGAAGCAACCTGACCACTCAGCTTGGTCACAAAGCACGAAGTCGACCAGCCAGATGGTCGCACCAAGAATCCTACCTGCCAGACCTCGGCAGAAGGGACCAGCACGACGTCCAAGAAGCTCAGCACCACAAATCCTACCTGCCAGACCTCGGCAGAAGGGACCAGCACGACGTCCAAGAAGTTCAGACAATGCACGGTCCGACGACCTAGACCCACGAACTTCAACCACACAAATTAACGAAAGCAACAGGAAGAAGATGTGAAGGTCGCGACGCTAACCCTGGGAAGCGAGTAATGAGAAGATAGTGTCCTAGGACTAGGACAAGACCAGGAAGACACGTGCAGAGTGCGCGCGCTGCATGGGGAAGCCTGGCCAGAGAAGATGAAGAAAAAGGGAACAGGGTACGTTGCGAAAAGAGGAGAAGAGAAGAAGAAAGATCGGAGCGGCACACTGCCACCGAAGAAAGGAAGGAGAGAGAAGTCAGAGTGACACCCAGTCACTGCAAGAAGAAAGGAGAAAGAACAGAGTGGCCACTGCCACTAAGAATAAAAGAAGGAAGAAGTAATCAGAGTGGCACGACTGTCAAGCTAAGAAGAATGAAGAAAGAACAGAGTGGCCACCGCCACTAAGAAAAGAAGAAAGGTGACAGGCACTGGAACACCGGAGTGCAATGGAGAACAAGCCTGGTAAGAGCACCGGCAGAGCAGACCAAAGACAACCACTGACGAGTCATCCATCCACATGGCGAACGCAGAAGAGAGCAAGATAGACTGTTGAAGACATCTACCTCTGGGGTTGGCGGAAGATCGAATGGCGAGAGTGCTCACACATCCAGCGGATGAACTGACCACTCCACACCGACCCGTGGCAACCCAAGAAGAGGCCTCGAGGAACTCTGGTGGCAGCAAGTCCCACACGGGAGACAGATCCACAGAAGCACGTCTGCAGGACCCAAGAGGATGAAAGCCTCGAGAGCAATGAAGAGAGTCGACAACTCAACCTTCAGGTGGAACTAGGACACGACGGTGAGGTTCGTGGAGCGCCCTGCTCACGGCCCGAAGGCTATGGTAGAGCAACGCGACCAAAAACACCAGTCCAGTGGAAACCTGGCAAAGAGGTCCTCCCGGACATCTTGTGGCAGAAGAAAACCGGCGAGAGGGGCATCCTAGTGAGAGGGATGTTCGCACCTACTCTATTCACCTGCTAAGAAACACACTGAAGCCTGCCTGGAAACAACACGCAACCAGCTTAGAGAAAAGAAGCCGGAAGGCAAACAACAACCACGTCATCCATCTCTCTTGAACCATTTGTCACCAAGAGAGCAAAGCAAAAGGCAGGGCTGAGAACAGCCGACAGAGAAAGAATGAACCCGCCGAACAACTAAAAACCGTGCCACCAAGAACTGCTAATTCAAAACGCAAGAACTATACTGCCTGCGGCTTGCAAGCAGCCAAAGAGACTCTTTTTGAAAGCGCAAGTCCAATGTTATTTTCTGTGTTTTCTTTCCCCCACAGGTGTTTGGACTTTTCATGTTTGGTTTAATTTTTAACCAATTTGGGGAGGGATGTAATGCCCAGCACAAGTCAGCATTCTAGTGCTGAGCCTGTAACTACACTGAACACCCACCCACCACTGATGTCACAGGTCATGTGACACAGCATCAATAAAAGAGGCCGAGCGCACGTGCTCTGGGCCAGTTGCACCGAGCCAGCAGTGTGTCCTGCGTCCCAGTCATTTCCCAGCATGAGGGCCTTGGGCCCGACCCTACACCCTGCATGCTCTGGGCATATGCCCTCTCTGCTCTCTTCATCTCCTAGCTGCACGTTGCCTTCGTGTGCCCTGCCTGCCCTCTCGATCTGCCCTACACCTGCACTATGCCCAGTGCTTAATTTGTATAATTAGCCTTTGTTTGGTTCCACGGGCACAATGATTTTGTGGTTTTTGTTACAGCCACATAATGAGGACCACTGGCCATATTTTACGCAAACACAGGACCGGAAGCCTTATATTTACTATGGGTAGCGCTGGTACTTGTGTGCGCTGCACAATTTTGCGCTGCTCTTGCGTGCGTTTTAATTATAAGTATACCCACACATTTTGCATTGCTTTTCGCACCGTGACTGCCTGTGCAAAACCTTAGTAAATACGAGCCCACCCTCAAAGATTGGTGACTTTGCATACCCTAGAAACACCAGCACGAGTACTTTCTATTACAGGGTAAAATTTGGGGAGATTTGTTATCACCTTTTGATGAACTCTGGACGTTGGATTTGTCTTTCCCTGTTAAATGACTGATTATTTCACTGTTCTGATTGAATGCATCTGTTTTTCAAACCACTACCGGAGGAAAAAACAATCCACAACAATAGATTTTGCAGGTTGCCTCCATGTGGCCTGCCTGCCCTCTGGATCTGCCCTGCACCTGCACTATGCCTGCTCACACAGTTTGCCCCACTTACGCTACAACTGTCCGGACTGCTCTGTGCGGGTGTTAATGCTGCTGCTGTGCCTGCTTTGGCCGTGCTATACCAGTCGTGCCTGTCCCGGCCCACTCTGCTTGTAATATGCCTGCCATGTCTGTGCTGTGTCTCCCCTGCCTGATCCTTGCTCTGGATGCTCCCCCCACAGCTTTTTCAAAGTCCCTACAGAAAGGAAGTATTTTATTCGTTAAAAAAAAATGATAATAAAAATGCAGTTGGGCTGGACTTCTAACCAAGGGCCTCTCAATAACCCTCGGGCTCTTACCAAGCACCTCATTGCTGATCTAGAGGAGCCGCTCTGCTCACTAAGTCTCAGGCTGCCAAGCACGCACTCTAGGATGCAATGGAGAAGACACTCCCATTTTAAAAAATAACTCTACCCCTGAGTTGCAGGAGCAGCACCTGAGAGAACAGCTTACCTTTTCAAGGATGGTGCTTGATGTTGGGCAAGTGCTCTTGACTCTGCTCTGAAGCGCGATTTTCGTCGCTATAGGTCTGGTCTTCTTGGTGTGCATCGGTGTTGGTGTGAGCCCTGAGTACTGGCTGCAAAAAATTGCCTTAAGTGGCATGTTCAAGTAACATTGTTTTTCTCTAATCAGCTGTGTGCCAGTGTTCATTCAGTGTTATATTTGTCTACAAAGTGGCTGACTATTCTAAAAAACATTTTATAGTATGTGGTGCTCACGGCTGCAGCTCTTCCTCCACTGCTGCTGGCTTTTAACTTTTGCGGCGAAAGACATATTTTTTTCAAGTTAAAAGCACGTAGCAGTGGCGGAAGAACTGCAGCTGTGAGCCCCACACACTATAAAACATTACTTAGCATACTAAGCCATTCGAATGCTTTGTAGACAGATAACACTGAACACTGGCACGTTCAGGTAGACTTGGTTTTCTTGTTTTTGTACCATCAACTGTGTACTAGTGTTCAGTGTTATATTTGTGTGCAAAGCATAGAAATGGCTCATTATGTTAGATTATGATTAAATTACTTTTTATAGGGTGGGCCCACGGATGCAGTTATTCCTCCACTGCTGCTGGCTTTATGGATCCATTGGCCGTTATTCAGAACAGCCCAGCAACCTAGCCGTACCATAATGCTGCAACATAGACTACACAGGCAGTTGTCACTAGAGTTTCACCTTCCTGCATAGCAGGCTCGCATCCATTGGTGTGCTTAACTGAGTGTCGGGGAGTGGTTTTGGAAGTGGTGAGCTGCCAACTGGGAGTGTCTTATGCAACTGCTTCCTCTACCAGTCTTTAATTGTTAGCCAATACCACTTTGGATGCAGGGAAATAGGTGGGTGGAGCCAGTGGAAGAAATGGGTGGAGCCAGCAGAGGAAGTGGGCGGAGCCAGGGGCGTGGGTGTGGCCTCCTACAAAAATTTGAGCACCTGGACTTAATATTTTACAAATTAAGCACTGGTGCTCCCTTGTGTCTGGACAAAGCTATACCTCTCTGAAGAGCTCTAATTAGAGCGAAACATTGTGTCAGGGGTTGCTTTTATTCATTTCAGGTTGGCTTGAGTTGGTATTTTACCAATTCAAAGCTGTAATATTGTGCCTGGAGTGATAAATGGCTTTTGTTATTTGACAGCTCGGCAAGGACTGTACTGTACTAGTCCTATGCTTAAAGACTTTGCTGTTTAAATGGCGAAAGACTTTGTCATTTTCTATCTCGGCATGGATAGCACTGTCTAATCCTACGCTTAAAAACTTTGATAGAAAAACAGACATTTGAGGTGAGCAGATCTAGAGTGTCGCTGGTGTTGAGAGTGCTCTAACAGGAGCTGCTTTCCACCTAAACTGAGACCTACCCAGAGTTCTCTCCTTCTTTTTTGCATAATTTATGCGTCACTCTATGCCTGAAAGGGTTTTGTTTTGACTTAATACTGGGTGCTCCCTTGTGTCTGGACAAAGCTATACCTCTCTGAAGAGTTCTAATTAGAGCGAAACACTGTGTCAGGGGTTGCTTTTATTCATTTCAGGTTGGCTTGAGTTGGTATTTTACCAATTCAAAGCTGTAATATTGTGCCTGGAGTGATAAATGGCTTTTGTTATTTGACAGCTCGGCAAGGACTGTACTGTACTAGTCCTATGCTTAAAGACTTTGCTGTTTAAATGGCGAAAGACTTTGTCATTTTCTATCTCGGCATGGATAGCACTGTCTAATCCTACGCTTAAAAACTTTGATAGAAAAACAGACATTTGAGGTGAGCAGATCTAGAGTGTCGCTGGTGTTGAGAGTGCTCTAACAGGAGCTGCTTTCCACCTAAACTGAGACCTACCCAGAGTTCTCTCCTTCTTTTTTGCATATATATATATATATATATATATATATATATATATATATATATATATATATATATATTCACTGAAAAAACCATAGGTTATAGACCATATATAGTTAGGAATTAGCATTTAAAAAACCTTATTTTACTCACACAAAACCATTGAAATTCCATATATAGTTAGTTGCACTAACTATATATTGCGCACCCGCAATCCACTGCTGATCATGTCACATATTACATCATTCATGACATGGTCAGTGACATCACTGATGACATCACTGATGACATCTCAAATGACATCACTGATGACATCACTGATGACATCATCCAGTGACTGTGTGTTTCTGTAAAGTTTAAATATGTTTTAGATATTGAAGAATGAGTAGATGTATAACTGTCTGGACGAAGGATTTAGTAGGTGCATGACTGAATGTATGAGTGAGTGATTAAATGTGTCTCACTGAGTGCATGGGTTAGTGACTAAACTGTCTTAATTTGTGCATCATTATGTCTGTTGTTCTGTAAACTACTGCATGTGTTGATCAGTAGCTATATGATTAACTATATGGGTTATTGATTGATTGTCCAAGTATTTGTATGGGAGACTGAGTGTGTGTGTGGCTGGCTGGGAGGTGTGTGACTCTGTGCAGATCAATGTGTACTTGTATCAATGATTGTATAAGAAAGTAAGTATGTGTTACTATATGTTTGAAAATGTAAGGTGCTCTATGTTTAACTGTATAGACAAGAAAATGGAAGTGTGATTGATTCTTTACAGGACTGACTAGGTGTGTGAGTAACTCCATGGATGAGTGGCAGAGTGTGAGTGTCTGTATAGGTGTATGAGTGCATATGATAGTGTTGTAAAGATGAGTGATTGTATGTATGAATGATTGTATGGGTGAATGAGTGAATGTGTGTGTAGACGTAGGAATCAGTGAGTACGTATGTAGTAACTAGTATTGGTGTGTCAATGGTTTCAAAAATTATACTCTGTATTTAACACTGGGTGAAACAGAGGTTATATTAAAATGTGAGGAGATGCATTGTATTGTCACATGAATGATATCATCAGTGATGTGGTCATTGATGTCAAATGAGATGTCATCAGTGATGTCATCAGTGATGTCATTTGAGATGTCATCAGTGATGTCATCAGTGATGTCACTGACCATGTCATGAATGATGTAATATGTGACATGATCAGCAGTGGATTGCGGGTGCGCAATATATAGTTAGTGCAACTAACTATATATGGAATTTCAATGGTTTTGTGTGAGTAAAATAAGGTTTTTTAAATGCTAATTCCTAACTATATATGGTCTATAACCTATGGTTTTTTCAGTGAATTTTCAAGGTTTTGTAAATGCTAATTCCTAACTATATATGGTCTATAACCTATGGTTTTTTCAGTGAATTTCAATGGTTTTTTTAATAGCAAATATCATAAGCTGTCGAATGTCAAGTACGTGGTAAGTGAAAACATTTTCGTGTTTATGCACACTGATCTGCTTTGAATGGTGCCCCCCCCCCTCATTTCTATTAGGAGTACTCTCTCTTTGCAGATAGTGAAAGGTAGTTAACGCAGGCCTTTGCCCCCGTTGTAATCCGTCGTGCCTGCTTCTCTCTCCATTTGATTGATTGTTATCCAAGTATTTACTGTTTTAGAATTAGTTCTCTTTGGTTCATTCTCTATTTACAAACAAACACAGAGTCGCAATACTCTGTTTAGTCTCTGCAGATAACGAAAAATCGTGTAAAAAAAAAGAAAAGGAATCGAGCAAAATCAGTAGGCCACTAATGGGATCTCTTTTTGACCTCGCTAAAATAGAAACATTAGGAACAACCCCTCATGACAAATACAAAACTAGTGAGATGAACTGAACTCCACACAATGATGGCTGCAAAACAGCTCGGCTCCGCCACCCACCCCGCCCAAAATAACGATAAAGAGCGGCTGCCATGATTGGTTGCGGAATGGCCACAACGGAGCTACGAAATGGTGCTGCTCTCATGCTAACCCCAGCTTCGGTCTGAAACATCCAGAAACACTGTAGACTACCAATTCGATCAGTTCCGGTAGCGCCCCAATGTAACCCGGTAGAGAAGAACTAGCCCTCCCCTCTTTGATTGATGGTTCTTGTTGCCTGTCCCTTCTGTTGTCATTTAACAGAACTATTTAGCCTGCTGAAAGGGGTTGTGTTTCGACCGCTGGTTGGTGGAGACATTTTGACTATATTCTGGACCTGCGTTGTCGCGTAATGCGTCATATGACGCGCCGCGTTAGCGCATCCGGAAGTCATCCGGGGCGCGCAGCGCGTAACGTAAGCATAACAAGTCATGTGACTTGTTAATAAAACTTTTCATTGGTTCATTTTACTTTTCTTATTCTAATGATGAAAGCCTTGGTCATATCACCTAAAAATTACGCTTTTAATTACTTCCGAACATTATTTTCTCTTAAATATATGTTATAATGTTCCAGGCTAATGTACTTTCCCGGAAATTTTACAACTGTCCTGCAAGTAAAATATATTCTTTTTTCGAGAAAAAGAGCGTTTCTTCGTCCCATGACGGAGCCGTTGAGCAAAAGAGGGTCGACCTGCTGTCTTAGTCGCCGATACGCCTGAATATGAGATTCTTATCGATCACTTTATGTTGCAGGAATAGAAAACACAACAGCCCTTGACCATTTATCTTTACTGCGTTCCTTCGTATTATACCTTTTACCCTTCATGTAATTGGTCTGCTTTATTTCACTTGCCTTTTAATGATTCTAAAACAGTGACTATTATTAAAAACTTTACCAATGTATACACTACTACCATGTTTTCTTTTAAAAACCTTTATTGTGAAAATTTCATTATACAAATACGAGCCTATAACCACGTGGGCCTGCCACGGAGCAAACTGTAATCGTATATGATGAATAGACATTTACACTGTAGAGGAACGTAACGGGCGGGCCATTAGGTTGCAAAAACTAAGGTGTCTAACAGTTACGGAATCGGTGGACGTACATTTTATAATTAAAATACGACAGGGCCAGTTACAATAAAATTATCTAGATATACATTTGCGGGCAAGTACCATGGGTGACGTTAATTCGAATTTTCAACAGTACAGTAATCAATAACACATCAGAACTTAATATCAATAGGGATGTCGAAATATTCAATCAATTCTCGTCCCCGCCCGCCATGTGCTTCAAAACTGCATACGTATCTCGTGATATCAAGGTTGTGCAACCAGTACACAACAAGGAGTTACGAGTCCCATTTATTCCGGCGCCATTTTGGGCGAGGACGGGCAGGTCCAGGATATAGTCAAAATGTCTCTACCAACCATCGACTATGATGATGTTCATATGCTGTATTTATTAGAGTAACACTCATCTGCCCACATGAAATTAATTTACCACAATCTAAACATGTCATTTTAATCTTTCCAAAGTTCTTCTAAATATTTGGGACCGTTTCCCTTGCCTCTGAAGCTCTCAGTGCCACTTCTTTAATGAATGTACTAGCAGGTCAGGGGTTCTCCTCCAAATCTCTCTTTTATGCAGCACTATAATTAATTGGTGCCACCTCTCCATATGACGATGCATGGTATAGTTACCACAACTATATTTTTTTTCGGTTCCTCTGGAGAGTTCATCGTGGCAGATGAAGCGTGTAACATACCGGGCATTTACCTTTTTTTGCATGTACAGGAAAGGAAAAAAAAATCGAGCGTCCGAGTTCTAAGGTGTCCCAGGGCCATTTTAGTGGACCAGGCCCAAATCCAAAGAACAGCCATCTCACAGGCTAATGGGGCGACCCACGCCGAGTTTCAGCATTGTAGGATGACCACACAAGTACAGCAACTTGCTAGACATCACCTCGGTGCCATCCGGATCTCGGCGCCCCACTGCAGATGAAGTGCCTCTCAACTATGAAACCACCACGGTGACATCCGGATCTTGGCGCGTTGTGCTGCCTTCGGCCTATTCGCACATCGGTCCGCTACTGACGCCATCTCACAGGCTAATGGGGTGACCCACGCCGAGTTTCAGCATTGTAGGATGACCACACCAACTTGCTAGACATCACCTCGGTGCCATCCGAATCTTGGCATCTCAACGCCTAGTGGTATCTTCCATACAGAAAATATTGTTACGCTGCCTTTGGCCCCATTCGCACATCAGTCCGCAACTTAGACATCACCTCGATGCCATCCGGATCTTGGCATCTCAGCGCCTTGTGGTGTCAGTCAGAAAATATTGTTGCGCTGCCTTTGGCCCCATTCGCACATCAGTCCGCTACTGACACCATCTCACAGGCCAATAGGGCGCCCCACGCCGACTTTTACCATTGTACGATGGCCACACCAGTGGCACAACTTGCTAGACATCACCTCGGTGCCATCCGAATCTTGGCATCTCAACGCCTAGTGGTATCTTCCATACAGAAAATCTTGTTACGCTACCTTTGGCCCCATTCGCACATCGGTCCGCAACTTAGACATCACCTCGGTGCCATCCGGATCTTGGCATCTCAGCGCCTTGTGGTGTATTCTCTTCAGAAAATATTGTTGAGCTGCCTTTGGCCCCATTCGTACATCGGTCCGCAACTTACACATCACCTCGGTGCCATCCGGATCTTGGCATCTCAGCGCCTTGTGGTGTCTTCTACTCCGAAAATATAGTAGAAAATATTGTTGCGCTGCCTTTGGCCCCATTCACACATCAGTCCGCTACTGACACCATCTCACAGGCCAACAGGGCGCCCCACGCCGACTTTTACCATTGTACGATGGCCACACCAGTGCCACAACTTGCTAGACACCACCTCGGTGCCATCCGGATCTTGGCATCTCAGCGCCTTGTGGTGTCTTCAAATCAGAAAATATTGTTGCGCTGCCTTTGGCCCCATTCGCACATCGGTCCGCTACTGACGCCATCTCACAGGCCAACGGGGCGCCCCACGCCGACTTTCAGCATTGTAGGATGGCCACACCAGTGCGGCAACTTACTAGACACCACCTCGGTGCCATCCGGATCTTGGCGCGTTGTGCTGCCTTCGGCCTATTCGCACATCGGTCCGCTACTGACGCAAACTCACAGGCCAACGGGGCGCCCCACGCCGACTTTCAGCATTGTAGGATGGCCACACCAGTGCGGCAACTTACTAGACACCACCTCGGTGCCATCCGGATCTTGGCGCGTTGTGCTGCCTTCGGCCTATTCGCACATCGGTCCGCTACTGACGCAAACTCACAGGCCAACGGGGCGCCCCACGCCGACTTTCAGCATTGTTGGATGGCCACACCAGTGCGGCAACTTACTAGACACCATCTCGGTGCCATCCGGATCTTGGCGCGTTGTGCTGCCTTCGGCCTATTCGCACATCGGTCCGCTACTGACGCAAACTCACAGGCCAACGGGGCGCCCCACGCCGACTTTCAGCATTGTTGGATAGCCACACCAGTGCGGCAACTTACTAGACACCACCTCGGTGCCATCCGGATCTTGGCGCGTTGTGCTGCCTTCGGCCTATTCGCACATCGGTCCGCTACTGACGCAAACTCACAGGCCAACGGGGCGCCCCACGCCGACTTTCAGCATTGTAGGATGGCCACACCAGTGCTGCAACTTGCTGGACACCACCTCGGTGCCATCCGGATCTTGGCGCGTTGTGTTGCCTTCGGCCTATTCGCACATCGGTCCGCTACTGACGCCGCCTCACGTGCCAACGTATTTTCTCCGCATTTTACACCCTATGCCGCATAACAGGTCATGTGACTTGTTTATAAAACTTTTCATTGGTTCATTTTACTTTTGGTTTCCTAATGATGGAAGGCATGATCATGTGACCTAAAAACAACACTTTTCATAGGATGAAAACTTTTTTTTTTTCCCAAACGATGAAAGCCCCACCTTGTTTCTGGATGTTTCAGACTGAAGCTGGCGTCAGCATGAAAGCACCACCATCTCGTGGCTCCGTTGTGGTCATTCCGCGAGCAATCATGGCAGCCGCTCCCCACCAGAAGCCTGCAGGAGTCGGAGCCCCCAAAACTTTTGATGAATTCTCAAGGCGGAGGGGACGCTTTCGAGAATGGGGTCCAAGACCTAGCAGACAAGCGTCCGATTTCCAAGGTGTCCCAGGGCCATTTCAGTGGACCAGGCCCAAAAAGGAAACAGCCTGCCGCCATTTTGAGAGTCCTGTGACAGCCGCCTATCGCTGCACCGCAAGAGTGGGCGCAACTCAGCTGAATTGCGGCTTTTGACACAGTGGACCAAAAACGGACGGAATGGCAACTGAAACGGTAAAGGGGCGCCCCACTACAACAGATGACACTCCACCTGGAGAGGCCCGTTCACGCCGCCTCCCCCGGGGCGCTCCACGCCGTTATTCGGAGCAGCATTGTAGGATACCAAAACCAGTGCGGCAACTTACTGGACATCACCTTGGTGCCATCGTTCTGCTGCCTTGGAACTATTCGCGCAACAGTTTGCTACTGATGACCCACCCCCCGCGACGCCCCATGCCGTTATTTGCTGGGTGGCAACTTACTAGACATCACTTTCGTGTCATCTAGATTTCGGCGCGTTCTGCTGCCTTGGAACTATTCGCACAACAGTTTGCTACTGATGACCCACCCCCCGCGACGCCCCACGCCGGAAATCTGGACGTTGTGCTGCGTTGGGACTATTCGCACAGCCGACCGCTACTTCGTTGTTTTTCCCTAAAAATGTTTATATGTTATTACTATTTTTGTTTTCTTGTATATATTTATAAATTATTAAAGTTTTATAATCTTACTACTTTGTCGGAGTGCTATATATTTTTAATGTGACACATAATTGTAAAAACTTTGATGTACAAACAGTCATCCCTGGAATCTTCCGCTTCAGGCTCGGTCCCCTCCCCAATCACAATACAGGATGGTTTTCAGATAATAGCAACGCTTCTGCTGTGACGGATCTCATCGAGTGTGGGCCTTGATCTACTATAACTCCTTTGAAGAGGGGTGATTCTTTACAGCTGTGGCCATAAACTACATCTGCAGGGCTAGCTGATACCCTAGGACCAGCCTGGACAATCGGACACAGAGGAAAAGGAGTGTCAGAGGGTGCGGTAGTGAATAGGGCGAAAGGGAGGTGTCGGGCGGGCACAGGGTGTGATTCTCAGGGAACAGCAGCGCAGATGGGGGAGGTTTATTACCCATGCATAAGACAGAGAGCGGGGGTGACCACTGCCTGGGGGAGATGCTTGCGAGGGTGGGGAGCCATGCTAAGGATCGACAGCGTGCACAGAGTGGGTCTGGTCAAGGCATCTAAAATGGCTGCCGTGCACGACAAAAGTGTGGCATTTGAAAAAAGACAAGATGGCGCAGACAATGTTTTTCAACACTTCCTGATTTCCTTCGAATCGAACGTTAACAGACGTTGGGGCATATTACCAAAGTTAAGCGATATTTATCCCTAACGATGCTTAGCAACGATTTTTTTACCGTCAGAAATTATCGCAGATAAACCTTGCTATTATCAAGGTTTATCGGAAATACGATAAAAAACGACCGCAATGCATTAATATCGCTGAAAACTCAGCGATATTCATGCATTACCGAGCTAATGCTCTTAGCCATGTTATCCACCTCCCATTGGATAACATGGCTAAGAACTGCTCAGGGCAGGTGGTAGCTTTTGGAGATATTCGCCCTTATCTCGAATATTTCCAAAAGTTGATAATAGGAGATAGCGATGTTAGCGACTGTTTCCAGTCGCTAACATCTTGGCATGCCCACTTTGCATGTCATTAGTGATAAATATCACTCACATGCAAAGTGGGGCCCAAGATGGTCGCTATCTTCTACTAGCCGTCGCTAACTGGTGTTAGCAACAGCTAGGTAATACACATATAATTTTATCTCCGCGAAGCGGAGCGCTGTTACAGATATATATCTTGTTTCTGAACGTTAATTTCTCAAAATGCACTCAAGCACATATATTGAGACCTAGCAAAGGCACATCGGGCTACCAGTCCCTACAATTTTGCCAAGTTTCGTGCAAATCCATTCAGCTGTTCGATCCTACCGAGAGACAAGATGGCGGCCGCTACGGACTGTTTGGAATGTTTACAGACACCGGAGAGCCAATCAGCTTCGCTTCGCAAAGCTCCGTAACGCGAAAAGTACGCGAAGCGGTGCGCTGTTACAGATATATACCTTTTTTTGAACGTTAATTTCTCAAAATCCACTGGAGCACATATATTGAGATCTAGCAAAGGCACATCGGGCTACCAGTCCCTACAATTTTGCCAAGTTTCGTGCAAATCCATTCAGCTGTTCGATTATTATTATTTTTATTTTTTTTTGCCCCGCGGGGCCCTTTTAAAACCTCCACATCAAACCTAGGGGGTGAGCGACAATGTACTATGCCCCCTTATGGTCATTTGCCCCTTCGCTTTGGCCTCCTCTTGTCTCTCGATCCTACCGAGAGACAAGATGGCGGCCGCTACGGACTGTTTGGAATGTTGACAGACGCCGGAGAACCAATCAGCTTCGCTTCACAAAGCTCCGTTGCGCGAAAAGTACGCGTAGCGGAGCGCTGCCCAGTCCGCTGTTACAGATATATACCTTTTTTTGAACATTAATTTCTCAAAATCCACTGAAGCACATATATTGAGATCTAGCAAAGGCACATCGGGCTACCAGTCCCTACAATTTTGCCAAGTTTCGTGCAAATCCATTCAGCTGTTCGATTATTATTATGTTTATTTTTTTTTGCCCCGCGGGGCCCTTTTAAAACCTCCACATCAAACCTAGGGGGTGAGCGACAATGTACTATGCCCCCTTATGGTCATTTGCCCCTTCGCTTTGGCCTCCTCTTGTCTCTCGATCCTACCGAGAGACAAGATGGCGGCCGCTACGGACTGTTTGGAATGTTGACAGACGCCGGAGAACCAATCAGCTTCGCTTCACAAAGCTCCGTTGCGCGAAAAGTACGCGTAGCGGAGCGCTGCCCAGTCCGCTGCTACAGATATATATCTTTTTTTGAACATTAATTTCTCAAAATCCACTGAAGCACATATATTGAGACCTACAAAAGGCACATCGGGCTACCAGTCCCTACAATTTTGCCAAGTTTCGTGCAAATCCATTCAGCCGTTCGGGCTAAAAGTGAGGCCAACCGCCCTATGGAAATTAACATGGGAAAAACGCGTTTTGGGACCCCCCTTTTTTCTCGGCCCCCCCTTGACGAACCCCCCCAAAATTTTCAGGGGCTGCTCAGAAACAAAATGTGCCATTTTCCTGAAAATTTCAGCCAATTCCGTCCACAAACGCCAAAGTTATTAGACATAGAATTTTCAAAAAACCCATAGAGAAAAAATCCTAACTATATATACCTACTGGCGACCGCCAGTAGGTAATATATATATATATATATATATATATATATATATATACCCATGTGATATCGTTATAGCTTCACTCTTGTATATATGCACTGCACCATCAGCACTGGGCACCCATTGTCACTTTGAAACACTTGTCACTTTACAACTATGCCTCACCTTGACAGCCTTTGAAAAATGTATTTTCAATATGTTTTGTGAAAAACTAAAAAATATCAAAAAATAATTATAATTTTTGCAAACAGATTTGGAGTTTTTTGTTGTACTGTTGTGTTCCATTATATTCACCTTATTGCGTGCTGTGATTTGGCCCACTTTTACTCTTTGGCATATTGGTCAAGCAGTGAGTCATATAACATATTGGTAACAAGATTCATTGTCATTTGCAAAGTAATTGTTTTCTCCCGACAGAACCACTGAAGCTTTACCTATATACTTACCCAGGTTCTGAGGTACACTGGGTTCCCCCATTTTATCTATAATACCCAAGGTATATTAGCAGGAAAAATGTTTGATAAGAGACGATTTGGCTGACAATGAATGGGGGTTATGGTTGCCCCACAGGGCTTTGGGGAGAGTGGAGCAGTTCAGCGACTGCCATTGTGTTTATTGGGCTATGTTAAAGCCCAAAATAGCCCAGGCTTATATTGGTCAGGTAACAGGGCTGCCCAGGTCACTTGTATTTAAATTGGTGGCAGGGAGATTTTTTATGTTTTTCAGGGAAGATTCATGGTGTTTTTCTGGTATTTAGATAGTTTGATGCACATTTGCGTAGTTATGAGTTATACCACTTCTTGCAATAATGGATGCAGCAAGAAAGGTCACGCTGCGGGAAAGGGGTAGTGCCCAGGCCACTCTGTGTCTCAGAGAGCGGCCCTTTGTGGGGCTGGGAAGAAAGGGGAGTGGACTGAGAAAGTATTACAATCCATTGCTTTAGATTAAATGCATGTTAAAAAGTAAAACAAATTTAAACTTTTTATATATATCACAGCACGGTCTAATCAAAAATAGGTTTGATGTAAGTAAGACTAATCTTATTACCAATAGTGTCTCATAGGGGCGTAAAGTAATTAAGCCCAAGTGGGCTTACTTTAATAATCCTTGCCTATTAATAAAGTGCCAGTGCAAACTAAAGTGTCACCTAAAGAACCAAAGAAAAGGGTTCTAATGTGCAAATGTGCGTAAATAATACATACAATTTAAGTTTTTATATATATATATTTCGTGGTCCTGCCAACAGAAAAGACTGAGCACACACAGGTTTCAAGGGAACTCGTACTTTAATCCCACTGGCATGACGCATTTCAGCATAAACTGCCCAAACCACAGGTATTACCAGAGTTCACATTATAAAGGCAAATTATCTCCGTGTGATTGGTGGAGACACTCAGGCAGGGAGGGGTATCTTGATCTCGGCACTCCGAGTCCAAGCAGGCAGTCCTTAGTAAGTCTCTTTTAATCCACAGTGGGCGCCGCCTGCTGAATCCCCTCTCATTACCACAATGTCGCTATAAAAAGATTACAAGTGTCCCGAACCCTTAACTATTCGATTCTGCCCCTTCTTATGTCAAACCTGAAAGCATTCCTTAAGTAAGATCTGCCTTTCAATGCAGTCATATTACAACTCATGTTAGCAGGTTGTCGTTGCAGGCTATGGTGGTTCGGTGGCTCCCAAGAGCTTTGGAGAGTCCATAAGTATGCCACTACTGCCGCCGAACTTCTTAATGAAGGGTGCTCACTGTGCTGTGGATGCACTAAATATAAAGTCCATAGGCCCAAATGTATCAAGCCGTTTTTGAATCGCAAAGGCCGAAATTCGCAGAATTTCGGCCTTTGCGACTCGCAAACGGCCGTTTTGCATGTTTTGGGATGTATGAAACATTCCCAAAATAAGGAATTGTAAAGTTGTGTGATTCCTTATTTTGCCATAGCATTTAGGGAATCGCAATTTTGCGATTCCTTAAATGCTATGTATGTAGCATTTTTGGATAGCGAATTATGGTTAAGAATTCGCAAATTACCACCAACTTTTAGTTGATGGTAACTTGCGAATTCTTAAAAAAATGCATATTTTGGCATTTTTTAAGGTGGCATGTGATGCACACACACGCCCATAGGGCATGTATGTGCGCCATATGCACACACATGTACATTACAGGGGTGCAGCAGGGTGTCTTTGAGACACCCCTGCACCCTTGAAATAATTCTCAAATTGCGATTAGCGAATTGCGAATTCGCAATTTGAGAATTATTTCACAATCATTCCTATGGGCCTCCTGGCCCATAGGAATGCATTGGAAATTATTCCTTAATTGCGAATTCGCAAAATGCGAATTCGCAAATAAGGAAGATTAAGGAATCGCTAAGAAATAGCGATTTGTTTCATACATACCATTTTGCAATTCCTAAATAGCGATTCCTTAAAAATCGCTATTTAGGAAATGCAAAATAGTTTGTTGATACATATGGCCCATAGTCCTTCCAACAGAAAAGACTGAGCACACACAGGTTTTAAGAGAACTCGTACTTTAATCCCACCAGCATGACGTGTTTCAGCATAAACTGCCTTTTTCAAATGCCCAAACCACAGGTGTTACCAGAGTTCACACTATAAATGCAAATTATCTCCCTGTGATTGGGGAGACACTCTAGCAGGCATTGAGGGGTATCCTGATCTCGGCACTCCGAGTCCATTTCAAGTAGGCACTCCTTGCTAAGTACCTTTTAATCCACAGTGGGCTGTGCCTGCTGAATCCCCTCTCATTACTACAATGTCTTGTAAAAAGGTTAGAAGTGTCCCAAACCCACCACTAGCTGCTTCTGCCCCTTCTAATGTCAAACCTGAAGCATTCCTTCAGTAAGTTGTGTCTTTCAATGCAGTCATATTCCAACTCGTGTTGGCAGGTTGTCGCTGCGGGCTATGGTTAGGCGGCTCTCAAGATCTTTGGAGAGTCCATAGGTATGCCACTACTGAATTTTTATATATATATATATATATATATATATATATATATATATATATATATATATATATATATATATATATATATATAATATTACCTACTGGCGATAGCCAGTAGGTATATATAGTTAGGATTGTTTTCCATAGGGAAATCGCAACATTCTATTGGGAATAACTTTTGCGCCGGGTGAGGGATCTGCCTGTAATTTTCTTTAACTTTGCCTCGCTGCGCTCCGCTCCTTCCCTGAAAGTTTCGGGGGGATTCGTCAAGCGGGGGCCGAGATAAAAGGGGGGTCCCAAAACATGTTTTCCCCATGTTAATTTCCATAGGGCGGTTGGACTCACTTTTTGCCCGAACAGCTGAATGGTTTTCCACCAAACTTGGCAAAATTGTAGGGACTGGTAGCCCGATGTGCCTTTGCTATGTCTCAAGATATATGCTCCAGTGGATTTTGAGTAATTTAGGTTCAAAAAAATATATATATCTATAGCAGCTTACCCGTGAGCTCACCTGTACGCTTACGGTACGCTTACCGTACGCGTACCGTACGCGCAAGTACGCGTACCGTACGCGTACCCCTACGTGCACGAGCTGCATGCTGATTGGCTGCCACTGTCTGTCAACACTCTAAAACAGAAATTGTGGGCAGCCATCTTGTGCCTCGGTAGAGTGAGGTACAGGAAAGCAGAAAAACAAATGTGTAGAACTCATAAAGGGGGCAGGGTAAAAGCACCCTGACCCCCTAGGCCTGCTCAAGGGGTCCCACAAGGACCCCCAAGGCAAAAAAAAATAATTTTTTTTTAAAAGTCGCGGGGTACGCGTACGGTACGCGACTTTAAAAAAAAAATCTTATTTTTTTTGCCTTGGGGGTCCTTGTGGGACCCCCTGAGCAGGCCTAGGGGGTCAGAGTGCTTCTACTCTGGCCCCTTTGCGAGTTTCACACCTTCGTTTCACTGCTTTCTTGTGCCTTGGTTCTAACAAGGCACAAGATGGCTGCCAAGACTTCCTGGTTTTGAGTGTTGACAGACAGTGGCAGCCAATCAGCATGCCTTCCCGAGAAAGCTGCATGGTCATTGGCTGTCAACACTTCTAACCAGGAGGTGTTGGCATCCATCTTGTGCTAGTGTTGACAGACAGTGACAGCCAATCAGCATGCCTTCCCGAGAAAGCTGCATGCTCATTGGCTGTCAACACGTCTAACCAGGAAGTGTTGGCATCCATCTTGGGTCTTAGTAGACTGAGGCACAAGAAAGCAGAAAAACAAACGTGTAGAACACAAAAAGGGGGCAGGGTAGAAACACCCTGACCCCTTAGGGCTGCTCAGGTGGTCCCACTAGGATATTAATATATTTAAACGTTATCCGCTAATAGAATTAGCATTTAAAAAACTTTGAAATTCACTGAAAAAACCATAGGTTTCAGGCCTTATATAGTTAGGAATTAGCATTTAAAAAACCTTTGAAATTCACTGAAAAAACCATAGGTTTCAGGCCTTATATAGTTAGGAATTAGCATTAAAAAATGTTTGAATATATAAAAACGTTATCCGCTAATAGAATTAGCATTTAAAAAACCTTGCGAATTCAATGAAAAAACCATAGGTTTCAGGCCTTATATAGTTAGGAATTAGCATTTAAAAAACCTTGCGAATTCACTGAAAAAACCATAGGTTTCAGGCCTTATATAGTTAGGAATTAGCATTTAAAAAACCTTTGAAATTCACTGAAAAAACCATAGGTTTCAGGCCTTATATAGTTAGGAATTAGCATTTAAAAAAAACTTGCAAATTCACCGAAAAAAGCATAGGTTTCAGGCCTTATAAAGTTAGGAATTAGCATTTAAAAAACCTTGCAAATTCACTGAAAAAACCATAGGTTTCAGGCCTTATATAGTTAGGAATTAGCATTTAAAAAACCTTGCAAATTCACTGAAAAAAACATAGGTTTCAGGCCTTATATAGTTAGGAATTAGCATTTAAAAAACCTTTGAAATTCACTGAAAAAAATCATAGGTTTTGGGAGTTATATAGTTAGGAATTAGCATTTAAAAAACCTTTGAAATTCACTCAAAAAACTATAAGTTTTGGTGGTGTTATAGTTAGCTGGACATTTTACTCATACAAAACCATTGAAATTGCTCCTATATAGTTAGTTGTACTAACTATATTTTGCGCACCCGCAATCCACTGCTGATGATGTCACATATTAGATCATTCATGACATGGTCAGTGACATCACTGATGACATCTCAAATGTCATCACTGATGACATCACTGATGACATCATCCACGTGACAATCACATACACCTTTTCATACACTATTACAATTTATCTAATCACTTACCTATGGATTCACTCATACATGCTGTCAATGAACAATAGAACACTATCAAAAATACTTATACATCTATATCGACATTAAACAACAGCACGCATCCTATTCACATATGAAGTCATCCTACTCACTTATGCAAACAATGGATCATACTTACATATTTACTTAGCAAAACACTTATACAAACACCACTTCTATTCATTTAGATAGTAAGTCATACTTAGTAAATTATAAAATCATTATTACAAGTATACAGTTATCCATACAGTCACTCACACAATCATTGTGTCTTATGTATACTTATTTATATACAACAACTGACACATACACTGCCTTTTATTTTTCTAGTTTGTTGGACCTGTACCATTGAGAAATATATTTGCTCATCACCACACCCATAAAGAGATTCCCTCACCCAAACTGTTAGAACATGTAGTTTTAACTTCATATATCTACTGAATCAACTATTCACACATCTTTGGACAGTCACACACCCCCCACCGAACCACACACACTTTCACACTCCCATACAAACACTCAGTTAACTAATCAATAACTAATATAGACTTTCACATAGCTAGTAACCAACTGTAGAATCAGTTTACACAACAACTGACAAAGTGATACAGATATTCACACAGTTTAGTCACTATCCACTATATTTAGTGAGACATTATAAATTGGTCAAGTAAACAGTCAATTACACTGCTACTAAATCCTCCATCCAAATATTTATTTATATATATCCACTTATTCTTCAATGCAAATTGCTATATATATAATGCATATTTAAATAACGAAGCAAACCACATTCACTGGATGATGTCATCAGTGATGTCATCAGTGATGTCATTTGAGATGTCATCAGTGATGTCACTGACCATGTCATGAATGATCTAATATGTGACATCATCAGCAGTGGATTGCGGGTGCGCGAAATATAGTTAGTACAACTAACTATATAGGAGCAATTTCAATGGTTTTGTATGAGTAAAATGTCCAGCTAACTATAACACCACTAAAACTTATAGTTTTTTGAGTGAATATATATATATATATATATATATATATATATATATATATATACCCATGTGATATCGTTATAGCTTCACTCTTGTATATATGCATTGCACCATCAGCACTGGGCACCCATTGTCACTTTGAAACACTTGTCACTTTACAACTATGCCTCACCTTGACAGCCTTTGAAAAATGTATTTTCAATATGTTTTGTGAAAAACTAAAAAATATCAAAAAATAATTATAATTTTTGCAAACAGATTTGGAGTTTTTTGTTGTACTGTTGTGTTCCATTATATTCACCTTATTGCGTGCTGTGATTTGGCCCACTTTTACTCTTTGGCATATTGGTTAAGCAGTGAGTCATATAACATATTGGTAACAAGGTTCATTGTCATTTGCAAAGTAATTGTTTTCTCCCGACAGAACCACTGAAGCTTTACCTATATACTTACCCAGGTTCCGAGGTACACTGGGTTCCCCCATTGTATCTATAATACCCAAGGTATATTAGCAGGAAAAATGTTTGATAAGAGAGACGATTTGGCTGACAATGAATGGGGTTTATGGTTGCCCCACAGGGCTTTGGGGAGAGTGGAGCAGTTCAGCGACTGCCATTGTGTTTATTGGGCTATGTTAAAGCCCAAAATAGCCCAGGCTTATATTGGTCAGGTAACAGGGCTGCCCAGGTCACTTGTATTTAAATTGGTGGCAGGGAGATGTTTTATGTTTTTCAGGGAAGATTCATGGTGTTTTTCTGGTATTTAGATAGTTTGATGCACATTTGCGTAGTTATGAGTTATACCACTTCTTGCAATAATGGATGCAGCAAAAAAGGTCACGCTGCGGGAAAGGGGTAGTGCCCAGGCCACTCTGTGTCTCAGAGAGCGGCCCTTTGTGGGGCTGGGAAGAAAGGGGAGTTGTCAGTGGGGACGGGGCATGCGGTTGCGCACGAGTGCACACCTTCGGCCGTTTGAGTTTTTGGGCCGCAAGTGCAGAGGCAAGTGAAGAGGTCCTGGGCGTCGGAGTGGCAGTGAGTGCTGTGACACCAGGTACCCAGAAAATGTCAACAGTGGCCCATTTGTACATCCTGAAGGATTATGAGGATGCTGCGAAGCTGCCCAAATTAGGTGGGTGGCACCTGCGGGGGATTGGGCCAGCAGTGAGTGCAGCTCAAGGGCTGGCCCGAGCATCTTTACTGTTGCGGTTTCAAAAAAGAGGTGAAGTCAGAAGTGGAGGTGAAGTGAAAACGTTGTTGGTGCCTTAGGGGGAGTGTGCAGAGGCACAGCTAGAGAAACAGTGGAATATGGAGAGCCCCTGGGGAGGTAGGGCCCTTTAGGGGCGTGCTATGAGTAGTGGATGGGAGGTCTCACCAGGGGTGGGGCACAGAATTGTCCATTTAACAAGTGGGAGCGGTTTTAGGGGCCCCATAGGGACTCCAGTTATGAGGTCTTTGGGGGGAGGAGAGCAGAGGCGAGGGCATCACATGGGTCCCCACCAGGGAAGTCCCCCAGGACAGGCATGGGAAAGCAAAGGGATTGGAGACATGGCAGGTCGGGGGCCCGCATTCGCTTTAGGGGCAGCCATGTTGGTAGGGAGGAGGGAGGAGGAGGATGGGGTAGGTTGGGACCAAGTGGGGGGTGTACAGAGGGGTAGTTGCACAGCAGGCTTTGGATTACTCTCGGGTGGGTCGACTGCCTGGGGTGGGGTGGCTCTGCTGGCTGCCAGAAGAGCCTGGATAGCTTCCAGGAGCTAATGGGCTTTTGTACCTGAGAGCACCAAAGAAAACGGTGGGCTTTAGTACGGTCTCATTTGTTTTGGGGAAAGAAATTCAAGTACACACAAAGGAGAGAAGATTGTAGTTGTACAACAGAGAGAAGATGTACGCATTTTTGGTTTTACATGCTGGCAAGAGATAAGGTGAAGGTTAAACAGATTCAGGTATTGCTACAAGGGTTGTTTGTAAGGCATAGAGGCCATCAGCTGAAGACAAACAATTTGGATGATTTATTTTTGCAGGGCAACCTGGCTCGGCAGACTTGCAGAAGAGGCTGGGTAGCTTCCATGAGCTCATGGATGACCTTGAGAACCACTGGGACAAGAGAAAACAGTGGGCCTGAGTAAGTTCTCATCCTTTTTGGGAAGTAAAATGGAATCACAGAGAAGAAGGGGAGATGGCGCCAGGACAACAAAAAGACAATACATACATTGTGGGATGGCATGCTGGCAAGAGACAAGGTGAAGGCTTAGGATTTTCAGGTGTTGCTGGGACACTTACATTTTGCCTGCATGGTGGGATAGACAGTTTGTAGGAATTTAAATGTGGAGCTTTTAGGTTTCTCACTGCACCGTCAGCCAGTGAGGCTATTTGCAGGGATCAACAAAGTACTTCTGATGTGGCTTTTTCTTTCTGGGCACCTTCAATGTTTTCCCATTAGCACAGCAAGAAGACATCGATTGGAAGGCTGGAATATTGTCAGAAGCAGCTGGGGAGCCTATACTAGTAAGGGTGGTGGTGTGCAGAGGAACTGTCAGCACAATGGAAGGCCGGGGATAATAACATATTTATCTTAGAGCTGTTCCCATTGGTGGTGGTCACCAAGCTGTGAGGAGTAGAGTTGGCTCATAGAAAGGTGTGTGCGAAAGTTGACAATATGTCGGTGACACAGGTGGTGAATAGGTAGTCTTCCGGAGACACCCAGGTATTGAAGTTATAGCAGGTTTTATGTTGGGTTGCTCGAGGCACAACATCTTTCGGAGCGGAGCACGTCCTGGGTGTGGACAATCACATTGTGGTTGCCCTGTCTCGATCATAGTGGGGGAGAATCCGTGGGCTGGACGTGGAAGCAGAGTGATATAATATACCTATGCCAGAGGGGAGGGAGAGGACAGTGGAGAGTGCTGGGGAGGAGGTCACATGAAGCGAGGACAGGTTAGAGGTCTGGTTGAGTAGCTCTAAGTCATATCAGCACTTGCAGTGGCAGGAGCATGTAAATGCATCCTTTACACTTGCAGGGGAATTTGCCAGGCGACCTGGGGGTGATCTTTGGGCAGCACGCTGCAGCTTGCTTAGCGCAAGGTTTTCAGGCAACCGGCATGGAAGAGGGTCGCTGCATTCCAGTTTTACCTTTTCGGTGCATGGCACTCTGGTGGCAGGAGTTCCTTCAGTGGAGTATGTCACTTATTCTTTCCGCATTGGTGTTGCATCAGAAGTGGGATACAGGTTCTGGCGCTCGTAAATTTCATGCGTTTGCGGCGCTGATCTTCTGTTTGCTACAGTGTATATGTTTGAGCCAGCTGGAATGAGGATATCGCGATAAGTAATGTGATGTGAACTTTCCCTGCTGTTTTTGTCGGTAGCAGGTTCAGTTGCAGGCCCGGTGGCAGAGGAAGTGACATTTTGGGTGGTGGGCCACCCATTCGTCAAGTGGGCAAAGAAACACACAGGGCAGAGAGACTATGGGACTACCCGGGGTTTTACTGGTGCAGGTCCCCCCTTACAGGAAAGGGAAATAGGGTCATGTGTTGAAAGGAAGTGAACCAGGTTTATTTTAGAAGCCAGTAGGCACCTTGATGTTTTGGAGCATCACTTGGGTGAAAATAATTTAGTGAAGGAATAAGGCGTGGGGCTGTTGAGGCATGATTTCCTGCAGGTGAAGACCCACTGGGCTTAGGTGCTTTATCGCTCGACCCGATTTCCTGCTGAGGAGGATTTGGAGGGGGTTCAGCACACCATCAGTTATAGACAGGGCACATAGATAACTCATCAGGGAAATGTCTTGAGAGCATGGAGTTTTCGAGGTTGATGGTGTCTTCTTGTACCATGTCGCGATGGAGTTGCATTTGGTGAAATTGAGGGAAGGGTTGGACATGATGTTGAGCATCAGGAGATGAAGTAGACAGGGGTTAGGAGCAGGGGGGTGAGGGGGCAGAAAAACTGCCTTTTTGGGTTGAGGAGGCCTGGAACGTTTGGCATGAGTTTACAGAAGTTTGGTTGGCATTGCCAGTTGGTGAAGCATTTGGAAAAGTAGGGTAGGCAGGAAGTTCAAGGTTAAGTATAGAAGGTTTGGTTGCTAAGAAGTTGATACATGCAGTCATAGGCTGTAAGGAAAGTTAAAGTTGAAAAATGTTGAAATGCACTATAATGTAAATGAGATAATTGCATGGTGAGGTTTGTGGGGGGACAGTAGGTGTGGGGGCAGGAGATTGGATTGTTTATTTGATGTATAGCGAGGCTTTAGTTTTGTAAGGCAGATTGCCCACGTAAAGTCTGTGATGTGCACCTGTTTCAATAAAGCACCCTTTTTCACACAAGTGGTCTGTGCTGCTCCCCTCTCTCCCAAACTAAATTTGTCCCTAATGGCTTCAACAGTTATTGTATTTTGCATATTTGCTTGCCATTTGGAAGACGATAGGATGTTGTTGGTAAATTTACCTTCAGATGGGATAGCAGGCAATCTCCACTTGCCTTTGCCTAGATTACCGAATTCATTCCTCAATTATAGGTGCTGTGCTTTTATCATCACTACTGTAGAACATGTTTCAAATATAGCAGCTGTTCAAATTATGATTCAGGATTTGGACAATTTTCTAAAAAAGGAATATCACATTTCTGATGTCAAAGATGTATTCTTGAGCTGCCTCATGTCTGTTTTTCATTGTATTTCTTACATCACCAGCTGGGATATGGTGCGAACACAGGCTGTTGAGTTGGAAAGAAAAGAAACAGCAAAAACGTGCTTTTAATGTCATTTATCTTAGAGTAGACCTTACAGAAATAAAGTTTTGGATTATGCCACCCACTGGCTGGAGTAACATGCCAGAATTGTCACAATCACCTGAAGAAATATGAAATTTTGCTGAGAAGAATTTTGGTATTTCCACTTACTGCCTAGGTATGGGTGCCTACTCAGCACTATACTCTTTGCCACATCAGGCTGATCTTTGCCACATTCGAGTTCCCCACTAATCTGTGAGATCTCCATTACACTAATTTTTATTTGGCATTCTAGTACTCAAAAAAAGACCGATGAGGAAAGGCTGACTTTGCATGTTCGCCCCCTTATGTACATGTATGCAGCCAATCTACAACATGAAACTGGTGAAAGGTAAAAACGGCAGGGGACGACAGACCTTGAGTTATGAAGCTGCTTCAATTCCTATCACACATCTCTTACTGGTAAAAACACCCAAAAGAACAAATGTTTAGGAAAAGTGAATTTCTTTTTTTTTAATACTTTTTTTTATTCATCATCAGGATTTAAACTTTATCAGTTCGATATTACACAGAATATATACAATAAAACAAAAGGTTCTCCTTTTGGAGTCATGAACAACAATACAAGAAAATAACTAAATATGAACGCACACGCGGAAATGCTAAGAAAGAAAAAAGAGAGAAGGATAAAAAGAAAAAGAAAAATTCAAGGTATACATTAAACAATCATGATGCCCAGTTTATATAGGAACTATCTCGGGTTTACCCCTTTTATTATTCGTCCATCCTTGATTTTCATTCTACAACCAGTGCCCAGACCCGCTTACCCAGTTGCTTTTCCTTCCACCCTTTTTTATCATACAAAGCTTTCTCTAAGGTATATATAGCTAGCAGCCGTGACAACCACTGTTGGAAAGTTGGTGGATTTGGGTCTTTCCATAGAGTTGCTATACACAACCGACTTAAGGTCATTGCCAGAAATATGAATTCTTGATGATGTATTTCCACTTCATCTCTCACTACACCTAAGACCATAACTTCATCTGTTAAGCTAATGGATATCCCCAATGCGCTATCCAAGAATTGTTCTAATGAGCGTTTAAATAGATCTAAATTGGGACATGAGGCAAACATGTGTATTGTATCTGCCTGCAAGCTTTGACACTTCGGGCATGTTATCCCATTTGTTCCGCCCCACCGAGCTATTCTATGCGGAGTGTAATAAAGTTCAAACAAGGTCTTATAATACTGTGCTTGTAATTTCGCTACTCTTAATATTGTATTTGCTAAAATAAGCGATTTTTCGCCCTCGTTCCTTGTTAAGTTTAGCTTCATACTCCATTTTTCAAATACTTTCACCCGATCATCCTCTTTATACAGGCATATTTCATCATATAGTTGTGATATCGAACAACCCTATACATCTCTCAGTTGCTCCATAACATCCTCCCTTTTAAAATTCATATTGCCCGCCTGTTTATTTAATAAGACTGACCTAATCTGTAGATATATATATAAAAATATCTGCGCTCAAGAATATATAGTTGCTGTGCTTTGTCGAAAGCAATTAAACCTGTGTGATCAATGAGGTCTCCAATGATATTGCCCTGCGAATATCCCACTGTTTCATTACCTGGTCCTGGAACACCTCTGGTAATGAAGGATTCTTAGACAGAGGGGTATAAAAGTTCATCCTCCCAAGTTTAGTTTTTTTCCTAACCAGGGACCATACTGAAAATGCAGCCCCTAGTGTCTTAAATTTTATTTTTTGTAATAATTTGGTTAATTAAATGCAAGCAACCCCTTGTTGGCTCCCACTATTAATAATTCGAATATATCTGGAATGCTGTCATTGCCCCTCCATCTATCGTTCGTATTCCCGCCAGGTAATCCTCTAATGTATTGCAGGGCTGCCGCCAGATAATAGACCTTAAAATCTGGTACCGCCGGGCCACCCCGATCTCTAGATAATGACAGGAATTTTATAGCCCTTCGTGTTTTACCTTTTGCCCATATAAAGTGATTAGTAAGTCCCTCAATTTCCTTAAACCAGCTATTATTTAATTTTAACGGGATAGTTCGAAATAGGTATAAAACTTTAGGCAGAAATAACATTTTTATTACATTGTACCGGCCTATTGTTGTTAAATGCAGGTTATTCATCCTGTCTAGATCCTCTTTAGCCTTTTTAATCACTGGGCCCAGGTTTTTTTCCACGACCTTCGTTAATTCAGATGTTATGGTTGTTCCAAGATAAACCGCGGCTTCTGTAACTCTCTGATCTACAATTGTAGCCTTTTGATATACAACAATTTGTGTTTTTCCTTGATTCAATTTATATCCAGATAAGGTCCCATAGACTTTAGTTACCTTTTCTATTTCAATTAATGCTGAGGCAGGTTCAGGCGATGTGACGGCTAGGTCATCTGCATACCCTAATATTTTAGTATCATGCCCGTTCAGAGTAATTGGCAAGATGTTCCTGTTTAGCTCGATTCTTCTTATAAAAGGATCGATATAAAAGGCGAAGAGTAGCGGGGAGCAGGGGCACTCTAGTACTCGAAAAAAGACCGATGAGGAAAGGCTGACTTTGCTTGTCCGCCCCCTTATGTACATGTATGCATCCAATCTAAAACATGAAACTGGTAAAAGGTAAAAATTGTAGGGGACGACAGGCCTTGAGTAATGAAGCTTCTCCAATTCCTATCACACATCTCTTACTGGTAAAAACACCCAAAAGAACAAATGTTTAGGAAAGTGCTCACATTTGGTGTGGGCAGGTATCAATGTAGGTCTTTAGTTCTCTTAGATGGCACACTAGCACCAATGAGAATGTAGTTGTTTTACATTTAACCAGAACATATATAGAGCAAAAGCATTGGTTGTTCAGATAAGGATACTTATGTACTTTTGGGGGTTAAACCTGGTAAGTTCGATGTGTAGTTTGTGCCATGTGTCATGTTTGTGTTTTGTGTATTTAAGTGTGTTTCTCCATGTGTCACAAGACACATAGAACAACAGTTATATGATTTGTATTTATTTTTACACATGTCACAGTCGGGTATATGTTGGGTGCACATCTTATCAATTTGCTGTGTGTTAGTGTGTGCAGTGTTTTTCCCCTCAATTTTTTTCATTTGTTTTGCTGGTGGTATTTCTATCTACAATGGTTTCTGTTTGGTTCCATTGTAGTACTTGAGAGTGGTTTTATGTGGTGTGTGACTCACTTCAAAGATGAGCTTGAGTACATTTTAGCCTGGTTGACCAGTTGAACTTTTTGAGTAGATGACTGCACTACTTTTATGATTTCTGCCTGGTGCACACATTTTTAGATTTATTTTGTTATTTTCATGGCCCTCCCTCTGCTTCTCTTTGAATTTTTCGGTTCCCCTCCTATTCTTGAAGAGTTATTCTTCAACTATGTGCCACTCCCCCTTGCCACTCCCACATTAAGTCCTCACTTACAGGTTTAGGTCTGCAGAGAAATTTGCACTTTGTTAGGCAAAAAAGTGATAGGGGATATGCATCTTCAAAGTATAGATTTCTATACCTACTATCGGGAAATCCCATTTAATTAGTGCGTTCTCATGCCGATAAAAGTTTTTGTGAAAGGGCTCTTAATTATCACATTCTGCATATCTATCAGGAATCTTGCACATATTGTATTGTGTGGATGGTACATTAAATACTAGTTAATGTATTCAAGGACCTAGGCATTTACTTGATGGAAACGTAACTCTTAATCTGTTTATGACAGTGTTCATTGCACATGTTAAGATTTACTTAAGTGATCAGAATATATGCTATTCCTTTGTGCTACTCGTGTATTCTACCACGTGAGTGTGGAATGGCTGTGAAAAGGTGTCACCCTTACTTCAGACAGGCCAGAGACAGGCTTCAGAAGAGTTTGTCATGTTCAGTCACTGGCAGGTAGGCCCGGTGAAGGAAGTTCAGAATCATTTCCAGTCACTCATTTGCACGAGCTGATTTTTGAAGTTAATCAGGGCAGCATGACTTCTGTGATTCTCCCTGATTTGTTCAGCCCCCCCCCCTTCCCCCGCCCTGAACTGCACTACACTGATAGAGCGTCATGTAGCTAATTTCCATATCCAGGGTCCTCTCTAGAACTGGTGTAAACCTTTGCTCTCTGGTAATTGGACCCACACACTTTCAGGCATGCCAGAATCTTTTGTGTGCCAGATTCTAAATGTACTGACGGCCCCCACATAACAGTAGCACCCGTTTCCAAGTTAAAAACAAACATGCTCCAGTGAAAGACAAAACATAGCAGCTCTAGCATCTTGTGTCTAGGGGAATAGCCATGTGAGCCGCAGCATAATCAAAGGCGTGAGACCTGCATAATGCCTCATCTATCCCCCTCCTAATGGCCCTGCACCCATTACATCTAAACGTACAATCCTGGCATGTATAGTTAGTTTAACAGAGGTTGGGAATCTCTCCTGTGTTCTTTAATGCACGCATGTGCACCCTTTAAGCCCTACTGGAAACCTTTGGTGTCTCAGCATATATTGACTTTCACTGTTAAAATTGTTGGTATCAGTAAAAATGTTTTGAAACCGGATTGTAACACGTTTTTGTTCTCATTCACAAAGCTGCAGTACTTTAAATGAGGAATGTCAGGGCTAAATGAATGAAAAAATGGAGTGCACTTTCTTTAGCAAAAGAATAAGAAGGTAGAAGATTCCCTTTAAAGACTAGGCAGCATTGCCAACTGGGCTGGTTCTTTCATGCAGCAGGTGTATTCCTAGGAGATTAAGTACAGAGGCACTTAAAACGCACCAGTAGCCCCGGAAATAGTTATGTTGAAAAAGAATTCCGGCAGACTACGTATAGGGAAAGTTAATGTGCCGCTGTGAGAGTACACATGACAAGATAAACGTTTGCCTTTGCGGAAAAGCAGACAGGCAGCTGGCCAAGGTGTTTGATCAGCAGATTATTAAGCAGCAGTTTATCTGGGAGTTTATTTCGTAGTAAATTGAATTAACAGCAAGAGGCTCCGTCGCCAAATATTCGAGATGCTTCATACTTAGGCAGGACGGTTATTACCTTCATTCATTATATAAAATGGAAAAAATAAAGAGACTATGACTTGCTGCGGCATACTGAATATTATTAAATGAATTTAAAAAACGACTGCCTAATTATTTGTCTAGGCTTCTTTGTAAGTAATGGACGATAATGCCTCTCAATTTCATAGGCATGGAAATGATTATGGCTTCTTCATAATTGCTCGTTTCTTATCTCACCTGATAAAAACAGATGCCAGCAGTAAATAAATGCAGAAACAACAAGGTGATGGATAGAATGCTTGAATTAATCTCAGTCACTGGTAATCGCTTGGGCCGCATCCCAGTTTGCCATTTTGTTTGCCCAGTGTGCCACCACAGTTTGAACTCAGCCATGTGCAAATCAGTCTTGATCCTGCTCCTCTTGGGAATAGTCCAACCTGAACTGCCAGGCCAGGTGCTTCCTGAACCAGAACACAACAAACCTACAACCGCTTTCGCCCTCGTTAGGGGTCCTTAGCCAGGTATAGCTTGCTTCCAGTGGTACAATGAGCCCAGGATCCACAAACCAAGCTATTCCTTGTTACTTTCCTCAAAAACCTGTGCTGCTTCCCCATCCATCCCCATGTTGCTTTTTCCTCCTCCCACCCTCACCCATGTTGCTTATGCCTACCTCTAACCCTCCGCCATGTTGCTTACCGATTGTTCCTGTCATCCCCTGTGTTGCTACCACCTCACCTTGGCTTGCTTTAAAAAAAAAAACTTTTGCATATTTTCTTTTCTTTTTAGTCACAGATCTAACTCAATCAATACATAAAAGGTAAAAAAAAGCAGCCTGCCTCAATTGGTAGGCGAATACATGCGTTGTGTGTGTACCTATAAAATTACAAGGACTATCGGCTCAAAGTCTTTTTGTAGGAAAATGCCCCTTTTGCCTGATCACCAACATTTATTTGCTAGATTTTGTTGCTGTTTTTGGACTCTGCACACTAGTACACTGCTGCCTAGTATATTTCCTCTGACTCATAAAACGTGAACATTCTTTGTCATTATTTGCCCTGACATTTTGCCTTCTGACCTCCAGTTTTTTGACTGTGTGCTCAACTTCGTTTTTGTTTCTTTAGGACTTTGTGCCCCTTTTCACTGCAGACCAGTGCTAAAGTGCATGTGATCTGTGTCTAAAATGTGACGACATTTGGTTTCTCCATGATTGACATATTTGATTTAATGAAAAGTCCCTACTACAGTGCACAGCATGTGCCCACTGTAGATCAAATGCTTCTAATCGGCCTGCATCACTAATAGTGCCACCCACATGAGTAGACCTTCAAACCTGTCTCACACCTGCCACTGCAGAGTGTATGTGTGCAGTTTTAATCTGCCATTTCGACCTGGCAACTTCCACTACTTTCCAGGTCCAAACCTTCCCTTTTATTACATATAAGCCAACCCTAAGGTAGGCCCTAGGTTGCCCCGGGCAGAGTGCAGTGTATTTAAAAGGTAGGACATGTACTTTGGAGTACATGTCCTGGTAGTGAAAAACTTGGTTTTCACTACAGCAAGGCCTATCTCTCCCTGGAGGTTAGCATTGGAGCTTCCTTGCAACACTTTACAAGTGTAACTTCCAAATGGGAAAAGATAGGAAGAGCATGTTTGGTGTTTCTGGACTCACAATTTAAAAACACATCTTTTAGTGAAGTTGATATTAAAATTGCAGGTCTGAAAATTGCACTTTTAGAAAGATGGCTTTTTCTTACTTTAACCATTCTGTGCCTCTGCCTGTCCCTAGAATACACGTCTGGGTTGGGTGACAGCTTAGCTTTGAGCATTCCCTCTAGACAGTCACACATAAAGAGAGCTGTGTATCCTGACGGCCCATCACCAGGATGTTTGGTCTACCTGAGCTTGAGTGAGAGGGAGAAGTTGGCACTTGCACCTGAATAGGGCTGTGCCTGTCCCTGCCCCTACACAAAGAGCTATATACAGCCCTGTAGTGTGTCTTGATTCAGGCCCAGGAAGGGCCGGGTCTTGTGCACAAAAAAGTATGTTCTTTGAAGTCTCCCTACTTCAAAAGCTAAAATGGGTTTCAGTCCTGGCATTAGCGCTAGTGATGCCTGGTCTGCCAGTGTTTGTTGGCGCACCCTCATGACCACCTTCTCCATGGATTCCCCAGATTCCCTCACTACCAGCCTTTAACAGTGATCCTCAAGTCTCCATAAACATTCTCTCTCTCATGCAATTATTTTGTTTATTAGCGCCAGCCTTACCATTGTAAGGTGTCAGAGCACTTTACACTACATGCACATTACAGAGATAATGAATCATAAGTGTGTAGATCAATGTATAGGAAATGTTACATCAGACATTTGACTACAAGATGTAAGAGTCACATGTCATCCATACTGGTAGGCAATATAGTTCAAGAGTGCTTGGTCTGCAGATGCACAAGTTCAGAATTTAAAACGTAAAACCATGGTTTGGGGGTCGGCTTCACTAATAAGAATTGATTTCTACCCAAGTAAACCCTTTTTCCGACATTGGGTAAAAAAATACAGGGGTAAAAAATCATAACGCTCTAAACTATAGCTTGCAGTTTGCATGCAGCTCTTTGGGGATAATTAACAGCTCACTGTTCTATATTAGAATTTAGACTTATAAACTGCAAGTAACTAAAGGTCTCGCTGAAAAAAGCAGTAACGCAACAACCTGTTTACATTACTTCGTGATCTGCATGGTACATGTGCTTTGCAGCAGGCATTCTAACTCCCTGCGCTAAATTATGATGAGTTAAAACTTCCACTAGACTAAACTCCAATCTCTCTGCATGGGTCCATTACTCACTAGAGTTAAATTGACATTTCTATGCCTGAAAATTTCTGAAGGCAAGGAACGCAACAGCAGGTGCTTTTAAAACCATGTTGTACTTGAAAACAGGGCGACCCCACCCTCAAAGTCAGCGTCCATTGTGGTGGCACTGATCGCACTTCCCTAGAGCCGGTCCTGATGGCTATAAGTAATGGGCCTGTGACACCATATACACAGAAGACTTCTGAAAGAGATGACATTCTATCGTGAAGAAGAGCTGTTGTGCTGCCGAGAGGGACTACCACTTTGCTGCTCGATTTTCTCTGTTGACCTGCTGCTTCTAGCTTAGAAGTGAGAGGACTGAACATGAATCTCTACCTCCAGCACCGCTAAAGGTTCTCCAAGGACTTGTTTGAGCTTGCCTCCTGTTTCTGAAGTCGCAGGGATATCAAAACTTCACGGGCTCCTCTGCTGTGAGTCCTGCCACGTAGTGGCAAGTCCAGTCCTGGGGCCTTGGAAGCAACTGTTTGGTGCTGCAACCCAAGAAACCAATTCATCGACACTGAAGTGTCGTTCCGAACTGGCGCATTCCCTACAAAATTGTTGCATTGCTGCTACCTGCACTAAACTTGTGGACACCGCTCACCGAGTGGCAAACACAATGACCTTGACCTACAATGCAGCTGCATCTTTGCTGACGCAGCACCTCCGAATCTCCGCTGGTGCGACAGCGATGCATCACTTCTGTTTTTCAGCATGTTGTCCCCGAGAATCTACGCATTCATGGTACTGTCAGCGGGTCTTCATGACTGCTGTATCCTACACGTGCTTCATCTCGGTCGGAGTGAACCTTTGTATTTGCCCCGTCAACCCAACTAAATAGCCCCAGTTGGAGATATTGACCTCTAAGCACTGCATTTTGATTCAATCTTGCAAAATTCATATCTTGACTTGTGTATGTTGGATTTCTGTTGTTTTGGGATTTGTTTTACTCATATAAATATTGTCTATTCTTCTACACTCGTGTGGAGTACTTTTTGTGGTGCTTCTAAATGCTTTAAACATTCTTTTGAGTTAAGCTTGTCTGCTCTGTACCATAGCTACCAAGGGTTGAGCTCAGCTTTAAATTACTGAAACCTTTACTGGACCTAACAAGAATAGTGACATTATTATTTCTGGGGAACTACCATCCACCCCAACTAAAAATATGTTCTCAAACTTTTTAACTGTAACCATTGTGGACAGCATCCGTGATAGCTAAACACCATTTACAAAACCAATAGGTAACGCATGTGAGACCTATTGGCTTTGTTAATGCTTGTTTACAAAATCGACAACCAATATTTTTTGAGTGTATGAATTTATGTTTTGCTAGTATTCATAACTGCATATCTGTGCCTGTCTCATCACCAAATTATTGACTTTTTTGTTCCTTTACTGCTACGGTCAGGATTTTTTTACTAGGGGACCTATGTTAGTGGAAAAAAGCTTTGTGATGTTCATAAATATATTAAGCCTTGCAAAGAACTATGTGATTCTTCATCCCACATTTTACCCTGCAATGTTTCTACAATATTGATTTCTCACTGTCTGCATTTACATAATCTTAGTGAATTTACACACTCTCATCCTTTAAGCCCATAATTCCTGATTTATTGGCAAAAGTATTTCAGGAAGTGAAAGAAGTATAATTAGATCTTTGTCTCATTTGACTATGGTGTCTTTCTGTTGTTATTGAATCAGCAGTTTGACTAAGGAAACCTTGCTTGACATGAATGATCATTATATTACACTTATGGAGACAAAATATACTAGACAGAAGTGCCACAGCTGAAATGTATGATTTGATGAAGTCACCCAATACCTCAGACTCTCTTTGGATGGACAATACACCTTATAAAGGTACAGACTAAATGTTTGTTGCATCACTGGAAAACCCAAGGGTGGATATGGATGGCTATAGATGACTATGGATGACAGTAGTGTGTTTTCTTTCATAGAAGTAGATCTTTCACCGGTATTTCACCTCACTGACCATTCCATCTTAATAAAACTCAACTGTTGTGTTTGTTTCAGACTTCAAAGCACTTTTGCTAGGCTGAGCAGATACAAAGAGTTAGTATTCAAATATTTTTATGTCAAGGACAGTCAATGGACTATTGTATTCTCCATTGCTCATTCTTTTTAGCATCTATGTTCAACCTATGGTTGTCCATGTTTAGTTGTAGCTCGATATCCCTGAAAGTGGAGGGGCATAATACTTGCCACAGGTTCACCTCATTGTTTTCAAAATTTGCCTTGGGTGCCCTATACACAAATGTACTCACACACTCACATTCACTGTTTCTCACACACAAAGGCACCTGCAGACACTTACACTTTCACATTCACTGAACCTCATTCATAACTATTGGTGTACAGGGTCTTTGATTTGAACTCTTAGGGTACAGGTGTTCTGCTTTAAATAGTACAGAGATGCATTTGTACCATTAACACAGGCAACACAGAATAAATCCCACTTCCTCTCACAATCTCCACTTCACTCACCCATTCTAAGTCACACTGATTTACTCAAATATCACACTTTCCATTATTCATACTCACTCACTGATTGATTCTTACTCATTAATGCTCATTGATACTCTCCAACAAATTAAACTAACATACACTCACTCAATCTCACACTCTCTCAATCATTTATAAATACACTTTTACGCACACATGCAAAGTGACAAACCTTTTTTTTACTATCCTTTCTTCCTTTTCTGGCATCTCAGAGGCTCCATGGGAGCAGCAGCAACCATACAATGGAGCGGGACATTAGAACCAACAAGTCATGATTCCCAAAGAGGAGTCAGACAGAGCAGCAGGGCCAGGTTTCAGAGGGAGACCCACATCTAGCCCTCTCCCAGCTTCCTGATTTGGTGGAATCATTACAGACATGGCACCACAGGTGTGGGTCTCCCCTACAGTTGTTTGCCTTTGCCTCCTGTGTTTTTACTGTATGTTGGACTCCACTTTGCTGGTCTAGATGCTTTGGGTACATTGCCATTGCTGTTCAGTGCCAAAGTGCAGGTGCCCCCTTTGTAAATTGTTGTTATGTATTGGAGTTTCCATCATTGGCTGATTTGATTTACTAGACAGACCCTAGGACAAAGCACTGTGCCTAGGACCTGTAAATCAAATGCTGCTAGTGGGCTTGCAGCACTGGTTGGGCCATCCACCTAAGCAACCTGTAAATGTAACTCTGGCCTGCCAATGTAGAGCCTGTGTGCAGTCTGGTACTGCCATGTCGACCTGGCAAATGCTCCCGCTTGCCAGGCCCTAACCATCACTTTTTTACATGTTAGTCACCCCTAAATTAGGCCTCTGGGCAGGGTGGGTGCAGTGTATGTGAAAGGTTAGACATGCCCTGGTGTGTGTGGCATGTCCCGATAGTGAATTACTGCCAATTTTGTTTTTCACTATTGCAAGGCTACCTGTTCCCATAGAATAGGGAGTTTGCTTATAACATATTATAAACATAACTACTCCTGGGAACAAGGTAGGAAAATACATTTTGGTATGCCTGAACTCAGAATGTTAAAATGCACCCTTTAGTGAGGGTGATTTTTGCCTTCTGTGTTTGAAAATACCACTTTTAAAAAGTAGGTATTTTCTTGCTTAGCCATCTGATGTGCCTCTGCTAGGTTTGTGTATTGCGTGTCTGGCTTTTGGATGACAGAGCGTGGGGGGGAGCAGTGGCTCCAGAGAGCCTGATGAGTCAGGGCAGGGCTGCATTTAGAGTAAGGGAAGGATATTTCCTTTCACCTGAATGGGCCTGGTCTGCCAAGGAGAATGCTGTCTCCACCTCCTGCCAGGAAGCTGCACAAGAGAAGGACAGAACTGGTTTTAACTGAGCACAGGGCTTCTCTGCCACCAGAGAACAAAGGATTTTGTGATGTAAATATTGGGGCCCACACCCCAGAACTTTATATCCTTTCTGGGAATCAAGAGGAATCTTTGCCAAAGAGAAGAGCCGGAGAAGCTGAGGAGGAATACTGCCCTTGTGCTGTTTGCTGTCTGCGGTTGGCCTGCAGTGCCGACTTGCTGCCAAGGAAAGGAGAAAAGGAATTTTCTGTTTGCTGTTTGCTGTGTCCTCTGCTTGAAGAAGATCCCCAAGGGCTTGAAACTGAGCTGCCTCATGTTCTGAAGGCTCAGGGACACAAAGACTTCACTAGCAGCTCCCTTTAAGTGCCTTGCTTGGAGTTCTGACCTGCAAAGAGGCGCCCGCTGTTGTTTTGGACCTCTATAGACTGTTTTCTACAAGGAGCTAGAAAATCAATGCGACACCGAGAAGTATGATGCACCCGTACCTTTTACGACGCATCCCCGAAGAAACCATTGCAGCGCCTGCCACCTCTCGAGAATTGGCTGCATGCCGCATCAAGTGTAACGATCTCTGAAGTTCGAGATCACTGCACCGATTCTGAAGCAAGCCCTGCTGTGCGGCTGCAAGAATCCACGCATCTCCTGGATCATCGCATCGAGGCATCAAGTCTGTTGTATCTTTGGGGGATGCAGCAAGAAACCGACACAACACCTCCCCACACAGTCAGAAACCGACGCATCACAGGAACTGATGCATCACCTCCCTCGGAGCAAGGAATGGGTGCATCACCTTTCTCTGAGTGTAAGGAACCGACGCATCACCTTCCCTGCAGCCCGTTATATTTGTTTGTCCGACACATCCAAGGTACTTTGTCTGAAAAGTGTTGCATCTGCAATTTTCTTTGAACAGAACTATTTCTACCATCTGAAAGTACTATTTCTATTATTGTCTTGTGGATCTTTATCATTTGGTCTTGTTTTAGTTTAGATGAAGATTACATATTTTTCTAAACTGGTGTGGTGTCCATTTGTAGTGTTTTCACTGTATTACTGTCTGTATTCACAAATGCTTTACACACTGCCTCTCAGATAAGCCTGTCTGCTTGTGCCAAGCTACCAAGGGCGTGAGCAGGGGTTATTTTAGAAGTGTGTCCCTCTTACCATGACTAGAAGCAAGGGTCTCTATTTGGACAAAGGTACCTATCTCTGCCAATTAGAGAGCCCCATTTCTAACATTGGTGGTCAGTGGTGAGGATCTGGACTTGAATTTGTGACTTACATACAGTGATTGTTGTACACTACTAGTATAATGCAGACCGTTATGTGACCATTTACATTTGGTAGAGTTTTTTTCCTTGGAATTATTTTCCTCTTTGGAACCGCCAATTTTCTCCATGTGTAAACCAGCAACACTTGCATCTGGGGATATTGAATTTGAAGAGTACCTACACACAACTTAAAGCTGTCTGCAAAATATTTAAAATCTCCGTGAGAGGCCTGACCAGAAAGGAGGAATACCAAAAGGCGCTGAGGACCTGGTTGCAATCAAGGAATGCCAGTGAGCATACCGAAGAGCCTATGGTGGAGGGAGAGAATTTAGATGGGCAGCAGGAGGGGCTATTGGGCCTGACTGGAGGGAAGTTGCCTTCTGGGGTGGGGGGGCAGCAGTGTGTCTTCAAAGGGTCTGTCTCCAGAGAAGTTGGAGGATAGGGAGAGAAGCAGAGTGCATGAGATGGAGCTTGCGAAGCTCATGCTGGGAAAGGAATGTGAGACATGCAGAGTAAGAAATTGGAGTTGGAGACTAAGAAATTTGCCATGGAAGAGAAGAAGATGTTCTTAGAGCATGAAAGAGGGTTGAGGGAGTTGGATCTGAAAGCCAAAAGTCTAAAGATCAATCCTAATGGTGGCAGCGCACCGTCAGTGCCTGGAGAAAGGAATGTATACATCCCGAAGGATGTTATTTAGGATTTCATGAAGAATGAGGACATTGGTCAGAGGTATGAGGTAATTATGAGGTCCCTCAGAGTCCCTGAGAGAGATTGGGGAGTGGGGTTTTGGGGTCGCTTTGTCAGTGAAGGAAGGGAGACATTGCTAGCCTTGCCCACTGAGGATCAGATGCCCTATGCCCCCATGAAGGAAGCCTTAGTAGCAAGGTATGAGTTGACCCCAGAGCTGTAGAAGCAGAAATTTAGAAACTGCAAGAAGTTGGAGTCAAGTACCTGGGTGGAGTATGTTTCCTATTTTTGCAGAGCATTGAATGGCTGGGTGAAGGGTAGCAAGGTGCATGATTTGCAGGGGCTCTATGATTTGGTTGCATGGAAGCACTTGTCAGATAATTATTTTCCAGAGCTACGCCAGCACTTGATTGAAAGTAAGCTGACTGACCGCAGGAAGCTTGCTGTGGAAGTGGACCACTGGGTCAGTACCAGGGTCCTAAAAGGTCGTGTGGGAGACTCCAGCAAAGGTTGGCAGGGTCCCCAGCAGAAGAGTGAGGGGGACAAGGGTAAACAGAAGGAGTTTCAAAATGGGCCCCAAAGTAATACCCAAGGGAACCAAGGTAAGGGTTCGCAGCCTCCCACTTAAAAGAAGCCATGGGTCCCGACAGGTACTTCTCTTCATAGAGGTTCCAAGGCATTTTTGGGTTGTGCTCAGGTGGTCCACTTCCAAGAGGATCCTAGGTGTCCTAAAAAGGTTACCACTGCACCCACTGGTGCACTGCCCCCGGAAATGGTTAGTGTAGCTTTGGGGGAGGAGACAGGTGCCCAAGAGGGGTGGGGTCCCGCAGAAATGTAACTGGTCTCTTTGGAGACAGTGAAATGGTCCCAAGAGCTCATCTGCCTGATAACACTAAGAAGTACAGGCAGTGGGTGACCATCAATGGCAATAGTGTAGAGGCTCTGAGAGACACCGGAGCCAGTGTGACAGCTGTCAGTTGTCGCTGGTGTCTGAAGAGCAGGTGGTACCCAACACATTCTATCGAGTAGTTGCTACTGACAACTCAGAAAGTCTCTGCAAAGTGTCAAAGGTTCCCTTTCAGTGGGGGCTCTCAGGTACCTTGAAAGTAGCTGTGAGGCCACCCATGCCTGCTGTTGACTGTCTGCCAGGCAATGATTTGGAGAGCTCCCCTTGGGCAAAGGTGGAGCTGAGCTCTCTTTTAGAGATGTTGGGTCTGCCTGAGTGGTCGTGTGTAACCACTCGGTCAATGGCAGCCGGTGAGGGCATTCAAGAGGACCTGGAGCCTGAAAGAGTGGCCCAGGTGCCTGCCAGGAATATAAGAGGCAGGGAGCGCTTGAAACTGGCCCGAAGTTCCCACGGTCCAGGAGGAGACAAACCTTGAGGGGGTGCCCTGGTGTCTACAGGGGAACAAGTTAACTGGGGGACCTGCCTGAGCTGGCCCATTGGTAGCAGGAAGGGGGCCTCACCAGGGAGGAATTCTGCCAGGAACAGCAGAAGTGCCCTCACCTGTATAGCAAACCTAAGGTCATTGAGCCTGGGTCAGCCCGTGTGCTGTTGGTACCCCAGTGCTTCAGAGCCTTTCTACTGGGTCTTGCTTATAATGTGCTTTTGGCAGGACATTTGGGGCAAGACAAGACCTTTGAAAGGCTTGTCACCCACTTTTACTGGCCCCAAATGTGTAAGAACACGGACACTCATTGTAGGCCTTTCCAGACTTGCCAGACAAGTGTTAAGAGTGGGAAGTAGTGTAAGGCTCCTCTCCAACCTTTCCCTGTGGTCAGCACCCCCTTTGAAAGGGTGGGTCCGCTGGATCCCAAGACAGCTGTGGGCAACCGGTTTATCCTGGTCTTGGTGGACCATGCCACCCGGTACCCAGAAGCCATCCCTCTCCGGACGGTGAAAGCCCCTGCGGTGGGTCGTGCATTGATGGGAATTATTCTCCCGTGTGGCGTTCCCCAGAGAGGAGGTGTCCGACTGAGGTACCAACTTCATATCTAAGTATATGAAGTCCCTGTGGCAGGACAATGGTGTTACCTACAAGTTCACCACTCCTTACCAGCCTCAAGATAATCGGCTGGTTGAGAGATTCAACTGGACCCTGAAGGGCATGATTATGGGTCTTAGTAAACCCATGAGGCATAAGTGGGATGTTCTCTTACCATGCCTTTTGTTTGCTTACAGAGAGGTACTATAGAGGTCCCTAGGGTTCAGTCCATTTGAGCTCCTCTATGGGCATCCTGTGAGAGGACCTCTAAGTCTGTTCAAAGAAGGCTGGGAGAAATCTCCCAGTAAACCTCCCCAGGATGTAAATAGCTACATGCTGGCCTTCAGGAACCAGACTAAGCGCTTCAGACAACTCGCTCAGGCGCATCTGGAAGCCAGCAAGGAGGAGATGAAACATTCCTATGATCAGAATGCCATTCTGAGCGAGTTTCAGCCTGGACAGTAAGTGTGTGTCATGGCCCCAGTGGAGCCTTGTGTGCTCCAGGATAAGTGGACCGGACCATTTGAGGTAGTGGAGCACAAGAGTAAAGTCACCTACTTGGTGGACTTGCAGTCTCCAAGGAACCCTTTGCGGGTCCTGCATGTGAACCACCTTAAGCCCCACTTGGTGAGGTCCAAAGTGGGCCTGCTCCCAGCAACCTCTTCTGAAATGGAGGAGGAGACTGAGCCTCTTTCTGACCTCCTGTTTGCAAAGTAACATGATGGTTCAGTGGACACTCTCCCCAGCCCTAACTCCTGAACAGCAGAGTGACTGTTGCCTACTGTTGGAACAGTTTGCTGCTATTTTTTTCCCTGACCCCTGGTGTTAGTCATTGGTGTGTCCATGATGTTGACACTGGGGACAGTCCTCCTGTAAAACACAAAATATACATAGTGACTGATAGGGTCAAGGCTTGCATCAAGGAGGAGTTCTCCAAGATGTTAGCGCTAAGGGTGATTGATCCCTCAAACACCCCTTGGGCCAGCCCAGTGGTCTTGGTCCCAAAAGGCTGCTGCACCAGGTGCCACGTCAGAACTCCGGTTCTGTGTGGACTACCAAGAGCTCAATTCAGTCATCAGGACTGATATGCACCGCATCCCCCAAGCTGATGAGCTCATAGATCGGTTGGGAGCTGTCCGGTACCTCAGTACGTTTGACTAAACGTCTGGGTACTGGCAGATTGCCTTAACTGATGGGGCAAAGGAGAGGTCCACATTCTCAACACCAGAGAGGCACTACCAATTCAGGGTGATGCGCTTTGGGTTGGAGAATGCGACTGCCACCTTTCAGAGGTTGGTCAATCAGGTGTTGGCTGGACTGGAGGATTTCAGTGCTGCCAACCTGGATGACATTGCAGTGTTCATTGCCACTTGGAAGGAACATCTGCACTACCTCTGGGAAGTGTTGAAGGCTCTACAGAGGGCAGGCCTCATGATTAAGGCAAGCAAGGGACAGATTGGGCAAGGTTCTGTGGTGTAGTTGGGACACCAAGTGGGGAGCAGCCAGGTGGCACCCCTACAGCCCAAGATTGATACCATTCTGACTTGGGTAACCCCCAAGACCCAGTCTGAGGTGAGAGCCTTCTTAGGACTCACCAGGAATTACAGGAGATTTGTTAAGGGGTATGGCAGCATTTTTGCCCCCTTGACTGAGCTGACTTCCAAGAAGTAGCCCAGGAAAGTGAACTGGACTGATGCCTGCCAGAAGGCTTTTGATGCCCTGAAATCTGCCATGTGCACGGCGACCGTGCTTCAGGCGCCCAATTTCTCAAGGGAATTCATTGTGCAGACAGATGCTTCAGAGCATGGTGTGGGGGCTGTGCTCTCACAGCTAAATAAGGAGGGGCTAAACCAACCTGTAGCCTTCATAGTAGGAGGTTACGTCCACAGGATCAGAGGTGGCGTGCGATTGAGCGTGAGGCATTTGCTGTAGTCTGGGCACTGAAGAAGCGGAGGCCCAACTTGTTTAGGACTCACATCCGGGTTCAGACCAACCACAGGCCCCTCAGATGGTTGATGCAAATGAGGGGTGAGAATGCAAAGCTGTTAAGGTGGTCCATTTCCCTTCAGGGGATGGATTTCATGGTGGAACACCACCCTGGTACAGAACACACCAATGCTGATGGTCTGTCCAGATTTTTTTGCCATAGTGAAGAGAACTCCCAGAGGGTGGGTAGGTATCCCCACATTTCAGCAGGAGAGGACACGTGTTAGACCTGGCACCATTGGCGTGGGTCTCCCCTGCATTTTTTGCCTTTGACTGCTGTGTTTTTGCCGTATGTTGGACTCCGTTTTGCTGGTCTAGATGCTTTGGGCACTTTGCCACTGCTGTTCAGTGCCAAAGTGCAAGTGCTCCCTTTGTAAATTGTTGTTATGGATTGGTGTTTCCATGATTGGCTAATTTGATTTACTACAGTGTTCCAAAATATTGTGCACCTTATCTTTGTTTCCTTGAAACTTGCTCTGCAACTTTCATTAAACAATGTCGATTAACGGCTGCAACCGGTGGAGCGGCAGCAGATGCAGCTGTACAAGTTTTAAACTTTACAGGTTTCCAAGAGACTGACGAGGATGCTATATGCATTCCAGGAAATCTAAGGAAAGCCATCACTATAAAACGTATACGAAAAGGCCTATCAGCAAGAGGTGGTAGGGTAGTTTTTGTGATAGAGGCACACGAGTATCATCAGACAGAGGTATTCTATTCATGGATAGTCTTCCCTGAAGCAAATCCAGGAACAAAATTGTTTCACTTCTACAAAGAAGATGAACCACCAGAGGAATACATTCCTTTCGAGCATATTGAAATTCCATTAACATACCAAGAGCATGCGCTCTGGTTTAAAGGCGCCCTAAAACATATAAATCACATTACCAGGCTCGGTCCACTAGGTAGACCAGGAGCAACATGCCGGTATTAGCCAGCTATACACTACATACTGCCATTGAAGAAATTTCGGATGAGAAACTATTAGTTCAACTCAAAGAGCTAATCAAAATTTACAGACAATTGGTTCAATATGTCATGCAGACATTTACTGTCCAAACGGCAATAAGGATTCCGCAACATACCCCTTACCAGGGTAACACAAATAAAATTACACCACAGACTCTACATTCAGTCATTGGTAAATTACCCGCAAAACTGGAACAAATTCCATTCTGGATAGCTCAAAGAATTACTCAAATCAAGGCAGTGTTTCCTGATACTACCCCTCATGAGAAAGACAGAATTCTAACAATCTGTTTACCTATGGGGATTGCACCACATCTGGAGGACTGCGACACTTGGGGTGCAGTCTTCGCTGCAATCTACAACAAAACACATGGTGTTCCGTCTATGGCGGTAATACCAGACGTCCTGAAACAGACTCAAAATGAATACGGGGTAGTGCCTACTTTAAATCTAGGTATGAAATTACTGAAAGATTTCAAACAGGTATCAACAATAATATTAGCTAATATTAAAGGCGAAGCAGCATCTGTGATGATCCACCAAAATCTAAGAGAATTTGATGTAACTGAGCAACCTCAAGAACTAGCCAGAAAAATTGAAAAATCTATGAAGCAATAGGTAGAGACAGTTTGGCTGGTAAACCAGTGAAACTCCAACTGACTGAAAGTCCTGAAAAGGTCTTTATTAAAAACACTCCTACTCCTCCTAAAAAGAAGTGGGAGAACAGTAAACAAACTTCTAAAGAGAAGTGTTCTCAGTCCCGAGGTAGGTTTCCTCAAAAGGAGCCCTCTGAAAGGAGGTATAACCTCATAAATAGGGATAATTTGAGAAAACCTGATAGATATCAAGATAATGATACACGTTCCTCGCGTACCTTTCAGACTTCATCACAGAAATCAGAAAGAAGAGGACGGTCAGAACACAAGGAAGAACGCGTGAAGTCCAAAGACGATCAACTCGTTCCAAAAAATAAGAAAACTCAATTCACCAAAGAGAAGGTAGCAGGTCTAAAAATCAGACTTGCCGAGGATCTTGAGGACACAACTCAAGAATGGGGAATGGGCTCAGAATATGTTGGACAGCGCAGCAGAAGTCACCATAGCTCGCAAGAACTTGAAGGATCATCTGGAGACAGTGGACTTGAATGAGTGCATCCAAGTTGAAACTGCAGATACCAGGGTTAGTGTCCCACATAAGTTATATGAAGTAACACTCCGGATGGAGGGGGACATAACTAGAAAAATAAGAGCACTCTTTTGGGAGAAGCTCTCTCAGGGTTATGACATTCTTTTAGCTGAACAAGACTGGCCACCAGAATTTGTCAGGGAGTGCCCACATGGCGAAAACATCATTATGCCAGCCTTCTCCAACCGCATTCCAATTCATTTAAAATATACCTATGCCAGGTAATGGGCAGTAGCCCAGGCTTCTGCCTTATATAAAAATCATGTAGGATGGGATGAGGATTCTACTCACCATAAAATCCAGTTGAAAAATCAACCAACTGCACAAAGGCAGTATACAGTTAAGCAAGAAGCTAAAAAACAAGTCAGGGAGATATTAGATCAACTTGAATACCCAGGGGTGAATGAAACATGCACCTCGTCCATGAACAATCCTTTGTTTCCTCTCTCCGAACCAGACAATACGTATCGTCTAGTTTTGGATTACTGACATTTAAACTCTTGTTGCAAAACCTTTGCAGTACAAAATGCACACAGTGCAGCACTAATGAATAACATTGTGCGTAAAAATTTACAAAACCACATTAAATATTTCTAATGATTTCTTCTGTCAAAACATTGCACATGAAAGTAGGTATTTAACCGCTTTCTCAATTATGGAGACACAGCGTCAATTCTGTTGTCTCCCCCAGGCATTCAAGAATAGTCCAGGGTTATTTTCAGCCAGAGTAACAGAGTTACTACAAACGTATGATGATGAGGCATTATCATATGTCAATGACATCTATCTAACAAACGATGACTTGGACTAGGCACTTGAACAGGGTGAACACCATAATATTGGGCTTCGCCTCTGAAGGGTATAAATTAAATTTAAAGAAATCAAGAATTGCCCACCTCAACGTCCTTTTTCTAGGGTATGAATTATCAAGTGAAGGCAAAAGCCTGGCAGCCAACTTTCTTAAGAAATGTGCGCTGCTCCAACCTCCAAAAACGCTGAAGAACTTACATTCTAATTACGCAGAAAGGGTTAAACCTCTCTAAGAACTAATCAAACCTGATTTTAAGACAGTTAATTGGGCACAAAAACATACAGAAATTTTGCGTTCGGTCCAAACAGACATGTTACATTTACAGACTTGCGTAAACATACGCAACTTAGTGATCCGAATCATTCCAGGAAGATGCGGGTTTATGTACTTAACCTTTAATGAAGGAGAAAAAGTACCAATAGCTCACAAATCACATTTGTACACACAAGCAGAAATCAAATTTCTGACAGCAGTTCAAACTGCAGTAGCAAAAGAGAGAGCCCTCGCACAGGGTAAGCGCATTATGGTCATTACACCTGTACCTGCCTTAGAGGCAGTGAATAAAGTGAGCATTCCGAATGCTAAAGCTTTACATCCAAGATGGATACACTGGGTTAATTCTCTTGCTGCAACAGACGTTGAATACGTTTCTGACCCTAATTGGAAAACACAAGAATTTCTACAATATGAACAAGAATGTCCTCTGCCTACTGAGATTCTGCCTCTAGAACAGTATGAATGTATAATTCATACTGACGGACCAGCACAGCCCGCTATTGGGGGTAAACAAGCCTATAGTGCTGCGGCAGCGGCCGCGTGTGGCGGCTGTGATTAAGGCTGAGGCAGGGCTCACCTGCGGTCTGTTTTTTTTTTGCGCAAACTTGTTTGGGCTCAGCTCCGATCTCTAGTTTCAATCTGGCTCCCTGGCTCCCTTTCTCTGCTTTTCTGTGATCCAGACAGGCCCACTTGACACAGATGTGCATTGGAGGAGACGGAGAGTGTGGGGAAGAGGGACAGCTTCCCCGGCTTCGCTTGTGTGGACACCGGGACTTGTTCTTCTTTTTCCTCATTCGGCTCCCCACGCTGGGGGACTGCGGCACTGGAGCTGAGGAGGAGTCGCAGAGTGGCGGCCTGCGGTCTCCTCAGGGGGGGCATCAAAGGAGCAGCATTAAAGGTCAACCTGGAGCAGACTAAGGAGGCAAAGATTTTGGAGGTACAAAATTGTGGTGAAGCAGAGTCGGGGCCGGCGAAGACTGAAGCTCAGCTTTTCCAGGACACCCAGTTTCACAAAGGTTTGCAAGTTAAAGGGTTGGTATAGCCGGGGGGAGTGTTTTTGTCCCTGCTCTCGCCTCAGTCCCTTTTCCTATTTCTCCCCCAAGTAATTGCAAGAGTCACAGGAGGGATATGAAGCACAGGTCTAAGCCCTTTAAAAAAGCAGCTGACCAATTGCAGTTGAGCAAATTAAGGGGGGGTTCAGATACCAGACCGGATACCAGCAGTCCTACCCCCGGGGACATCGAGAGTGGCAGTGACTGTGAGGAGTTGGGCAGTGGCTGTGCTGGTAATGGAGCAGGCTGGACGGTGGTGAAGGATAAGACCAGGAAAGGCAGGAAGGTTGCTAAAAAGTGTAACTCTACCTTCTTATCAGGAGAGGTTAAAAAGAAGGACCCCAAACTTTCTAAAGTCAAGGCTAAGGGTCCCTTCTCAGATTCTAAGCCTAAGATTACACCCTCCCTTAGGTTTTTTTTTAAGGTCTTACCAGAAATACTGTGTCTGGGGGAAGCTGGTAGAACGATAGGAGAGGTCGGACTTGAGTCGGAACCAGATTCAAGCGAGTCAGGTACCCCTACCTCCTCCCTAGTAAAAGTAAATCTAGGGATCCATAGGTCGGTGGGAGATCGCGATATAGTAGATACTATAGTAGATACAGACAGCTCTGGTCCAGCAGCGAAAGGTGAAAGGATGGAGGTGGGAAAAGAGGGGGAGAGGAAACCACAGGTCAGATCCCTCATGAAGCTACCTCAGGGAACCCTCAGGATACACTTAAGGGGCATAGTCCTGTTGTTAATGCTGTGGGAGAATGTTCGGATGGAGGAGTAATGGGCAAAAGTTTAGAGGTTCATACTCCGGCTCTAGCTCTGGCTCTGGCTCCGGCTTTGGCCCTGGTTCAAGCTCCTGCTTCTGCTACAGAGGTACATTCAATCTCCTCTTTATAACTACTTATGGCCTCACTGGCGGTGGATATCAAGAAGGGCTTTGAGGTTTTGGCTTCAAATCAAGGGGAGATCAGAAACTTCTGTGAGTCATTGGACAAAAAAGTGGATCTTTTGAATTTAAGGACAGAAACTTTGGAATCTGAAGTGGGGGCATTAACTGGTCAGCTGAACCTCATGAAGGGGGACTTTGCAGCCTTGAAGAAAGGGGAGGGAACACTTAGAGATAGGCTGGAAGTTATAGAAAACAACTCCCGCAGGAATAACTTACGGGCATTGAATGTCCCAGAGGGCAGCGAGGGGAGTGATCTAAAACCCTTTATGATAAACCACCTAAAAGAATCACTGGATTTAGAGATCACTGTTGAGGAGTTGGATAGGGCTATCCAAAGAATTCATCGGGACCCCTTCAGACGCAACCAAAACCATCCCAAGGAAAATCCTTATTAATTTTCATACTTACTCAGTAAAAGAGAAGATATTGAATCTTTCTCTCAAACTTAAATCGCTGGGGGGCAAGGACTTTCTTTTTCAGATTCGATCAGATTTGGCCAGAGCCACTGTAGATCGACAGTGGGAATTGGGGAGGAAGTTTGAAGAGCAGTGGCCCTAAGTTTCCCGGCTCCCTGAGGATTATATTAAAAAATAAGATGTACAATGTAACATAAGTACAGGAGGTTGAGGACCTCCTCATAAATTTACCGTCGGGTTAAGCATACACAAGTCGTCTGCGATGTCAGTTTTGAGATTTGCTCCCAGATTCACATCTACATATAATTAAGTACCTGCTCATGTAGGAATGGGTTGGGGGAGGATCGATAAGGTTTCTTTAGAAAGAGGGGGAGGAGGGGAAGAGGGGGGAGGAAGGTGGGACAAGTGAGATTAAGATAGTTATTGGTTAGGTCTTCGTATTTTCTATCTTCCTCTTACCTATTTCTGGTTCTATTTTTTACCCCCCCCTCTTAGAGAATGATAGGCTTATACTTATATTTGTATTTAAGTGTTAGGGTATTAAGAGGCACATTATAATAGATGTGGGTAGGCCTGCTCCACAAGGTGGTGGTTTTATGCTTTGCGCTCCTGGGTGGGGTTTCTGTGTACATTTTTTTTATGGTGGGGGTACTGGGTGGAAATTTTAGGTTGCACTATCTGGGCTACTTTTGTCCGGATGGTTGGGGGTTGGGTTCTCCTGGGGCGGGAGGGGTAGGGAGGGTTAAAATCGTTAATAAAAACCTAATTTCCACTATTTTGGATATGTCCAGTCTTAGAATTAAAGTAAAGGGTGTAGGCAACGTGCAGAGGGTGCTAATATATAACATTTTGCAGTTGGTTAGGGCAGAGAAGGGAGAGATACCATGACTTCTTTACAGATTCTTTCCTGGAACTTCAATGGCCTGTGCACTAGGCCAAGGAGAGACAAGATCTTACAATATCTACGAGTCTCCACAGCGCAGGTCATTGCCCTCCAGGAAACACATCTATTGGAAGATGAAATGACTGCCCTGTTAAAGCCCCATACTTGGGTGGGCTCTCATGTCAGCACCAACCAAACAGCAAACATCAGAGGGGTATCTAATATATTTAAGAATTCAGCTAGGGCCCATGTCTGCTCTTATATAAAAGATCCACATGGCAGGTGGGTGATCGTTAAAACCTTAAGTATGGATACCCGTTAATCTTAACCAGATACTACGGCCCTAACCAAGACGACCCTTCCAGTTTGAAGACCATCTTTTCACACTTACTGGATTTTCCAGAGCCAATGGTCCTTGCAGGTGACTTTAATATCGTGTTAAACCCGCTATTGGACAAATCACCATCTAACAGGGCAGCGGCCCTGTCTAAATCTCGAGAGTATTTGTTGGGGGCTATGAAACAGTATACTCTATCTGACATTTGGAGAGATAGATCAGGGCAGCAGGATTTGAAATCCCAGCTTAATAGCATTTTGAACACCAGACTGATTCGAAGGGGGGAAGCCAGCGAAATCTCATACTTCGAATATGGGGAAGGTGCGGGCAAGCTCCTTGCATAGAAAAGTAGATCTGACCAAGCAAGGAGCTACATTAGAGAGATTAGTGACGAAAGAGGTATTTCTGTAACGGATGAGGAAATCCGACATGCTTTTCAGTCCTTCTTCCAGAATATCTACCTTGAGGACGGCAACGTAGATAGCCAGAGTGCCCAAAGGTGGCTTGAGGATATAACCCTCTCCTCTCTTACCCCGGAACAACAAAGATATTTGGACAGGGATTTTTCCTGTCTCAAAGTAAGGGAAGCAATTTTTAATACTAAAAAGGGCAAGGCCGAAGGGCTAGATGGTTTACCCTCAGAAATATATTGGGTTCTTAATTCAAGCTCTGCTATCCTTAACTCATCCATACTATTTTTAATCTGGTTCTGGGCAAGCTTCCATTGATAAGATGCAAAGCTTTTTGTTTCACCACGTAACGCGGCCTTAAATGCGTCCCAGACAACGCAGTCTTGGGCGGTCCCCCGATTGATATCCATAAACTCTGAGATCCAGGAACTCATATGTTGCTGGTATTTTTGGTCTAAAAGCAGCTTCCTGTCGAATGTCCATGACCTAACTAATTTGGTAGGACGATCCCATGGCAAGTCAAGAATTATGGGAATATGATCCGATAGCGTCCTTGGAACGACCTCAATTTTAGTAGCTCCAGTACAGTGATCAGACAGCAAAATATAATCGAGACGGACCATTTTGCTGTGCGGAATAGAATAAAATGTATGCCCCTCCTGATCTTGATGATGATAATGCCCTACATCAATCAAACCGTGTTCTACAGCTAATGTCTGCAAGGCTTTGAACACTCGGGGCTTCCGACCAATATAGCTACGATGAATTATCAGATCTATTTGACTAGACAAATTAATATTAAAGTCGCCGCAAAATACCAATGGGTGTGACCAAGCTGATAGTTCTATATTCAAGTTCCTAAATACCTCAGGGTCGTCCAAATTAGGACCATATACAGAGCAGATTGAAAGAGGACAAGAATTAACCAATAATTCTGCAATCACCCACCGACCTGCTTTATCCTCTTTAACTCTTTTACAACAACCAACCCCATTCTTAAGCAAGATAGCAACACCCCTTATCATAGAAGTTTGTCGAGAACAGGCGACTAATTCATACCCAGAAAATCTTAAAAAAACACGATTGTGCCATGCAGTGTGGGTCTCCTGTAAACACATTACATCAGCCTGGATAGTTTGAAGGATTTTAGAGAAGATCCTTCGTTTCTTCCCGTCATTTAGCCCACAGATGTTCCAGGTACAAAGTCGGAGTCTACCCCCATTGTTGAAAGATAGTATAAACCAGCACACACACATGTTGATGATACAGAGATAGTTCGATTGTATAGCACTGAAATCAAAGAATATATGCGTTGATGCAATAGAAAATGTGTTTCCGCCACTCAGGCATGATTCTTGCAACAGATAATGCCTCCTAAACACCCCCCCACCACCACCAAAACAACCCCCACCACCCTATCCCCAACCACCCAGGAACCCACCCCAGGCTCCCCCCCCCCCTCACCCCTCTTGTAGCGCAGCAGGACTGTAGTCCTTATGACGGTTTAGGTTGGTGGCCCCACCGTTCTCCTGGATTCGATAACCCCCCCAAATGTAAACTACAAGGCAACCCATCTCAGCTTAGAAGATTTAAACAGTGACAAAATTCTAACAGAAAAAGAGTATACGGGTTGACATATGGCACACAGACATTGCAAAGACGGACCCGATCCCGGGTTGATAAATGAATTATAACAGATCTAGCTAAATAGAGCCCAAAAATGTGTTAGCAAGCACCTAGATTCAAAATATTTAGTTTGACCTTTAAAAATAACTTTTAACTTAGATGGAAAAAGCAAATAGGCCTGAGCACCTTTCGACTGAAATTTCATAATCAACTGAGGAAGATGCCATCTGCGTTCCACAGTCGCTGGGCAAAAATCAGGCCGTACAAAGAATTGACAGCCTTTCCCCACCCTTTTTTTATCAGGTCTGGCTAAATCATATATTTTCTCACGAGCCAAGAAATTATTAAAACATATTAAATTGCCCGTGGAAAGTTATTTTTTTAACCTGATGACAAAGGAGATTGGCGCTTCTTGAATGGGAATCGGTGTGCATGCTGGATTTCCAAGTTCCAGTCCCATTGTGAAACATCCGGGAAGGCCTCAGTAAATAACTCAACTATGAATTGTCAGACGTCATCGCCTTCCTTATCTTCGTCAATACCAAGAATTCTAAGATTGTTCCTTCTTGCACGATTTTCTAAATCCGTGAGCTTCCATAAGATATCTGCTCTTTGCTCCTTAATCGCGGTTGACAGTCCCTTCTGAGCAGCTATTGCATCTTCAAGGGCTGAAATTCGCTCCTCTGCTTCTCCAATCCTGGAGGCGATGTCCGTACATGTTTTAACTACCCTTTGTAAAGAATTTTGCATTCTGCAACATGCACCTTGAGTATGTATATTTTCCTGCCGTGTTTGCTCCCTGTGCATTACAATAGTTTGATATATTGTTGAGAGAGTCATTTCACCAGCCGTTTCTGTTGTAGTAAATAGAGAATTACCAGGTGCATGTTCAATATTTGAAGCAGATTGGTCTAAAGATATACAGTGTGAGTCCATCTCAGTTGGAGCTACAGACCGGGCTGTAGGTCGAAGAGCTTTACGAACAGTACCAGAAGCACTTCTGTCCTTAGAGGCCTCACTAAGGCACCAATCCCCAGATTCACTGTCATAATCTGACCATTCCAACTCTATTTCATCATCCGATGTGTGGTCTGACATAGAGTAAAATTTGTCGGTAGCTTCAGTACCCTCCGACTCTCTTACACCCGGAACAGCATCTATAGATGGAGCCACAGGATTAATACTATGTGAGAAAGCAGTGGTTGACTTTGAAATCGGATGAACTACATCACCCAGCATGCTATATTTCTCCCTGATGGCAGCTATTCGCATATAAGGGAAAGTATCTGGGTATTTTAGCATTAGCAGAGGGACTAGGCAAGGTTGCCCTTGCTCCCCTCTGCTATTTGCTTTATTCATCGAGCCCTTTTTAAGTATGATTGAAAACTGTCAGGATATCTCTTTAGCTACGGCTCCGGAGATGGATTGTAAAGCATTGGCATATGCCGATGACATCGTCGTTTTAACGGATGATGTTGATTCCTCCTTTGCCGCGCTAGAGTCTTTGGCTGGGCAATTTGGTGCCATATCTGGCTATAAGCTTAACATCACAAAGACTCAAGTGATTCAATCCGCTGGTGTGTCTCCTTCATTCTCTTCAGCTGTTAGTGTGGCTACGTACCTAGGTGTACAGATTTCGCCAGAAGTGGACCAGATCCCTGACTTGAACTATCTTCCCGTAATTGACTCTCTCCATACCAAACTTGAGAGATTGGATCATTTACACCTATCTCTTCACGGGCGCTGTAATGAAGATGATTGTTTTACCCAAATTTTTATACCTTTTCAGGTCTATTCCTCTTTTGATTTCCCAGGTAACCTTGGCCAGAGCCGAAAGAATATGCCAACGGTTCCTATGGGGATATAGTCGGGCAAGAAGAGCTGCCAAGTGGACTCACCTACCTCGGGATCGAGGTGGTTAGTCCATTCCCAGTTTGTTGTATTATTATTGGGCAGCTATGATTCAACACTTTGACTTGCCGTTGGTGGGCGATCAAGCTAATATCCCTTTGATTTGCTCTCCCTCTGTTTATGATATTGTACTTGGTGATGGTGCTAAGGGGGTCTTAACGCGAGTTTTAGAACCAAGCTATTTTAAAAAAATTAAATTTAAGACTTGCTGGACCTTGTTTTCCATCTGGCATAAAATATGTCGTCGCTTTGCTATTTCCAAGCTTAATTACTATACCCCACTTAGTACCTCTGGTTTGTCACCATTAATTTTTCAGGATGGGATAATGCTTAAATGGAGGTTGTCAGGCCTGAAGGAAATCGGTGACTTTGCCCAAGATGGGCAAATGGCTTCTTTCTCCTTTCTTAAAGAGAAATTTCAGCTCCATTCCAATCATTTCTTTAAGTATTTGAAAGTCAGAAGTTATTTGGATAAACAACTTTCTCAAAATACTAATATGTTTGTTAAGATTCCCCTTGTAGAATTGATCAAGAAAAAATCTAGTATAGGTGTTCTTTATCAATATATGTTATCCGAACTTCCGGATGACTTGGAGGCTCAGAATATCAAACTAGCTGCTAAATTTGATGTTCCAATAATAGATTTTACACTCCCACTTGAATTAGCCAGATCTGTTTTAATCTCTGGCACTCTAAGAACTCAAAGCTATATGGCTTTGTTTGATCTTTATTATACCCCTTCCAAGATATCGAGCTGGGGTGGTGCTAGAGGATCTAGGGGCGACTCCTGCTCTAGATGTAAATTATTTGCGGCAAATGCAATTCATATGTTTTATGCATGTCCGGATCTGAATATATTTCTGAACGAAATTGAGGTTTTTCTCAATCAAGTACTTAAGATTCAGGTCCAGTTAACATCAGAGTTAATTATTACCGGATATGAATATTCAAGTGGTATCGAAAGAACAAGATATACCCGTTCATTTTTGTTTATTGTAATGGCTATGATCAGACTATGTATAACATCACAGTGGTTAAGTCCTGAGGCTCCTACTTTTAGTCATTGGAAAGCTAGGATGCTTGCATGGTATAAATTAGAATCTTCTGTTTATTTGCTGAGGGGGATGAGAAGACGTATAATTGCATCCAAGAATTGGACCCCTTTTGAGGACTGGCCCTCACACTGAGATATAGTGTTTTTTACTTTTTTCACCGTCTTATTTGATTGTTCTTTTTCTTAAACTTATTTATTGATATACATAATCTGTTTATGTACCTATTTGATGTAATATTGTGTTTCCTTAAACCTAGTGTTTCTTTGTTTGCCTCCTATTAAATTGCAAAAGAAAAAAAAAGAAAAAAAAAAAGAAATATATAGGGTTATAGGGAATCAGGTTATTCTTATCATGACAAAACTCTTCAATCAGATCCTGCAAGAAGGCCTGATCCCGCCAGACTCATGGAACGAGGCTATTATAGTATTGATACTGAAACCTGGGAAAGCCACATCTAATTGTGGGTCTTGCAAACCCATATCTTTATTAAATGCTGATTATAAAATCTTTACATCTATAATGGCAGCTCGACTGGGGTTGTCCTGCATCTAGATCAGAAGGGCTTTGTAAAGGATCGCCAGTTATCACATTTAACTTACGATCTTATTGGCGCAATAGACCTGGCGTCCGCACATGCCCTACCTCTGGCAGCAATGACCCTAGACGCCACCAAGGCCTTCAACGGGGTAAATTGGCTGTACCTGTCGGGGGCATTGAAAAAATTCAACCTTGGCGAGAAGTTCTGTCACACGGTACAATCCATCTACAGGAGCCCTTCGGCTAGGCTGTTGGTAAACAGTGGTCTTACGGCACACTTTAATATATCTAGGGGCACTAGACAGGGCTGCCCACTCTCCCCTCTCCTTTTTGATTTATAGATCAAGCCATTTGCTCAACGGTAAAGGGAGGATACTAACATTCAACCTTTTAGATATGGAGAGTGGGAGAGGAAGGCAGCCCTGTATGCTGACAATAATTTTCACGGCTGACCTCGACAGGCCTTTCCCAGCCGTCATCAGTCAAGCCCAAGATTTCGTTTTGGTTTCGGGGTACTAAATCAACACGGCTAAAACAGAGGTAATGGTCTGGAACCAGGTTGCAAGCCAGCATCAGTATCAAATAAGTTCCACTATGAGATATCTGGGGGTTAAAATAGTTCAAGATACAGCCAAGATTGCGGAAACAAATTTGACGGTAGTGTCGAGAGAGTGTGTGAAGTTGATGAAGACCGGGACTTCGCTACCTCTCTCAATCATCGGTAGGGCCAACTTGGCTACAATGATGATACTCCCTAAATCTCTTTTCTTTTTAACTGTATCCCTTTGTACTTTGATAAAATACAAATTGATAAAATTCAGAGGGAGGTTAAGTCCTTTGTTTGGGAGTATAAATATGCGAGATTAGCCTGAAAAAAGCTGAGGCGCCTTAGAGAGAAGGGGGGCCTGGCTTTGCCTGATATTCACCTTTATGCTTGGGCCTTCCAACTCTCTCACGCCTGGATGTTTTTAAAATGCCGGTTAATACTGGGATAGGAGGGATGTTTTTAGCAATGCTTCAGGGTGCACATTTATCGGTGGAGGGTTTTCTGTTTAAGTTTGGGGATGTTAAGGTCTTCAAGAAAGTCAGGCTCAAGGTGCTGCAGGGCTTTGCAAAAACATGGGCAGACTTAAGGAGGGCGGTCTCTTTGGGTTATTTTTCTAGCAAGGCCCCATTGTGGAATTCACCGGGGGGGTCCAGAATGTCTGAGGGATAGTTTGGCAGCCCCGTTAAGGGATTTGGGACTGGCAGTTTGGGGGGACTTGTTCTTAGAAGGCATACTGTTAACATAGGAACAACTTAGTGAGAGGGTTGGGACAGGTCTATCTAGGTTCAAATACCTCCAGCTGGCTAGCTGGGTTCAAGCTCAGCTACAAACATCTAAAGGCGGTTTATTGGGGGTAGGCATCGACCTAGAGTTTAATCTCCTGCACCAGACCACAAGGGAAGGATGAAGTCTCCATTTGGTAAAAGGCAGTGTTGGAGGCAGTGGACGGAGAGTTTAAACTTGTGCAAGATCTATGGGGGAGTGTCTTCCCAGACCAAGAGTGCGATATCCTGTGGAAAGCTTTGTGTAATCTTTTATACGATATAGTAAAACCTACATGGCTAAAAATAAATAATTTCTATACTTTCACCCCGCTGAAGCTCTCAAAACTTAACAAAGAGCTGCCCGTATGTTGCAAGAAATGTGGTCTGGCCCTGGGCTCTGACATTCATATGTTTAAAGAATGCCCAGCTCTGGCCTCATTTTGGGATAGCTTTGGCAAATTTATGTCGGACTTAATTAGAACCCCGTTATTAGGGATTTTTCCTTAGTCTTTTTTGGCCTTCAGGAGAATGTCAAAGGACAAGCAAGACCCTTACTCTTTTACGCTGCGCTCCTGGCCAGGAGGCAAATTGCATAAAATGGATAGATCCTATCCCTCCTTCCTTTTTAGAATGGCAATCTTCGCTCCTGCGACCTCCAAGTTGGACTTATCAAGAACAGGCAGCCAAAAGAAGAGAAGCTTCTGGAATATCCTGAAATCACGATGAGAACCGCAGAGGTTTTTTCTTTTTTGTTCTCCTCTCTTGGGTCCGATGATTATGCTGCCTTAATACTCTACGGCCAGGTTGGAATTACTCCCAGTATTAGGCGGGGAGCTTCTAAGACAAGGTCATCTAGCTCTGGAAGCTTGCAAAATAGAGATATCTCAGTGGACTTTTGGGTCCTCATATCAGCAAGTCTTCGTGCCGGTAGGTGGACAAGGATAAATTCCTAGCCGCCTATGCCTCTCAGTTCGTTGAGTGTGGGTACGGACGGTCTACATGCACTCTAAAAGTGAGATGGGTGGTAAATGAGGGGGAAAAAAAGCTTATAGTGCTGCATGCGTTATCGTTAAAGGTCGCTGGCGGGATGGCAAATTCCGACCAATGGTCACTAAAACTCAATCTCTAGGTGATTGTCCAGCTCAGTGAGCTGAACTACAGGCATTCAAGATGGCGCTTGAAAATACTGATCGCAAAATCCCCACACTCATAGTGTGTGAATCATATTATTGCGTTCAATCTTACAATGAATACTTGCAGAACTGGATTGAAAACGGTTTCAAAGATGCAAAAGGTGGCACAATCAAGCATAAATTGCTTTGGGAACAAGTAGTTCAGTTACGACAAGAACTACAAAAGCCTCATGTGATACATACACTGAGTCATCAACGTGATGGTGTTAACGTTGCAGGGAATTAATTGGCTGATGAAGCCGCGAAGGCAGCTGTGCAAACGGCTTCCGTAGCTGCAATCACTCGTTCAAAAACGAAAATAGACAGCGAAATAATGCAAGCTGTCACTGCTTCAAGCAAAGACAGTGGTAAAACATTACCAAAAGGCTTTCCACTCAAATACTCATACATAACTGATGCGAATAATGTTCCGTTTGCTCGAATCCCTGGAGTGGGGGATAGAGTAATTCCAAACATGGAACATAGATTAGGACTAATCTTAGCAGCACATGAAGGGCTTGCCTCTGCTCTCGCAGGTGTTTCCGCTACAGTGTTGTTATTAAAACTGCAATACTGGTGGCTGCGCATGAGGAAAAAAAACAGAAACGATGTTTTGGACTGTGAAATCTGCCAGAAGATGAAAGTGTCTACATTGAAATGTCTGTCGCAGGCACCCTAATAATTTCAGATAAACCATTAGCTTGTGTTTACCTGGATCACTGCGGTCCCTTACAGAGGGATGGTAACTATAAATATATCATGGTCGTAGTGGATTTGTGTTCAAGATTCATTTGGATGTGGCCTCAGCACTCGGCCGACGCTCAAACTGTTATAAAAGATTTGCGTGTCTTTATCGGCACATAAGCAGTCGGCACGCTACATTCTGACAAGGGTCCTGCGTTTAGCTCTCGAGCTTACAAGGAGGCCATGGCCTAATTGGGCCTTGCATTGCGGTACTCTAGTCCATTCCATCCTGAGGGAAATTTGGTAGTGGAGAGAAAAAACCGGGACAAAAAGCAATCTATAACAGCTAGGGTATTAGGCTCGGGTGACGGGTGGGTCAAACATCTAATAAGTGTCCAATGTAGTCTTAATAATCTGCCAAGAAGTTCTCTAGGGGGTATCACTACATATGAATTCCTTTTTAGAACAAGAATGATTATCTCGGATCTCAATTGTCACACTTCAGTGGTAAAACAAAAACCCTTTGATATCACAGATCGTTTGGCTCTTTTGCAGGACTTAAATAAAATAAGATCCAAACAAAGTAACGTACTCCTGAAGCCAACAACTACTGAAGAAAAACCATCCGTCCCAGCAAGACCTGACTGGATTCCAAAGATTGGGGATCTAGTCAGAGAAAAGATCACGGACAAGAAGGAATTTGTGCCTTCTTACAGACAACCAGTACCTGTCCTAGCCATCCACGGATCAAGTACAGTATTACTGCCGCCCCTTGCTGGTAAAAAGGAGAACAGGTTCATGTCCATCGACCTGGTCAACCCACATGATGTGGCGGATCATAAGCAGTAGGCCAAGTGGACTCCAACGATGTAGCAGATGCCCGAATCTGGCTACTATCCAAGAGGTTCAAACTGAGAGACTCATCACTTTTGAAGAATCTGCAGTACGAAAAGAAGGACTATGCAACAAAGCCATGGAACTTGTACCTCTTGAGGCCCAAATAACAGTTCATCAAGAAACGCCTGTCTACAATGAAATAGCATCTGACTATACAAATGTAACAAGTGATCAAGTGGTTCCAGCGATTTCATCGAATCCCGAAGCAATCCCTACAATTGACAGAACTGCCTCTGGCTATTTCATTAACTTTGATACGTTTTCCGAGGATCCCAGCGAACCTGAAATGACGTCAGCTAAAATAACTTTGAAAGAACAAGCAGCAGAACTTTTTCATCACCTGAAATTGACTTTTCTGGTTTCACTATGGATTGAACTATGGATGATGCTGGGTGTACTTTTTCTTCTACTTTGGTTGACTCTTGTATTTACTTTGGGAATGCTGATAAATGGAAGATATGTTAAAAAGGACACAGCAAGTAAGAACATCAACTTACTCCTCAAGCCACACAAATCATCTCATCGTGAAGAAAGAGACTTGTCATCAGTGAACATCACAGCCGTTCCTATACCTGGTGGTATAGTTGGGACAGAACTGAATATGATATTCTTGGTCTGGCTAAGCTGTTGAAGATTCCACACCAGTTCTATATTTCCTTGAATGACTTTGTTTCATCTAGTACCTTTTCTGATGATTGGGATTTCGAGACTGTTAATAATATGATGGCAGACTTAGAAATGTTTGCAAAATTTACTAATCATGAATATTTAGAAGGTTCATCAGATTATGAACAAATATATTGTTATAATCGCTGTGGTCATAATTTCTTGCATAAATCTGCAAATCCTAGAAATGTATTTACTTATAACCAATGGGAACATTGTCCTATGCCACCACAGGGTAGTTCAAAAACATTTTATGGCAAATTTCCATACTTTTCAGGTTTTAATGTTTCAAATCCAGAATCATTTTACTTTAAAAATTTAAATAGGACAGGAATGAAAAGTATTGTCCACTAATACCAAGCAAATTTATTCTGCGGCCTTTTATGCTCAGATGTCTTCGTTATGGTTCAACTTTTGGAAAGACAACATTGAGACAAAAACTGTCTGTGGCACAAAAGACTGGCAGGTGCAGGGCTTGGAAGCTTTATTTAGAGCCTGCATCATCCCAGACCAAATAATATTTTTTAATGACACTGTCCAACAGACATCTTGTCTTGGGTTAGCCAAGATCAAGGAGTTAAACAAACCATCCATACCTACACCTACACCTGATAGTAGTAACACTTCAGAGGGGGAGGTCGACGTACATACTATTTTGCTTCACAACTGAACAGATCCAGATTGGAAAAAATGGTTAATCTGGCCAACAGACACAAACAACTGTCAAGACAGATTCCTGAATCAGACACAAGGATTCACATTCAGTAGGCCGGTTCCAAGATATGTTCAGAGACAGCATCCAGGTATAGTAACAACATACACTGGCGCTGACTCCAACACCTGTCAGGCTCTGGTCCTTCTGGACTTGTCGGCCGCCTTCGACACGGTCGACCATGATATTTTGGTCGACCGTGTCAGAGAGGCAGGCATCCAGGGCATTGCCCTGGACTGGGTACGCTCCTTTCTGACCCACCGCCATCAAGCTGTCAGGCTGTCCCAGTTTTCTGCTTCTCAAGTTGAGTTGACCTGTGGTGTCCCACAAGGCTCCTCCTTGTCCCCTCTTCTTTTTAATTTGTACCTGGCCCCGCTAATCCGCTCCCTCCGTCGTTTTAATGTCTCCGCGTTTAACTACGCGGATGACATTCAACTGGTTTTTACTATCGACTCCGGGGATGAATCCATTTCCACTTTCCAAAATACCCTCTGTTTTATCAGTGATTGGATGGGCACAAACCATCTGAAATTGAACCCCGACAAGACCGAGCTGGTGCTTGTCGGGGGACCCTCCAATCCCTGGCACTCTTCCTTCTGGCCTGCCAGCCTTGGCAGCCCCCCCGATCCTGTCAACTCAGCAAAAAGCCTGGGAGTTGTCATTAGTAATGATCTATCTATGACACCCCAGATCAGCGCTGTAGTTTCCTCTAGCCATTTCCAGCTCAGGAAAATACGTAAAATTTCTCGCCTACTCACCACCGACGCCCTTATTCTGGCCTTGCTTGCGTTAGTCATGTCTAGGCTTGATTATGCTAACGCACTATACGTAGGCATTCCTGCATACCAACTCAGGAGACTTCAGCTGATACAAAATCAGGCTGCCCGCCTGATATTCCATCAGCCTAGAGACCAACATGTTCAACCCCTTTTAAAAAGTCTCCACTGGCTACCGGTCTCTGCCCGATGTAAATTTAAGCTTGGTTGCATCATTTCCAAATCTCTCACTGGTCATAGTCCTTCCTTTATCTCCTCCTTGCTTCATCGGTACGCCCCTTCCCGCACTCTTCGATCATCTCAGATGGCTTTACTGTCTGTCCCTAGATTCAAGCGGAAGAAACACGGAGGCCTTAGGTTTTCATATTTAGCCCCGTCCTTTTGGAACTCTCTGCCTCTTCCTCTTAGGTTGGCTTCCCCCTATTCCAGATTCAGATCTTCCCTTAAAACGCACCTCTTCACTGAAGCGTATCATTAGTTGATTTCCCTTGTTATGTTATTGCTTGTCTCTCCTCCTAGCTCTCTCCTTATAGCGCCAAGGAACCTAATGGTGTTAGCGCGCTCAATAAATTAATTTAACATAACATAACATAACATAACATACAGTGTAGGGAAACTGTGCCTTGAATGGCTACACAAGTCTACACTAAAGGAAGTAAAACAACACTTATCTTTACCTAAAGATGGCGCTGATCTGAGGGACTTCTAGCAAGGACCAACTAAACCGCGTCATAAACGTTTTATATACGCAGGTATCTATGTCATGTATAATGAAGCATGGAAGATTACGCAAGCAGAGACTGCAGGACGAATACGAGAAATTATTCGTATTAATTTAGAGAAATCTCTCCCTGTAGTTGACAATGGGTTAACGCCTCTGTCATCCAGGATATATTCTTTGGACAGCATAGTATCCTCTGCCATAGACATAATGGATCAGGACTTGGTCATGTTGCAACATGGTCAGACGCAATTACATTCTATAATGCTATTAAGCTATGTGCCTTGGCGTTTAGTCAATACTACGTCACTGTTTTCAGAATTCAATCTCACTGATAAACAGATCAAAGTGGCACAGAGGGGTGCAGACTATACGGTGCTGAGCATTGAAAAACTGTAAAGATTGCCATTTACAGTAGCAGAAAAACCAGCCATTGAATGGATAATACACGGTACAATCTCTCTGCCTGTTACAAATTTCCATTTTCAGTATTGCTTAAAACGTATACCAGCAGGCCTATATGAAAGGTTGGGTAAAGAATACATCAAGACATCCTGGGAATTACCATACACACACAGATGTTGGAGTGGGGGGAAATAAGTGTTTCTTAGTGGTAATAATTGTGAAAACACACTGAGCGGTTCTCTCCTATGTCAGGGTATAAACTTACACGGGGCCTGCGATGGTTCCTATAACAATTTATCCTGCCACCTGCAAGGTTCACCAGCTGCAGTGATTGATCCGATTTTTAGGCAACTTTCCAATGGAAGTTACATTATGTTGAATGATCACAGCTGCTGTGGCATGTTGCCAGGTTTAGCCTGTCTCGTAACTGTGTCAGCCAGGGTCACTTGCTGTATGCAAATATTGTTTCCAAAAACCAAGACAGACTGTGAGTCACAACATTTGCCTTCACTGAACATCTCTTCTATACGAATTGATACTTTAAGCAGAATGAAAGCCATTCTTTTACAAAAAACTGTACCATTGACCTCAGCCAAAGAGACGTATGATCTGCAAGTCGCAAGGACTTCTGTGGAGAGACACACCCTAATAACTACAAACTGCCCTATACATTTCTCAGAAATTTTAGGTCGTATCTTAAACATGTTTGATACAAGTGGTATTGTACATATATTTAAGACAATTTTTTTGGGACTGTTAGAACCCTTTGAAGCAGTCCTAGGAATATTTCCAAACTTTGTGCACTCTGTGTTTGGCTGATTGCCTCTCATTTTGGGACTTGCAACAGTCACCAACGATACCCAGATCACCATGGAGAACACTCTACTGGCGATGAAGTGTCGTGAGAGCATAGTCCAAATTTTGGAATTAACTTGTTTAAGAGAACTGAATACCACATGGTTTATGTAATTCAGACCAATCTGGCAAGATTGCATCTTACCTGCTCTACGATGCCTGCTGTGTGGTGAGAAATGTGTGTTAGACATCTGTCTCACACTCCCATCAGTCATGCCAACGGATGTTGATAATTTGCTGGGACCAGTGACGGCTCATGCACTGTGTTGTCCTCAGCGGCTACCAATCCTGATGACGGCATTCATTGAGATCTCACAGACGCAAAATGCTGACGGTGAGGTACGAGAGGAAAGCGGCACAAAGGTACCTTCCAATTCGAACATTGCTAATGCGACCAACGCTGACGGTGATGCTTCACATCTATGTGCAATTAATCTTCTTAACGAGGTAATTCAACTTTCACCTACAATGGTAGATGAATTCTTTAAAGACTTACAAGATTTGATGTTTTCTCCAACCAATGACACTGACTTTTAATTAGGCACACAGTGTTCTGAGAGACTCTGAATTCGACCTTCATTTTTTCAAAACAAGGTTTCTAACTTTGGAACTCTATTTTTTTCTACGATCAAGCTTTTGCTTTTCCAAAATTGTATTTTTCATTTTTGTTTTGGCACAGAGAATCTGCTTAAAGTAGAACTATTCATAGAGAACTAGAATTCTTTGAAAACTTTCAAGAGACAAAATTTGACCTTGTCCACATTCAAACAGTTTATATAATCTGCGATGGAATGGTCTCGACTTTTTCTTCTGTAGTTAAGAGCCATTACATACATTTATTTTCGTGATACATTCGGGTAGCATTTTCAAATGTCAAACTATATGCTTTGAATGAAACATTGCTTTTACTGAGTACAGCACATATGCTTTTCGTGTACGACCAGTACCAATGCATTTTTATGTATTTTGGGTGGGTTTTAACACATCATGTTTAGATATGTTTTAATGTGTTTAGAACTTAGTAATGTTGTGCATAAGAAAGTGGAGTGGGTGTTGTGTGGCGTTTTAAGCTCCGAGTGAATTTTCCTGATTCATGCCTTTATATAGGCACAATTCACAATGCCCTTATATAGGCATAGAAATCAAACCCTTATTTAAGCATAGCCCATGCTACCCAAATACAGGAATAGCTACTTCCACCCGTACCAAACGTCATAACGACTTCTTGGAAAACCAGCTTAAGCAGTCAGGGACTTCTCCTTGCTTTAATATTGATTTGTCCAAGAACTCAGTTACTTTACAAAGAACAACTATTCCCTAGGGGTTCTTTCCTGACATTCATTTGCCCGACTTTACAGCAAGCTATGTCATTCCTAAACACCTTCAAGGTATAAATATGCCTTCACTTGCTATAGCAAACTACGGTGGTTCGGAGCAGTTCGACTATCTACTTGCCCGACCCAGCTCGCTACAGCAAATGCAGAAGGAAGCTGACTCTCCAACTGACGCACTGATCAAGAAGCTGCCTTTCTCCTGCCGATTATCCAGCTCCAGTGTTTCCAGCTCCCCTTGCGGGGTGTTGGGAAATCGAGTCCCGAGGCAGAGATACCAGACCTCCTTCATTCTAAACAAAGGTATGGAGCTGATTAGAACCTAGAGAAAACTTTGGTAGATTCTTGGCAAAAATAACTAAACCTATGCTACACAATACTTACTTCTTCCCTTGTACTAGACTTAGGTTAGGTACATTGGGGTAGGCGTATTTTTAGAAGCACCAGTTGAGTATTTTTAGTCTATGTTATTTATGTATGTATTTTTATATGGCTTAGAAACCATACAATGCTATTACAGTATTATTTCATATTACTGTTTACGCTGTACGCATTATACTTTGCAGTCTGAATAACGATTGCAGCAGTTCACCTCTCTTGCATGAGAAAGAAGACTGTTCAGTAAAGCCTTTTTATTGAAAACGCCTGTCTCACTATTTCTCTGCAACTCTGTAGAAGCGAAGCATGCACGATTGACTGAGTGAAATACTTATCTATTGTTTCCGCGACTCTGAGAGATACATTTCTTATTCTTGGGAAACAAAGTTGTAATGTTTTTGCGGTTGTCAGAAATTAATCCCTTCTTGTGTATTCGAGAAAGTTTCTAGTGACCTCTGAGTTAGCTGGCACACACACAATTAAGTTTAGTATATTCAATAGAGACCTAGTCGACATAAGTCCTATGTCAAATCTATAGGATATATTATTCCAATGTGCAGAATCTATTGGGAATATAGGAACTACACTACATTCCAGAGTACAGTACACTGTGTGTGCCCAGGGCCTGTGATCAAATGCTGCTAGTGGGCTTGCAGCACTGGTTGTGCCACCCACCTAACCAGCCTGTAAATATAACTTTGGCCTGCCATTGCAGAGCCTGTGTGCAGTCTGGTACTGCCATGTCGACCAGAAAAGTGCACACACTTGCCAGGCACTAACCTTCCCTTTTCTTACATGTTAGTCACCCCTAAGGTAGGCCTCTTGACTGGGTCAGTGTATGTGAAAGGTAGGGCATGCCCTGGTGTGTGTGGCATATCCTGATAGTGAATTACTACCAATTTTGTTTTCAACTATTGCAAGGCTACCTGATTCCATAGGACAGAATTGGGAGTTTGCTTATAACATCTTATAAACATAACCACCCCTGGGAACAAGGTAGGAAAATAAAGTTTAGTATGTCTGAACTAAGAATGCTAAAATGCATCATGATTTTCTTTTTATTTCGGCCAGTTTGACCTTAAAAGCACATGTGAAATAGCTTACAATTCATTTACTTTAAAATCAACTGAAAAACTGGGTACACACAATTTTGGAGTTTAGATAAGACATACCCAGGTATGGACTAGAACAGTATAGAATACAGTACAATACATGATAGCAGCTAACTGAGTGATTGTTCTATTCATGTAAATCGCTGTGACAGTCAGAGGTAGGAAGCAATAGTGGCCATTTTAAAGCGCATGAGCAGAATATACATACAGTTTACCAGACAAAATTTGAAAGATCAGAGCTTTATCTTCTCCAGTAAAACATTCAATTTGTCTAATACATCAATCCAGTATACCAATAAATTCATGTTATAATTACATTACAGCATTGAAATAGTTCTAAAATAAACAGTTCATTCCTTTAAAATGCCTTTCATTTGACAACTGGTGTGCAGGGGTTTAATCATTATTTTCTAAAATTGGTTTTAAAAATACTCTGCAAGTACACCACATAGAAAATAAAAATCCTGCTACCGAATATACTATGGGGAGGCTAGTATCATGTCAATATCCTGAAGGCCTCAGAACAGCGCCTGGTTCCTAGGTTTCTGCATATCTGAACCAGCCACTGTTTTCTCGCTTTAAGGTATCCGGGAACAGCAAAAGAAAACATGGTAATCTGATTCTACAGAACAGTCACAGGCCGTGGCACCCCAGAGTTTGCGAGCTCGCTCATTTATTTGTAAAGGAGCGAATTAGCAATACCCCATATCTAAACTGTAGGTGTTAGACCTGGCACCATTGGTGTGGGTGTCCCTTCCATTTTTTTCTGTTGCCTCATGTGTTTTTCTGGTGTTAGATGCTTTGGGCACTGTACCACTGCTGTCCAGTGCCACAGTGCGAGTGCTCCCTACTGTAAATTGATGTATTGATTAGTGGTTCCATGATTGGATATTTGGTTTACTTGTCAGACCCTAGTACAGTGCACTGAGTGTGCTCAGGGCGTGTAAATCTAAATGCTGCTAGTGGGCTTGCAGCACTGATTGTGCCACCCACAGAAGCAGCCTTGTAAATTGTGTCTAAGGTCTGCCATTGCAGAGCCTGCGTGCAGTTTGGTACTGTCATGCTGACTGGGCAAGTGCACCCACTTGCCAGTCCCTAAACCTTCCCTTTTCTTCATATTAGTCACCCCTATGGTAGGCCCAAGGGCAGGGTGCAGTGTAAGTATAAGGTAGAAGAAGCCCTGATGTGTGTGGCATGTCCTAATAGTGAATTACAGCCATTTTCGTTTTTCACTATTGCAAGGTTACCTGTTCTCCATAGGATAGAATGGGCTTATGGATTGTTACATGTTTATAATCCTAGCAGGAAATAGAAATAGAAATTCGAATTTAGTATGCCTGGACTCAGAGTAATAAAATACATCTTTTAGTAAAGTTTATTTTAATATTCTGTGTTTGCAAATATCACTTTTAGGAAGTAGGTATTTCCTTGCCTAAACATTTGAGCCCACCTCAGCGAGGTTGTGTATTCCTTGTCTGGGTTTGTGTGTGACAGGACTGGGGAATTCCAGGAGACAGGCTGGGGCTGCCCGGTGGTGAATAGGGAGATCTGCATCTAAGATGGGAGGGAGGAGTTGAACCTGGGACCTGAATAGGACTGGGCCTTCCCTCTACAATGCCGGCTCCACCTCCTGTGGGGCGTCTGATGTGCCTGCCCTGTGCTGTGAAAGGGAAGGAGAAGTCTGGTAAACAGAGTGCTTCAGAACTGGCTTGAACTGGGCACAGGCCCCTCTCCCCTCAGAGAACAAGAATAAGTATTGGGACCCTGAGCCCATGAAATTAGATCACTCCTGGAACTGACAAGAAGAAACCTCTGCTGAGGAGAAGGAACCTGAAGAAACTGAGGAGAGACTATTCCCAAGCTGAAGTGCTGCTTGGGGAATTGGCCTGCAGTGGTTGCCTGGCTGCCCAGAGAGGAGTAAGGACTTTGTGGATTTTACCTTTGCTTTTCAACTTGTGCTAAAAAGATCTCCAAGGGCTTGGAAGAGAGCTTGCCCCCTGACCGAAGTCCCAGGACCAGTGGACTTCACCAGCCTTTGTGAATTGCTACTGTTCCAGTGGCTGCAGAGGCAGGGAGCTGTGACTGACTCTCATGACTGGCCCGGTGTCCTGTTGGCACCGCACTGAGCAACCTCCACCTCGAACAACACAAGCTCTGCGCTCACCGACTCCATCTCGACGCCGTCAACGAGCCGTAGCCTGCACCGTGACTGGAAGGACACCGCAACGTGCAACACACCGAATTGAACTGGTGCGACTGACACGGTCACTGCTGCTGACTTTGATTCCTGTGACCGCACCGGAGTTGGGCACCACCTCGCACACTTTGCGACGCACCGCCCGACTCGCACCGTTGTCCGGACTGACCGACGCCAGCTCCCGAACTCCGGCTCGAACGCCGCACCGTAAAGCTGGATCACAGCAAGGAGCAACGTCCACCCCAAACAACGCAAGCTCTGAGCTCACCGATGCCATCAACGAGCCGCAGCCTGCACCGGGACGAAAGGGACACCGTGACCTGCAACGCTTTCTCTTTGTACACCGCGACCAACACCGGAACCGGCTCGCACATCCGTGCCGGCCACCTCAAGTAAAAGGTACTGTGTTTGAGTCTGTTGACATTTGAGTGGGCCCGGACCGCTGCGGTCAGCTGGATTTGTAAGACTCTGTGTTTTTTCAGCACACCGTAGCCGGACAAGGCTACCGACTCGCACAGAACTTTGATTTACACCTTTTTACCCAGAACTCTCGAAATGTAAAAGTACTGTGGATTCTTTTTGTCATTTATTGGTCTTGTGATAATTCTATATAAAGTATACTTATTTATGACATAAAACCTTGTGTGGTGTTCATTTGTAGTGTTGTCACTGGGTTACTGTATGTGGTCACAAATGCTTAACTTACATCGCCTCTGAACTAGCCTTGACAGCTCGCGCCACGCCGCCTAGAGGGTTAGCAGGGGTTATTTTAAGAGGGTAATTCCCTTGCCCTGACTAGAGGAGAGGGTCCCTGCTTGTCACAAGTACCTACCTGTGCCAACCAGAGACCCCCAATTCTAACAGTAGGTAAAGCTTCCTAGCAGTTGCCGGCATAATGTCGTTTAGTGCCGGCTCTAGGCTATACTGATCCTTAATTTCTGGAAAAGCTGCAGTTAGCTTGCCTACTAAGGGATTCCTCTGGAGTTGAGCCAGTTTATACTCCCAATAACAGTTCTTTAACTCTTTCCTGGACACTAAGGCACATGCCTCTTCTGGGTTATCCGAAACATTACCCAGTCCAATATTTACTAAAGTATGTAGAATTTGAGAGAGCCAGGGTGATTTCCCCGCTCCCGGTAGGCTCATTGCCTCTCTTAATTTATCCCTGTATTCTACAAGTTCTGGGGTAGCCCACAGATGTGTCAGAGTAAAAGGGGTCTGAGGTTAACTTCTTCCGCAATGGCCCTTACCCCAGATCTAATCGGAGCGGCGTAAGTGGGGAGCTCTGTGGGAGACTAAACAGTTACCTAAGAAAGGAATTTTCTATCTGCGTACGACTGTCAGAACGACGATGGCCCCACATTTCTGCGCCATACAATGCAGCTTCCCTGCCTCGAACCTTATAAATTTCCATTGCTGGGCTCACAGGTTTGTGGCTGCATTTTCGAAAAACCTGTGTTAGGCCCCCTGCTGTTTGTGCTAATTTCAGGCAAAATTTTTTGATTTGTGCCCCCCAGTCTATTGTTTGCCGAGATAATCAAAAGCGGATACTCTCTCTAGCGGTTTACTATTTAAACATGGATTGAATCGGGTACGTTAGGCTGAGTTAAACAACATGAATTTCGTTTTTTGAAGGTTAATCTGAAGCCCTCTTTCGTTACAAAAGGCATCAAATCTATTAAGTACCCTCTGTATCCCCATGGGAGATTTTGATAATAATAGAGTATCATCGGCAAAACATCATAGCTGGAATTTTGCGTCATTGCATCATGATTTTTACATTCTGTGTTTTAAAATGCGACTTTTAGAAAGTAGGTATTTTCTTGCTTAGGTTTGTGTATTGCATGTCTGGCTTTTGGATAACAGGGGCTGGGGAGGAGCAGTGGCTCCAGGGAGCCTGATGAGTCAGGGCTGGGCTGAATAGACCTGGGCTGCATTTAGAGTAGGGGGAGGAGGTTTCCTTTCACCTGAATGGGCCTGGTCTTCCAAGGACAATGCTATCTCCAACTCCTGCCAGGAAGCTGCACCAGAGAGGACAGAACCGGTTTGTACTGAGCACAGGGCATCTCTGCAACTGGCGAACAAAGGATTTTGTGATATGAATATTGGGTCCCAGATCCCAGAAATTTAGATCATTTTTGGGAATCAAGAGGAACCTTTGCCAAAGAGAAGAGCTGGAGCACCTGAGGAGGAATACTGCCCCTGTGCTGTTTGCTGTCTGGGGTTGGCCTGCAGTGGCTACTTACTATCAAGGAAACGAGAAAAGGACCTTGCTCTTTGCTGTGTCCCCTGATTGAAGAAGATCTCCAAGGACTTGAAACTGAGCTTGCCTCCTGTTCTGAAGTCTCAGGGACACAAAGAATCATTACCAGCTCCCTTGAACTGCCTTGCTGGGAGTTCTGACCTGCAATGAGGTGCCTGCCATTGTTTTGGACCTCTAGAGACTGTTTTCCGCTGGGAGCTGGAAAATCAACACAACACAACACCGAGAAGCGTGATGCATCCGTACCTATTTCCCGCACATCGACAAATAAACCGTCGCAGCACCTGCCACGACTCAAGAAATCATAGCACGCCACATAAAGTGCAAGGATCTCTGAAGTCCAAGATCAACACACTGATTTTCCAATGTAAGCCCTGCTGTGCAGCTTCAAGAATCCACGCATCATTCCGGATTGTTGCATCACATTGAGGTGCCAAGTCAGTCGCATCGTTGAGCGATGCAATAAGAAACTGACGCATCACCTCCCCACACAGTAAGAAACCAATGCATCACCTCCTCTCCCGTAAGGAACCGATGCATCACCTCCCCTGCGCAGCAGTAAGGAACTCATGCATCACCTTCCCTGAGTGTAAGGAACCGACGCATCACCTTCCCTGCGGCCCATTTTGTTTGTTTGCGTGACGCATCCAAGGCACTTTGTGTGAAAAGTGTTGCATCTGCAATTTGCTTTGAACTGAACTATTTCTACCATCTGAAAGTCATATTTATATTACTGTCTTGTGGATTTTTGTCATTTGGTCTTGTTTTGGTTTAGATAAAGATTACTTATTTTCCTAAACTAGCATGGTGTCCATTTGTAGTGTTTTCACTGTATTACTGTATGTGTTAACAAAAGCTTTACACACTGCCTCTGAGATAAGCCTCTCTGCTAGTGCCAACCTACCAAGAGGGAGAGCAGGGGTTAATTTAGAAGTGTATTCCCCTTACCCTGACTAGAAGCAAGGTCCCTATTTGGATGAAGGATCATTGTTCAACTACTGTTATGGAGGCTCAGGTTGTAACCAAACCTTTCACCTATATTTCCCCTGCCATAACACTGCATAACAGTTTTTGGTACTGACCTTTTACCTAGTTACGGTACTGCTTAAATGATGTGGGGTTTTCGGAAAACTAGCCTCATTCATAATCCATGAGGATTCTTGGAATCTCCGCGGGACAACGTCTCCTGCATAATAACTATGTATAAGAGTCATTCCTTCCGCTATACTAGTCTGACATGACACAGCAAGGTAGATCCCCTGAGGGTACCACTTTGAGTATATAAACATCATATATTTGCTGAGGGAGAGAGGAGAAAAAGGACTTCCATGCTGACACACTGACGCAAGATGCTGAGGTTCCTGCATGCAGACACTCCAGCTCGCAGTGGTCTGACAATCCCTCGCAGGGTGTCCATCTCAAGACCAAGATGGAGTCCCACAGCCTCTCACTTCATGTAATGGAACGTGCTTTATCCTAGGGGGATTTTTGGCTCTACACCTACATCCATGCTAAGTACACTTAGGTACATATAGTTAGGGTCGCATCGTAGGACTATTATTATCATTGTCATGTACTTATATGCTTGCATATATTCATTTGTTTTAGCATTATAGTAGGGATGTACCATCCTTTTGCTCTGTTGCTGCTTATAATCTTTATATCTGTTTCTGTCTTATGGTTGTTTCAGCACACCTATTTACACTAGAATGACGCTTGTTCAATAAATGCTTATTGAAAACGTCCCCACCATTTATACTGTGTTTCTCTCTTAGACTAAGTGAGCCGAGCGACTGAGCAAAAAGTAATGAACTGTTTCCACGACTCTAAGGTATCCGGGTTGTCATGTTCGATAGTTGCCGAGAACTATTCTCCTCTTGGTGAGAGGAGTTTACAGTGGCACTGTGAGCTAACTGGTATACAGGCGAATATACCCGGTGGGGTATCCAAAATCAGGCAGGACACCAATCCCACAGTCTATGTTGTCTAAATGCGCAGATCCTGTATAGTTTTATAGGAACTACACAACATTACACCCCTCTATGTGAAATCCAGAAATTCACCTACAGAGTGCTGTGTTTTTAAACAACACTCTGCAGCTGGATCATTGCTCAGCATCCTCTTCCTCCTGTCATCAGGAGCTTGTGGAGAGACCAAGAGGGCTTACCTGGGCAATGCAGTATTCTTGTAAAGAAAAAAGTTGTGTTTGCATGAACACTGCTAAATAAAAAATATTCAAGTGTAATAACTTAATTGGGAAGTGGCTTTATGGGCTCAGAGGTGGCAGAGCTACACCATGGGGCCCCTGATGAGAAGCCACCCCTATCCATGTTGTAAATCTTTACTTTTAGTAAATTTCCAATGACAGTCAGGTCATTCCCAGTCTGTGTAAGGACTTTTGTGCCATGGCTCACTGGTTTCAAACGTGCCTCTGGGAAATCTGTTACTGACTGGGAAATCAGTTGCATAAATTAAACTCTTTTCAAATTGAATTGCTGGTGGTCATTGGCACATAGGTACTTTGACTCGCTTCCTTCTCCCCAGAAAAAACATGGTTGTCTGTTTTACTCTCAAAGGATCACAACATACATTTTGGTTTAGATGTCACACACACCTGAACTTGGAAGTGCAGCTGATAGTTCTGTTGTCTGTATGCCTCTTTTATTTCAGTAGTCTGTGGGGAACTATTTCTGCTCTCCCTGATCATGTCAGAATCTGTGCAGTCAGAGCTGTTATTGTTTCGAATCTAGTTTGTGGTAACTAGCTACGGTGGACTTTCTCAAAGTAACTACTAAACATATTGAAAAATCTGGTACCCTTCGTAATATTGGACACCTACCAATGTTGCACTGTGTCTCATTGTTTCCAGAAGCAACAGTAGGTATGAGTACAGCAGTGGTTAACTTTACAAGTTCTATGCATAGGTTATACATACATTTTTTGAACTTTTTTACTTTTTTGGACCCTTTCTTCAGTTTTATAATGTAATGTAAAAATAAAATATAAATAAGTTAACAACAAATGCACTAAAATGTGAAAATGAAGTGCATATGAAATCCAATTTCTTTCACAATAATATCACCAGATTATGTAATCCTTGTACCAAACTGTCATAAGTCTAAAATTTTCCATCCGAGGTATGCACCACACTAGAGGATACTTTAACATGAACAGGAGCTGAAAATCTGAACCCAACATGACTGAGTTTCTTAATTTTGGCCCAACTATCCACAGCTAAACCCCATAGATCTGCTCTTGTGCATCCACCCTCATATTTTCTCTGTATCTTTTCTCTGACATCAACCACACCAGACAAATAGGTGACATCAATATGGTGCCAATCGATCCCCTCTCTAGTGAGTTTAGACCCTGGAACATGACCGTGTAGGAAATCAAAAGGTGACACTCCACTAGAGACATTAGGAGTAGTCCGTATGCCATAACATTTTGTCCACAACACAATCTTCCAATTAAGATTTTTAACCCTCACCAACTGCAACTGATCTTTCAATGTGCAATTAAAACATTCCACTAACCCATTACTTCTAGGATGGTACAAAGAGGTCTTCATATATCAGATGCCTTGGACATTCAAGAACAACTCCATCTCTCTGACATTAATTGGGTCCCATTGTCAGTAGTAATTTCAACAGGATATCCTTCCCTCACAAACACTTTGTGTAAAGAATTGAGTGATTGATGCAGTGCTAATATTATTGACAAAACCAACTTCCTGCTACTTGGACATGTAATCCATCAGGACAATGTCAAATTTAGAAACTTTCCCCACCACTTTTATGGGACTTGCAATGGCAAAAGATAATTTAGCCAATGGTACCAAATGCGGCTACACAGGTTTAATTGGGGAAGTGTGTGTTACCTGAGTCTAGTGACTCATAATATAGGGAGCACAATCTCTCACAAAACATCCAACAGCCTTATCTATACCAGGCTAACATCTTCACCTAACCTATGCTTCATTGCTCTTATTGCAACATGACCTTCACATGCTAATTCTAAACATGTTGTTCTCAAACTGGCAGGTACAACCAATTGCCCTAGCCTATGTAACAGTCAATATTCACAAGTCAACTTCCTGGCAACAGAGGTTGCAGACCTGTCCCTTAATTTCTTGGAATTAAGCCATACTTTCACAACCCACAACATGACTTTGCTCAGTACTGTGCCCTTTTTAACTCTCTTCTCCATTCACACTCTTCAGGGCCCTATTCAACAGATTGGTAATGAGATTTGCCAAAACAAAAAACAAATGTTTGAATGAGGGTCTAAGGGCAAGATTAACACCCTACATACAGACACATGCCCCAATGATAGGTCCTAATAACAATGAGTGTCTGAGGGTCGAGAGAAAGGGAAAAGGTTGGGAAAAAGTACCCATCAGTTCCCACTCGGTACCGCCCTTTGGCATCATATGGGCTCTGCGTAACCCAGGAGTAAGTGCTGCCTGTCACAGGATGTTGTTGTGACAGACAATCAACTAGTGCTGAATATATGTTTTCATGGGTGATACCAAGAGATGTCAGGTGTCAACGAAAGGGGTAACTGATTTGCAGTGCAGGAGGGTAGAGTAAAAATGTGAGGTATGTAAAATTGGATAGAAATGAGTAGAAGGTAGAAATTTAATAGTGTCTCTCAATTCTTCCAATATTAAAAACAATATGATATACCAACAGATTTAACAAAATATCTGTTTGCAGGAGGGGTCGACATGTTTCAGCATCTGTGGCAAATTAAATTACGCCACTGCTTTCATCAGGACCAGTATGTATATGCTACTGCAATAATTAGTAAAAAAAATTATATCACCTTTGTGTTTCAGGTCATACTCAGTCTCCTCCAGAACACTGAAGAATCGTAGCGTCCAAGGACAGGATACACAAAGAACCACAAGGGGAAGGAAGGGGGACAAACATTACAATGCTGTCACAACACATGATATGTTTTGTTCAATGTGCCACTAGAGTATGGTGCAATTTCCCATTACCCAAGTCAAAAATTCGCTTACCTAATAGGTAGGAGAATAATGCATCACCCCACCTGGCTGCAGCTCAGGCGAGTGGAGCACCACTCTAGTTGAAAGACAAAACAAACATACATAAAATTACAAACTTGCTAATATGTTAATTATAGAGAAGATGGTAGATGGTTTACCAAGCCTTTTGCTTACTACTACCATAAGAGAACACGCACTAGGGACGCGTGGCACTGGCTAATGAATAATGACGTGATCTAACCAACTAGAGATCGTCTTGAAGGGAACTCGTACAGTCATTTTACCACCTTTACCTGCTCACAAGGACAACATATACATCTCAGTCGACAATGTCAAGTTACACCATTTGGCCGATTCTGAAAAGTATCACACATGCAACTCAATTTCATTGAATCTGCTGACTTCGTCCTCTTCCACTGATGCTCGTTTGGCTAAGGAAGTGATGGACACTGCTATTGACCTTTCACCTGTCCTGCCTCAAGCTTCCAATATGGCAGTCGAGTAAACATATCCTACAGATGAGTCCATTATTGAGGTGCCGACCAGTCCTCAGCAACATCAGGCAGACCTGGCACTACCACCTCTAATTAACAGAACTGCAAGCGGTTACTTTGGAGAATATGCCAGCTTCTCTTCTGACTCATCCTCCTCGACATCTAGTTTGGCAGTTCCACCGACTAAATTAAGTATTTTCTTCTCTTGGTTCAAAAAGACTTACTTGGTCCATCCATGGACCTACATTTGGTTGGTGCTTATCCTGATTTTTCCTTTTCATGTCAATTGGATTTGTGACAGTATTCTTTTTACTCATCAATGGTCATTATTTGCCAGAACGCTCGGCGGTGAACTTGTTTGATGGATTTCTGGCCCCTCGCACATCGTCCCATATCATGAAATGTGATCAGACACTTGTGAACATTTCAGCATTCCCGGTTGCAGATGGCATTGTTTGCGACAAAGTAACTTTCGAAATTCACGGTCCGACCGAGGTGCTCTGCGTGCCATATGTGTGTCGCGTCTCATTAGGAGATGTGGTAATACGGGACATACATTCTGACGATTCGTTGTGAAAGCAGTACATTCATTGTTTTCAGATTTAAAATATTACGCTGCATTTAATGCTGAAGATTTGTATCAAAGTTCTGCAAATTATGCTGATCTCTTTTGTTATTAATATTATGGGCATCAGTTTTTTGCACATAACGAACATGCTACAACCTTTTTTTAATTACACTCAATGAGAACATTGTCCTACTCCCGTAAAAGGGAGTTCTAAAACTCTTAGGGATAAGTTCACATGTTTTACGATTATGACACTTCTAACCCGGAATCCTATTTCTTTAAACTTCAATTGTCATCTCAATGCACTAAATTGATTTACCCCAACTCATTTAGGACTAAATTAGCTACATAGGGTTATAATCACTGGAAAGAGACGTTGATTTAAAATCAATCTGGGGCACGAAGCCTTGACAGGTTCAGGGAACTGAGGCTTTCCATCGTGCCTGCTTGATCCCAACTCAAATTTTATTTTTAAATGATACAGAGTACCAAACCACTTATTTCCGCTTAGCCACAGTAAAAAATGTAAATATCGCATCCAACCCTTCCTTAGCAGAATACGACCATAGGCGCACTCAAACAAATTATACTATTGATACATTGCAGGCATTGTTTTGAAATTATACCTTCAATGTCTCTGAAATTGATTCATCCTGGTTGTTGGTGTGGAAACAAATACAAATGCATGCCAATTGCTTTTTTATATGTAACACCCGGTTTCACTCAGAATATACTGGATCCTCGTTATCCACCTACACATTCGGTCACCACATACTCGGTGGGTAAATTATGCAAACAATGGTTGGAACATTCCACCTTAGCATCAGTGAAAGAACACCTCACACTCTTGTCGAATAAAATCAATCTGGCCGAGTTCATCTTAGGACCCAGAACCCCAGGTCTAAGAGATTTATTTATGCCACTTACAACAAAATTTGGAAACTTTCGCAGATTGAGGCAGCTCCGCGACTGCGCCAAATTGATTAATCCAAATTAGAAAAAGTTCTTGCCGTAGTCGACAATGGCATCAATACACTTTCATCACACATTTATACATTGGATAATATTGTTTCATCTGTTATTGATATTGTTCAAAGAGATGTATCTGTGTTATATCATGGTCAAAATCAATTTAAATCTGTTTTGCAATTTGCATTAACCTTGCAGACTCTCAAAATGGGAAAAGTCCCTTGGGATTATTTAAATACCTCTGCCTTGTTTCTACTATTTAATCTAACTGATAAACAGAGATTCATGTCCAAGAAAGATGCTGCATATACACTTTTTCATATTGAACAATTGGAGCCCTTGCCTTTCTCGGTAGCGGAAATGGACTCTGCTGTTTGGTTAATTTATGGGGTTATCTCTCCCTTTTTCGCTGTTTCAATTTAAATCGGGTATGCTACATTTTCCGATTGGCCGTTTTGAACCACTGGGTAGTGCATTGCTCCATAATATTTTTTCTCCATGTTTTTCTAACAGGGGAGGACTGTAATTCCACAGTGAGACATTCCTTGGTTTGTAAACACGTTTAATTGCACGGCACATATAATGTATCAGCGCCTAATCTGTCTTTTTTTTTAAGCGACCCCAGTGCCATCAATAATTCCCGCTTTTACATTGCTTACTAATGGCATTTTTCTTATTTTGAACAACCGAGACTGCTGTGACTTACAGGCAGGAATCCCGTATTTAGTAACAGTTTCACAGCGTGTACCTTGTTGTAGCAATGTGCTTTTTCTGCCCCCGCATGGTAGTCTAGATAGTTCCATTTGGCCTTTCATTCCGACTTTGAAAACAGATTTCAACAAATTGAGCAGGCTTAAAGTGCTATTATTCCAACAAGAGGTGCCTCTCACTTCGGCTCGAGAGACTTTTAAGTTACAGGTGCTAGGACATCTAGCGAGATTCAGTCCCTTCTGAACACTACCTCCCACTTCACTTTGGGGAGCTTATACATCAAATATTTAATGCGTCTTACACTAAAGGCCTTGAACATTTTTTGAAACATGTGGGATCCGGGCTTGTGTCTTCTTTTTAGACAATATTTGGTGTAATATCGGCTTTTATTCATTCTATTTTTTCCAGTGTCTTCGGAGGATCCCCCTTATTACTAGCATTAGCTGGTGGAATCCTGCTTCTTCTGTTCCTGCTGCGCAATGGCTGCTCATATTGTGGTAATGCACTGACCAGGCCAATTGCAACTGTACCGTGATCGGATTCAACAGGTTTTTGGATGCTTGCCATGAGCAGCGCTTGACGTGAGTTATGGATTCACTTTTCACTTTGGCTGTATTACTTGCGTGCAACCAGTGTACTACTGTTGACGGTGCCCCTTCTATTGGGCTATGGATTTATGCCTCTCCAAAACTTCATGTCCAGTCCCGGATTTTAACCAGTGGATGGGTCCCTCAGAGACGCATGACCAGGCTTGTTCTGGGGATGGCTATATGGATTGTGCTGCAGCACTTGGAGTTATGGCTGAATGGGATATCCGTGCAGCTGCGCAGAACTTCTTGCATCAGAGTTTCATCGAATATCACGCAAGTTGTCTGGTTATGCTTTTGGAAGCATCTGATTAAGGGGAGCACGTTTTTTCCTTCGACCTAATTAATTTGATGGAATCCCTTTGTTCTACCAATGATATGGATGATCTTTTGGAGGGAATTGCATTCTTAGGTTCACATACTTTGTTGGATTCACCACCTCCTTCATAATAACTCTATTATCCTGGAGACAGCACTCCTTCAATAGCCGTAAAAAAGAATATTCCATTTTTTTATTTTTCGATTTTTCCAATTTGTTTTTTTCAAACGCTATGCACTCTGATTGGCTTTTGAACTCTGTTTTGGTCCTTTGTCTTTGTCCAATGACCTTACCCAGGGGAGGGTGTTTTATGGCCCTTAGGTACATTGTCAACATTGCTAAGTTAGCATGAGCTTTGCTGCCATGGTGCTGCTTTTGCACACGTTACTACATGACTTTGTTTTTGTGAGACTCTGCCTTTCACATGAGAACGGTCTGCATTCGCATTCTCTGCTAAGTTCCTGGAGTTTAGTCTGAACACAATGTAAAAGGTCGATAAACAATGCCCCTTGTTATTCTGTTCTGGTCAGTGCCTAGCACCTAGACATAACATGCTAAAGACAGCTGCAATGCTGGAGACTACTGGGATGCATGTTGTTTTAACACACACTTGGAGAGAGCCCTTTCCATGGAGAAGAGCTATGCTGTTCCTATGACGAAAACCTTACATCAGGCTTTAAGGTATGGGGTCTGCTGTCAAAGCCCAGAGATCTTCTTTTATATAAATAAACGTCTTTCAGTCAAGGGGAGGGTGGTTAGGCCTTATAGTCCCTTTCCCACTGTCTTTATGTAATGACTTACCACTTTGTACTCTATGGAATTGTAACTATGCTGATTGTTTTGAGTTTATGATGTTTGCTGCTGGTAGTGGTTCCTATACTGTATTGTAGAGCACGATAGTTAAAATAAACATTTTGAACTATTTCAGTGACTCTGCCAATTCTTAATGTGGACAAGTATGAGTGAGCGAGTGAAAGGATATGTCTTGCTACTGCGATTCCTGAGAGAGTCTGGAGAGTTGTGTTCTGGGTTGTCTAATCATTTATAGATTCGTGATTTTTGGAGGAGAACGAATGAGACACTATAGCTAGTTGGGTTGGGGATTTTGGGTACTAAGGTGTTAGGTTGGTACACCCATATACACTGAGGTCTTGTTTTCCTGTGCATAGTTCTGTGTAGGTGCAGAATCCCAGCAACAAGACCTGCTGGCTCCACCATCTGCACCCATCCTAGGTGCGGCAGAGGTCAGCATTGCTCCCACCCAGCAAGAGCAGCTTTTCTTTTGCACCTGCCACGTGGGACCAATTCTGTGGGAGAAACGTTTGTGATCCCACTTGGTATGAGCAGCTTTCTTCTCCTGCTGGGTAGGAAAACATTAGACTTCCCTTCCAGGGGAAACCACACTGTCTCTGGGTTGGGGCCCCAGGGACCCTTCTCCCCAGGGCCATACAATGGCTCAGGGAGGGGAGCCACACACCCTCCTCTCATCAATCTAATACATGGCACTGTGGGATGGGGTAAAGACCCTCAAGGCTTAGGGGGGGCAGTGTTTCCCCATCCAATTAATTTAAAACATGTCCCTGAGATATGGGGACCTCAGGGAGCAGGGCCATCATCCCACTCTCTTTAATTTAAATATTGACCACCCTCCAATCAATTCAACATATGGCACTTAATTTAGATACCAGCCCAGGGGCTCTAGATATCGGCCCCAGGAGATGAGGCCCTCAGGGAGGCTCAGGGAGTGGAGTGCACACCTTCCTCCCCTGTAAAATACAATGTACCGCACCATCAGGCATTGGCCCACCCCAGGTGATTTTTTCAAGCACAGAATACGAATTTAAGGTACAATTAAAGAATTATTTTTTGGACCAACCCCGCCGCCCCAATCCCACCAAGCCTAGAGGAGCAAGGTATCCATTCCCTGTCCCATTATATATTTTTTAAAGCTTTTTCTGGACTGGGGACTGTGGTCTTAATTACGATGCCAGTCAGAGGAGCGTCTGACTGGCATTGTTGCTGTAAAGCGACTGTCCGAGAGGTAGTTTGCAGTCCCAACCGCCTAATTAGGATCCATCTGATGTGGAGGCGGTCACAAACATGCGTTTTGGCACTGGAGCTTGTGCTGCGGCCAGAAAATGTGCTGCAGCACAAGCCCTAATGCCAAAAGGCATGTTTGTAAACATTCCTGCTCCCTGTGGCAGGTACCTCACAGTGCCTGCCACATGGGACATGTTTTTTTGTGGGGGACCTCATAGCAGAGGCCTCGGAGGAAAGGTGGCCCTGCTAGGAGCCCCCAAAGTCTGTTACTGACAGCCTTTTAATGGCGGTCCAACTGTTATTGAAAGGCCACGGGAAAGGGCCATTGTAATCCCTTCGATGGGGCCTGAGCAGGCACTGCTCTCATTGTAGTAATTTCCAATTTGACCGCAGAGGAACCGCAGTGGTCTCTCTCTCTCAAACATACAATGGGATTGACGTCATTGAAATGTGGCGGTCTGACGGCTGCTTCGGATGTCGGTGGGATCAACACCGACGTGTAGTCGGTGTCGGTCCCAACGACATCCTCATGAGCACCAATATCTCTGTGTCCTAAAATGGCTATCATCACATCTTTGTTGATGTGGTGGCAGCCACTCAGATTTTAGCTCAAGATATGTAGGCGCCACAGATCCTCCATAGCATGAAATACCTAAATTGTTTTGTCTTAATTTATCAAAAACAACTCAATAGAATTATTCAAATTGCCAAAGCATACTTTCTGGATCAAGATCTTGTTTCTCCCTAATTTGGAGAAATTCCGTTCAGCTGCTTTGGCAATACTCCTTTTTCCTGGCCCCCACTTGATGGATCACCCGAAATGTTCCAGGAAGGGGCTGAGGTGGACAAAGCACAGGCTCCTGCCCAATTTAAAAAAAACTGGGGTGGACCACGGCCCGGGGTGGCGGCCCATTTGAAATATATTTTATATTAATGGAAGGGGGACCCCATTCCCCGGGGCCATAAAAACAAGTTAAGGGGAGGGAGGTCCCCTCCCCGAGTCAGAACAGGCTCTGGGGACCCCATCCTGTGAGTCGCAAATGAGTCGGCGGAGAGCTGCATTGACTTAAACCATCATGAGGTCCCCAGGGCCATTGTATTGGTCGGGGATGGGGGCCTCATGTCCCCTCCTCCCCATCAATTCAAATCAACACAGTCATGATCCTCTTGCTTCCTCACCCTATGCATATCGTGAAAGATCTTCAAATCATTGCCTCAGAACACTAGGCAGACTGTCACGCAAGCACTCATCATCAGCAGGCTGGACTATGGAAACACTCTCTATGCCACAATCTCCAAACAACTCCTACATGATCTCCAGACTATTTAGAACACTGCAGCTAAACTCATACCTGACCTCCCACACCACACCCACATCATATCAGGAAGCTTCACTGGCTCCCAATTCAAACATGTCACATACAAATAGATAGCCCTTGACAGCACATGACCAGAATACTTGAACAATCACATGCTTTTTCACCAACCACCCAGACACCTACACTGTGCCTCACTCACACACACTACACGCATCCGCAAAGGCAAAACTAGAGGTTGCTCATTCTCCTACATTGCACCTAAGACATAGAATGACCTCTCTCAACACAACAGAGCTTCATCCTTACTTCTTGAGTTCTGCAAGAAGCTGAGGCTGCCCAAGAGCCTGGATACACTCTCGGGGATAGGTGCACTATACAAATTAACATAACATAAGAGGGATGGCGTCCTGGGGTCCCCAACCCCCAGGACACCGTCTATTTTCCTACCCCTGGGTACAGCAGGGAAAGTGCAATGTTTTCCCACCATCCGGGACCACAAGGAGGCTCCCACCTGGTGGGAAAACAAAACGTTTTCCTGCCCGTGCTCTCAGGCAGGGAAATAATTTGGCAGCAAAAGTAAACTGCCCCCCTGAGTGGAAGCAATGCTGGCTCCTGCTCCTCCACAATGGGCAGAAGCAGGGGAGCAATGGGGATGGGGGGGCCCTGGACAAGAAAAAGTTTGAAAATAAAATTCAGGAAATGATAAGATGTAATGATAAAACTATTTAAAAAGAAATAGTCACATACGTAGTTCAATAAAACTTTATTAAATATTTGTAAGTAACCAGTATTAATAAAAATTGTATTGTGTTTATTAATGGAAAATACATTTGATTAAAATTATTGGCGATTTTGGGAGAAAGATATCTGCTTTATATATAGAGGACTGGGTGGGGAGGGAGTTGGCTTACATATAAAATCAAATATTACTTTACATAAAAAAACTAGAAATGCAGTGAAAAAAGCAAATGTTAAAGTGACTTTATAGTTAGGCATAATAATTGTATTTTACTTTGCATTAACAAAAAAATCCTTAGAAATTCATTGGAAAAATGGAAAGGTTTATGGGACATTATAGTCAGGTGAAAATGTCGAAACCACTGAAATTCACCAGTTACAGTAAGCTCAAGTAACTAAAACTCTAGCCCTAAGGTAACTATAACACACACTATTGCCATTTACTGACTATAACCCCACATATTACATCACTCATAACATGTTCTATGACATCACTGATAATATCTCTGCAGCATTTACTATGAAATTATATATATGTTATATTACAGAATGTCGGTAGCCACTCAGTAGCTATAGTTAGGATTTCCAGATTTATGAATTCCTCAGGTTTGTTCTTGCAAATAACAGATTTTTTCTTGCTAATAATTTTGCTGCCTTCTGTCAAATCTCTTTGAAATTTTGCAGAGCTATTGTTTTTTCTGCATTGGTGGATGATGAAAAGTTTCATTGTGATTCATAAAGGGGGTCTTATAACACATTTATATACCAATGCATTTTCCATATACGTACTGGTTTGACGTAGCAGGTAAACAGCTGTAATGCTTTTTCCAAAGTATGCCAGGAATATAGATTATGGTGTAAAAATGATCCTTTTTGCTATTTCATGAGAATCTGGTAATGAATTTTTTTTTGTAATAAGGAAAAATATCTTATATTGGGCCGTTGTATACCGCGATAAAACTATGGTACATGGTTGACGATAAAACACAATTTAATTGCCTAATGACTGCTCTTACAAAATGAAAAGGTAGCTATATTGTTTTGAATAGACTTTGGGCTTAATTACGAGTATGGCTGTTCGTGGGGGCTCAGCCGTGGCGGTCTCCCAACCACCCTATGACATTAAAGGGGTCAGACCGCCATTGCCCCGCCGCAGCCACCAGGTAACCGCCATTCCCTGGCAGTGTTGCAGTGGTTAGGAGGCAGTAAAATGCTTGGGAGGACTGCTGCAATCCCACCAAACATATTACAAGTTTCTTCTGCGCTATGGTTTTCAGTTGGAGAAAAAAACAAAGGGGTTCCTATAGGGCCCCCTTGTGCCTATGCGTCATGTGGATGCATACAGGAGGGCACAACATGTGACCCCGTGTGTGCAGGCCAACCAGTTCCTGCACGGCATAGATTTTGCATTTGGTGCACCTATTGCCGTGCCCATTTTAGGGCACTGCCGTGGGAATGTCAAAAACAAAGCCTGCCAGACAGGAGGAAACTCATAATCTGTGAGGCGGCCCGACCACAGCTTTGGTGGTGTGGCGGACCCTCCAATTCTCCAAACAGCTCTCAATGACCAAGCAAGTCGACGCCGTCTCCTCCTCCTGCTTCAACACCCTTCGCATGCTCCGCAAGATCTACAGATGGATCCCGACAGATACAAGAAAGACAGTCACCCAGGCCTTCGTCAGCAGCAGACTTAACTACGGAAACGCCCTCTATGCGGGAGCCCCAACCAAGCTCATCAATCGACTACAACGCATCCAAAACGCCTCGGCACGACGGATCCTCGATGTACCATGACACGGCCACATCACCCCCACCTGAGAAACCTGCACTGGCTCCCCGTCAACAAGAGGATATCCTTCAAGCTCCTCATCCATTCACACAAGGCACTCCACAAGACCGGCCCAGCCTACCTCAACAGACAGCTCTCCTTCTACACCCCCAACCACCAGCTACGCTCTGCCGACCTCTCACTCGCCACTGTCCCGCACATCCGAAGAACAACCACCGGCGGGAGATCCTTCTCCCACCTCGCCGTCAAGCCATGGATACCCTCCCACTGAGCCTCCGACAGACCCAAGACCTGCTGACCTTGAGGAGGACACTAAAGACCTGGCTGTTCGATCAGTAGTGGCCCCACCTCCCCCCCAGCGCCTTTAGACCCTCGCGGCTATGTAGTGCGCTTAACAAATGACTGATTGATTGATTGAGCTCCCAGAGGACTGGCGGAACCTGGGGAGGTGGACTCCTACAGCATCGGAGTGGTGACTGGCGGGCTCCGGCATTCGAGAGACGAGTGTGGGTCGGCCCTGTGAAAAGCTGCTGGAGACCGTAGAGAGGACAGCCTGAACCCCTGGGTGCCCCACAGAGATGCAGCACAAGCTGGGAAGCAGGCATCAACCCACAGGAGACTCCTGAACGAGCGGCACTGGGAGCAATCCGCACACTCCCTGGTACATAGGTTCTCCAATCTGGGCCACATCAGCAACGAACAGCCAGCCGGGCCGAGCTGGCCGCACCATTGCTGTTCCAGGCAACAACCTGCGCCAGCCAGACCCGCCCCTCAGGATGACGACATCTGATCTCCTGGGGCAGACAGGGTCTGCTGGTGCCCCCCACAGGGTGCCCAAGTCTGACTGCACTGGAGTAGTGAGCACCGGTGTCGGAGTCTGCACTAGCGAAGGCAAAAGGCAAGCCCAGGAGATCATAGCTGGAAGTAGGAGCTATATTCACTGCTGGGCTGCTGGGGCAAGAGCAACATGACGGCCTGGACACAACAACGTGCATGCGGGCACTGTGGGCCACTGCACCGCGTGTCTGACTGAGCAGTACCCAGTCAAACTAGTTTGTTGGTGGCCTACTGTGGTGCTCCCTGAACCGGTGGGACAGGACTGCCACCAATGAGAGGATAATGCTACGGCATGCAGTAGAGGCCGCAATTCACATGTGAAATAAATCAAACTGTAGACTTTTAGAAAGTGTGGAGCAAAGTGCTCAATATACGTGCGACACCAGAGAATACAGAGACCAATCAACATGCCCTGAGCCGGCCCTGCGCTCTGAAAAACAGAGGGTGAGCCGAGTGCTCTTTACTGCCGCAACCCCACCACGGCCCTTTTTGAGGCCAGAGTCTGACACCCAGGCCCGCAGTATCCTACTGGGATCCCTTGGCACAGCGCACCTGGGAATGAGAGAGACGAGAGGAGGGCTCATAAATCAGCACAGTGGGGTTCTCTCTCTACTGTTGCAGGCACAAGTCAGTCTTCCTGAGGCACCCTGCTGCACACTGGAGCCACCTACAGCACTGGAGGATTAGAGAGGAAATAAACAGACTGCCAGGCAGACGCCGCAGATGCCCCGCATCGCTACTATCGGACTCCAGACCACCAAAATAACTAACGCCAACCAATAGGAAGCTCCATGTGATCGGGGTCTCCACGTTGATCCTGCGGCGCACCCATCTCACCGAGGCACCACCAGGTAGACACCACAGGTTTCTTCCCACTCTCACAAAGTCCCCTACATAGTCAAGTCTCCTACTTCCATTAAGATTCTAGAGGGATCCCATCCCCCCAGTTATCCAAAGATCACTTCAGAGAGGAGACAAGCCTGAACTTGGCTAGCGGACTCGCTCTTGGCTGACCCTATGAGCCGAGCACCCCTCCTCACCAACACACCAGGAGTCCTCTTAGAGGTGAGAAAGCAGGGGCCCTACTAGCAGTGCCCTTCCCCACTCTCTTAACATGGCAGCCAACAAGGGCAAAAAAGGATCATTCGGTTAAAGATCTCCGTCTCAAAATGCCCAACTCTGGTATGTCCCCCGAGAAACGCAAGAATTTACAGATCCAGGAGACACAGAAGCTCCGCTCACCCACTTGTTCATTGAAACGCTCTTTGACTCCTTCCAGGACGACCTAAAAAGAATGAAGACGGAACTGGCTCAAGAAATTAGGGAGGTTAGAAAAGAGGCAGATGCCCTGGGGGAATGGGTTGACTCACTAGAGACACAGTGCACAAATAGAGATGAGGAGATCAAACAACTTCAAATAGAAGTGATCTGCCTCAGAGATCAGCATCTAGACCTCCAAGCACATGCCGAAGAATTGGAGAACCAGTTGAGGTGCAACAATATACGCATCCGGGGAATTCCACTTGGAGCAGAATGCAAGAACATTGTCTCATTCATTGGTGACCTCTTTAGATCAATCCTGGGGGCTTCTACCGACTTGGAGATTAATCTCGACGGCATGCATCGTGTAGGCCTGAGGAGGCCTTTCCCTGCACCCCCTACTGACATTCTCACTTGCGTTCTTGACTTTCTATTAAAGGGTCGCATTCTCCAAAAGGCCAGAGATAAATACCCAGTCTAATATCAGGGGCACCAGCCTACCCTCTATTAGGACCTTGTGGCCAAAACGCTGCAGAAATGGAGGGCATTCTGTCCGATAACGTCACACCTACATGACATCAAAATCCCATACTCTTGTGGTCACCTGTTTTGACTATTCTTCCACCTAAACTGGAAAATCCATCAAATTTGCTCAGTGAAGGAGGCTCGCTAATTGCTGGACATTACAGATGACCCCCAGAAAGCACACCATCAAGTGCCGGCTCGGGCAGAGGTAGGGAAACTTGTACATGGAAGACTGTGGGCCACACTTTGACTCAGCTGCATCCAGATCCAGGGACATTAGCCAAAGAATGTTGAGCAATCCTAGCCTCAATGGGGGATGACTCAGCCGGCCCGGCGTGTATGGACTCCTGCTCCTCTGCCGGTTCACTGGTGCTGCGCTGACATAGGGCTCTCATGGTCCCTTTCTAGCCTGCTCGGAGAGGGCGTGGGCCTGGGAGGGATGGGGGGTTGATGTTCTGGATCAATTCCACCCATCTCCCATGGGTCTAACCAACCAGGACATTCAGAGTAATTCTTGAGAAATGTTATTTGTTTGTTTTGTTGACATGGTATGTATGGTTAAGTATGAGCGCAAAATCGGATTTCGCGAATTTTCGGTAAATCCGCGATCCGCGAACTCTCGCAAATTGACCGAAAATTCGCAATCCGCGAGCGGCGGATTCCGAGGCCAAAAGTTCAAGCCTTCCTGGCCTGTTGTTGTAACTGATTTACGATGGCGCCGGCAAGCTGCCTGCGCCATCGTAAAATAGTTCTAATAGATAAAATCAAGCAGGCGCTCGTGCATCTGCTTTATTTTATCTATTTGAGCTTCCTGTTGAAGCTAATTTAGTAACTATTTTAGGATGGCGCTGGCAGCTTGCCGGCGCCATCGTAAAATAGTAACAACAGGCCAGGCAGGTCTTCTTGAATAAATATGAAGGGCAGGGTTCATTCTGGCACGATGGTCCTGGCACAAAAATTAAACCTCAAACGGAAGCACTTACAGATATCAAGTAAGCACGTGCCCTAGTTGTAGCTTAAATTCAGTGACTCATTCATAGGCCCAAAAAACAATTGTGAGCGTTGTCAAGGCTGGGCAGCTGTGCCCTCTTCCCAAATATACCATCGAAAATCAGCTGTGATGCTGGACAGAGGCCTTTGCATCCTTGACTTTCACGAGCGCAATCCTCGTGCTGTTCCTGTGGCCAGGAGCTTCTGTATCTTCATCTGCTGCTCTGATCGGCCTCTGACCTTTTATACACACAAGAGGCATGTGCACTCGCATGGAAGCCCCGTCCGTTTGGCCCCGCCCACACACAAGCGGTGGGCACCGTCTTCCCGCCATTTACCCACTATGATAGCTCACTTAAGGGACCCCTGCGCCCTTCGGCGCTATTGCATAGTAACACACACCTGGTCGCTGTAGACAACTCTCTGGCACTTTAGGCAGCTGTAGTGTAATAAAAGCACTATACATTTACCCAACGAGGTAGCACTTACTGATTATCCAGTACAAAGTACTCCAGCTGAGTAGCGGTATGGCACAAAACGGTGGCGTCTTCTTGAATAAATATGAAGGGCAGGGTACTTTCTGGCACTGATCGGTCTCTGACCTTTTCTACACACAAGAGGCATGTGCACTCGCATGGAAGCCCCGCCCCAAATCCGCCGATCCGCAAAATCCGCGGATTTTGCGGATCCACGATCCGTGAATACGCAAATCCGCGAATCGTGGATCCGCAAAATCCGCCCATGCTTATGTATGGTCTCCTCCCCTCCTCATGATACTTTGACCCATCTTTTGGGTCCACCATATCGCTATGCCACTGGCCTAAGATGGTTATTCCGCTGCTACACAGCCAAAGTAATTCCCCCTCCCTTCAGCAGCATGCTACCTTAGCTTCTTACTACGATCATCGTATTTTCACAGACTCTTAAAATAATTACTTTAAATGTCAAAGGATTAACAATCCAGTCAAACGCTGTGCTATCCTTTCTTATCTTAAACATTCAGGAGCACACATCTGTCTCCTCCAGTAAACTCATCTCCTTCCAGGGGACACACATAGGCTTCGCTCTAGGGTATTCCCCCAACAGCTTTTCTCCTCCCTGTCCACAAAAAACACAGAGGTCGCTATTCTTATCTCTTCTATGTTCCCCAGAAAGCTTGGTCCTTGGTCCTCCCCATCGAGAAGAGAGTAACCTTCAAGCTACTCACCCAGACCTACAAATCCCTCAATAGCATTGGACTCAAATACCTCAATGAAAGAGTCTCCTTCCACGTCCCCAAAAGGAACCTCTGCTCCGATTACCTCGCCCTGGCACAGACCCCATGCATCCGCAGAACCAGAGCAGGTGGAAGAGCCTTCTCCTACTTCGCAGAAAAAACCTGGAACCAGCTCCCAGTCAACATCAGATGCTCCCCCACTCTGAACACCTTCAGGAAGAGCCTCAAGACCTGGCTCTTCGACTGACCCAGAGCTGCACCCCTCCCCTCCCCCCCAGCACCTTGAGACCCTCACAGGTGTGTAGAGCACTTTATAAACCCCTGATTGATTGATTGATTGATTGATTGATTGATTGAAGCAGAACTTAAGGACAGGCTGATAGCACACTCCTTTCTGTTAGGCTCATACACTCTCACAATCAGCTCGGTCTACGTTCCATATGAGGGACAGGAGGGATGTATACAAATGGTAGTGAAAGTGTTTAAAACATCACCTGTCAGCATTCTACTACTGGGAGGGGGGAGACCTAAACTTGGCCTTTGATAACGCTATAGATAGTTCAGCCCAGAGGCAGGGACAATCTGGGGCACTTTCCGAGGAGGGACTCAGACACTAAAAAAGGTGAGCCTAACTCAGACACTAAAAAAGGTGGGCCTAACTGATACCTGGAGGGCCATACATCCCACAGCCCAAGAATACACATTTTACTCCCACAAGAAATACACGAGAATTGACTACTTCTTGGGCATGCAGAGCTTACGGTCCCACACCCAATACATAGAGCTACTACCACGCACACTCTCAGACCACTCCGTGGTTACGCTGGCCCTCTCCCTACCATGCACCCGCCCCCCACCGCGAACCTGGCACCTCAGAGACACGTTACTACACCACCCGAGGTGATTGAGCAGATCTCAAATACATTACAAGACTATTTGGCAACAAACAACACTCCTGAGCCTCCTATAGCTACCGTCTGTGATGCCCTGAAGGCAGTGACTAGGGGGGAATTCATAGCGATTGCAGCCTCGGTTAACAAGATTCGTAGAGAAAAGAGAGATCTCTTGACAACACAGGTGCAGTAATAAGAGCGCATACACCAGAGGACTGGCGGCCCAGGGTCTGGCAACAGCTAGAAAGTGCACAAACCCAACTAACCACCTTGGATATAGACAGAGCAGAGTATGCAGCACTTAAACTTTGCAATACCTTCTACATCGGGGGAGACAGATGTGGGATATTGTTGGCCAATAGACTGAGAATACAGAGACAAACATCCGGGATCACATTGGTGCTTGCCACGACGGGAGAGAAAACGGTTACAGACCAGCAGATTGCCGAAACATTCCGCCAGTACTATGCTGGACTTTATGAAGCACACGATCCCCCTCCAGATGCCCCTGCCCAGTTTGTACAAGATGCGGCGACTTCCAAAATAAAACAAAGTCAGACAGTGACTCCAGAGTCCCCTGTTAGGATAGAGGAAGTAATATCTGCTATCTCATAACAGAAACTACTCAAATCCACAGGCCTGGATGGGTTAATAGCCCTTTTTAATGAGACCTTCTGTCCCAATCTAGCCCCTGTCCTCACTAAAGTATACAACACCATTGGGATCTCTTAATCACTTCTTTTAACTATGCTGGAAGCCTCAGTGGTCATAATACCCAAGCCTGGTATGGATAAAAGCCAATACGCCTCCTATAGGCCAATTACCCTTCTTAACATTGATTTAAAACAGTTTACCGGGATCCTTGCCTCGCAGCTCTCCCCCCTCGTCCCTGGCCTGATAGACCTGGAAACTGCAGGATTTGTCCCCAATCGACAATGTGCGGACAACACAAAGAGATTGCTACTTATTATTGATGAAGCACAGCGCTTTGATACCAAATGCATGCTCCTCTCCATCGATGCAGAAAAAGCGTTTGACTGGGTACATTGGCCCTACCTAAAGGAGACATTGCGACATTTTGGGCTCCCCGCTAGATTTATAGATTGGGTCTTAAGTAGCTACACTTGACCAGTGGCATCCGTGCAAGCAAACGGATACAAATCTACCCCTTCCCCATTCAATTAGGCACAAGACAGGGGTTCCCCCTCTCCCCCTTACTTTTTTGTCCTATATATGGAGCCAATAGCCCAAAGGACTTGCAACAGCCCACTTATTGCAGGAGTACCCATTGGGGGGGTACAAACATACACTTAGCTTATATGCAGACAATGTGATAGCAACATTAGAAGACCCCTGTACCTCCCTCCCAGCCTTTTTGGCCAAACTAGAGACATTTTCCATAGCAGCGGGCTTCAAGATTAATAATCATGAGTCCCAGGCCCTCAACTTATCGCTTAAGGCTTTCACACTAGCGGAACTACAACGCACCTCCATCATCCAATGGGCACCTGTTGCAATATCATATCTAAGGATACAACTCACTGCATCTATACAGCACACTACATCATTAAATTACACCACACTACTCCATCAAATACGGACAGATCTACACCGCTGGAGTCCGCACACACTGTCCTGTGTAGGCCGTATAGCGTACGTAAAAATGATCATACTACCAAAAATACTATTCCTTTTTAAGTCTCTTGTGCTAGAACCTCCTTCCAGCACTCAACACTCCTTGCAGCAGGAGGCAGGACGTTTTCTGGGCTGACAAGAGTCCCCGACTGCACTTAGTACTGTGCTACAGATCTCCAAACGAGGGAGGTCTTGGGGTGCCAAACCTTTGGGAGTACTATTGGGTGGTTCAGATCAAGACTTTTGTGGAGTGGTCGTGTCCTGAATCAGAAAAGCACTGGCTTTTCGTGGACAGGGCTGTGGCAGGACGGTCGCTGCGAAAGATCCCCTTTCTTCCTAGGCGAGCTAGCCCTAAGTGCCTTTATGTCTCAACAGTCACATGAGCCCCTCTGGCGGTGTGGGACAGAGCAGTGGAGAAAAGAGCTCTAACAACATTCCCATCACCATTAACACCCATAGTAGACAACCCAGAATTCACCCCCGGACTGGACTTAGGGACCTTTACCCAGTGGACCTGGGAAGGTCATAGGTCTTGTAGTGAAGGCAGACCTCTGCTTGCGCACATTGCTATGTTATCATGAGCTTATTAGAAGTTTAAACGCCATTTTGCCGCTTTTGCACACAACACTGCATTTAGCTGTTGTTGTAAGTTTGACTCACTGCACAAATATCTATACATGAGAATAGCTTGTCTTTAACATCCCTAGACTTACACTGCGACCTTAGTCTGCACAGTGAGTGCTAAAGCCTCCAAGGTTATCATAACAAATGTTAGCTGTTGTTTGGGCTGATCGGCTTACGCTTAGACGGTGAACAACCTTTACAACGAAACTTTTACAACGCACTACCATTACAACGCGGTCATTACAACGCAAACTATTACAACACATTGCCCTGGGGGGCGCTCTAGGATAGGGAATAGGTTAATTTACTATCCAATAACCTTCCCTACTGTCCACGGGGACTGGAGTTGGAATAGTAAATTAAACTATTCACTATCCAGCGCCCAAAAGCACTATGCGTTGTAATGGACTGCGTTGTAATACTTGCGTTGTAAAGGCATGCGATGTAAATGCATGCGTTGTAATGTCATACATCCCGCTTAGACACAACATACACGCAGCTGCAGTTAACTGGAATTCTGGCGCCTTTAATATGGCACTGCATACATGAGTTTTCACACTTGGAAGAATTCAGTTTCCAGAGAGACAGAGAGTTTTTGCAGAACCTGATGTGATTCACTCCCCCTGATCATAGAGGTATGGTGTCCCCTATTCAGCCTAAGAGACCTTCTATATTCTATAAAACATAGTTCGTAGCTAGGGAAGATGGCATACAAGGCACTATATGACCTGTCCCCACCATCATTATAATATGATTTCTCCTTTTGTGTTTTATGGAATTGTAACAATGCTGATTGTATTATTTCTAATCATATGCCTGCTTATGTTAGCAAAAATACTGCATCTTAGAACACATCGTTAAAATAAAGATTTTAAACTTTCTTGTGTCTCTTTTTTACCCATATTGTGGACTGGTATGAGAATATAACGAAAGAGTGTTCTTGTGTTCCCAGACTGGTATGAGAAACGACGAAAGAGTGTTCTTGATTCCCATTATTCCTGAGAGTAACCTAAGTCGCATGTTCTGGGTTGTCTAATCATTGGTTACTTTGCTATAGGACGAAGAGCTAATGTAACACTGATGCTAGTCGGTTAGGGCTTCTAGGTATTGAAGTGAGTTTTTTGGTCCACCACAATCCACTGATGTCCTGGGTCTCTGCACAGTTCTGTTTCTGAGCAAAATCCCTGCAACATGGTGCACCTAACGTAGTGGTCTTATTTTGAGACTCTCGAGTAGTGCTTATATCAGTCCATGACTCCTTCACTGTTGTTTCCGGTTGACAGTGGTGACGGATTAACCTACCTATGGTTACATAGGTTATTTGAAGCTTGATATTTTAAAAAAGGTTCGTAATTTGGGTTACTACCCATTTAGTGTTGTGCTACATATTCTCTATACTTCTTCTCTACTGTGTCCTTATGGCTGACGTTGAGATCCCCCAACATTATCAGATGCCGGTCCGCAATCATTTGCAGGCGTATGTCGTCCCCTTGGAGGGCAATGCAGTTGTTTTTGTGGTGAGTGCTGAAGCGGTATACCCATTTGAGCTTTTCTACTCATGGGTTACATTCCCTGCGGAGAATGCAGATAGCAATACGTTTCATGCTTACACTCCCACTACCATGCCTATGGAGTATACTTCTTATAGGACACAGGAAATTCCAATTTCAGCTTGGCAGCACCGAGTTTGGTTTAATGGCGCCCTTTCCCACTCCATAACAGTGGTTCGGTTAGGTTCTTTGTCCTTCCCAGGAGCCTCTTGGCCTGTTTTTGGCTGGGTTTACTCCACACCCCAGTTACATGCAAGTTCCCGTTGGTGAATTGAGAACCCTTTATACCTCTGCTATAGGGGTTATAAGGGCCTTGGTACAATACGTAGCCCGCAACGTCCAGGGCGGGGCACCTGGAGCTGTGGCACATCCAGTTGGGCTGGGTGGAATGAAGCTTAGTCCCGTCATGGTTAATGCGGTCATGGGCAAGCGTCCCCATGATAAGGATGATATGCCTTTTTGGCTTGCCAAGAAACTTGACCAACTGGAAGCAGTATTTCCTAATACGACTCCTGTTAAGAAACACAGGATTCTTACTATTAGTTTGCAGAAAGACTTAGTGCCGGAGGTAACTGATTGCGACACCTGGGGTAAGATATTTGCAGCAGTCTATGCTAAGTGTTTTGGCTGTCCTACCTTCCGTCATTAGGCGTGTCCAGGATGAACACGGAGCGGAGGCGGCTGTTGAGTTGGGAATGAGACTCATTGGAGTGTTTGACGTAGTTTCCGATCTAGTCCTTGCTAATGTCAAGTGTGATGTGGTAAGCTTTCAAGTGTCTAATGCTTTACGCGATGTCCCCGATGCCAATAAGCCCCGACAGTTACCGAAAATTATTACGGCAACTTATAAGACCATTGGCCGCAATAGTTTGGGTAGTAAGCCTTTTTTCTAAAGCAGCACAGAAGCAAACTCAGGAGCAGAAGTCTAACAAAGACGACCGCTCAGATTTTCCAAAACAGAATTGAAATAGGAATAATAAATGGGAAAAAGCAACAGAAACAGGGTCCCGTCCTCTTTCACCAATACCTGTGTCTACTGAAAGCACATATGATTTGCGTGACCGCGCTAGTATTAAGTCACCTGATCGTTTTCAGGTTCCTGATCAATGTTCCACTCGCTCTTTGCAGGATACATCGGTCTCACCCACCAGTGGAAGAGGCGGCTAAGGTCGGGGTGCCCAGCAAAGCCGTGAGCAGCCCTGCCAGACTGACAGTAAAGGCAAGAAAGACAACTCTCCACGTCCTAGACCCCAGTTTCAGAAAAAAAAGTTGCAGCTTTAACAGCAATATATTCCACGGATAGTGAGAACACAGCTTCGGAATCTAACATGGGCGCTGACACTGTTAGACAGCACAGCGGAAATTACAGCAGTGCGGGAAGCATTGCGTCCATTTCTGAAGGTGACAGCAACTGACACGTTCGTTACTGTTGGGACAGCAGACACTAGAGCGGCTCCCCCTGAAAGAGTTTATGACATAGTCCTTTTAATTGAAGGTGACATACAACGTACTATAAAAGTGGTATTTTGGGAAAATCTAACTATTACCTATGACATTTTGTTGGCGGAGGACAACTGGTCCCCACCTTTTGTTCTGGCTGCTCCGTAAGGGGAGGAGGTAATCCCCCCTGCTTTTGCACACACTGTGCCGAAGGAGCTGGCACTGCTGTTTGCAGAAGTGTGGGCTAAGGTGCTTGCACCGGCTTTGTACCGTACACAATGTGGATGGGACAAATGTTCCCCCAGTCATGAGATACCATTGCGATCTATGCCACAGCCTCAACCCCAGTATCCCATGCGGCATGAAGCGAAAGCTCCCATGGTGGAAATCCTTGAACAATTGGAATATCAAGGTGTGATAGAAATGTGTGTGTCTCCGATGAATAATCTTCTTTTTACTGTGACTAAGCCTGATGGCTCGTACCGTTTGGTATTGGATTACCGGCACTTAAACTCCCATTGTCGGACATGCGCAGAACAGAATACAGAACAGTTCTTCCCTTGTGGATAGTCTTGAGCGTAAAAGGTTTAAGACCACACTTGACATATCCAATGTGTTTTTTAGCCATAATCTGTCCCCTATTAGTAGTCAATGGACAGCTTTTACCTGTAGTGGTAAACAAAAACAGTTCCGAAGGTTAGCTATGGGCTATGAGAACAGTCCTGGCATCTTTGCTGTCCGCATAGTCTCTCTTTTGGAGAGACTCTACCCTGATGCGTGTTGGTATGTTGATGACATTTATCTCACAGACGAAGAATTATGGCCGCATCTGTGTCGCGTTGATCGCATCATTTGCAAGTTTGCGGACTTCAGTTACAAATTTAACTTTGCAAAATCACACATTGCAGAGTACACAGTGTTGTTCCTGGGCTATGAGCTCAATAATGAAGGTCAAGGCTTAGCACCTCACTTCCTGGAGAAATGCGCACAGCTGCGCGCTCCAACAACACTGAAGAAACTACAATCTTTACTGGGTGTTTTTGAACTTCGGGCGTACTTAAATTCCCGATTATGCCCAGCGTATCAAGTCGCTTTATGCCTTGGGTACAAGCAACTTACTCCAAATCTTGCTGGCTGCCTGAACATTCTGCAATTTTGCAATCTTTGCAGTCTGATCTTCTTGAATTTAAATACCTGCTGACTCATGACAACCACACCAACCTGGTGATAAGAATCGTGCCAGGGGTGGTGGGTTTCACATACCTGACTTTTAAAGAGGGTGACGCAGTCCCTATCGCTTACAAGTCACACTTGTACACTTCGGCTGAAATGCGGTTTTCCTCTGTGGAAAAAGTCTTGACTGTGGTGTAGATGGTGGTTCTGAAAGAACATGCACTGTCGCAGGAGAAGCGCATGTTGGCTGTTACACCGTATCCTGCCTTGGAGGCAGTGACGAAGGCCAGTGTACCTAATTCGAAAGCATTAAACCCCCAGTGGATATACTGGGCCACATCTTTGATGTCTCCTGATGTCACCTTCATTTTTGATTCCTCTTTGCAGACTCAAGAGTACTTGCAGTACAAATTTGTTCATCCTGCTCCTCTGACCATGCGCCCGCTGGAGGATTTCCATTGTATCATTTACACAGACGGATCGGCACAACCGGCGACGAGGTCTAAACATGCTTATTCGGTGCCCTGCCCAATTGTGGTCGGTACCATGGTGAATGGTGAGTTCAAGTCCGATGTTGTGCATACACAGACATTGGGGGACTGTACCGCCCAATTGGCAGAGCTCCGTGCTCTGGTGCTTGCACTGGAGTACGCAGATCCTGGTGTGACTACTCTTATTGTAAGCGACTCTTACTACTGTGTACAGTCTTACAACGACAACTTATTCGTTTGGACTCAGAATGACTATTGTGATTCCAAAGGTAGCACGATTAAACACAAAATGCTATGGATTTGTGTGGCTAAGCTCAAACAACGGCCCCCACTCATCTTTGTAATTCATACTCTTGGTCACCAACGCGTGGGGGTACTTGCTGTAGTAACTGTCTTGCTGATGAAGTAGCGAAGACCACAGTTGCGACATACTTTGTAGCAGCAGTTGCATGTTCCAAAAGTAAGATTGATGATGACATCTTGGCAGCTATTGCCGCATCAGAGAAGTGAGGTAATTGCCCTAGAGGTTTCCCTTCTAAATACTCTCATCATTTAAGTCCTGATAACGTTCCGTATGTGAAAGTTAATGACGTTGGTGACAGGTTGATTGCCAATGCGGACCGCAGGCAGTCTTTAATTACAATGGCTCATGAGGATATGACCTCGGCACATGCCGGAGTGTCAGCTATGGTATTTCTTCTACAGCAGCGTTACTGGTGCCGCGGATTGTACAAACAGACGTATGATTATGTCTAGGCTGTGGGTTTTTAGGTTTAAACCTATAATAACTGATAAAACCCCACTGAAAGAAAAATAGCCCTCACCGGTGAAAACATATAAACACTGAAAAAACACCTGCACAACCACAAACGAAATGTCAATCAAAGAAAGAAAAAAGAGAGTGAAAGAGTAATTTTTTTCTTCCTGAAGAGGTCAATACAATGTAACTTTGTTATACAAGCTAGCAGTAAGAAAGACTGGCTAACATTATTCTGCTTGAGTTTTGTTCTTTTTTCTTGTTTCTTCTTCCCTTTACTTTTTCCAGTTTTGTGGCCTTTGGTCTAAAGATGCAGGGTTTAGTTTCATATTTTAGGTGTAGTTTAATTTTTTTATAAACTGAAGAGAATCAGGAAATATCAAACTCATATTTGATATTTTGGCTGCATTTGATTCTTTCACTGATAGGTAAAATGGCTGGTTTCATAAACATCTTTCCTAATATGTGTCATCACATTTACCCACAGAGAATGGGTAAAAACCCTTAATACATCAGACCATAGTTTCTAGTGGGTCAGTATTGATAGTAGGTGAATTGCCAACACCTCAGGCTTTAAACATTCAATGCAATGTATAGTGACAAGTATATATATCACCAAGCTTCTGGGATAGTGGTGAAAACATGACACCAGACTTTTGGAAAACATGGAACGCAGTGTCACTTGTAATGCTCTGCAAAACACGTTTTTTTCCAAGTTCAACAAAGATTGGAGTGATATTGTTTGTATTTGCAGTGATTCAGCTATGTATATAAAGAAGTTGTGTGATGGCCTGTCAAATTGATATCCGAGCTGAAGTGATTCCCTGTAGGAGATCCTTGCCACTTGTTAGATTTTATGCTGAAAGCATCTTTACAATCTTCAGAGTTAATGAGGGATGCTATTGACTTTTTAGTCCATTCTGGTGCACTGTTTTCTTATGCACAGGAAATAAAACGCAAATATTTATCATTTTGTGCTTTATGTGGCATCAAAGAAAGAGTCATCCCAACTGTGTCCCTTAGCTGATGGTTCTCATCCCAAGGGGCTATGAATGCTGAGAGGGCCTTTTCACAGAAGTTTACATGGGAAGGAAAGAGCTAGCGCACATGAACCAAAGACTCACTGAAGAAGTATTGTATGGTGTACTACAATAAGATTAATTTTCAAAAATCTATTTGGACCTCATATACACTATGGGGCCGATTCACAGAACTAACTTAAGACAAAATCCTAAACTTACTACTTTTGGTATTCACAGAAGTTAGGATTTTGTCTTAAGTTTGTCTTAAGACAAACTTAAGACAGACTTAAGACAAAATCCTAACTTAAGTCTGTCTTAAGTCTTTCTTAAGTTTGTCTTAAGACAAACGTAAGACAAAATCCTAACTTCTGTGAATACCAAAAGTAGTAAGTTTAGGATTTTGTCTTAAGTTAGTTCTGTGAATCGGGCCCTATATGTACACTGTTTATATACCATGTTCTTTCAGTGCAGAAAGCAAGCAATAATAAAAGCAAAACGTTCCATAAACACCGGATAAACACTTTTTCTGTTGTTTTTAGTGGCGCGAAAATGTGTAACCACTGATAACAACTGTTTTTTAAGATATTGAAAACACTGAGAAAACCCCACCAGAATTTACCATAAATAGAAACTGAAAACAGGAAAGCCTAATTATGTCCCTCATTGTGACATATGCCAGCAGATTAAACCTTCAACTGCTGCGCGCCCACCCCAGATGCAGTTGTACATATCTAAAAAACCTCTTGGGTGTGTTTATCTAAATCACTGTGGTCCTTTCTCCTCTGCTACTGCGTATAAGTACATCTTAGTTGCAGTTGATTCGTGCACACCCTTTGTTTGGGTGTGGTCACAACGGAGTACTGATGCCCGCACTGTCATCAGGGATTTGCGTGTCTTTGTGGGAATTTTTGCATGTCGTACCTTTCATTCGGACCAGGGTCCAGCGTTCGCCTCCAAGGCGTACAAGGATGCCATGCGTTCATTGGGGGTCCAAGTCAAATTTTTGTCTCCATACAGGCCTGAGGGCAATTCGGTTGTGGAGCGAATGAACCATGACTTAAAGCAATCCTTTAAGCGGATATTGGAAATCGCACTCTGAGTTTAGTTCAGGGGTTCGTGGGTATGTGGTGCGCTCGAGGTAAATCCCCCTGGGCTGGGGATATGAAAATCCGATTGCGTTGACTCACTTGGGAATAACGTCCCCTCAACGCACTCTAGAAATTACTTTTTGGTTTTTCTTCAAATGAAGGTCGACAAAGTTTCTTACGATACTGATTCTCCTTTTATTCAGATTATTTTCGTGTTAATATTTTCATAACATCTTTCTTTTCGTTAAATATCTGCCCAATGCATTTCGGGCTGCTGCCCTTCTTCAGGGGACTAGTTTCTGAAAGCAACCAGGTAAAGCATGTTTTAGAAACTTATATGTACACATAATGTTAGCATTCAACATGCAATACATGCGTGAAAAAAAGGGCGAGATTATATAGAGCAGAAAAATAAGTTCATGCTGGTGTGTAAATGGAGGCGTGTTCAGTGAGTTCAGATGTGAAAAGGCAACAGTAATCATGGTGATTGAAGTGAAGAAACGTTACGAAGAAACCGAGAGGGTACACCTCTGTGTAATCGTGAGAGTGTTCGTAGGGTATAACGCGTGCACGTTGAGAAAAGTAAGTGAAATCCTGACCTGCATTTTTAATATACGAACTTCGTGTATGGAATTTTCACGAAGTTGGATGACCTGTAAAAAGCGTTACTATTAGTAAGTGGTTCACTGAAACTGGTGAACAACTGTCGAGTAGAGCGTTTTTGGGCTCTACGTTGAAAGGCTTACCCGTAAAATGTGTCGGGAAGTTCTCCGTTCGATGGATCGAGATGGACGGGGTGTGTAAACAACCTCGGGCGGTCGCGTCTTAGTTGAAGTGCTTCCTGTTGTGTGATAGGTCGAGTTCGGTCGTGTGAGATAGGTTGGGTTCGATCATGTGACTAAGACCCCGGAAGTGGCCAGAAATATTTGAAAGGTGTATTGACTTTTAATGTCAAATACGAGAAATTGACATTAAAAGTCACACGACCGAACTCGACCTATCACACAACAGGAAGCACTTCAACTACTCGACAGTTGTTCACCAGTTTCAGTGAACGACTTACTAATAGTAACGCTTTTTACAGGCACATCATGAAGAGGGACCAGACTTTTATTGATATCACTGTTTGGCCCGTATTAGATGGTATTGTATGGGATGCTGTAATTTCAAATCCACTGCCCCACAGAAGTTATTAATCTTCCCAATGTTTTATGTGTTTCAATGGGGGATGTAGTTAAACAAAATATACGCTCTGATGTTTGGGATGTCCAGGCCGTAGAAGCTCTGTTTTCTGATTTTAAATAGTATGCTGCTTTTGTTGCTGAATATTTGTATTTAGACTCTGCAAATTAAGCTGATTTATTTTGTTACCAGCACTATGGCAATCATTTTCTTCACAAAGCAAACACATTTAGAAATGTGATTAATTATACACAATGGGAACATTGTCCCGCTCTTGTTGAGGGAAGCTCAAAGACTCTTTTGAAAAAGTTTACGTATTTTACTGATTTTAATCAATCAAATCCTAATGCATTTTATTTTAAAATGACTGGCAAGTCCTCTTCAAAAGTTAGACTTACCCACACTAAATTATTGTATTTGAAATCCTTCATCGACCAATTGGCTATAGGGGGCTATGAGCTGTGGAAAGATACTGTTTATCTTAAATCTGTTTGGGGTTCTAAAGGCTGGCAGGTGCAAGGCACTGAGGCTTTGCATTGTGCTTGTCTCATCCCAGACCATATGTTGTTTCTGAATTCAACTATTTCACAAACCACCTGCTTTGGATTGGCTACGTCTAAAAAATGTAATGCTCCTTTCATTCCTGATTTGGGAACATACCACACATGGTACAATCACACAGATAAGCCCCTTGATGAGTTACAAAAACTTGTGCATAATTCCTCTTTTAGCATTTCCAGTTTTGATTCCCGAGGTTGGTTGTTATGGCAGAAAAGTTCAGATCTGTGTCAACATCGTTTTCTGGGTTTGGCCCCGGGCTACACACAGGTTATGGTGGATCCCTGTTTTGAAAGTGACCACACTGTTACTACCTATTTCGTAGGCAAATTATGTCAGAATTGGCTCAAACATTCTACCTTAGCGTCAGTTAAGCTTCATGTGTCCAAATTGACTGAGGATGTCGATCTAAATGATTTTGTTAAAGGCCCTGCAGCTAGCAGGTCAAGAAGACTTATTTATGGATTTTATGCTGTTTACAATGAAGTTTGGAAACTATCGCAAATAGAAGTTGCATCTAGATTCCGCGCTATTGAACAAGCTAATTTAGATAAAGTCCTTGCAGTTGTTGATAACAGTATTAACACCCTTTCTTCCCAAATTTACACATTGGATAATATTGTCTGGTCTGTTGTTGTTATCGTGCAGGACGAAGTATCTGTTTTGTACCATGGTCAAAATCAATTACGTTCAATCATGCAATTTGCATGGACATTACAAACGTTGGTATGGTGCCTTGGGACTATATGAACACTTTTTCTCTATTTTTACCTTTTAATTTGACTGTTAAACAACAATTTATGTCTATGAAGGATGCTACGTATTCACTTTTGCATATTGAAAAACTGGAACCTTAACCATTTTCTGTGGCCGAATATAATTCAGCTGTGTGGCTCATTCATGGGTTGATAACATTGCCTTTTCCTTGTTCAAATTCGATTCATGTATGAAGGGATCACTGACAAAATATCGACCTAGAAAATATCGACCTACAGGAAGATCGATGCAGAAATATCGAAGGCAAGAATATCGACATCCTATCTACAACATGGTAAGTACAAAAATATCGGGAAAAAATTATAGATGGTAAAAATATCGATGTTAAAAATATCGTTTTTTTTCTGTAAAATAAAGTAAATAACACTAATAAATAAAATAAACAAAATTAAAAATATCTAATGTTTAAAATTAATAAATAATACATATATAATAATAATACATTAATTAAACATATACAGAAAATATATCATATATACATACTGAACAATACGTTGTAATAATTATTTTAATAATTTATAAATTAATACAAAATATTATAAATTACAAATACATTTACAAACATAAAACATAAACATAAATAAAAAGTAAAGAATTACGTTTAATAAATTAAAAAATATATATATATACCTTTAATATTTTTAAAATTAATTATATACTACATATTCTAAATTTATACAAAAAAATTAAATAGCTAAATAAATAAGAATACTATTCAAAATCCATAAGTAAAAAAAATACAGTAATAAAAATGTTGGATAGCATAGAACTTAAAGTTACCATTCCCACTCCATAGAGCGCAACAGTAGAGAAACTGTTGTATAGCGTAGAGGTAAAAATTACAATTCCCACTCCAGAGAGTGCAACAGTAGGGAAAACATTGGATAGCGTAGGGGTAAAAATTACTAGTCCAACTCCAGAGAGTGCAACAGTAAGTCTCTTGTGCTAGAACCTCCTTCCAGCACTCAACACTCCTTGCAGCAGGAGGCAGGACGTTTTCTGGGCTGACAAGAGTCCCCGACTGCACTTAGTACTGTGCTACAGATCTCCAAACGAGGGAGGTCTTGGGGTGCCAAACCTTTGGGAGTACTATTGGGTGGTTCAGATCAAGACTTTTGTGGAGTGGTCGTGTCCTGAATCAGAAAAGCACTGGCTTTTCGTGGACAGGGCTGTGGCAGGACGGTCGCTGCGAGAGATCCCCTTTCTTCCTAGGCGAGCTAGCCCTAAGTGCCTTTATGTCTCAACAGTCACATGAGCCCCTCTGGCGGTGTGGGACAGAGCAGTGGAGAAAAGAGCTCTAACAACATTCCCATCACCATTAACACCCATAGTAGACAACCCAGAATTCACCCCCGGACTGGACTTAGGGACCTTTACCCAGTGGACCTGGGAAGGTCATAGGTCTTGTAGTGAAGGCAGACCTCTGCTTGCGCACATTGCTATGTTATCATGAGCTTATTAGAAGTTTAAACGCCATTTTGCCGCTTTTGCACACAACACTGCATTTAGCTGTTGTTGTAAGTTTGACTCACTGCACAAATATCTATACATGAGAATAGCTTGTTTTTAACATCCCTAGACTTACACTGCGACCTTAGTCTGCACAGTGAGTGCTAAAGCCTCCAAGGTTATCATAACAAATGTTAGCTGTTGTTTGGGCTGATCGGCTTACGCTTAGACGGTGAACAACCTTTACAACGAAACTTTTACAACGCACTACCATTACAACGCGGTCATTACAACGCAAACTATTACAACACATTGCCCTGGGGGGCGCTCTAGGATAGGGAATAGGTTAATTTACTATCCAATAACCTTCCCTACTGTCCACGGGGACTGGAGTTGGAATAGTAAATTAAACTATTCACTATCCAGCGCCCAAAAGCACTATGCGTTGTAATGGACTGCGTTGTAATACTTGCGTTGTAAAGGCATGCGATGTAAATGCATGCGTTGTAATGTCATACATCCCGCTTAGACACAACATACACGCAGCTGCAGTTAACTGGAATTCTGGCGCCTTTAATATGGCACTGCATACATGATTTTTCACACTTGGAAGAATTCAGTTTCCAGAGAGACAGAGAGTTTTTGCAGAACCTGATGTGATTCACTCCCCCTGATCATAGAGGTATGGTGTCCCCTATTCAGCCTAAGAGACCTTCTATATTCTATAAAACATAGTTCGTAGCTAGGGAAGATGGCATACAAGGCACTATATGACCTGTTCCCACCATCATTATAATATGATTTCTCCTTTTGTGTTTTATGGAATTGTAACAATGCTGATTGTATTATTTCTAATCATATGCCTGCTTATGTTAGCAAAAATACTGCATCTTAGAACACATCGTTAAAATAAAGATTTTAAACTTTCTTGTGTCTCTTTTTTACCCATATTGTGGACTGGTATGAGAATATAACGAAAGAGTGTTCTTGTGTTCCCAGACTGGTATGAGAATATAACGAAAGAGTGTTCTTGATTCCCATTATTCCTGAGAGTAACCTAAGTCGCATGTTCTGGGTTGTCTAATCATTGGTTACTTTGCTATAGGACGAAGAGCTAATGTGACACTGATGCTAGTCGGTTAGGGCTTCTAGGTATTGAAGTGAGTTTTTTGGTCCACCACAATCCACTGATGTCCTGGGTCTCTGCACAGTTCTGTTTCTGAGCAAAATCCCTGCAACATGGTGCACCTAACGTAGTGGTCTTATTTTGAGACTCTCGAGTAGTGCTTATATCAGTCCATGACTCCTTCACTGTTGTTTCCGGTTGACAGTGGTGACGGATTAACCTACCTATGGTTACATAGGTTATTTGAAGCTTGATATTTTAAAAAAGGTTCGTAATTTGGGTTACTACCCATTTAGTGTTGTGCTACATATTCTCTATACTTCTTCTCTACTGTGTCCTTATGGCTGACGTTGAGATCCCCCAACATTATCAGATGCCGGTCCGCAATCATTTGCAGGCGTATGTCGTCCCCTTGGAGGGCAATGCAGTTGTTTTTGTGGTGAGTGCTGAAGCGGTATACCCATTTGAGCTTTTCTACTCATGGGTTACATTCCCTGCGGAGAATGCAGATAGCAATACGTTTCATGCTTACACTCCCACTACCATGCCTATGGAGTATACTTCTTATAGGACACAGGAAATTCCAATTTCAGCTTGGCAGCACCGAGTTTGGTTTAATGGCGCCCTTTCCCACTCCATAACAGTGGTTCGGTTAGGTTCTTTGTCCTTCCCAGGAGCCTCTTGGCCTGTTTTTGGCTGGGTTTACTCCACACCCCGTTACATGCAAGTTCCCGTTGGTGAATTGAGAACCCTTTATACCTCTGCTATAGGGGTTATAAGGGCCTTGGTACAATACGTAGCCCGCAACGTCCAGGGCGGGGCACCTGGAGCTGTGGCACATCCAGTTGGGCTGGGTGGGATGAAGCTTAGTCCCGTCATGGTTAATGCGGTCATGGGCAAGCGTCCCCATGATAAGGATGATATGCCTTTTTGGCTTGCCAAGAAACTTGACCAACTGGAAGCAGTATTTCCTAATACGACTCCTGTTAAGAAACACAGGATTCTTACTATTAGTTTGCAGAAAGACTTAGTGCCGGAGGTAACTGATTGCGACACCTGGGGTAAGATATTTGCAGCAGTCTATGCTAAGTGTTTTGGCTGTCCTACCTTCCGTCATTAGGCGTGTCCAGGATGAACACGGAGCGGAGGCGGCTGTTGAGTTGGGAATGAGACTCATTGGAGTGTTTGACGTAGTTTCCGATCTAGTCCTTGCTAATGTCAAGTGTGATGCGGTAAGCTTTCAAGTGTCTAATGCTTTACGCGATGTCCCCGATGCCAATAAGCCCCGACAGTTACCGAAAATTATTACGGCAACTTATAAGACCATTGGCCGCAATAGTTTGCGTAGTAAGCCTTTTTTCTAAAGCAGCACAGAAGCAAACTCAGGAGCAGAAGTCTAACAAAGACGACCGCTCAGATTTTCCAAAACAGAATTGAAATAGGAATAATAAATGGGAAAAAGCAACAGAAACAGGGTCCCGTCCTCTTTCACCAATACCTGTGTCTACTGAAAGCACATATGATTTGCGTGACCGCGCTAGTATTAAGTCACCTGATCGTTTTCAGGTTCCTGATCAATGTTCCACTCGCTCTTTGCAGGATACATCGGTCTCACCCACCAGTGGAAGAGGCGGCTAAGGTCGGGGTGCCCAGCAAAGCCGTGAGCAGCCCTGCCAGACTGACAGTAAAGGCAAGAAAGACAACTCTCCATGTCCTAGACCCCAGTTTCAGAAAAAAAAGTTGCAGCTTTAACAGCAATATATTCCACGGATAGTGAGAACACAGCTTCGGAATCTAACATGGGCGCTGACACTGTTAGACAGCACAGCGGAAATTACAGCAGTGCGGGAAGCATTGCGTCCATTTCTGAAGGTGACAGCAACTGACACGTTCGTTACTGTTGGGACAGCAGACACTAGAGCGGCTCCCCCTGAAAGAGTTTATGACATAGTCCTTTTAATTGAAGGTGACATACAACGTACTATAAAAGTGGTATTTTGGGAAAATCTAACTATTACCTATGACATTTTGTTGGCGGAGGACAACTGGTCCCCACCTTTTGTTCTGGCTGCTCCGTAAGGGGAGGAGGTAATCCCCCCTGCTTTTGCACACACTTTGCCGAAGGAGCTGGCACTGCTGTTTGCAGAAGTGTGGGCTAAGGTGCTTGCACCGGCTTTGTACCGTACACAATGTGGATGGGACAAATTTTCCCCCAGTCATGAGATACCATTGCGATCTATGCCACAGCCTCAACCCCAGTATCCCATGCGGCATGAAGCGAAAGCTCCCATGGTGGAAATCCTTGAACAATTGGAATATCAAGGTGTGATAGAAATGTGTGTGTCTCCGAAGAATAATCTTCTTTTTACTGTGACTAAGCCTGATGGCTCGTACCGTTTGGTATTGGATTACCGGCACTTAAACTCCCATTGTCGGACATGCGCAGAACAGAATACTCACAGTTCTTCCCTTGTGGATAGTCTCGAGCGTAAAAGGTTTAAGACCACACTTGACATATCCAATGTGTTTTTTAGCCATAATCTGTCCCCTATTAGTAGTCAATGGACAGCTTTTACCTGTAGTGGTAAACAAAAACAGTTCTGAAGGTTAGCTATGGGCTATAAGAACAGTCCTGGCATCTTTGCTGTCCGCATAGTCTCTCTTTTGGAGAGACTCTACCCTGATGCGTGTTCGTATGTTGATGACATTTATCTCACAGACGAAGAATTATGGCCGCATCTGTGTCGCGTTGACCGCATCATTTGCAAGTTTGCGGACTTCAGTTACAAATTTAACTTTGCAAAATCACACATTGCAGAGTACACAGTGTTGTTCCTGGGCTATGAGCTCAATAATGAAGGTCAAGGCTTAGCACCTCACTTCCTGGAGAAATGCGCACAGCTGCGCGCTCCAACAACACTGAAGAAACTACAATCTTTACTGGGTGTTTTTGAACTTCGGGCGTACTTAAATTCCCGATTATGCCCAGCGTATCAAGTCGCTTTATGCCTTGGGTACAAGCAACTTACTCCAAATCTTGCTGGCTGCCTGAACATTCTGCAATTTTGCAATCTTTGCAGTCTGATCTTCTTGAATTTAAATACCTGCTGACTCATGACAACCACACCAACCTGGTGATAAGAATCGTGCCAGGGGTGGTGGGTTTCACATACCTGACTTTTAAAGAGGGTGACGCAGTCCCTATCGCTTACAAGTCACACTTGTACACTTCGGCTGAAATGCGGTTTTCCTCTGTGGAAAAAGTCTTGACTGTGGTGTAGATGGTGGTTCTGAAAGAACATGCACTGTCGCAGGAGAAGCGCATGTTGGCTGTTACACCGTATCCTGCCTTGGAGGCAGTGACGAAGGCCAGTGTACCTAATTCGAAAGCATTAAACCCCCAGTGGATATACTGGGCCACATCTTTGATGTCTCCTGATGTCACCTTCATTTTTGATTCCTCTTTGCAGACTCAAGAGTACTTGCAGTACAAATTTGTTCATCCTGCTCCTCTGACCATGCGCCCGCTGGAGGATTTCCATTGTATCATTTACACAGACGGATCGGCACAACCGGCGACGAGGTCTAAACATGCTTATTCGGTGCCCTGCCCAATTGTGGTCGGTACCATGGTGAATGGTGAGTTCAAGTCCGATGTTGTGCATACACAGACATTGGGGGACTGTACCGCCCAATTGGCAGAGCTCCGTGCTCTGGTGCTTGCACTGGAGTACGCAGATCCTGGTGTGACTACTCTTATTGTAAGCGACTCTTACTACTGTGTACAGTCTTACAACGACAACTTATTCGTTTGGACTCAGAATGACTATTGTGATTCCAAAGGTAGCACGATTAAACACAAAATGCTATGGATTTGTGTGGCTAAGCTCAAACAACGGCCCCCACTCATCTTTGTAATTCATACTCTTGGTCACCAACGCGTGGGGGTACTTGCTGTAGTAACTGTCTTGCTGATGAAGTAGCGAAGACCACAGTTGCGACATACTTTGTAGCAGCAGTTGCATGTTCCAAAAGTAAGATTGATGATGACATCTTGGCAGCTATTGCCGCATCAGAGAAGTGAGGTAATTGCCCTAGAGGTTTCCCTTCTAAATACTCTCATCATTTAAGTCCTGATAACGTTCCGTATGTGAAAATTAATGACGTTGGTGACAGGTTGATTGCCAATGCGGACCGCAGGCAGTCTTTAATTACAATGGCTCATGAGGATATGACCTCGGCACATGCCGGAGTGTCAGCTATGGTATTTCTTCTACAGCAGCGTTACTGGTGCCGCGGATTGTACAAACAGACGTATGATTATGTCCCTCATTGTGACATATGCCAGCAGATTAAACCTTCAACTGCTGCGCGCCCACCCCAGATGCAGTTGTACATATCTAAAAAACCTCTTGGGTGTGTTTATCTAAATCACTGCGGTCCTTTCTCCTCTGCTACTGCGTATAAGTACATCTTAGTTGCAGTTGATTCGTGCACACCCTTTGTTTGGGTGTGGTCACAACGGAGTACTGATGCCCGCACTGTCATCAGGGATTTGCGTGTCTTTGTGGGAATTTTTGCATGTCGTACCTTTCATTCGGACCAGGGTCCAGCGTTCGCCTCCAAGGCATACAAGGATGCCATGCGTTCATTGGGGGTCCAAGTCAAATTTTTGTCTCCATACAGGCCTGAGGGCAATTCGGTTGTGGAGCGAATGAAGCATGACTTAAAGCAATCCTTTAAGCGGATATTGGAAATCGCACTCTGAGTTTAGTTCAGGGGTTCGTGGGTATGTGGTGCGCTCGAGGTAAATACCCCTGGGCTGGGGATATGAAAATCCGATTGCGTTGACTCACTTGGGAATAACGTCCCCTCAACGCACTCTAGAAATTACTTTTTGGTTTTTCTTCAAATGAAGGTCGACAAAGTTTCTTACGATACTGATTCTCCTTTTATTCAGATTATTTTCGTGTTATTATTTTCATAACATCTTTCTTTTCGTTAAATATCTGCCCAATGCATTTCGGGCTGCTGCCCTTCTTCAGGGGACTAGTTTCTGAAAGCAACCAGGTAAAGCATGTTTTAGAAACTTATATGTACACATAATGTTAGCATTCAACATGCAATACATGCGTGAAAAAAAGGGCGAGATTATATAGAGCAGAAAAATAAGTTCATGCTGGTGTGTAAATGGAGGCGTGTTCAGTGAGTTCAGATGTGAAAAGGCAACAGTAATCATGGTGATTGAAGTGAAGAAACGTTACGAAGAAACCGAGAGGGTACACCTCTGTGTAATCGTGAGAGTGTTCGTAGGGTATAACGCGTGCACGTTGAGAAAAGTAAGTGAAATCCTGACCTGCATTTTTAATATACGAACTTCGTGTATGGAATTTTCACGAAGTTGGATGACCTGTAAAAAGCGTTACTATTAGTAAGTGGTTCACTGAAACTGGTGAACAACTGTCGGATAGAGCGTTTTTGGGCTCTACGTTGAAAGGCTTACCCGTAAAATGTGTCGGGAAGTTCTCCGTTCGATGGATCGAGATGGACGGGGTGTGTAAACAACCTCGGGCGGTCGCGTCTTAGTTGAAGTGCTTCCTGTTGTGTGATAGGTCGAGTTCGGTCGTGTGAGATAGGTTGGGTTCGATCATGTGACTAAGACCCCGGAAGTGGCCAGAAATATTTGAAAGGTGTATTGACTTTTAATGTCAAATACGAGAAATTGACATTAAAAGTCACACGACCGAACTCGACCTATCACACAACAGGAAGCACTTCAACTACTCGACAGTTGTTCACCAGTTTCAGTGAACCACTTACTAATAGTAACGCTTTTTACAGGCACATCATGAAGAGGGACCAGACTTTTATTGATATCACTGTTTGGCCCGTATTAGATGGTATTGTATGGGATGCTGTAATTTCAAATCCACTGCCCCACAGAAGTTATTAATGTTCCCAATGTTTTATGTGTTCCAATGGGGGATGTAGTTAAACAAAATATACGCTCTGATGTTTGGGATGTCCAGGCCGTAGAAGCTCTGTTTTCTGATTTTAAATAGTATGCTGCATTTATTGCTGAATATTTGTATTTAGACTCTGCAAATTAAGCTGATTTATTTTGTTACCAGCACTATGGCAATCATTTTCTTCACAAAGCAAACACATTTAGAAATGTGATTAATTATACACAATGGGAACATTGTCCCGCTCCCGTTGAGGGAAGCTCAAAGACTCTTTTGAAAAAGTTTACGTATTTTACTGATTTTAATCAATCAAATCCTAATGCATTTTATTTTAAAATGACTGGCAAGTCCTCTTCAAAAGTTAGACTTACCCACACTAAATTATTGTATTTGAAATCCTTCATCGACCAATTGGCTATAGGGGGCTATGAGCTGTGGAAAGATACTGTTTATCTTAAATCTGTTTGGGGTTCTAAAGGCTGGCAGGTGCAAGGCACTGAGGCTTTGCATTGTGCTTGTCTCATCCCAGACCATATGTTGTTTCTGAATTCAACTATTTCACAAACCACCTGCTTTGGATTGGCTACGTCTAAAAAATGTAATGCTCCTTTCATTCCTGATTTGGGAACATACCACACATGGTACAATCACACAGATAAGCCCCTTGATGAGTTACAAAAACTTGTGCATAATTCCTCTTTTAGCATTTCCAGTTTTGATTCCCGAGGTTGGTTGTTATGGCAGAAAAGTTCAGATCTGTGTCAACATCGTTTTCTGGGTTTGGCCCCGGGCTACACACAGGTTATGGTGGATCCCTGTTTTGAAAGTGACCACACTGTTACTACCTATTCGGTAGGCAAATTATGTCAGAATTGGCTCAAACATTCTACCTTAGCGTCAGTTAAGCTTCATGTGTCCAAATTGACTGAGGATGTCGATCTAAATGATTTTGTTAAAGGCCCTGCAGCTAGCAGGTCAAGAAGACTTATTTATGGATTTTATGCTGTTTACAATGAAGTTTGGAAACTATCGCAAATAGAAGTTGCATCTAGATTCCGCGCTATTGAACAAGCTAATTTAGATAAAGTCCTTGCAGTTGTTGATAACAGTATTAACACCCTTTCTTCCCAAATTTACACATTGGATAATATTGTCTGGTCTGTTGTTATCGTGCAGGACGAAGTATCTGTTTTGTACCATGGTCAAAATCAATTACGTTCAATCATGCAATTTGCATGGACATTACAAACGTTGGTATGGTGCCTTGGGACTATATGAACACTTTTTCTCTATTTTTACCTTTTAATTTGACTGTTAAACAACAATTTATGTCTATGAAGGATGCTACGTATTCACTTTTGCATATTGAAAAACTGGAACCTTAACCATTTTCTGTGGCCGAATATAATTCAGCTGTGTGGCTCATTCATGGGTTGATAACATTGCCTTTTCCTTGTTCAAATTCAATTCATGTATGAAGGGATCACTGACAAAATATCGACCTAGAAAATATCGACCTACAGGAAGATCGATGCAGAAATATCGAAGGCAAGAATATCGACATCCTATCTACAACATGGTAAGTACAAAAATATCGGGAAAAAATTATCGATGGTAAAAATATCGATGTTAAAAATATCGTTTTTTTTCTGTAAAATAAAGTAAATAACACTAATAAATAAAATAAACAAAATTAAAAATATCTAATGTTTAAAATTAATAAATAATACATATATAATAATAATACATTAATTAAACATATACAGAAAATATATCATATATACATACTGAACAATACGTTGTAATAATTATTTTAATAATTTATAAATTAATACAAAATATTATAAATTACAAATACATTTACAAACATAAAACATAAACATAAATAAAAAGTAAGAATTACGTTTAATAAATTAAAAAATATATATATACCTTTAATATTTTTAAAATTAATTATATACTACATATTCTAAATTTATACAAAAAAAATAAATAGCTAAATAAATAAGAATACTATTCAAAATCCATAAGTAAAAAAAATACAGTAATAAAAATGTTGGATAGCATAGAACTTAAAGTTACCATTCCCACTCCATAGAGCGCAACAGTAGAGAAACTGTTGTATAGCGTAGAGGTAAAAATTACAATTCCCACTCCAGAGAGTGCAACAGTAGGGAAAACATTGGATAGCGTAGGGGTAAAAATTACTAGTCCAACTCCAGAGAGTGCAACAGTAGAAAAAGTGTTGGATAGCATATTGGTAAAAATTACTATTCCCACTCCAGAGAGTACAACAGTAAGGAAAGTGTTGGATAGCATAGGGGTAAAAATTACTATTCCCACTCCAGAGAGTGCAACAGTAGGGATTTTTAAATAACTCTACATCATTTGCAAATACCCATTAATAATTACTAAAAACATAATTAAAATTGAATAATTAATTAACAATAAATTAACAATAAATACCAATAAATAATAATTCATAAATATAAAATACCAAACAATAAACATTGAACACTAAAATATTTTTCAAAGCAAAAAACATATTGATCATTAAAAATTGATTAACAATTTAAAAATGGTAAACAATAAATGTATTTTTAAATAAAAAACATTTTTTATGAAAAATTAATTACCAATTAATAAAAAAGAATTCCAATTAATAAAAAGTAATTAACAATTAAAAATATTAATTACCAATTGTAAAAAATTAATTACCAATTGAAAACATGAATTGCCAATTAAAAAATATAATTACCAATTACAAACCATATTACCAATTTAAAAAAATGAGTTGCCAATTACAAATGTAATTACCAATTACAAACCTTAATTACCAATTAAAAAAAATAATTACCAATTAAAATAATTAATTACCAATTAATAATTAATTAGAAATAAAAACCTTATCAATTCCAATAAAAAATAAATATTTACTTCATTACAATTAAATTGCTTCCCACCCTATTCCCCTATAAACCCACAACCCGCTACAGAACTTAAAAGCAAAAATTAATTTAAATTACTTTACAATTACTAATAATTAATAATTAATTTACTATAATTAAATTTCTTCCCACCCTATTCCCCTATAAACCCACCACCCGCTTCAGTACTAAAACATAAAATTAAATTAAAAATAACATTTTTAATATACAAAAAATAGTACACATATAATTTAAAACAAATAACATACTTAAAAAAACATATAACACATACATATAAAATACATAATAAAATACATAACAGCAAACAAATATCGATATTAGTAGCATCGAAATTAGTAACATAGATATAATTGATATCGATATCACTAACTTCGATATTACTTACATCGATATAAAAAAAATTGATATTCTGTCCAACGATATTCTTGACCTCGATATTCTTCACCTTCGATATTTTCAACTCGATATTAATGTAGGTCGATAATTAGGAATCGATATTTTGACTGAGCACCATATGAAGTACTATGCCATAGGCAGATATGAACCTTTGAGGAGTGCCTTTCTCCATGAAGTTTGGTCACTACCATTCAAATATAGGTGTCTGAGGGAGGAACAACAAGTTTATTTGAAGGGTGAGGATTGCACTTCAACACCTGATCATTCCTTGTTAGGGTTTTTGCACAGCAAAGAGCATGTCCCCTCTCATTGCACTAGTGGTCTCTGTAATAGCTCTCTTTAAACATACTATGCATTGGTCTCTGTAATAGCTCTCTTTAAACATACTATTGAAAGCCTTTCTTGTTATCGCAGCCCCTCCCTAAGACTTCTGTGTATGTTGCTCAATGTATTCACAAGTTTGGACATTGCTGTCTTGTTTGCACATTGGACCTTGCTTTTACCTAGGCGTATTTAGAGCACTCCTCCCTAGACCATGTGTTACTTCAACTCATTAGCATAATAACTGAAGCTCTGCACACCTGCTTGTGAGAACCACACCCAGTTCTTCGAACCACACCCAGCTCTTCGAACCACACCCAGCCCTGTCTATAAAAGGCAGCCCCTGAGCCTCGCCCAGTGCTTGTGCTTGTCTACCTCCCACTTACCTGAGAACAGATCCTTCGGCGCTGGCACTCCTGCTCTCTCCAGACCTTCATTGGCTTCAACGGGCGCGGCTGCTGGCTCTTCCTTCTTCCGGTTTCCGGCTCCTTCTTGCCTCACCCCCTCTTCTGTCCTCTGCAATCGACCTGCAAAAGAGAAAGAGGACAAGGTTAGACTGATCAATATCCCTTTTTAGCAACAAGTAAGTGCAAAACCTTTTATTACCTGAAAGAACTTTGTCGGCGATTTCTGGATTCATGTAAAGACAATTTGGAGCAAGATATCTCCCACGAACTTTGTGGTTCAAACCCTTTGTTACAAGAATACTTTGTGGAACTTTGTGAAATAAACATTGTTTTACATGGAACTTTTTAAGAATCGAACAGAGGAAACCATTGACAGCAAGGCAAGCAGTAAATCAAGGACTTGCACAAATTACCTGCTGTATTTTGATGTAAAAGTACAGTGTTTGTTTTATAAAAAGTCTGGAAATGTGTGAAAGGTGAGTTTGCTATTAAGAATTTAGGCTTTAGTTATATTAAGGTGAATGTTAGATGTTGGTAATTCTGATAATGATATTCGTTTGGTTTTACAGAAGTTTTACAGTAATAGAAAGCACATCCCAGAACAGTAACACATTCCAAACCTGGAAGCTAAAGACCAGGATCCAAGAGGTACTTTTAGAAGAGAATTTCTAAATAGATTAAGGGTTAGTCAGGAACACATTTAGGGATAGGTTACACTTATCTGTTCTTTGTTTATGTTTCATTGGGCACCAGTTTCTACAGAAGTCAGAGAGGGCCGCAGATTTTAGCAGCACTTCTACAGTGGAAACGCAAGAATGGTGTTGTCTCTCTTTTTTAATTTTATCCACTTCCCCCCTTCCCTTGAGCTTCTGGTTCTTAGCGCACTGTTTAAAACTAGTGTGCTGGAACAAGCAGTTTCAGGGTGGGGTCGGACTGTCTTCAACCTCCATCAGAACTGAACAGAAACTCAGGTGAGCTGGGCTTTGACATTCCTTAGTCTGCAGGAACATCCAGTTGCGCTGCTCATGTAATTCAGATGCCCCGAATTTAGCGTGCATTTTAAAGGGAAATCCTGCCCCGGCTATAACTCTGACTTTCATGTTGCTAGCAAATGGTAGTTATTTGCTTTTAAATAATGAGGATTGCTGTGGTATGCTGGCAGGGATACCGTATATTGTGACTGTTTCCCACCGTGTAGTCTGTTGCAAAAATTTGATGTTTCCTCCTCCGCTTGGGAAGCTCGATGTATCCATCTGGCTTTCCATTCCAAAGCAGAGTTGAACAAGCTGAGTCGAATAAGGGCTCTTTTGGCTCAGAAAGAAGCCGCCCTTACATTTTTGCGTCAAACATTTGTCCTTCACGTGGCAAAAACTCGCACCGAGGTGCATGCCCTTTTGAATACTGATCTCCCCCTGCATTTTGGGGCTTTGATTCACACTATATTCAATGCCTCGTCGACCACAGGCTTGGCGCACTTTTTTAAATTAGTAAGTTCTTGCCTTGTGACCTCATTCCAAACTATGGGCCTGATTAGGATTGCAGTGAATACGCATCCTCCGGGCCGGCAGAAGCCACCGCCGGCCCGGAGGGTGCGGATTCACCGCTGCGGTGAGAGAAAAGACCCCCCCGCCAGATTAAGATGGCAGGGGGGTCATCTGCGGACGGGGAGACCATCCGCCGCTTTACCGCCGCGGTCTCGTGGCGGAAAAGCTCTAATATGGTGGCGGTGTCTATCACACACCGCCAGCCATATTAGGATGCATGGGGAAACATGCATTTCCACATCGGGTTTTCCGCCGTGGAAAAGCATGTGGTCTTTGGCGTTTGGGGGCCCACGGGCCCCCAGGGTGTCGGGGGTGGGGGTTGCACATGGGGGGTACCTATGGTACCCCCCAGCATTTACATGCACAAAGCAGCAGGCACCGCGCGGTGCCTGCCGCTTTGTGCTTGTAAATGTTAAACATGCATTTTTAATATTGCGGCGAGGGCTGCTTCAAGCAGCACACGCCGCAAGGTTAAAGATACAGGATGAGACCGCCAGGGTGGCAGTCACATCCTAATTGCACTGGAGGGACTGCCGTTGCCCCTGCGGATGGTCCCTCCACCTCGGGGGTGGCGGACGGACGCAGGTCCGTCCACCATCCTAATAGGCCCCTAAATTTGGTGTGATACCGGCATTTTTTCATTCTATTTTTTCCAGCCTCTTCGGTGGTTTACCGTTAATTCTCACCTTGGCTGCCGGTGTACTGCTGTTAATTTGCTTGCTCAAAAATGGTTTCACATTCTGTGCCCCACGACAACCTGCCCCGACAGCTCCAACTTTGTAACCAGATGCTTAAATACTATGGGTCGCTACCTCTGGATACATTGAGTGTGGCGTATGGATTATCTTTCCAGTTTTCGTACTTTACGTGCATGCAGCCTGTCTTCCATTGCCTGAATTGCAGTTTTGAGTGGGTTCTCGATTTGTGTCTCTGCAATAGGGTGTCTCCTAACCCGGATTATGATCTACTAATGAGTCCCTTAGTTGCTCATGAACTAGACTGTTCTGGTATTGGGAATATGGCCTGCCCAGTGGCTCATGGAGTCCTAGGTAATTTGAATATATGGGCTGCAGCCCATGACTTTCTGGCACACAGTTATCTCGAAGAACACCAGAGTTGTCCTCTAATAGTGCTAGAGGCTCCGGCTCTTGAAGAACATGTGTGTTCTTTTCCATTACTGAATTGGATGGATGAAATGTTCACTGACAATAACAACGACTTCCTAACGGAGGCGGTTGCAAAGTATTGTGCCTATACGCTGTTGGATTGAAGTGACAATTTTTTCTGCTTCATAGACACGTACTGTATTTGTGATTTTTTCCTTCATTTTTTCTTTCTACACGTTATGTGTTCAACACTATACACCCCTTTTGGGTTTTGAATTGTTTTGCGGTTAATAATTGGAATTTCCTCCCAATTGTCCAGTTTGGCAAAAATGTTGAACGTGGTTCTGTCTCATTTGAACTTGAACTCTGCGTTCTAAAATTGCTCCACTTCTTGTGCGTTCTCCGATCAAGGGAGGGTGTAGTGAATGCAGACCTCTGCTTGCGCACATTGCTATGTTAGCATAAGCTTATTAGAAGTTTAAACGCCATTTTCCCCTTTTGTGCACAACACTGCAGGTAGCTGTTGTTATAAATTTGACTGCACGAATATCTTCACGTGAGAATGGCTTATTTTCAACATCCCTAGACTTACACCGCGACCTTAGTCTGCACAGTGAGTGCTTGTGCCTCCAAGGTTATCATAACAAATGTTGGCTGTTGTTTGGGCTGATCGGCTCACGCTTAGACACAACATACACGCATCTGCAGTTAACTGGAACTCTGGCGCCTTTAATATGGCACTGCATACATGATTTTACACACTTGGAAGAATTCCGTTTTAAGAGTGACAGAGAGCTTTTGGAGAACTTGATGTGATTCACTCCTTCTGTTCACAGAGGTATGGGGTCCCCTATTCAAGCCTAAGAGACCTTCTATATTTTATAAAACAAAGTTCCTTGCTAGGGAGGGTGGCATACAAGGCACTATAGGACCTGTTCCCACCATCATTACAATATGATTTCTCCTTTTGTGTTTTATGGAATTGTAACAATGCTGATCGTATTATTTCTAATCATATGCCTGCTTATGTTAGCAAAAATACTGCATCTTAGAGCACATCGTTAAAATAAAGATTTTAAACTTTCTCATGTCTCTTTTTTACCCATGTTGTGGACTGGTATGAGAATATAACGAAAGAGTGTTCTTGATTCCCATTCCTGAGCGTAACCTAAGTCGCATGTTCTGGGTTGTCTAATCATTGGTTACTTTGCTTTATTGGTCCAGCACAATTTACTGATGTCCTGGGTCTCTGTGAACAGTTCTGTGTCTGAGCAGAATACCTGCAACAGTCCATTGGGCATGTCTTTGATGAGACTGGCCCCTTGATCTTTGAAGATTTTCATCTACAGGAGGGGCTCCCGGAAAGTGAACGGTATCGATACCAGCAAATCAAACAATGGGTGATTCATCACAGGGTTCGATCACAGGTGCAACACCATCTAACCGCATTCGAGAAGTGGTCACTATCTAAATCCTCAGATACCCACCTCACATCTGAGTTATATAGCCTATTAAGACTGCTCCCAACACCAAATAAGTCCCTTGGTCAGAGGAGATGGAAACTAGAATTAGGCCACACACTCATGCAATGGGAATGGGAGGACAAATATTGTAGGGCCAGACACATGGCGCGCAATATAGTGAGTATAGAGACGGCCACTAAAATAGTTACTCCACAGGGGGATCCCTGCTAGGGATCCCCTGTGTTGGCGCGATTGTGGGTCCCCTGAAACACATATTATGGAAATGTCCCAAAATTGCTTACTACTGGGCGCAGGTGCTTGATGATATAGACACTTATCTTGATACACAGCTCCCCGCGTCCCGGCCTACACTCCCTTAGAATTGCCCAACGCCCTCACATTCCCTCTTCAATCGCACAGATGCTACCAAATAGGCCTTGCACTAGGAGTGGCCCTTCAAAACATCCTGGCACCGCCTCCCCACCCATTTAGGGTGGCTACACCACATATGGTGCATTCTGGGCATGGAGTGCATCTCTGTCTCTCCCTTACTGACCAGGGAACTTCATTCTCTGACCATTGGAAACTGTTCATAAGGATGCTTTCCTCTAAATCCTGAGAACTCACATGCCCAAAGTATTTGTGACTCTTAAGACTCACAGGACCCCCACTGGCGGCACTCTGAGAGATAGCGCAGGCCAACATCGACTATTCAGATGTTTAACGGATGGGATGGGGGATGGGAGGTGGGAGATGGGGAGACATCTAGATGGGGGAGGTGGGAGTTTGGGGGATGTTTGTGTAAGGTTTCTCTGTGTTATTTCCTGTATTTTCCGTAAATCAATAAAGAAACGTAAACCTAAAATGACTCCACTTTATGTAACTGTATCCCTTCATGTAAACATTTATTGCAAAATGCCCATTCACAGTGAACGCACATGAACAATAGAACGGAAGCAGCATTTTGAGGGGGATTTATTAAATGCATGTTTGTGCCATTAATTGATTTGCAGACTCGTTTTGTATTAGAATATAGCATTAAATGACAGATTTGCTTTGTGTGTTATTATGCATACTTTCACATCATTTTGGCAACATTCTGCATAATTATGTGAAAGCAAATTGTGCAAATTTTGTACACCCCTACTTTTTATAATTTTTAGACTGCTTCAGTCAGATACCATGTCACAGGATTGAAGCAAAGTTTTACTGTCCAACTTTGAGGATGGCACAACAAGTGCTGCAGACCACAGGTGGCATTTAACGGCCAGGCCCTGGGCGCATTTTCTAAACCATATGCTAGGGACTTGTAGACAAATTAAATACATCAGTTAGAGGTAAGTTAATTTAACCAATTAAACCATGTTTCAAGGTTAATGTGCACAGTGTTCCAAGTCCAATAACTGGGGGAAATCGGACCAAAAATTGCCATTTTGTACATTAATTTATAGAGTTTTTTCCCCACCAATTGTCTACCATTTTTGGTGCAGTTAATATTAGAAATTACTATCAACCCATTAAGGGTACTCAATTTACTGACCCCGAAAGTATGGAAGGGTGGATGAGTTTGCTTGCAGAGATTCAACCCATGAATTCTAGAACACCTCATTTGTCAGTAGCAAGTTTTAGTTAACAGGACAGAACAAGGGGGCACATTTGTGTGCTGGAGAGTAGAATTGGTAAATGTGTTTCTGGGGAACACCACATGGAACTTTACTATTAGTCGATGCAATGGACCATATTACTGTCACCTTGCTCCGAATTAGACTGAGCAAATGGACCCAATCTAGAGTTAAGTCTTTGATTGCAGTCTGCTTTTTGCATCTTCTAAATAGAATGCCATGTTTTACTTGATCACAACTGCAGATAGGCCAAAGAAAATCATTCCTACTTAATCGGCGTTCTCCAGGGTGATCAGGGGATGTATGTGTTCGTGTTACTGTCTTGCAACTTACCTCTCTATAATGTTGATAGCTAAGCGTAGCTTCAAGATCAGCCTATAAAAGGGGAGGAGCTTAGGATCAATCATTTGTTTCTTGATGTCACTATGGTTTTATCAGACATTTGTCTACTATACATGTCAATGGGGTTATTTTGATGAGGTGACTTCTGGAAAACCTTGCTAGTAAATGCTAGTGGCCTGAGTACACAAGGTTTGAGGCTCTAACCTTTCCTGACATTTTCATCTATCTTCATGGGAAGGATAAGAAAAAGACAGGAAACTATTATGTAATTTGTGATGTTTTATCAGATTTTTGTTTTTTCCAGTTTGTATAGTTATAGAACTTTTTCTCAATGTTGTGGGGTTACACCTAAAAGATTTCAAAGCTTTTGGATTCGTTAGTTTACACAAGGTATTGAATATTTTGCTCAATTAGCTGACTGCATCATTGATTGGTCACGTAATAACCTCTCTTTGCATTCATTTCTGCCACATAGTATCCTTTCATGTAGCGTCTGCTACAGGTCCTCTCTTTCTCATCATGACAGGCATTGCATATTCACTGTTAGTATCTTCCATTTCTCTTTATTTTTGGAAGGTTTGTTGTAAAATGCTCTAGCTGCCTTGAACTATGTTTTTCTTTTTTTGCCCCCTACATATACCTACAGTGTTTCTCCTGATTCCTCTGCATATTTTGCTTTGTTCAACTAATGTGGTGAATTTGCTGTGGTGAAGAGATGTTGTACACATCTTGAAATAGTCTACTATTTATTTTATCTAAATGCCTTAACCAGATTGTTAGCCTGCAGTATAGTGAGACAGTATGAGAGGCTCAATATCTTTTAGACATACAAAGTAGTCAGTGGATGATCCACTATCATTTAGGGTTGTGATTCTGTAGTGTTTTACCTTCTGGGTCCACTTTGGTTCTCTCTTGGTTGCACGTATTAGTTGTTTTAGGCTGCCTTTGTTTTGCAGAGCCACACATAATACATTTCGCTTTGTGACATGATATCATTTTGGATATACGCTGTGCATAGTATTTGTTATTCAGTGATATTTCGGTCCGAGTTCACACAACAAATTGTACTGTTTTCTTATGCCTGGACAGCAACATCTCCTAAAATGTTTAGACACAATATGGTAGCAAAACTACAGTTTTATAACACAATAGTTCTTATCATATAAACCGTTTCTCACCCCCTTGAAGGGCAGAGGGTAGAATTCCAGAGAATTCCAGATGAGAGACCGGTCTTGTAACAGAGGCAGCAGCCTTGCATAAACTGAATTTACACCTATGATGTGTACCACATAACAACACACACCAGGTATAAGATCCGGTGCTAATCCCAGAGATCGCTACTATATCCCTGTGCTTACGTAGTGAGGATAGGCCTAGATAGATATATTAGTTGCGATTGTCGAGTTATTCAAGGTTAGTCTGCTAGTAATGTTGATTACGTTGTTCAGCTGTATTGTTTACTAATCGCAGCACACTTCGTTCAAAATAGACTACAAGGGGGGCGTGGCCGGCGATCGACCAAGATGGCCGCGTTCTGGTGAGGCTCCGAGGGTGAGACTGTAGCACTGTAGTAATCCGGCCAATAATCCTGTCTTTTGGTGACCCAGACACCACAACAACGTAGCGGAGGTGATTTGCAGTGAAGCGACCCCTCTCTGAGCCCGCCACGACGCCGGAGGCCCGAGATACGTCGTGAGAGACGCGGCGGCCTGCACTGGCGCCAAAAGCACCGGCCTAGATTTATCGGCCCGACCGAAGAGGCGCCTTCGCGACCGTCGCGGGTGGATGCAGGACTGAGTTGGACGCCGGGAGGCGGGTAAGTGACGGCCTGGCTTTCCCCCCCCGCGCCCTCCCCCCTGCCTGCCATCGGCCCCTTGAGGAACACACGGGGAGCCCGCTGCCTTCCAGCTCCCGTTGGAGAGACTGATTCCGAGCCGCCGGTGGCCGCTGGCATCACCGGTCCCGGCGGTAGATTGACGCACGACCCTTGAGGTCCCACCGCACCCGGGAGTGCCGGAACCCCGCCTGCATCCTTCGCGGAGGGCCACTCGCGCTATACACTTCGACCCCCCAGCGGCGCAAAGACGGCAACAGAGACCGAGGCTTGCTAGCCCCACCGGGCCCGGCGGAGGCCTGACTCGTGGCCCTGTCGGCCCGCCGCGGCCTGCGGTGGTGAGCTTCTTCCAGTGTCCACATCGGAGGACAACTTACACGCCAGTCCCGGGGTGCATTACGACCTCCCCCTGCTTCACAGTGGCATATTGGACATTGGGACTGATGTCCCCATCAGATCCAGCAGAGGCGTAGCGCACACTCGGCCACAACCCGCAGTGGCGGGATTCCTCCGGCTAACAACGCAGGGGCCAGCATACACGCAGAGCGAGGGGGACCCCTGACCCCTTGATCCACAGTGACACAGCAGCGGTGAAAGATAACCTGGGACTGGCATCCCTGTGAGACGCCGGACGACACGTGGAGGGGCAGACTTTTACCCCCCTACCAACCGACCCGACCCCGATCTGCGGCACATCCCCCCCCCCCTTGCTTGGAACCGCAATGGGCGGCAGGGGCAACCGAGGGACCCAGCAAAGCAAGTTGGACAAATTTGCCTATGCCAAAGATTTTCCGCCGTTGCCGGAGCAAAAAAGGACCAGCGTAAAGGGTGCGGAGGGTGGCGCGGTTTCGGCCATAACCCTGGAAGACATTATGGCGGCCCTGACGCAGGTGCAGACCACGGTGGGCTCCATCTCCACGGACGTCACGCTCCTGCGGGCGGATCTACAGAAGATGTCGGCGAGAGTGACAACAGTTGAACAGATCACTACAACACTTACATCTGACACGGCATCGCTATTGAAAAGAGTGGCGCGCTTGGAAGAAGACAATAAAATACTGACAGACAAGATGGATGACCAGGAAGGGCGCTCCAGGCGCAATAATATCCGCCTTATTGGCCTGCCAGAATCGGAGGGGGGGCCTGCCATGGACCTCTATGTGGAAGACCTAATAAGGAAAGTGCTGCAGCCTAAAGGCCTCTCCAACTTCTTTTCGGTGGAGCGGGCGCACAGAGTCCCGGGGGGGCGTCCCCGCTCAGGGGCCCGACCAAGACCTGTTGTGGCGCGCATATTCAACTTTAGGGATCGCGATGCCATCTTACAAACGGCGAGGGTCGCGCCGCCCATACGCATACAGAACTCTGAAGTTTTAATTTTTCCTGACTACACGACGGCGGTGGCGGCGAAACGGAGAAGTTTTATAGAGGTGAAGAAGACACTAAGATCACGTGAGCTGCCGTACTCCATGCTCTTCCCGGCGCGCCTAAGGGTGGTAGCTGAGAAAAAAACTTGGTTCTTCGATACGCCGGAGGAGGCACACGACTGGCTCGAGGGATGGAGACCGGCGGAGGGCTCGGGCAAGCAGAACAACAGGCGAAGGAGACAAGACCAGTCCGGCGAGCATGTCGTGGATGGGCTGGAGGAGAAGGCTGAGACGGGCCCAATCGAGGACTCTGGTGACTGACTCCTGCGGCATTAAGGGAAGTGTCTAAACCTTTTTATTTTTCTTATGATTGAGAACTGTCGCGGAGGCGTTGAACCAGTCCTTTTTGGACACTCACCTCCTTGGTGTACTACTAAGACTTTAAAAGTGAACTGGGACACTAAAACTGTTGGGGGCTACTGGTCCCCCTTGTACTTTCACCCCCCCTCAAGCTCTTGTAAGCAACGTTGTCCTTTGACTGGGGTAGTAAGCACTCTGCTGAGTTGGGGTGGCGGGCAGTTTGGAGTCCGCGAGGCAGGGAGGCAGGGAGGGGGGAGGGGAGGAGGGACTGTTTTACGTTGTTAGTTTTGGTTTTCATTGTAGCAATGCATTTGACTACTCTGTTAGGCATGCTGTTGGGATTTACAGAATCGATTACTTGTCTGCTGAGCACTCAGATCCAGGATGATGGGGGCTGACACGCTCTCGACTGGACGGGGAGGTGGGACTACTGTGACGCCGTCACTGTCGATACTTTCCTGGAATGTCCGGGGCCTGGGGGACAAGGTCAAGAGGGGACTGGTCCTGAAACACATCAAAAGGGAAGGGGCTGCGGTGGTCCTCCTGCAGGAAACACACCTCACTGGTACGGCAGTGAAAGCTATGGATCGCTGGGGTTTCCAGATGATGATACATTCTGAGTTTACCTCTGGGTCAAGGGGAGTAGGCGTCCTAGTTAAGAAGCGGTTCCCCCTACTTGTCCAGTCTGCCAAGTCAGATACGGCAGGAAGATTTGCCGCTATACACGCGCAGTGGGAGGGACAACCCATCAACATCGTCTCAGTATACATTCCTCCTGCGCTACAGGCAGCAGCCCTAGCGGACCTTAACACTTTCATACTAGGGCTCCCCGAGGGAGGTTTACTTCTGGGGGGAGATTTCAATCTGATAGCTAACAGCCTGCAGGACAGGGTTCCTCCGAAATCGGCCCCAGCTGGCGCAACGCGCCTGGCAGAGTTCATGACTGCGATGGGACTGGAAGATCAGTGGAGGAAGTACAACCCCCAGGGCCGACAATACACATACCACTCTGACGTACACAACACTCTCACCAGGCTCGATTATTTTCTTAGCTCGCCGGGTGGGCCTGGTACTGTCTCCAGAATAGAGATAAGGCCACGAGGCATTTCAGACCACTCCCCCCTACTACTTACCTATACACATCACCAACCCACGCGGCGCCGGATTTATCCTATCCACGCATCACATCTGCATAATTCTAAGGTCAAACAGGAGTTAAAAGTGGGAACCAAACAATACTTCAGGGACAACACGGGTTCGGTGTCCTCAGCTGCCACTCTATGGGAGGCTTACAAAACAGTAATTCGGGGATGTGCGATAGTCTCCTTCACAGCGCTTAAGCGGGAAGGGCAGGCGGAGCAGTTAACCCTAGAGACAGCAGTGACGGAAGCTGAGGCGCGGCATGCGGAAGATCCAAACCCCACTACAACCCGCGCTTTGCGAATAGCTCAACAACATCACAAAGCTCACCTCGCGGAAAAGGTCCGATTGCAATTAGCTGCCACACGACACAGGGTTTACGAGATGGGGGACAAAGCGGGCAAATTACTGGCCTGGCTGGACAGACGAGACAGACGCGACAGGTGGATAGCGCAACTGACGGTACAGGGCGATGTCCCCATTAGGGATCCTGGTGCGATAGTACAGGCGTTGGCGATTCACTACAAAACAGTATACGCGTCCGCGTCTAAGATCTCGGAAGACGAGGCATACACTTACATCAAAGATCTCAAAATGCCAGTATTGACTGAGGAGGAGACGCGGGCCTTAGACGTAGACTTAACAACAGAGGAAATACAGCTGGCGATTACAGCCCTACAGACGGGTAAAGCGCTGGGGCCCAACGGGATACCAGTAGACTTATATAAGCAACAGAACGGCCACGATAGTGGCGATCCTCAAACCAGGGAAACCTGCGGACCAATGTACGTCATATCGCCCAATTTCCCTCATTAACGCGGAGGCAAAAATACTTGCGAAACTGTTGGCGCAGCGCCTCACGCCTTATCTGCCCAAACTCATACATAAAGATCAATCCGGGTTTATGCCGGGCAGAAACACGGCCCTCAACCTGCGCAGAGTGCATGGTGCACTGGCACGGGCAAAATATCTGTTAGAACCCGCAGTGATACTGTCCCTTGACGCCCATATGGCGTTCGACACTGTCCACTGGCCCTTTTTATTTGCGGTCTTACGTCACTTCGCTTTCGGCCAGAAATTCTGCTCCTGGATCCGACTGTTATATGCAAGACCGATGGCTCATGTGGCGGCGAATGGCCATATCTCTGAGGATTTTCCCTTACATAGAGGCACGCGCCAGGGCTGTCCACTCTCCCCGCTGCTGTTCGCCATGGTCTTGGAACCCTTGGCTGAATGGATAAGGTGGGAACCAACGATCAAGGGCATCCGCTGGACGGATGACTTGGAAGATAAATTTCCTTATACGCCGACGACGTGCTTGTCTACCTCACTGCACCCAGGCGCTCGATTAACACACTATTAGATGTTTTCACGGTCTATGGTCGGGCTTCCGGCTACTCGATCAACTGGTCCAAATCTACTATGTACATACTGAGCGGTCCAGCGCCGAGCCTGCCGAGCACCTGCCCGCTGCAGATCTCGGTCGACGGGTTTAAATACTTAGGGATACACGTTACAGCTGACCCTGCGTCCTTCCATAGGCAGAACCTTCAGCCCCCCCTTGACCGACTCAAACGTGACATTCGTCACTGGGAGTCGCTGCCGCTGACATTGCTGGGCAAGGCTGCCCTCTTCAAAATGATGGCCCTGCCCCGCTTTCTCTACGCTCTAGAAAACACGCCCTATCCTGTCCCCCCTGCGTACTTTAAAACCATCACAGCACAAATCTCGGTGCTATTGTGGGGCTCTAAACCCGCCCGAATAGCGCAAGCCAAACTCACGCGTGGCTGGTACGACGGAGGCATAGCACTCCCAGATGTGCTCCTGTACTACTGGGCGTCACAGCTGAAGGTTATTAATCAATGGCTTCATCTTCCCCAGTCTGAGCCGGCCCTGAAGGCGGACAGGGCGCAGTTGGGATTCTCCGGAATGCTGACTCCCCTGTACGATACATCGCTAGTAGCGTCGAAAATCGGCCCACTGCGGCACACTCTCACCGTGTGGCACGCGGCGTTGCGCAGACTGAAATGGCGGGGAGTGCTAACGCAACTCACCCCGTTATGGGACATAAAACGACTAGGGCACCTGCGGCACTCCAAGGGCTTCGAACGTTGGGATGCAATTGGCATCTCCACCATTGGAGACCTGTGGCAGAGAGGGCACGTACTCCCTTTTGAACCACTACAACAGCAATATGAGCTAGCACCGACCGAGCACTTCAGATATACACAGATACGTCATGCCTTGACAACGGTGTTCAAACCTGGTACAGATATCCCAGAGGCGTCCCCGCTAGAGGACAGATTGCTGACAGACTTTATGCCTTCAAGAGCAACATCGCTAACCTACAGAAAACTTGTAAATAATCTACCTGACCCCCTAGAGGCCCTGCGAAAGAAATGGGTACATGACTGCGGCGACATGGATGACACAGAGTGGCAGGAGGCGATTTCATCCCCGAAAGAAATAGGTATCCCCCCACGTTTGCGCCTTGTACAACTCCGTATATTACACAGGTCATACTACACAAGAGATGCACTACACAAGATGAATAGGGTAGCACACCCCTACTGTCTGCGGGGATGCGGGGACATAGGGGACTTCTACCACACAATATGGGAATGCCCCCGAATTGCGCAATATTGGGCACAAGTGATGCGCACCATGTCACAATCGGAGGACCTCTCTATACTCCCAGATCCCAAACGATGCCTCCTAAACGTGTGGGAGCCCAATGAGCTAACGCTCTATGGACAAAACTGGATGACAATAGGTATGATGGTGGCGAAGAGGAATATAGCACAAAGGTGGGGTGGGGGGTTACCACCATCCATAGCGACCTGGAAACAGGACATGGACGCTGCAATGATTGCAGAACGGGCTGTGTACCGGAACAGAAGATGTCCTAAGAAGTGGAAAAGGGTGTGGGGGTCATGGAATAAATCTAGAGGGGACATTTGCGACCCACCTTCTGATGAAGATGACACTGGCTCTGATACCGAATAGTAAGGCTCCACCCGGGGTGCACCCCGCAGCTCATGATTTACCATGTATACTGTTCAGCTCTTATGTTAATGATGTACTCACAAGGATTCTGATCCCAAACTCAAATGCATGCCGTGTTTTATATTGCCGAGTGACATTGTATCGCACTGTTTTCAAAATGCTAATAAAAATGTTTTTTTTTTTTTAAAATAGACTACAATAGTTTCAATAAATTCATTGTAAGATTCCTTTCTGTATTTCTTTTGTTTACTATGGACATCCATTAGTGAGAATGAAAGGTGAGAATATGTTTCTACAGTTCCCTTGGTGACTGGAGGCTCATGTTCTAGGTTTGCCGAAATCATCTGTTACTCTGGAAAGGTTAGGAGTTCAGGTGAGGCACTGTATCTATCCGAATTTGGGCCTACAGGTACAGAGAACAGCCATGACAACGCGGGGATTACCCCGCACTGCCATTACCACGCGGGGATTACAACGAAAGTTGTTACAACGACTTTCGCTGGAGGGCGCTGTTGGATAGGGAATAGTTTAATTTTCTGTCCAACACCTTCCCTACTGTCAACGTGGGCTGGAGTTGGAATAGAAAATTTAACTATACCACTATCCAGCGCCCTCCAGCAAAAGTCGTTGTAACGACTTTCGTTGTAATCCACGCATTGTGATGGCATGCGGGGTAAAAGCCTGTGTTGTAATGCCATACAACCACAGGTACTGATGTGGGAGAAAGACTCCGTCCCTACTTTCTAACATATTGTTCTCTAAAGGCATGTTCTGTTTTCTAGCAGAATCCCTGCCACACTTCAAAACCTTATGTGTGAATGTGTGTGTAAAAAATTAATTAAATAAGGGCCTGGTTGAGTAGGTTGAGTTGTTCACAAGTTGATTATGCCTAGAGTTTCTATATTTCCTATTGATTTTTGTTCTCAGGTATGCTGGCCCATAAGTTGAAGTCCCAAATCACTAAGATTTCCTGAGCCAATAGCTGTAAGTATTGCATCAACTAGAGTCAGGCTATGGTTTACCAATAGGGCTTTGGGAGGGGCGGCCGACCAGCGGGAGGTCTGGCCCTCCCGGGGGATTTTGGCCCGGGAGGGAGGGGCAGCCAGCACCTCAGTTGGGCTGGTTGGGCTTTGTGGGCTCCTTTTGGGCTGGTTGGGCTAGTCTTGGGCTATCTTTGGGCTAGTGGCTTATTTAGCTGGACATTTTGGTAAACTACCCACCATTTTGGTGGTGGTGACCCAGCAGCCGGCTGTAGGTGTCCTGGAGGTTTATATGTTTGGTTTCTCTGTTTGGGTTTTGTGGCCTGTGACTTGGCTTGGTGTTTTGCCTGTGTTAGTTGGCTGTGGTTGTGTACTGAAGGCTTCCCTGTCGCGGGTGGAAGTTTGACTTACTGGGAGCCGTCTGTCCTGCGTGGGCCTCGTGGCGGTGACTGGCTGGCCTGGGCACGGTTTTCGGCGAGCTCCTCTTAGTCACTGTATTGCGGGCGCACTGCTTTTCCTTGAGCGACGTCTGAGACTGCAGTGACTCTGGCAATGTCGGCGTACAAAGATCCGAAGGTGCTGGAGGCCCTCCGCCTCTTAGAAGAAGCGGGCCACACGGACCTGCTGCGGCCCGGTGTGAAGGTAAGGCCGCCACGGCGTGCGGCGAGCAACGCCACGGCGGCTGTGCTGGCGATGGAGCCGCCACGTGTTCGACGGCGTTTGGGTGCGGGGGAGGAGGGTGGGGCCGTGGAGAAGGGGTGAGTGTTCAGCTCGGCTGCATGTTTGCTGAGGCGGCGCACAGGGGGTGGGGGGAGGCGGGGCATGGCCCACGGCCACAGATTACGTTCGTGGAAGGGGTTGGGAGCTCTGAAAATAGTCACAGCAGCTGGAGTTGCGGCACGGGAGGGGAGGGGGGTGCTCGGCGGTGGGGGCAGGGCCTAACGGGGATGCCCACATATGAGAGAGTGAACAATTGGGGGGTGAGAGGGCGGGGGCCGACCTGGACTGACGGACCTTGGAGGGTGGGGGGGTTGGGGCAGATGGGGGCCTGAGAGGGGGGGATCGGGTGAGGCACAGGGGGATCAGTGGGGTGGGGGGGTCGGTGCGGCGGGAATTGGAATTGTTGGTTTGGAGTGCGGGGGAGGAGGAGGAGGGCAGTTGGGGGGAGGAGGGGTGGGGTTGGCGGGACCCTGGTAGGGAGTGGGGGAGGTGGCAGGACACCCCGGCGCGTCAACGGGGGCATTCAGCAGGATGGGGGAGAGGGACAGGTGGGGCATGGGGGGAAGCGGGGGGTTCTAAAGGGCCATAGAGTCGTATGAACCCCGGCATACTAGACTCCACCTATTTCTCCCCACAGGAACGGCTGGTGAGGTGCTCGGGAGAGCAGCATACGGCTCCAAACCGCCGAGAGGATGGGCCGGCTCTGCTTTATGCGGGCGGTCGTGCTCCCACGAGGGACCGGGAGATAGAGCCCTACGAGAGGCGGGCGGCAGGTCACTGCCAGCCCCACCCCGAAGGGTCGAAACGGCCGCCGGGGGACGGGGCAGAGGTCCTTCAGTTCTGATTGGGAACCCGTGATGTCCTTGTCCACCAAGGAGAAGATTTGGAAAGGGGATTACGGTGATATTTTGAAGCTCCTACATCGTGAGCTGACGGCGAAGGAGGGATCGAAAGAGGAGGAGCAGGAACTGGCGAAGAGGCCAAGGTGCCTTTGACCATAGAAAATTGGTCGGCGGGGTTTTTGATATTCGCCAGCGTGTACTGTGAGAAGTACCCAGAGCGGTCCGTCGCGCTTATCAAATACATGGACGTGATCCAAAGGGCGCAGGTCAAGTATAGGGGATACGCATGGTCGCACTATGACGAGGAGTTTTGGGCACGATTGGCGGGGGACCCGGACGCAAAGTGGGGTGAGAGTGATGTAGACCTGTACCACTAGACGATGGGGGAGCGAAGTTTGGCAGGACCATTTACACGGCCAGCGGCTTGCCGCTGGCGCCTCGGCCCTTTCAGGCTCACCCCACCCGTGGGCGGGTGGGACAAGGGTGGGGTTTCACGAATGCCGCGATCGGAGCATGTTGGGACTACAACAAGGGCGCTTGTGGCAGACAGTATTTCCGCTTTCGCCATGAGTGCTCCAAGTGTGAGAAGCGCCACCTGGTGGTACACTGCTGGGGGGTTGGAGGCGGTCCGCAGGGACAGCAGCCTGCGACAGCAGGGACACAGACTGGGGGCAGGGGAGAACGGGGGGTCAGATGCGCTGGGGAAAGGCTCTTATGCCGGTTAGGCTGGAGCGGCTGGAGACCCTCTTAGCGTCTTATCCACGGACCGAAGACGCGGGTGTTTTGTGCCGGGGGTTCCAGGAGGGTTTCCGTTTGGGTAATGAGGGTCCTCAGATTGCTCGGTGGACGGAGAATTTGAAATCGGTCCACGCGCACAAGGCGGTGGTGCGGGACAAGTTGCTTAAGGAGGTGCCAGAGGGGCGGATGGCGGGCCCCTTTCGGGAGGCGCCCATTCAGGACTTGAATATTTCACCTATCGGCGTGGTGCCGAAGAAGGAGCCGGGGCACTTTCGCCTGATTCAGCATCTGTCGTGGCCGGAAGGGAGGTTGGTAAATGATTACATATTGACAGAGCTGACCTCGGTGCCATACTCGTCCGTGTATGTGGCACGTCGGCTAGTGGTGTCAGTGGGTGTGGGAGCCCATATGGCAAAATGCGACATCAAGTCGGCATTCAGGCTGCTGCCGGTGTATCCGGAAGATCACCAGTTGTTAGGGATCCAGTTTGACGGTGACATATTTGTTGATAAGGCGCCAGTACAGTGCTGTCATTTCTGGGCATAGAGCTCGATGCCGTGGCCATGGAAGCACGCCTGCCGGGGGACAAGAAGGTGCTTATGGTGGCATTGGTGGATGGCATGTTGAGGAAACAGAAGGTGATGGTGTGTGAGGTCCAGGTTCTATTGGGTCATCTGAATTTTGCGTGTCGTGTCATTCAGGCGGGCCGTATATTTTGCAGACCCCGTGATGTCCTTGTCCACCAAGGAGAAGATTTGGAAAGGGGATTACGGTGATATTTTGAAGCTCCTACATCGTGAGCTGACGGCAAAGGAGGGATCGAAAGAGGAGGAGCAGGAATTGGCGAAGAGGCCAAGGTGCCTTTGACCATAGAAAATTGGTCGGCGGGGTTTTTGATATTCGCCAGAGTGTACTGTGAGAAGTACCCAGAGCGGGCCGTCGCGCTTATCAAATACATGGACGTGATCCAAAGGGCGCAGGTCAAGTATAGGGGATACGCATGGTCGCACTATGACGAGGAGTTTTGGGCACGATTGGCGGGGGACCCGGACGCAAAGTGGGGTGAGAGTGATGCAGACCTGTACCACTAGACGATGGGGGGAGCGAAGTTTGGTAGGACCATTTACACGGCCAGCGGCTTGCCGCTGGCGCTTCGTCCCTTTCAGGCTCACCCCACCCGTGGGCAGGTGGGGCAAGAGGGGGGTTTCATGAATGCCGCGATCGGAGCATGTTGGGACTACAACAAGGGCGCTTGTGGCAGACAGTATTTCCACTTTCGGCATGAGTACTCCAAGTGTGGGAAGCGCCACCTGGTGGTACACTGCTGGGGGGTTGGAGGCGGTCCGCAGGGACAGCAGCCTGCGACAGCAGGGACACAGACTGGGGGCAGGGGAGAACAGGGGGGTCAGATGCGCTGGGGAAAGGCTCTTATGCCGGTTAGGCTGGAGCGGCTGGAGACCCTCTTGGCGTCTTATCCACGGACCGAAGACGCGGGTGTTTTGCGCCGGGGGTTCCAGGAGGGTTTCCGTTTGAGTAATGAGGGTCTTCAGATTGCTCGGTGGCCGGAAGGGAGGTTGGTAAATGATTACATATTGACGGAGCTGACCTCGGTGTCATACTCGTCTGTGTATGTGGCACGGCGGCTAGTGGCGTCAGTGAGTGTGCGAGCCCTCATGGCAAAATGCGACATCAAGTCGGCATTCAGGCTGCTGCCGGTGTATCCGGAAGATCACCAGTTGTTAGGGATCCAGTTTGACGGGGACATATTTGTTGATAAGGCGCTGCCCATGGGGTGTTCGATCTCGTGAACTTTCTTTGAGCGCTTCAGTACCTTTTTGCAGTGGGCTTTTTTCTGGCACACAGGTAAGGCTACAGTGACGCACTACCTAGATGACTTCTTCTTGGTGGGACGGCCTGGTTCGGCGGGCTGCCAGCAGCAGCTGGACGGTTTTACAGAACTCATGGGTTACCTGGGTGTGCCCTTGGTGCCAGAGAAGACGCAGGGTCCCAGTACAGTGCTGTCATTTCTGGGCATAGAGCTCGATGCCGTGGCCATGGAAGCACGCCTGCCGGAGGACAAGAAGGTGCTTATGGTGGCATTGGTGGGTGGCATGTTGAGGAAACAGAAGGTGACGGTGTGTGAGGTCCAGGTTCTATTGGGTCATCTGAATTTCGCGTGTCGCGTCATTCAGGCGGGCCGTATATTTTGCAGGCGGTTGGGTCAGTCGCTGTTTGGTCTCACGTTGCCGCATCATCACCTCTGCTTGTCAGCAGGGACGAAAGAGGACCTGCGCATGTGGCGGGCTTTTCTCGAGCGTTTCAATAGTGTGCCCATGGCGCCCCCGGAAGAATGGGAATGGGATGTCACCATTTCGTCGGATGCGGCGGGTGTGGGCGGTTTCGGTTTGTATTGCAGGGGTGGTGGTGTGCGGAGGAATGGCCGCCACATTGGCAAGACGGGGGATGGAGCATTGCTTTCTTGGAGCTCTTCCCGCTCGTGGTGGCAGTGACGGTGTGGGTGCAGGAGTTGGATCACAAGCGGGTGATTTTTAAGGTAGACAACATGGCTATAGTACAGGTCATTAACAGACAGTCCGCCAGGGACCCGCAGGTGCTTAAGTTGATGAGGGTGTTTATTATGAGGTGTTTGGAGCATGACATTTTGTTTCAAGCTCGTCATGTTCCCGGGGTGGACAGTAACATTGCGGATGCTTTGTCTCGTTTACGGTGGCAGAGGTTCCATGAGCTAGCCATGGAGGCGGACAAACACAAGACGCTGGTGTTGCTGGGGCTATGGCAGGTGGGAGAAACCGGGTCGTACAGCTGGTAAGAGCGTCAGTGGCGGTTTCTACCTGGAGAGCGTACGGACAGGCATGGTGGTAATTTTGGGATGGTGGGGCGGTGTGGCAGGACGATCGCTGATGGCAGTGTGAGCAGGTGGTGCAGTTTATGCTGCGAATGATGGACAAAGGACTGTCAAAGGTGACGATTGCTGGTAAATTGGCAGCTGTCGCCTTCATGGGGAAGTTGTGGTGGGGATATGCACCGTCTGCGGGGGAACTGGTCACTGAAGGTTGGGCTCGGGAGAAGGGTGCCAGAGTGTGTGGCCGCTGGCCCATCCCTGTGTGTCTATTTGGCACTTTGATTTTGCTTTTGCCGTCCATCTGCCACAATCGGGAGGAGACTGTGCTGTTTTCCACGCTCATGTCATGGATGTATTTTGGGGCCTTTTGAGTCTCAGAGCTGGTGGCGATCAGTGGGGGGGGCCTGGGATCCTGTGGGGGGACATGGAACTGAGGACCCGGGAAGTGGCAGTGAGATTGCGACATTCTCAGACCGACCAACGGGGGGGCAGGGACGTGGGTCGTGCTGGGTCCGGTGGAGTTAGGTGCGGTGTGGCCGGCAATTTGGGGTAGGTTGTTGGCATCTGCATGGCAGGCGGGGTCAGGTGAAGTTTTCTGTCGGGGTGACCATAACAGGGTGACGGCGCCTCAGTTGTTCGGGGTCCTGCGGCACGCCCTACGCGCCATGGGTGAGGACCCGAGGGTTTTGGGACGCACTCGTTCTGCATTGGGGCAGCGACGGATGCAGCACGACAGGGTTGGGGGCGGGAGGAACTTATACGCTTAGGGCGTTGGAAGTCGGACCTATAAGACGTTTATTAAGCTGCGGGGAGTGGGGTTGGAGGACCGCGCTTGATGGCGTTTTTTTCTGTGGCTCACATATGTGTCTTTGCCGGTACAGTGGCGGGGCCGGAGGAGGCTGTCCTGTCCATTCTCATTGTGGGTCATTTCTTCGTGAAACGGGCGGAATGTTCAGAAAGGGAAAAGGAACGGTGTTTGAATCTCGGATCGGACCCAAGGTTGTTTGTTTGTCACTGGCAGGGAAAGGGGGTATGCGGTGGCATGAGCTGTTGCCAGCGTTGAGTAAGGTGGTCAGGAGGGGAGTGTGTCCAGATGTGCTGATTATACACCCAGTGGTCAGGCTGCCATGTTATATGGTCAGAATTGGTACCGAGGCGGATATGGAGAGGAGCGGAACAGCCGGCGGCCATAGATAGGGTGCGCAGGAAGATTAACAGGGAGATGAGGTGTTTTGCAAGAAGGAAGGTCTGGGTAGGATGGAACATCCGGAATTACGCTATGGGGCAATGTACTTTTTTCGGGAAGACGGGGTGCATCTATCTCGGTATGGGATGGAGTTGTACATTGTGCAATTGAAGGAGGCACTAGATAGGGCCATAGGAGTATGCCAATACCCTAAGAGACAGGATGCCTAAGGGGGGGTCGAAAGCCGTTAGGACGACTTTCAAGTGGCAGTTTTTCCTAAAAGTGCAGGGGGGAGTTCTGAGGTTTGGGTTTACAGTTAGGTAGATATAAGAAGCTATATAATTAGGTAGGTAGGAAAGTTGGAAATTGCAAGTTAGTGTTTATAATCCTTTTTGACGGGCCGGAGTTTCCAGGTCCGGCGGGGCTCCTTTCAATCTATTGAGGTTGCGTTAAGAGCAGGGGGTGCCTCAGGGCTCTGCCCTGAGTCCCACCCTGTTCAACTTATATATGGCCCCTTTGGCGGAGGTGGTACAGGCATATGGAGTGGAGTTAGTCTCTTATGCTGACGACACTCAGCTGCTGATATCGCTATCCCAGTCTCCCTCGGTCGAGGCCTCCAACTTTAGGACATGCATGCAGGAGCTGGCCTCCTGGATGAATAAGAACTGCCTAAAGCTAAATGGAGGCAAGACCGAGATGCTGGTGGTAGGGAGGAACAGGCTCAGCTGGACGGATGCCTGGTGGCCACCTTGTTTGGGCCCCACTCCGACTCCCTGTAAGGAGGCAAAGAACTTAGGGATTTGGGTGGATCCCGCCCTCTCCTATGAAGCTCATATACGGCGGCTGGTAAGGAAATGCTTTGGTGTGCTAAAAACATTGAACAAAACTTTGGATCTGCTCCCACTAGAGGCCAGGCAGACGATGACTCAGGCGCTCATCACGCCCCGCTTGGATTACGGGAACGTATTATATCTGGGAGCGTCTGAAAAGATCCTAGGCCGCCTACAAGTTCTACAAAACGCCGCAGCTAGGCTAGTGTTGTGAATCTACCTAGAAGAGCGCTGGCTAAACCCACTCTGGTAGCCCTTCACTGGCTTCCTGTTAAGAAACGAATCCTGTTTAAATCCCTTCTCATATGCCATCGTATTCTCTGGCATAAGGCTCCTTCCTATCTAGGAGACATGGTTACCAGATACGTACCAGGCAGGGCGATGAGATCTGTAGGGTCAGGTCAGCTAGTTATCCCCAGGTTTCAGAAAGCCAGGATGGGTGGTCGCTCCTTCAGGGTCTTAGCCGCACAAAGCTGGAACAATCTCCCGACATCCCTTAGGCTGGAGTGTTCTGAGTCCAGGTTTAGGAATCTTCTCAAAACACACTTGTTCTCCATGTAATGTCAAGTAGAAATTGAGGGTGGTTTTGTTTCTGAACTGCGGGTAGGCCATTGCTTCTCCACAGCGCGGGGACACGCCGGGATGGCGTTACCAGGCGCTCTATAAGCTTCTTTATTATAATTATTATTATAATTGTTGCAGGGGGATCCAATTTTAGGGGTGGGGGAATGGGGTATGTTAGGAAGTATATATTTAGTGAGGCTTAGTTTTGTTCGGCACAGTTCAAGGGTATGTATTTGTAAGGCGCACCTATTTCCAATAAAGCGGCCTTTTGCACACCAACAAGCTGGTCTGTTGTATGTCTGCCCCTCCCCACCCCAGTATGGGCCCAATAGGGCTTTGGGAGGGGCGGCCGTCCAGCGGAAGGCCTGGCCCTCTCGGGGGATTTTGGTCCGGGGGAAGGGCAGCCAGCACCTCAGTTGGGCTGGTTGGACTTTGTGGGCTCCTTTTGGGCTGGTTGGGCTGGTCTTGGGCTATCTGGGCAGTCAGCACCTCAGTCGGGCTGGTTGGACCTTGTGGGCTCCTTTTGGGCTGGTTGGGCTGGTCTTGGGCTACCTTTGGGCTAGTAGCTTATTTAGCCAGACATTTTGGTAAACTACCCACCATTTTGGTGGTAGTGACCCAGCAGCCGGCTGTAGGTGCCCGGGGGGTTTATCTGTTTCCCACCCGCCCTTTGTTTCTTTTAGTGGGGGGTGGTTACTGGGTTGTAGGATTGTGTAGGATGGGGGGTTTTATGAGTTGGTATTATTGGGACCAGGTGCATTGGGAGTTCTACTGTATGGGGTTTTCGTCACTGGAACAGGTGCTGGTGTGTTTTGTCTGTAGTCCTTTGTGTTGGTGGTTTTTCCTAAAAGTGCAGGGGGGAGTTATGAGGTTTGGGTTTACAGTTGGGTAGATATAAAGAAGTTATATAGTTAGGTAGGTAGGAAAGTTGCAAATTGCAAGTTTATAATTGTTGCAGGGGGGATCCAATTTTAGGGGTGGGGGAGTGGGGTATGTTAGGAAGTATATATTTAGTGAGGCTTAGTTTTGTTTGGCACAGGTCAAGGGTATGTATTTGTAAGGTGCACCTGTTTCCAATAAAGCGGACTTTTGCACACCAACAAGCTGGTCTGTGGTATGTCTGCCCCTCCCCGCCCCAGTATGGGCCCAATACCTGGTGTACACTATACAGCAGGGTACCCTAAAGTCGGTACTGGAAGGCTGGATTCATACCAGATTTTTAAGATAACTCCATTTATCTGAATGTGGATATGCTGAAACTCTGGTATGGATTCGGCCCTCCAGGACCGACTTTGGAGAACCCTGCTGTACCGTACAAAAGTGTTGCTACAATAGGTGTATCTGTTTGCTGTGCATCTTACACATATGTACTCAAAGGAGTATCCCAACTACAAAAATGACCAGAAATATATCTGATCAAGAGCTATAAAACCTACGGTCAATGGTCAGATTAATTCCACTTCTTGGTGGAGGAGAGGTATGGCAGTCTGATGCATCAGGACATGAATACACTTGTTTTACAACCGTGAGAGAAAATTAATTAGTAGATTTACTGTTTCTTTTCTTCCAACATGTTAGTGGTACACATCTTGTATTTCCTGAAGATGACTACAGCGAGAAAGGTATCAAGAAATGATCAACAATATATTACACAATGTAAATCGATGAGTTTGTATTGGGGAACATGAGGAAACATCTCTGGCTCTGCTGTGAGAAATCTTGATGCATTTGCACAAAATGTTAAAGAAATCCACTAAATCCAATTCTTTGAATTGTGCACTTAAAGTTGCATTTCTTTTCTGAGAAAAGTATAAAATTTAAAACAAATGTAAACTTTTCATGTTGAAGTTCTCGCGGTGGAAATTTACCTTATTACCGATATTGGTGGAAATTATATTGGACAGGCTTTGGTAGGTTCAAAAAATATTTAATTGATGTACGATTCCATTTACTTGAGCAATAATTTTTTTGTCAAATGCAGCACGCCTCTGGCATTACAACTTCAGGCAAATTGAAATCAAACTACCAGAACTTTCTTTTAACAAAAATTGCATTCTTGGACCAATGCATTTCACAGTGGTTTGTGAAATGAGATCGCAGAATTTATGGCTTAGGTGCAAAGTTGCATAGAATTGTATTCCAATATAAAATGCGCCTGGCATATAATTCAGTTGCCACAGGTGATCATGTCCTTACGGCTGTGATTCATAAACATTTCCTGTACCAACATGGCAAATCTTGAATGTGTTCTTGGATATATACATGCACCCAGAAATAACTTGCCTTGGTTGCAAGTCCAAAGCAAGGACTTTCTTATGTAAAAGGCACATGTGAAAAAATTTATTGTATTTTTCCTTGTAGGTGTAGATCTTCATAATAGTGGAGGAACTGTTCTCTGTCAGGAAATGAAAATAAGCATGAGCAAAATGAGATATTGGCTTTGTCAATGTTATTTTGGCCATGTTCTAAAGCAGGGCAACAGAGATAAGGGTGGAGGCAAGTCAACACAGACAATGTGAGGGAGGGTGGGGGTAAGTCAACACGGACAATGGGGGGGAAGGGTGATGGCTAGCCAACACAAACAATGGGAGGGAGGATGATGGCATGCCAGCACGGACAATGGGTAGGGAGGGCGGGGTAAGCCAACAAGAACAATGGGAGGGCAGGTGGGAGCAAGCCTGCATGGACAATGGGAGGGTGGTAGGGGCAAGCAAACACAGACAACAGGAGAAAAGGTGGGGGCAATCCAACACAGACAATGGAACGGAGGGTGATAGCTAGCCAACACAGACAATGGTAGGGAAGATGTGGCAAGCCAACATGGACAATGGGTGCGGAGGGCGTGGGGATGCGAACATGGACAATGGGAGCGCAGGTTGGAACAAGCCTACGTGGATAAAGGTAGGGTGGTGGCAAGCCAACAAAGGCAAAAGGAAGAAGGGTGGGGCCAAGCCAACACAGACAATTGGTATGGAGTTTGGGGGTAAGCCAACACAGACAATGGAAGGCAGGGTCAGACTAGCCTATACAGCAATCAGGCAGCGCTCAATGGGCTGGTCTTACAGATCAGTGTCTGGGACAGTTTTTAGCAGTTATAAGCCAATTTTATGGCCTGTCGAGCTGGTTTTTACTGTTCAAATTACCACTTTTGTCAGCTGACTATTTTGCTAATACGGGCCACTTTTATTTTAGTGTCCGGGACTAATATTTAACCCAGTCTGACCCTGATGGGAAGAAGGGTCAGGACAAGCCAACATGGACAACTGTAAGCCAAGGCAGTAATGGAAGGGAGTATTAGAGCAGGGGTCTCCAACCTTTTCTGTAATGAAGTAAGTAAGTAATACATTTATTGTTTTTGATTAATTAAAACCATTACAAAAATACACTCTAATAAAAAAAATGTTGGTTAGTTAGTCTTTTCAGTCAGTGCTCTTTTATAATTCTGATATATTATAAAAATGCAGGAATGTTCGAGTAGAGCTGAGCCCCCGGAGTCTGTGCAGAGATTAGAGTTCGGGAAGGTTTAAGTTTTTGTTGTTTGCCTTGCTTGGATGCTACCAGTTTCAAGAACTTGACTAGCTTCCCATTTAACTGCAGGTCACTTGGGTTACAGCTGGCAAGCACTGCTTGTCTCCGGGTCCATATGCCTCGTTCATTAAAGTGTCTTTTTAGGAGATCTGCCCTTTCCTCTTTTAGCTTAATGCAGGAGCATATTAAATGTTCGAAATCTTGGTTTCCAACTCCGCATAGCCTGCATAATTTCCCGCAATTCTCTCTCAGCCATGGTGGAAGATGTGGTATAGCTGGAAGGATTCCTAACCTGTATTTTAAAAAGGATTCTTTTGACTTCCTGGAATACCCCAAATCGAAGTATGCCTGTGGCCAAATAGTTTGTAGCTGCTCAGAGTCATCCATGCATGGCTCCTATGTAATAAGGTGGCATTATCTTCTATGAAGGAAAGTCTCTTGATAACCTTATTTACATTATCCTTAAAGCGCGAGTGCGTTGTTGGAATTTCCCATAAATCGTATAATTCCTCCAAGTAGGCTTTGGCTGGTGAGATGGATGTATTACACAGCTCCTGCCAGAGCTGGTGGTTCAGTGTGTTCCTGGGCACTTTCTTGATTTTGTGCCAGCACTTGATGTATGAGCCTCGCCGTGCAAGCAGTTGCTTTGTTAGTCCAAACTCACATCGGATCTGTGCTGGAGAGGTATATGATGGGAGGTTTAGCATAACTCTGTATGCCTTTGCCAATGTGGTATCCAGCAGTAAGGCATCCCTCCTCTCAACACTTCGCTGCCATAGGCGATTGGCGGTGGAATTTTTGCTTGCGTAAACACGTAGCAGTGGTGAAAAAAATGGTCCAGTCAGTTTTGTTTTAGGTTGTCTTAGCGTTGTCGCGATCATCATCCCTTTCCTTTTTATGTCCTCAAGCTGTTTCACAAATTGGCCACCATTGTCAATTTTGACACCTAAGTATGTATACTCGGTGGTATTCATAATTTGAGTTTTGCCCAGGGACCATGCATGAGACCGTTTTTTCCCATTGATTGTCAGGGTTTTAGTTTTGTTGATGTTAACTTCCAGGCAATTTGTGGCTGCATGTTGAAGCAATGCGTTAAGCAGCCATTGCAGTCCTACTTGAGTATGGCTTGCTAAAACATCGTCGTCCGCATATGTCATACTGGAGATGGCTTCTCCCCCTAATCGAGGGGCATGCTTGTTGCAGGTACTTAGGGCTGATGTCTGCTGTATAAAGATTAAAAAGAATTGGTACGAGCACACAACCCTGTTCAAGACCTTTGGTTTGTTAATATGCGCCTCGAAAGGTGGGAGCCGTTGCCTAGCTTAACCTGTAGTCATGTGTTGGAGTGTAATTGTGTTAGCAGATTCCCCAGAGAGCCAATTTCCTCCACAGGTTAGCTCGGTTGAAGTTGTCGAACGTCGCTTTAAAATCCACAAAGCAGAAATGCAGAGTTAGTTTGGTTTATTTTGCCTTGTCAATAGGACCCGGATCCCCCAGCATGCTCCTCGCTCCCTCCAGATACCCTGATAACCCACATTAGAATCATCGACAGATTTGCGTGGGTGTAAAACGGCCATGTTTAATAATTGACATTTCATAAACATGACAAGACATTTCAAATTCATTATTTACAGTTATCAACACAATTTTATTATTGACTTTCCATATCTTCTTCAGCAAGATTCTAATCCTCCAGCACTAAGGGGCCTTCCAGCTCGCATCCTCCCTGCCGAGCATCCACGCAAGGTGCAACGCACCTGCGCCCATGAGGAGTGGGCCCCAAACCTCTGATCCTTGTCCGCCCTCATCAGGGGCCCGCCCTCAGACCACCAGGCTGCCCAGGGAGCCAGGAGGCTCGTAACCTGTCGCCCTAGCCTCCCCAGCCGGGGCCATATTTTACAGCGAGGAGAGCTTACCGTCTCCCCCCTCAGTGCTGGCCTAGGGAGTACTCGAGGCGGACTCCCGTCCATTCCGTCGGTCAATTTTACTGTTCCAAGGTCTTTCTACCGCCACAAAGGTGACCAGGGCCCACAGGTCCGTCATCTTTCCCACCAGCGCTCTGAATGAAAGACCCCCATTCTCTAACCCGGGTATCCGTGCAAATGCATGCTAACTGCACTCCATCTTTGAGATACATCACCTTACTGGAGACCATTCGGTGTGGAATGTGACACGAGCGGCCCTTCGCTGAGCCCAATCCGGCCCATTCCCCCTTAAGCCAGCCTCACCGAGACATTCCAGGCTCTTGGCCGTGCTCCGGGCCCATCCTTCTGATACCTCACCTCACCAAACTAATTCGGTGCGGAATGTGACACCAGCGGCCCTTCACTGAGCGCGACCTGGCCCATTCCCCCTTGGACTGCTTCACCAAGACATTCCAGGCTACTGGCCCCGCTCCGGGGCCCTCCGCCCTGTGTGGTATCGTGCCTGATCATGCCATTCCTGCCAAGGAAAAGACCCTCCCCGGACAGGCAAACTCAGTTAGCAGCGCCTCTTTGACCGCCAAGCTCTCCAGTACCCCTTCCACCTTGACGGGGCACACTAATGAACAGGAGAGAAATAGAAAAGTCAGGCACAGACATGTCGAAATTGCCAGCATCGCTTAACAGTCACCCAGGCTTGATATTAGGGCAAAACAAATTGACTACCAGTATCCCAATTTACTCACGGTTTCGGGTGCCATAATTTGCTTAACACATATAAAATAAATACCATGCTAACATAGGTGAGAAATACTCAACCAGTGCTACTGAAACACGCCTCCCCCGGAGTACCTAACCTAAGCACGGTACGTGGGCATGAGTAAGTGAAGAGTAGCTTGGGTTTAGTAATTCCCTGCCAGGAGACTATCCAGGAATTCTCTACGGGTTTAATCAGCTCAATCCCTTTGGCTTTAGAATGAGGGAGGTCTTGTATCTGTCTTGCGGAACTTGATTCCCAGGATAGATCTGAGCATATTTACACTATGAGGGCCTCAATAACGTCGTATACGGACTCAATTCCAAAAAACTCCCTGGTATCCTATATAAATTAGCCTGCCGGCGAGGGGATGCCCCGTGCTGCAGAAGGCAGGTTTCTCTATTCTCTGGACTTAGTAGAAGTAGCCCTGCTGCTTATATTTGTCTAAAGTGGTGCCAATCCTGATTAGTTAGAAAGGTCACCACGTTAAGCACCAAACCTTCAGGCTTAACTGGAAGTGACTTTCTGAACCTAACAAGTGATACGCGTGGATTTACAGGAAGCAAGCAACTTATGGTCTGTTTTTGCTATTTCTAGCATCTCCTTTGTTATCAATATTATCGGTTTATTTCCTCTTACTAAATTTGAAAAAACAAGGAGTTTCGCAAACAACTGTGTTCATCAGAGCAGGCTGGCAAGAGGCGTCAGAGAGCCAACATTTATTTCACAGGATGGTGGGGCCGATGCCATGTGGCAAAGAAGGGTGTCTGGCATACATAGGACTCCTTTCACTCTGCAGATACAAATGAGAAAATGTTACACTAATTGTAAAAATCCCTCAGCCAGCTATTGCCCAACAAGAGCCAAAAACCCCAAATAAGATGCAACACAGAATAGCTCATCAACCAACTACTGATAATGAAATGTAGGTGTAGAGCTCTCAAGCAATCCTAGAGCGAGGGACAACCGCTAACTGACCGGATAATTTACAGGGTTCACACATATAGCAAAATGTCTGTTCAAACCCATGCACAGAGGGCTCACCTTTCATTGGCAGTGAGTATCCATAATTCTGGGATGGTGCAGTGACATCATATATCCTGTGAGTCCTATGCCCTCTTGCCCCGCCCCTAGCCACTCAATAGCTACCGTTAGTGCAGAGCAATGGACCCAGCAGAAAGAAAACCAGCCTCATAAAGTCATCACATTGACTAACTTCCTTATGCTTTGCTTTCCTCTGAAGTTCCACCAACACTCAAGTCACCTCTCTTTCAAGAGACCTGATACTGACCTTCGAGAATCCTTCCAATTATAGACTTATCTCGGGCCTCCTTTAAATCTCAAGGGTTTTGGAAATGGTATCCAGTGTACAGCTTTCAACACTTACGGTAAAAGCTGGAGACCTAAAGTGATTATAAGATTGATACAAAATGTGGTGAGATTTGCCGTGGCCCTGTGCACTTGCTTCCATGGACGAAATTAGACCACGATGCTGCAGCGACGCACGCGTGTCAGCCTTCTCCGTGGCACCTCATTCATGACCGCCTCGGGGAGTGTCAAAATGCAGCTCGCTCCCAATCTAGAAACCCTGCCCTGGACCCATCGTGTGATCTTGGGTGAAACAGGCCAGCAGCCGCACTCGGGAGAAGGGGCGCCGCTGTTCACTCGTGAAGGACGGAGATCCCCGCACCCGGTCCCTCTCAGCCCGCCCACGTCACCCAGGAAGTAGCCCGCGAGCCCGGGGGCCCTGCCGGCAGCCACCGACCACCGAAGCAGACCCGGAACCCTCACTTGCATGCAGACAATCAACGGGTGCCCAGGCCCCACGAGCACACCCGACTCCCTACCTGGCGAGATGGACGGCCTTCGACCTCGACGCGCTTCTCCTCATCGCCTCTGTCCACGGACTCGGTTGTGCTGTATCGCCACCACACGAGGATCCTCCGACCTCCGCCCCAATTTAAACTCATTACAACTAAAATGGAGGGAAGTTAAAACTAAAAAGGGGTCGGGAAGTGGGGGACGCTTCTGCGAACCCGCAACCGGTCCGCTGCAGCAGAGGACGAAGAGACTGGGGTCCCTCCCTCAGGAACCTAAATAGGTCCCCAGTCTCTGCCCTCTGCCCCACCGGAAACGCGTCACCAATGCTCCGGAAGTACTAAGTAGCCAGTCGCCCCATGGGCTGACCGGCCGCCACTAAGACTTAACGAGGAGGGGGCGAGGGCCGAGGGGCCGGGTCCTAAGTGCGCGCTCCTGGATGCTCGCGCTTGTCATAAGTAGTAACATCGCTAATACGTTTGTTGTTGTACCGATCTCTCTGAAAAACCCTGTCTGACAAGGGGGAAATATGTTATGCTCTGATGCCCATTCTTGTAGCTCAACCTTTTCTATAATGAGAGCTACTTAGGTTCAATGAAAACAACCTGAGGTACTAATATTAGCCATGTAAAAGTAACCATCCCATCCAAAGTTGTCAGCAGTGATTACATCAGTGTATTAGGCAGCATTTGAGCAGCAAAGGAAAAAAGGCTTTCACAAATTGAATCAAAATATTACATGGATAATACATAAAAGCCATAGCTGCAATCCACCTGGCATCAAGAAAAAATATAAGTAAGACATTTCTCCAAATCAAATAATATCTTTAAATATATTTTTAAAATTCAACCATTATTTTCCAATCATCAGTTCACGAGTTCTGAAAAGACACACATTTTCGTCTTGAAAACATTCTTTTTAATCTTGGTATACATATAATATTTAAACTTAGCAAAAGCTTGTATATTAGTAGGCTGGGCTGCACACAGGAGAGCTACTCACAGGTAGCTGAAGAGCTACTGGTAGCTCACAAGCTACTCGGAGACACCTGGTTTAGAGCAATCCAGCGCTGATATCAACACAACATGGCTGGGAGGGAGTATGGTTAAAGACATCACAGATAACGGGAGGCAGGGTGGGGTGAAGCCCACACAAACAAGAGTGTGGGTAAGCCAGCATGGACATGGGTGGAGGCAAGTCAACTGGAGGGAGTGTGAGGGCAAGCAAACACGGATAACGGGAGGATGGTGCGGACTATCCATCACGATGCACAGTAGGACAATGCAAAATGGACAATAGGAGGGAGGGTGGGCCTCTCCAATATGGAAAACAGACGGAGGGTGGCTGGGGCAAGCCAACACGGACAACGGAAGGAAGGGTGTAAGCAAGTGAGAGTGACAATAAAGACAGCTAATGGTAAGCAATGGGCAGTCTCTAAGCCAGCTGCAAAAAAACTAAAGTTCTCGAAGAGACATCACAATGGCTTGCCATGTGTCCAATTTCAAAGCTTGACTATACCATTGAAATGGGACAATCATTGTATTCATTTTTACAATCCACCAACATCCTTCTTGTGTTGTTATACCATGTGGGTGTAAAACTCATTGCCTTTTCACATTGTTAGATATTGTAGGTAGATACGATTTTGCAAGTGCAAATAAGTTGATTTGTCAACAACCATTTTTTCCAGCCTCTTCCCTTCTTAGCACCCACAATTGGACAATGCCTACTTTGCGCTGAGGCAGCGTAAGTTACTCATGTGCAGTACACGTTTTTAGAGATTTAACTCAAACTTTTTTACTGCATACATTCAAATTTTCTGCACATTTTATGTGAACAAATCCATTTGGGTGCATGCAATTATTTTTGGATTATCATCTTAAATATGCTTTTTTTTTCATTTCAAAAGATTTTATTATTTTGAAGGAGCACATAAGGAAATAAGGTACAGACATTAGTGATACCATTGAAATCAGATAACTACAATCAACAGATGAGGCTCAGAAAATAATTAGCTGGAGGCATATTTCTAATATACTAGGTCTACTGAAGTCAGATACAAAATCAATTAAAGGAGAAAAAAGAATATTCAGCAGACATAACTATCAAAAGTAACACTATCAGATAAAAAATTAGGGGAAAAAGGGAAGGAGAAGAGAAGATAGAAAAGAGGAAAAAAGTAGAGAAAGGAAGAAAGAAATGAGAGCAAGAGAAAGAGAAAAAGGACTTCCAAAGAACCTCCCTAAAAAAGGAAAACACCATTTAATCAGACATATCAAAGGGAAATTGAGCAACCAACCCTTTCGAGACTGAATCCATGTACGAATCCAAGGCAAACCAAACACCCCCAGATATGGAAGGAGAAAGATGAGCATGATCAACTGAAGTATGAGCACTCCGTAAAAAGGAAACCCAAGCCCACCAAGTATGATAAGAGATTGAGGAAAAAGATTTCCATTCCATGAGAATGACTTTCACTGCAACAGTTAACAACAGGTCTAACAATTTCAGTTCCATGGAGTCCAAAGGGAGAGGGACCGGGGAAGCTAATGGACCTAAAAGAATTAATGGAAAAGAAAGTTGGAACTGAATACCAAAAATAAGCATAAGATGTTTGTGTATTAGATCCCAAAAGGGTTGGAGAAGAAAGCAACCAAAGAACATATGCTGGAAATCACCAGGTAACAAACTGCAACTCCAACACAAGTTATCCTCTTTAAGATTCAGCGAATGCAAGCGAGTAGGAGTCCAGTGAAGGAGATTCATAGAGAAAAATTTAGATTGCATTAGTGAAGGGGCAATTTTATTACGAAGAGAGAGCTTACCAATAAGCTTACCAGGAGAGATATGGTTCGTAACACTATGATCAAAATGATGCAACCATTTCCGTTGAGCAACAGTTGGGGTAGGTAATAAAGAAGATGATAAGAATTTATAAATTTTGGAGGCTACATGTCCAGACCGTACCCATAGTTGAAAGAGGGTGATTGTGGGGGAAGAAGCAAGTGCCACTTTAAGTTTAAGGAAGGTATAAAAATCCAAGTTAGTTAAAGAAAATTGGTTCGCTAAGGAAGAAAAAGGTAATGGTTGATCATCAGCGTCATAGAGATGTTTAACAAGCGATATCCCTTTGTTAGCCCAATAAGACACCAGAGAAGGATCGATATTGATTTTGATTCTAGAATTCCGCCAAATAGACGACCATCTAGATTTATGCAATGGAACCGCAACCTTCTTATCAATCTTTCGGATCGCAGCAATAGTATCTATAATAATGGAGCGGGAGAAAGGGATAAAAAGGGTGTTCGTAGTTATAAAGGAAGCAGTCGGCAAAGGGGAGGCCAGAGTTTGTTCTATTAACAGCCAAGATGGAACATGGTCAGAAGGGGAAGAAAACCAGAAAGCGCCTTGAGATGCCAAAAAGGCAATTTGGTACTTCTCCCAGTCAGGAAGATAACATCCTCCCATGTCACAAGGTTGACGTAAGGATGTATAGGCAATCCGAGCCCTTTTATCATTCCATAAGAATTTAGAAGTAAGAACATCAATGTCATGAAAGAAGGAAGCAGAAAGTTTAACCGGAAGCATAGAGGAAACAAAATTAATAATAGTGGTAATCATCATCTTAAGCGTTTGCAGGCGACCCCACCAAGAAATGTGTTTCGGAGACCAGGTTTCCAAAAGACGCCGCACCTTAAGAATGGTTTGAGATTCATTATAAGAGACGGTAGCAGAAAGGGAAGAACAAAAATAAATACCCAAATATTTTAATTGTTTAGATTGCCACTTAAAGCCAGCAGGGCCCATATGGTGAGAGAAACAGTACGCATTCAAAGGGAACATCTCAGTCTTATCCCTATTCAAGGTGTATCCAGAAACCTTTGAAACCTTTGAAAAGAGAGAAATCGTGTCAGAAATAGCAGGGATGGCCAATGCAATGTCATCAGAGAAAATAAGGACATCATCTGCGTAAGCAGCTGTTTTTAGACAGTGAGAACCAAAAGAAAAACCTTTAATATCTGGGTGGAGGTCAATCAGTCTGAGAAGAGGATCAATGGATAATAAAAATAAAAGAGGGGATAGGGGACAGCCCTGTCTAGTACCTTGGCGAAGGGTAAAAAAGGATGATGTAGCACCATTAACTCTGATGTTAGCTCTAGGGCGAGAATAAAGAGACATAATCATCTGAATGAAGGAGTCCCCAAGATTATGAGCACATAAAATAGCACGCAGGAAAGGCCAAGAAACCTTATCAAAGGCCTTCTCAGCATCGAGTGCCAAGGCCGCGGCTGGAAGCTGAGAACGTTTAGCTGAACCGAGAATGTGACAGAATGTTCGAATATTGTCACGTGCCAGCCGACCCTTTACAAATCCCGTTTGAGAGGGATGTATCAGTTGAGGAATAAAGGATTCTAAGCGCTTAGCTAAGATTTTCGCAAAAATCTTAGCTTCCATGTTGAGAAGAGATATAGGACGGAAATTTTTGGGGTCGGAATGATCCTTACCCTCTTTTGGAATCACTACAATTGTAGCATCAGCGGCAGAACCAGAGACAGAGCCATCCTTAATAAAAGCATCAAAGACGGATTGTAGTTTGGGAACAATTACAGGAAGAAAGGTTTTGTAAAACAGAATAGGGTAGCCATCTGGACCTGGGGCTTTCCCAGAACGAGTACCTTTAATTGCAGCAGTAATTACATCAGAAGTAATTGGGCGATTCAAAAAGGAACTATCCTCCACTGATACTGATTTTATTGGAATTGTTTTTAAAAATTCTTGACATTGCTCAAAAGATGCCTGATGAGAGGGAGTATATAATTTATTATAAAAATCCCGAAATACCTCAAGAATCTCCTCATTCTGAAATTTCTTATTACCCAAGTGGTCATTAATAGAAGAAATCCGGGAAGATTTACAAGAAGATTCCTGAAATTTTAATGTAGCCGCAAGAATCTTGCCAGCTCGATTTTTTAATAAGAGCGCCTTTGATTTTTGAGCTTGAAGTCCAATATGAGCTCTTCTGGTGACAATAGTATTATATGTATATTTTAATTGTTTAATGGATTGTAGACAGGATTTATCTTTAGATTGACGAAAAAGAGATTCTTGGCTTTTAATCTCCCCAGCTAAATCTGTTAGTTCCTTTTTAATAGCAGCATTTCTCCTTGACATACATTTAATGATCTGACCGCGGAAAGTACATTTAAAGGAATCCCAGAGCACCACTGGGGAAGCAACTGAGCCTTCATTTTCAAGGAAAAAAGATTCAATCCCCTTAGAAAACTCACAAACCTGGGAATCATCATACAAAATTTCCGTATTTAGTCTCCATGAACGAGATCTTGTCGTGGGAGCAAAGGACAACAAAGTGAAAGAAATCGCGGCATGATCTGAAATCAAAATAGGATGAATAAGAGGAGAGGAGGAAGATTGAAGAAGAGAGGAGTGTACCAAAAGATAGTCAATACGCGAGAAAGTAGAATGAGGGGAGGAGAAAAAGGAAAAATCACTACCAGTGGGATTAAAGAGACGCCAGACATCCTGAAGATGGAGGAGACAACACATATTAGTCATTTGTTTATGTGACTTTGGGGGGCGAAAATGAAAGGCTGAATTCCTATCTAGGATGGGATCCATTGGTAAATTAAAATCTCCTCCAACAATAAGATTACCAGAATGAGGAGTGTCATGCAATTTTTTGGTTACTGCTTTCCAAAACAGCGGATCGTCCTTATTAGGGGCATAAATATTCATGACAAAAAGATCAACATTACCATCAGACAACTTAGATAATAGCCAACGACCCTCCGTGTCCTGTTCAGAAGAGACAATAGGCAAACCAGACTTTTTAGAAATCAACGTAATGACCCCATTTCTTTTGCCACACGCGTCTGAACAAGCAACATCGGATACCCACTCCTTCCTCAGGAATAGAGCCTCCCTGACCGAGACCTTTGTTTCCTATAATAGTACGAGATCCGAAGAAAGAGATTTGCAATAGTCCAAAATTTTCGATCTTTTTACAGGGTGATTTAAACCCTTAACATTAAGGGATAATACATTCAAACCAGGCATGTTCTATGTAGGAGATAGAAAAGATAATACATAGATGATAATATATGAACAAACAGAATAGTGGCAATCCTCCAAACACAAAACAAAATCGTTAAAAAGGGAAAGTTCAAAAAAGAAGTCCAAGCAGAGAGAAAAGCGAAGAGAGAGGAGAAAAAAAGAGGACAAGATAGGGGAAAAAGAGAAAGCAAGAGAGAAGAGAGAAGAAGGGGAAGAAGAGCAAGGAAGGGAGGCCTGAAAAAGACCAAATTCATACTAGGGGGAACGTGAAAAGGGGGATCAAGGAAGCCGTTATGAGGAGAAATATATACAACATCATCAGCCCCAATAGAAATCATTCCTTGAAACCGATAATTGGCAGAAAAATATCTTGAAGAAGCATCAATAATAAAAAAACATATTATAGAAATAAACTAGCATGTAATTGCAAGAGAGAGTAGATATAAATAAAGAAGCTACAATAGAGGAATGAAAAAATACAATATAAATACAATAAATCAGTCATAGTTTAGAAAAAGCATGTAATAAGTGCTCTAAGTAACAGACAATGAATCGTTAGTGATAATAGATACTCTAAATAAGAATATAGTAAAATAGGCAAAAAGCTAACAGAAATTCATACAACAGCAATCACCATACTATACAAAACTTATTATCATTAATTAGAAAAAGAAGGAACCACATAAAACATAGGTTACTTCTAAACAGAACCATTGGAAAGTAGACCACCTTTTAAGTCTAGGAAGTAATAATGATATGTAGGGTTACTTATCGAGAAGAAGATAAAGTGCTATATAAATAAAAGAACGTGACCCAAGTAAAAAGAAACAAGCAATAACTACTAAACAAAGCAATTCATGAATCTATAGAACAACTAATGCAAGGAATTAATTCCTCTAGAAAATAGATAAACCCTAAGGAGAAGCAGGCTAAACCCTACTTAAATAACTGCTTATGGGCATATAAACCTAATTATAGGTAAGGTAAAAGAGAAGAAACATCTTACAAATAAGGCAAAATCCAGGAATTGAGACGTAAATACTCCAACATGGGAGATAGGTAAACAACAATGAAATATTTATCAGTGGATTATGAGCAACAGAAAGAGTAGTACTAACTGAGAGAAAGTAGGAAAAATCTAAAACTAGAGATATGAATGCAAACAAAAGAGCCCACGGAGAAGGATAGATGAAACAAGAAAAGTAAGAAGCAAGTCACACACAGAAAAAGAAGAGAGGAGAGGGAAGAACTTACAGAAAAAAGAAGGAATGAAGAGACGAAAAACAGGATCAAAAGAACCATACCAGGGCCGGACAGACAGGCCCACGAACAAGACAGGAAAAGAAGAGCAGGAATAGTGATGATATAAGAAAGCGACAATCTCCCAACTAGTGAGAGAAAGACAGAACGTAGAGATGAACAAAATAACAAACATCTACCCCATAAAAGGAGAAGGAAGAACAACAAGCAGAGAAAAGAAGGAAACAAAACCCAAAACTCCATTGGTAGAGCCACAAACAGACAGCACCAATATACCAGCAACAGAGGAACATAAAACCACCATACAGATCATAAGAGACAACTCAGTCAATAGATCTGAAAACAAAAGAGAGAGCAGAGGAGGTATAGGTATACACTTCAAGTGCCAGAAGCACCAGGATCAAGCGAAGCTGCCATTTGAAGCTCCATCTGCAGTTCCATCTGATTGTCCAAGAAAGAAGCTAGATCTGCGGGTTCATCGAAAATTCTGGAACGACCTTTGAAGGTAATACGAAATTTCGATGGACCAGAAAAGGAAAAGGGGATGTTCATCTCAGAAAGACGTTTCCGAAGATTAAGAAAGCCCTTCCTCCTTATCACTGTATCCCTGGCGAAGTCCTGAGAGATTGAAATTCGATGACCTTCCCAGGAAACAGCTTTAACCTTCCGCATGTGGACAAGAATCTGCTCCGTATGTTGATGACGCAGTGGTTTAAAAATTATCGCTCTTGGCTGTGTGGCAGATTTAGAACGAAAGGTGGGGACACAATGGGCCCTTTCTAATTCAAAGTCTCTCTGGAAGGAGATTTGTAGAGTAGAAGGAATCCATTGGTATAAAAAATCAATCATAGAAGAGGATGTTTTCTCTGCATCTTCCGGCAGACCAAAAATGCGCAGATTAGATCTGCGATTACGATCCTCCTGCTCAGTGAGATCCCTTCGCAATGCCGCCATTGAGCACTCCAAGTGGGTAAGAGACCTAGATTGCTTCTGCATATTATCCTCTGCACCACTGATACGTGTCTCTGTGGCCGAAACACGAATAGAGAGATCCTTGAAGTCATTTCTGATGGCAGACACCTCCACTTGCAGTAAATCTGTGTTAGTCTTTGTTGACTGCGCAATATCATGAACCTCATTGAGTCGCGTTAAAATTGCGTCAAGAGTGGTATTGGTGTCCGTTTGAGAAGACTCAGGCGTAGGAGACAATGATTTGAGTCTTTTAAGAGAGGCACCGGAATCTTTTGAATCTTTAGTAGTTGATGAACGGCCCATAGTTGCGGCCATGGACCAACAGCCACAGAGAAAAATATAAAGCCACTTGAGGTATAATAGAGGCAGGCAAAAAAGGTCAAAAGGAGTGTAGTCCCCACTAAAAGTAAAGGAATAGAGCGCACTGAAAGCAAATAAATCAAAATAGATAAAAAAGGCAGACTTATATGGCATGCACTCTCAGGAATTAATAATAGAACCTTCCAGAAAACAGCAGGCCAAAGCAGAGACACAAAGAATAGATGAAATGCAGCTCCGACTTCAAACTGCGGCACCAAGGTAATCCAAAACGTATGCAAGCATAAATAGCCACAAAATAACCAGCCAAGCAGCGCGAAGAAAAAGTGAGTAATAAAAAGTCAAAGAGTAACCAAATGTATTCAATAGCACCTGATATCTCGCTGAACTGGCAAGATTGTATCCATGTCGTCGTTTCTGAGGAGAAATGCCGAACTCCGTCACAAGCAGCTAAAATGGCGGCCGCCCGTAAAGATAACGAGCGTCACTTCAGCCTGTCAGAACTCACACAGCCGCAGCCGGAATCCGATGGAAATGCGCACAAACGGCTCTCGGCATATTCCCAAGACTGGGAGAGCTTTTGCGCTGAACAGGGGCACTTGGAAGCGGGTGAAAATCTCCAACGGACCTCAATCACCCTGGAGCTCAAGCGCAACTCGACATCACGCAGCGGTGCGCAAGCCACGCCCCCATCTTAAATATGCTTTAACAAAGAATCATGTGGCTAGCTTGGTCAGAAGAAGAGTCAATTTACAAAGAGTGTGCAGATTAATCAGGGGTAAAAAAGATTTGCTCGATGGGTGACCTCATGTTGCCAAGCATGGTTACTTTAAATTTAAAAGCGAGTAGGACTTTATTTGACGGAATTAAACGGAATATTATTTTGTAAGTAGTGGCTGGCGTTTTTATATTTAAAGTGAAGTGCAATTTATGGACCTTAGCCTTCAATTAGATTTTCACGGTTTCTCTGTTGATAGAGGTTTTACAAGGTGTTCTTTTTATGTAATTTGGTATTAATGCCTTTTTGTGCAATTTAGAGATTACTGTCGTTCACAAAGTGTTCATGTTGTTATCTCCTATTATAAGGATATCTTTTAGAAGCAAACGCATAAATACTCCCATCATAATAGTATGGAGAAAAGTATTGGATTTAGACGTTTGTCGATCATTAGAAGTCACCTCCAACAGCGTTAGCGATCAAATGTTTGGTTTGTGCATAACGTTCCATGCTGGGCTGATGAAACAAGGTTAAGTTAGTATACTGATATATATCTCTAGTGCAGTTCCAATAAATTTGCAATTTCAGTTTATTGGCAATAATTGGGTACCCTTCATGTACCTCAGATCAATCATTGGCCGATGTAAGAGCAGACATTTATGGAATTGCAAAATACAATCTTTTCACAACTCCACTGCAATGGGATATTGATTTTCACTGCTAGCAGTAACTGTGTAACAGCTGCTAAAAGAAAAAAAAAACGCTGAGCAGTTTCTTCATGTCACACAAACTACGTGCATTTAGAGGTGTATATATATATCTGCACAGATGCAGGCGGGCAACTAGAGCCAAATTTCGGGGGGGCTGGAAAATATTTCGGGGGGGGGGCTAATTCTTCCAACCACGGACTGCGTGGCTGTAAGAATCAATCAATCAATCAATCAGAGCATTTGTATAGCGCACTACTCACCCGGAGGGTCTCAAGGCGCCGGGGGGGGGGGTCCGCTACTGCTCGAACAGCCAGGTCTTGAGCTGCTTCCTGAAGGCGAGGTGGTCCTGGGTCAGGCGGAGGTGGGTCGGAAGGGAGTTCCAAGTCTTGGCGGCCAGGTAGGAGAAGGACCTTCCTCCTGTGGTGGCTCTTCGGATGCGGGGGACGGCGGCGAGGGCGTGGCTGGTCGATCGAAGCTGGCGCGTGGGAACGTAGAAGTTGAGGCGGCTGTTGAGGTATCCTGGTCCTTGGTTGTGTAGGGCTTTGTGTGCGTGGGTGAGGAGCCGGAAGGTGATTCTCTTGTTGACCGGGAGCCAGTGCAGGTCTCTCAGGTGTCCGGAGATGTGGCTGCAGCGGGGGATGTCCAGGATGAGTCGTGCTGAGGTGTTCTGGATCCGCTGGAGTCTCTTCTGGAGTTTGGCGGTGGTTCCGGCGTAGAGGGAGTTACCGTAGTCCAGACGGCTGGTGACGAGGGCCTGGGTGACCGTCTTCCTGGTCTCGGTGGGGATCCATCGGAAGATCTTGCGCAGCATTCGCAGGATGTTGAAGCACGACGAGGAGACGGCATTGACTTGTCTGGTCATGGAGAGGGTGGAGTCCAGGATGAAGCCCAGGTTGCGTGCGTGGTCAGTTGGTTTGGGTGCGCTGCCCAGGGCGGGGGGCCACCAGGAGTCGTCCCAGGCGGAGGGTGAGGATCCCAGGATGAGGACTTCCGTCTTGTCCGAGTTCAGTTTCAGGCGGCTGTTCGACATCCATTTGGCTACGTCTGTCATCCCCTCGTGCAGGTTGGCTCTGGCGGTGGCGGGGTCGTTAGTGAGGGAGAGGATCAGCTGGGTGTCGTCGGCGTAGGAGATGATGTTCAGGTTGTGCTGGCGTGCGATGTCTGCGAGGGGGCTCATGTAGACGTTGAAGAGAGTTGGGCTGAGCGAGGAGCCTTGAGGAACGCCGCAGATGACTTCGGTGGCCTCCAATCTGAACGGGGGGAGGCGGACTCTCTGTGTCATTCCGGCGAGGAAGGAGGTGATCCACTCCAGTGCCTTCTCCTGGATTCCGACGTTGCTGAGGCGCTGTACAAGGGTACGGTGGCAGACAGTGTCGAAGGCCGCGGAGAGGTCCAGGAGGATGAGGGCCGCTGTTTCTCCGTTGTCGAGCAGGGCTCGGATGTCATCTGTAGCTGCGATCAGGGCGGTCTCGGTGCTGTGGTTGGCCCGGAAGCCAGACTGCGAGAGGTCGAGGGAGCCGTTCGTCTCGAGGAAGGCGGCCAGTTGCTTGTTGACGGTCTTCTCGATGACTTTGGCCGGAAACGGGAGCAGCGAGATGGGGCGGTAGTTCTTGAGGTCGGTAGGGTCTGCTGATGGTTTCTTGAGTAGAGCGCTGAGTTCGGCGTGCTTCCAGCTCTCCGGGAAGGTGGCGATGTCGAAGGAGGTGTTGATGATGTCCCGCAGGTGGGGTGCGATGACAGCGTCGGCCTTGTTGAAGACGTGGTGAGGGCAGGGGTCTGTCGGAGATCCGGAGTGGATGGAGTTCATCGTGCGGATGGTGTCTTCGGTGCTGATCGGGGTCCAGGCGCGGAGGGTGGTGGTGGGGGGCGGTGGTTCGGTCGTGGCGTGCGTTGGTTGAGTGCTGAAGCTGTTGTGTATGTCCGCGATCTTGTTGTGGAAGTAGGAGGCGAGGGAGTTGCAGAGGTCTTCCGAAGGGGTGATGTCGTTGTTTCCGGCGTTGGGGTTGGAGAGCTCTTTCACGATGTTGAAGAGTTCCTTGCTGTTGTGTGCGTTGGTGTTCAGTCGTTCCTTGAATGCGGTTTTCTTGGTGGCGCGAACCAGCTGGTGGTGTTTTCGGGTGGCGAGCTTGAGGGCAGTCATGTTGTCCGGTGTTGGGTCTCTGCGCCAGGTTTTCTCGAGTGCTCTGCAGTTCTTCTTGGAGCTCTTGAGTTCGTCGTTAAACCATGGGGCTTTCTTGCTGCCGGGTCTGCTCGGCGGGGTCTTCAGCGGGGCGAGGTCGTCTGCGCAGTCGCTGATCCATTTCGTGAGGTTGGTGGCCGCTTGGCTGGGGTTCGTTGTGCTGGTGGGAGGGTTCTTGCTCAGGGAGGTAGTGAGCTGGTCTGCAGTGATCTTGTTCCAGCTTCTGCGGGGGGCCTGTTGCTGGTGATGGTGGAGCGTGGTCCTTCTGTAGCTGAAGTGGACGCAGCTGTGGTCCGTCCATTGGAGTCCCGTGGCGTGGCTGAAGGCGATGTTCTTGCTGGAAGAGAAGACCGGGTCAAGCGTGTGTCCAGCGTAGTGGGTGGGGGTGGTCACCAGTTGCTTGAGTCCGAGGTTGGCGAGGTTGTCCAGCAGGGTGGTGGTGTTGCGGTCGTTGTTGTTCTCCAGGTGGAAGTTGAGGTCCCCGAGGAGGATGTAGTCAGCGGAGAGGAGGGCGTGTGGGCTGATGAAGTTGGCGATGTCCTCGCTGAATTGTGTGCGTGGTCCCGGGGGTCTGTAGATGAGGGTGCCTCTGAGGGTGGTCTTGGGGTTGACGTGGATCTGGAAGTGCACGTGTTCGGCGGGTGCGAGGATGTCGTCGGTGTTGGTCGTGATGCGGATGGTGTTCCTGTGGATGATGGCGATGCCTCCTCCTGTCTGGTTGACGCGGTCCCTCCGGATGATCTTGTAGCCGTCCGGGATGGCGATGGCGATGTCGGGCGCTGAGGAGGCGTTCATCCAGGTTTCCGTGAGGAAGGCGACGTCTGGGTCTGTGGTGTCGAGCAGGTTCCAGAGCTCGACGGCGTGTCTGTGGACGGAGCGGGTGTTGAGCAGGATGCACTTCAGGTGGGTGCTGCTGGAGTTCGGCATGGTGGGTGCTGGTGTAGCGTGGGTCCGGTCGCAGGTGAACTTGCAGGAGTGGCAGCTGAAGGGTCCGTGGGTGCGTCTCGGTGTGGCTCGGTAGCAGCCCGGGGTTCGGCCGGTGTTGAGAGCGTTGAGTTCGGTGGAGTCGTAGGTTCGTCTGGTCGGCTTCCGGCGGGTGGGCTGGGGTCTGCGAGGGCCAGGGGTCCTGGCGTTGGGCGCGGGCCAGGCGCGGACGGGCGCAGACGGGCTTACCTTTGGCGCACCTTTGGCGCTCAATCGGTGCTCCCGCTGCGCGCGTCCGCTGCGCGGTCGCTCCGGGGGCGTCATAAGTAAGGAGCCGGTAGGGCGGGTCAGCTGGGTGGTGGGAGCGTGGGCGGCCAATGGGCGGTAGGGGGGCGGAGTCGGCGTGGTCAGTGGCGGGAAGGGGGACTGAGGACGGCTCGGCGGCGGCTCGGCGGCGGCTGGGGCGGCGGCGGGTAGCAGCGAGGCAGCAGGACAGCTTGTCAGGGCAGCACAGGTGGTCAGCGCGCAGGAGCAGCGAAGTGGGGGTGACCTCGCCTGGAGCAGGCTCAGGGGTGAACACACAACAAAACACACAACAAAACCCTAATTTACACGTAAATGGTCTTTTAAAGACCTGGGGCCTTATTTATGAAGGCCTTGCGCCGCCGGTGCGTCACTTTTTCCCATGTTAAAAATGACGCACTGGCGGCCCAAGGCCTTAATAAATCTGCCCCCTGTTAAGTACTCGGGTGCGGCTGCAATTAGACAGTCGCCAGCCCGTGAAGCTGTCTCTGCCGGGCTGACACACACAACGGGGGGAAGGGGAGGTGGGGGGCTTTGGGTGTTGCGCGCCTGCACAGAGGCCGTCGCTGCATTTGAAAGTATAATGAAGATTCTGCTGAAAAACACAAGATTTGTAATCATATATCAGGGATCATTTCTAGAGTGCCTGCAATCCACCGCACTTCAGAGTTTACAGTAAATCTATAAGTTTCACTGGTTGGAGGAGGTTCATATAGAACAGTAGAAAATGTGCTCTAGTACTTGATTTGTTGTATGTGTAACCAGGAGTCTTGAGCTCTGTAAGTGGATGTATTACTGCACACAAGTAAGGGGCTCCTGGCAATCCTGGTATCTCTCTCTGCTCCAGTTACCTTTCTCCTGAGCCAGGAGCTTAAAGAAACAGTAAATCATAGCACTAAATGTTGTATGAAACATGACCATTTACTATTGATTTTGTAACGTGGTATACAAAAACAATACATTGCTGTGAGTGACACAGGCCTAAAGAAGAGAAGAGAAAATTACACTGTAGATAGGGGCCTCATGCAGGTGCGTGACTATCATTGTATTGTATTGTAATTGCATTTATATAGCACTTAGTACCCCTGACGAGGCGTTGAAGTGCCTTTTTGGTGAGTAGAACGCTACTCCAGAACCCATAAAGGATTAATGGTGAATTCATATAGTGAAAATATGAAAGTTATTTGAGTGGTGGATATCTTAGTCAGTTATTTGGATTGAGAAGGATAGTGGAGGGATAGAAGAGGGAAAAATGTTTGCATTTATAAAGCGCTTGCTACCCTTGGTGCACTTTTTCGGTGAGTAGCACGGTACTTCAGAACACAGAAAGGATTAGTGGTGAATTAGTATAGTGAAAATATGAATGTATAGGTTAGTCAGATTATTTGGATTGAGAAGGATAGTGGAGGGATAGAGAAGGGAAAAAAGGTTTGCATTTATATAGCGCTTGCTACCCTTGATGGGAGACTGAAGTGTTTTTTCTGCGATTAGCACGCTAATCTGGAACCCCTACAGTGTTAGTGGTGAATTAGTATAGTGAAATATGAAAGTAATTTGAGTGGTGGATATGTTAGTCAGTTATTTGGATTGAGAAGGACAGCAAAGGTTAGTGCAGTACCCACAGGACCCAGGTGTCTCGGAGATCCACTACACTGTAATTATGGGTGTCTGTTACTACCCAGCCTGTAGACACCCATTTTCTGTTGTAAGACATATTGTGGTGTACCAAGAATAGAGAGGGGCTTGGAGCACACCAACTGCTTACCATTGGTTGGTTTTTCTGTCATTCTCGTTTGCCCGTTTTTTGTTTGTGTCCGAGCTTGACAATCTTGTGTTTGTCCCTCTCCTGGAGCATTGCCTGTTTACCATCTCTTTGATTGACCAGCATTTCTGCCTCCACTGCCTGAATTTCAAGCACTATTTTCTTTTGTGTTAAGTACTCCATGAGACTGGATGTGTTTTCATGCAGTCTGCCTTGTGTACTTCTTTCCTCCTGCCCTCTATGTTGCTATCCTCCAACCTACCTGGTGTTTCGTCTCCTTGCGTCCATGCCCTAGCTCTCTCCATCTTGCATACATGTGTCTTCTTTGTTCGGCATCCCCTGCCCTCTCCTCTGGTACTTCGGCGTCCTGTGTTGATTTGACATCTTCTCACCCCTACACATGTTGCTTCCGCTCCCCCTACCCACTTGTAAAAACTCAAAAAACATGCTTGCATGTTTTATTTTATTTTAAGTTACTGATCCAAGTCGGCGGCCAAATCAAATGCTTTGTTTAAACCTCTTAGCCATGCTCCACAGCATCAGCGATATACCACTGGCAACACCAATAGGTCCCGAAGGCGAGACCTATTGGCTTTGTCAAAGCTTGTTAGCATTAAAGCCAATGCACCCTCGCTTGAAATGACATGAACATTCCTGACATTTGCTTATTAGAGACATTTCTACAGACAACAGCGATTTCCAGAAACCCAAGAATCACGTTTACTGAGAACCCACTGATTTATTCCTAAATAATGAGGGCAGACTGAGATGTTGCCACTTCAACTGCACACAATAAATTGATCTTAATCACTTAGCGATTAGTAGCATGCAAAGTGTCACATTGTAGCGATATTTGTTTGTTGTTAGGGTACGTAGATGAAGTAAGAATCAAACGATTTGATGGCTGCTGCCCTCACACGGCACAAACGGAGAACTAAATCACGTGCATGGTTTTTTCTTTTTCGATTTTTTTTACTTTAATGAAGCGTTCGAGGAAAGAGACACTATGTCAGTCAGAGTTATATCAGGAGCGCAAAATAGCCCCAGCGATATAAATATGTAAAGAAAATCACATTTCAAACGTACACTTTCAAAAGAAATCTGCATTTTCTTCTGAAATTCGAAGCTTGTCTTGGAATATGCAATGGAAATTGCTATTTACAGTGGAATGTGTAAACCTGGAAGTATGCAGGCATTTAGATCTCTGGCTGAAGGTACTTTTAAGGTTTTTAGGCATTCACCTACGTTCTCAGTAGTTCGCCTGGAAAGTGAAAATTAACCTGGCTCCTATATCCCCAGTACGGAATTCTGCAGAGCAAAGATTTCTGAACGGGCGGAACGTACAGGTAGATTCATCAACATAAATTGCAATCGCAATAGTTGCGAAACAGCTATTGCGATAAAAATTCCATGAACCGCAATTCATGTAATGAAAAACAACCAAATTGCAAAATCGCAAAATATATTTTGCGACTTCGCAAATAAAATCGCAGTATCAAGGGGGAACCCCCTTTGCGATTCTGAAATAATGAGTTTCCATTCATTCTGCGATTTTATTTGCGAAATCGCAAAATAATCGCAAACCAAATGCATAAAAAATAGCAATTAGCGAAAAAGCTCAAAATCGCTATTTGCGAGGCGCAAGTTAAGGAGAACTCAAACCAGGTGGTAACCATAAAGTAAAAAACAAAAACAAATTCTAACTAGCTACAGGTGCGGGGCTGAACAAACACACTTAAGGAGACACAGTAGGAGCATGAAGACATTCACAATGCCAGGACTCTACATGGTGGTAAGGCGGCGAAGGCTCCAGGTTGCAGCCAGGAACACAAGCAGGATCCAGGAGCGAATTTTCCGGCAGCGGATCACACTCCTGGGCCAGACTGAGGAGGAAATCTACTCAAAGTACAGGCTGAATGGGGCAATGCTTATCAAGCTCATCCGGGACCTTGACCCCTGATGCAGCACCCAACGAGGAGGACCAATGCCGTGCCCACCCATGTCCAGGTCTTGTGCTGCCTGCACCTCCAAGCCTCCGGAAGCTTCCAGGGGATAGTTGCAGTTGTAGAGGGGATGTCCTAGAGCACACTGTCCCACTGCCTAAGGAGTTTCCTGGAGGCCATTCTGACCCGGCTAGACCATTACATTACATTCCCAACCACCCAACAGGACTTGAATGAAACCAAGCTACTATTTTACAACATTGCGCAATTCCCCCATGTAATTGGATGCATTAACTAAACCCACATCCACATCTGCCCACCCGATGAGACAGAATACATGTAGCGGAACCGCAAGTCCTACCACTCACTGAACATCCAGATGGTCTGCAACGCAAAGACAATCATCACCGACATAGTGGGACAATACCCGGGGAGCACGCATGATTCCTTCATATTCCGGCACAGCGGCATGCACACACGCCTGGCCAGGGGAGACTTTGGCGAAGGTCACCTTCTAGGTAAGTACACATGCCAACAAACAGTACATCGGAACCATGCAGCTGCGCTTAACAGGCACTCACCCTCTGCTCCTTTCATTCAAGTGACAGCGCCTACGGCCTCCGTGAGTACCTCCTCACCCCATACCTCAACCCTGCCACACCACAGCAACGGCATTACAATGCTGCACACATTCGAACTAGAAATTGCATTGAGCGGACATTTGGGCTTTTAAAGAGCTGATTCCGCATCCTACACAAGACTGGTGGGGCCCTCAAATACCAGCCTGAGGTCTGCTGCCGCATCGTGGCCGTGTGTGCAATACTCCACAATACTGCTACCAAGCGGAGGATACCTGTAGAGATCTCTGGCAGTGAGTCGGAAGGGAACAACCGCCCACCTGCACATGTGCATCATGCATGCGGGGAGAATCCTGCAGAAGGACACAGGCGCCGCAACCCAATCACAATTAACTGTTTCTAGTGCACCCATTCCCCTCACACAACACTGCACTCATGCATGACAAATGTAATAATGACATGATTCGGATTTACTTGTGACTATAAATTCTTATCGTTATTTTCACAATAATGTGGCTTTAATTTTTTTACAAATTACATGAGAACTGTATTTCCTCATACAGCCCCATGATAGAGAAGAGGGCGTGCTTGTCTAATCAGCATGGCCCTGCTAGTAGAGTTTATAGAGTCACTGGCGCCTCCGACCGGACGCACCCAGTAGCCTCTCCACGTCCTCCACGACACTATTGGCCCGTGATGCTGCAGTGGGCCTGGTGTTGCGGCGGCGTACGGTTACCAGCGGCAAGGACAGGCTGCTGTGACTCGAAGTGCCCTCACTGGCATCATCACCCCCACTTGCTTGGCCATGGCCAGACGCCTGCAGACTCTGCACAGCTGTTGTGACTTGTTCAAGGGCCCTGGCGACGTCCTGGCAGCATTGAACCATCTGTATCTGCATCGCAAGGGAGCGGCGCGAAAGTTGGGAGGTGGCATTTACGATGAGATGGTTGGATCTTGTGTATGCTGACAGGTGGGTCAGCAGCTGGCGGTGGCGGCGGCAGGTGATGTCCTGCTGGGACACCAGGATCTGGCTGTTCTCCCTGACAGCTGCGGTCATGACCTGCATGCTTTCTGTGAGCTGGCTCACGTTTCGCACTGTTTTGTTGAGCTGCAGGTGGATGGCTGCCAAGTGCCGTTCCTGCTTCTGGTGGACAGCAAGCAGGATGGCCATCTCCCTCGGTGTCCTCAGGGTTCTCCTCTATGTGGAGGGCCTCGCTGTCTGTGCTGAGTTGTTCAGACGCACCTGTGATGTAAATGGGTGCATGATTAATGATATGTATCTTGCACATGGGATGTTGCTACATGCATGCAGGCTTGCATTCCCTGACTGCCTTTAGGAATATCTTTCACTTGACAGGTCTGGTTGTGTGTGGCTATCCGGGAATTGTGGTCACACTACAGGTCCCACAATGCAATAGTGCATTTCAGGTGTGCATGGCCTGCATTACTGGGGTTATCAAATGGCTAGCTCTGGCGTCATGGGCATTGTTAGGGGACGGGGTCGCCGTCGCATGGCACTTACCTTGGGATTGTTGGGTGAGTCGGGAGGAGTCCAGCCGGGTAACCCCCACGCAGGCTGCAGGATTGAGGGTGTCCTCCACCAGGTCTTCGAGTGGAGTGTTGGGTGCAAATGTGGGGTCTCCTCCTCCGGTGGCAAGTTGTTCCCCCAGCCTCTCAGCGATGCGATCTTTGGCACACCCTCTGAGGTCGTACCACCTATTTTTGAGCTTGTCAATGGAGCGCTGGGTCACTCCAACTGAGTTCACCCTTGCGCGGATGCGCAGCCAAATGCGCCGCTTGTCGGCCTCAGGCACCCTCCGGGACTCCTTTCCAAACAGCCTGTCATGGTCCTTTGATACTCCCTCGATGAGGTACTCCAATTCCTGTTCAGAGAATTTTATTTTTCTCTTTCTGCCTGGTGCACTGCTCCCTGCTGCTTCCTGGGACATTTTAAGTTGTTGTTTGTGTCCTGGTGTGGTGCTGCAGGATGTCTGTTGTGGAGCTCTGGGCTGTGCTTCTTCCACTCTCAGGCTCTGTGTTCTGAATGAGGGAGGGAACTGCCTACTTCCTGGTTGTGATGTCATCATTGTGCTCGAAATGCGACTTCCCGTTTTTGCGATCTCGCAATTAGCGAGATCGCAATTTGCGATTTTGGTAATTGCGAGTTTGCAATTTTTACATGGAAAACGGGCGATTCTGCGAATTTTATGCGATTTGGCGAAAATCTCTATCGGCAATTGCGGCCGATTACGATTCGCTTTTTTTAGTTGCTTTTCTTGATGCATCCCATTCTGCGATTTCTAAATTGCGATTCATTTTTTTTCGCAATTTAGAATTCGCTGAATTTGGGCTTGATGCATCTGGGGGGTAGTCTCCTAAACAGAGCACTTTTTTTCGCATGGAAAACATTTATGGAGAAAGCTCTTCCACATACCCCATACAAATATAGGGTGAAAGCTAAACCAGCAAATTGGATCAGGTGTTTCTCTACCTGGTAATTTTAGTTCCAGAACACTGAATTACATACAGGTAGTATGGAAGAGTGGTATCCCGTCTACTCCGTCATAATCGTAAGTAATGTGCTGAACTCGTCCCTGTGTCATTTTCAAACACCAGGACACATTAAGCAGTGCCTGACGTTGTCTGCTTGCGATCTCCAACAATGTGCAGGCGAGGAGGGGGCTTTCTTATTTCAGACTCATCTAGGCCCATTACAAAGGCCGAAATTGAGGGGTCATCAGGCCTCTTTTGGCTTGGAGCGGTCGGGAGCCTCCAGCCAGGATGCAGATGCAGCAGAGGGAAAACACAGGCTCACACCTTGTTAGCACTTCACACATACTTAACTTTTCACTTCGATCTAAAAACAAACGAGTCAAAAACTTTTATCTTAGTGTCAGGATCACCTCCCCCTAAAAAGATACAATCTTTCTTTATTGGGAAACTTAAACTGGCAGTTAAGGAGACCTTTTCCTATGTAGGAGTTGTGTTTTTAGGTATCGACCTGCCATTGCGCTTGTGCATTGCAGCTGTCGAGACATGTAGAGGGCAACCAGCAAATCCTACCAAGAAGTTTTAGATTGCGGATTCTCCCCAATGCATGTGGGCCATTCAAGCGTGAAGCTTCGCCAGCGCGCGCTCGGCCTCACTTCTCACTCACACCCCATATGTTCGTTCCCTCCCACTCGCTCGCTCCCCTGCTCCCCCGCCCCCCCATCCGACTTGAAAGGAAGCCGCTCGCATACCACCATTTGTGCCTCGCATGCCTTTACTCCATTTTGTGTGTTCGGCTTCACTTGACCATGCACTCCAGTTCATACCTTTCCGCGAATTCCCCGTTCTTAATGCATTTTTATTTGAATTTTCATTATGTTTAGAACGGCCATGGGGTATGACTGCAGGTTTGATAAGACCCGGGGACTTGCTGCACCATCACACTCTCTCATGCTTCCCCGAGTACAATGTCTTTTAGTTTCTGTTTACGGTGGGTCTCCGTGTCTATCTGCATCATGACATGCTCTTCCTCTTCCACTATATTACATGTGCAGGCGAATGAATGTCTGAATACAGGCAAGAATTACATTTAGCCTGAAAGCATATGCAAACATGGACAATGCTGCTCCCCCTGCGCTCGTTTTATGAACTTTATTTAGTTTTTCTTTTAGCACTTCCACGGATCGCTGCCCCAGTCAGCTGCTTGGTAGGGGCGGGGAGGGCCAGCAGCGCAGACAGCCCTTTTCACATGGACATGCTGAGGGGCACACAGTTCTTAAATGCTCAAATGTTCAATGCTTAAATTTTAAATGTTTTTATAAGACCCTGAAGGCTGGTTTTTATTCACTAGACAGAGTTACTTTCTAAACTAGACAGAGTTACTGTGAAACCTACCCCCTCTCAACATCTGTGTGACTCACTTAATCAATTTTTTGCTGAAAAAATCATTATCATTAAGGCAAGCATTCCTAAACTCTTAGATCCTTTGCCCTACTTATGGTGTGAGCCTAACAGTGAGGTTTTGGACCATTTCCCTCCTGTCACTAAGGAAATATTCTACGGTCTTCTTAAGAAAATTGGTTCTGGTTCCCCTATGGACAGCTGTCCCCCCGTATTCTCCAGGAAGTTTTTTTACGTTGCCCAGACCCTCCCCTATCGCTTATCAACAACTCCCTTGCTCAAGGGATTGTTCCTGATCTCTTTAAGCTGGCCGAGGTTGTCCCTATTTTAAAAAAAAAAAACAGCTTAGACCCGTGGGTACCGGGCAACTACCGCCCCATTTTCCTGCTGCCCTACCTGAGTATGGTTATGGAAGCCCATGTTGCCAACAGCCTTAGCTCGTTTGTTGAACGGGCCTGCTATCTGGACCCCCACCAAGCAGGTTTTAGACCTGAACATTCCACCAAAATTGTTGTCTTATCAGTCTTGGACGAGCTACGGAAGGGAGCGGACCAGGGTACTACTCAGGCCCTGGTACTACTTGAACTGTTAGCTGCCTTTAACACGGTCGACCATCAGATTTTGATCGACCATGTCAATAGTGCCAGACTCCAGGGCCTATCACTAGGATGGATTACCTCCTTTCTCAGTAATCCGTTTCAATCTGTTTGCCTGGCTGGCTTCAGGGCAGAACAAACTAAATTGATGTGTGGGGTCCCACAGGGCTCCGCTCTATCACCTCTACTTTTTAATCTGTACATCCTTCCCTTGATTACTGCCTTGCGCAAGAGGAAGGTTGTGGTGTTCAACTATGCTGACGACCTTCAGCTGATCTTTAACATCGATCTATCCACCTCATCGATCTCCAATTTCCAATCTATAATGCTTTTCATCAGCAACTGGATGAATGTTAATCAACTCAAATTAAATCCAGACAAAAGAGAGCTGATTCTTACGGGCGGCGTGGCCAACCCGTGGAACTCGAACTTTTGGCCCATCTCACTAGGGAGCCCCCCTGCCCCGGCACTGTCAGTGAAAAGCTTGGGGATCATGATCAGTTGTGATCTTACCATGAAGGCCCAGGTCAGCTCGGTGGTTTCAGCATGCTTTTATCATGTGCGCAAAATTAGGAAAATCAGCAGGTTCCTTTCCACAGAAGCCGTGACCCAGGTGGTCCTTGCGCTGAACATCTCGCGTATCGATTACGCCAACTCCCTCTACGTGGGCATCCCTGCTTATCAAGCACTCCGCTTGCAACGTGCCCAGAATCAGGCGGCCAGACTCATTCTTGGACAGCCTGAGCATTCCCATGTAAAGCCTCTACTGAAAAGTCAAAAAAAAATTTTACAGTGTCCCCAAGGTAAAGAGTGACGATGGAAAAAGGTTCCTACGGGTTTGGGTACCCACTTCACAAATTCGGTTACTGGACACAACCACTAGGTATCACAATAAGTACTGTAAATGGTTAAACAACATCATACTATAATATCAGTATCAAAAATAATATCAATTTTATGTGTGACAGAAAAAAGCAATACAATAATATTTAAAAGATAAACATAAGTTTATTACACATTTCCAGGCAGTAAAAACGAAATTTTCATACAAAATAATAATACAAATACATCATGATATACAGAGAATTTAAAAATGTTCATGAGAACATGAGTCGACGCGGCGTTTCGGTTTAAAAAACCTTCCTCAGGACAGTTTCTCAAAGTATTCGTTGTGATGAGTATCTCAGCTATTCAATTTGAGGTCTGTTGTATTATAGACAGAGGTAGATGTGTCCTGTTTTTGGTCCACATACACAGATACTGAGGTCCCAATTATTCGGGATACGATAAAGTATACCTTTATCTCAAATATCAGGTCCGTTCAATTTTCACTGTATCGGAGGGGCCACCAGTAGATATGTGTGCACTAGTAGATACGCGTGCACAATGACATTCCTTGTGTAATCGCTGCAGCCGCGTGCTAAATATGCTTCATAGGCTAATTTCTGATGATCGCGATTACTAATGCATCTGGATAAAAAAAGCTGGCCTCCCTGCTCCTCCGTATACAGCATATGGGGGTTCTGTTGATTTCAGTGAACAGTGATGTTTATCTTTTAAATATTATTGTATTGCTTTTTTCTGTCACACATAAAATTGATATTATTTTTGATACTGATATTATAGTATGATGTTGTTTAACCATTTACAGTACTTATTGTGATACCTAGTGGTTGTGTCCAGTAACCGAATTTGTGAAGTAGGTACCCAAACCCATAGGAACCTTTTTCCATCGTCACTCTTTACCTTGGGGACACTGTAAAAAATGTTTTTGTCATTTCCCCTGGTCCCAGATCGTACCTTAGGGGGCCCCCTATAGTTTTTTCTACTGAAAAGTCTGCATTGGCTTCCTATTCTCCAACGCTGCCTGTTTAAACTGGGCTGTACCACCCATAAAGCCTTGTCAGGACGCGGCCCCGCTTTCATTGCCCTAAACATCCAGCGGTATCTTCAGGTCATCTTGAATGACGCTGCTCGTTTGATATTTGGAGTACCGAGACGAACCCACGCCTCTCCTCTTCTTCATAGGCTACATTGGCTCCCTATGAAACAAAGAGTTGAATTTAAGAGCATGTGTATCTGCCATAAAGCAATCCATGGACAGGCGCCAGCCTATATAAAAGAGAGGCTTGAAGTATATGAACCTAAGCGTGCCCTGCGATCCTCCGACTCTTTCCTGCTATCCTGTCCACGTTTTAAACTGACAACAAAAGGAGGCAGATCTTTCTCAGTTCAAGCCCCCACCATCTGGAACAAGCTACCGGAGGTGCTCCGCAGAGAATCCAACCTTCTCCACTTTAGGAAAACCTTGAAAACTTTACTCTTCAGAGACGCGTTTACATCCCCGTAGTTAGGTTGCTATTTCCAAATCTCATCTTGTTTCTTGTTTCTGGACTCGGTCAAAAGCGCTTTGAGACCTGTCGGTGAGTTGGCGCGATACAAAACCCAGTACAAATTACAAATTACAAATCTTCCATCTCGCGATCTGCGCTCCTCTAATAAGAACCTTCTGGTGTCCCACTCCTTTAAACGGAAGAAACACGGTGGACTCAGATATACGACCTTGGCCCCTCAATTTTGGAACACTCTTCCCCCAAACCTGGGCATGACGGACTCGTATACCCAATTCAGGAAATTACTCAAAACCTGCCTTTTCTCCCACGCATATGACTGATACTCACTCTCTGCTTAGCACGGCGTTCGGTCCTGTTCATAGCGCCAAGAAACCGTCTGGTGAACGTGCGCTCAAGAAATACAGTTTAACATAACATAACATAACATAACATACCAAACCCTTTTTTAGCTGTTTTTTAATTAACTTGGTAATGGGGTATGTGCAGCACCTTATCTGATCCTTATTGCCTTTATTGCACAAAGTATAGTGATTGAATTGCGAAGTTGTGCACAGTTTAAAACCGCCAGTGCAATATCCCACTGTGTTGGGGCTGTAATCTGGATTTTGTTATTTTAACTGCTAGCCCTTACTAGCTTTTATTGTATTAATAAAGATGATATTATCTTAACATGTATACTTTTATGATCTATTTTTATATTACATCGAATAAAGTTTTGGGGGAATTTTTTTTAGGCAGCTTTTCACTTTGTTCAGTCCTTTTTTCCAGAGATATGCATGCACTGTAAGAATGCCAGATGTGTTGGTCTTTCCCAGTATTTACACAAAATACATTGCATTTATATAGGGCTTACTACCCATGAAGAGACATTGAAATTATTTATATGCCACTATTTTTTCTTGTATCGTGCTACTCATCCCAATGCAGGGTGTCGGAGCGCTTTACATCCAAGTCCAAAGAATCAGTTGGGGACTGCGCATGCCCCTTAAATCAACCTTAAGCAAGCATAAGGCCCGATTTACGGAACAATGGTATGGAATTGTAAATAAATGTTCCTTAGACTTGATACTTTTAATTGTTGAACAACTCTCAAAATTGCTTGAAGAGCTTGAAAGTGATCTTTCACAACTTAAACAAGAACTAAGTGGTAAACTATTGAGTGGAGAATGGGCAAAAACATTGAAAGATATTAACTCTTAATTAGACAGGTACACCAAGAAAATTCATTAAAGGAAATTGAGAAAGTTTAAAAGAGACACGGTCGACTACAAGTTAGGTGAGGTTTACAATTGGCAGAAATATACGCAACAAGAAAGCAACAACGCACTTTTAACAATCAATCTACAGAAGGAGAATCGCCCTCATCAGAAGATTCAACGCGAAAAGGTTACCAACGTGGAGCGCCACAGAATAACACCACAGAAAATGAGAGTCAACCCTCTACTTCGAACGCAGCACAAATTCAACTGGTACCTTTTTTAGGAACAGGCCCGATCCAATAGTCAAACCAGGTGGGCAAAGCACAAAAGAAAAACAAATATCGGTGGTCAAATCAACCAGGAGTCACGGAACTTAGTTATAAATATCTCAAGAACAGAAATTACTCCTACACAAATCAAGACATTGCAAAAAGGAATATCATTTGTTCCAACATATTAGTCCAATGAATTGGACACTCAAGTCTGTTTTTTTAAATTCATGAGCACTCTGAGACTCAAACACTTCTTTAAGAACATCATTGAACCCCAACCTAGAGAAGAGCAAGGCAGGCTCTTAGATAGAAGACCTAAGAGCACTTTCATTGAGCCCCTGAGCCACAAAGTGCTAGACACATTTGAGACCATCGTACAAAAGAACTTACACACCATATTGCAGAGCAAAGTCCACATGAAATTTAACTTGACTATACAAGAGCGACATGCCATTGCACAACTTGCTTCTAATGATGAAATCACCATCTGTAAGGCAGATAAAGGAGTGGCGTTAGTTATCATCGACACAACTTTTTACAACGAAAATCTGTTGACTCATGTCAATGACGATTCATTATACATGGAATTAAGCTCCAACCCGACTATGGAATTCAATAAAGTGTTACATACCATTCTCGACACAGCTCTTCAAATGGGAACCATCACTGAGCGTGATACAAAATTTCTGACCAATGAACATCCGCAAACACCATACCTACACATGGTACCCAAAATTCATAAGCATTCGACCAGGCCTCCGTTTAGACCCACAGTTAGCACACACAACTCCATACATGAACCGATTGGTGAATACATCGATAAACATCTGCAACCAAGTGTACAAAAAATGACCACCTACATTCAAGACACCACGGATTTCTTGAGAAAGATCATTATCATCCATATTGATAAAGAGCAGCAATTCTGTTTATGTACGACGTAAATTCGCTGTACACTTCAATGCCCCATAACCTGGGATTACAAGCCATGGAGTCATTCTTGCTTAACAGTGAAAAACCATTGGATTTACAAGTATTTTTGATGGAGCTCATGCAGTTCACCTTACATCACAGCTATTTCACATGCCAAGACAAAGTTTATACCCAACTGTCTGGAGTGGCCATGGGCAATTGTGCCGCTCCAGCTTATGCAAATTTATTCATGCATAAATTCAAATTAGACCACATTCTATCGAACCCCCAGTGGCAAGACAACCTGATCACATATTACAGAAATATCGACAACATTTTTTCTGATTTGGAAAGGTTCGGAAACGCAACTACTCTCAGCCATAAGTGATCTCAACCAGGTTAATGAGAGAATCCAATTCACCCACAACACGAGCAAGTTCAAGTTCAGAAATCTGTATAGCGCACTACTCACCCAGAGGGTCTCAAGGCGCTTGAGGGAGGGGGGGGTGCTTTACTTATCAAATATCCAAGTTTTTAGTTGCTTTCTGAAGGAGAGGTGGTTCTGTGTGAGGCGGAGGTGGGTGGGGAGAGAATTCCAGGTTTTGGCCGCTAAGTAGGAGAAGGATCTTCCCCCCATGGTGGATCTATGGAGGCGCAGAATTGCGGCGAGGGCTTGATTGGATGATCGTAGTTGGCGGGTGGGGGTGTAGAAGGACAGTCGCGTGTTGATGTATTCGGGTCCTAGGTCGTAGAGGGCTTTGTGTGCGTGGGTGAGGAGACGGAACGTTATTCTCTTGTTGACGGGGAGCCAGTGGAGGTCTTTCAGGTGACCGGAAATGTGAGCTTGACGAGGGATGTCCAGTATGAGTCTGGCTGAGGCGTTTCGGATGCGTTGGAGTTTTTTGTGTAGTTTGACTGTGGTTCCGGCGTAAAGGGTATTTCCGTAATCCAGTCGGCTTGTGACCAGTGTGTGGTTGACTGTCTTTCTTGTTTCGGTGGGGATCCAACTGAACATTTTTTTGAGCATGCGTAGGATGTTGAAGCATGATGATGAGACGGCATTGACTTGTCTGGTCATCGAGAGGGAGGAATCCAGGATGAAGCCCAGGTTACGTGCGTGATCCGTAGGAATGGGTGCTGTTCCCAGGGCCGGTGGCCACCATGAGTCATCCCAGGCAGAGGGGGATGACCCTAAGATGAGGACTTCCGTTTTGTCCGAGTTTAGTTTTAAGCGGCTGTTCTTCATCCATTCGGCTACTTCTTTCATTCCTTCGTGTAAGTTGGTTTTGGCGGTGTTTGGGTCTTTGGTGAGGGAGAGGATCAGCTGGGCATCGTCTGCGTAGGAGATGATGTTGAGGTTGTGTTGGCGCGCGATGGATGCGAGGGGACTCATGTAAACGTTGAAGAGGGTGGGGCTGAGTGATGATCCTTGTGGTACGCCACAGATGACTTCGGTGGCCTCTGATTTGAATGGGGGGAGGCGGACTCTATGGGTTCTTCCGGCGAGGAACGAGATGATCCAGTCCAGTGCTTTTCCTTGTATTCCGACGTTGCTGAGGCGTTGTATGAGGGTGCTGTGACAGACTGTTTCGAAGGCTGCGGAGAGGTCAAGTAGGATGAGAGCAGCTGTTTCTCCGTTGTCCAGTAGCGTTCGAATGTCGTCTGTAGCTGTGATGAGGGCGGTTTAGGTGCTGTGTTTGGCTCGGAAGCCGGACTGTGAGGGGTCGAGGGATTTGTTGGATTCAAGGAAGGCAGCTAGCTGACTGCTGGCGGCTTTTTCAATGACTTTGGCAGGGAATGGGAGGAGCGAGATGGGGTGGTAATTCTTAAGTTCAGAGGGGTCTGCTGTGGGTTTCTTCAGAAGGGCGCTGAGTTCGGCATGTTTCCAGCTTTCCGGGAAGGTAGCAGAGTTGAAGGAACAGTTGATGACATCGTGGAGATGGGGTGCGATGATGGAGTCTGCTTTGTTGAAAATGTGGTGGGGACATGGGTCGGTTGGCGATCCTGAGTGGATGGAGTTCATTAGGCCGATGGTGTCTTCAGTGGTGATTGGGTTCCAGGCGCAAAGGTTGTTAGAGTGCTGTTTTGGTACAGAGGTGGGTGGAGTGGACTGGTCTTCGGACTGGTTTTCAAAGCTGTTATGTATGTCGGCGATTTTGTTGTGGAAGAATGAGGATAGAGAGTCGCAGAGGTCTTGGGAGGGAGTGATGTCGTTGGTGACGGCAGTGGGGTTTGTGAATTCTTTGACGATGTTGAATAGTTCCTTGCTGTTTTGGGCGTTGTTGTCAAGTCGATCTTTGAATGATGATTTCTTGGTGGATCGGATCAGTTGGTGGTGTTTGCGAGTGGCGTTCTTGAAGGTGGCCAGGTTGTCAGTGGTAGGGTTTTTTCTCCAGGCTTTCTCGAGGGTGCCACAGAACTTCTTGGATTTCTTAAGGTCATCGTTGAACCAGGGGGCTTTTTTGCTACCTTGCTTGATTTGATGATTTTTCAAGGGTGCCAGTTCGTCGGCGGTTGGTGGCTGCTTGGTTTGGGTCCGATGATTTGGCAGGGGGGTTTTGGTGAAGCGATGTGAGGAGTTGGGCGGTGGTAATTTTGTTCCAATTTCTTCGGGAAAAAGGTTGTGGGGGGTTGTGGGTCGTGGTCTCTTTGTAGTTGAAGTGAACGCAGCTGTGGTCCGTCCAATGGAGAGCTGTGGTGTGATCGAAGGAGATGTGTTTGCTGGAGGTGAAGATTGGGTCGAGCGTGTGCCCGGCAAAGTGGGTGGGGGTGTCAACAAGTTGTTTGAGTCCGAGATTGGCCAGGTTGTCCAGAAGGGTGGTGGTGTTGTTGTCGTTTTTCTTTTCCAGGTGGAAGTTGAGGTCTCCCAGTAGAATGTAGTTCTCGGAGGGGAGGGCATGTGGTCTGATGAAGTCAGTGATGTCTTCACTGAATTGTGTGCGGGGTCCTGGTGGTCTGTAAATGAGGGTGCCTCGGAGTGTGGTCTTGGGGTCGGTGTGTATCTGGAAGTGAAGGTGTTCAGCGGTAGCGAGGTTATCGTCGGAACTGGTCGTGATGCGGATGGTGTTCTTATGGACGATGGCTATGCCTCCTCCTGTTTGGTTGATGCGGTCCTTTCGAATGATCTTGTAGCCGTCCGGGATAGCTATGGCGATGTCGGGTGTTGATGAGGCGTTCATCCAGGTTTCTGTAAGGAAGGCGACGTCCGACGATGTGGTGTTGCGTAGGTTCCAGAGTTCAATGGAGTGTCTGTGGACTGAGCGGGTGTTGAACAGGATGCACTTTAGGTGGTTAGTGTCGGAGCTCTGTTTGGAGTTTGTGGATTTGGTGTGGGTCCTGATGCAGTCGAACTTGCAGGAGTGGCAGGTGAAGGGTCCATGGGTGTGTCCTGGGGCAGCTTGGTAGCATTGTGGTGTGCGGCCGGGTTTAAGGGCTGAGAGGGCTGCTGCGTCTTATGTTATGCGGGTGGAATGGCTTTTGCGGGGGGCAGGGGGTCTGGCGTTGGGTGCGGTCCAGGCGCGGACGGGCGCAGACGGGCTTACCTTTGGCGCACCTTTGGCGCGCATGGGGCGCGACCGCTGCGCGCAAAGGCATCGGTCATAAGTGGATAGTGGAGGGGGGTGGGGCGAGGGAGGAGCACCTGGGAGGCGGGAGCGGGGTGGAGAGCCGGGCTGGGAGGCACGACAACAAACAACAAAATGGCTGCAAGCCAAAAGCGAAACCAGGACGAGATAGGGGCACGACCTTAATGAAGCGCTATGAAACTGGGCAGCACAGGCAGGCAACAATTATCAAAGCAGGCAAAGCGAGTGACACAGTAAATAATAATGGCAAAATAAATAATAAAGCACGGTCTAATAGTACAGCGCTACAATGACTTAGTATTCAGCAGTGCGAGCAAGTCTGGCAATGAGCTCTACGATGACTAACAGATTCTAGCAGTGCGAGCAATGCGTGGAACTCAGAGCGCTACGAAACCAGGTTAATGAGCAGGGAGCAGCGAGGGGAGCGACCGCTTCAGAGAAGCTCAGGACGGTCACGACTCAAGACTCAAGACGAGCAAGACTCAAATAGCATTTCTAGATGTCAAGATACAAATCACCGACAATTGTTTAGAGACTTCAGTTTATAATAAGTCGACAGATCGCAACAACTACTTGCACTTTAATAGTTTCCATCAAATGAGTTTAAAGGAACATTTACCATATTCACAACTCCTCAGAGCTAAACGCACTGCATCTTCTGACATGCTGTTTGAAGAAGATAGCCGGATAATCAAAAACAAATTCACACAAAGAAGTTATCCCAACTCCATCATACAGACAGCAGAAAACAGAGTGAAATTAAGGGACAGACTGCAACTACTAGCTACCAAACCTAGGCCTGAAGCTACAGAGTAACGAGGTGTGTTTGTGTCTAAATACTCCATCCAAAGCACTAAAATTAAACAAACCATCCGTAAACACTGGCAACTGCTTCAAACTGGACACGATTTCAATAAAAATTTTAAAGCCAATCCCATATCTGCATATCAACGCACCAAGAATCTCAAACAACTACTCAACCAGCAGACGAAAACCACAGACACTACCTAAAAGGGGACAGTCCAATGCCACGACTGTGGCAATTGCAACAGCATTATCAAAGGGAACACAATAACTCATCCCACCCAAGGTGCCCCCATCAAACTGAAAGTCAATGCGACATGTGACACTACCAACGTTGTCTACTTACTCAAATGTCTGTGCGGATTACCGTATGTGGGCAAAAAGGAACACAAGATTAAAACCAGATTAACAGAACACAGAAGCAACATACGTACTAAGAACATGAAATGTTGTGTAGCCGCCCACTTTGTCAACATGACACATAATGTCAGCCAAATATGATTCATGGTGTTGGAAACTATCACTAACATTGAAGGCAGAGACAATAAGAAGTTCTTATTACAACGTGAACTCTATTAGAAAAATAGACTGAATGCCCTCCATCCAAAAGGGCTCAATAAAAGACTGGAATTCAGTTGTTTCTTATAATGTTATTCTTACACTTTAGTATCACCATTTCGCCTGCATCTCTGGTTTTCTATCTTCCCCTGTGAACTTTAAATGGCCTTTCCCTCTGTTTCCATTGTGGTTCTTAACGTTTTCTCCATGTCACTGAGTTTCTTTTCTCTCCTCCCTTTGTTCCTTTTTTCTTCAGCTGATCGTTCTGTTCATACAGTCATAATAATTTTCTATCTTTTTCTACCTAGTTCTGAAATTCCCACTTACTCTCATATTTCTCTCCTACATTGTTCTATATTCTTGTATTCGTGTATTCTTAATCACGAATGCTTTAATAGTTTTTTTTACAATTGAGACTCACAGACAGCATCTGATTTTTATTTTTGACTTCGCTGTAGCGCGTCGTCTTTCTTCCATATCTTCTGCCCTAGGGGCGGTACTTCCGGGTTCTGAGGTATTCCTTGTCGTCACCACACAGCTGTTTTTACTCCTGGCGGCATTCACCAAACACCGGCACGATTTCTTCAGCAACGAGAGTTAAAATCACTGAGGTATGTCTGATCGTGACATTTTAATGAACTGATTAACTTTGTTAGCACTTTTGCCTAGAGCTCTACATTTTTACCGCTCCCCTCAGCCTCCCGTCGTTGATGCGGTTCTTTGCCGGTCACTGCATGTCTGATTCTGCACGTTCCTTTTTTCTATGTCAGGCAACGTTACTTTAGATCAAGTACTGTCCCCGAGATTCACGCAAGTTATGGAAGCTCACCCATTTGCCTGTGCAACCTTTCTTTAAATGCAACTTCGCTTCTCTCAGCCCGTTTTTTCCAGCACGTTCACATTTTTTATTTTTACGAGAGCTCACCCACGCATCACTGTCACTGTTCTACACAGTTTTTTTAACATTCACTCTTGTGTTTTAGAAGCACGCTTTCTCCTTGACCTTCACGCACGCAATGTATTAGAACACACAAATCCCCTCGAGTATTCAAACCTGTACACTCATATATCACGGCGCGCACTATTTTGTATTCTTCCTTTTTTTAAGAGTCACCGACTAAATTAGGAGTGCACGGCTTCTTTAAGTCAAGTTACTCTCCACACCTTAGATATAGCAGTTTATTTGTATGAGCATTCTGTTCGCTTGGATTTCAACACGTCTTCTTTTCATTCTCAGAGATTTACCCCTGAAGAAGAGCAATCGCTCGAAATGCATCGGGGCTATATTCTCAATGTGTTGACCTGCTAACCAGCTTTAACATATGTTAAGATCCGTCTATCCTTTCAATCGGACTGGATTAACATGGATTGAATAATGACATTTCGCAACTTTCATATGAAGTAATATGGAAAAAGAAATATACGAATAAATCTTGGATTTTTTGAAAGACTGCACTTGTTTCTATTGAATTTCTTGAAAAGCGATATTCATCGCTGGAGGAGTGCTTCAGATTCCTACCCTTCCCGGGGAAGGGTTTTCTGCTGATGGAGTGCTTTACATCTCATGTGCATATTACCTTTACAATAAATTATGTGCATTTGTAAATCAATGTACAGGATGTGTTGCATAAAAGAGTGGGGGGTTACAATGTAGAGAAGTCACATATCATCTTTCATAGCTCATTGTGTTATATTAGAAAAATTACAATGCCAATGCAAGTAACCTAAGAATCTCTGGGTTCAAAGCAGTAACCCGCTTACCTAGCTACATACAATGAAATCTGTCGTTTGTATGTTACATGATGCGCTTTCAGAAGACACATTAACCTTCTATGCTACTTTGAGTCAAAACAGAGGCTAGACAAAACACAGAAGTTTTCAGCAAGTGCATTAACCTCCAGAGATAACATACCTTTGTTATTCACTCAGATGTACTGGGAACACACAGATCTCTGCAGCAGGTGCCTTCACCCCATACAATATTTTAAAATACAATCTTTGTAGCCTATTAAGCACAACAGATTTACTGTCAGTTTTCTCCTTGTTGCTGCTTTCTTTGTGGCAGAGTTAAAAAAAATGTATGAGATGAGGCTCAGATTTTGCATCAGGGTTGAGTCACTTTTCTGGCAGAACCCTGATGCAAAATCTATTTTGGGATTTACAGTACCACACAAATCCCGTTTGTGTGGGTTTGTAAAGAAAAAACAAAACAAACGCAGGGCAGGACATTGCCCTGCCTTGCGTTACCTTATGTCAGGTGGCATTACATGGGTGGTGCTAAGGCGTTCCTGTGCATCCATCAATGTATTTTGATGCAAACCCATATTTATAAAAACTTGTGAAGATAGGTTTGCTCTAAACTGGTGAGTCTACGTGAGACAGAAGTAAGAAGGAGAAATATATCAATTTCTCCTCATTATTTCCTCTTTCAATGTATTCTGTATTCTGTAGCATGTATACAAAGTGGAAATAGCCTCATAGGATAGTTTTTGTATGGCTTTGGGGGAAGCCAAAAAACGCAAGGCAGACTATTGAGCTGCCTTACGTTACTGTGAGTCAGGTAGGTTTTACATTGGCACTCCCATACATCCACCCATGTAGCCCCCGCAAACTACGTCACCATTTTCTTAGCTTTCTCCAGTGCGCTCTCTTCGCTACGCAATGTTCCCGTGCCTGTTGCTGGGGTCCAGGTACCTGCCTTCTCCAACCATGGTAAAACTGCTGCCAAGCTAGCTATCAAGTCAGACTGCCCGGGCGCACCCGCCAATGGGCCCTCTCCCACAGGGATGCTTGTGGCCTGGGGAGGGAGATTGGTACCCAATGTGCCAGGTTGACTACCCCCCAAGTACCCGGTGCGCCCTCTCCCGTTGGAATGCTTGGGCGGGGGATTGGTACCAGGTGTACCTGGTTGACTACCCCCCTCAGTCCCAGGTGGTATCATCGTCATTGTAACCGGCACATTACCTGCTGCTTGCGGCACTGCCACCACTGGTCCTGCTGGCATAGGCCCCTCTGCTCCCCCCACCCTCGGTGGTGATGGAGCGTAGCTCCCACCTCTCCTAGCTCTAGCCCTTTTGGCACAGGAGGAAATGCCATCTATGGGGCCTCTCCCGATCATCTGGGCCTATCCTCCGCCCCACCTGTCCATCCACTCTGCACCTCAACTCAGCTAAGGCTTACCCCATGTCATCCATTTTTTGCATCATGGATTTCATAAAAGTGTTCATGTGTGAGCGCTGTTTTCTCCTCTTTGCTTTAGGGGCCATTATACAGACAGGAGTCACCTCTCCAATGCCATCACTAAAAACTGTATATCCCCCTGGCTTCAACTCCTTAAAGACAGGGGCACCAGGAGAAATACTTCCTAACAACAACTCCAGTCTCCTTAAGTTTTACAGTGTAGTGTAGTTCCTATATCCCTGATAGGCTCTGCGCATTGGAATAATATACAGTATAAATTTGAAATAGGACTGAGGTCAGTATGTCTCTATCGAGTACATTAAACTTAATTAGTTGTGCGTGCCAGCTAACTCAGAGGTCACTAGAAACTTCTCGAATGAACAAGTAGGGATTAGTTTCTGACAACCGCATAAACATGACAACCTTGTTTCCCTTAGAATAGGAACAATCTCAGAATCCTGGAAACAATAGATAACAGTTTCACTCAGTCAATCTTGCATGCTTTGTTTCTACAGAGTTGCACAGAAATAGAGAGATGGGTATATGAATAAAAAGGGTTTATTGTACAGTCTTATTTCTCATGCAAGAGATATGAACTGCTGCAATCATAAGACAGAATGCGAAGTATAATATGTACAGCGTTAGCAGTAAGATAAAATAATACTGCAAGAGCATGGTGTGTAGCTATGACATATATTCATAAAAGTACATACATAAATAACACAGGCTAAAATACTCATCTGGTACTTCTAAAATAATCCTACCCCAGTGTACCTAACCTAAGTGTAGTACGAGGGAAGAAGTAGGTGCTGTTTACCTAAAGACTAGTTTAGCCAAGAGTTGCCAAAAGTTTCTCTAGGTTCTAGTTAGCTCCATACCTTAGAATGAGTGAGGTTGGAATCTCTTTCCGGGTTTCGATCTCTAACACCCTGCAAAGGGAGTCAGAAACTCTGGAGCTGGATTCTCGGCGAGGAGGATGACAGTGTTTGGTCAGTACGTCAGTTGGGAACTCGACTTGCTTCTGAACTTGCAGAGGTGAACCGTGTCGTGCATGTTAAGTGAAGATATATTTATACCTTGAAGGTGTTTAGGAATGCCAGTATTGACGTACAAGTTGGGCATAAGAACATCATGAATGAACCCCTAAGGAGTAGATGTTCATGCATAATAAATGAGTTCTTGGAGAAATCAATATCCAAGCAAGGGGAGGTCCTAAAGGCTTAAGAGTCTGGTTTTCCAAGAACTTGTTGTGACGAAGATGAACGGATGTAGTTGACCATGCCTGTATTTTGTTAGCATGGGCAATGCCTAAATAAGGGCTGGATTTCTATGCCTATATAAGGGCAATGTGAATTGTACCTACATAACGGCATACATCGGGAAATCTAAATCGACACACAACACCCACTCCACTTTCGTATGAATGACATTACTAAATCCTAAACATGTTAAACATATCTAAAATATAGCTACACCTGAAGTGCTAAAAAATGTCTAAAATACATTGTAAAAAATGCATTAGAACTGGTTATAAGCATAAAAAATGCATTGGTGCTGTACATATTAAAGCAATGTTTCATTCTAAGCAAATGTAGACATTTGAATGCTACATGAATGAATCATAAATATATATACACATAATGAAATGGCTCATAAATACAGAAGAAAAGGGGCTGATACCATTTCATGTCAAATTACATAAAATTGTTGTGGACAAGGTCACATATTGTCTCGAAGTAATCAACGAATTCTGTTCTATATGAATAGTTCTACTATAAGCAGATTACTATATCAAAAATGAAAAATACAAATTTGGAGAAAAAAAAATTACTCACAGGAAAAAGTTCCAAAGTTAGTCCCTTGTTTTTAAAAAATGAAGGCCAAATTCTCTCAGTACACTGGGTGCCAAAATCAAAAGTCAATGTTAGGGCTTGGAGGAAACATGAAATCTTCTATTTTTGTAGACAAAAAGTCATCTACCGTTCTAGTTGAAAGTAGGAATACCTTGTTTAGAAAAGTATCCGCACATAGAGGAGTAGCATCGCCTTCAGCATTGTTGGCATCAGCAATGTTCGTATCGGATGTTACCTCCATGCCTGTTGTTTCCTCTCGTACCTCAGCAGTAGCAATTTGCATCTGTGAGATCTCAATGAATGCCGTCATCAGGATTGGTAGCTGCTAGGGACAACACAGAGGCCAATACAGGGTCCAGCAGAGTATCGACAACTGTAGGCATGACTGATGGGAGTGTTAGACAGATGTCTAGCACGCATTGTTCACCGCAAAGCAGGCAGTGTAGAACAGGTGAGATGCAATCTTGCCAGATTGGTCTGAATGACAGAAACCATGTGGTATTTAATTCTCATAGATGAGGTAAACCCAAAATTTGAACGATGCGCTCACGACACTTCATCTCCAGCAGAGCTCTCTCCACGGTGAATTGGGTGTCGCTGGTGATTTGGCTTGCCATATCGTAGCAGTAGGAGCAAAAATAGGATCCCTCCAACAAGTGCTAAATGGAGCAGCAGTCTGCCAAACACAGAGCGCACTAAGTTTGGAATTATTCCGAGAACTGATTGCAAAGGTGCTTACAGCCCTACACACGTTCTTAAATACATGTACAATACCGCTCATATCGGATATGTTTAAGATACGACCTAACATTTCTGAGAAATGTATAGGGCAGTTTGTATTCAGAAGGGCATGTATCTCGACAATAGTCCTTGTGACTTGTAGATCATAGGTTTCTTTGGCCGAGGTCAGTGGCACTGTTTGTTGCAAAAGAATGGCTTTCATTCTGCTTAGAGTATCAATTTAAATATAAGAGATGATCAGTGAAGGCCTTAAAGGTGACTCCCTGGCTGTCTTGGTTTGTGGAAACAATACTTACATACAGCAAGTGACCCTGGATGAAACAGTCACTAGATATGGGATACCTGGCAACATGCCACAGCAGCTGTGATCATTCAACATGAGGTAACTTCCATTCAAAAGTTGGCCAAAAATTGGATTAATCACTGCAGCTGGTGAGCCTTGCATGTGACAGGATAAGTTTGTAGTGGGACCATTGCAGGCCCCGTGTAAGTTAATACCCTGACAAAGGAGAGAACCGCTTAGGGTGTTTTCACAGTTAGTACCGCTAAGAAACACTTCACGCCCCCACTCCAACATCCGTGTGTGTATGGTAAATTCCAGGATGTCTTGATGTATTCTTTACCCAAAATTTCATATTTGCCTCCTGGTATATATTTTAGGTAATACTGAAAATGAAAAATTGTAAGAGGGAGGGTAATTTTACCATGTATAATCCACTCAGTAGCTGGTTTCTCTGACACTGCGAATGGTAATTTCTCCAATTTTTCAATGCTCAGCACTGTATAGTCTGCTGCCCTTTGTGCCAGTTTGATCTGTTTATCAGTGAGAATGAATTTTGAAAACCGTGACTTAGTGTTGATTAAACGCCAAGGCACATAGCCTGCCCGCAAGTTTTGTAGCGTCCAGCCTAATAGCATGATAGAACGTAATTGAGATTGACCATGTTGCAATAGGACCAAGTCTTGTTCCATGATGTCTATGGCAGAAGACACAATGCTGTCCAATGAATGTATCCTGGACGACAGAGTTGTTAACCCATTGTCTACTACAGCAAGAGATTTCTCTAAATTAATACGATAAATTTCTCGTATTCGTTCTGCAGTCTCTGCTTGGGTAATCTTCCATATTTCGTTATATGCAGCATATGCAGCATTGTCTATTCAGGTAATTTTCCCGGGACCCCTCCATTGTCGAGCTCTTCAGAGGATGAAGATTCAACATCTGCAGGAGGGCCTTTCATGCACGGACCTGGTTCCTCTGTCATCGGAGGTTCGTCAGGAGCTTCAATGGTGGCTCAGCCATGTGGATGCGTGGAACGGTCCGGCCATTTTCGGCTCCATTCCGGAAGTAGTCATAGAGTCCGACGCCAGCCGTTGGGGCTGGGTAGCGCGTTGCAGAAATATATCAACAGGAGGACGATGGTCTCTTCAGGAGCTAGAGCTACATATCAATTGTCTAGAGCTGCTCGCTGGCTCTTTCGCCATCAAGACACTCTCACCCAAAAAGGTCTCATGGTGCATCCTTCTGAGGATGGACAACATTTCGGCAGTACGCTACATCAACAAACTGGGAGGTACAAGATCCTCCCTATTAGTAGAGATAGCGAAAGATTTCTGGCACTATTGCCTAAGTCACCAGATATCTGTCGTAGCCGAATACATTCCAGGTCAGTCGAACGTGGTGGCAGACTGGCATTCACGCCATCTCCGAGACTGCAGCGATTGGCAACTCCAACCACGGGTGGTTCAGTGGTTACAGGCGATCTGGGGTCCTTGTCAGATCGACCTCTTTGCGTCCAGACGGAATAGGCAGATGTCTCTGTTTTTCAGCTGGAGACCAAATCTTCTAGCCTTGGCGACGGATGCTTTCACTCAGAACTGGGCTCAGTCTCTGAATTATGCTTTTCCCCCGTTCATATTGATTCCACGGGTGTATTTGCAGATATTGTGCCAGGGGGCGGAGGTGATCCTAGTGACCCCCTTATGGAAGTCGCAACCTTGGTTTCCGAGCCTTCTGGAGATGAGTTGCGACTTCCCCAGGAAGATTCCAGAGTCCCCGACGATGCTCCAGGGCCCTCATGGAGAGACGCACCCACTGGTAATGACGGGGCATCTGTCACTGATGGCCTGGGGACTCTCCGGCAATGTTGACAAATGCCAGGATTTTCAGAGCAGGCTTTCCGCCTTTATCAATCAAGCCTGGGCTCCTTCCACCAGGAAGAGATATTCCTCAGCTTGGAAATGCTGGGTGCGTTGGTGCGTGGAACAGCACGTGGATCCTGTGGGGACGGGATTACCCTGCGTTGTAAACTTCCTTTCCCTGAGAGCCTCTACAGTTTTATTACAAACCGGTGGGTGATATTTCCTCTGTGGTGTTTCAAGAGCGTTAAACTAGCATAATACGAAGCCTCCGGTCCTGTAATAGAATACAAAATTAGCTAGCTTTCGCGTCAAGAATTTTCAATTCAATTAAGGACACGGAGGCGAGGATTATCCCACCCGGTTTATTACATGTATTGTAATATTGTCCACATATGTTTATAGTCTGTTTGAAGATGTTACTGGCATTTTTTCTCATTCTTCCAGGTTCTGAGAAGAAGATGGGCTGAGTACGTTTCCAGTTAAAGGAATTCTTTCCAGCTGGTTGTTCTAACACGTTGGAGGATGCTTATGTTGGACTTCAGTAATTTATGGACTTATGTTCGAAGCAAAGAAAGAGGACGATATCCGGTATCACCTGGCTCTTATGGGCTATTGCAGGAAGTGATGTGGTGTTTGAATCATGGAAAATGTAGTTTTGTTTATATATACAAAGATTTCATTGGCTGCTGTGTGTGGCATTAAAATGAAAGAGAAGCATAATCCTCGCCTCCGTGTCCTTAATAGAATTGAAAATTCTTGGAGCAAAAGCTAGCTAATTTTTATTTCCCTATTTTCATGAGCTACAGGCTCACTCACACAGTCACCCACATCCACATAAGAAGGCACCAATGTTACCGCTGGTCTGTTTAGGTCTATCGTCGTGCTTCAGAATACACATTAGGCAGTTAACGGAATCATATGCTCTACCTTAAATTATTTTATCATTCCAAGGATGCTCCCAAATCTTGACTACACTCGTGGCTTCTGAAACTATATTTACAATATTACAGTAGGCGCCAGGGCTCAGGCATCAATCACCCCTACCGAGCCATGCATGCACAGTAACTGTGAAAAACTGTAATTGACTAAAGTATTAGGAGACGTAAGGCCGGTACAACTGTCTTTGGCAGTATACTCCTGAATGAGCTTTTATGACATGGCACTGCGCAGCACTTAATGATTAATGGTATGTAGAAAATGAAATATGTTTTGTACCATCTGTTTGACAGAAGGATATTTGCTTTAATATTGTCTGTTTGCAAGTGTTGTTTATCTTGTGTCGTTTGTGGTTTTCTGAAGCCGAATAAAGACATTTTGAACGACTGACTAGCGGTTTTGATATTCTAAACGTTCAGTATTTGAAAACCGCTAGGTGCAGAGCTAGTTTTTTCTTGTGCTCCCAAACCTGGCTAGTCTGTCAGAACAGAAGTAAACATTCACTCAGGACAGCACCTAGAGAACTAAAGAATTACCCAGAACATTGAAGAACACACAGTTTCCAAAGCAAAACTACAAATAAAATGTGACCACTGTGTGATGGCGTTTATTCCCGTTCTCTTAAACTGCGTAGATATTGATGTCCTGTGCTCTTAAACCTCACAGGTCTTCATACGAACACCGTAGTGTATTTTTGTTCCCATGTAAAAAACACACGAGGTACATTAAAGAATTGGATTGATGTTAATCTTCAATTCTTAAATTGATAGTTGCTGTAGACTAATACTGGTTGCTCTTAAAGTTTGTTTACATTTGTTTCAGAATTCATGTGCCAGAATCTTGGTAATGACGTTCCCTCATATCAGGCAGCGGACAAAGCCCTGCTACTGGGATGCTGAATTACGCATCTAACATAATTAAGCATAACTACTAGTAATTTTACAGTAGTTACGCTACAAAGAATTGTAGGAACATGCCCTTTTTTGGGTTTCGCCTGCCGAAAGGCTGCGCTCTGCGCAGCTTTTCAGCGCAGGTGAAATCCTATGTCGACACTAAGCACTTCGGGAACGTCCCCCGGCTCTCATTGGCTAGCTCCATAAATGGAGGCTAGCCATTGAGTGCCGGATCTGTCCGTCAAGGCCGGACCAGATTCGGGGGCGTTCCCGAGATTTTTTCCCAGGGCGGAGTTACGTTTATCCCCGTTCCCTCCCCTTTCCCGCCATCCGTGTCCTCTCCCGCCCCCCTCCCGTCGTCCGTGTTCTCTCCCGCCCCCTCCCGTCGTCCGTGTCCTCTCCCGCCCCCCCTCCCCCCTCCCGTCGTCCGTGTTCTCTCCCGCCCCCGAATCTGGTCCGGCATTGAGCCGGCACCCGCCTTCCTGCTCCGGCCGTCTTCTGCGTCTCTCCTCCCCCTTTCCCGCCCCCTCCCGCTTGACATTTTTAGTTATGTCGGACCGCAATGAAGCGCAGCCTGTGGGACAGGCAGCCGTGAGCGCTCGGCTGCAGTGTACTTGGTAACGCATTTGCATTTGCTTAGGACCCAAAGCGCTAACCTTCTGCAGAGCAGCTCTCTGTGGCCGTGGCTGTGCTTAAATTACTGCCGTCATTATAGACTCTGTTGGTGGTACATGCGACATCGGATGGATCCTGTGTTTATCGTTCCTGCTGCTCTTTCGGGTATAAAACGAGCACTGGTCTGGCTTTACCGTGCGAACGTCGGTTTGGACAGATGTACACAGACTATTGTGGAGTCTCTGTTTGCAACTTACTTCGTTCTGTGCCTCGTACCTCTGTGCTCTTTGTTTTAAGCATTTCCCAAGTTTGCAGTGCTGCGTTCTCTCCCGCCCCCCTCCCGTCGTCCGTGTCCTCTCCCGCCGATCCGCTCTCCCCGCCTCCCTCTCCCCTCCCACTGCAGATCCCCGCCTCCCGAGCCGCAGCCGGTCCCGATGCCGTTGTAACACGGCCTCCGCTCTCCCCCTCCCCTCCTACAGCAGATCCCCGCCTCCCTCTCCAGGTGAGTGCTGTTTTATTTTTCTTGCGCCGTTCCCGCTCCCCGTTTGCGCCCCCCCCCCCCCTCTCAAAAGAACTCTGAAATCATGGCACATTAAAGTACATATTCCGTAGATGCATCGTATATAAAAATCGGTTAGTTCGTTTTTTCCTGTGCATCAGGCGCTCTTAATGTCGATCCGCTCTCCCCGCCTCCCTCTCCCCTCCCACTGCAGATCCCCGCCTCCCGAGCCGCAGCTGATCCCGATCCGCTCTCCCCGCCTCCCTCTCCCCTCCCACTGCAGATCCCCGCCTCCCTCTCCCCTCCCACAGCAGATCCCCGCCTCCCGAGCCGCAGCCGGTCCCGATGCCGTTGTAACACGGCCTCCGCTCTCCCCCTCCCCTCCTACAGCAGATCCCCGCCTCCCTCTCCAGGTGAGTGTCTACTTTATTTGGGAAACACCACAGTGAGTGCTGTTTTATTTTTCTTGCGCCGTTCCCGCTCCCGCTGTCCGTTTGCGACCCCCCCCATCCGTCCGTGTACCGCCAGCGCTATGCTGCAACTTCCCACTTCCCACTTCGTACGTGTTCCACGAGGCGTTTTGTCTTGGAAGTAGCAGCTGCTTTTTTCTTTTCAGATAAAAAGTGTGCAAGGTGACAGGCACATCAGAGGCTGCACAAGGGATAAGTGAAACGTGTACACGAAGGATTTGGAAAATGAACACTGTTTCTGGGCAGAAAAAGAGAAACTTTGTATTACAGCCCTTTGATGTCCGAAAAAGAAGAAATGATTTGACTTTAGACGTTAGGGAGGCTGCCTGAGGTACAGGGCGGCTGAGTGGCAGATGGCATTTCACCGAAATTACCTTTTGTCCTTGCCACGTGCCAGGAGGCGCCTCACTTTATTTTTGTGAACACGTGCACACTTGGACTGCTATAGACACGTCGTTTTTCAATCAGATTTTTATTTTATTTTAAAAGGAACATGACCATTTATTTTTGCTATGTTCCATCCTGGTGGGGTCCTAATGTCATACTTTTCATCCCATCTACGCTAATAGCATGAATATGACGTTTGGGAAATTGCAGAGTGTAGTTTATAGTTTTAGATTAAAATAGCTTCCCCTGTGTCCAGAACATGCACTGTGCGCTGTTGTACCAAAACTCCGAAAATGGGATATTCTATTAAAAGATCTCCAGTGTATGTTTGTTGTTGCCCTTTGTTTTGGTTTTCGCTTGATAAATGCGGAACTACATGTGGCAAAAAACAAACGGATAGCTAAGATGAGGTCGGTTAATAGGCAAGAAGACTGAGGGATGTAAGCGTTCAGCACTGACGTGTGGTGGTATAGTATTCAGCCTGCTATGGAATGATTGCATTGCAGCGCATGAAGGAATATTTTATATCTCAAAAGAACTCTGAAATCATGGCACATTAAAGTACATATTCCGTAGATGCATCGTATATAAAAATCGGTTAGTTCGTTTTTTCCTGTGCATCAGGCGCTCTTAATGTTTTAGCCGGCACTCAAAATGCAAACCAAACATTCTGGCTTTGCCAAGGCTTCTTTTGTCTTTGTCAACATGTGCGCCGCCCTCTTGCTCGGCACGCGCGGGGATAGTTTGTGACCGCTCGGGGGTCCTCTCCCTGTGAATCCGTCACTGCTGTCAGCGCCCAGGCGTGGGGTGATGCTGTTGCCAGGATACCTTTAAATCCAGGGCTGGTAAATCTGTGCAGCCTTCTCGACAGTGGTATTGATTAGAGGGTTTGAACTGTGACCTTTCTCCTCATTGACTGCACCATGACCACCTCTGCACAAGTCATTCAGCAGGAACTTGAGGCGCAAAAATGAGCATGGTTAAACCTGAATATGGGATAAATGTCATTATGGGTGCATGGTGTACAATTAAAAATATGGAATATGGTCTCTTTTTTAAAACCGCTCATTTGTGGTATGATAACTGAGGTGAAATAGTCTTGCAAAACAGGGTTCCCTTGATGCTTTGTTGAGATGCTTGATAAACGTACGTTGTCGTCTTAGACACACCGGGGCTCTAGGGTGTGTGTGTATGTGACTGCTCCAGAGTGTGTGTGTATGTGACTGCTCCAGAGTGTGTGTGTATGTGACTGCTCCAGTGTGTGTGTGTGTGTGTATGTGACTGCTCCAGTGTGTGTGTGTGTGTGTGTGTGTGACTGCTCCAGTATGTGTATGTCACTGCTCCAGTGTGTGTGTGCGTGTGTGACTGCTCCAGGGTGTGTGTGTGTGTGACTGCTCCAGGGTGTGTGTGTGTGTGTGACTGCTCCAGGGTGTGTGTGTGTGACTGCCCCAGGGTGTGTGTGTATGTGACTGCCTCAGAGTGTATGTGTATGTGACTGCCCCAGAGTGTGTGTGTGTGTGTGTATGTGACTGCTCCAGTGTGTGTGTGTGACTGCTCCAGTGTGTGTGTGTGACTGCTCCAGAGTGTGTGTGTGTGTGACTGCTCCAGAGTGTGTGTGTGACTGCTCCAGAGTGTGTGTGTGTGTGTGACTGCTCCAGAGTGTGTGTGTGTGTGTGACTGCTCCAGAGTGTGTGTGTGTGTGTGACTGCTCCAGTGTGTGTGTGTGTGTGACTGCTCCAGAGTGTGTGTGTATGTGACTGCTCTGGGTGTGTGTGTGTGTGTGTGTGGGGGGGGGCTCTCTTCTGCCCACACTCTCCCCTATGCCCCAGCCGTCCCCTCTCGCGTTTCCCCTCTATTTCCTCGTTGGTTCCTCGCTCTGCCTTTCCCTCTCGTTCTTCTCCTCGCACCCTGACCAGCTCAACCTCCTCCATTCGCCGTCCCTCCTGCCCGCTCACCGTTGTCCTCACACACCCCTCTCCACTTAGTATGCCCCCTCCTTTCCTTTCTCCCTCCCATCCTCTCACATCCTCCATTGATACATTGTACTCGCCCTATCTTTCTTTTGCTTTCCTCTTCCAAATCTACCGCTTGTTTTTAAAATTTATATTGCCTGTCCACCTCCTGCCCCTTTCCTGTACCCCCCAAACTATCGCCTTCTCTCCCTTTCGTTTCACCCTTCCAGACTCTTCCCCATTTCTCTCTCTGTCCCCCATTTCTCTCTCTGTCCCCCATTTCTCTCTCTGTCCCCCATTTCTCTCTCTGTCCCCCATTTCTCTCTCTGTCCCCCATTTCTCTCTCTGTCCCCCATTTCTCTCTCTGTCCCCCATTTCTCTCTCTGTCCCCCATTTCTCTCTCCTATTTCCCATTTCTCTCTCTCTCTCCCCCCTTCTCTCTCTCTCTCCCCCCTTCTCTCTCTCTCTCCCCCCTTCTCTCTCTCTCTCCCCCCTTCTCTCTCTCTCTCCCCCCTTCTCTCTCTCTCTCCCCCCTTCTCTCTCTCTCTCATCCCCCCTTCTCTCTCTCATCCCCCCTTCTCTCTCCCCCCCCTCTCTCTCTCCTCCCCTTCTCTCTATCTCCTCCCCTTCTCTCTATCTCATGTTCCTGTGACCCATGGCGTTGGCTGCAGGTGGGTTGGCACAACTCCTGTCAGAGAAGTGTCTCAATCCTGCTGTGGATTAGGGGCACGTGCCCCTGCTTGGTCCATGGTGAGGTGCTTTTTACACAGAAAAAGGTGTCTCTGTTAAACCGTAGTTTGAGAGTATTTTTAGTTATTGTGTTTTCTTATTGTACAAAATGAATCATGGTGGAACCGGGAATCTTATGCCAGAGCATCCCGGAAAACCCAAAAAGTGAAAGTGAAAAAAACATTTTGGAGAAAAATCACGTGATGTCACAGAAATCGCTTCATCTCTTAGTGGTGTTTAATGTAGGTGCATTTACAAACCCCAGCCCTCACATAAGGTGTCTGAAATGACTCAGACCTGGCAGATTCTCTTGATGCCCATGAGCAACAGTAAAGAGCATGTTCACAGCTGAAGAGTGACCACTTCACCATTCATCCCTTTGTGCCTGCAGACAGAGCTGAATACTTCACCTTTCACCACTTTGCATCTGCAAACAGAGCTGACCACTTCACCAGCTGAGCATCATTTGCATAAGCGTCATTGACACCCCATACTACCGATTTTTTTATTACATATGGTTTCCACAATTACTTAAAGTACGTATGTTGTGATCGGTAGTCTGTCACCTGCTATACATTCCACCATACAGTTTAAGATTCTTTTTGGTATTTGTATTCATCCATTTACACCCTTTTACGTTAAAATAGCTATAGCTTTACTGTATAGTTGCTATAAAAGCTTATAATATGGTATAGTGGGCACTTAAAAAAAATATCACTCCACTGCTAACAAAGCATGAATAAAAAACATTGCCATTTACAATGCCAGTAGCTCCAACTCCAACAAATGTGAGACCTATTGCAATGTAAACAACAATGCCATTTATTTAGAAGTAAAAAAAAAAAAAGAAATGTCATGAGCAATGCCAATAGCTCTAACTTTTCCAAAGGCGAAACCATTGCATTGTAAATGCTTGTTTTGTTGGTCACCCCAATGCTTTTTTTTCCAGTGCTGATGGTTTTTGACACTGAAAGTGCATTGGAACCTGGTAACCAGGCTCAAATGTCAGTGCTCTGTCCCTAAAATATGATGCATATGAATTGGTAATCCCAATTGGCCAATACTTTAACCCCCTAATAAGTCCCTCGTAAGTGATACCAGTGGTACCCAGGGCATGGGAGTTAAAGGGGTCATCAGGGCCAGGAGTACTGACTGTACCACCACCCTGAATGACCCAAGCAAAAAGATAACAGCTGTACGGCCATTGCAGACTGCATGAGCAGTGCAAACTGCTCAAACTCAACTTTTCCCTCATCATGAGAGGCATGGTCACATCACTATTTTTAATATGTCGGTTACCCCTAGGGTAAGCATCCTGAGCCCAGGAGGCATGATGTATTATATTAAAGGCATAGACATTTAAGTGCAAGCTTATATGTTCCTATAGTAGACTTCTTTCATAAGGCACTCCTATAGGTGTTCAGGTAGGCCATGAGATAACAGGGGCTGTCACCCAGGTATTCACAGGTTGCCAGCTCTATTATGGTCCCACTGAAAAGTGTCATGTTTGATATCAAACAACTTGTCTCTTTGAAGCCAACTTTTTCCTAAAGTCTGATTTAATGTGGCATGCACCCAGGAGGCTACCTTAGAACAGTTGCCCATCTGATTGCCCCAGCCTTTCCTGTGCCCTACCTTGCATCCTACAGCTGCTGCCATCAAGACAGAAATCTGGCCCTCTGCCAGGAGGTGTGAGCACTTCCAGGAGTCGGAAACAAAGGCCTGCCTGGGCAAGAGGTGGCACCTCCCTCGCTCACAGGATGGCTAGTAAAGTGGCATGTCAAGGAGGTGAGCTACAAATCACTCACTGTCTCTAATATGCAAATGGGCTTCCCCCCAAGAGGAGGAAATAGCCAACCCCTGCCCCAGGCACAAATGCAACTAAGGAATGCAGGAACATTAGATAGTCAGGAGATGTATACCCCCTAGAAAGCTAGTCACAACCCTAGGGTGGGCTACATAGTCTGCAGAGCCAAAGTCTGCAGAGCCAAAGTCTGCAGAGCCAAAGAAAGGTTATTTTTTTTAAAAGTGGCAGAATAGATGTTTCTTAGTGGAAAAGGTAACACACCCATCTAGAAGTGGTAAACCCAGGTGCAGATAGCTGCTGGGGCTAGTTAGGGGAGAGGAGTTGGCCTAATGGCTAGGGCAGTCCTTCTCGAATCTGGGGAACTGGGTTAGAGTCTCGGCAATGACGCTGAACATCCTGTGATTCTGGGCAAATCACTTAATCTCCCTGTGCCTAACAAAAAATGAATGTGTCCTTATGTAACCCAACTGGTGCTATGTAAAGCGCTCCGATACCAGATTCGGGTCAAGTTTGCGCTATATAAAACTCCGTAAAATAAAAAACAAATAGAAAAATAGTAGCCCATGGGCTACTAGCTCCCATATGTCTTACCTAGGATTTAAGGATCTCCCCTGGCACCAGGACCTCAGATATGATCTGCTTGCACCAAAGGACAAATGAGAGATCCAAGTATGCTACTTCAGGACCTGCACAAAGTAAAAGTGCCAAAGACTGCACTTGTGGCAACCACCCTGCAACGTCATGACTATGATTTGTCCTGGACCAGAGACTGGTTCCAAAGGAAAGAGGAACCCTCTGCAAGCCAAAGTGAACTCCAGAACTCCCTTGGATTATAGGTACTAGTCCCCTGCAGACAGGAAGAGCACTCCCAGATCGAAAGAATCACTTACCATTAGGTCCACCCAAGAAATCGTTGAACAATTAATGGTCCAGTGTGCTGTGGGAAATGTAGTCCTGAGCTCCAGCAAGTTTTGGTCAGCTACCGTTTTCCCCCCACACTCCAGGACATCGAAGTGACCAAAGGATGAGCTTGGCGCTGCCAAGGCTTGTTGGTGGTACACTATCTTCATTGGATGCTGTTCCTCAAGGGAACCCCACAGCATCTTCAATCTGATGCTCCCTTGGCCCTGTTGTTGAGAGTTTGCATCTCCTTCCTCACCAGCATCATCTAAGCGGCAAAGTTAGCACCCATTGTTCCTGTATTAGGTACCAGGGACAGCCAGGACGACTCTGCACCCAGGCCCTATGAGCCATGTAAAAATCAACGTACCCACCTCACCTTGACACCCAGGGGCTTCCACTAAACTCGATCTACAAGTGACCGTTTGTCACTAGTCTATTTCCCCATGGACCGCAATGTTTAATTTTCGCTGGAGTGAAATGCACTGCTTTATTTTCGCACTAAAAATCCATAACTCCAGTTATACTCATCCGATTGTATTTGTTTTGGTTTTTAAATTTCTATACAAATCTGCTTTATATTTCAAAATTGGCGTCAGATTTCCTTTAGTCATGTCAATTACTTATCATCCATGTTGGTACTCTGAAATGCTTTCACACGTTTGTCTAAACCTGACTGCTCTGTACCACACTACCACGACTTAGGGGTCATTACGATGTTGGTGGGTCCAACACCGATGGCTCGTCAGTGCTGGACCCACCGACATCTGCCCCTGCGGTATGCCCACTGGATTAGGATGCGGTGGGTAGAGGTATTGGGTGGAGAGACCCTCCGCGGCACTTCCAATAGGATCAAGAAGCCCGTCGGAGGGTCAGTAATCCCTACAATAGGGGGGTTCCTGCTCAGGCACCGCCATAGGGATTACAATGTCCCCTTCCACCTGCCCTTCTTATGTCGGTTCACCCGCCATGAAAAGGCAGGCGGAAAGTGACTTTGGAGGCCCCTAGCAGGACTCCCCTATCCCCTGTCCCTCCGCTATGAGGCCTACCATCCCTGCACCATGCTTCCGCTAAACATCGTAATCAGGCCCTAAGCTAGGGATTTAATAGTGTGAAACCACAGGACCTCTTTGGGGTAATATAAGACAATTGTATAGTGAAGCCTAACCAGCCTCACTACACAATAATCCACTTTCTTACAACAACTATGCTAGCTACACCTACCCCTAATACTTTCCTGCTGCTGTCACTGCTTATGAGGAACGGCAGCAAGCAAAAATAGTGGTGTTTGTCTGCAGGGTCTCCTCAGGCAAAGATACCAGTAGTGATTCTCAGGGAAGAGTTAAAACGACAGGGACATTAGGTAAGTGAATCTCTTATGAGTGAAGTGAGAGGGGGAAGAGTGGAGGAAAACTGCTATGATGACCGAAGGAGCCATGGGTGGAATTTTAAAGGGACAGAATAAATTGAGAAGAAAGAGCATCTGGCTCGGGGTCAGTGAAAAAGGAAGCAATCAGCTTGGGAGAGAAAGGCACTATTACTTGAAACCCTGCCATTTAATCAGAAATGAATGGGAATAGCAATGTGAAAACTATTGGGAAAAGTAATGGGGCAATGTACCCTTCAACTAACTGCCATAGGCTTGAAGGAAAACCCATCTAGCCAATGTTCATTCTTTAAAATTTCATAAGAGACAAAGGTTGTGGGTGACTAACCCAAAGCCCACTCCCGCTCAGTAACATGCCTTAGTGAATATTTTTTGCTTGGGCAACATGTATCCCAGACAGATGGGGCCAGATGTAGGTAATTCTATTTTACCACTTCTTAAATACCAAATTTTACCGATTCGGTATTTAAGAAGTGGTAAAATAGAGGGGGGGTATGTAGGTGTTTCAGAATCGGTAAATACCGAATCGTTAAGATTCGGCATTTACCGATTCTGTAAATACCGATTCGGTAATGCCCATTGATTCCTATGGGCCTTGAAGCCCATAGGAATCAATGGGCAATACCGAATCGGTATTTACCGATTCGGTAAATACCGATTCCAGCAAGGGTGCAGGGGGTGTCACTTTGACACCCTCTAGCACCCCAAATACAGGCATGTGTGCCACGTGGCACACAGACATGCCTTAAGGGCATGTCTGTCTGTCACATGGCTAGGTGTGCATGCACACATGTGCATGCACACCTGGATTCGGTATTTTACCACCCAATTGGATTGGGTGGTAAAATACCGAATCTGTAAGGCTTTAGGGACTCTGAAGAGTCCCACCTATATCTGGCCGTTACCGAATCGGTAAAAATACCGATTCGGTATTTTACAGAATCGGTAAATTTACCGAATCTGTAAAATGATGCCCCTACATCCCAAATACCCATTTACCGGTCGGTAACGGCCGAAATTGGCCGTTACCGGTCGGTAAATGGCCTCCTACATCTAGCCCATAAAGCCATCTGTAGGTAAGATCTAAAGAAGTCCCCTCCAGTATGCAACGGAAGGCTGTAATGCATCCAATCAGAACACTTTGAGGCCAAAATGCTCATGGGCATGACAAGCACAATAATCGGGAGGACAGCCACTGAATCAAGAGTAGGGAAGTGAGACAGACATAGCCATCCAATCATGAGAATGGGGCTAATCTAAAGCCCACTCTTTATACAAGATACTGGAAACAATAAGTCTGGCCAACAGACAGCGAAATCTGTCTCTATCTCTATCTGAGACTTAAAAATGCACCTCACACAAATCCAGTAGCAACAATGTACAGGAAAACGGTGGACAGTGATTATTATTATATTATTATTATTATTATTATTATTAAATCAGTTTTGTATAGCGCCAGGTTACCCTGGAGCATCCCTGCGCTTTTGCCAACTACCGACATCAGAGATGCTGGTTAATGGAGAAAGAAAGCAGCATAATCTGAGTACACAACTTAGTCACATCACAACTGTGTAATAATCTAATATACCAAACTTCGATCATGCAACCCAAATTCTATCGGGAAATGTTCTCTACCACCAGTATACATTTATTTTGGGTTCTCTAAGTCAGTTACACTGCATTGACCAGGCAGACGGATGGCAGCTGACAGATGCTCTCTAAGCACACAAGCCTGTGACTGACATATACATAAGAGAAGAGTGAGCGGGAGCAGTCAGAATCGGATGGAAAACTGTGGGTCACAGCATTGAATAAATCAGCAACTCTCTTTTCTAATGTCAGGGTAGGCTACAGATTAAAGGAGAGGCCAATCATTGGCTGATGCTTTGATTCCCCTGCTCAGTTAGAAACCTCCCTGTATGACAAGGAAAGGGGTCCCAAAAGGACATGGAATGCCCCATATCATTTAAATATAAGCAGCCACTTAGAGCTAGGTGGCCAAAGACCAGGGATTCAGCATTTTAGGGAAGGTTAAGAGTAAGCTGTCTGCAGGGAGTCAGACCGACTGCCCATCTCACACTCCCCCCAACTTAACTATAATGATCACAAGGTAACCAAGAGTATCCTGGCAGCCATCTTCCTGGTGTGGGGAAAGGATGGACAGGTCCAAGGCCACATTAACAAGAAAGAAAAGAGACCCTAATTTTGAGGTCTCGCCTAGGGAGCACGCATGCACTGCTCTATGAGATGACGTTTAGAAATTGGTCAGCTTTTTTGCACATACTCGTGCATGGCGGCATCCACTTGAAGGAGCGAGCAGCAGCGCGCGCAGGGGCCATTTGGTTTTTTTTATGAGCTTTCACACGTGCGCTTGTTTACATTTCCCTGCTCACGTCACTCTAACTTTCTAGCCAGCTCGGGCGTTTGGAAGCAGTGGCGCGCGCAGGGGCCATTTGTTTTACAAAATACTTGTATTTCATATGATGCATGTTGCAGCTTTATGATCTCCCCCTGGCAGATCAGGTCTGGCCTAGCCAGGCCTAACCCCAGTCTTAGCCTGTTTTTCTTGCTGTTCTCTTTACATAAAGCACTGACTTGTATGCCTTGACTTTGGCTGAATTGAGGAGAGCGTCCAATTTCCCGGGGAAGGCCAGGTGTCCGTAGCTAATCGCTGGAAGGAGCTTCGCTCTTAAAACTGTCAGAATTGGGCCGGCGGACGGACTGATCAGATGCTTAGTTGTTTTAATAGATGAGTAACCTTGCTGGCCTTAGAGCTCTGCTGTTTTAGGTGTACGTTTGCCTTGGCCCGTTCCGTCAACCGGACCCCCTTGATAGTTGTAGGAAGCTACCAAATTAATTTGCACATTTCCTGATTGCCACAATGCATTCTTTTTCAGATAGTAGGACCCACAAATGATGACCTTGGTTCTTCCTTGGTTAACTATAAGGTTAATATTAATGTTAAAACTGTTTAATGCGTTTAGGGCTCTTTGTAGGCCCACCTTCGTGTGGTCCATTATGATTGTGTCGTAGGCATACTGTAATACTGGCAGCCTCACACTTCCTAATCTTGGGGCTACTAAGCTGGCTCCCTTTAGGGCCTCCCCCAAATCCGCAGTGTATAAGTTGAATAGGATGTAGGTCAGCACGCATCCCTGCTTCAACCTATTCTCCGTGATTATTATGGGGAAACTGTGCGGGCACTTGTTTTGACCCGCACCCAAGTGTCCTCATATAATGATCTTATTGCCTTCAGGAGATTTGATGGAATGCCCCAGTTTTCTAACTTCCACCATAATCTTTTTCTGACTACTTTGTCAAAGGCTGTACTATAATCCAAGAAACAGCAGAAGGATGGTTCTTCAGGGTTGCCTGGGCTGAAAGGTGTGCAAGCGCCAGAACATTATCCATGGTTGATGCATGTGACCTAAACCCAGTCTGGTGCAAGGGCATTATGGTTCTCTCTTCGACCCACTTCTCCAGATGTTTCATTAGTAGGCGGACACATGCGTTGGCTTCCGGATCAAGCAGGGCAATGAGCCTATAGTTTAATGGTTTTAGGCGGTCTCTTTTTTTAAAAATGGGGACCAATATGGAACCCCTCCAGGACTCAGGGGTTATAGCAGTCGAGAAGGTATAATTGAAGAGCGGGGTTAAGAGTGATGCCCAGAACTCTAGTGCCAGTTTAAAGACCGGAGATGGAATCCCGTTATGTCCAGGGGCCCCATCATTCTTCATGCTCTTGATAGTTTTGATGACCTGTTGGGTGTTTATCCAGGCTGGTGAAGTGCCATGAAAATCGGCTGGAGATCTGTTACCCATGGAGACCTTGTCTGGTCTCGGGATCATGACTCCTGGCTTTGTGCTAGCTAGCTCGAATTGCTCAACTGGATCCGCCCTACCACTTGTTAGTTCTCTGTTGGTAGGTGCTGTTACATATAGCTGCTTCACGTATAGCATCCAATCTTTTTCTGCAACTCCATTTTGTCTTGAGGGTCCTTGATTGCTCAGTTGGTTTATGTGTCTCCAGAGTTGTGCTGGATTCTTTTGTTTGAGCAAGGAAAAGACTTTGAGCCATTCGCTTTCCATATTGGCTTTTTTGTATTCCCATTGTTTCTTCCTGAAAGCTGCCCTCAGCGATGCGATTGATAGTCCCTCTATTTGGCTACACCCTCTTTTCTTTTCTGCGAGGGCCTTACCTAGAAGCCTTTTGCATTCTCGTATATCATTGTTTGGACAGGTGCTTCCTGGTCTCAGTTGCCCTTTCAGTCTCGAGTTTTGGGACTTGGAGTTCCTGAGCTTGGTCTGTTGGTCCTCAATAATGTTCTCCCCTCCTTTTATGGATGAGAGCTCAGCGAGAAGGCTCCCTTCCTGTTTCTCGCCCAATCATGTTTGAAGTGTGTTCCCGGTCTTGTCTGACCACTTGATCCTCCTCAGGACGCTGTGTTTCTTCTCCCCACTTGTCTCCCCAATGGGTTGGTAAATGGTAGCTGGCGGAACGTCCAGCTGAAACGCTGCTTTTAATGGCCTGTGATCGCTTTCCATCCGATCTTCGGCTTCAAAGTCTACCATTTTGTCCGCCATCTCTTCGCTAGCCAGGATGTAATCCAGTATTTGGAAATCCAGTATTTGTAAAGCGCACAGCTACCCAGAGGCATTTCAGCACTGGGGGCCGTTGGGAAGTTTTAGCGAGCTATTGCCCAGAGTCACATGGTGCTGGGCTGACCTGCCACCCCTGCCGGGGATCGAACCGTGAGCCCCAGCATCCGGTGTCAGTCGCCCTGGCAGCAGCGCCAGAGAATCCCAAAAAGTAGGCTGAGGATGCCAGAAGGCCAAGCAAGCTTTTTTCAGGACGTAGGTTGATGTCAACTTGTAATTGTTGAGAAGGTTGTGCAGGGGAGCTGCCCTGCCTGATCTCCGAGGGGGTGGTTCTATTTTGTCAAGATCCTTTAGGTTAAAATCCCCGGCTAGAATAACCTGATATGATTTGTGTTTGTTTAGCAGGTCTTCCAGGTTCTGTGCCAATGCCTACAGCTGATCTTTCATGAGGATCTCATTTTTCTCATGTATGAGGATCTCATATTTTTCCACTCACAACCCGCTTCAGTGTGAAAAACACCTTTGTTTGCACTCACATATCTCTACTACTGGATAGTTGATGGCCCCAGTGTAAATATGGGGAGTACAGTGAACCTGTATGTGTGTCCCTTCATGTGTCAATCCTGTTCCACTCAATGACATCATAGTACCCTGACAAAGGAGTGCTGGACAAGGTCCATGTTTCTTGGAAACAGATTATGTCCCCGCTTTCCAGGACCTGCTTCAGATTTTAATTTTCGCAGATTTTACTGATCCAGGAAATTATAGTTAATTGCTGCCTGTGAGTTAATCCTGGCCCAGCATCTCCTCTGACAGCCTGATTTTTGTTGCAGTTGGGAATACTGAGGCCTCCTTCTTATGAGTCCCTTTTGATCAGAGATAGAGGAGGTGGTGCGTATAACCCGATGATTGTTTTGGCATGAGATTCTGATACCCATTAGGTCCCTTTGGCCCGTCTGGCTTCTGTCCGAGGGTCCTGAGCTGTTTATCCTGTGCAGGAACGACCAGGTGGCCTTGCCCCCAGTGTCTTGGGACAGGACATGTGGGTATTTTGGATGTGGTAACATCTGAACTTCAATACCCCACTCAGCAAGTAGGGTGGAGTTGTTCACGGCAGCTTGTTGTATTTCTTTGTTCTTCAGGCCCACCACTGATGAGTCACCATGTGTGTTCCCCTTTGTGCTCAGGAAATTCACCCATTCTAGGTCCCCTGTTTGTATCTTGTCTAGGATATTCAGGTGTTTAAAGAGACGTAAAATATTACTCCAGTACAGGATGTCATGCTATCCGGTACAAAGGAATCTTGGTGTGAGGATCCCCTCATATACGACTGCTGGTGTGCCCCCAGTTTGGGCCCTTTTTTTCTTTTTCTGTAGCTGACTCTACTAGGGTTGATCCTGTGCTGGTGCTTCCTTGGTGGTTTGGGGCAGGTCCTGCTTGGGGCCACTTGCTTTGGCTGTTGTTGCTCCTGATGTCAGGCTGAAGCCCCGGGTTTAATTGTGGTGGATTTAGGGTATCCGACTGTGGCGTTGATATAGCCGAGGCTGTCTGGATGAGCAATTCTGCAGGCGATGGACTTATTCAGGCAGTTGGATCGTTGTCTATAGGATGATTTGGCCTCACTAATGACTTTTGGCCCTTCGCACTAGAGGTGCTTGGTGGTGTGATTGGCTTATGCTGAATTTCCAGAAGCGGGAAGACCGGGGGGACCTTTTAGCCCCATTTTTGTCGGTGAAAATTGGGTAAAACTGAGTGACTTTTGTGTCCCCTTGTGCGGGCAGTTGATTGATCTTCGATGACTGCAATTGTCTTTCTTTTAGCTTTGTCTTTTTCTGTTGCTTCTTCAGCTTCTTTTTTGCTCTTCTTGATAAGGAGTGTTTGTGTTTGTCCATTGTACATGAGGTGTGTTCCTGCAAGTCTGTTCCAACGTAGTTGCTGGCCCTGAAGTTTGAGCTTTGTGTGTCTTTGTGTGTTTTGGGGCTGCTGGTGGGATTATTAGTCGTGTGCTCTGTACTTTTGCCGTTACCGGCAGTGTTCTTCTGTCCTGATGGACCCCCTGCTGGCTGTGTCGCCTTCGGGATGTGGCTGTTGCACTTCCCCGGATTATCTGTGTTGTGTTAAGTCAGTGTCTCCTTACGCCCTTTTCCTATCTCAACTATTTCGGCTAGAACCTCCGGGAGGGAGGCCCACTTCTCAATGAGATTTGAGCAGCGGCAGGAGCAGTCGCCCCGGTTGGAAACTACATATTGGGTGATCCTGTTGTCTAGGTCCTACACCTTGGAACTTATGTCAACTAGGCGCCCTGCAATTGCTTGTAGAAGATCTATTTGAACTTCCATCTTGGTTGATTGCCACCGGAGGGCTTTATTAGTGGTGCTGTTTGTTTCAATCGAGGATGGGTTCTCCAAGACCGCATTGGCACTGCTGTTGCAAACTCGATAATCAACTTTTGAGTTGGGGGCCCATGGGGAAGCTGAGGGCCACAACAGGTTTTGGGTTAGATCAAGGGTTCTTTCGATCTTTTGTCCAAGATTGTGAAGGAACGAGGCTGTAAGCTCCCCAGCCACAGGGAACACTGGGTCCAGGGGAGCTGGGTGGGACCGGAAGTTCGTTGGTTTTGGCTCTTTAGATTCACATTAGGGCTTGCTAGTCTCCGTGGTCTTAGGGTCTAGACCAAAGGCATGGGGCTGGGGGGTTTGCACCATCATCATTGTTGTGGTGCCACCTTTGGGCAGAGCTGTGTCGAGAGTCTTCCTGGTTGTGGTGACCTGCCCCTTATCTGTGAGAAGCGGAGGTTTCCACCCCTGAATAGGCCTTCTAGTTGCTTTGGGTAGGGATGCTCGTGGGCTGCACTGGCCATTTCCTGTTTGATCCTAGGTTCCTCGCAGGGAGAGGTCTCGTCCTTGAGTATGGAGGTATGATCGGGTAGTGTTCATTAGTGCTACTGTCTTGAGCCGGACGTCGGCTATTGGGGAGAGCGTCCTGTGTAGTGCCGTAGTCACTACTGGGGGGGTCGTTTTTCTTAATAAAGAAGTTTCTAATTGAGCCCCTTTGGTCTACCTCTTGTGGCATTTCATTTAGGTGATCTGTTAATGATTTTCTCCTCGTAGTCCTTGTTGTTGTCCCTTTGTTAGGCGGGTGGCTCATGAGGATTTCTTCCGGGGTCATATGCAATCAGCCCTTCCTTTTGGGTCCCATGTGCCAGGTGTACTGTTGACGTTAGCTTCCAGCTACTGGGCAACTGCTCCAAGTCCAAGTCCAGGTCCATTGTTGCCCTTTTGTCACTTTTCGTCTCTTGTCTCTTCTGTTTTGTTCTCTCCGCTCTCTCCGCTCGTACCTTGTGGGGGATGCGAGGACTGCCAATGCTCCTTTTAGATGGTGTTTAGGCTAATGGCGAAAGTGGTATCATTGGAGCCTTTAGTGCTGCCTTGATGATGCCGAGTGCCCCCAAATCCCCCCCCCCCCCCGAGCCGGGAAGATCAAGGCAGAAGTATATTTGCAGTTATAGGGATATCTGTTTTTACAGGTACATTATCTGATGTTTGCCGGAATTGATGAAGCATTCCTAACAGCTGAAGTGCAACTGTAAATGTTACCTATTATAACTCCAGTGAGTCTCCTGAAGTTCACTGACACATTCTTACTGAATATATGAAGAGTGCAATTGTATTAGTCACGTTTAAAAAGTAATGAGTAGCATTGTGAGGTCTATTAAATATATGCCACCCTTTCTCGTTTCGACAACTTTCAATGCACCTGAGAAATGCAAACGACAGATATATTTCGATGGTAAAGGTGTGAATTCATATTGCTTTCACTCACGGTATCTATGACTCTGGCACCTGTTTTCTTTTTGTTCTTTTTTCTTTTTCCATCATGGGTTGCATTATGTACTGTATTAGTACTTTGCCTAATTTATGAGCATGATAATGACCCTTAATCGCTTTTGTAAGACACAAGCCTTAGGCGTATTTCGACATTTCAGCCCTTAGTACTCTTCCCCTGCCCAGTGGAATGCCACATATGTTTTCTTTATTGTCAGAGCACCAGACATTTATTGAGATCTAAGATCAAAGCATGCCAGGTCACAGCATGCATGCACAATGGGCAGCTAGGTAAAGTCTCCCTCCATCCTTCCTATTCATTAGGCCACTACTGTCCACCCATGGACTCCATTTAGATATTGGAGATCTATGGAGAAGCATTTTGTACCTCATCAAACCCTAATTGTTTATTTTGTATCTTGTGAGTTACATTTTTATTAGTCACCTGATCGACCCAAAGTAAGTGCTGTTTTTATTCATGCCCACTAACGTGGCCACATTACATACTGGTTTTTAAAAAAAACATTTTTCTATCTACAGCTTTCTGTAAAACCTACAGTTGTGTGCCTTGGATCCCATAGTTCAGGTAAGTATCACATGTGAATTGATTCCATATTTCTACAAGATATTTTTTATGATTGAAAATATGTGCCATTTGTCTCTTTGGAGTTCATTTCATTTTTTTCAATCTTTATACTATACAGTCATAATATGGAAGTTCTATTTGGGGTGATAAATGAGGTATTCTCCATTCAACCTAATTTATATGCATTGACTGAGCAATCAATCATTTCTAAATGATATCTTACTTCAGCATATTTCCCTTGAGAGATTATTTTGATATTTCCTCTTTTAAAGTGCAACCACTATTGGCAATTCACATTTCTTTTACTGATAAAGAGCCTTCCATTACAGAACAGATCGAAACATTGACACAAACAAATCTGGACTATCTTCTCACGGGTGACAAAAAATTATTGGCCCCTGACCAATGTTCGCTGAAATAATTTATTGTACAATCAGATTCTGCCCTTTGACACCTTTTCACTTTGTAATATTATACCTCCTATTGATCACATCACTGTTGAGCTCTGTACAATTTCTTTACTAGAGTACGTTTTGATCAGTCACGTTTAATATGGCACGTTATGTTACGTTATGTTATGTGAATCCGTTGAGTAGGGCAGGCCTGAGGTCGGTGGGAGAGATCATGCCTCTTTTGTGTGGTAAGCCATGTCTTGAGGTTCCTTCAGAAGTTCATGAGGCAGGGGGATGTTCTGAGGTGTTTCGGGAGGTTGTTCGAGGTCTTGCCTGCGAGGTATTAAAAGGAGGGTCCTCTGCTTCTGGTCTTCTTAATGCTAGGGAGTGCTCTTGCCTGGGACACAAATCAAAGGTGTCTGGCGAGTCAGTAGAAGTTGAGGTGGTGGTTGCAGTAAACTGGACTGGTGTTGTTGGGAGCTTTGTAGATGTGAGTGAGTAACTTGAACTTACATCTTTCCTGGACTGGGAGCCAGTTGAGATTGTTGAGTTGTGGAGAGATGTGGTTATTTTGCGGAATGATCCAGCATGAGTCTATCGGTGGCATTCTGGGTGGTTTGGAGTCAGTGTGGGACATGGCCTGGGATTTCAATATAGAGACCTTTTCCATAATCAAGTCTACTTGTGATAAAAGCCTTGGTGACCACACCACTGGGGTTCAGTGGGATCCACTTGAAAATCTTGTGTAGCATTCATAGGATGTGGAAGCATGATGAGGAGACATCGTCGATCTGTCTGCTCATGGAGAGGTTGGTGAGGATGATTCCTGAAATCTTGACATGGACTCATTGTGGCTGGGGGCCAAGTTCGGAGGGCTACCTAAAGGTGTGGGTAGGGAGTGGTTGTTGCCAAAGATTAGAATTTCGGTTTTGTCTATGTTGAGCTGGAGGCAGTTAGTTTTCATCCAAACAGCGATGTTTCTCAGCAATTGGCGAAGTTTGCTTTGGTAATGCTAGTTGGTAAGGAAGAGGATGAGTTGCGGGTTGTTAGCATAAGGTGCTATGTTGATGCATAATAAGGAGTGTTCAAAGTAATACAACAGTAAGGCAAACCTCTAGAAGTAAGGAATCCATATTCTGGAACGCTAACATGGGGATAGAGTCAAAATATATGCAATTCATAAAAGTGCTGAAAATTAACTGTTGATGCTGACATTCAATTAAGATCCTGCTCTGATCGGGCTAAAGTATAATGGATACAGGGTCACTCCTCATGCATCTCCACCATGTAATTATTTTGCTCCAGCTTCCACAAACCAGCCATTTGAAAAGAACTCCATAGTGAGTGCAAGGAATCACTGCTATCATAAATGAAAATGGAGAAACATCTCTGTAAAATGTGACTACAGAGACAGGTGTGACATGTAATGTAAAGTGTTTCTCTACCTGTAAAAGATGTAAAGCAGTATTATTGGATACTGTGCCTAATTTCAGAAAATTGGCATTTTTTATTTCTGAGGATAAACTGGAGATTGAAGCATTTATTGAAACACAAAAATATAGAAATATGGACTCTCAGAGGTGAGATAATAATATCTTCCAAACTAATTTACACAACATCCAATCAGTGTCACTAGATTTATTTTTTAATAATCTAATTCAATACTGCAAATTCTAATAAAAAATATACATTGATGTATGAGCCATCAAACATCTAGCTCTCACTATGTGATAAAGTGCCTCTTTTTACATGTTTTAACATAATTAAATTGGGTAACTCCTAGTTAGCTTTTTTAACTTCCTATAAGGCCACAGGATATGGCACAGAAATTCACCCATGGCATGTAAAGTTAAACGTCACCTATGGACTGCAGCACTTATTGTGCCATCTACAAGTATGACAAGGCAAACATGACTTTAGGTCTACCACTGAAGTCTGACTGTGGCAGTTTAAACCTGAACCCCCACACTGTCAAACTAACCATTTTGACAGTGGAAAAACCTTCCTTTTAAATATTAATAAGCCACCCCTATGTAGACCATGTAGCCCACAGGCTAGGGTGCATGATATTTGAAGTGAGACAAGTAGAAATATAGGTTTAGTGTGTTCCTGCAGTGTATAGCAACCAAAAGCTATTTTCACTGTAAAAGGCTCTGGCTGACCCATGGAGAAACACTGGGAAGTAATATTAAAATGTAATTCTGCTATCTCAGGTTTGGGACAAGCAAAAGAAATAGTTCAACCGCTATGTTTAATTTTGATTTAAATCCCACTTCAATTGTGAAATTGGAGTTTCAATAAAAAAATAGGGAAAGTAACTTTGAGAAAGTTACCTTTTCCCTTCCTGAAGCTCATAGAGTCTAATTTGCAGTAGCTCTCGAGCAACTGCCCAGCCAGTGCTTGACAATAATGAGGTGTAAAAACTGCTCCCAGAGCAGAGACAATGATCTGTGTGTGGGGAGGTGTTTTTCTTCCCCATTGCAATAAGACCAGTTAGGGTGGACAGAGGATCTTAACTACCTTGTAAAGGAGTCTCCTCTTTCACGAGTAAATGTAAGGTGAGACTTGGAGAAGGTAAACCTTTATTACCCCAGCTAGGCTGGCTCCACACCCAGTGGGAGGGAAGCTACCTCCAGAATCAGTTTTGAATGGCTGTTAAGGAAGGGGATACTAATATCCTTTCTGGGCTGCAGTCAGGCTCTGCACATGGAAGAAAGGGTTTCTCCATCTTGGACTTTGGGAATAAGGTGCACTGTAGAATTCTTTGCAGTAGGGCAAACAGGACCTGCGGCAAAGGTTGATAGGGTTTCCCCTGAGGACTCTTATTCCAGAGGAGTTACCCCCAGCCACTAGATGGTACCAGACATAAATGTAGGACCCCAAAGCATCTCCTCAGAAGAATTTACTGTTGAGGAACAGAAGCAGGACTGCACCTGCTGTTTGAGACCTGTGAGGAGTCCTGAAGGGCTAGACATGCTTCGAAGACAAAGAAGTGGGCTCTAAGAGTCAGTTTGCTGATCTCCTAGATGGCTACAGGGAAACAACAAGCTGAGTCTCTATTTTGAAATGCTCAGCTGACCAGTAGAAACTGGACTTGGACTGGACCCTCCTGGTGGCCTCTGCCTGATACCCTGAGAATCTCTAAGCATCTCTCTGGAGGTTCTGAAGGCCGTAGAAGTGGCTGTTTGGGCACAAGACGAACATTTGGACATTTTGGAAAACTTTTCCTCCAGAGCTCCAGCAGGACCTGCCACAAAAAATATTGACCAGCAGTTCCTTGCCATTGCACTACATTTGAAATTCATCATGCTCAAAGGCCCCTGCCCCTGCCCCTTCAAACACCATTCCATGGTGAGACTTAAAACATTTTCACTGAGAAATCTCCAAAATTCAAGAGCGTCAAGGAAACCAATTCACCTCACAAATCCAGTTTTTGGTTCTATGGGGGCAGCTACCGTTTCAATGGCAACCCACTTCAGGATGATTTTTCTTCTCAAAAAGTTAAAAAGAGTTTTTTCGGTTGGACTTAGAAGAAATTTCAATGTTTTCCACCACCATGAAAACCGTGGCAGAGAGGAAACTTGTAATACACTTGGCAGGACCACGGTGGTCCTGCCAAGCATACTGCGGTCTCGGAACCGCACCACCACCAGAGAACGGCAGTTCCCTGCAGCGGGGGCGGCAGTCCAATGGCGGTCCGACCGCCCAAGTCATAATGGGGCAGTCGGCTGCCGGTGTTGTGGTGGCTGGGCTTCCACCTCTGCACCACCACAAGTCTGGCGACCCCCAGGGCTCCATCACGGTCAGCCTGAAATTGCACCTTATTCGATTTTTGTCATTTAGGAATCATTTTGTGTATTACATTTTTCTCTCTTTTTATAAAGTAGAGTGGGTTTTTAATTGCAGTGCGCCTTTGACTTTTTAACTGTTTTGCTGGTTCTAAATGCTTTACAAATTTTTGTTAAGTTTAGCCTGTCTGCTCTATGCCATAGCTACCAGAGGTTCAGTGTTGGTTTAAATTTACTGAAACCTTTAACTAGACCTAACAGAGTAATAACTTTATGACTTGTGATAGACTACCCTCCATCCCAATAAATATACACTAACATCTGAAAAACTACTGAACTGATTTCTATTAAACCACAGAAAACATGTTTTCTGAGTAAAGTTCTATTTTCCCTCAAAATGTCCTATAGGAGCTAAAATAAGATCGTTCACAACTTCTACCCACTAAACGTTCCTGGTTCCAACAGCAGCAGAATGTGTAGACTATCTACAAACTTCAAGACAAAAAATCCAATAATCCTATGAAATCCCAAAGAAAAAAATAATCAATATGGTGACTCCTGTTTTCTCCCTGCTTAACCTAAATATAAATTTAAGACTCATTATTAGGAACCCTTTAAAGTCAAACAATTAGTCAATCCAGTCACCTTAAAATTTCCCAACTTGGAAGATTCATCCAGTTTTTCATACATCACAAATAAAACCCTATGGGTTTGATTGTTATCAAATATCTTTCTCTATGAATTCATTGATCTTGAATAATGACATTCCAGATTATGAATGGCAAGGTTTTTGTGATCTAAGAAAGGTTACAGCTTTTGATCAATTGGAAAGGGTATCCTTCCAGTGAACAATCTTGAGAAGATGTCAAAGCAGTTCTGTTTGTAGATTTAATAGACAGTTCACAAAACAAGCAAAAATGTGCCTCCAGAAATGGTGTTTTGGCTAGCTGCCATTATAAAGCTATTGGTTCAGATGATGAAATGGGGAAATGATGAATTGAGCTATCCCATGCAGTTAAATAGTTTGCACATATTTAAACTGTATGGGTGGGAGGTGAGGGGGTATTGGCTAAACTATTCTTTTTACTGGAATGATTTCAACTAATCGAATAGTTAAAAAATTCTAATTCTAAATTCTAATTTCCTTCTCAACCTCCTACACTAACTGCCATAACTGCCAAACTCAAGCATTTTCACACTCAACGCATTTCACGCATACAACATTCCTGGAAAGAGCAATGGAATGCACAGAAAGAACGGAACAAATAATGAAAGCACTAGACGTCCTTGATGAATATTGTCTGCATTCTTGCATTGAAGAAATTCCTTCTAACATTTACATCCAACATCACACGTGCAGAACCATTAAAGACCCAATGAGGGTGTTACAGTCTTGGAATGCAGCCTCTCGTGTGGGTAGCTTCAAGGCCAACCCAAGTTTAGGGGAGCTCAGCTATTCACAGTCACTTGCAGTTCTAGGATGGTCTCCTGTTAACTTCCTACACTCTTGTAACTGTAACATCATGTGTACAAAATGGCATATTTTAAAATTTTGGTATGTAGACCCACTCTGTTCTATTTGCAAATGCATATCCACAGAATGGCGATGCACATCCCTTTTTATATTATAAGAATGCTTCGGTGAAGTCAAGCAGGTTAGAACTGTAAAGAAGAGAGTATGCTGCTTGTGTAGACAGCTCTAAACACACATCTCTACTTCTCTTCTGATGTCATGCCACTGTTGCAGTCATAAATGTCTCATTGGACTATGTAGATGCCTTTTAAGCTTGCCTCACTTAAATATAGCTGGACCACAATAAAAGTTCACAATGCATTTAAGACATGTGTCAGACCTAAACATATCTACTTAGCTTTGTTGACTTAGTTTTCTACTAAACACATTTTAAGCTTCTCCATGCCCAGGTCCCCCATTGCACTTGAAGTCTGACCGCTTCTACCATCCCACCATCACCGCATACATTTATAGGATGCAGTCACAGATGCTTAGTGCAAAGCCTATGTTGGACTAGACCCTCTCTGCAGGGTCATCCCTAAGTCCCAAGCTTTTTGCCTTCACCCCTCCTATTTTCAGAATTTTGTTTTTGTTGGCTTTAGGACTCCGTGTATGTAACCACCGCTAATCATTGCTCTGGTGTTGGGGCTCTCTCCCCTTTAAAAGTGTGGTACTCCTAACTGCACATTCAATTTACTTAGGCATCCTCAGTCGAATCATAATTCATGTGCCCAGGGCCTGTAAATTCAATGCTACAAGTGGGAATGCAGAACTTATTGTGCCACCCACTAAACTAGCTCTTCAAAGCACATCTTGGACCAGCCATTGCAGCCTGTCTTCAGAATTAAACTAGCAATTTGGCCTGAGAAAATGAACCTTTTCAGGACTAAAACTCCCTCACATATAAGTCATCCCTAATGTAGGCCCTGGACAGCCTATAGTGCAGGGTGCCTTGTATTTAAAAAGAATTGGACATGTACTTTTAAGTTTTAGAAGTCCTGGTAATGAAAATCTCTTAAATTTGTTTCTCACTACTATGGGGCTATTGGGTTACCTTATTAAATTTAATATTGATAACTTTTGTTCAGGATCAGGTAGAAATACTATGTTTGGTTTTAAAGAATTGCAATTTAAAATCCTCTTTAATGGCTCAGTCAGATTTGAAGGCAGAATTCTGAAAATGCCACTTTTAGAAGGTTGTTGTAGGTTATAAGGGATCCAGAGCACGTCCAGGACCTTCGGTAAGATAATGTAGAAAGGAGCAATGGTCGCTCAGCTTTAAAGTTTCACATTTATTGTATCATTGCCAAATGGTCACTTTAATCTATTTCAAATTCACAAATATTTTTTAAAAATTCACAATTATTTTAAACATTTGTGATGGCGCAGTGGGTGTGTAGTGAGAAAAAGCTCTATGCTCTCAGAAAAGTGATACGTAGAAATGGGATACACACGTGACGAATGGGGTTGCTGTGGAATTTACTCCAGTGCAGACTCCTCTGGTGCATTTGAAGTGTACTCTTTTCTTTCTCTTGAAAGGCTGTCTGTCGCTGGAAGAAAGATTCCAAGGTTGAAAGACCCACAACACAGGCCACAGGAGTTCACACCTGGATGTCAACCACAGTCATATGTGCATCAAAAGTTTAATCCCGGGCTCCCAGTCCTACTCTTTATGAATCCTTAATCCGCCCTATCTACTTCCTGAGAAGTGTCCTGGGCCCTTTCTTGTGGCCTATCACTGAATTTAGAAGTTTAAAGGGGCAGTATCCCTCTTCCTCTCCCTTCCTCCAGTGTGTCCCACCCAACTCACAGGAAAGCAGCAATATACAAATCTGTCTGGGGGAATTCCTCTTCTCTTCATGCCATGTAGGCCCTGGCTTTCCAAAATAGAACTCAGGGTCCTCCACGTAATGTACCATTATGCATACACTACACAACACTTCATCCTTCATGTATTGTACTTCTCATAAGCACACACACACCCAGCACATGCTTCTCGCTACTCATGCATTGCATAGCACTACATCTCTCATGTAATATATTCCTTGCAGGCATACATACACTCCCTACATGCACTAACTATACATCTACCTTTTCACTCCTACTGATCACTACACTGTATGATGCCACCACCAGATTTGTGCTGCTTAACTCTTGGTGAAGAAAAACCAAAGGAAATGATGGACGGAGTGTTGACAATACAAGCACTCACCCCCAGTCAACTGATCAGGGTTTAATCGATCACCGTTCTTTAGCCCACTCTGCCACCCCAGTTCAGACATGGCCATATGCAGATCAGTCTGACCCTGTGCCTCATGGGAACAGTCCAGCCCGAACTGCCAAGCCATGCCTTCCCTGGACTGGAAACAAGCTACCGAGGACCGGTTTCTGGCATTTCAGCCGTCTTCAGCCCGGCTTGCTTGAATCCAGTGGCAAAGTGAGCAAGGGACTCACGTCTGAGCATACCCTGCCAACATATGGCGAACAAAGAAAAACCAAAGGAAAGGATGGACGGAGCGTTGACAATACAAGCACTCACCCCCAGTCAACTGATCTGGGTTTAATCCATCACCATTCTTTAGCCCACTCTGCCACCCCAGTTCAGACATGGCCATATGCAAATCAGTCTGACCCTGTTCCTCATGGGAACAGTCCAGCCCGAACTGCCAAGCCATGCCTTCCCTAACTCTTGGTGAAATCAGTAGCCATCCACCACTATGAGGGTAGCACTTTGGATGCCCCTCTTGTTCTAACAAGACCATAATATGTGAGACAGTCCTATGTCATGTTGCACATGCATGATCTGTGTTTGCCGATGACAACAAAAATCAAAATTGGGCATGCAGACGCAGTACAGTTAAGCACTCATGGCTTTGTTACACATCTTTTACCAAGTAGAGGAGTTTTCTGTCCCAACAGAAACAATGCGGGGCTGGGTACTGGCAGGATGGGCCATACATTCAGCATGTGTCGGGTGGAGCATTTCCCTGGCTCACTTTTATTTCAAAGGGCTGCATCAGCACACTCACAAAGAACTCCACAACAGTATTGTGTTACCACAAGCCCCTTGGAGCAGAAGCAGCAAGGAAGGAAATTCCCGAACCATCTGTGGGAGTAACATTTCAGAAGTTTCTTCCACTTCAAAGCTGACACCAGATATGAAAATAGGACACTTAGACCCTTTCTTCAGTTCACTCCTGGACCTGTGGAGGCAACTCAGAAGGTCTGCCCTGCATTTCAGAGGTCTGCCATTTTCTTTAGTCCTGCTTTGCACTTCAGAGGACTGCCCTGCTGCTAGAAGCCTGTCTTGAACTCCCAGAGGACTGCCCTGATGCTGGAGGACAACCAGAATGAATCCAAGGACTAGTTGGCTAGTCTCTTGGTCTGAGCTACTGGGACAAACAACATGAACCATGCACCTGGACCCTGCCTGAAGTGATTTATACCCTTCAAGTGGTGCCCGTCTGGTCCTGGACCCTTGGAAACTGTGCTACTGGTAGTCAAACAGCCTGAATTAACAAATAGGACGTTTTCAAAATGTTGAGTCAAAAACGAACCTTTGAACATAGAGAAGACCAGGACTGACCTGCTCACTTATCCGCCAACGGTGCATCACCTGTTAGCCTAACTTAGCAGCAGCACCCTCTACGTTCTTCTCCACAGAAGCAAATCCTGTTCAGTTGCTCCTTGCATCAGGGGTATCCAGCCTTGTGGATCCCTTGTCGACTACAACTTGCATCTTCGTCCCGCCGGAACTTTTCACCTTACACAAAAGAGACTAAGTCCACATTTAGATATCTTCACCATGACTTTGTCGAGAGGCTCCCCAAAAGTTACGCCTCCTCTTTGGAAATAGTCATCTGCTTTGCCCCTCTGAACTTTACCTTCTCAGATATTTTTCTTCAAAAATTCTTCTCATTCCAAAAGTAAGCAGAAACCGGGCACAATCCACCTTGTGTATCAGAACTGCTTTCCATCACAGTCGGCTTTAACTTTTGACTTTGCCCCAGTCTTGCATGATTAGATGTCCGAGTTGGTGCTTTGATCTTCTAGGTGCTAGTTTTTTAACCAAAACATTTTAAAAAGTCAAAGCTATGGTCCTACTGATTGGATTTTTGTCATTTTGGTGTCAAATTATTTATACCTGTTTATGTGTATAATACTTTACACATTGCTTCTAAGTTAAGCCTGACTGCTTTTGAGCCAAGCTACCAGAGGGTTAAGCACAGTTATATTTAGTAACTTTTTGTGGTTCACCCTGATAGGGATTATGGTTGTTGCTTGAGAGGGGCTGATAGGGGGCTACTCATTAATCCTGTATGAAGAGGCTAATGGAATTCATGGATAGAAATAAAGAAGCCACAGCTGTGGGCATGGTATGGGACTTCTTAAAAGCAGGTATTCATTGAGAAACACTCTACTTCAGCCTCCATAACCATAAGAACACAGGTAAATAAGGTTAAAGACCTATATTAGGAGTTGTTGAAATTGGAAGCTCTCCATGTTGAGGGGATAGTTGAAACACAGGAAGATCACGAGCTCCCCCAAAGTATAGCAATGGTTAAAGCTAGCATCAATAGTAGTATGCTAGGAAAATGGCTGAGAAGTATCAAATCTGGAGGCTAAGAGCTACGAATATAGCAATAGTGCAGGTAAGTTCCTGGCATTCCGCACACAGCAGAAGGAGGTGTGTGTAGGCATTAGTGCTATGATGGATAGGGATGGGCATCAGGTCAACACCCCAGAAGCTGTTGTCAGGGTGTTCGAGGAACATTATCAAAAACTCAAACAGGAGGATCAGTCTCCTCTGAGCAAGATTAAGTGATATCTTGATTTAGCCAATAAAGGTGTGTTAGATGGATGTGATTGGGAGCCCTGGCTCCTTTTACATCGGAAGAAATTAAATTGGTTCTTGATTCTCTGGCTTCTGGGAAGGCTGCAGGATCAGACAAGATCCCACTGGAATTTAATTGAGTATTTTATTCAGTAATTGTGAGGAATGTGGTCAACACTTTTCTCAAAGCTCAGTGGAGATTTCCAGCCCAGCTTCGTGGACAGCCACTAAAATCGTAGTTTTCTTAAAAAAAGGTAAGTCTCCACTGAATCTCAGTTCATACAGATCAATTTTGCTGATTAATAACTATGTAAAGATCTATTCTAACATACTCACAATGTGCCCGGGAGGGTCCTAGCCAAACTGATCTCTTCCTGGCAGTATGGGTTTATCTCAGGACATGACTCTATGAACCATATCAAGAGGGTATGAAGGACACTTTACGTGGTTAAGAGTTTTGGGGATCGCACTGGCCTTGATCCTGCTTGATGTGAAGAAAGCTTTTAACTGGGTTTGCATGAAGCTATCTCTGGAAGGGTTATGAGAGGAATGGGCTGGGCCCTGGCTTTATCTCCAACTATTTGGACGCCATATCAGAATCTAATTGTTAGATTTCAAATAATGAGGAGGGAATCTGATTTAATGACAATTACTAGGGTGACAAAGCAGGGGTGCCTCTGCTCACCCCTCCTACTTGCATTTTATATCAATCCTCTGCTACGGAGGTTTGAGCTGAAAAACTAATTTTGGCTCTGATTGTGAATGGATACAATACTAAGATGTTGGCATATGCTGACAAATTCGCTCTTTTGACCTCAGAACCTCATAGAACTATAACTCAATTAGTAAGAGAAGTTGAAATATATATTAAAATATTGAGCTATTATCTGAAAAAAGGCAAGACCAAAATAGTCTGTAATGAAGAAATCCACTTGGAGATATATTGTTGTTAAACATTCCCCATTGCTGATGAAAATTAAGAGGGAATTGTAAAGATTAACAACCAGAACTTAACACTAGTAGGACACTGTAATGTATTTAAAATGTTGATACTGCCTACAGTCTTTTATTCATTTAGGGCAATTCCTCAATAAATTGAACATAAAAGGTTTAAAAGGTTGGACATCTTTTACAATAATTTTATAGGGGAAGACAAAAGGGTGAGAAGGCCCCTAACAAATCTAGGGCTCCCATGTGATAGAGGAGTTTGGGCCATTCCAAATTTTAGATATAATTAGTGGGCAGCGATGCGAAAATTTGAAAGAATACAGTTATCCTCAATACAGTTATTTAGTTTCATTAAAATTTGCCTAGCAACATTTTTTGTAAAATATCAATTAAGCTGATTGGTCGATAATTTGAGGGGTCATAACGATTACCCTTTTTAAAAATAGTAGTAATTTCTGCCCCCTTTCGTGATTTGGGGATCGGTGCACCTGCTGCTATTGAATTGCAAAGAAGGTTCATGTAAGGGCCCTAGACAGTTTTGTCGTGTCTCATTAAATCTCCTAATATCTTGTCGGGTCTGGTGCTTTCCCTGGTTTCACTGCATCACTTGCTGCCAGTGTATCCTCCAAACTAAATTGCAAGCGAACTGAGCTAGAGTCCGATACACAATCTTGTTGATCATATGTTATTTCAATTGTGGATACAGAGTAGAGGTGGAAAAAATGGTTGACCCATGTATTTGCATCCAAGAAGAGGTCTTTATTGCATCTTCCTGTTTATTATTGTTAGAACTGGGATTTCTGGTAGGCTAAGGCTGACGCCAAAGCTAGGCAGAAACCACCATTCTAGTCAGGGCAAGGGAGTCACACGCCAAGATAACCCCTGCTCACCCCCTTGGTAGCTTGGCACGAGCAGACAGGCTTATCCCGGAGGCAATGTGTAAAGCATTTGCGCCAGCACACAACAGCAACAACATCCTAGGCACACCACAAAAGGAACTCCACACCAGGTTATATAAAAATAACTTTTGTATTGTCAAAACACATCAGATAGAAATCACACATGTACATTGCGCCAACTGGCACGGGCAATATTCACAAGGGATTATGTACAGGACAGGGCCACATGGGCCACTGTCAAAATCAATACTTTTAGAAATAGCACTTCTAGAACATAGAATATAGGATATAAAATCACTGTAGCTCAAATTAGCAAGTATAGCACGCAACCAGTAACTACTGGTAACAGGTAAGTACCACCTATGCAACCCTAACCACCGTAGGAGAATGTCACGCAGGGAACCAGGACCTCACTAGGACCACCTGTACTGGAAAGAACAACCACCTAAGAATAAAATACATTTAGGGGTGTAGGCAAGAACAAAACACATGATGTATAAACAACACATTCAGAGGTGTAAGGAAAGAAAACACATGATGCCTAAAAACATTCAGAGGTGTAGGGAAGGAAAACACATGATGCATAAAAACACATTCAGAGGTGCAGGGAAGGAAGACACATGATGCATAAACCAACACATTCAGAGGTGTAAGAACAAGGAAGACACATGATGCCTAAAAACATTCAGAGGTGTAAGATCAAGGTGCGTAATCATATTAAATGAATTATATTTCCTAGCACCACATCACATTGCGCAAAACTCACATTAGCCACTACCTGTGGCAGTCCCTAGGCCAACTGGCCTTGTTGGGGCTAGGACGCCCTGTGTCCCAATTGGCAGGGTCCTAAACGGTGCAGCTGCCCACTAATTGCTGGGCAGCTGGGAATCAAAACTGTGACAGGGTCCTCACTGACCCTAGAACAGAACTGCGCCCAATCGTTGGAGCCACACAGGCTCTGACTCAACACTGCGCAGAACGTTGGAGCCACACAGGCTCTGACACTACACATGGCCAAACGTTGGAGCCACTCAGGCTCTAAAACAAATATTCCCCATGGAGCCCTCGGGGGCTCGAGAACAATTGTACCTCCTGAGCCTCGTGGGCTCTGCAAATCTTGCCCCGTCGTTGGAGCCATCTGGGCTCGGGAAACCATGGCGCCCTGAACTGGAGCCCTGTAGGCTCCAGACCGAATGTACCATTCCTGTTGGAGCGGCCCGCTGCCAAATGGGGCCGCTCAAGAAACCACCAGCCACAACCCCGAGCCCTCCCTTACCGGCTCTCTCTCGGTGGGGTCTCTCCTGTGCTCTCCAGCGTTGGGGCAGGCTTCCACCTCCGGGGCTCCCTCCAGCTCATGGGAGCCCCGCAACACTCCGGCTGCTTCGCCCGGTCCCCCATCTCGGGACCGGGACTTAGGGTGGAGCCGCAAGGCTCCGGGTAACACCTTTTCCTCCGGGGCTCCCTCCTGGTCATGGGAGCCCCGCGACATTCGGCTGCTTGTTCCTGGCGGCCCCAGGGCTCTCCCCAGATCACGGGAGCCCCGGGCGGCCATCACTCCTCCCGGCCTCTTCTCTCGGCCGCACTTCCGCCTCCTCGCAGGCCCCGCCCCTGTCACGGCCGGGCCTGCCTGACATCCGGTTCTGAGGGCCGCCAATGGCAGCGCGGCCCTTGGCCGGAAGGCGGGCGCAGCGCCTCCATATCGATCTCCGGGCCAGCGGCGGTGAAACACGGGTGAAACACGAGGAGTGGGCACCCTCGCCATAAATATAAAAATAAAAGCGCTACTAAGCGCGTGGGCCAAAGTAAAGCGCTCCCAGCGCTATAAGTAAAAATAAAGCGCTCTCAAGCGCTGGGGGAGAAATAAAGCGCTCCAAAGCGCTAGAGGCAAAAGCAACAAAGTCCCACAGGAGTCCAGGACCTCAGCAGTCCAGGACATGAGGTGGAGCACAGCAGCTCCCAGAAAAGGAAAGTCCATCAGGTATCCATGGGCTGGGCAGGGCCCAGGGAGGCAAGCCTTCCCCTGGGCCCAAGCAGCAGCACGCCCCTGGCAGGATTCAAGTCAGAAACAAGAAAATTTCCAGAGTGTCACAGCACCCTTTTTATAACCAAAAATCCTTTGTCTAAAGGGTGCAGGCAGTGTGAGAACCAGCTACAACTGGTTATAGGGAACTCCTTTCAGTGTGAGGGGCAGAGGCGACAGCCGCCCAGCAGGAGGTGGAGCCAGCATTGTGGCAGGCAGGCACAGCCCTATTCACTCCCAGGTGCTATCTCCTCCCACCACTCTAGTTGCAGATGCAGTCATTCAACCAAGGGCTGACTCAGACAACCTCCTGGGGGCTTCCCAGCCCCTGTCACCCTCAAACCAGACAGTCAATCCACAAGCAGGCCCTGGAACTCCTGAAGCCAGGCGCCAGCCAATCACGTGCCAGCAGACTCACTACACACGCACACCCATGTCTAGAAGTGGCACTTCCACACTAGACACATTCATGCCACATACATCATTACGCAGCATTCAATCTCAAGAGTTCGCACATACCAAACTCGACCCTGCACTCCCCACACATCAGGAACTACCATGGTCACACAGATTCCCCATGCATTCCTATGGGAGGGCAGGTCACTCACCACACATACACAGAGAGCTCACGCACTTTACACTGTACCACAGTGAAAAAGTGCGCAGAGGCCTAAAATCAACAACACCAGGTTACAGAAACAGGCTAGTCAAAAGCAAAAAGTTTTGGGGTGAACCTGCCAAAAAGGGCCAGGTCCAACAATTATCTTTTGCTATCAACCGCCAAAATCCAACATAATCTCTACTTTTTGCTGCACTAATTAATTCCAACCAAATATTTTCATCCCAGTTTTTTTAGTTTGTACCAGTAGTCTCTTGTAATTAGTCCTTTTTTCCCTTAAGGCCATAATATTATTGGGTTTTTTTTGCTGCCAGTATAAGCTCTTTTTTTGCCTCATGGCACTCCTTGGATTTACCAAGCTACTTGTTTCAGTTTTCCCTCGACTCGCTTTAGGGATTTTACTCAAAATAGGTTTTAGCGCTTCTACCAATGCTTGGTGTACAATCATTACAGGGAACTCTATAGCAGGTAAATCAATATATGGGGCAATGACGTCTGAGAACATAGCATAGATTTGCTTCATAGCTTCCATCTTGCCCACTATAACTGGCCATTTTAGCGCTCTACGGTTATTACTTACTAATGGCTCATTAAAGAAAGTATTATTTATATCTTCATTGTCCCCAGAAGTTATTTTTAATATATCCTCTGCTAGTGTCAGGTGCAGGGGGTAATGATCACTATCAATTCTATCATCAACTACCAGATCTTTTACATTCGGCCAGAATCCGATAGATGTTATAATGTAGTCGATGCTACTCTTACAATTACCCATATTAAATGTTGGGGCATTTGGGCTGTCTGATGGGAGTCTACCATTACAAGCTCTAAGCCCGTGTCCTGCCACCAGTCTCATAATTTGGGCAGCTGCAACTGAACAAGGTACTACTGGACTACTTTCTTAGGGGGGAATATTATTTGCCATGTCCTCATCTTAGAAGTTTGTTTCGAGGCCCACTACTGGCTCAAATTTGCGATTTAAATCTCCTCCCACTATTATCATTGCCCTTGAATCAATTGTTGATAAAAAGTGGTTGAGCTGGTCTATTACCATAGATTCCTTGTTAGGCTGGCTTGGTCTGTTATATAGATTTATTAAATATATCTCAGTTTGATCCCATGCTCGAATCTTCACACCAGTTATGTCTGGTGATGGGAAGTCCAACTGAGATATATTGATACCTACGGTGACTTTTGCCCATATAACAAGGCCCCTTGAGGGCCTACCTTTAACCGAGGGAATAGCATTAACGCTATAGGTTCTATAACCAACCTTGTGGGGGGTTTCTAGAACCCATGTCTCTTGAAAAAGCATATGTCACTATGGTCTATATACTCCTGCCATTCTGCATCCTGCAAATTCCTTTTTAGCGCCGCAATATTCCATGACGTCAGCCGTATTTCCATTAACTCCTTTACCCCCATTCCTAGATTCACAACAGTATCCAACACTATTCATGTCTCGTGAACTACATGGGGTTCAATGACCAAATCAGGGGGAAGTATTGTGTTTTTGTGTAGGGTCAAATTAGATTCAGATGTCACCACCTTTTCACTAGGTCCAACCACCAGTGGCATATTTTGTGTCTCTTTAAACTTTACTATGCCTTGTAGACCTTCTAAACTCTCACTCAGGGTACTTACATCTGAGCTTATCTTATTGTTGGATGGGAGGATATCGTCATCTAATATATTATTAACAGAGAGTGATATACTAACTTGGAGATTATTAAAAATATGTAATTCATTTTCTACTATGACTGATTGTCAGTCTTGAGTATCTAAATCTGATAGGACATGAAACCTATTTGATAGAAAAGCAGGAGCAACGTCATGTCCACCAGCCCTAAATGGAGGTTTGTAAAAGTAACCTAACCGCAAAGCACAGATACTGGTGGTTTGATTAAAGGTTTGTTTGTTTAAACTTAGTAAACGATGAACTGTCTGTGGCCTACAAAAGTTGACCACTACGCAGTTACCCTCAATGTTCTTGGGAGATTGGACTACCTACCCAACTCTACGAACCATAATGACCTCTTTCATGTCAAATGGGCAGAATCTTTTATATTTTACTAACCAATCTACCGTCTTGTTACGCAGGTTAACCCAGGATTCCTTCTGGTTGCTTTTAACCCCTTTGCGTGCTGCTGTCGGCCATTGGCCGATGGCAGCACTACCTCCCCAGTGCTGCCGTCGGCCAACCGCCTACGCAGCCCGCCCACTCTTCAGAATGCCTGCACCGCGGCGGAAAAACCGCCACGGTTAAGGCGTTAAGAACAGGAACACAGACAGAATCAATACATAAGGGCACGAAGCTGTAGGTAGACTCAAGATATCAGTATTAGGCTTTAGGTTAATTGTCGTTGAACCATTTATGATATTACTACTCGGGTTGCCCAGTGTGGTTCCCAGGGGTAGAAGTTCAGATATATCTCCTTGCCTTATATTTAGATCGAGAACCACTCCCTGTACGTTTCCCTGTGTGTTTCCTTCTCCCATCATTGGTTTCAATCTAGGTTTAAGTATATGGGGTTCTTTCGTTTTACAACTTGTACTACACAAATGATCAGATGAGTTCATATTTACTGGTACAGGAACTGTTACTGAAGAGTTCTCCCCCTCAGCGACATTTACATTGGGATTCATAGTCTTACCACTCAAATTGACCATAACAGCATTCCCCTGTTCCAACATATGAGCTAACACAGTTCCCAAAACTGACTCCATAGTAGAGGTAGTAATGGAGTCCCCATTATATTCTCGCCTTAATGGTGGTAAAGAAGCTGAGAACGTGTCTAAGACCGTCTGCGCGCCAACAGAATTTGTCAAGGGAGCTGCCGGGTCAACTGAATGGACTGTATGGGCTATTGTACGATCAACTGGGCTAGCTCCTTTTGTACTCCTCTGCTTCTTTTGGGGACCACCCTCCTTTTTAGGGTCACCCCTCACCTTTGTTTGATTGGTAGTTGTCTCCCCTTGGTCTCCTCAGATAACTTAGAAGCCTGTGTTCTTGTCCCATTCAATGTTGTTGTTAGTGGTGTTGGAGATATATCCAAAGAAAGCACAGGAGGTGTCACTTGCGATGTAGTAAGCAGTGGTGGTTGTAAGGAAACCCCCAGGTTTAATAGCCCCAATGATAAAAGTCTCTGCAATATTGCTGGATCTAATGAAAGTCGCCGCTCTTTTATCTCTATTTCGTCAGTAAGAAGCGATTCTGCCTTAACTATAAAAGCATCTAGGGTACCTGCCACTCTCCTACGCTTGGTCATTGTCTTACTCATAAGACAACACCCTGGACCGGGAATCGGGAATCCGAGAATGACCGCAAATGCCTCTGGCGGCGGTGGTGGCACAAACAGAGCAGGTAAGATTGTGCAAGCTCCCGCGCTGCGGGAGCCTTGTTGCCCTTTTGAACGCCTCCTGGCGCTCTCCGCTGGCATGGGCAGTGTGCGTGCTGATGAAAGTGCTGCTGGGGCAGGTAGGTCCCTGTCAGCTCCCTGGACTGGGAATCGGGAATCCGAAAATGACCGCAAATGACTCTGGCAGCGGTGGCGGCACCAATAGAGCAAGTAAGATTTTGCAAGCTCCTGCGCTGTGGGTGCCCTGTTGCCCTTTTGAACGCCTTCTGGCACTCTCCGCTGGCGTGGGCGGTGTGCACGCCGCAAGTGTTGCTGGGGCGGGGAGTTCCCTGTCAGCAGGGGCGGATTGGCAATGTGGGCATTCGAGCATGGGCCGAAGGGCCGGTGTCTCCGTGCCCTCTGTGGGACGGTTTTTTCTCCCCTTTCCCAGCCGCACAGTGAAGCTGCATTCATTTCTCTGTCTCTGTCTCCGTGCTCTCTGTGGACTAGGAAAGGGGAGGGAAAAAAAACGGCCCACAGAGGGCACGGGGACAGAGACAAAGAAATGAATGTAGCTTCACTGTACGGCCGTACAGCGATTATCCGCTGTGGCCTCTCCTTCACCCCCTGCCCTGCAAAGCATTCACGCTGAGGGTGGCTGGGGAGGGGTGATTGCAAAAATCGGCCTCCCTGCGGGCCAGGTGTTGCTCAGGCCTTTGAGCTATTTTCACCTCGGCCCCCCAGGGGCCCACGCAGCACATAAACAGTGTTAGTTTTAACACATCGCCCACAGCCCTTCACATTCAGGGCATAGTGGGCGAGGAAGAATGGGTCTCGCTGTGGGGGCCAGGTGGATTTTTGGAGCTAGCACCATCTTCACCTCAGCCTCCCCCTGGCTACTGTGGATGACCCAGCAGCTGTGTTTTGTGCTCCCCTGCCAGGACATTGCCCTGAGGCCTAAAGGGCTGATTCACGTATTTACTAATTGCAGGGGCCTTACAGCTGTTCATGTGCTCCTGAGCTGAAGGTCTGGGGAGGGCTGAGTAGGTTAGTAATAGCAGGGGCTTCCTGCTTATTAGGTGCTCCTTCGCTGGAGGGCTCGAATAATTTTGTGACAGAAAGGGCCCTTGCTGTTTTTTTAGTTGCTCAGCATGTAGGCCATTGTCACCTTGGCCCTGTGTCCTGTGCAAGTAGAGTATCCTCTCACTTTCATTCCTTGTCTGTGCCAAACATCAAGGATTTTGGGGGCCCTGGGCCAAACATATTTTTGGGCCCCTGTTCGGAACAGATTTGAATTTATAATCCAATTTCTGCTCTTTGATGCCCTCTTTCAGCTGGTCACTGGACAGAGCACTACCATACTTGTCCAAATTCTTAATGTATTTACATCTAATATTCAAGGACATTGACATGTGTTTTCAATATTACAACACAGTACCAGCTCACTAAAATTACTGAAAATAATCTCAGTGACATCCTCCCATTTCCCATATGTGATGGCCTGTTTGATCTCAAAGAGATTTTTTTATGGATGTTGCATGAAACAAACACATTTTTCTGCAAAATCTCTGTGATAGGTTCTTACTCATCGCCCATATTAAAAATAAATTTGAAAAAATGGTATTTAAAACAATCTGTTTAAGGAGTATGCATGGTCATTAGGGCAAGATTCTCTGCAGAACAGAGCTGGCTATATCAGGGGGCTCCCTGAAAGGCTGGGGCCCTGGGCCAGAGCCCATATTGCCCATGCCTTAAAACGTCTCTGGTCTGTGCATAGGCATATGTGGCCTGACGCCAGAGTTGCAGAGATCGGGATTCAACTTTGAGTCCCAGTGTCTGCTCAACAACCTGCGATTCTGGGCAGATCACTTCATTGCCCAGGCCCTTAAATAAAAAAATCGGATCATGTGTACTGTAATTGGTACTCATAAATAGAACTGTGTTTTTTGTATATGGACATCACCTGCTGGTTGTGAAATACATTTATGACTAGATTGTACAGATACATTTTCCAGCATTCTTTACACCCCAGACTGCCTTTTCCTCGTTTGCGAATTCTTACTTTTATTACATGTTCTATTCCCAGAGATTCCAGTCTTACCCTTTCTCCTTGACTTTATGCTAGATTTCCGATTTATGTGATGATTAGAGTCTAGGACATAGCTGGTTGGGAAAGAGTATCTAACGGCATTGTGCAGGGCGTTAAGACTGCAAGTAAGTATTCAGTTATCAGAACTGCAGTGCGCCTAGTCTTTACCAATGTTACTTGCTCTGTAAGCTTTAAAAGGCTTAATTTACTAAATATTTCTCTACAAATTAGACCTCAAAGAGTAACCAAATGGTGTTCCTTGAAAGGGCACGCCCCTTGAATGTGGGCCACGCCCCTTAATTGTGGGCCACGCCCCTTGAATGTGGGCCACTTTTTTCGTCAGTGCCCGGGCCAAATTGTGATCCCAATCCGACCCTGCCTGTCAGCTCCCTGGACCGGGAATCGGGAATCCGAGAATGACCGCAAATTACTCTGGCGGCGGTGGCGGCATCAATAGAGCAGGTAAGATTTTGCAAACTACCAGCATTCAAACTCTGCACAGAATTAAAGGGGAAACTGGGCATGGCACAATATAATTATTATACTCCCTTAGGTGATCACCACTCTTTCCAACTGTTTTCCAGGACAAAATCTGTATTGTTTGGAAGTAAGCTGGAGTTTTAAGACTTGGTGATATATTGAAATCGGATCGCATTTGCTCATATGAGGGGCTGCAGCAGACATTTGAGCTGACCAAAACTCTTGCTTTTTTTAAAAATTGAGAAAAGCTAATTTTCATTAAAGCAGTTCCCGCTTCTTGAAATTCTGAGCTGCTCTGGGAGGAGGAAAGTCAGTTTAATTTAATACGTATTAACTGATCTAACCCAAGATGATTGGAAACTACCAACAGAGAACAGAGCCAGGTAGATTAATGGTTAACCCTAGTGGCATAAATTTCCAGAAATTATTGGTACTAGGTCAGGAGATTCTACTATCAGCAGGGTTTATGAGCCAGAACTATAAAACTATATAATCTATACTATACACCAGCTAAACGGAATAACTGGGGGAAAAGACCCGATTCCAACTGCCTGAGATGTGGAGGAGACAAAGCAGACATAGTGAACTTGTTTTGCAACTGTGCAAAGCTAGGAGCTCTCAAGAAAGAATTTAGTAGATTTCTAGAGTCTACTTTAAACACACAGATTTCGATCACACCTCGGTTGATGCTGTTTGGAATAGAAGGGAAATATGCAAATGCTAAGAGGGAACTATATCTAAATATTGTAGCGGTGGCAGTTGCTCGTATTTGTATTGCTGCAGCTTGGCTGATCCCTGAACCCCCAGTTACAATCAATGGCTTGCTAGGCTCAGGCTGCTCTCTATGTATCATCTGGAGGACAATCTATATCAATGTATGGGCAGAAGGACGAAAAAGTGGAGAGCTATGGTGTGGACTCTTTTGGCCAACTGGGTAGTTAGAATAAATTCTTGAGCTATAATTCGGAAAAGTAAGTGTTATTACTACCTGGCTTTAATCTGGTAGGAAGTGGGATAAGAGCTAAACTTGGATGTATGTTAATGGAGATCTATAACCTATGATTTATGGAAGTATAACTGACGAATTTTGGTATTGTATTATGCGATAATGTGGCGGCCTACTATGAAATTTGAGGGGCAAATCAGTGATTGATTTTTTTGTGGCATTTATCACGTATTTAAGAGCTGTAAACTGCCTCCTCGTGTATGTTTTTGTATCTCTGTTTTAATGCTCCTCAAAAATAAAAGAGGATTCGTTCTCCCTCAACCAAAAAACTAATTTCCAACAGTCCCAACCTTCTTAAACCATTCCCCTCACACATCAGAACCTACTCTTCACTTCCCTCTTCTAAGAGCTTTATCAAATTTCCTTTTACCTAAGCCTTTAAATACTCTTTATTTGAGCTGCTAAATAAGACGTCTAGAGAAGATGCAGTTTATAATCAGCGGCGGAGGCGTGTCGCCCCACTTCTTTAAAGCAGTGCACAGGAAAAATGAAATGATAATAACGGAACATAATTATCACTTCATTTTTAGTATTGCAGTTGCAGTCAGGTTAGGTTATGGCGAGGCGGGGATGGGCTCCCGTGACATTGAGGGAGGAGAAGTGGTTGCTGTACCTTAAGTGCGCATGACAGTTTGGCCGGCTGTCTTGGGCCAGCCAAACTGTCATGCGCACTTTGCATGTTCTCCACCCAGGCTGTATTGCAGAGCCTGGGTGGAGAACATTCACAGCCTCCCAGTCCCTCTCTGAGCGCTGAACCACAGCACTCAAGCCAATCATAATGCTGACGTAAGGCAACGCCGTGATTGGGCAGTGGAGTCTGAGAGCCTGGGTGCTTCCTGGTTCCTGCTCAGAAGAGAGGCGGCGGCTGGTGGTGGCGACCAGCAGGTTTGTTTTCTTTTTTTATTTTATTTTTCCCCTAATCCCCCCCAATTTCCCCCCCCCCACACACACACACACACACCCTCCGCGGGCCCCAGCCACCATTCCCTAGCAGCCACCACTGAGTTTGTAAGGAGTATACAAAATGTACCATAAAAAAGCTGGTAATTATTTAACGAAGCAGACATCAGCGCCAAGACTCACTGGCCATTCATGCTTTTTATAAAACAATTTAATATCAATATAAATTTCCCAGCATGCCATTGAGTAAGATAACATAATGCTGTGTAGCATAGTAACACAGCATTATCTTTGCAAGTTTGCTTATTGGTTACATTTAATACAACTATACTCAGACTGTATTGTACATAATTTGATGGGAGAGATCCTTTTCCATTATTTTCTTTACAGAGCTATTAAAATAAGGGTTTTAACAAAATAGCTGAATTCAGAGGGTCCTCGCTCGTTTGACAAGAACTTCAGCGGTGAACAAAAATATTAAATCCCAACCTTCATTCAACTCGAAAGGCAAAGTATTGATTTCCCCGCTGTACAGTATGTTTAACAACTCTCTTTATGTCTCTGTTAAACCTGCCTTCACTTAAGAATTATTGTCTCGCGTTCAGCAGGGTTCCCTCTGGGATCTAGTAAAACCAGCTTTCATTTCCAGACACAAATCTATCCGTTTTTTCTAATTCAGCGAGGTGCTGTATTTTACTGGCATGCTTCATTTTAAGTGCCTATTAAATAACAGGAGCTAAATGGAAGCGAGAGGCGTCGTGCAGAGGAGTGATGTGCGCGCAGCAGCGGCTTCACCGGGAGGAGCTGTTTGGAACTCATTTACATCAAAAACCAGATTCCTGGTGAGAGGGCCCCCAACGTGTCGGGTAGGATTTCTAAAATGTGATGTAGTCACGCGATGTCAGCAATTATTGAAGGCGCAGGGCCTCTAGCTGCGGCCGCAGGCTTTGATTTTAAAAGACGAGCCATCTTGAACGCACCCCAACTACAGCAATAATGTGCTGTCCACGTACATGCGCTATCTTTAATTTATCATTCTTGCCAGTGTGATCCGCATGGGTAATTATATGAGCTTAATAATACGATTTGCATGCACCCTAGCAGTCTTCAGCTTCTAGATCACAATTTATAACTTTTGCTTACTTGCTATTAACTTTTAAAATATATCTATTTCCTGTTTAGACAAAATATGTAAACGGAGACATCCAAACAAGTAGCACACACAATTATTATATATTTTAACAATGATTAATGTATTGTTTAAACTTCTCAAATAATCTAGTTACTTTATTAACACAAATTGCGTTCGAAATGGGACCTGATAATCATGACATTGCATCCTGCACACAAAATACCCTATTCACAAACTGCATTTGTAGTAAGTAAACAGTGCTACAGTAGTTCTACCTATTGCAAAAAGTAATTCACAAACCTACAAGTGTAAGTCTTTGCTTCCACCTGTCTTACCTTTTCCATGGGGAGATCTCCACACGTATAAGTTTACTGCTCATTAATAAATATGGAAGGGACCATGAGGAGTGGCTGGAAAATAGGAAATACTTCTAAATAAGAGGCTTTGAGGAAGGAGGATGGAGGGGTTTATGGAAGGATTGTGAGGTGTGTAAAGAAGGTCGACTTCAGACCAATGCTTGAACAACCATTGAATTAAAAACAACTATACGGTGGCTCGGTCTGAATTTTTACATCTCACATTCATGGACTTGACATCTTCATTTAACAGGGTGAATCAAACGAAATTCTGGGATTTGCTCAGCGAGATGGGGGTGGATCCCAGTATTGTAGCATTATTAGATGATCTTCCCTCATCGTCCTCAGCCTTGGTGCATTTTTCTCAAGGTGCAGTGTGCCCCCGATCATTCTCAATGAGCTATGGGGTTTGCCATGGGTGCATACTTGCACCTTTTTCGCTCACCTTGTACGTGAATGGGCTAGAGTCTGTGCTTTTATAGGTGTCGGTCGACTGTCCTAAGATTGGAGACAGATTTCTCCCCGTTTTACTATATGCGGACAACGCAGTCCTGATGGCTTGGACCGCACAGGGGTTGGACTTGCTGACCAACTATGTTTCGTTCATGGGACACCTCGACCTGTCGATAATGCTCTCAAAGTCCTACGTAATGGTAGTGGGCAATAAATCTGCAAGCAGTAAGACTTTCAAGGTATCTAATTTTACCTTGTGCAAAGTTATGGCCTTCCCTTATATGGGAGTTTTGTTTGACGGCAACAATTGTTGGAAACCCCTGGTTGAGGCTAAAAGATCAGAGTCCGTAAAAACTATGGGGGCGGTTTTCAGTTTTGCACATAGGTTTGGATAATGGGCAACAAGGGATCTTCTAAAAATCTGTCAGGCCAAGTGCATTGCACAACTACGCTATGGTGGTGAGGTCTGGGTGTATGTTAAGGTGGTTCGGATCCAAACTATGGATCCAAACTATGGAAAATAACTTTTTGCACAAGTTGGTACAGGTCCCCAGTCTACCCCAGAATTTTCTGTGCATGCGGAGTAAGGGCTTGATTATGTCTCGGACCTAAGCTCCTTAAACCCGCTCCTGTGCTGGATTAAGATCTGGAGTAGGGCTGAGCTGAAGCTAAGCTGGTTGATCCTTGAGGACTGTCTGTCTCTGGATCGGGTAAGTAGTATACCTGGTTTGTTCATGTTAAGTCAGCCTTTTCTTCTATAGGTAGGCCCGATATTTTCATGAATCATATTTCTCTCTCCACCCACGAGTTGGGGAGTGTCAAATGGTTGTTTTTGGAACACTCCCTTTTGGAGAGAGAAGGTTTAGAACTTCAGAAGCCATCAGTTAGGGGCCACATGCTTTTAAAAACTGTACAAGTGATGGAGCCGTACCCGGGCTCGGTTCGCTCACAGCATGAGAGGGTTTTACTGGTTAGGTTCAGGTTTAATCAATTGCGACATTTTTGGGCTTCCCCATGAGGGTGGGCTCGGCCAGAGGCAAGAGCACCCTGCAGCTGCGACAATATGTGTCCTCAGGATATGCTCCATTTTATAATGTTTTGCTTTCACTTCAGCTGGCAAAGGAAGCATTTTTAATCCCCTTGCTGAAATCACTACATGTTAAACAAGTCAGGCCCGCCCTGATGTACCTTCAGATGCTCCCTACGGAGCATGTGACTTTTATTGTTTTATCTTTTTTACAAGCTGTCTGGGAGTCCAGGAAAATGACACCTGATTAATTGTTTAAAATGTTTTATGTTTTTATGAGCAATCTCATTGTTTGTTTTTATCATTCATGAAATTGATATTATTGTCTTTGACCGTTATTCTTTTATGGTGATTTTACGTACAGAATAAAGATCCGGAGTAGAGTAGTACATTCTAAATCAAAATGAAGTGAATAGTGCTGTAGCATTTTATATTTTGTTCTGCATTTACAAACCTTTTCAAATTAATTCACATTAATATAAAATCCACTTGGATGCTAATGACAAGGGTAACTCGTCATGGAGTTTCCATTGATTTCAATGGAAATTACATTGAAATCCTCGACGAGCACTAGCATCCAAGGCTGGATGCTAGTGCTCGTCGAGGATTTCAATGTAATTTCCATTGAAATCAATGGAAACTCCATGACGAGTTACCCTTGTCATTAGCATCCAAGTGGTTAACATTAAAATATTTTACTTATTTTCTTTATAGAGTTATGAACTTTTTTGTACCTTTTTATATACTTTATTATATGGTACTCCACTCCTAAAAATATTGTGGCAGCAGTATTAACTTATTTAGGAATTAAATATTCAATTAGTTCAAATATATTGATTTAAAATAAAATTTCTTTTAAAACAAAAATTGAAAAATCCCACCTAAATTAAAAGTTTTATATTATGCATTACAAATTACAAAAACGATGTATATAATTAATTTAAAACAATGTAATTGTCTTTGTAAATTAAAGATACTTTTTGTAAATTAAAAAGGTTTTAAAAACATTTTATCATAAAATATTTGTTTTGTTCTGTATAAATGTTTTATCATTACATTATATATATATATATATATATATATATATATATATATATATATATATATATATATATATATATATGTATATATATATATATATTACCTAATGGCGGTCGCCAGTAGGTAGTTATAGTTAGGACCTAGTTTCCATAGGAAATCCGCAACATTCTATTGGGAATAACTTTGGCGCCGGTGGACGAATTTTCGCGAATTTCTCAAATTAGATGGCCCGCTCCGCTCTGCTCCTTCCCTGAAAGTTTGGGGGGGATTCGTCAAGCGGGGGCCGAGATAAAAGGGGGGTCCCAAAACGTGTTTTCCCCATGTTAATTTCCATAGGGCGGTTGGACTCACTTTTAGCCCGAACGGCTGAATGGATTTCCACCAAACTTGGCAAAATTGTAGGGACTGGTAGCCCGATGTGCCTTTGCTATGTCTCAAGATATGTGCTCCAGTGGATTTTGAGTAATTTAGGTTAAAAAAAAGATATATCTATAAGCGTGCCCCGGTACGCGCACCGGGGCGCGTACCAGCGCGCTACGCGAGTTCGCACGCGGAAAGCTGATTGGCTCTCGGGTGTCTGTCAACATTCCAAACAGTCCGGAGCGGCCGCCATCTTGTGTCTCGGTAGGATCGAGACACAAGAGGTGGCAAAAACAAAGGTGGAAATGATCAAAAGGGGGCAGGGTAGACCCCCCTGACCCCCTAGGTTTGATGTGGGGGCCATAAAAGGGCCCCGCGGGGCAAAAAAAAAATTACTTTTTTTTCGATTTTTGCGGGGGGAGTGTACCGGGGAGCGTACCATGGGGAAAAAAGTATGACAGTTTTATAAAAATGTAGCATTTTTTTTATAAATTGGAGGTAGTTCTAAAAAGAACTGTTTTTTTAATTCTTTTTGTTGTTTTATATTTTTTTTGTTTTTTTGAATTTATTTTACTTTTTTTGGCTTTTATGAACAGTTTTATATTTGTTTTGAATTTTTTATGGGGACAAACAAAAAACAGAGAATTGTAAATGGCTCAACTGGAGCAAAAAAAAACAGGAAAAAATTAAGTTTTTTTGGGGCACTTGTGGTTGTCACCAGCACGGTTTATAAGTTTAATGCTTTGCTCACCATAGCTAATTGTCCCTCCACAAAATATGCAAACGATTTTAAATTCGGCAAACTTGGGTTGAATGCTTGGGATCATCTCCCTTGCCTCTGGACCCGATGGAGTGGGATGTTTACTTTGGGAGGTGCTGGGAGATGATTGGGGAAGGTTTCTGGCCAGTTCCCTGACCTCTGCCCTAGCATAGTTGTTAGGGTGCCGGCGTTGCATGTGGCGAATCATGGTGTTGTTGCCAAAAGAGTATTTTTTGTTAGGGTTCCCCCTTGAAAGTTGAGTGCCACAGAATAAACAAGTCACCTTTGGCGCATTGACTTTCTTCTGGTCCTTTGGGATGTAAAAAAACTCCCAGATAATGTGCTCCTTTGGCTTATATGGGGTAGTTTGTTCAGGCAGGAACCTGCTCCTCTCCTCTTCCTCCTCCTCCTCCTCCTCTTCTTCATCTCCACCACTGTGGTGTTGTGGTGGGCCTTGTGGTGGTGGTGGTGGTGGTGGTGGTGGTGGTTGGGATGCTCCTGCTGCTGCTGCTACTGAAGCCCTTTTTAGTCCAAAAAGATACAGAGAGGTCTTTCAACAGGTCTTCTTCACTCAAAGTACAAAGTGAGAATGAGGAAAATAGGTGGGGCTTTCATTATTTGGAAAACAAAACTGTCCTGAACCAATGAAAAGTGTTATTTTCAGGTCACATGACTCGGGCCTTCATCATTTGGAAACCAAAACTGTTCTGAACCAATGAAAAGTGTTATTTTCAGGTCACATGACCCGACGCGCTTACGCTACGCGACCCGGGGCGCGCCCCGGGGCGCTTATGTAGCGCGTGCGTATGCGCGTGGGTGCTTCCGGACGCAGCTACGCGATACGTTACGATGATGTTTTCGTTCGCGGCAATAGCGCTAACTGGACGCTCCCCGGTACGCGCACCGGGGCACGCCGCAAAATTGCGCTGACCGGGGCGCTCCCCGGTACGCGCCCCGGGAGCGCACCGGGGAAAAAAAAAAAAGAAAAAAATGAAGAATATACATATAAACAATAGTATTACATTAATATACAATATAGGATTCATTAAAAAAAATATTATATTTGATAGCAAAAGAAATTTGCTATTAAAAAACCTATGAAATTCACTGAAAAAACCATAGGTTTCACACCAGTTATAGTTAGGAATTAGCATTTAAAAACCCTATGAAATTCACTGAAAAAACCATAGGTTTCACACCAGTTATAGTTAGGAATTAGCATTTAAAAAAACCTATGAAATTCACTGAAAAAACCATAGGTTTCACACCAGTTATAGTTAGGAATTAGCATTTAAAAAACCTATTAAATTCACTGAAAAAACCATAGGTTTCACACCAGTTATAGTCAGCTGGAAATTTTACTCGCATAAAACCATTGAAATTCCCACGTTATAGTTAGTTGGACTCACTATAACTTGCGCGTGCAATGCACTGCTGATGACGTCACATATTACATCACTCATGACATGGTCAGTGACATCACTCATGACATCACTGATGACACCATCCTTGTGACAGAGTGACAGACCTCCTTTCACTGAAATGTAACCCTTGAAACACATATTCAAAAATAAAAACTAACATTTTCAAAAAAATGGAGATAGCCATACCAGTTACAACAACCAATTCAATTATTCCACCATCTATATACTCATGCACTCATTCACCAACAGTTCAATAAACTCACTCATACATATACTCACTCATCATATGTAGTGATACACCTATACATCCTGTTACACACCGTCAGTCACCCAAAAGTTACTCACACACATACTCACACATAATAATAAACTATTGAACATCCATTTATTTGCATATACAGCTATGCACACACTGCCACTTTACTTCTAAATAAACTTACACATACTTACTCTCTTAAACAATCACTTAGAGAAACACATACTAATTTAAACAGGAACTCTTACAATCCCTCACTCTCACATATACTCACTTATACACATCAATATTCACATATACTACATTAAAACATATTTAGTTACTGATAAAGACACTAGTGAGACAGTCATTCACTCACTAACACACACATATACACACTCATCCACCCATACAGTCCTGCACATATGCTGTCTTGAAAACACATACAAAGAGAGAGTCAGTCATTCATGCATTTATGTGCTAAGTAATACCCCCACCAAACCATGCAAACACTCATACTGATACTAAGAAAAACATCTAATAACCCATATACATACACATGTAGGTACTCTCCAAAGCATGCAGCCACTTATACACAAATTGAAACACTAATACATATATTTAAATATTTAAACATTTCTCTCTAATATATGTATTCACTAAGATACACTTAATAAACCAGTTAACCAATCCATTTTTTTTATAAAAAAACATCCATGTAAACACTTATTTAAACATTTATTCTTCCATCAACTTTTACATTTTCACATATAACACATATTTTTTTTTTAAAAGACACACATCACTGGATGGTGTCATCAGTGATGTCATGAGTGATGTCACTGACCATGTCATGAGTGATGTAATATGTGACGTAATCAGCAGTGCATTGCACGCGCAAGTTATAGTGAGTCCAACTAACTATAACGTGGGAATTTCAATGGTTTTATGCGAGTAAAATTTCCAGCTGACTATAACTGGTGTGAAACCTATGGTTTTTTCAGTGAATTTAATAGGTTTTTTAAATGCTAATTCCTAACTATAACTGGTGTGAAACCTATGGTTTTTTTCAGTGAATATATATATATATATATATATATATATATATATATATATATATATTCACTGAAAAAACCATAGGTTATAGACCATATATAGTTAGGAATTAGCATTTACAAAACCTTGAAAATTCACTGAAAAAACCATAGGTTATAGACCATATATAGTTAGGAATTAGCATTTACAAAACCTTGAAAATTCACTGCAAAAACCATAGGTTAGAGACCATATATAGTTAGCTGGACATTTTATTGACATAAAACCAATGAAATTCCATATGTAGTTAGTTGCACTAACTATATATCGCGCACCCGCAATCCACTGCTGATGATGTCACATATTACATCATTCATGACATGGTCAGTGACATCACTGATGACATCACTGATGACATCTCAAATGACATCACTGATGACATCACTGATAACAACATCCAGTGATTTTTTGTTTCTATAAAGTTTAAATATGTCTTACATATTGAAGAATGAGTGGATGTGTAAGTGTCTGGACGAAGGATTTAGTAGGTGCATGACTGACTTTATGAGTGAGTGATTAAATGTGTCTCACTGAGTGCATGGGTTAGTGACTAAACTGTCTTAATTTGTGCATCATTATGTCTGTTGTTCTGTAAACTGCTGCATGTGTTGATCAGTAGCTATATGAGTAACTAAATGGGTTATTGATTGATTGCCCAAGTATTTGTATGGGAGACTGAGTGTGTGTGTGGCTAGCTGGGAGGTGTGTGACTCTGTGCAGATCAATCTGTACTTGTATCAATGATTGTATAAGAAGGTAAGTATGTGTTAGTATATGTTTGAAAATGTAAGGTGCTCTATGTTTAACTGTATAGACAAGAAAATGGAAGTCTCATTGATTCTTTACAGGACTGACTAGGTGTGTGAGTAACTCCATGGATGAGTGGCAGACTGTGAGTGTCTGTATAGGTGTATGAGTGCATATGATAGTGTTGTAAAGATGAGTGATTGTATGTATGAATGATTGTATGGGTGAATGAGTGAAGGTGTGTGTAGACGTAGCAATCAGTGAGTGCGTATGTAGTAACTAGTATTGGTGTGTCAATGGTTTCAAAAATTATACTCTTTTTAACACTGGGTGAAACAGAGGTTATATTAAAATGTGAGGAGATGCATTGTATTGTCACATGAATGATATCATCAGTGATGTGGTCATTGATGTCAAATGAGATGTCATCAGTGATGTCACTGACCATGTCATGAATGATGTAATATGTGACATCATCAGCAGTGGATTGCGGGTGCGCGATATATAGTTAGTGCAACTAACTATATATGGAATTTCATTGGTTTTATGTCAATAAAATGTCCAGCTAACTATATATGGTCTCTAACCTATGGTTTTTGCAGTGAATTTTCAAGGTTTTGTAAATGCTAATTCCTAACTATATATGGTCTATAACCTATGGTTTTTTCAGTGAATTTTCAAGGTTTTGTAAATGCTAATTCCTAACTATATATGGTCTATAACCTATGGTTTTTTCAGTGAATTTCAATGGTTTTTTAATAGCAAATATCATAAGCTGTCGAATGTCAAGTACGTGGTAAGTAAAAACATTTTCGTGTTTATGCACACTGATCTGCTTTGAATGCTGCCCCCCACCCCTCATTTCTATTAGGAGTACTCTCTCTTTGCAGATAGTGAAGGGTAGTTAACGCAGCCCTTTGCCCCCTTTGTAATCCGTCGTGCCTGCTTCTCTCTCCATTTGATTGATTGTTCTCTTTGGTTCATTCTCTATTTACAAACAAGCACAGAGTCGCAATACTCTGTTTAGTCTTTGCAGATAGCGAAAAATTGTGTAAAAAAACAAAAGGAATCGAACAAAATCAGTAGGCCACTAATGGGATCTCTTTTTGACCTCGCTAAAATAGAAACATCAGGAACAACCTGTTGAAAATAGCAATGCGTATGTACATAAGCGGCGTTCATTTGTGTTCACAGTACCCCTTGTTGATTGTTTCAATCGAGCATTGAATTGTTCGAAGTTGGTTCTCTTAAGGATCTTCTCTGCCTGCAAACGAGGAAGAATAGGAATATTCTCTCTCCCTTTGCAGATAGTGAAGGGTAGGTAACGCAAGCCTTTAACACGTCGTACCTATTTCATTCCTCATTGATTGATTGATTGTCCGAACATTGACTGTTTGGGAATTAGTTCTTTTTGGAGGTATTCCCTGTTTGCAAATAAACGTAGGAAAATCTTTGCAAGTAGTGAAAGGGTACGTAATGCGGACCTTTCTCCCCCGTTGTAATCTGTCATGCCTATCTACTCCCCACTGATTGATGCACCTGTTTCACCCGGACCATTTACTAGAGATACGTTATCTGGCCCGACCAGAGAGCACCCCTAGTGAAAAGGACATATGCAATAATAACGAAGTGATCACTGTATCCTGTTAACAGAAACTTTAGCATGAAACAACCTGGAAAGAAAAGAATAGGAAAACGAAAATCAGTAGGCCACTGATGAACATGAACTTTTATTAAACAACGAACAAAGAAACGATAACATAACGTAATGATAAAACCTATTAATGTCCTAGAAACAAGAAAACGTTAAAATATGCCAGTGGTGAGAGACCAGAAAAACAGTAAGAGAAACCAAATCACCCCTCGCTGTCCCACCGCCTGCCACGCCAAAAAAATCGATAGACTAGGGAAAATGCAAGTCAGTAGAACATCCGCCCCCACTCTGGAAACTTCCAAGGTGGGGCAGGGTTGCGGCTACGCCCAGCCGGGAGCAGCCCATATAAGGCAGGTCCTGCTGCCACGCCTCGGCCAGGAGATCCTAACATAGGGTGTAGCCGGAGGAGAGGCCGAGGCCAGCGGGACCCGGCCAGGGGATTGCCTTTACAACGCTGAACAGTTGCAGGGGGGGGGGAAATGTCTCCTCGACCCTCCCGTCTCTCTCCCAGTCCGGCCGCGGTGGCCCTTGAGAGTTGCAGGTACTCCCGCCACATGCTCTTCCGGTCCGGCCACCAACGGTCGGGGGGCCGAGGACGACGGGATCCGGCTGCAGCCGATAAACCAAGAAACCCGTTCATGGGGCCAGAGCCAGGGGCGTCCGGCCGACATCTACCGGAAGCCCGGCCCGAAGACGGACGGGACACTTCTTCTTTCTTGAATAATGGCTGCGACAACACTGGGGGGGGATTTCTTGCACATGCCTCCGACCCCCCCCCCCCCTCGTCCTCATCGCCTGGTCCGGCCATAACAAATCTCAAGCGAGACGCCGTGGGGTGCACTGGGAGGGAGAGACGGTGCGAACAGGCCTCTCCCGCCTCCCCAGGTGGAGGCTTCCCAGCTGCACCCTCAGCGCTCCAGGCGCCCGGAAAAGGGTTCTTCCACTGTGGCCATGCTGCAACGTCTCGCCCGGCAGGGTGGAGCCCGTCCGCTCATTTGACCCCGCGATCGCCAGTAGCTACAGAACTCTCAAAATGGCGGTCGACCTGGCAAGAGCGGGCCCAGCATAAAGAAATGGCCCGGTCACTGCTTGACTCCACCACCGTAGTCCTCCACGACCTTGAAGATTCTAGAGGAGCCGCGGGAGTCTCCGACCCCCGATGGGGAATGACTGCCATGATCGCCCGTGGAGTGACGAAACTGTATCCGTGGGACGTCGGCGCTCCCATGCTGGCGCCAGCCTCACTTTGAATTACTAGAATCCTGCAGACCTCAGTTCCGGTGAAAGCACAGTGTGACCCGGTAGGAAAAATTGTTGCACCCCCTCCCCTTTTTCACTGATAGTTCAAACCACCGATCCTTTCCTTTGCCCTTTTAACGGAACTTTGGACTGCCTCCCCCTCTTTTACATTTTCTAGAGAAAACAAAACATTAACCACTACATTAGCATAGCAGTTGACACCAGAACTGTTTTCAAATTTAAAACCAACAACATCTTCAACAAAATCCTTTTTGTTTCTGCTGTGACCCTGCTACAGCACAGGCATTGTCCCCAGCAGTAATTCTGCGATGCCGGTAAGAATAGCTGTGGTGCCTACTGGACTCACTCACCCCCGCGGCGCCCCACGCCGTTATTTGCTGGGCGGCAACTTACTAGACATCACTTTCGTGCCATCTAGATTTCAGCGCGTTCTGCTGCCTTGTAACTATTCGCACAACAGACCGCTACTGACAAGAATATTTCATTATTGGTGCTGTCAATTTCAATAAATCTATTGGATAATTCAAAAGAAATTGCCACGGTCTCTTCGTTGTTTAAATGTTTTTACTGTTTTTGTTTTGTTGTATATATTTATATGTTATTAAAGTTTTATATTCCTACTACTTTGTTGGAGTGCTACATATTTTTAATGTGACACATAATTGTAAAAACTTTGATGTACCAAGAGTCATTCCTGGAATCTTCCGCTTCAGGCTCGGTCCCCTCCCCAATCACAATACAGGATGGTTTTCAGATAGTAGGAACGCGTGTGGTGTGACGGATCTCATCGGGTGTGGGCCTTGATCTACTATAACTCCTTTGAAGAGGGGTGATTCTTTACAGCTGGGGCCATAAACTACATCTGCAGGGCTAGCTGATAGCCTGGACAATCGGACACAGAGGAAGAGGAGTGTCAGAGGGTGCGGTAGTGAATAGGGCGAAAGGGAGGTGTCGGGCGGGCACAGAGTGTGATTTTCAGGGAAGAGCAGTGCAGATGGGGGGAGGTTTATTGCCCATGCATAAGACAGAGAGCGGGGGTGACCAGTGCCTGGGGAAGATGCTTGCGAGGGTGAGGAGCCATGCTACGAATCGACAGCGTGCAGAGAGTGGGTCTGGTCAAGACATCTAAAATGGCTGCCGTGCACCACAAAAGTGTGGCATTTCAAAAAAGGCAAGATGGCGCAAACAATGTTTTTCAACACTTCCTCATTTCCTTCGAATCGAACGTTAACAGACGTTGGGGCATATTACCAAAGTTAAGCGATATTTATCGCTAACGATGCTTACCAACTAATTTTTTACCGCTAAGCATCGTCAGAAATTATCGAAGATAAACCTTGCTATTATCAAGGTTTATCGCAAATGCGATAATAAACGGCCGCAATGCATCAATATCGCTAAAAACTCAGCGATATTCATGCATTACCGAGCTAATGCTCTTAGCCATGTTATCCACCTCCCATTGGATAACATGGCTAAGAACTGCTCAGGGCAGGTGTTACTTTTTGGAGATATTCGCGCTTAGCGCGAATATCTCCAAAAGGAGATAGATATCTTGCATGTTGTAATGCAAGTTATTGTGGTATATGGAACTCATACCATAATCTCTCAGGAAAGCAGAAACTGATCCTTTTGGGACCGCCTAAAAAGGCCTAGGGGGTGAGGAGTACTCTACTTTGCCCCCTTTTCACGTTCCGAACTATTTTATTTTACTCTCTTCTGTAATTACACAAAATAGCAGCGATAAGATGCATCGGAGACACAGTGAGAGAAAGGAGGCCGGAGATGAAGAAGAGATGTCAAATACACATTGGAGATAATATAGTGGCAGAAGGGAAGTAAATATGAGTAAACTTACCATGTAACATAAAAATGTTGCACTCTATACTATAAGTCTCATTTTATACTACAATCACTTCGCTACAACCTCATAAATTAAAAATAAAAATGAATAATGTCTCAAACAATTTTTGATTTCTAAATATAAATTTATTCTTCAGAATTTTCTAAATTTGAAAGAACTAGTAACATGTCCTCATCAGCAATGTCCTCATGAAAAGTCTGCAATGATGATTCTTGTAACTCTATGGTCTCCAAACATTCGATAAATTCGCCATCAAGAGATTGATCAAAAAAATCATTCAAGTCATCTCCTCCTTGTGACAATATTTCATTATTGGTGCTGTCAATTTCAATCAATGTAGTGGAATCATTCAAGTCATCTCCTCGTGACAATATTTCATTATTGGTGCTCTCAATTTCAATCAATGTAGTGGAATCATTCAAGTCATCTCCTCCTTGTGACAATATTTCATTATTGGTGCTGTCCATTTCAATCAATCTAATGGAATCATACAAGTCATCTCCTCCTTGTGACAATATTTCATTATTGGTGCTCTCAATTTCAATCAATGTAGTGGAATCATTCAAGTCATCTCCTTGTGCCAATATTTCATTATTGGTGCTGTCCATTTCAATCAATCTAATGGAATCATACAAGTCATCTCCTCCTTGTGACAATATTTCATTATTGGTGCTCTCAATTTCAATCAATGTAGTGGACAATTCAAAAGAAATTGCCACGGTCTCTTCATTGTGAGCCATTTTATTTTGAAATTGCTTGCTGTAAATTGCAGAAAAAAATAATCACTTTCATTTATCGTTTTTAGTAATACATAATATAAAACTAACTTTATCAAGTATTTAGTATAACAGAAGGACTGCAAATAAATAACAGAATTATCTTCAAGTGTACAACATAGTTCCCCTTACAAATTAACAACTCACCTTTTTAAAAGTAGGAGAAGTGTTAGTACTGTGTAAATCAAACACCAGAAATTCACCACCAAAAATTCCTCACAAATGTACCTCAGACAGTAGTATCACAAAATGGCTGTGGTTTCCTCTCGTTTGAAATATATACATAACCAATTAACTTTCATCACACACAAATACAAAACCAAACTAACATTTTAATTGGTTCTAAATTTCAACACTTTCAAATGTGTTTTCCCCATGCAATTTTCCATAGGACATTTACATACGTCTACAGCCTGAATGGCTGAACGGAATTACACCAAACTTGGCAAAATGGTTCATCAAACCTAAGAGGTCAGGAAGGATCTACTATGCCCCCTTATGGTCATTTCCCCCTTCGCTTTGGCCTCCTCTTGTCTCTCAATCCTACCGAGAGACAAGATGGCGGCCGCTACGGACTGTTTGGAATGTTGACAGACGCCGGAGAACCAATCAGCTTCGCAAAGCTCCGTAACGCGAAAAGTACGCGAAGCGGAGCGCTGTTACAGATATATATCTTTTTTTGAACGTTAATTTCTCAAAATCCACTGGAGCACATATATTGAGACCTAGCAAAGGCACATCGGGCTACCAGTCCCTAATATTTTGCCAAGTTTCGTGCAAATCCATTCAGCCGTTCGATTATTATTATTTTTTTTTTTTTTGCCCCGCGGGGCCCTTTTAAAACCTCCACATCAAACGTAGGGGGTCAGCGAGGATCTACTATTCCCCCTTATGATCATTTGCCCCTTCGCTTTGGCCTCCTCTTGTCTCTCGATCCTACCGAGAGACAAGATGGCGGCCGCTACGGACTGTTTGGAATGTTGACAGACGCCGGAGAACCAATCAGCTTCGCTTCACAAAGCTCCGTTGCGCGAAAAGTACGCGTCCTGGAGCGCTGCCCGGTCCGCTGTTACAGATATATATCTTTTTTTAAACGTTAATTTCTCAAAATCCACTGTAGCACATATATTGAGACCTACAAAAGGCACATCGGGCTACCAGTCCCTACAATTTTGCCAAGTTTCGTGCAAATCCATTCAGCCGTTCGGGCTAAAAGTGAGGCCAACCGCCCTATGGAAAACTCAATGTTAAAAACACGTTTTGGGACCCCCCTTTTTTCTCAGCCCCCCCTTGACGAACCCCCCCCAAATTTTCAAGGGCTGCTCAGAAACAAAATGTGCCATTTTCCTGAAAATTTCAGCCAATTCCGTCCACAAACGCCAAAGTTATTAGACATAGAATTTTCAAAAAACCCATAGAGAAAAAATCCTAACTATATATACCTACTGGCGACCGCCAGTAGGTAATATATGTGTGTGTATATATATATATATATATATATATATATATATATATATATATATATATATATATATATATATATCTATCCAAGAAGGTACTTCATTCTTAAGAATAAACGTCACCAACACTCTGGAAGTTGCTGTGCACGAAAGATTTTAATTAGGCAGGAAAACAACGCGTTTCGCTTTGCAGCTTGATCATGTTTACCTATATATATCTATTTGCAATTCATTTAATTTCATATTATTTCCTAAAGGCTTGTGTTTTAAGCCCCTGCTCCAATTATAATCTCTGGGAGGGTCTTTCAGTGTCAGTGGTTGGCCATGTGTGGATTTGGATATATAGTGCTGCTCCTTAGTGGCATTAGTAACTTACATTTGTAAATTTGCGTCTACACCATGATCAGGGGTTGAGACATGTAAGTGTACACCCTTGAGTAACTTTACAATAGTAAATGGTGAATAGCCAACAATAGTAAAGTTGCTCAAAAGTGTAAGAGTACATTTACACATGTAACTTACACACAAGTGTAAGTTATCACATGAAGGACCAAGGGCCACATGCATCAACGTATTTAGGAAGTGCAAACGGTGCGAATCGGTAAATTCGGCCGTTTGCACTTCCTAAATATGTGTTTGGGATGCATCAAGCTTTTTTGAGTAATTCGTTATTTTTACCGAATTCCAAAAATGCGATTGCTTTTAAGGAATTGCAAATTTGCAATTCCTTAAAAGCAATGCATCATTTAATAAAAAATTGCGAAAATTCAAATTGGAAGTGCAAATTACCACGAGGTTCAACCTCGTGGTAATTTGCGAAATTGTTTAAAAATGCTTGAAAATGAATTTTTTAAACTGTCCAGTTACAGACACACATGTCCTTAGGACATGTGTGTATGTAACTTGTACTGAAATGTACATTTCAGGGGTGCAGGGGGGGGGTCCTTTGGACCCCCCCCTGCACCCATGAAATGTTCAAAGTGCCACTCGCAATTTGAGACTGCCTTCCAATTGACTACATTGATTCCTATGGGCCTCTAGACCCATAGGAATCAATGTAATGCCATTCCTTAATTGCACTTCGCAATTAAGGAATCGCAATTTCCGAAAATTAAGAAATCCTAAAAACTTTTAGGATTTCTTGATGCATAGCATTTTGCATTTCCTAAATAGCGATTCCTTATTTTTCGCTATTTAAGAAATGCAAAATCCTAGATTGATGCATGTGGGCCTAAATAAATATGACAGAACCTTAGATTTCACTAAATTAAAGTAATAGGTGGGGAGATGTTTCTTTCTTTGTCTCTTATGATGTCCTCAAGTACATACATTTTTAAGTTAGTATCAAAAGAGCTAAATGTATATCCATGACATGTTGCATGTCACGACACTGAGGTGGCTGAGTGTGGACCACTTCCGTAAAGGAGCAGGTCACACTCTGACACATCCACGTGCACAAACAACCCCTGACGTCAACAAAACATCTGCGAACAAACCATGCCCCAGAGTCCCAACTCCCACCCAGAGCCCAATTTACCCAAGTATGCAGCTTCTCAGCACTGTATAAGCACAGAAGTCAAAGGCACACCACCTGAAAGGGATAAGGGGCAGCAAAATCAGAGCTGTAGGGGCGACTCTCCCAAAATGCAGCACACACACACAACATTCAGAGCACATCAACATTGACAACAATGTGGTACAAACTGTAACAGGTTCACAACATACGAGAGGACCCAACTGGTGACGCTTTTGTGTAGAAACTGGCCAATCACATTTTGCATAGCAGGGAAATGTGAGGTGATAATGTACAAGTACAAACACACACCTGTGATGTTGTCAAAATGTCCACTGTCCCGCATCAAATAGGCATCTCCTCCCAAACAGTCACAATGTATATTGTCATGCAGTCTGTATGTAAACTTGTACAATGTCTCAACATACATGTGAACACAATGTTAAACTGCATCTCCTCTTCACATTGCAGAGGGAGAATCGACACCTCCTGCAAAGCAGACCGAACCTCTCTTCAATGATGACGAAGAAGACTTCCACACCATCATCCCCGACGCCCTACAACAGCTCATGGACACCCTCAGCACCTCACCCCCAGGAGCAGGGCAGCTCAGCTGTATCGAGGAGACCCCACCCCCTGCACAGACCACACATCAGGAAGCACCCACCACCACAGCTTTCTCCCAGGACCACCGGGACAACACATGGCATTCCAACGCTGTGTGTCAGGAGAAGATGGCTGTTCAGGTGCAGGTGAGGTTCGACCTCATGGCAGCCAAACTAGATGCCATATGTCGGTATCTAAGTCTCATCAGGGACAACTTAAAGTCCCTAATGGACACCCTCAGTCCCCTCCATGCTCTCCAATGATCCATGGCTGACATCGCCGGAGTCCTGACTCTGAGACAAGAACAACTCTTTAGTCAGAGTGGCTCCAGCGGTCAGCTGGGATTTGGGACACATGTGGAGGATCATGGGGAGCATGGAGCGGATGCAGGTGGAAAGAATGGCTGCCACGGCTGCACACCAGCGAGATGTAGCTGGGTTCTTCCATGCCCTGCAGACCCTCATCATGGCAATACCGCCACAAGGCCTGGCACCGATGAATGCTGCTGCTGTTTCTACATCCACATCTTCGCCCCCTGATGTGTCAGTGACATACAGTGCTGCAGACAATCCACCTCCGGCCACTGATGTGTCACTGTCACACAGTGATGCAGACAATACAACACCACCCACATGTGAGGCACATGAAACATCAGAGGATGAAGATGCGGATGAATCTGCCTTAGAGGTAAGAAGGAAGCAGTAGCATTCATCTCTGTCATATAGCCTGTTTCTGTTTAGTTCTGCCCTCTGAATCATCACCTTCCACTGTCCTCCGATACACTCTGCGACACTCACCTTGGACCACAACATTGATTGCCAGATTCTGTTTGGTTACCAATGGCACGGCAATCAGACTGCGGAATGAACCCTTCCTCTTCCGATGAACTTGTCATTCCCTAAAGGACTCTGGGATGCCTTCCACGGGGTAACAATGTTAAAGTGGGGTTTGCATGGCCCTGTACTGCCCCAGCTTCAACACTCCTCTTAATGTGAATAAAACATTCAAATTCACACAGATGTGTCATGTCTAGGATCATTCAAGTATGATAGTATGGATGAATGTAGGGTCAGTGATTCCCTCTTATGTCCATGTTGCTCATGTTGTGGGACTTGAATCACAGGGTGCAACATTACCAATTGCGGCCCGGGTGGCACCAGCACTACAACAGAGACACATGCATTAGTTACTTTCTTGCCCAGCCCACAACTGAACTGCTCCCAGAGCCCCGGGCTATTTATTCACAACATACGCAGGCCAAGGCCACTCTGCTCAGGCTTACAGGGGAGAACGACAAAGCTACATGTCCAAGGTATCCACACTGCCTGAGGTGACCTGTTTGTGTCCACTGTTCACAACACTACAAACACCAGCAGTATATGTCCACATGGACATGTCTGTGCTCTGCATACTGAAGTCTGTCCAGCGCATCTCCACCACACTTAGGGCCCCATTAGGATGTCGGGCGGATTGCCTCCGCCAGGGTGGCGGTGGCCACCGCCACCCTGGCGGAGGCAATCCGCCCGACATCCTTCCCTGCATTCCCCCCCGCCATATTACGATGGCGGAGGGGACCGCAGCGGTGGGAAACACCGCCCGCCTGTTTTCCGCCCCGGTCGCCTGGCGGCCGGGGCGGATAAGTGATAACATGGTGGCGGTGTCTATCAGACACCGCCAGCCATATTAGAATAGGCATCTGACAATGCCTTTCCGTGGCGGCAATGCTGCCACGGAAAGGCAGGCGGACTTCACTCTGGTGGCCCCCTGCGGGCCCCCAGAGTGCAGCACAGTAGGGGGGTGCACACAGGGGGGTACCTATGGTACCCCCCTGCATTTGCATAATGAAAGCGGCAGGCACCGCGCGGTGCCTGCCGCTTTTGTCATGCAAATGCTGCAAAGCATTTTCAGCATTGTGGCGGGCGGTGCAGAGTGCACCGCCCGCCACAATGATGGGAATACAGGATGCGCCCGCCACTGTGGCGGGCGCATCCTAATGCTGCCAACGGGACCCCCGCCCTCATGGCGGCCGGTCCCTAGTACCGTGAGGATGGCGGGCGGGCAAAGTCCGCCCGCCATCCTAATGGGGCCCTTGGTATTGTGTACTTTCTCATTGATGGGTCACTTGTCTCTTTCGCACATACTTGGTTCCCACCTCTCCCCACATTATGCAATTGTGTGGCAGAGGTGCCATGACATGGATGGTCTGTCTACATGGGTGGCCACGGTTACCACAGCTACTTGTGTTGTCGTGTCTGGTAGTTGGGCATGTTGATTGGCATGTTGTATGTGATTTTGTAACATGTGCATTTCCACAGTTGTGACTCGTTTGATTGTGGAGTTGACGTGTGTGTTGTGTTCAGCTGGTACTTACCGACGAGCAGTGCATTTCCATAGGTGCCATCATCAAAGGGCGGGTTGGTGATGAACTTACTTGTGAAACATGTGGGAATCATGCACACTGCCTGGGAAGTTTGCGACAACATTGGCGAACAGGCCCTGGTGGTCCACTTTTGCCTGCTCATTGTTGGAATGCATGTGGTTTCTGTTGCAGTGATTGTGTATAGTGGCGGCAGGGGGCACAAGTAGTACATGTGTGCAGTCAATTTCCCCCAACACGTGTGTGAAGCCAGCTATAGCGTAGTTCCCTTGATTGGTCTCTAGCTGTTCCTGCGCAGTGTGGGGGAAGTGAAGGTGCAGGGGTATCAAACTAATACAACCGTGATGCTTACAGGTATGATAAATCCCGCATAATAAGACCTTAACAAAAGTTTGTGTGGTCATAACCTTCCTTTTCTTTTCTACGAAGGTTCTGACCACACAAACATCTGCTACAGTCTTTGTATGCAGGATTTATCATACCTGTAAGCATTCCGGTTTGTCCAAGTGCAATACACTGTACCAGATTAGGTTTGTGACTATACGGTCGCTTGACCATTGTCACCATTTCTCCAGCAGTTTTCTGGCTCCTGACTTTTGGAATATGGAATTGCATTGGGGAGTTACCGCAGCATATGCAGTTAATTGAATCCACACATTGCCCTGATGAAGTTCCCCGTTGGGAATGGAACGCGTTGGCTGAGATTTTTTGCATTGTTGATGTATGTATTTGTAATGAAGAACTGTTTTTACACTACTGTTGACTACTGGACTTCATAGCCTGGTGCACCCCCATTTCAGTAACTACAATCTTTGATCTGGAGCACAGAGGCGCCAAGCAATGGCTGGCATTGGGATTGGTTGCGCAGGAACACTACGAATTGGAACTAGCGAGTGGTGTGGATACAAGGGCCCACCGTTGCTTTTGTGGACATGCATCCAAGGCATGTGTGAGGAAGTTTGATAGGGCTGGTTGTGAGACTCTTCTGACTCTGGCAGTTGTTGGTTGGAAGGTACCAGAGGCCAACAGGTGCAGCCCATCCAGCAGCTTTGTAGGCTGAAGGATGTTGGTTCTCCATTGTGTTGGTACCGTCAGCCTGTGGGCAATGTGGGTCAGGATGCGGAGGATGGTTGTCCTTTTGAGTCTGTAGTGGGCAATGGCATCCTCTGGCGTTGAGTCTCTGAGGCGGGTGCATTTTAGGAACATCTGCTCTCTTGTTCTGCTCTGGCTAGGTGGTAGTCCAGGGTGGATGGTCTAGAGGGGTCCTGGGCGTGGTGGCGGTGGGTGTTGTGTCCCTCTTTGGTCTCCAGGCTGCATGATCATTGGCTCCATGGCATCTGTTGGTCTTCAGATGTGGCTCTGGGCTGGGCTCCCTTTCTACAGCAGGTTGTCGTCCTGCTTAACACCAGGAATAGGCAGGTGTTAAATCCCTACTGCTAACGCACCTTATCGCTTCGCCGATCTAGCTGGTCGTTCAGCATATCGCAAAGTGGTGTTTTTGTGTGTTTTTTTGCACAGGAAAGCCTACTCTGCATATCATTAGCGCTGGCACTGTCGGCAGTTTGCACCAGCTTGGTAATAGGGCGATAAATCTATCGCCACTTTTACTAGCTTGAAATATCATCACTTACTTCATCTTTCACTTTAAAAGGGCATTCAGTATAGAGTAAAAAACTGTTCACTTTATCCAACTCTGTATATCTGATGATCACCAGAAAGGGCATTCTAGAAATGTACTTTATGCAATGACCTCTGCTTTGGTTTTGAGCATTGTGTCATCACTCTCCAAATGGTTGCTGTAATCTAGTGGTCCTCAAAACTCTGCGTTCCTTGGGAACTCAGCATAATGCTGAGGGGGCATCAAACCTCCAACAAAAGGACCCTTCTTTGAACCTAAGTTACAGTCTTGGTTTTGTGTTGTAAACCAGAACAGAGATTAGGACAAAAGTAGAAGGAGCCCCTCCCCAAGCTCCTCTTTATTAGGGTCCTTAAAGTGCCAATAGTATGTATAAAATGTTAAAGTCCAACTGGAACTCTAAAGACAGCAGTTCATCCAGTAAAAAAATGGATGTTCGCTAAATGTGCTCTCGTTGTAGGAATTTTATCCCCACCTTACGTGGCGCAGTTATCTGTAATTCTTCTTCAAAGAGTAATGCGGAATTACGGAAATTACTCTGATTACTTGAACATAATTGAAATTTTAACCAGGCTTAGTTCTTTAACACAATTCCTGCACGCACATTAGCTAAACCATAGATTCAGTATGGTATGATTACATGAATCATTTCTTTTGACAAATCAGAGAAATCCACCTAAATGACATTATACATTAGCACTATCCCAATTTCTAAGAAGGAGCTGACCATCTTTAGAATCACAATATTAGTGAAAGTTCAATTAACATGCAATGTTTCTGAAAAATATGTTATACACCATCCAAAGAGTGCTAAGCCCAACAGAAGTACAGGGGATGGACGGAAGAAACTTTAATTGTTGCAACAGTTAGGAATACTACAAAGTTCATTCAAACTATTGCACATTGGAAAAATATGGTCACTTCAGCCGTCTCTTATTCTGGGGAACCTGTGGGGAGAGAAGACATCGCAGGAAAATAACATGGGAGGATGAAAAGCAGGAGTGAAACAAGCAACATTGAAAAGCGTCTATGTTTACTAATATGGCAAATTCATGAAAATATGGCGAAACTAAACTACATTATTTAACATAATTCTGCAGATAAAAGCAAACTAGTTTAAACTACAGTCATATAATTCAACATTTGCATATCAAATCTATTACAAAAGTCATACGTTCTCAATATTGTCACCCAAAATTATGATTCTAAAAAGCTTCATCAAAGCCCCCTCACACCTTTTTATAATCATGAAATACATTAATAAAACTTTATTAATCAGGAAGTCATTTAGCTGAAATCATCATCATTTTTATTTGCTTTCTAGAGTTCTTTTCTGCCATCTTCTTCTGGTTGTAGACAGGATCCTTAAGACTCTCCATCTCCATTGATTTCTATCTTTTCTTCAATTTATTTTCACCTATACCTTTGTATTTGCATTTATATATCATACACTCAGAAAATGTTAGCAAAAGAAACAGAACAATTGCATATATCATTACGAGTATTACAGGCATTAGAATGAATCTTAAACTAATCCCACCTAAATTACCTAACCATTCACCAACCTTACCAAAATCCTTCCCTAACTTATTAAACCACAAATCTACAGTTTTCCATAATCTAATTTCTTTAAATGATTTAATCTCATGTGAAAGTTTAGGCAGATTAGTAATGAAAGAATCAATAACCCTATTGTTATCCGGAATTAATGTGGAACACCTCTTAGCTTTTAGCACCTTACAGACTCCACCCTCTTTTGTCAAAAGAATATCTAATGCTAAACAGTTCTGTGCTACCAAAGCTCTAAAAGTCATTAAAGCCATCATCTTTACATTTATGTACTTAAATTACCCTGCCATCTATTGCACGTGCATCTATGAGCATAGACAAATGTTTGATTTCACACCATTCATTGCCACACCTTCAGAAGGAATTATAGCACCTAATATGTCTAACACTTCTTGTCCAAATCTTTGTTTCACCCTTCTCCTACTATGTTCACTATCTATTTCATCCCTATGATAACCTCTAAGAAACACTAAAGCTAAGTAACATGACCTAACCCAATTTCACGACAAATTGAAAGAAACATTTCCCCTCAAAATTGGCTCTCCACCCTGCAAGTAATTTCCGCCTACTTTTTAAGTTCTATCACACACTCTAATACAAATTCAGCCTTTTCTCCCTTCAAATGAACCATACACAATTTGCCTCTTCTCTCTCTGGCTCCATTCTCAATCTAGGGTGCAAACTTGACATCCTGAACTATTCTTCTTTTATCTGCCCTAACCATATTACATAGTCTCATTCGGCTTGTCTACTGTATCCCCGTTTTCAATTAAATTAAATTCAATAGCTTATATTAAAGCATAGCCTCATTAGTCCAATTAGTTATTGGAGACCAAATTTCCAGTCCTCTTTTTATTAACCTTAGCCCCCCTCCTTGAGTGTACCTCCATTTACCATCGGTAGGTAGCTAGCAATTTCCCCAGCAGGTGGCTCCTTATCTAACCATACAGTAGCCAGGTATAGCCTGAGCACTGCCATAGTGGTGAAAAGCAGAACTCGATTTGATTCTCTCATTTCTTGGTTATTTATGCACAGCATGATTACTTGTGGTGTGAGATTAATCTCAAACCCTAACATAAGCTTGATGTAATTTCCCACCTCGTTGATCAAGACTGATAATCGGGGGCAAGTTGCAAACATGTGCACACTATCTGCAGCAAAACATCCACAACGAGAGCAATGAGTACGTGTTGAGCCTCCTCATTCGGAGATCCGCGCTGGGGTAATATACAAATTAAGCCAGGTCTTAAAACATTGAACCTGCAAACTAGCCGTGAAAAATGCAGTCTGGCTCAACAATAGAGAGTCCTCACAATCCCCTACCTCTGCCTGTACCAGATCCTGCCAGCCGTTAGTATGTTTAGTAAGATGGTCCTTCAGTATATTACTAAGTATTTTACAGAGTTTAGCTATAGGTGAGGAGGCCCCGAATATCGTATCTAGTAGGGGAATTCTAAGCCCATTAAATGCCTTTTTAGATAAATAATCCCACACTTGTAAGAATTTAAAATAATGCATATTGCCAATCCCAAATGTCTTCTTAATTATATCAAAGGGGTGTATCAGATTATCCCCCATCAGATTACCAATATACCTCACTCCTTTGTCCTGCCAGATTTTCATATATCCATCTCGGAAGATCTGCAGGAGTAAATAATTTTCTGCCAAAGGAGCATATCTGTGTATCCTAACTGCCATCCAGACCTCAAATGCTCCTAATACAATTTTAAATTTCACTCTTTTAAAATACGTAAAATCAATGTGACGCATAAGACAGCCATCGGCCTCTGCCCCTAGTACTAACTCTGTTTCAACCATCTCTTTTCCCAATAGGTCGGCCATCTGTTGTAGGGCTGAAGCCCAGCAGTAAATCTGAAGATTGGGGACAGACCACCCCGCGGTTTCTAGATAGTCATATATTTTAGCGCTCTACGGGGGCGTTTCCCAGCCCACAAAAATCTGGAGATTATTTGGTTAAAAGCCGAGAACCTCACCTTATTTATCTCAACTGGAATAGCTCTAAAAAATACAAAAGTTTGGGCAAAAATACCATCTTGATAGCATTGCACCTTCCTAAAATTCTAAGATGTAAATCAATCAATCAATCAATCAGAGTACTTGTAAAGGGCGCTACTCACCCGTGAGGGTCTCAAGGCGCTGAGGGGAGGGGCCAGGTCTTGAGGAGTCTTCTGAAGGCGAGTAGGTCTTGGGTCTGCCGTAGGTGGGTAGGGAGGGTGTTCCAGGTCTTGGCGGAGGTAGGAGAAGGATCTGCCGCCGGAGGTCGTTCGTTGGATGCGGGGGACAACGGCGAGGGCAAGGCTGGCGGAGCGAAGCTGGCGGGTGGGGGTGTAGAAGCTGAGTCTGCTGTTCAGGTAGGCTGGTCCGGCGTTGTGGAGTGCTTTGTGTGCGTGGGTGAGGAGCTTGAAGGTGATCCTCTTGTCGACGGGGAGCCAGTGTATGTCTCTCAGGTAGGGGGTGATGTGGCTGCGTCGGGGGACGTTGACGATCAGTCGGGCGCAGGCGTTTTGGATGCGTTGTAGTCGTTGTAGGTGTTTGGCTGGGATTCCTGCGTATAGTGCGTTGCCATAGTCCAGTCTGCTGCTGACGAAGGCCTGTGCCACCGTTCTTCTTGTTTTGTTCGGGATCCACTTGTAGAACCGGTGGAGCATGCGGAGGGTGTTGTAGCAGGAGGAGGAGACGGCATTGACCTGCTTAGACATGGAGAGGGAAGAGTCGAGGATGAATCCTAGGTTGCGTGCATGGTCGGTGGGTGTCGGTGCTGTTCTCAGTGTGGTCGGCCACCAGCAGTCGTCCCAGGCTGAGGGGGTGGGTCCGAGGATGAGGACCTCCGTCTTGTCCGAGTTCAGTTCCAGTCGGCGACAGCCTTCATTCCCTTGTAGAGGTTTGTTTTGGCGGTGTGTGGGTCCTTGGTGAGGGAGAGGATGAGCTGGGTGTCGTCAGCGTAGGAGATGATGTTGAGGTCGTGATGGCGGGCCAGTTGTGCGAGGGGGGCCATGTAGACGTTGAACAGCGTCGGGCTGAGGGATGAGCCCTGGGGGACGCTGCAGATGATGTCGGTGGCTTCGGATCAGAAGGGTGGGAGGCGGACGCTCTGGGTTCTGCCAGAGAGGAAGGACATGGTCTAGTCAAGGGCCTTCTCTTGGATTCCGGCTTCTTGGAGGCGTGTCTGTAGAGTGCGATGGCAGACCGTGTCGAAGGCGGCTGACACGTCCAGGAGGATGAGGGTTGAAGTTTCGCCGTTGTCTAGTTAGCACCTGATGTCGTCTGTGGCGGCAATGAGGGCTGTCTCGGTGCTATGGTTTCGTCTGAATCCGGACTGGGACGGGTCCAAGATGTTGTTGTCTTCGAGGTGGCGGGCCAATTGCATGTTGATGATTTTCGCGATGACCTTCGCCGGGAACGGGAGGAGGGAGATGGGCCGGAAGTTCTTGAGGTTCTTGGGGTCTGCCTTGGGCTTCGTGAGGAGGGCATTGATTTCGGCGTGCTTCCAGCTTTCCGGGAATGTCGCTGTTTTAGAAGGAGATGTTGATGACCTTCCGTAGTTGGGGTGCGATGGCTGCGTCTGCTTTGTTGAATACGTGGTGTGGGCATGGGTCTGACGGAGATCCTGAGTGAATGGAGTTCATGACCTTGCGTGTCTCGTAGTCGTTGACGTTGGACCAGGAGTTCAGGTGGTTGGCGCTGGTGGTGTTCGCAGGGGAAGTGGAGTCTGGCGCAGTCGGGGCGGTCGTGGTGTTAAAGCTGTCGTGGATATCAGCGATCTTGCGGTGGAAGAAGATGGCCAGTGAGTCGCACAGTTCTTGTGAGGGCAGGATGTCGTTGGCGTTGGCACTGGGGTTGGAGAGTTCTTTTACAATGCTGAAAAGCTCTTTGCTGTCGTGTGCGTTGTTATTCAGGCGGTCTTTGAAGGAGGATCTCTTGGATAATCTGATGAGGTGGTGATGTCTGCGGGTGGCGTCCTTGTGGGCTGCGTGGTTGTCCGGTGTGCGTTCGTGGAGCCAGTTCTTTTCCAGTTTCCGGCATGCGCGTTTGGAGGTCTGGAGCTTGTCGGTGAACCAGGTGGCTCTCTTGCTGACGTGGCTGTTGAAGGGTTTCTTGAGTGGGGAGAGGGTGTTGGTGCAGTTGTCGATCCACTGTCTGAGGGTGCGGGCTGCGGCATCTGGGTTGGTGGGGTCGGTGGATGGGTTCTGGGCGAGGGTGGTGATCAGCTGGTCTTCGGTGACTATGCTCCAGCAGCGGTGAGGCAGCTGTTGGGTGCGGTGGTGCGTGGTTGCTTTCTTGAAGGTGAAATGGATGCAGCGGTGGTCGGTCCAGTGGAGTTCGGTGGTGTGGTCGAAGGCGACGTGGTTGCTTGTGGAGAAGATGGGGTCAAGCGCGTGGCCGGCGGCGTGGGTGGGTGCGGTGACGAGTTGGCCGAGGTTGGCGAGGTTTTCGGTCAGCGTGGCGGAGTTGGCATCGTTGTTGTTCTCGAGGTGGAAGTTCAGGTCCCCAAGGAGGATGTAGTCCGTGGAGGCGAGTGCGTGGGTGCTGGCGAGGACAGCGATGGAGTCGCTGAACTTAGCCCGGGGTCCGGGGGGTCTGTAGGCGAGTGTTCCTCTGAGGGTGGTGTTGGGGTCGGTGTGGATCCGGAAGTGCAGGTGTTCGGCGGTGTTGAGGGTGTCGTCTGCGTGGGTAGCGACCTTGAGGGTGGACTTGTGGACGATGGCTATTCCTCCTCCGATTCCGTTGGCGCGATCCCTGCGGGTGATCTTGTAGCCGTCTGGGATGGCTATGGCGATGTCGGGCTCCGAGGAGTCATTCCAGCAGGTCTCGGTTAGGAAGGCCACGTCTGGAGCGGAGGTGTCGAGCAGATCCCAGAGCTCGACGGCATGTTTGTGTGCGGAGCGGGTGTTTAGGAGTATGCAGCGGAGGTGGTTGGGTCCAGTCCTTGGCAGTGGCGGCTGGTGAGTTTTGAACATGGTGAGGCAGAAAAGTTGTTGAGTGCAAAGTCGTGAGTGAGCAAAGCAAACAAGCTCAACTGAAAATGTGGAAGTTACCCCACTCGCAAGAAATTTTTTAAAATAAAGAGTGGTAATAGAGAGATGGGAGGAGAGGAGTGTGATGGATACATATTGGCGAGAGAATGTGCAGTACAGGGAGGAGGAGGCGTTAGAAAGAGGGGAATATAAAGGCCAGATGAAGATGGGAGAAAACACGTGTAAGGAGGAGAGGTGTAAGCAGGAAGGAGGGAGAAGTGCAAGTAATAACTTTGCGAGCTCCATGGGCCTAATCTTCCATGGCAGCTGCTACTAATGGTCAGATACTTTTGTGTGGATTCTATCTTGTTACCAACTGCCACAAGCTGCACCCGCTTACTGCCTTCTTTCTAGACTCCTCAGCCCTCAACCTAACCCTCCTGATTTTAAAATGTATCCCCACGTCAATACGGTTCTCTGGATTGACCCAGACTGAAACAGCCCTTGATCCTGAGAAAGGTATTGAGGAGAGTGCCAGATGTTGATAAGACACACAGGCTCAATCCACTTCAAATAATAGGTCAGGGTTGACCTGGTTTCCTTTCCAGCAGGGAGGTATCAAAGTAGGTGTTAACCAGCACATCAAATGTGACTTCTATATTTGTTGCAGTGCCTTCTCATAGTGCTGCGTATGTGTCTCCCTTTAGCACTGCACTACACAAGAAACCTACTGCCAAGCTCCAATCTCAGCATACGCTGTTTTTTTTTTTACCTTCAGCTGGCAGATTCCAGAACTCCTCAGTGCTCCACATTTGTCTCACTGACCCTTGAGAAAACACCGGACAATAGAGCATCAAATCATCGACACCTGCTCTACTGTCCCAGGGCAATGATATGCCAACATCACTGTATTTGCCACAGAAGGGACACCACCGAGTGTAAACTGCTGGCAGCAGACACAAAACATAAGCAGAATAATAGTACAGGTAATTTTAAAATGCTGTCCCTTGTTAAAAAGCATGCACGTTTAATACCAGCCACATCCGCAACATGTTTAAATAGCCTTTGTAAAACTATTTGTGACTCTGGGCAAATCACAATCTCCTCGTACCTAAAAATGGATCTGTTATTGTGCAATGCAACTGGTGCTCATGCGATGCACTCCAACATCTCTGTGCGGGAGTTCACGCTACATAAAACTGAAGCAAAAAATAAATAAATAGAAAACAAAAAAAAACACAAAGGCACCGCTAGGAGACTTCCCCAACCACAGGAGATCCTCTGGAAATTAAAAAATCTCCCACTCCGCCAATACTGCCCACTTCACCTCCACTCCGCAGAGACACACACCTTGTATCCCCAGCACACAGCCTGCTCCAGTAGAGCCAGAGTGTGTTTATATATGAGCCAAGTGTGCCAAGTGTGCCTGAAAGCACGAGGACGGCTTCAGAGACACCATGTGCATAGAGGGCACTAAGACAGCCTGTGCCTATAGCATGCACCCCCCAAGAAATCCAATGTATACAGCCTGCATGCGCCCTGTCATCCTGTGTACACAGACCCCTGAACCACCCACCCCGTGTGCAGAGCACACACACAGCCCGCATTCGCCCATGGCATCCCGTGTGCACAGCGTGTACGTAGCATGCACAGCCTGAGACATCCCGTCTAACAGCATGCACCACATGACACACATGCTATGCAATCCATTCCCATGCATGCACACTGTGTATACAAAGAAATAATAATGTGTCTAATATGGAAAATGCACAGAACCATAACTTGCAGTCTACGGCGGAGTGTAGACACCCCTGAAGGAGAACTAGGACACCTTACTGTTCCTTTTCGGCACGAGGGAATTAAGTGATTCGCAAATAAGAGGTGAGACCACTTTCAAGCCTCATTCTGATTTGAAATAGGTTCCAAGCCCCATTTGCATCTCGGAAAGGCATTTCCCAAATCTCAAAATGGATTTAGTATATTGCACCTCGCACTTTTCCATTCGCCATCCCTGTGATTTTGCGAAAAAACGTTTTTTACGACCGCCAAAGCATTTACCTACAACCTAACATATGCACATTCCTACATTTCTTGTTTCTCCAATCTTCACGTTGTTTCTAAGGTTAAGTAATGCCGGTAGGACAATCTTTGACACCAGTGTGGGACAGTGCAGGCACAAAATATGCATACAGTTGCAACTTGCACCTCTCTGAGGCGAAGATTTAAAAAATGGCTATAGAATTGTGTACAGGGTAAAAGGGCACCAAATATGTGGTGGCATTGGCCTGCATTTCTTTGATTAGTCATGATTTGTATGCTCCGGAATAGCGGGAAACCAGCAGTTCCTTTTAGTTCAAGAAAGGACCAGGGTAGAAAACAAAACATTCCTGTAGATATTTTTCCAGGTCTTTACAGCAAAAAAGTCCCCAGAGTACTCAAAGGCATTCACTCGAGGCTTAATTAAATGTAATGCTGTGTGAAATAAAATCTTTAAATACTGCACATTTAGCTGCGCTGCATTTAGCTGCACTGCGTTGATCGAATGAGCGGGAAAACCAAAGCAGGTGATGTTCACTGACATGGGAGAGTGCAAAGGGCGCCTCCTGCCCCAAACCCATATTAATGCTGGCCTTCTAAAGCCGCGTGTAGCGACTCTAAAGGATGAAAGGCATCCGGTACTTAACATTTTATACAGCACAGTACAGCGATCCCTGAAACTCCTCACTCTGTGCTTTGGAGGGCATGCCATGGTTGTCCTAGAACCGGACACTGCTTCAAAGACTGGCAAACACAGGAGCGAGGTCGAAGCCACCACTCTAGGCCGCATCGAGGCCCAACAGCGCACTGGTGGTTTTGCTGGAACGGGCGAGGCGGGGGAGGGCTTTACTCCTGGAGTCCCTTGCTGAAAATCATGTGCTCTGCAAAATCTTTACCCTGCCAGTCACACGCAGTATTTAATAAATCCAAGGCGGATTGCGGCCGGGAGAGGGAATATATTATCGACCCAGGTGGTGACAGGTCCCAGATTCTTTAAAGCAGAAGAGCCGCCGAGCCGCTGCCACTGTCTGCCAGCTCAGCTGCCTAAGTATGCGGCGCCAGCGCAGCGCCAATGTTAGAATACATTTTACAAACAACAACTGAGACCTGCTGAGTGTGAAATAAAAAAACTTACGTTATTATTCTTCCATACTGAGGAAGCGTGTAGAAGTACACACACACTAGCTCACTAGGCTCGACTCAACACACAGAGAGAAGAAGACACACACCGGTGGTGGCACGATTCCTCGACTCTACTCTCGTCCTCTCGTGACTGCCTAGTCGAGTTGCACTGGCGCGCCAGGCTTGGTCACTGCAGTGACGTGGTGCCGACAGTGCAGAGAAATGGCCAATCACCCCTGCATGGCTCGCAGTGACTGCTCTCAGCCAATCCTGGCACTGCATTAGCAGCGCCACTGCGCCAGGATTGGCTAAGAGCAGGGTAAGTGCCTGCCCATAATGAGACCCGGGAGGCCCGGGTCCCTTGCAGTCTGATTCGCTGTAGGGGAGGGAGGGGAAGGTGCTGTACCATGTGCGTATGCGCAGGCCAGTACTAAAACCAACTAGCCCAAAAATTGACATGCGCACACTGCAGCTGCACTGTTAGTGTTGCACTGTCAATCACTGCCGTAGCCCCGCCCCCACACCTTCCGCAATGTCGGGCTTGTCCCAGCTGATCTACCGTTGCCGCAGAGAAGTTTACGAGGAGTGCGCGCACACTCAGAATTATTTTTTTAATTTTGAATCCTGCCTGTGCACAGTGGCGGTCGTCCATGGCTAGTGGGACAACGCCCCAACGCCCTTAATGGACGCACCTCCACTGGTCCTTGGAGGTTTGGTGGCTGTGTCGCAGGTGAAGCTGCAGGTGCGGCAGGAGAAGGGTCCCTGGTTCCGTTTCGGGGCCGCCTGGAAGCAGGTGTGGTGTCGGCCGGCATTGAGTGCGTGGAGGGTGCTGGCTTCGTAGCAGAGTCTGGTGTTGCGGGTTCCAGGGGTTTTGGCGCTGGGCGCGGCCCAGGCGCGGACAGGGCGCAGACGGGCTTGCCTTAGGCGCTCCTTCGGCACGCCAGCGGCGTGGCCGCACAGCGTCCAGCATATATGGGGAGGTGGGAGGGTGGAGCAGCTGGGAGGCGGGAGCAGCGAGTGGGCCGGGGGGCGGGGAGACAGTGGGACAGAAACCAGAATGGGGCGCAAAGAGGGGGAAAACAGTGGCACAGAGGTCTAAAATGGGGCACAACATAGGGGAAAAACGAGTGGCAGAGAGAGGTACACAGAGGGGGAGAAACAGTGGCACAGAAAGCAAAAACGGGGCACACAGAGGGGGAAAACAGTGGCACAGAGGTCAAAAATGGGGCACAACAGAAGGGAAAAACGAGTGTCACAGAAGCAAAAACGGGGCACACAGAGGGGGAAAAACAGTGGCACAGAGGTAAAAAACGGGGCACAATAGAGGGGAAAAACGAGTGGCACAGAAGCAAAAACGGGGCACACAGAGGGGGAAAAACAGTGGCACAGAGGTCTAAAATGGGGCACAACATAGGGGAAAAACGAGTGGCAGAGAGAGGGACACAGAGGGGGAGAAACAGTGGCACAGAAAGCAAAAACGGGGCACAGAGGGCAAAAACGGGGCACAACAGAGGGGAAAAACAAGTGGCACAGAAGCTAAAACGGGGCACACAGAGGGGGGAAAACAGTGGCACTGAGGGCACAAACGGGGCACAGAAACGGGGTAGAGCACACTTACCAGCGGCAGCAGGGGCACACAGGCGGAGCTGCGTGGAGGGGGAGCAACCTACCAGGATGTCATTCTATTAAAATCTGCTTTAGTTTTTTTAAATAAAGGCTCCAAATTGATTTGCACAATTTCATTCACATTAGCAGAGATCTTGATGCCAAGATATCTAGCATTCTCCACTACTCGTACATCATTCAAACCTATTCTAGAATTTTTAACAATCAATTTTTATTTTTATTAAGATAATATGCTGAGATTTTGCAAAAATCTTTCGATTCCTTTTCTACTTCAATAATCGCCTCAAGTGGATTAGCCATTAATATAGTGAGATCATCAGCATATGCTAGAATCTTGGTGTCTCCTCCAATAGATTGAATGGCCTGTATTTTATTATTCTCAGCTATTTTCCTAATTAAAGGATCAACATATAAAGCAAATAATAATGGGGAACAGGTGCACCCTTGACGATGTTTTCCGCAAGTAATTTTGATTATATCGGATATAAGACCCATTGACGCTATTCTTGCAACAGGATCCTGGTATATGCATCTAATTGCTCCAATAAACCCTTTACCCAGGCCGTTCTTTTCCATAATTGCCCATAAAAAGGGCGAGGAGACCCTATCAAGCGCTTTTTCAGTGTCAAGTAGTATTGCAGCCATAGGGTCTCCTGCCACCTTTGTATAGTCAAACAGCGAAATTATGCGGCAGATATGATCCGTTGTACCCCTTCCTGGGACAAACCCGTGTTGGCAAGGAGAGACTAGCTTTTTAATAACTCCAGATAATCTATTCGCCAAGATTTTAGAAAAGATTTTTGCATCGCTATGGAACTCTCCTTCTTATTGATCTTTTGTCCACTTGTGTTTCATTTTCACTAGTTTCATAATCTATTTGTCTCTCAAATCTCTTCTGGTTCCCAGTGTTTCCTTTTGCAACTTCAATTCCTTGGAATTTTATTCAGCTACTCTCTGTTTAGCAACAGTATTTATCAGAGTCTCATTATTTTCCAAACAACCTCGACTATAACATGAGCTTTTATTTATGTTGAACAAGTTTGTATGCTTTCTTCCCTTCAAACTTCTTCTTACCACTGGGGGTCTCTGTAACTATGATTTTCAACTGCACACATTTGTCTTTGTCTTTTGCACTGTAACAGCTCTTCACTATGATCCCTGCTTTGAAACTGGATAACAGGAATTTCAGGTTCCTCATCAGAGCTTTCACTAACCTGAATGTTCACCACTTCCTTTTGTTTATTGTCTTCACTAGTTTCAAAATATTCAAACCCTTTTGGGTCCACTCTGCAAACTTGAGCTTGGCCTTGAATTTGACTTTGCACATGACTCTGTTCTTCACTTTCTGGACATATCTCATCAATTGATTATTCCACTGCTTCTGCCACATTCACTCTCCTCGTGTGAGCCACATGGATCCACTGCAGCTTTACAGCACACTTGATTGCATTGTACATTGTCAGTATTACTTAGAAGGGTCCTCGCCACCTCTTCTCAAGCCTAATCTTTCTGGCATGTTTCTGGACCATTATCCAATGTACTGAGTTTAAGTTGTGAAAAGAAATGTCCCTTGTGCCTTCTGGCACCACGTTCACCTGATAAGAGGCAGATTTCACCATATCAGCCTGACCTTTGCAGTGATATAGCATACTGTCATCAGTTAGTGAAACTAGTCTAACTGAAGGAACATATGCAAGTCTCATTGCCCTTCCCATGATAATTTCATAGGACAACACACCCGTTTTCTATCAGGAGTATTTCTCATGATCATCAACAAAGGAGGAAGCGCATCTCGCCATTTCAAACCAATTGAGGCACAAATTTACACTATTTTATCCTCGAGAGTCCCATTTGCCCTCTTAATAACCCCTGAAGATTGTGGAAGATAACTACAATGGAACCTATGGTTGATCTCAAACGCTATGCAAAATATTTGCAAAATCCATTTCTTAAAATGAGTACCACGATCTGTCTCAATAGAAAGTCCAAATCTCTGTATCAACTCCCTCTACAACAATTTGGCAACTGCAAGGCTATCTCTGGGTGGGATAGGCCTCAACCCATTTAGAAAAAGAGATGACAACTTCTAAGATGTACTTCATACCATTGCAGTTTAGCATCTCCATAAAATCTGCTTGAAATTTTTTAAATGGGCCCTCCGATATGCTAATATGGTTCATGATTATTACAGTCCTTTTCCTCTTATTATGTAACTGGCACACCATGCACCTTCTACTAACATCCTCAGCAACATTTCTGAATCAGGTATTTCCCTTAGTACTTTGGACTATTCGCAGTAGGCTAACTCTTGCTGCATGTGACCTATCATGCAAATATTTACACACAGGATGTAACATTGAATCTGGAAAGACACATTTACTCTCAGCATAAAGATAGAAATATTGATCATTTTTCATGTAACCCACTTTTTCCCATTTCTTTTTCTCTTCATCTGGGACTTCCACCTAGAGATCTCTCAATTCACTCAAAGAAGTTTGGATTCAAATCATAAAGAAACTATTTCAATTTTTGCATTTTTTACTGTACTCATTCTTGATTCATCATTTTCACCCTCTTGCACAACTGTCCTGTAATGCACAATATTTTGCCATCTGGTCCGCATATCTATTTCCAAGTGTGACCAAGTTTTTAGCAGCCTGAGGAGCAATACACTCGAACACAGCATCAGCTTGTGGCATCTGTGTTGCTTTCAAACCAATATGTGAACACTAATCTTTATAGGAGCTCCTGAGATTGTCATAAAACCCCTTTGTGACCACAGTTGACTGGCATAATGCACAACCCCAAAGCTATACTGGATGTCTGTATAAATTATCACATACAAATTATCTGACAAGTTGCAAGCTCTTGTCTCTGCAGCCAATCCTGCTATTTCTGTTGAAGTTACACGCTTCCAAAGTCTCCGAAATTGAACATTCTGCACGGGCCGCTCCCAATGCTGCATGTTGGTCTCTCAAACAAGATCAATCAACAAACAATGTCAGATCAACCATTTTCAAAGGTGTCTCTTTAATGTTTGGTCTTGGTTTTGTATATAACTCAGTAGCCACCATGCAACTGTGGCCAGGTTCTCCATCAATCTCATCATTTACTTAGTTTTCACATCTCCTGTCTGAAATAGCAAGTACTGTTGCAGGATTCAATTAATTATACCTCTTATTAGAGATGTTCTTTGCTGCAAGTATAACTTGTTTATAAGGAGTCAGCCTGCTGTTTATTATATGATGTGTCCTCGTTCTGGTCCAAAGTATTTCTTTTGAGTATGGGACATATACAGCTGAAGCATGGCCCATAGCTATCCCTTTACTTTGTTCAATGACAATGCAAACAGCCGTAACCGATTTCAAACAACCTGAAAGACTTACAGCTACTAGATCAAAACAGATGACAAGTAAGTCACTGGACACATCGGACCACCATGCTTCTGTGTATGGATCGAACATGCACATCCTCTTCTATCATGGTAAAACAGAAAAAAACGTTAGTCTGTACTCAGGTATTCTGAGTAAGGGCACTTGACAAAAGTTCTATTTCAATTACTCGAATGCATCAGAGCATTTTTTATCGAATGGTATGGGATCTTGTATGTCACTGCATATCAATCTTACTAAAGGTTTTGCAATCAAGGAAATGTTTGGAATCCTCTGACGACAGAACCAAAAATTCCAAGAAACATCCTAACCTCCCTCTGGGTGGTAGGCAGGTTTATTTTCAGAACTGCAGACTTTCCTCACACCTTGTTCTGTGTGGTTTCTGAGATGGGTTGCTTCCTTTTTACAATACTGCATGTTAGATAGGGAGGTGTTATGTCCATGTTCAGTAGATTATTTATCAAGGCATATTGAATTAAGTTTACAGTCCTCATGTGCTGTGCATGCAACCAGTAAGTCATCAATATAGTACACTACAATGGAATTGCATGGTCATCTCAAACTCACTAGAGCTTTCATCAGAATTTGGCTAAAAAATGAAAGACTTTACTCTATTGTGGGATTCTATACCACATGAGAACATACAAAAATTGGCCTTCCTTATGAAAGAGAGCTGAGGAAAAAGTTTGACGTAAGTTGATGACTGTATACCATTATGCATCTGATGGAATTTGGAAGACAATCACTGCTGTATTCGATATTATTGGACAACATGGATCAATCTTGTTAATTTTTTAGAGATGCTGTACATTTGGCTTTTTAATTCCCATTACAGCAGAGTTACCACAAATACCAATTACCTCCTGGAGGATTCCCTGATCAATCATTGTCTTTATTATTTAGTTCTGGGAAATGATCGATCTGGCTTTATTTTATTTTGACTGTTTTTTTCCAACTGAAACGAGAAGAACAGTCACCCAGGCCCTTGTCAGCAGCAGGTTGGACTATGGAAACGCCCTCTACGCAGGAGCCCAGGCCAAACTCCTGAGACGGCTCCAACGTATCCAGAACGCCTCTGCACGCCTGATCCTCGACATCCCTCGCCGCAGCCATATCACACCACACCTGAGAGACCTGCACTGGCTCCCGGTCAACAAGAGGATAACCTTCAAGCTCCTCACCCACGCACACAAGGCACTCCACAACACCGGACCAACGTACCTCAACAGACGACTCAGCTTCTACACTCCCACCCGCCAGCTCCGCTCTGCCAACCTCGCCCTCACTACAGTCCCTCGCTTCCGAAGAGCGACCTCAGGCGGCAGATCATTCTCCCACCTCGCCGCCAAGACCTGGAACACCCTCCCCATCCACCTACGGCAGACCCAAGACCTGCTGACCTTCAGAAAACTCCTCAAGACCTGGCTTTTCGGGCAGTAGCAGCATTCCCCACCCCAGCGCCTTGAGACCCTCACGGGTGAGTAGTGCGCTTTACAAATTATTTGATTGATTTCTCTTTTAATCAATCAAATAAATCTCTGTTTTCTAGCAAAATCCCATACATCATTATGACAGTATGCTTTAAATCCAGAGGCAGATCTTTCATTTATTAAAACTTGGAATAAATGATATTTTGAATATATTGAGTTTATTAACATTGAGTCTTCATCTTGTGTCTCAATCACAACACCATCCAGTGTGCATTAGAGCACACAATGTATTTTGCAAAGGAAATCCCTTCCCAATAAGTTCCTAAGCCTTGAATCACAAAAAGTTAACTGGTGCTTGTCCTCTATCTTGCTAATTATAACTAGAACATCTGCTGTAACCTGATTAACAGTTTGATAATTGCTGATACCTACAACTTGGACACTCTTCCCAAGAGGGCTAGGCTTGGGATGTCCACAGAATTAACTGTAGAACAGGTAGCCCCTGTATCGATCAAAAATTAAATGAGATGGCCATTGGCTTTTTTTTCAACATACGGGAAGCTTTGGTCTACCCCATGGAGTGCTCCAAGTGGGCTCTCCTCCTTCCCCTTAAGGAGCTGTCATTGTGAACTGCTCCCTGCCACTTCCTAATTAAGACTCAATGGATTCTTATTGTACTCTGCTTTATAGGGCATCTTATTGCTCATGTTTTGCTACATGACTGGGCTGAAAGCATCAACATTTAAAATGATTTCTAATTCTATACACCCTGCTCAGCATTTGGCATATTTGGGACCGTCACATTTTTCTGCATTTATGGAACAACTTTCCCTGTAATCATGTTTGGATTTTGACAACACTACCTCTTCCAATACCTGATTTTCTCACATAAGTGACAAGCAGTGTTTCTCATCATCATTTCAATATTCACATTCATACCATCATTGTTCATCCCGCTTCCACTAGCTTGGACCTGACCTGCTTCATTTCCCATTTGCACTCTTTGCAAGTGGTTCACCCCAGGGCTTTAAGTGGGATGAAAAACTGGAGGGTTTTCCAAAGGGGCGTGGCCAATGTAATTAAGCTAAAAATCTGTTCTTAGAATAGTGTGCCGCCGGACTGGTATTTTGCTGTTTCTGTCATTGCATCCAGATATATGATGCTACAAGTAACATCATGCCTACAACAAGTCAGGACTATTGGCTTTATCAATGGTAGTTAGTTGCATAAGATAAATAGGCAGCAACTATGGATAGTATATAATATTGAAAAAGCTTCCACTTAAAGCCCTGGTGACACCACCACAATGCTGCTGCTCTTGAGTTTCAAAAAGAGTAGGGAAATTCAGAGAAAAAACGACTCTCTTTAAAGGATTTCCCTTTCCCTACAACGCTCACCTGGCATGACGTCATGCCGTAACTTCTCCACTAGTGAGAAATGAGCAGTGTGAGCACGCCCACATGGATGTGCCTGCTGTCACTGCAGTTCGAAAAAACGGACCACCTGTGCCAGGGCACAAAACAGAGCCCGATAGGAACCCGTTTTGAGGACCCCTTTAAAAAACTGCCGGTGCTCAGCACCGGTGAGACCTGACCCTGCGTTAGAGTTATATTCCGTTGTCCAATGTAACATTTTAATTAGTAATCTAAAATGGATATCAAGAAATATCATCCCATAATTCACACAAAGGACGCTGCCCCAGCGTGCTGAATGGGCGCTTAACTTGCTTTAAAATGGAAGCTGTTCTGAAAGAGAAGCCTGGCGACAAAGGCCTTTTGTCACACTGCGAAGCAGTGCCGCCGCCTTCATTAATCACCGCCAAATTAAATTGCCGGCTCGCTTTAAAGGCCCGCTTAGACATCATTACTAAGAATTTTGCCATAGTTCATTGAGCTAATGGAACTAATTAAACAACAGTCAGAGACAGGCCAGTGGGGTAAGTAACTCAGTCAGAATGAAGTGGTCACACGTGTATATTAATTGCTTTAATGAAAGCGAGATCATCAGTCATCAGCAGATTAGGACAGTTTCAAGAAGGCAGTGCACTTTACTGGAATTTAGACAGCAATATGATCGTTCATTTCTATTTCAAAAGTATGTTAAGTTTTGAGGATAAGAGGGGACATGGAATAAATACATAAATAAATATATATACCCTACCTTGAGGTCATGACACCACGGCGAGCACCTAAGATCCCACACTGGACTTTCTACATGGTTTTCTGCCTTAAAAATGGGTTTGCAGAGTGTCAGGAGGTCTTAAAATGGTCCACAAGCCCTTGCTGGGGATTCACTGGGGTCCTCAAACCCAAAACAAAAGAGGGAAAAGAAAAACCAGTCTTATCTTTGCTGGCCAAAGGTTTTGCACAGCAGGGCCTGGTCACCCACTGCCCATAGTTGTTTGGGCACAGGGCCTGGTCAAAGGCAAGGCCCTGTGTACAACCCCTGCTATACACAGCTGAAGGCTGTAGGCAGCAGTGTTCGCCAAACATGGAGGGATGGGGAAAGGACCTGACCTGCACCCTAAATGCTATGTATGTGATAAGTAACAACACCTAAAAGCACAGTATCAGTAACCACCTCTCCATTGCTGAGACATTTTGCTTAGATTTGGGGCAGTTCAAACTTAACAGGCAATACAACCGCCTACCCCCATGCTAATAAGTTACAGAATATTTACCCACATTGAATTAATCACAGCAGTACTTAATACAGAACCCACTAAATATATACACAAATTCACACAATGTATTAATTTGTAGATTTGTCAAATACATGACATATGTACATCTTTAATTTATACTCAGTCTGTACATATATACAGACAGGCATTCAAGTGTTATCCTTGTTAAGGAATTCAAATTCCTTCCTACAGATGATTCCTTGCTCAAGGGCATCTTTGCTGATCTGTATCATTTTATATATCACTCTCTGCTTCTCTTCCTGACTCCCGGAAGTAGGCAGCACACAGGCTCCCCTATAGCAATCACAATGCTGCTGCCACCAGCATGACAGCAGCCTTGTGATTTGCCTGAGCAGCCTGTTTCAGCGCTCAGACAGGGAGTGGGAGCCTGTGCATGTTCTCCATCCAGGCTGTGAAATACAGCCAGGTGGAGCACATGCTAACATGCTAAGTGCACATGACTGTTTGGCTGGCCCCAGACAGCGGGCCAAACCATCATGCGCACTTACGTGCACATATTTCCTCTTACCCCTGCTCTGACAGCCCTGCCCGCCCGCCCTAACCTTGCTCGCACTGAAAAATAAAATGATAATAACATCATGTTATCATCATTTTACGTTTCCTTTTTTGCACTGCTGAAAAGTAGTGGGGCGTCGCTCCTCTGCCTTTGCGGGGGAGCCACCGCTGACTTCATAACTTGGGAGGTGGATCTATTACAGGTCTGCAGAGGATTAAGATATAGTGTACTTTAAGGGAAAGTTATGTTGCACATGGCAATATAGTTTTTCAGTTGGACAATGCTTTATGCCAATTCTCTTGGTGTGGATTTTAGCCCTTGGAAAGCTATCCCTCATTGTTGATGACCATCTAGTATCCTTTAGCAATATAGCCACCTGTTGGTACTACAATATCCCAGATGATGCATTAGTACACATTCACATTCTGTTAGAGACCCTGGAGATGGATGCCTATGGGAAGTTATATTTGAGCACTGGTTATTCTGTTAATCTTCGTGAGTGGGGCAATGTTCCCAATCCTATACTTATTGTGTAATTGTTTGAGTTTATTATTTATTGTTTCAGCTATCAGCTTTACAATAGTTAAAACTGTGAATAAAAACAACTAAAAAGTACAAAGACTTACTTCTCTAAAAAACATATACAATGGAATCAAATGGATGGAAAGGTAACTATAGACATAGTAACATTTAAGCACTGTATTCCATTCCAATGAAAACAATCAACTAATTCATCATTACTGAAGAAAAGTATGCTAAAGTTCAAATGCAGAGGGACAATAGGAAAGTATGCAGCTCGGACAGCAATCTGACAGCACTCTGCAGCTCAATGTGTAATGGGATGTGCATAAAACCACGTAAACATGGAAGAACTCCTGAAACATTTACAGCATTTACAACATTTAAGCACTGTTTTCCATTTCAATAACATCAATCAGCTAATTGATCAGTACTTAAGAGAAATATGTTAAAGTTCACATGCAGAGGGACATTAGGAGAGTATACCATTTGGACAACAATTGGCAGCTCAATGCATAACGGGATGTGCATAAAACCACATAGAAAAGAAAGAAATAGCTCCGTGTGGGTTACCTGGTTGAATTGATAGCCAGATTGGTGGGCAGCTCTCTCAAATGAGGTCACACAGCCCATAAAAATGACGCTAAAGAGCTAAAGACATACATATCATCTGGCCTAATACATATTGCCGATTTAACACGTTTAACCCCTTGAATTTAAAAAGGGGAAGGAGCCAACGCCGCCGTGCGAGATCGTATTTTTTGCAAAACAGAATAAAAATGAGTTGTCTATCCCTCTAAAGCTACAATCACAGTGATCAGATCCAACAGCAAGCCTGTGGATTTGGATTAGATAATCTGTGGTATGCATCACACCCAGCCTGTATTTTACATACAATGTTCACTTGAGTTCAAGGTATATCGAATCCAGATACCCCATACAAAGAGAGCCATAGGCATTGTTGCCCTGAGACACTTTCTCGTCTGCATTCATTTGTGTTGCCGATCTTTGATCAGATCTGCAGTATACAGCCTTACTCCTCAGGAATCTTCCCACAAGGACTCCATCTGCAGCTCATTTAAGATTTTCTGTACATGGGATGATCATGTTCTTGAGACCCACATGGGTAAGTAGCCGCGCTTTATAAACCCCTGATTGATTGATTGATTGATTGATTGATTGATTGATTGATGTGCTCCTCCCCAGTTCACCACTAGAAGTAGCTTCTTCCAAGGTTCTTGTCTTATGGTTTTCATATCAGCCTGACAAAGTAAACTACTGGCCTGAGGGCTGGTTTGTCCAATATTGGGGTATCGACATACGTGCTAGAGTGACCAGAAAAAGAAGCGTGGTACCAGATTTGATGTGCAAAACAGCATAAATTGACATGCTTCGTTTTAAAACATTATTAAACTGACACAAAAATAGGTCGTACTGGCAGACTTTTACGTTGGGGAGACCGGCGTATCTCAAGTGCACAGTGTTCAGACATATATCTTTTCATGCCATTTACTAATTGCCAAGGCCATTTTAATGTAATTTGAAATTGCATAACAGATCGCCAATGCTAGAGAATATCTGCCAGAATTCCAGTCCTAATTCGTGTTGTCTAATGTTTGACCTACACAATACAGGAACCAGGAAAGAGGAACGTGGTGCCAAATGTAATGGACAGTGTGTAATCATTTCAGGCTGGTGGCCCAGGATTATTCCTTTAGCTGTGCAAGTACCTGCTTTTCTCTCTAATACATGCAAGAGACTCTGGGGTTGACATGGATATACGTTCAGTCTATACTGCGTACCATTTTCCTTTCACTAATTAGTGAGAACATACATGGTGAGGCTGTTCTTCATATCAGGCTTTATCGAGTGCCGGTATTAAGAATATGCGCTATCTTTGCCGTTGCCCTTCCGATAAGGCTTGGGTTGTCTTGTTATGAAAAGCAGTAAATCTCTGTGATATGGGTTATTTAAAAGCTATGCCTATATCTAAGTGATCATCGCATTCCGTGTGCTGTCTACACGTGGGTGACCATAACTTTTCAGATACTCTGAGCCTTTTTTATTAATTTAACAAGAACATCGATGGGCACAGCCGCACAGTGTAGTGCCTTGGTTATGGATACTTCACGGGATGCACTTAAATAGAACAAAGAAGACTTTAGGGTTTATTATTTTTTGGCAAATTGTTTTATCGGGTGACCATTTCGGGCCCAGACATTCACTCGCATTGGTCTTCTTTTTCATAGAGTTTCCAACTAAACAAGTGGGCCCATATCTGAGGACGTTTGTATCACGCTTGTTGGCATTGATACCCTTTGTAGCACCTTCATATACACAATCAGATTACACTATGAAGGTGTTGTTTACTCGCTAAGGTTTATTTAGGTACAGCGGAGTTTGATTTGGGATTGGCTTGGTGCTATGTAATAGCTGACCTCTCTTAGCCTACTTAGACACTATTGTTAGTTTCTGGAAGGAGATTTGACTCACATACGTAGCCTGATACCAATAACATTGTTTTATTAAGATTAATATAGAGAATGGTTCATGGCTTTTGTGTTCTTCATGTACACTTAATGTAATATGGGAAAATAGCAGCATGATAGGATCAGCGACCATACAAGGGACTACATTGTTGAAAGGTATCACCTGGGTGTATTTGTGGCATGGCTATCGTACACATATGCAGCATTTTGTTTTCACTTGATAAGAATTTTTTAATAGTACTACTTTGATCCCCATTTCTATTATCTCAGTTCCCTTGTTTATATCATTTTAGGTGTGCCACCCTTCCCCAAAATTCCCTTCCTATTTTACCATAGAAATATATATTTATGTTGTTTCCTGAGGAAGGTGTACAGCTGGTTCACAGTGTTGCACTGAAACGCTCTCGCTCGTCAGCATACAACAGGAAGTCCTGCAGATATACTAGAGAAGAGACTGAACAGATGCTCATCAGTGGAATAATGGAGAGATAGCCTAAAGAACGTGCCTTTTGTGAGAGCTTAGGGTGGTCCTACCCCAAACATTTCACTTTTTCCCCTCCTGTTTTTCTAAATTAGTTTTTGTTGGCCTTAGAACTCTGTGCACTTTACCACTGCTGACCAGTGGGACGGGTATGCTCAGAAGTGAGTCCCTTTCTCTCGATGCCACTGGAACGAAGCTATCCTGGCTGATGAGGGCTGAAAGCCTGAAACCGGTTCTAGGATGCTTGTTTCCAGTCCAGGGAGGACCTGGCTTGGCAGTTCGGGCTGGACTGTTCCTATGGGGCACAGGGTCAAGACTGATTTGCATATGGCTGGGTTCAAACTGGAATGGCATGGTGAGCAAATAAACAATGGATTTAGGCCCAGATCTCTGTACTAGGGTGAATGTATGACATTGTTCTGCATTCTGTCCATCAACTGTTGTTTTTGCATTTGTCACCCCGAGTGGGACGGGTATGCTCCGACCTGAGTCCCGTGCTCTCCATGCCACTGGAATCAAGCTATCCTGGCTGATAAGGGCTGAAAGCCCGAAACCAGTACTAGGATGCTTGTTTCCAGTCCAGGGAGGACCTGGCTTGGCAGTTCGGGCTGGACTGTTCCCATGGGGCACAGGGTCAAGACTGATTTGCATATGGCTGGATTCAAACTGGAATGGCATGGTTAGCAAAACAAACAATGGATTTAGGCCCAGATCTCTGTACTGGGGTGAATGTATGACATTCGTCTGCATTCTGTCCATCAACTGTTGTTTTTGCGACCAGTGATGAGGTTCTTGTGCTAACTCCTTTAAAACTTGGCAAAATTAGCTAACACCTAACTGTCATATTTTAAAGGGAAAGTGGTATATCACATGCCCAGGGCTGGTAAATTAAATGCTGCTAATGGGGCCTGCAGCACTTATTGTGCACCCACTTAGGTAGCCTCTTAAAATATGTCCCAGGTCTGTCATTGCATTCCGTATGCAGTTTGTAATACATGCGAGTCACCCCCTAGGGTAGGCCCTAATCAGCCCATAGGGCAGGGTGCACTGTATTTAAAATGTTGGGCATGTGATTTTAAGTCTTACATGTCCTTGTAGTGAAAAGCTCACAAATTTAGTTTTCACTACTGTGAGGTCTATCAGATAACATTAGGTTACCTTATTACATTTAATAGGTGCTAACTTTTGAATGGTGTTTGTAGAAAAGTCGTGTTTGGTGGCTGAGAATTTGTCAGTTAAAATCCTCTTTAATGGTAAAGTCACAATTCTGAAAATGCCTTTTCTAGAAAGTTAATAAAGAAAAAGTTGCCTAAGCCGCAAATTATTTGTAAGCTTTTACGATTCTCGCTTCATGGCCAAACGTATTTCTTTTTTGTTTGTACCGGTACTTTATTTATACCTTTTGTTGCAAACTTTTATATTTTCATTCTCTTATTTCAGAATGAAAAGGAAAAATGATCCACTCTTTTATACATATATACACAATTACAAAAAACATTTGAAATCTACATATTCATTAGGACATACTCTACTTACTACATCACAGTACACGATTTTACACAAAAAAATAAAAAGACAAATACTGGTGACTTTGTTCATAAATTGCAATGAATGAATTAATGTCCTAAACTTTTTAAGACAAAATTTCTATATATCCATAGGAGCACAAGGGCATTGGTCACATGTTACATCAAAAATAGAAATTCATTCTAGATTATTAGAGGGCAAGATCTCAAATCGTTATCCTTGTGTGCTCCTTTGTTGTGCAGATGTGTTTTGAATCATAGGAAATCAATGCCTGGATTCTCATCAGGGCTTTCTGATTTTCTGTACAAGATGTATAAAATAAAACATTTTTAGGAGGGGGGAGCTTCATTCTTTTTAATACTTTTCCACTAACTCAACACTCAACTATCTCTTATACCTCAAAAAAGTGCAGGTGTGTCTTCTTCATAGGTTTAATCCCAGGCTACGTTCAGAATTTTCTTTTAATCGAGGACTCTGTTAACAAACAGCTAATTCTATCAGTGATATTCATATAGGACCCATCAATTATACAATCTCAATATTTCACTGATTCCTACCTTTTCTGGTAGCTTGGGGAACGTGACTATATAGTCATAAACTCAATTGTAGTGTGTAGCGCCATATACATGGAACCGTGTTGTCTTTCACTCATCCAGTTTCCTTAAAGGTTGTGACCAGCATGTACGTTTTCTATGAACTAGAATGCTTTATTTTAAAAAAGAACTTTATTTAAAACCCTTTCATGGCAGTGTTACACATTCTTGGCATTAAGATTGAAAAGAGTGCATACCTCGCGTCTTTTTTCAGTCCAAAAAGATGTCCGCTTCGCTTCTAGAGCGTTTCCATCGCAGCGTTCTTTTAAAATCTACCGGGAGAGAACTTCATTTATTAAATCCTCCATTGAAACATTGTTCCAAAAAGCATGCGGTTTGAAAGAAAATAAAGCGTGTACCTCATTAAATCCTATTGACGGATCGCGGTGCTTCTGGTTTCCGCTAATGTCTTTGATAACGATTCCTACAAAAACAAAGGGGCAATTTTGTGAACTACTCGCATATACTAAAACCGCAGTTTTAAATCTCCTCAATTCCAATCTAGTCGTTACCTTAGGCTGCACTTCGTGGCAAATTGCCGGCTACTCATTATCATGTCGGACATCTTTAGGGAGGGGCTTCTTTTTTATAACTTTACCATGAATGCTGGGGAACGTAGTATGAGTCCCACCAGCAATTTACTTAGCCTAAACGTGGTGCATTCTGGAACATAGAGTTACTTCCATTTCTAAGGCTCTGTCAAGTTATTTCCACAGGACATTTTAATCAATCTATTGCAGACATCTTTATTCAGTTGGTTTTCTTTAGGACTTCATTATATTCTTGTTATTTCCGACAAATTATTCAAACCAGTTTAGGCACTATTAAACTTTAAAATGAAATATGCCTCTTTCTGGTGTAATGCCTTGTCAATATCAAGTGGACGTTTTGCTACATTAATAGTAGCTAATTCTTAGGAATGACTACCGCCGGCCCGGCGGGGGCAATCCGCCCGCCTGGCGGGGACGATCCGCTCGCCATCCTAATGGGGCCCAAAGTGTCTGTTTAGTTTTTACAATGAAATCCTTTACATGAAAAAAACACTTTCATTCTGGTGGTATTCTGGCTTAATTCCTTGCAGTCAGTGCTTTATGTGATGCATGTGTGGGGAAAAGTTAGTCCTGTGACTAATCACGTCAAAATGTCCAATGGCCCTAGGAGACCAACAATGTTATGCTACTGTGCCGCTATATGACAAGTGTTTGCACCGAGCATTTTTTACAATTTGTCTTTCTTATTTTTTTTGTTTCATGATATAGCTACACCTGCTGTTCTACCAACACGGCAGAAAATAGCCGCCTGGCTGCAGCGCCACCAAATCGAGGCCATCCAGACTAAATATCATTGGCTGGTGGCTTTGGAGCAGGAGGAGGAGATGGAGGCGGAGGCCTGTACCATTGCCTACAATACCTCCAGGCTGCTGCCAGCACCTCTATCCCAGCCACACTAGCACCACCGACAGTCAAGATCCACCATTGCTGCTCCCCCATAATCATCGGTGACTGCAACCTCCGGTGCTGCTTCGCTGTGAAGTGGCACACATCCACCCCCACCTAGAGGCCCTCAAGGCCCTTTTTAAATATATTTTCTTTGGTGGTAGGGACTTTTGTGGTGGATTTGTTAGAGGATGGAAATTGTGAAGGGCAGTTGGGGCAATTTTGGACTTACTTTGGACATTGGTTTGGTAAATGTATTTTGTTTGGGAGAGAGGTGGGCTTGCGGGTGGAGTAGGTGGGTTTTATTTGTCAAAACAATAAATGGGAATTGGGTATTCTTATGTCTTTTGTCTTTGCACTGCTTTTAGCGGGTATACAACCTTTACAACGCAACTTTTACAACGCACTACCATTACAACAAAACTTTTACAACGCAACATCCATTACAACGCATGCATTTACAACGCAGTCATTACAACGCATGACACTACAACGCACACCACTACAACGTATGCCATTACAACGCAATCATTACAACGCATACCATTACAACGCATAGCATTACAACACATAGTACCCTTACACTATTCAACACTTACCCTACTGTTGCACCCCCTGGAGTTAGAATAGTAATTTTTACCCCTACACTATCCAACACTTACCCTACTGTTGCACCCCCTGGAGTTAGAATAGTAATTTTTACCCCTACACTATCCAACACTTACCTTACATGCAATGCAATGTAATGCGTTGTAATGGTATGCGTTGTAAATGTAGTATGCGTTGTAGTAGAATGCGTTGTAAAGGTAGTTTCAAAGAATTCGTTGTAATGGCATGCGTTGTAATGGTGTGCGTTGTAATGGATATTGCGGTGTAAAAAATGCGTTGTAAAGGTAGGCATTGTAAAAGTATGCGTTGTAACGTCATACATCCCTTTTAGCGCAGCCTGTTTTTTTTATTGATAAAAAGCTGCCCTCTGGACAGTCAGATAACTGTACATCGACTTTTAACCCTAGACTTCCCTAGCTGAATCCAATGTTCCTTGCCATATAATTATTTATTTGCTAGGTTACTTAAGTACTTATACCAAAACAATACCCCACATCAGAGTGGGAACAACACAGACTAGGTCTCCTTATTGCTTGTGAATGTTAACTTTCGCTACACCATGCCAGTTATCAAAATATATATACCAGTTGGCTATAACCTTGTCCTAATACCCGCTGTAACTAAATTGACCACTGTTGGGGTATGCATATGCTATATTGCCTACAAATTATATACATAACTAAATCGTAATCTTCAGCATAAGTTACTAACTAAACTAATTCACTTCACTTCTTAGTTCTCTTACCTGAATAGAAGCAGCTATGACTGCTACTTCTCTCAGTCTTCCAAAACCTTATTGCAGATTTTCTGAGGTGCCTTCTTAATGGTGGTGGTAGAAGTAGCCAGCTAGCATGCTAAGAGGGAAGACATCACAAGCGAGGTCCCGCTCTCAGCTAGGTGAACTCCAACTATAGGATTAGTCAGAAGGGTTATTCATTACAGGGAACTAGATTGAAAGAAAATGGAGAGTTAGTGGGTTATATATATCAGAACTTATCAAAGACTGAGACAAGACTACCAATATGACATAAAGAAGACCTGATATTAAAACAGTAGTAACTTCTGAGCAATGGGGAACTTTTTAATTAATTTATGAAAACATTTAAAACTAAACTTATGAAATCCTCGAATCAGGAGGAATGGGCTCAGGACAGGAGAATGTTAAGTGTTAAAGAACAGAAGGCCCAAAGGATGATGTTGACAAATGCTGTTATCAAGGACTATATTTTTCTTTTATGCATGGGTGGGTAAGTAGGGTTGGCATGGGCTTTTGCTCAGCGAAGAGAAGATCCCACAGTTCATAGGTGTCACCTTCACCACATCTGTCCCATCAAGCGTGTGATCCATTATGGTATAGATTGATCAGTCATACCTCACTATATCACACATCCTGGGAGAAAAGGTTTAGGGGTTTGAATAATGGAAGGGAACAAGGAGTTGGGGAAAGGTGTGACAAAGACAGACACTGCAGAACAAAAGTATTACTCACATCGATGAGCAGCATATAAGCATAATTAATTATGGTGTGGAAGAAAGTGAATGAATGACACAGTTCCGTTAAATGCATTGCAAATAGTCCTTCAGCCCCAGAGACCAAAGTTATATCTAAATGTTCAGTCATCTAGGTTGGAAAAATACCAGGTATGGAAGAATGAACCAACACAGTTCTAAACATTATTATTGTTAAAAAAAATGATACTGTATATAAATGCCAAATTGAGGGATTGAGCCTGCTTTCTTATGTCTTGGGTTCCTGGCTGAGCCAGTCCGATAAATTAAGCAGGAGTGTTAAGGATCTTTTGACTTTCATGCAGGAGAAAAGAAGGCCTGCAGACTGTAAAACAGAAATGATAGAAGATAGCCAAGGGGAAGGACAGAATGTAAGCTTCATGAGGAGTGGACCAAGAGACCGAGCAAAAGCATAGGCTGCGGCAATCATTCATTATGACTCATGTGTGATTAATTGAGAAGTGAGAGCAATCTTACAGCTAAACTCAGAAAAGTAGCTGCATGTGCCTGGCTGATCAATCTCACAACTGTCTTAATATTTAACCAAGTGCTTTCATCATGTGATGAAGTGACATCACATGTCTATCTCCAGTTAAAGGCCCCACAACCAAAAACACATAATAGAGGAGTTTGACATTAGAGCCAGCACACATTACTCAGCATTTCTCAATTCAACACACCTCTCACTAGTCCACAGGGCTGAGCGGACCTCCTAGAGTAATCATCATATTGGTTTGACTTTGAAGTCAATAACTTCCTTTTTCTGGCTGTTGAGGTAGTCCTGCCCTGAGTCTGACTCCGAGTAACAAATCAGTCTGGCTTCCGACCAAAATGAGAGTGAGAGAGATAGACCTGTATTGTACTGCTGTTGATGAACAAGAAGAGAAACAGTATTTGATCATTGTGGGTAGATATTTATTTGTTAACTAAACTGACTGGTCTGGACTCTGAAGAACCAGAAACAAAATGTACAGCAAGAACTAGTCCATGCAGGTAAATCTAGCTAAGTGTGACAGGGCCAATCAGCTTCTTCAGGCAAAATCACACATCAGCCCCCAAACATTGCAAATCATCTCGATCAAGTTTTAAAATTAGTTGAACACCCAGTTAAGCCACCACATGAATGAAGCTCCTATTCATTCCCCATGGCAGCAATACATTGGCAGTCCTGTCAATTAAATGGTCTTAACTAGGGCATCCCACCTAGGGAATGAAAGAAAGAAGTATAGACATGGGACGGAGGCAGGCAATGCCTCCAATGTCCTTGAACAGAATGAGAAGGCTTCTTCATTGCACACTGATCCAACTCCAATCTGCCATACATGTGCCTAAATGGTGGGCCTGCATAAGTCAGACATAAAATATATAATGTTCCCCTAACTATATCCACTGTTTTTTATTTGGCAAAGCAGTTAGGCGATAATCTGAAAGTTCTATGGTGGACTACTCAGTCAGGAAAGTAGGGTTTATCCCCTAAAACAGGTGGTTTGCCCAGACGTCGGTCAGCTAATGCACTGACCAATCACCCTCATTCACCTCCTCCTGTGGTTTTTCAAGAACAGTTCAATTGTTGGTTTATTTTAATCATGATCAATCTCGTCATGTTTTGAGGCGGGAAACTGGTCTTTCTCAATGTGACAACTGTGCCAGCTGCACTGAAAACTAAGCATGGGCGGATATTGCGAATTGGCAATCCGTGAAATTTCGTATTTACGGATTCGCAATCCGCAAAATCTAAGAATTTTGCGGATTCCTTTTTTTTTGTGTTCGCAAGTGTTTCTGCCATTTCGCAAGGGTTTTTTACCAGTTCGCAAACGTGAACTTACTTGTCGGGTAGCAACGGTCGCGACCATGTTGTTTCTACGTCTGGTTCATCACAGCACCCTCTGTTTCACCACTGCCACCCTCTGTTTCACCACTGCCACCCTCTGGCTCACCCATGCCACCCTCTGGCTCACCCATGCCACCCTCTAGTTCATCATTGTAGATTATGGGGGGAAAAGCACACCTGCCCTGCCTCAACTGACATGAATGAATTAGGGGCTGATTAATGTGTCACTGAATTTGAACTTCCAGGCTGGCACCTGCTTCCTTATCTGTAATTGCTTTCTGTTGCAGTGTCATTTTTTTTAACAGGACCTTTGTTGTATACTTGTAGCTATTCTCTGAGCCTGCTGTGAGGGTTAGAGCAGGGTCATAGAATAGTTGCAAGTAGGCAACTGAACTCTGAAGGGGCCCCTCAGGAAGCACTACAGGGAATGGTTACTAATGATAAGATTGAACTTTTGCACCTGCTGAGTACTTTCAGTTTTGCAAAAATCCAAATATCCAGCAGCATCCACAAAAAGTAATCCTTCCAGGTCAAGATCCAAATCAAAGTGACCAGCACATGAAGAAAGCACTGGGAGGAGCCTGCTGGACAGGAACAGCAAGTTGGAGACTGTGGGGCACTTCCTTCCTCCCACCCCCCCCCAAAATGGACTCCTTGCAAAAAATAAGTGCAGGCAAATGTCAACCTGAGGAGTCATTCTGATAAAAATCATAATTTTCAAGGTTTATGCTGCCTGCTGGTGGATTTCTTGTGCGAAATTGCAAATTTTGCAATCCGAGATTGTCGCTGCCCGCCGCATCTACGTGTTCGCAAGTGTTTACTCCCGCGATGCGTGATCACGGGCCTTTATGACGTACTCGCGTTGCCAAACTCTCGCTGTGCAAGGTGGCAAGCCGCGATGACGTCGACAAACTCCCGCGGCAAGATCCAAAATGGCGCAGCACACGCAAACATGGAGAAAAACAACTCTTCAAACGCTGAATGACGGTAAGTAAACTCTGTGCGCCGCAAAATTGTATAGTATTCTATTTGGCAAGTGCGACAAAGCAAAAAATCCGCTTCGCGCAGATTTACGAATTTTCGGCAAATTCGCGAGAGTTCGCGGATTGTGAATTTGCCGAAAATCCGCAAAATCCGCGAGCGGAACAGATTTTACGCCCATGCTTACTGAAAACACACTCAACAGACACCCTGGCTACTGGAAAAGCCAGGTATTTTATTGCCAGCCTGCTGAGCTCTGGCCATTGGTGCATCTTCCTATACCAATAAATCAATGGGTTTTGATCCACATAGACCTCATTTGGATCATCCAGATAATCTTGGAACATCATCTGAATTATCAATGGTGCTGCCATTTGCTCAGTCTCTTTTGCCTTTGCCTCTGCATTTGACTTAAGCTCTGCGACATGAGACCAAGCCATTCCAGAAGTTGGGTCCGATTCTTTTGTCACTGTTGTTGTTGTTGCCGGTGTTCTTGTTGCTTGTGTTGGCTGCTACGACACAACAGCACTGCCCTCTCTGGAGGTAGAAGGCTGCATGGCAGAACTTCTGCCCAGGACTCTAACTTTCAGCCATTCTTCTTCCAGGTCTCTTGCTTTCTCAACAAGCTACGTCTTGTATAGTGAAACATCCCCTACTGAAAAAGGAATGAAAGTGGTCAGTATTTTTTTATACCATGGAACAAGTATTGCGCCACAGATATACTCTTTGGATGACACAACGTTTCTTTGCAGCCTTGGATTAACAACCAAGCAAAGGAGTAAGCTCTCAACAGACTCATGCACTTATCTGTTCACACCGGCGATCCTTTGCAACACCTTTTTTAAGTGTTCCTGAAGCATATGCAACAACGGAATAGCTTGGCTCATCGTGCTATACTCCTTGCCGACATCCTGGTGTAAACCTCAAAAGGAAAAAGCATCTGTGTCAGGAATTTGACTAGGCCCCATTTGTCCACCTCCATGTTCATGCTTTTCCCAGTTGCATCCCCTCTTCTTTGAATGACATAGTCATTGATCGGTTTGTACTGTTCAAACGGATGTTGCAATAATTAATACGTCGAGTTCCAGAATGTTGGCACCTCCTGTATTAGGGATTTAACCGATTCTCTATTAACATGCTGAATGATCCTCCACTGCTTCTGGGCATTAAAAGAATGACTGACATGAGTGCAGATTCTTCTGCAGGTGGTCAGTATGTTGCTGACTATGTTTTCGTTTTTGAGAAAGTCTTGCACAATTAGGTTGATGCAATGCGCCAAACACAGGACCCTGAATTACCCACCATCTGGCATGGCCTTGAGTATATTACTGCCATTGTCCATGGCAACAAATCCAATTTTGAAACTTCTGGATCACAGCCTTTCAAACACCTTGCTGTTAAAGTCTTCCAAGGTGCTTGCAGCTCCATTGGATTTCTCCACGGCAAACATCACTACTGTTGTATGCTGCCGAAAACCCCTAAAATGTTCTTCAGCACTGAGACCTGTAGATGACTGTTACCTAACCCCCACAAAAGAAATCCAGTGTGCAGTGATACATATGTAGTGAGTTGCTTAACAAATGACCCAAATGTCTGTCATCCGGTGGATAGTGTGAATAGCACGCTTGTCCAACCAATAACAGCACATTTTGAGGGAGTGCTGGAACAGCAACTCTAGCAAAATAGGTCCAGCTGGGGACCTTCCATTTGTGGCAGATGGCTGCCACAAATTCTAAAAATTCCACTCCTTCCATATAAGAAAAAGGGAGGAGGTCCAACACTAGTTGTAGTCTAAAGGGATAGTGGCAATGAATGTACTAATCTTTATATTTACCGTAGCTAAGTGAAGGATAGCCTCCCACAAAAATCATGTGAGGACTGGCGGGCCCAGTGGCTCCAGAGGAATATTGGTGGGAGAGAGCGAGGCACACCTGCAATAGTAAGGTGCCTGGCAACAACCCTCATCCATACTAGGGCTAAATTATAATTATCACGTTAAGTTATTAGTCTCTTACTCAATGGATGAGTGAAATCACAACAGTAGTGCTAATCCATATAGCCACTATTTCACATTGAATGTTCTTATTACTGCAATTACAAATTGGAATACCTGGTTCCCTCACACAGGTGGATCTAAAATCATGAAAGGTAAAAGGAGGAAAACAAAATTACTGCTGTAGCCAGGGCCTGTCATATCAAAACAACGTTAGGGTAAACCACAATTAAAGAATAAATATATCACTGACTCCATCAAGCCGGGGGGACATACGTTTAAAATGCAACAAGGGGGCCCAAGTCATTTTTATCTAAGGCAAATACAGTGTCAGAATACGGAAGGTACAACTATTTAAAAGGAGGACACCCATGACTCACTGCATTAACCGGTGAGGACGTGTTGTGGGTGAAAAATGTCACGTGCTAAATCTGCAAAACAGAGATCAGTCACCTCTAGGTCAGTCACCTCTAGGTCCTTTGGAGTTGATTGGTCATCGGGCCTCGTCCTTGAAAGAGCCCGTCAACAGTACTAACGTGATGTATAAAACTCACCGCTACTCGTGGAGACTCTCCGTGCAATGGGGCAAAGACATCGCAGTGTGGTGTATTCCATTTAAATAAAGCCGCGAGTAGACGCCATGAGCCGCGTGAAGACCTCCGTAGTGCAGACGCTAGATGCCAGTGTAGTCAAGTGCCTGACTCGCAGAAAGAGAAAATAGAGTAGGCTACTCTACGCTGCATGCTTGAGCGGGGGTGATAGCTGACGCCTCTAAGTTAAATGAATCCTTACACGATCACACATTGAAAAACATGTTGATTACAATTCGTATTGTAATTACTTACAATGTGATAAATTATAAAAACACATTTCGGTGACAGACCATGTGAAAGGTAATTAGACATCACATCATGGCGATTACAGCTAATAAAGGCTAAATTTCCTAGAAAAACTGCAATTTTACTGAAATACATGATAAAGTCAGAACTAGATTCTGTCACAACTGGCATGTTGTGAACATGTAAAAATACTTTTGTACATTTAGCCAAAGTGTTGTTCCTGTGAAAAAAGCCAAGACAGGGCTTGCTATGCAGATATAATCTATCTAGGCATGTTCTCGCTCAAGGTCACAGGTTTGTATTATAAGAGCAGAATTATGGTTCATGCAGTAAAATCCTCAATAACGAAAAATATTTATTCACAGGATTCATGCAGTATTAACCAATGATTAGAAGCCATTGATACATTACTGTTACAGATAGGTTTGATACTTGATGAATAGATAAAATTGTCAAATACAGTTTCATCACATCAGATCATATCGTCCTTGTTTGGATTACTATGCAAGGGAAACATGGTGATTGAGAAGCCAGATCTTCATCATAGAAAGAATAACTAAAAACCAGCATATCCTATGGGGCGGGTTTCGAAACTCAAGGGGCATTTTCAGAGTGACTGCCAAGGTATAGTACCCATACATGAAAGGGAATTTCTATGTGTACTCCATGAATATGTAGTAGATTATTCAGTAGTGAGGCACGATAATTGAGCATGGCTAGGATCCAATTTATTGAGTCCATTGGTTATGGTGTCCAAACGGACCATCCATTTTGATTCTCATATGTTCAAGATCAAGACAATATTGCCCCCTCTAGGACCCAATGTCGCTTTTCCTATTACCAACCATTGTAGCTGGTCTGGAGTATGGCCTTTAGTTGCACAGTGGGCCAGTAGGGGTGCAACCTGGACTGAGCAGCGAATCCTACTCTGATGTTGAAGTATTCGGGCCTTGATCTTCTGCTGCATCTGGCCCACGTACAGAAGTCCACACGGGCAGATGATCCCATAAAGTCTGTTCATTGAATTACAATTGGTAAAGGAATCCAGAACAATTGTGTGTTGTTTATAGATGAAAATCTTAGTGGGGATCGTTGTCCGACATGCTTTGCAGTATCCACATTTGTAGTGTCCCTTCACCGGTGGTAGATTTCGAAGTGATTGAATCGTGGGTTCACTCACTGTTTCCAAAAAGGAGCGGACCACATGGTCTTTCACACTCTTAGCTTTTTTGAAAGAATGCATGGGTGGGTTAGGTTGGCCAATATCGTCCGACACCAGGTTCCAATGCTTGTTAATTATCTTCTTTATGGCATTGCTTCTTGTGGAGAAAGTAGTCACGCAGATTATTCTATGCGATTGTGTGTCTTTCTTTTCTCTGGGGTTAGCAGAGTTTCCCGTGGGCTAAACCATGCCCTTTTCTGAGCTCTTTTCACTAATCTTCTAGGGCAGTGTTTCCCAAACTGTGGTCCGCGGACCCCCAGGGGTCCGTGACACATTCCCAGGGAGTCTGCAAGCAGCAGTTTTAAAAGCACTTAAAAGTTCCTTGAATAATCTGTTGTTTTTGGGCAACAATTAAAGTGTCAAGATAACTCCAGTGATTAATGTACCTGCTGGGGAGAGATGCGTGTTTTGTTCAGTAGCAGGTTTAACTCATCTAAGATAGCTCAGAGGGTTAATATGCCTGCTGCAAAGAATGTGCACCATGCATATAAAAAAACAGTTGTTTATGTGCATAGCTCAGTGGGTTACTGCTTTGTCACAGAGATTCTTTTGTTATTGTGCAGTCTATCAATTACAATCATAATCCAGCACATTCAGCTATGACCTGCCATCGAACAGCAGCATGCAAACTGCATGGTACACGTTAGTGTGCTATCTTTTTTCCCCAGCATTTCACAATTCTCACATTGCCAAAAAGGTTTGTTTGGGTAGAATTAAATTGTTATAATTAAAGTAAAAACTAACCACTATGTTACATTCTGAATCAAGATTTTGTGCTTTTCCAGACCAAGCACTCTGAAAAAATGCTCACCTGTATGGATGACACGTGAATGTCCCCTTTGCATTATGCAACAAAACATTTTCTATACACTGATTTACACACGTACGATTTATTGTCACTGTATGTGTGTGATGTAAACTGCTCTGACGCCTACACTTGTATGAGAGATGCTATAAAAAAAATGAAATACATGTGACAGCGGGCTATTGAGAGAAGAGAGGCACTTTGTTGGAGGGTGATAGTGAGGATTCATAGAAGAGCGCCAAAAATATTGTTCTATTGCTGCATAGTGAGGTTATCATTTACTATGCTTTAAAAGCAAATACAATTCAATATATATTGACAAATGTATTGCAGAATGCACCATTTGCCCCATATTTTCTTGGTGGGGGTGCCCCTAAAAGTTTGCTTTGCAGTGGCCAGGCTCACTTACTGCACTCAGGGGCCGATTAGGATGGCGGACGGATCGCCACCGCCATGAAGGCGGTGGCGATCCGCCCGATATCCGTGACCGTCTGCCACCTATTTCCCCCCCGCCATATTACAATGGCGGATGGGACTGCGGCGGACAGAAACACCGTCTGCCGCTTTTACGCCCCGGTCGCCTTGCGGCAGGGGCAGAAAAGGGTTCATATGGCTGGCGGTGTCTTCCAAACACCGCCAGCCATATTAGGATGGCCTCATGCAGATGCCTTTCCGTGGCGGCAGGCATGCGGTCTTTACTTTGGGGGCCCCCTGCGGGCCCCCATGGTGAAGGCGAGAGGGGGGTGGACATGGGGGGTACCTGTGGAACCCCCTTGCATTTGCATACACAAAGCGGCATGCACCGCGAGGTGTCTGCCGCTTTGTGTATGCAAATGCATGATGCGCCCGCCAGTGTGGCAGGCGCATCATAATTGGCATGGCGGGACCGCCGCTCATGTGGCGGACGGTCCCATTTTCCACAGGGATGGCGGGCGGGCAAAGTGCGTCCGCCATCCTAATCGGCCCCTTAGTACTGGGACTGGCCTGACAACATGTGCAGGGCTGCATTGGATTTCCAGTCTAGCCCTGGCAGGAGCCTCATTCTGCGAATTAGAACTAAATATTGAAAAGATAGTCGCCGAGATACAGCACTAACCATTCCATTAAAAGTTTTCGATTTTGCTAATTCTTCCTATGTACAATATTAAGATCTTTAGAGATTCGAGTATTTGTTTGGTGTACACAAGTGTGTTTTCTTTTTTCAAATTACTGTTTTAATGTTTGAAATTTAAATCGTACAAATTGGGGGTCCTCGGCTTCCAGTAGTGACTCAATAGGGGTCCTCAGAAGTCAAAAGTTTGGGAACCACTGTTCTAGGGTACCCTCTTTCCATAAGGCGGTTACTTAAATCCCCAGATTGAGCCATATAGTCTTTCTTCTTAGAGCAGTTTCTACAGATAAGCAGAAACTGGCCCACTGGTAGATTGTCTCTCAGGCCCCGGGGGTGATAGCTGTTATACCTGAGAAGGGAATTGCTTTCCAAAGGTTTCCGGTACAATGTGGTGTACAGCTCATTCTGTTCACAGCAAATCTTAATGTCCAGGAATGCTATCTCATTAGCATTTGATTGTATCGTAAATTTGATATCTAAATCGCATTGATTCAGTCACTCATTGAAGAGGCCCAACTCTGTAGTATCCCCAGTCCAGATCATCAGTATATCGTCGATATACCGTTTCCACAAGTCCACCCGTGGAGGAAGGGATTATTGTTGAAGACAAATGATTTTTCAAAATTGTCCATGTAAATGATGGCCAGGTCTGGGGCGAAGGCTGCCTCCATCACCACACCCTTGGTCTGTATTTAGTAATGGCCTTGGAAGAAGAATGCAAAAACAACAGTTGATGGACAGAATGCAGAACAATGTCATACATTCACCCCAGTACAGAGATCTGGGCCTAAATCCATCGTTTTTTTGCACTCCACACCACCCCAGTTCAGACATGGCCATATGCAAATCAGCCTTGACCCTGTGCCTCATGGGAACAGACCAGCCCGAACTGCCAAGCCATGTCTTTCCTGGACCGGAATCAAGCATCCTAGGACCGGTTTCTGGTTATCAGCCGTCTTCAGCCAGGATAGCTTGACTCCAGTGGTGTGGAGAGCATGGGACTCACGTCTGAGCATACCCATCCCACTCGGGTGGCAAATGCAAAAACAACAGTTGATGGACAGAATGCAGAACAATGTCATACATTCACCCCAGTACAGAGATCTGGGCCTAAATCCATCGTTTTTTTGCACTCCACAGCACCCCAGTTCAGACATGGCCATTTGCAAATCAGCCTTGACCCTGTGCCTCATGGGAACAGTCCAGCCCGAACTGCCAAGCCATGTCTTTCCTGGACCGGAATCAAGCATCCTAGGACCGGTTTCTGGCTATCAGCCGTCTTCAGCCAGGATGGGCTAATGAACGGTGTGAGTGTTTGATTGGTTCAGATGCTCCGTCCATCACCACCCCCTTTTGTACCACTTTGTTCGCCATAAGTTGGCAGGGTATGCTCAGACGTGAGTCTCTTGCTCACTTTGCCACTGGATTCAAGCAAGCCGGGCTGAAGATGGCTGATATGCCAGAAACTGGTCCTCGGAAGCTTGTTCCCGGTCCAGGGAAGGCATGGTTTGGCAGTTCGGGCTGGACTGTTCCCATGAGGCACAGGGTCAGACTGATTTGCATATGGCCATGTCTGAACTGGGGTGGCAGAGTGGGCTAAAGAACGGTGATGGATTAAACCCAGATCTGGTGACTGGGTGTGAGTGTTTGATTGGTTCAGATGCTCCGTCCATCACCACCCCCTTTTGTACCACTTTGTTCGCCATAAGTTGGCAGTGTATGCTCAGAAGTGAGTCCCTTGCTCACTTTGCCACTGGATTTAAGCAAGCCGGGCTGAAGACGGCTGAAATGCCAGAAACCGGTCCTTGTAAGCTTGTTTCCGGTCCAGGGAAGGCATGGCTTGGCAGTTCGGGCTGGACTGTTCCCATGAGGCACAGGGTCAGACTGATTTGCATATGGCCATGTCTGAACTGGGGTGGCAGAGTGGGCTAAAGAACGGTGATGGATTAAACCCAGATCTGTTGACTGGGTGTGAGTGTTTGATTGGTTCAGATGCTCCGTCCATCACCACCCCCTTTTGTAACACTTGGAAGAAGAAGACATTTTTCTTCATGGCTATCGTGAGTAAATTCATGATAAATTCGGTGGGCACTGCCATAGGTGCTGGGCGTTGGTTCAGGACATTTCTCATCACTTCTAGGGTCCAATCCATGTCCAGATCATCAGAAGGGGGCTTGGAGAGGATGGTGGTATACCCTTTCTTTTTCTTTCTGGAGATCGGGAAGCCAATGGTTCAGGAAGAGGTACTTCTTACTCAGCAGGAAGCTCAACTCCCTGTCCTACTTTTACTTCAGGAATATCTATTGCTGGCCACTGCTTCTGTTGCCCACTATGTTCAGTTTCTTGCAATGATTGGGTACTAGTAGTTTGCAGCTCACTGTTTGCACCACGATTGCAGTGGCTGCCTCGCTGATACACAAGGATTTGGGTTTCGGTAGTGCTGTCGTTGATGCAGGAGTGCTGCTCTAAGCTTGCGTCCCAGAGGATGGTGCAGCAGGCATAGAAGCCTTGACTATGTCCTTGACTGTTTCCCTTGCATAATTTATTAGGAAATAGCACTGGGAAATGGTGGTGTAGAGGTTTCTGCCTTTTAACCTTACTGGCATAAGTCTACTGTTCACTGGCTTCTACTTAGTTGGAAATTTCTCCATGTCTTGCCTAGGGCGATGGCTACTCCTAACCCATAATATTGGGCATCGTCCCTTCCCAAGCACAGTACTTTCTTTCCTGTGGTGGTTTTCATTCTGTCAGATCTGATCCACCTAGGTTCACCGGCCCCCGCTTAGGATGTGTAGGTTATAGGGCTTCATCACAGATGTTACTTGAGCCAGCATTCATGTAACATACATAGTCCATATGTTCCTGAATCCCATTCTAGTCTTGCATTTGGCACTCAACACATCCATCCGCCTGTCAGTAGTGTCACATGTGCATACTTATAGCAGCTCTCCTGGGGGGAAATGAATGAGGTGGTGGTAATCAAGGTTGTTCATACGTGCCTCATCTTCTAGTTTGTTGTAAATTTGTTGTAAGAGTGATGGTCTGTGTTTTTACCAAACAGTTGCTAAGTTTAATGGCCAGGGTGAGGAGAACCCTATCCAACTAGGAATAGACCATGATGCATTTTGCAATATGATGACTCCTTTTAATGGAAATAAACTCTGTTATCTTTTATAAGGATGTATTGTAGCCCATGACTTCTCACAACCAGTGCCATGTCTCATAAAGAAAATGAGAAGTAGGCACCAAACTTGATATTTCACTGGAAAGCCATCTTTGAGTTTGGAGTGATGTAGGCATATGATTTCTTGCTTAAAAACACATGTGCATACTTACAGCAGCTCTCCTGGGGAAACAATGAATGAGGTTGTGGTAATCAAGGTTGGTCATATGTGCATCATCTTCTGGTTTGTTGTACATTTGTTGTAAGAGTGATGGTTTGTGTTTTTACCAAACAGTTGCTAAGTGTAAGGGCCAGGGCAAAGACAAACCTATCCAACTAGGAATAGACCATGATGTATTTTGCAATATGATGGCAACTTTTAATGGAAATAAACTCTGTTATATTTTATAAGAATGTATTGTAGCCCATGAATTCTTACAACCAGTGCTGTCTTCTGCTTCTTTAATTAAGCACATCTTGGCACTTTAAATCTGTTTTTTGTATCAACATTTACTTGGTAGCAACTGTTGCCTTTGGCCCACTTTCCCACCAGTAGTGTAAATTAATGGCTCATTTTATCCATTTGCGTGCTGCTAGTCTACCTATTTGTAACTGAAAAATTATGGGATGTGGTATTAGGAAACCTATTACCCCATCACCACTGTTACCGTCGTCAACATGTTTCTGCCTATGTCTCTAATGGTTCGTGGCATTCTTCAGGGCAAGAGACGGGCTCCTGCTTTGCAATATGATATTAGATATTGCTTCCTTGTTAGGGCGACCTATGTCAACCTCTATCCTAATGTTGTGGTTCTTAGATATCCCAATGTAGGGTCTTTAATGACACCATAGGAGGAGGGTTCAGGGACCCCTGTAGTCACACTTGCCTCGAAGGTGCAACCCTCGCCGTACACCTAAGTATGTCCAATCCTTTGTCGGGGGTAATAGTTCTCCTAACCCCACATCCCATAATTTTAATACCAAGTAATATACGCTATGATTAAATGCAAATTGGGGTACTACATTGGTTTTTAACTCACTATTTTCCTATGTCCCCACTTAAACGCGGCGACTGAGGCTGCGGGCGTGGGACTGCGCTGCTGTTATTTTAATTACTCCTAATAGCTGATTGCAAGCTGTATTTTAAAAACTAAATTGTAACGCAAAGCGCATTTAATTCTGCATTTTACTAGGCATTGGGCTAGGGCTTGTTTCATCTGTTCACTTGGCTCTGGACCCCGTTCCGCCCCGGCTGTGTGCCGTTTGCGCGGAGGGTCGCTGTTTTGAGCACCACTTCCTGGCCTCACACCACTTCCGCCCTGCATCGCCATCCTGCAGGTTAGCGGTCTAGTGGTTTCTAATTCATGCTTATATCTTCCGTGAAAGCTGCCGCGCACTCCGACAAACGCGGCGACTGAGGCTGCGGGCGTGGGACTGCGCTGCTGTTATTTTAATTACTCGTACTAGCTGATTGCAAGCTGTATTTTAAAAACTAAATTGTAGCGCAAAGCGCATTTAATTCTGCATTTTACTGGGCATTGGGCTCGGGCTTGTTTCATCTGTTCACTTGGCCCTGTACCCCGTTCCGCCCCGGCTGTGTGCCATTTGCGCGGAGGGTCGCTGTTTTGAGCACCACTTCCTGGCCTCACACCACTTCTGCCCTGCTTCGCCATCCTGCAGGTTAGCGGTCTAGTGGCTTCTAATTCATGCTTATATCTTCCGTGAAAGCTGCCGCGCACCCCGACAAACGCGGTGACTGAGGCTGCAGGCGTGGGACTGCGCTGCTGTTATTTTAATTACTCCTACTAGCTGATTGCAAGCTGTATTTTAAAAACTAAATTGTAGCGCAAAGCGCATTTAATTCTGCATTTTACTGGGCATTCGGCTCAGGCTTGTTTCATCTGTTCACTTGGCTCTGGATCCCGTTCCGCCCCGGCTGTGTGCCATTTGCGCGGAGGGTCGCTGTTTCGAGCACCACTTCCTGGCCTCACACCACTTCCGCCCTGCATCGCCATCCTGCAGGTTAGCGGTCTAGTGGCTTCTAATTCATGCTTATATCTTCCGTGAAAGCTGCCGCGCACTCCGACAAACGTGGCGACTGAGGCTGCGGGCGTGGGACTGCGCTGCTGTTATTTTAATTACTCCTACTAGCTGATTGCAAGCTGTATTTTAAAAACTAAATTGTAGCGCAAAGCGCATTTAATTCTTCATTTTACTGGGCATTGGGCTCGGGCTTGTTTCATCTGTTCACTTGGCTCTGGACCCCGTTCCGCCCCGGCTGTGTGCCGTTTGCGCGGAGGGTCGCTGTTTTGAGCACCACTTCCTGGCCTCACACTACTTCCGCCCTGCATCGCCATCCTGCAGGTTAGCGGTCTAGTGGCTTCTAATTCATGCTTATATCTTCCGTGAAAGCTGCCGCGCACCCCGACAAACGCGGCGACTGAGGCTGCGGGCGTGGGACTGCGCTGCTGTTATTTTAATTACTCCTACTAGCTGATTGCAAGCTGTATTTTAAAAACTAAATTGTAGCGCAAAGCGCATTTAATTCTGCATTTTACTGGGCATTGGGCTCGGGCTTGTTTCATCTGTTCACTTGGCTCTGGACCCGGTTCCGCCCCGGCTGAGTGCCGTTTGCGCGGAGGGTCGCTGTTTTGAGCACCACTTCCTGGCATCACACCACTTCTGCCCTGCATCGCCATCCTGCAGGTTAGCGGTCTAGTGGGTTACTCCCTACTGGTATAAGATGGTGGTCTGGCGGAAGCGCAGCGGACGAGTGCAGCGGGAGCGCCGACTTCGCGCCGAAGTCTCGCCAAAGTTAAGCCCGTCTGCGCCCGTCCGCGGCCGCCTGCGTCCAGCGGCCACGCATTCTGCCCTTCGCATTACTTATTCATCTCAGGAACTCCACTCCCTTCGACTCTTTGGGCCTCTTAACCCCCGCGCCGTCAGCACTGCCCAATCCAATGGCATTCTTGTTTCCCTTCGCCCTTTCCTTTTTCCTCCTGACACGCCTGTCTTCATCCCCTGTGGTAACTCTATCTCCCCATTACCTATGGCTACTCCCTCAGCATCCCATCTCATTTCTGTCATATATCTTAACACCCGATCGCTCGCCAAGCATCAACTTGAGGTTTTTCAACTACTGGATAGCAGCAATGTTGATATTCTTCTTCTCTCCGAGACTTGGCTCACAGATGACTCCACCCCCGATATCCTGGCGGCCATTCCCTCAGGCTATTACATCTTACAGTCTAACAGGGTGAAGGGCAGAACGGGTGGCGGGGTTGCTGCTATCATCCGTTCCCAATTCCACTTCACTGACTTAGTAACTATCTTAATCCCAAACACTGAGATTCTTACGTTAAAATTCACTTCCCCTCAATTGTCTTTCATATGTGTCCTTGTTTATCGTCCTCCTGATAATATGCCCTTATTCCCCTCACAATTCGGTAATCTTATTTCTCAATTAGTTATTAACTCGGCCAAAATCCTCATCATAGGTGATTTCAACTATTGGCCTCAGGACCCCCGGGAAAGCAGTCTGTCCGCTGATTTCACAGATCTGCTATATGGCTTGAACTGCAAACAGCACATTTCAGTTGCGACCCACATTAAAGGACATACTCTCGACCAAGTATGGACGGCTAATCTTGCCATCTCTCCGCCCTCAGTTTGCCCTTGTACTTGGTCGGACCACTTTTTTATTTCTTTTTCTTTAAATCTTTCTTTACCTATCCGCCCCCCTCCCATTGTTAATCTTATGGCATACAACTGGAAGCGAGCTGATATTTCTCAGTTTCATTTTATTTTGCTTAACACAACCCCCAGTGAATTTCCCCCAACAAGCTCCCAAACAGCCACCCTTGATAAATGGCTGATACAGGCTAGCGACGTGGTTGCCCCGATAAGAGTCGTCAAAACCAAACGTCCGCACGACGCTCAGCGCTGGTATACTGACCAACTCAAACAGAACAAACTAGCTCTCAGACAAGCTGAGCGCAGTTGGAGACACAACTACGATCCCCTATTAAAAATCACCTATATGGACTTACTAAAATTGTATAAAAATTCTATCCTCTTGGCCAAAACTTCCTATTTCTCACAGAAAATTCTCAGCTCTGCCTCCAAAACTAAGGACATCTTCTCAATCGTTGGAGAACTCTCTTTGCCTGACCGTATCACTGCGCAACCTCAACCTTCACAAGTTCTTTGTGATTCACTCAATTCATTTTTTATTGAGAAAATCTCTACCATTAAAAATAATATCCCTTCCCCTTCTCCTTCCAGCGTCTGCTCCTTACCTCCCATGAATCCCTGCTGTCTGTCCGAATTCCCCCCTATTTCCCAGACTGAATTCACCACCCTGTTACACGCAGTCAGTTCTGGCTCCCCTAACGACTGCTGTCCCCCTCAAATTCTAAAAGCTGCTTTTCTGGCCTGCCCAGGTCCCCCCTGGCTCTCCTTAATGATTCACTTGCTACAGGTTCTGTCCCCGATGCTTTCAAACAAGCTGTCGTTGTACCTATACTTAAAAAACCTGGTACCGATCCATCCGTTTTGAGCAATTACCGGCCTATCTCCCTCCTTCCCTATTTAGGGAAGGTCCTGGAGACTTATGTCACCCGATGCCTCAGCGCATTCATTGAAAAGTCCTCCTTTCTCGATGACCAGCAGGCTGGGTTTAGACCAGCCCACTCTACCGAAGCTGTCATCGCGGCTGTGATGGATGCGTTGAGACAAGGTGCTGACAGGAACCTCACCCAGGCCCTGGTCCTATTAGATCTGTCTGCAGCTTTTGACACGGTCGATCACAATATCTTGATCGACCGTGTCAGAAACGCGGGCATCCAGGGCTTGGCTTTAACTTGGATTAGTTCTTTCTTATACCAACGCTCTCAATCGGTTCATCTATCCACTTTCTCTGCTCCCTTCTCTTCACTTTCCTGTGGTGTCCCTCAAGGCTCTGCTCTCTCGCCCCTTCTATTCAATCTCTATATGCAACCCCTTCTAGCTTCCCTCCGTCATACTCCAGTAACCATCTTTAACTATGCGGATGACTTACAGCTAATTTTCCCCATCGACTCCTCCCCTGCCTCTCGTACCAACTTTCAGTCCACTATGCTTACCATCTCTGAGTGGATGCACTTCAGCCAACTGAAGCTCAATCCCAGCAAGACAGAGCTTGTATTGACAGGTGGGTCCTCCAACCCTTGGGACTCCAGTTTCTGGCCCCAATCTCTTGGACCCCCACCCTGTCCCGTCGATACCGTGAGGAGCCTTGGCGTGATTATCTCTAGCGACCTGTCTATGAGACCCCAAATCAACGTCGTCACTTCTGCATGCTTCTACCATCTGCGCAGAATTGGCAAAATCCGAAGGTTCCTCACCACAGAGGCTCTTATACTTGTGATCATGGCCCTTGTCATCTCCCGTATCGACTATGCCAACTCCCTATATGTTGGGATCCCTGCCTACCATCTTAATCGGCTCCAGCTGGTGCAAAATCAGGCGGCCAGACTGGTCTTCCAACAGCCTAAACACTAACATGTTTCGCCCCTGCTGAGGAGACTGCACTGGCTCCCGGAAGCCTCTCGATGTATTTTCAAACTGGGATGCACTGTCTTTAAGTCACTTATCGGTCTTGTTCCTGCTTTCACCTCACGTAGCCTTAAGCACCACATTCCCTCTAGGAATCTTCGATCCTCTGCTCACAACCTTTTAACTATTCCTAGGTTCAAACGGAAAAAACATGGCGGCTCTTGTTTTTCTTTCCTTGCTCCCTCTACCTGGAACTCCCTTCCCTCCACCATCCGACTTTGTCCTGACTATATATGCTTCCGTAAACACCTCAAAACCCATCTCTTCCAGCTAGCCTACAACTAAACCCCTATGCATTTTTCTCTGCTTTGTCTCTGAGCGCCATGAAACCAATTGGTGACCGTGCGCGGTACAAAACCTTTTAACATAACATAACATAAATGATTAGAAGTGCCTCTCTGTCTTCAGGTGTAGCCCACTCTCTATCTAAATCTACATGTTTTGATGAGAGTAAGGGCTGTCTATGATGGAGCATGACAGATGGTGGTGTGTGAGGACAGCCCTTCACAATCTTTTATCTGCCCAACACTCCTTTCAAGAAGTGTTATTAGGAACACGGTAACGTAATGTAAGTGACTACAACTTTAGGGTAGCTATAACTGTGTGTATATATTTTCTTGTCCCCATTTGTTGCCTGCAGCCTATGTCCTGGGTCACATGATTATGAACAGTCAACAGTTGGCCTTTGTACATTCCTCACAGACAGTGAGACAAAGATGGACTAGATGTTGCCAGGATGGGCCATTGGACAGGATGGGAGGGGCAGAGCTGTTCCCTGCCCCACTTACATTTCAAAGGAGCTGCCTCAGCATACTCACAAAGAACTTATCACCTGTATTTTTTCACCCTAGACCTCTTGGAGCATAGACAGGGAGAAACAAAATTCCAGAACCATCTGTGGGAGGAAACTATATATGTGAATTTCACTTCAAAGCTGGCATTAGGTATGAACATAGAGCCATTAGACCCACTATGCAATACACTCCAGGACCTGTGGAAAATACAGAACAAGGACTGCCTTGTTCTCCAGGGGACTGCCTTGGTGTGTGTGGGCATGCTTTGTTGCCCAGAGGACAGCCTTGCTACTTGAAGCCTGCCTTGTTCTACAGAGGACTGACCTTCTGCTACCAAATGGCTGCCCTGTTGCTTGAGGCCTGCCTTGCTCCCCTGAAGACTGTACTTCTGCTTGATGCCTGTCCTGCTTGCTGAGAAGGAAGAGTAGACCTGTCCCTTCATCTTCATCTTCATCCTGAGAAACTTCAAGGGTCAGTTTGGATGACCTCCTGTTCTGAGCTTCAGGGACACAGCCATCTCCAGAGGCTGCTTTGCAAGTGTCCCACTGACCTGCAGCTGGACACTGCCTGGACCTGCCTGGACCTGAAACTGGACCTGCTTGAGCCCTGCTAGTGTGAGATCCAAGTGGTGCCTCCTCAGGTCTTGGTCCCTTGGTTGGCATCAGTTTAGCTGCTCCTGTAAAATTCTAAAGTTTTGAACTCTGTATGCAAGACTTTAAGATGGTGGGCCTGACCTTGTGACTTTCTTCTAATCTAGTGTGACCAGATACCCACAGTTAGCACTTTCTGTTTCTTGGCTCCATTATTTCTTGAACCTTTAAAATTTCACGTCTCTTGTTCTCCTGAATGGATTTTTGTCGTTTTGTTTTCATTTTCGTACTTTTTATTTTACTCTATTTTCTAAATTGGTCTCTTATAGTTTCTGGAAACCAATAAGGTTGCCCAGTTCGTAACTGATTGTATCATTGTATATTTGCTATATCTTACAACCCATCTCTACATGATAGGCACACCATCTGTAAGTCTGAGGATAGGTCAAGCTTCAACTTCTGGGCTCGCTAGTGTTTTCACCCAATTATATCGGAATCATCTTTATCAACATACACTTTGTAAGTGGTATACCTTCCATTAAATTCAAAATTGGCCAAATAAAAAACACAATGTTTTTTCTAAAACTGAATCGGAAGCAGTTGTTAACCTTCAGAATATGTATCATCATTTGAGCTTTTTAGCAGGGCTATTAGGAATGTACATGAAAAATGAATGAAAGATCACTTTTTTTTCCTTAAAGCAATATATTACATCTCAGGATTGAACTAATACATTTAAGACATGGTGACATTATTTTAAAATTCACCATCATTTCTAAATCAGTATAGTCCTAGGGCTGCATAGCAAGGTGAAAGGCTATGCTTCACAACAGTGAGTGCATTTTTTAAATGTCATAAGCTATACTAAATTCAAAGTTGCCAACGTTATTTATTTCTTTTTAAGTGATAACATAGAACCCTGTGTTACAGTGGGAACACATTCCCACTGCTGCTCAGGTCTTCGAATCTCCCATCGCAGTCCACCACAGCAATGCTTTATTCTTTCCCTCCCTGTGCAGTTAATTAATAGCATACTCTGCCTGGAGGATGTCCCGCTCTTAAGACCAGGACTTCACTTTCACAAGCAATGAAGGATGCTGCAGGATTTCTCCACCACTACCACTTAAGGATAAGCGCAGCCTTGAGTGTCTGAGGAGAAAATTAGAGAAAATCCGTGCAGTCTGACCTTCTACCATATTCATACAGGATATCCAGCTAATGTAGAAAAAATGTGTGTTGGCCAGCTAAGTTAGATTTTCGACTTCATCTGACTTTGTGGGCCAACGTTACAAGTTCACAGACTTCTATATGGCACCACAAATGACATCTTTTACATTTAGTTAAAAACCATCATCACATTTTTATATGCTCTTTCGTTGTTGGGATCTCAATCACAGACACCCACTCTAGTGCATACCAATGAAAACCTCACGTTGCAACTGAAAAAAACTTGTTGTTTACAATCATCAAAAAAAAAATGCAAAACGTACAACATAGATAAACGTTCACCTAAATTGAATCATGAAATGCCTATATTACAAAAAAGGGACCCAAATTTACAGTCTCTAATTGAAAAGGGCAGTGTAATTATCCAAGTGTGGGAGCGCTCACATAAAGTTTCTGAAAGTGGTGGAATGGGGTCCTTGACTTTGCCTCACAACCTTCGACTCCAACCCTGGCAGCTCCTACCTGGGAGTGCCGTACTCCTTGATGAATACTGGTACGTCAACAATGAAAAGCTGATACAAAGATATTCTAAACCTCACCTCACACCTAACAACTCCTCTTCAGTGGCTCCCCTTTTCCAGATCTCATTATGCCTCTTTTTTTTACACCTGTCCGTCCCATGTCTGTTGGTCACTTGCTCCCACCTCTTCTAATCCAACCACTTATTTGAATTAATGTGCTTTATTTTATTTCTGAACCACACAAAAGTTTGGCCTGCGTGACAGGGTTATAGCACTTTTTTCACTTTTAGTTGTACTGCTGTACAACATAGCTGAAAACAAATTGACAAAGCCAATAAATAGATCTTGCATAGGAGAAACAGAACACTCTAAAACTGGATTGAGAAACCGACTGACTAGACGACAGTTCCCACATAATCACACATTCAGAGCAAACATCTTGAAGATGGACAACAGTACCACACAATGATTAATTAAGTGAATACAGAGATAGGCAGTTTGCTGCTCCTGCTCAGTGCGCTGATCAGATGCAGTGAGGACCGCCAGAGCTCAAGCAGCTCCAGAGCGGTTGATCTCACCATCCTGTGATTCTGAGCAAATCACTTAGGGATAAATTACGAGTCTGGTGGTCTGAGGAAAACCATACCCATGGTCCAGGCACCACAGCACCGGCGTGCCATCTGCCCAATTAAGACTGGTGGGGTCAGACCATAATTGAACGGCCAGTTTGCTCCACCAGGGAACCTCCATTCCCTGGTTGTGTCACAGCAGTCAGAGGCTATGTTTTATGCAGGTGGTGCTGCTGCAGCACCGCCATGCATATTACAAGTTTCAAGACAGCCAGCAGTTTCATGGAGGTCTTTCCTCCATGAAAAGGCTGGCGGTGCTGAAATAAGGGGGCCCTACAGGGCTCCCGTGCCCTCTCGGCCCTGGAATGCATGCAGGGGTGAACAACATGTGCCCCCCTGTGTGCATGCACCCAGGTTCCTGCACAGCATGGACTTTCGAGTCCATGCCGTGCAGGAACCCTGCGTGGAGTTCACATTGCGGTATCTCTTTTAATGATGCACTGCAGCGGAACCGCCATGCCTCCTGCCCTACAGACCACAAAAGTGGTTTTAATCTGGCAGGCGGCAGTGACCTTGAGTAGAGTGGTGGTGCAACGGTTGGCCCCGCTCTGCCATCACTCAGCCAAAAGTTGTAATTAGGCCCTAAATCTCCTGTGCCTACCAAAAAATGAATGTACCCTTGTGTCACGCAAATGACCCTCATGTAAAGCACTCCAATACCTTTGGGTCGAGTTCGCTCTATATAAACTGCAATAAAGAAAAAAATAGCAGGAGGCGTCCATGTTGAGCAATGCCTGAAACCTTGATTACTGGACCATAGGCCGTATTTTCTGGATAACCAAACATCGTTCATGCACTCTGATTTTCTGTCAGGCCCACCGTGGGAATTTCTGGTTATGGGGCAGGTTTTGGGATTGGCTTCCTTTGCAAAGTTTGACAAGCAGCAGCTGGAAAGAGAGAGGTAGCCAGTCCTGGGGGGGTGGTGGTCAATGCAGCCATGCACCGTGGGTATGCAATATTCATGGCTGCAGAGAGAGTCAAGCATACCCCACTGATCAGGACGAACCACAGAAAATGTACATCAGCGTCTCAGATTTTATTTAAATTCTATGAGTTCTTGATGTGGGAGGCGACAACATTTGAATAACAAAATATATTGAGAGACATTTGTGGTTGTCATCACAAGAGCCTTTGGAGTTAAGAGAGATGAGTGCAGCCTCATGCAGCACTTGCAACTTCTAACAAAGTTCACATTGACGGAGGAGCTACAATTTATAACGTTTACAGACAGCAAAGAGAAAGTGACTGGAATGAGGTTATTTGTCGAGAAGTGTAGCCTGATACTTCGTCAATGTGTTACTACATCGGAAACACTGGAGAACCACAAAAACAATCCCATGGTGGACATCAAATTTCTTCACCCAAGAATCTCTTAACAGACAAGCCAAGAGGATGTAGGGTGCAAACAACAAATATGGGAGGGCAAGCAACAATGTCTGGGGGGGGGAACAATGACAGGTGGCAGGTGGGTGCAATCATTTGACGATGAGGAAGCAATGATGAAAGGGAAAGAAACAAAAAAAAGTTAAAATAATCCGAGTGTGAGCAGTGGAAGGGCACTAATAAAGACATTAAATAGTATTTGGTCATTGCACCTTTGAAGAGAAGCATACTGGAAGAGAGAAATTGAAAAAAGGCATAGGCTGACCAGTGAGAAGCAAGGAAATGAGAATGACGATGAAGCCAACCAATGGCAAGTACAGAGGTGGGTCTAAGCCCTTTTAAGATTTTTTATTAAGAAAAAAAAGAACTCGCAAGTGACCGTGCATGTGCCTTCTCGTGCAAGACCTAAAATGTGGGATCACTAAGAGGCACCTAAGATAGGACAGATAAACACACGTATTGTCAATATCTGCATTATGTAAATGTAACCATCATATAATAGGGGAATTTCATTATTTCAGTTATCCTCTGATTTACAGCGCATATTTAACATAGCACCTACATACAATAAAATAGAATCAAACCTGCATTGAAAGCATGGTAGTTCTCTGGAGCCAAGCGTTGTCCTTCAACCCACTCCCACCTGATATGTGATCTTTTTATTTAAAATATTGCACATTAAGTTCATCTGCTTACATGTAAAATAGTTAACCAGGAGGATGTACAAACAGTGATACTAACTTGTTTCTAGTATTTATTGCCACCGTAGGGTATCTGTTTCGCATCCGAAGGAACTGCACCAATGTGAATGACTACAAAGCACAATCTGCTGAATTAGCCACCAAACTTGGAAACCGAGGATACCCCAAAACCATCATCCGCAAAACCCAGAAAAGGGCGAGAAACCAGAACCGGGATGCCCTTCTGGAGACCCACGTGAAAGAGGACCAGGAACAACCAGTCACTTGCGTCACTACTTACAACACGGCCTCCAATGAAGTGACCAAAATCATAAAAAAGCACTAGAGGATCATCAACTCTGGACAGAGGAATTGGGAAACCCCAAGATTTGCTTATAAAAGGAACAAAAACCTCAAGGACCAGCTGGTGAGCACCAGACCCAGACTACCACATAAACAACCAGCGAATACCATCTTGAACGCCTGGGGACTTCGGAAGGTCGTTGGACACTACCCCTGCAATGATTGCAGTGTGTGTCATCTGACCACACACACCAGAACGCTGAATCTGGAACCCAACAAAATATGGACGCAACAAAGTCACACCAACTGCAACTCACGCAACGTGGTGTACCTTCTGACGTGCACATGTGGCCTCCGTTATGTGGGGATGACCACCCGAAAGATCAAGACCAGAATCACTGAGCATCGAAGCACGATCCGATGCAAGAAAAACGTAAGCAAGCTAACAAACCATTTCATCACCCACTGTCACACACCCAATGACTTTAATTGGACAATAATTGAGCAAATCCCTGAAAGTGCCATTGAAAATGACAAAAGACTTCTAGGTAAAGAACAGAGATGGATATACCGTCTTTCAACATCGACCAATGGGCTCAACGATGCCATTCCGTGGAATTCTTTGTCCCACACGTGATTAGGACGTGAACCCCTCAACAGTGTCAGCCTTCCACAGACCATCGTCTGGTTATAATGAGGCATGCCCCCCAACAGTACCACCATTCCAAAGACCATCATCCAGTAATAATGAGGCATGCATCTACTCTAACAACCGCTACCCATTGCCTCAGTTCATCCCATAAACTCCTTTATACCATCTACACCAGATGGCCTTCAATCGCGCCGCTTTGGCCGCGCATGCGCTAGCGAGTAGTGCCGACTCTTTCACCATTGCGCATGCGCAGAACTAGCACCCCAACGCGCATGCGCGGTAATAGCGCACTACAACGCGCATGCGCAGACCCATACCACGATCGTGACTAGCGCTCGCGAGCGCACTGACCCGGTATTTCGAGTCTTTTCACCCTTTCCTCCAAAAATACAGGTGCAAACGATTTAACAATCGACTAACAGTATAAAAAGCTCACTCCCAGAGCCATTCCCTACCGGTGCAGCGAAGGAGGCAGTACAGGTCTACGGCAGGCTCTGACCAAGAACTCTGTGAGTACTTTGACGGTTCTTCAACTCTGGTAAGCGTTTTCTCCCCCACAGGTCTCTCTCTCTCTCTCTAAAACTTGTGGCAAAACCCATGTTTTTACTCCACAGGGTCAACCCATGCCACTTCTCAAACCATGAAGTAGCTCTTTTGACAAACTAGCGTAAGAATGAACTCTTATGTTTTCCTCTTGTACCACTGTGCACTATCCATGTACAATTCGTGTTTTAGCCACCCCACTACCGTAATCAAGTGCGAACCCCACCCTAATGGTACCACCAATACCATTACACCATAGCCGCTCATAGCCAGCACCTACACCGCTATAGAGCCGGCAACCAACTGTATATAAACAATACAGCCAAGTGACTCTAACCTTTTTTCCATGTATGTTTTGTCCTTGTCCTATATGTTACATGTAAAGGTGTTTCCTTGAGATGGGAATCCCCCACTCACACATAGAAAAACACTTTAGGGCGTGTATACACATAGTCTGGATATACACCCACTAGTTTTAACTGCACACACCCTTTTTACCCGTCCTGAAGAAAGCCAGCATAGTCATAAGGCACTGGCTGAAACATGTTGACACACCCCAGGATGTGGGAGGTCGTAACTCGCCTCTAACATCCAATAGCCTTATTTTTAACCGCTGACGGTGACCCAGCCAATAAAGTGTGTTTGCCCTTGGGCACTGGGATCCCCGCCAAGCCGTTTTAAACTCACAATCCATAACAGTCTTCACCGCACACACAGCGACATACCTGCTCCGCTGTCTTCAGGCGTCGAAGCACACCCGGGACACGCTAGGTGTCACTGGGTGGGCCCGATGATGAAGCATGCCACCAACTAGGTTGGTGGGTGAGGGCTTTATGAGCACACCTACCAGGTGCCACCAACCGTTGACGAAACATACTTGAGTCCTTGATAAATTAAAACAATTTATTTTCTTTTCTTTTGATAATTTAGCTAGTCCATTTTTGATTTACAAACATCTGTTTCAAAGAACATCAAAGGAACCTACTGTTTCATCTTTATAAAAATGCAAGACTCATTCCCACGTGCAAGAATTCAAACCTGTCAAATTCTGGTTGCACATAGATCCCAGCTGCGAGACCATCACTAACTAGGTTTATGCAGTGCTTTACTCCATTACTACCTCACATTTGATTTTCAGGAAACAAAATAAAACCCATACATTCACACTGTATTTCTCGTCTTAGCCTGATCTATTCTTACTTCTCTTTTATGGTGAGTGGTCTTTGCATTAGGGCACCAATTGCGCTTTGCAAGTTCTCATTCATTTCTTCGTTGGTTACCAGTGTAAATAAATGTTGATAGTGCTTCCTCAGATATAACTAATCTGTGCTGGGTAAGGACTCTCCACTCCTACTCTTTCTGTTAGCCTGGCTGCAGTCACCATTAGGTGGGCACACCGTCTTGTAGTTGAAGTATTAGTAAATACTAATTCTTTGCGGCTGTGGCAATCCTAACCTCGGGCAGCTTTCTTCTGCACTGTATATTCATAATCAGTCAAATTACATTTAAACGTGTTAATTGTGAATGGTTTTCATGGCTATGGTGTCATGAATCTGAAGCACATGAAAATGCAAACAAAAAAGAAAGGACAACGTCAAATGTAAAAAAAAAATAGAACAACTCTCAAATGCAGATAAAGTTTAAAATGATATTTTGTTAAGTAAGATAGGCCCTTGGTAACCAGGTGGCTGGCTTCCTGAAAACAGTAAGTAAAACCCTTCACTGTATCACAAATGCTAAATGTGCAAACAAAAAGGAAGATCAGAGAAGGAATGTTTTGCCTCACAAATGAGTCGATTGTTGTTTATTAGGTATTGTAGGTCAGTAGCAGACAGTCATTTTTCATCATGGCCTGTTAAAGTCATGGTTGGTGTTTCTGCTTGACATTGCTGAAGCTCCAAGTTTCGTTCAGTAGTCTGCGACTGGTGCTTTCAAAGATCAGGGTGCTGAATACCAAGGCGGCCAATCCAGATTCCCCCACATGCCTCTTTAATCCACCCCTACACTCTCTGCCTCTTTATTTCACTCTTGAAGGTTCTTTTTCATCCCTGCTTTATCCCTTGTCACTGTTTTTCCATTTTTCTCTTCCTGCCCCCTGTGTGTTTTTCTCTCTTTAGCTCACAATCAAAGGTTTGTAGAAAAAAAACGTATATACCGGTCCCCAAAAATGAGAGCCAATGGGCCTGACCTGCAACCATGGGCTCAAATTAAGCACTGCTGCTTCACATTTTTATAGGAGTTGACGGTATAAAACAGCTGTTGACCCAAAGTTTGAATTGTGAGTTATGCAGAACTAGACTATAGGGCTGGTTTTGAGGCATCACTATTCCAATACCCTCTATATGTTGATGGAGCTGGATTTTCGTAAATGAAACCTGATAGGATTAAACCTCATTCTGTGTGAAAATTATTAACAAGTGTTGTAAAACTAACTGAGAAAAATATTAACATGGAGTATTTGGAAAGAGAATCGAGAAATATGCAGAAGAAAATGACAAATGATTTATGTAAGTGGCAAATGACCTGCACGAAAGATAGCAGAAAAATAATGTTAAGGGGTTTGAGCTTCATGTGTAAAAGTAAATGAAATGAGTTAATAAAAGTACTTTGCGTGAGTGATATTTGCATAGAATACTTGTTGTGAATATTTGTGTTTATATTAGAATGATAGAAGACTAAAATGAATAATGTAATGGAGCTTTTTATTTGAACAAACAACCAAGTTTGTTTATTTCTCCTAGAGAAAATGGCACGCATTACAGAGAAGGGCTCAAACCACTGTTAGGATTCATTTGCTTTTTAAACATATGCTACAAAGAATTGTATTTTGTCCTACGTAATGATTCTTGTTATTTTCTCGACAGCTACATGGAGGAGATGTCAATGGAACTTGCTTACTGTTCGAGGAAATGTTTTTAAGTTCAAGAAAACTTTATTTGAGAATAATAAGAGAGAAAACCAGGTGTCAAAACAAAGTACAATGTGATATCAAGGTAAAGACTCTGAGCAAAATAATACGATCATACAAATGCAAGCATTATAATAAAAGAAATCTGGGTACAAGATGAGAGAAAAGGAAAAGGCAAAGAGAAAACACGTTAAGCATAAAGTATGAAAAGCATGAAAACATTGGAAAGAATTAAAACAAAATGGTACAATGGAGGATAAGTGGAATGTATCGAGCGATTAAGGAGGTTTAGGAACTTCCTGTTGTGGAGGCGAAGGGTGAAACCAGCGTTTACTACATGAGTCCAGATAAAGTGTGACGGGAGTCCATAAGTCCATGCGTTTAGTAGCCATACATGCCGGGAAAACATGAGCAGTATCGAGTCTATGGTTGTGGCACACATTAAACCACCATGCCTTGAAGGAAATTTTGGAAAAGTCTTTCCAGTTGACCGTTATTTGTTGGAAGGCAGCGGCAAGTAATAGATCAACAATCTGAGGTTTGAGATCAACGTCATCCCAGCAAGGGGAGAAGTTACCCATAAAAACATGTGTGTGGGAAAAAGGGATAGAAGTGTGGAAAATTAAATTAATTTGAGCCCAAACCTGTAACCAAAAATTACGAACATGAGTGCATAAAAATAACATATGAAATAAATCAGCTTGTGGTGACGAACAAGACCAGCATGTGTGGGGAGTATTAGGAAAGCGTTTGTGAAGGGCAGAGGGTGTGAAGAGGAGTCTATTGTAAATAAAAAACAAAGTCTGAGTGAGGGTTGCTGCCCTGGAAGATTTGCGAAGTTTGATCCAGATTTTGTCCTAGAAGGAAACCGACCAAGAGACAGACAAATCATGCTCCCAGGACTCTTCCACTTTAGATTTAGGTCTTGGAGTCTCACCATCGTGAAGGTATTTGTAAATAGCAGCAGCTTTTGGTGTAGTGCGTAGGAAGGAATGAAGTATGGAAGTGGGAGTGGATGAAGGAGGAGGAGGGCAGGGCTGAGAGAGGTCACTGTATTTCGTTAGGACTGTGTCTTTAAGCAATTGGTATTTGCGTGCAAAGGAAGTGGGCAGGTCGTAGAGGGAGCGAAGAGTGTCAAAAGATAGGAAAGAGGAGTGAGAAAAAAGTTGGGAGATCCACTGAAGACCTCGAGTATGCCAAGTTTTCCAAAAAAAGGGTCTATCACGTATGAGTAAGGACGTGTTATGCCATATGGGGGAGGAGAGGAAATCAGCAATGGTAGTAGGAGGTGAGTGAGTGGAATAGAGGAGTAATTTAGTGGTAAGCTTATGAATCGGAGTAGAGATAGAAGTGGGTTTGCGAGAGAAAGAGAGGTATTCAGCAAAGGAGAAGGGAGAAAGAAGGAGGCGTTCAAATTTGGCCCATAGAGGACATGGGGCGTCAGGGTCTTGTAGCCAAAAAGAGGCTTGCCTCAATTGGAACGCCTTGTGGTAGGCTGGGAAGTCAGGAAAGTTAACCCCACCTTCTGATTTAGGACGAATCAGACGTGCTAGAGACATTCTTGACTTCTTTTTATTCCAAAGAAAGGACATTAGAATAGAGTTGATCTTTTTGAAAAATTTGGAGGGGACAGGGACCGGAATATTGGAGAGGGTGTAGAGAACAATGGGAGACAACATCATTTTTATAGTGTCAAGGCGACCCCACCAGGATAGGTAAAGGGGATGCCACTTGGATGTGAGATCCGTTCATTTTTGAATGCAGTTGTGTCTGGGATGGTAGGGGTAATATGCATTCCCAGGTACTTGATATTGGAAGGTTTCCACGTGAAATTAGAGGCGGCAAAATCGGGTTTGAATGTGAATTTAGTCAAGGGGAGGATCTCGCATTTATCGTTATTGAGTTTATAGCCAGATATTTGGGAATAAGCACGGACTTCACTGAGAAAGGCAGGAATGGAAACGGAGGGGTTGGAGACAAAGAGCAAAATATCATCTGCATAAGCAGCTAGTTTGATGTGGGAATCTGACAATTGAAAACCATGGATGGAGGGATTTTGACGGAGTTTGGAGAGGAAGGGTTCTAAGGCCAGATTAAAGAGAAAGGGAGAGAGGGGACAACCTTGGCGAACACCTCTTTATAGATCAAAAAAGAGGATATTTGACCGTTGGCACAAACCGCTGCGCGTGGGTGAGAATAAAGTAATGAAATTAAGGAAATAAAAATAGGACCGAAACCAAACCAGCGAAGGGTGTGAAAGAGATAAGTCCATTCAACCCTATCAAACGCCTTTTCGGCATCCAGGGCAATGGCCGCTAGAGGATGGGGTAAAAGGCGAGATTTAGAAAGAATATTGAAGAGGAGTCTGGTGTTATCAGTGATAAAACGACCTTTGACAAAGCCCGACTGTTCCTCGCCTAAGAGGTCTGGAAGAAGAAGGTCAAGACGTGCCGCAAGAGATTTTGCAAAAATGTTATAGTCAATATTGACCAAAGAGATGGGCCTGTAGTTTTTGCAGTGTTGAGGATCCTTCCCCTCCTTGGGTATGAGGCAGATATGGGCGTCTGAAAAAGAGCCGGAGGAGGAACCCAGGGAAAGGAAGGTGCCAATGAGGGAATGGAGTCTAGGGATAAGGAGTTTTGAAAAGTGGAGAAAAAATTCTACTGTGAAGCCGTCCGGCCCCGGGGCCTTGTCTTTCTGAAGGGTTTGAAGCGCTGTGAGTAGTTCTTGTTGGGATATATCAAGTTCTAAGTGGGAAAGGTCAAGTGGAAAGTGAGATGGTTTTTGAATGGAGAAGAAAAATGTGTCTAGAGAGTGGGAAGAAGGCTGAGTTTCAGAAGAATACAAGGTCTGGTAGAAGGTAGAGAATTCAGTGAGGATGTCTGCGTCTGTGTGTTTGAGATTGGAGTTGGCGTCGTAGATTGATTCAATATTTAATTTATTGTGTTTCACCTTGAGATAGTTGGCTAAGATCTTGCCTGCCTTATTTTTGCCTCCATAGAACTTGGCACTGGATTTTAATAAGTACAGGGATGCGTCGTCCGTAGATTTTTTGTTAAATTTCATCTTAGCGTTAACCAGGGCAGTTAGAGTTTGCTGTGAACGGGAAGTAAAATAAGAATGCTCCAATTTCTTAATATCCAAAAGAATAGCCTTGGTAAAATCGCGAGCAGCTCTACGTTTTTTAGCAACAAAGCCAATGATAAAATCTCTTGCCGCCGCTTTAAAGGCATCCCAAATGGTGTGTTTGGGGACGGGGGAATTTTCATTTAGGGAGAAAAATTCATGGGAGAAGGAAGTGAAGGAGGTAGTGAATTTAGGGTCTAGGAGGAGAGAATTGTTGAAACGCCAGCGTTTAGGGCCTATTGATTTGGGTAAGATGTCCAATTGAACTAATGTAGGGGCTCGAGGAAATGTTTAGTTCTGTGGATAACTGTTCTAGTAAAATGTTGCACATGTTTAGACAATGTGCACAAGCCTAGGAAGAATATTGTGATTTACTCCGCTAAAGGATGATGACAGCAGCTTGGATCTAACAAAGAACGTTTGAAAGTTAAGTGCGATGGAAGTGGTGAGACTGAACACCCTATGCTCCTGAACCAATGAAAACTGTGAAATGTCTGGACTTTTGGTACAAATTAGGGATGGACTTTAACATTTAGGGTATAACTACTAGTGTTAGAATTTGCATGAAGGGAGCAGTGGCGGCTGGTGACATTTGAAAGTGGTGAGGCGTAACATTTCCTTATGAGGGCACAATCGCGAGCGAGCCTGTCCGTTATACGGAGGGGTTTAGTGGGTTTGCCCCCTGAAGAAAATTTTGGAAAAGAGATGGAAAATGGTGCATTTCAAGCAAATTTGAAAAAGAAAGAAGCTTAATAAGGCAATTGTGAAAGTGTAGTTATGACTTCAATAAAGAGTTGTTATATGATAATGATGTAGGTAGCTCCTTATTCAGTAGAACCACACTTCAACTCCCTGGTTATGACACAACCTCGTGTCTTACCATGCCCCAAGATCTAAGACATAAAGCATGGCATATCATAGAGAGTAAATATGATCATTTGATGGATCGAGGCTGAGCATTCAGTACCCATGTAAGAAGCCGTTTTTTCATTAGTGCACTCAACAGTCACCAAGACCAATTTAGCACTCCTGTTCCAGGACAGTTTGGTTCAAGAAATGTATTGGAATTATCTTGCAGCTCTCGAATTTCTCATGAAAAGGTGGGGAGGCTTGGTATTTTTAAAATCAGGGTAGAGAGCCTCACCTGTAAGAAGCACAACTGAGGCTTTATGGTCATGGGTGGAATATTAAAGTGTAGTGGTTGGAGAGACAAACAACAACCCCTTCACATTGCCACCCTTTATAGTTATAGACAAACCGTGGTTTACACAGGGTGAGGCATGGATGTCCTAGCCTACACTTTGCCTACGACCATGCACTTGACGGAGAGGAGGACCATAAGGGGGCTCAGGATTGGTGGCATGAACAGAGGGCAGGAACACCGGCTGTGGCTGATATCCCTGTAGTAGAACTAACACACTGTTTTGCCTTCAGCACATGCTGTGTGGCTTTTATTTTCTCATTTACAGTATTGACTGTGAAATCACAGTGCACTGCACACACAACTTGTGTTTTGCTTTTCTGGCGCAGCTTTGCTGGCTGCCTCACTCTCGATCTGCGTGGGTTGTGTTAATGAAAGTGGGGAGCCTCGCTTGATGAAGAGGCCTTTGCTCAATGTCAGCAAGGAAGGCAGACGTTCAACCATGAAGCAAGTGCTTCGGCTTCTTGAAGAGAAAGATTCTTTAAAAACTGGAAACAATAGCTATCTTCACACATGGGAAATGCAAAATGCAACCTACGGCACTTACAGCCTGATTCATGAAGCGAAATTGCGCCCGCAATGGCTGCGAAAATGCAATTGCGGGTGCAAAACACGGAATCGGCATTCAAGTACAAAATAGCGAATTCGCAAACACAGAATAGCGATTTAAATTGCGATTACGCTATAATAGTCGCAGACTCCGGGTAGTCGAGCATTAGCGATACGGAAATAGCGACCAACCACGGAATCTGCGAAATGAATAGCGAAACGCAATATTGTCTCAATCGGCATTCATGAAAATAATACAATAGCGAAAAAGCGCAAATTCGCACGTTTGCGCGGCGCAATTTAAGGACAACTCAAAGCAGGTGGTAACCATAAAAGCCATGATTAAGTAAAATTTGAAAAACTGTTGGCCAATCACCAACAGGTCCAGGCCTGACCAATCACACATAAGGACATTCAGCAGCAGCAGTAGGCGTTCCACAATGCCAGGGATGTACATGGTGGTGAGGCGGCGAAGGCTACAGCGAGCAGCACGGAGGAGACGCATGAGGCAGGAAAGGATTTACCGGCAGCGGGTCACCTTGCTGGGCCAAACCAGAGAACAGATTTATGCTAAATACAGGCTGAATGGGGAAATGATCACCTGGCTGATACAAGAACTCGACCCCATCATGCAGCACCCAACAAGGCGAAACAATTCTGTGCCTACACATGTGCAGGTATTGTGCAGCCTGCACCTCCTGGCCTCCGGCAGTTTCCAGGGCATAGTAGCCGCTGCTGGGGGGATATCCCAGCCCACCATGTCACGCTGCCTCCACACTTTTGTTGACGCCATGCTCAGCCAGCTCCACCGCCACATCACATTTCCCACGAGCCAACAGGAATTGGACCTGACAAAACTACAATTTTACAATGTTGCCCATTTTCCCCATGTCCTCGGCTGCATAGACTGTACCCACGTCGCCATCTGCCCACCAGCTGCCACGGAGTATATGTACCGCAACAGGAAGTCCTACCACTCCCTCAACATACAGATGGTCTGCAATGCCAAGACCATCATCACTGACATTGTGGCCCAGTACCCAGGGAGTACCCATGACTCCTTTATCTTCAGGCACAGCGGACTCCACACACGACTGCTCAGGGGAGAGTTTGGGGAAGGACACCTACTTGGTAAGTACACTTTGTCGACAATGTCACATTGCCATGAAGTAACTGCGCTGCACAGGCAATCAACATCTGCTCCTCTCATTCAGGTGACAGTGGCTACGCCCTACGGGAATACCTCCTGACCCCTTACCTCAACCCTGCCACACCTCAGCAACGGCGCTACAATGTTGCGCACATCCGGACAAGGAACTGTATAGAAAGGACATTTGGCCTGCTCAAGAGCAGGTTCCGTATTCTGCACAAGACAGGTGGGGCGATGTATTACAGTCCTGCAGCGTGCTGCCGCATTGTGGCTGTCTGTGCAATGCTTCATAACATTGCAACCAAGCGCCGGATACCTGTTGACATCTCAGGCAGTGAATCTGAGGGGGACGACCGGCCACCAGCACATGCGCACCATGCACGCGGGGAGAACCCAGCTGAAGGCCACAGACGTCGGAACCACATCACAGCGAACAATTTCTAGCCCACCCTCTTCCCCCAACCCACATATCACAATTGCATGCAAAATGTAATGATTACACAAGGCTAATGTGTGCAGCAAAATAAATGTATTTGTTTCATTCACAAGAATAAGGTTATGGTTTCAACTATTTACAAATTACAGTATTCCTGCATACTGCAGTGTGAAGAAGGTTCTTGGCAGGCTTAGCGTCAGCCTGTGGCAGTGTCCCTCAGACAGTGTCAAAGGCGCCTCCGGCGCGTAATGCCCAGGCGCCTGTGAGGCTCATCCTCATCCTGGGCAGCTGTACCAGGCGTTGCCCTGGTGCTGCGCCTAGGTGGCGGGACCTGCGTGGCAGATTGGCTGCTCACGCTGGAGGCACCCTCACTGGCATCGTCTCCCCCTACAGTGGCCGGTAGCACAGGTGTGTGAAGTGCCGTCACGGCGGTGGTTAGGTGCTCGAGGACCCTGGTTATGTCCTCGCAGCACTGGACCAGTTGGTGCTGCTGGGTGAGAGAGCGCCGCGACAACTGGGTGGTGGCATTTGCTGCCACATAATTCGACCTACTATAGGACGACAGCCGGCTCATTAGCTGGTAGTGGCGCCTGCTTGCTACACTGCGGTGTTTGATGAGCGCAGCAGTGTTATCCTCCATGGCTGCAGTCATGCGGCACATGGCCGCCGTCATGCGGTCCATCTTGTCTCCAACTCCCGCCACATTGCGGCCAATTTTATGCAGCTGGAGCTGGATGGCTCCTTGCTGCTGCGACTGGCGCTGGTGGATTCTGAGCATGCGCCGCTCGACGCTCATACAGGCTTGGAGATGCCCATTGCCCCTCCTGCTGATCGGCCGCTGTGTTGCCGCAGGCCCAGATCTCGTTGCACGAGCTGCAGGTGGTGGCGCAGCAGGTGTTGCTGGTGCGGCAGGAACTGGAGGCACATTGGTGGGGTGCCTGGCTCTGGCAGCCGGTTGGCCGGCAGATGCAGGAGCAGGTACGGTGGGGGGCCTGGCCTTGGCAGCCGGTGGGCCGGCAGATGCAGGAGCACGTACGGTGGGGGGCCTGGCTGCTGGTGTTGGTGCAGCGGCAGATGCAGGAGCTGGTACGGTGGGGGGCCTGGCTGCTGGTGTTGGTGCAGCGGCAGATGCAGGAGCTGGTACGGTGGGGGGCCTGGCTGCAGGTGTTGGTGCAGCGGCAGGGGCTGGTGCCTGGGTTTCGGGTAGTGATTCCTCCTCCTGAGCCTCCTCATCAATCTGCAGCCTCTCGCTGTCACTGCTATCTGCGCCACCTGTGAGGGTAAGTGGATACTCATTAGTTGCATGTGACTGTCAGACGTGCAGATGTTACATGCATGCTGGGTGACATTCCCTGGATGCCTGTGGATTTGCGTACTTTGGAACCTTTCTGGCTGCATTGTGGTACTACTACATTGTGGACATACTACATCTCCCACAATGCTTCAGGGCATTTCCTGATGCACAACATAGGCATGACTAAGGGCCAATGAGTGAGCCTATTTGGTCAGGGACGGTCATAGGGGACAGGGTCGCAGTCGCATGCCACTTACCTTGGGTGTCTTGGGTGGGGCGGGAGGAGTCCAGAGGGGTCACGCCAACGCACGTCTCCCTCTCCAAGGTGTTCTCAACCTGGTCCTCCAGGGGTGTGTTGGGTGGGACTGTCGGTCCGCCACCTCCAGTGCCCGAAGCCTCACCAAGCCGCTCCGCCACCCTCTCCTTGGCGCGACCTCGGAGGTCATACCAGCGCTTCTTTAACTCCTCCAATGACCTATCGGCCACACCCACCGAGTTAACGCTGGAGGCTATCCCCAGCCAGATCCTCCGCTTGTCCTGCTCTGGGACCTTCCTGGAGTTCAGGCCGAACAGCCTGTCATGGTTGGCCACCACCCCTTCAATTAGGTTCTCGAGCTCCTGCTCTGAGAACTTGAGCTTGCGCTTTCGTCCGGCGCTGTTGCTGGGGCCAGGGACAGGTTCCTCAGACATGGCGGTCGCTATTTCTGGCGTTTCTGGAGTCGCTATCGGTGGTTTGGCGTCTGCTTTCCGACGTGCTCACTCGTAGGTTAGCGTCACTGTGGTGTTTGGGGGTGGGAACTGCCTGCTTCCTGGTTGTGATGTCATCACGGTGCTCGGAATGCGTCTTCCCGTTTTCCCGATCGCGCGAGAATGCGAGTCGCATTCCCGGTCGCAAGGGATTGCGAGTCGCATTCCCGGTCGCACGGGATTGCGAGTCGCATTCCCGGTCGCACAGGATTGCGAGTCGCATTCCCGGTCGCAGGTAGCCGGGAATAGCGATTTTTCTGCATTTTTAGTTGGTCGCTAACGGCTTTAGCGCCCGCGTGCGAGTCGCTATTTTTTCCCCGAAAAGTACATGAATGCCGTTTTGCGTTTCCTCTATAGCGAGTCGCTATAAATCGCTATTAGGGACACGCAAAACGGCCCGTACATGAATCAGGCTGTATGACTCGATAATTCAATTTTAAAACGGGCATAGCAGCAATGGATCAAAATAAGCACAGTATTTGGAGAAAACAAAACGATAACATTAATAATAATGACATAAAATTAAAAGTGATGAAAATATAAATCTTGAGTCACATTTTCCTCCAAAATAGTAATGAAATGTTCCCTTTTCAGCCCCCCTCTGGGTTTCCAGGCCCAAACGAGTTGCTTACTTGCTTCACCATGGAGACTGATATAGATATATTTTTTTACCTACCTGCTTGTTGAGGCTGCGGGGCATCGTCGGAACTGGGGGAAAGCTTCAAGCCTTCAAATTAGGTGACGACTCCTTTAATTTATGGCCTGCATACGCCATCTGCAGGGCACAGTTCCTTCGCAAGTCACAAGTCGGACTTGATTGGAAATGGCCCCCTGACTCCTGCATAACTGCAGCGTGGGAAGCAGACAGCTCGAGTTTGCGTAGTGTGTCTTCAAAAGTGCTGAAGACATACTTGCGCAGACTCAATTTCTCTGATTCCCACCTGCCTGCACCCTCTACCCCACCCTTTCCCAAATTGTCAGAGGGACCATCCACCCCTCTGTGACGACTTGATAAACGGTGGAGTGACCATTACCTCCATTCCCTGAATGACATGAAGCCCCTGCACTACAGGCCTCCTGTCTAAGAGGCCCAGGGCGAATTTCACTCTCACATGTTCAGGGGGTGGAGACTGTTCTGCAAGGCTCTGTCTTTGCCAAGCTGATGACCTCAAAGGCCTCAGGGCAGTGAGATCGGCAGCCCGGCAAATACTCGAGTCTAGATCAGCCAAGGGGCAGCATGTTTATGGCAACAAAGCATGAAGCACATGAGCGCAAAGTGCAGCAGCTCCATAGTCATCAAAAAGCATGTAAGTTTTTTATAAAAAAAAAAAAATAGGCAAATCTAGTGTGACAAAAATACTTAAATTGTGGTCTGGCTGGGGGTGAAATTAAAGGGGGCGGAGGCCCGATGCCCTCGAGCAGGAACCGCCCCTGGAAGGGAGAACATTTTTGGACAGAGCATTTTTGGGAGAGAGAATTTTGAGAGAGAGAGAGTTGTTTTCCTGTAAGGAGAGAGCTGTGTTGCTGTTTCTGTAAGCTTCTCTTTTAGGTGCTGCTGTCTGATCCTGACTCTTAAACTGCTCCTCATACCTTTGTGAGGTTGCCCAGCTTTCCCTTCCAACAGGAGAGTTAGCTCTTCAAACTATTAGCACGCTGTGTTATAGTTTCCTTTAGGCTCGTATATTACTCGTTAAATGAGATGTTACTGTGAATTACTTACTTTCTTTGTGTGATGATCTATGATTCAAATGCTGTGTCAATTGATTGAACATTCATATTATTAAGAAATAGATCAAAAGCAAGGTGATAAGTAAATCAGTCTGTCGTTATTGATGATTATGGTTAATGTGATTTGTACAATGAGATATTTAGCTTGTTAGTAGAATATTCCCTTTGTTGTAGGCCCTCTTAAGGGCGGTAGTATCCGTCTTGACAATAGTCAATCCCTAACAACTCTCAAAAGGTTCTTTAGAGGACCAGTAATTATAGGTATGGGCCAAATTTAGTTTATGCGGGTAAAAGACAGATGCTTATTAAAATTGGTTATTGGTGGTAAAATAATTTTTGCCCCGCTTCCGCTACATTATTTTTGGGCGGTTCCTGTGGACAAATGCAATTAATAGACAGTAATAATCACAAGCTAAATGGTGGTAAAAGGGGTAGGTTGATGTCAAAGAGAGATATAACACTACATACTGCAGGATGTTTGTAAGTTCAAATGTATATACACAATTTTCAATATATATTTAGGATCAGGTGCATAGTGTCACCTGTGAACATGAAACCTACATAATATTTTGTGATATTAAGTGACATATAAAGAGGGTTTCTATATTTACAAAGTTGACCAAAACACAAATAACAAATGGACACAACCTTCTAATGCAGTAATAGAGGCTGATGAATGGTTCACTTTGAAATTGTCCATTACGTTTCGACCCTGCCAACAATGAGGGCTCTCTTCAGGACCTAGCAATGCAGGGACATCTGAAAAAATGACAAATTGTATCAGTGAAGGCCTAAGAAAGCAGTACAGTGGATACAAGCTAACCGTAGACTGGTAGTGGTACCTGAAATTAAAATCTGTTGGCAGGGGCGGCTGGTGACATTTGAAAGTGGTGAGGGCGTAAACTTTCTGTTGGAGGGTACCTTGGCGAGTGAGCGCAGCGAGTGAGCATGAACATCTTAAGGGGGATTCGGAGGGATAACCCCCGAGAAACGTTGGAAAAAAGAGTGGGTAAAAGGTGCATTTTCAAGCAAATTTGAAAAGCACAGAGTCTAGAGCTGCAAACACACACAGAGCTTGCTGCAGACCTGTGACTAGGACTGGTGCCACACACAGAGCGTGCTGCAGCACAAAGACTAGAGCAGTAGATAAGTGGGAGAACTAGAAACAAATAGAAGGGTCATACATACACTAAACAGAACACGTTTTCAAATAACAGACACCCCAAACAAAGGATGCTCCATACCCAGATGAGCGCAATGGGCAATTGAAAATCAAAATAAAGGGCACACAGAGTATACACATGGAAACAGAAATACCCGAAATACCACACACACACACACACTCAGCAGCAAGAAGAACGTGGACATCAAATACAAATAAAAGGCAGGCCCAAGTACAGAAATCGTCACAGTTACAGTCACTCCGAAACGCTAAATGTCACATACATATTAAATGGCAAAAAGGACAACTGGCACAAACATACACACATGTACCGTCTAGAATATAAAGATAAGCAGCAAACACAATAAATGCTATACGTACAAACGAAACGGAACACATCCACCCAAATGACAACACCCACGCACCAAAAACTCAAACGTACCTAATACCAAAGAGAAGACAGAAACTAGTTAACACGTATATAAATACAAGTAAATAAATAAACTCCCAATAGCACAAAACAAGTGAAATACATACAAACCAAAAGGCTCACAAGCGACACCATCAGCAAATAGACCTACCAACAGAGATTCGTTAAAAGTCGCCTAAATGCACATTACATGTACATATCAAATGGTACTCGAATGCAGCTAAAATGTCCACCCCGATCATTAATCTGTGAATGAAGCACAAATGATGAAACACACAGGGGCTGGATAAGTATCTTCTCACCAGCGCTTATTAACCGAAGACAAATATTGCTGTGAAATGATTACTTCTTTCCAGGCAGAAGGGATTATTCTGTGTTCAATGTGAAACAAGACCCCAATTCTATTCCTCTTAGAAAAGAACACAAAAAGGATCACAATGCCAGCCAATGTACAGAATAGAACACGTGGTCAGCTCTCTCACATTACAAAGCAACAATCTGTTTCTGATTGGAACACAAATGCAAGTAAAATTCCTGACGTCAAGAATATTTTCCAACTTGGCTGGACCTGCCCACTTCCCTCCCGCACCATTTCACACTTCTGTTTCTGCGAAGAACTTGATAAATCCTATTTCCCATTGGTTATGGAAAAACGTAACACCCCAAAATACTTGCAAACGTTTGAAATGTGCTGCTGTGAAGCAAAAACGAAACTAGACCGAGACAGCGGAGCCAAAGTGTAAAAAAAAACATGTCTGCAAGAGCCAAACTTACCCATGGGCCGCTTGTAGTCACATTACCAAGTCAGTCACATCATTGCGCTGCACTGAGAAGTCCTTAGTTAAAGTAATAGTTTTGAAACAAACGATCAGTCAGTGCTCTAAGGCAAGAGATGTCGAAGCTTGAGGTCAGGGCCTACTACACTAGAAAGTAGAAAATAGTACTGAAAACGTCACGGCGCGCACACGTCCCGAATGGCCAATCACTGCATCGCTTCACATGCTGAAGTCACAGTGATTGGCCATATGCAGTGCGGCTGAGGCAGTGTGCCACCACCCAACCGCGGCATCCAATAATGGATTGCCTGCCCTTCTGCGCGGTGGACCAGCCAATCCTGGCGCTGCATGCAGCGCCAGGATTGGCTAGGGGGGCACACTGACTACTCACCCTGGCGCCTTTGAAACCCCGGGGGCTGCTGCGTCCCGGCTAAAGCAGCACCCCCTTCGGTCCCTCTTAAATCAGGTAACTAACGCGCATGCTCGGGTTAGTTACAAGCCAAAAATCCTCATGCGCAGTACTGCTGCTGGCCTGCTGCAGACTGTCACTCAAGCTGCAGCAGACCAGCCAGCCCCACCCCCTGCCCCTGCGCACTCCGGATGAAGCGCTGCGCTGCGGCGCTTATTATTGTGCATGCCAATTTCACAAAAATATTTTTTGTGTGCTGTGTGCTCTTGTCACGGTGCGTCCAGGCTTAGTGGGGCAACGCCCCTACGCCCCGATGGACGCACCGCGGCTGTCTGCTGTCAGAGGAAATTGAGTACACCCCAAGGACGTGAAAATAAAAGGGAGGGTACTCACAAGGGACCCAGCCGGAAACTCCAAGATTGAGAGTAAGAAAGGAAGGAAAAATGAGTCCTCATTTTAGTATGTTGCTAAAAGATTAATGATATAACTGGATTGTAAGGAAACTTACCCCAGTGGGAGAAATGAACTGTCATTTGTATGCATTCCATAAATGAATTGCTGCATCAATATATGTACATGTCATGGCAAAACATGAGGATAGAGGGTTTCACTATAAAAAGGAAAAGACTAGGTTCAGTATTTGTGTTTGTGGTTGCTCAACTGAAAATAGTTAATGTAGTGCCAGATGCTCTTAACTGTCATGCTCACAATGTGACTCATCGATTAGTACCCAACAGCCGTGAGCGTGAGCTTTATTGTAATCTGTTAAATATATTTTGCTCAATAATAGTTCCAGACATGACAATCCGTGTGTTTTAGGGAAATCTCTACAGGTATAAAAAGGAGAGCATGGGTAAGAGCTCGTACGTGCGGCGTGCATAGCCTGACAGAAAGGCAGTGGCTTCTTGTGGCTCTTACCCACTAAGAAGATATCTCAAGGATAACCGGAGAAGGTCGCATGTGTCGGCTTCAGTAAGGATGCAGGAGCAGAATGAGGAAACCGTGCAAGTCTGTCTCCACTTGTTTACTAACAAGGAGACGGCACTTACAATAGTTCCTAAATAGGGTAATACGTTCCCCGGCGTAAACGGGATACGTGGCAGACATCACTAGGGATTGCTACCGATCTCAACACCATGTCTGTGATCGGCGCGTGGCCTGTACAAACAATGAGTGATTGATTCATTATTTGAGAAAGCAAAAACTTGTGAAAGCAAGATGGTGCAGAGGTGGAATAGTGGTAACTTAAAAAATAATACAGTGGGTAAAATAAAAATTAAATTTATAAAATGGGAAATGGTAGTCCAGGATGTTTTCTATTTTCATGACATCTATGTTTGACCATTACGAAGAAGGTCTTCGCATCTGTATACTGTGTGTAACCCCAGACAGTGATTCATTATTTGAGAAAGCGAAAATTTGTGAAAGCACAATGGTGCAGACGCAGAATAGTGCTGACTGGCAAAACAATAGAAGGAGATGTTTTCTATGTGTATGGCATCAATAATGGACCATTATGAAGAAGGTCTTCGCATCTGTATACTGTGTATAACCCCAGATAGTGGGGATGTTGGAGTTGGACATTAACACATATAAATATGCCGGTGCATAGTAGGCAGTGTTGCATATGTATCTTATGCAACACAGCCTACTATGCACCGGTAGGCAGGTGCAGAGCGGTGTATAGGCAAGAAGGCAGATTGCAACGTAGATATAAATACCTGATCTGGAATAATAGGACATCTACTAAGCAGGACTGACATTGCGTGTCCACGTCTTAGTGCCCAGGTATGTACCGTCACACCGGAAAATTATAGCAGTAGAGGCGGTACATATAATATGTACAGGAGGAGCATATCAAAGGTTTGATGTACTTCCTCATAGTATATGGTCAGAAAAGGAGTCATTCAAAGTCATATAACACACTTACTACTTGTAGACCTCAATTCATAAAAGCACACGAATAAATGTATACTAGTAAGTTGTACAATTGCTGTTACATGGCAGTGCCTAGGTATTTAACAGGACCCATGGAAGAACTCATTTTGCAACAGTCAGTTTGATAGAGTGGCCACAAAACCCTACCATTCCTCCTCTGAATTTAGTCCTTGAGCGATAGAGTTTGTCCTTTCTGTCAACAGACATTCAAGTCTTTGCAAACTCTGTGAAATGTCACATCCTCTTTCAGGTACAGTTGCTTTATCAATAATCTGCCATTTTATTTAATCTGCTGTGTGGTTCTTTTCGGTGAAATGAGAAACCAGAGAGGCTGTCGGCAATGAACATCTTATCGTGCTTCGGTGATGTCCAAGGCGTGCTTTGATGGGTTGGGAGGTTTGGCCAATGTATGGCAAATGGCAGGGGCACCATATACAATAAACAACAATAATTGTGTCAAAAGTAAAGTTGCATGCAACACAACTCCCTCATTTGAAATGACCTTTCATCGCAGGCAGGCCCCAAACTGATTTGAGTGTTCTGGTCCTTAGCCTAGTATGGAAAGGGGCGACCGCTCGGTCCCCCCGAACGTATGGATGGGGGCCCGAACCTCCCGGGAAGCCATTTTGGGCGGGGTGGGCGTGGCCCGGCTGGTATGCCCAAAGCGGCGTAGCCGGAGCGCGCCTTCCCCCGCCCGAGAGGGGTTGTCCTAGACACCTCGAAGGAAGGCCACGCCCAGTAGGCGTATCAGGGACGGGTACACGCCCTCCCGCAGAAGGATAAAGGAGCGGGAACCCAGAAGATCGTCCTCTTGTTCCTCGGATCGGAAGGCTGCACCCACTCGTTGCTCGTGAGCCCTCGACGGAACAAGCAGCAATTTTGAACGTAGTAATCCTGTTTTTATCTTTCAGTTTCGACACAGATTTCAGGCCTCGTGGATCGACCAAAGGCGGAGGACTCGAAACCATGCCTAGCAAGCAAGCAGGAAAGGGTTCCGAGATGGAGAAGATGTTACGCCTGTTGTCGAACCGGATGGCGTGTATGGACCGAAAGCTCGGTCAAGTCCAATCGCTCGGTAGAGGTTTGGCGGAGGTAAAGAAGCAATTGGCTACAATGAACGACCCAGGTCAGCCGAAAAAGGTAATAGGCCCGGCCTTGCCGGGAGTGGTTCCCGGGTTAAGAGGGAAGCGGGTCAAAGAAAGGGCAGTCTCGGGGGAGGGGGTCCCGGCACCAGTGGTGCCGCCCATCGCTCCCCTAGTACCGGCTGGTAACCCGGTTCAGGAACCAGTTTTATGCCAGCCTATCCCAGTGGTGATCACCTCGACCGAGGATGATGAAATGCCCCCAGAATTGGCCGCTCAGTTGACCGCATGGCTTAAAACAAAGGTGGGGGGCACAGCGACCCCGGGAGATCCGGCCGAAGAGGCCAGAGTGTTAATGAAGCAGTTGCGGCAATCGAGAGATGTCGCGAAAGCGAGTGTTCCTCTTGTTCCCCCACAGGTGGCGCCAGGAGTACCAGCAGCTGGTCAAGAGAAGGTGGCGGCAACAATAGCCGATCCGGGTAAGCTCGCATTGCCAATGGTGGGGGAGGGCTCGATACCCTCTAGGCAGGAAAAGGTTGCACAGCACGTTCCCTTGGCCACGAAAGAGTTAATATGGGGAGACAAGTATGTCAACATGTTTTCATTGTTAACGGACCATCGTGAGATGGAGTATGCTAAAACGCAGAAAGATTTGTGGCACCCTAGTGTATGGCGCGCCAAGATGGCCGAGTTCAGGGTGGAAGAGACAGTGACGAACTGGGTTAAGGCCTTCTCTATATTTACCGCAGTTATGGGGGAACGTAAACCTGATGTTATGACTGAGTTGGTTTGCTATCAGAATCGCATTATGGATTTTTATTCAATGTATGAGGGGGAAGAATGGAAAGGCTATGACATGAAGTTCCGTAAAGCAAAGGAATATGATGCTTCTCTGTCTTGGGATTGTTTGGACTCGGTGTCATGGCACAAGCAACTCCTGCCAGGGGCGACAGGTACGTCCTCGCCAGGCGGGAGCGGGTCCGGAGTTGTCCGCCAAAAGCCCGGGGTGCCCTTTCGAGCAGGCACAGGTGGGGGCTATCAGCCTAGAGTTGGCGGGAAGGGCGGACAAGGAGGGGTCTGTTGGGGCTTCAATCGAGGCAATTGTAACAGACCACAGGGGACATGCAAGTTTAAGCATGTGTGTGCCGGCTGTGGGAATTCCTCACACCCGGAAAGTGCATGTAGATCAAAAAATGGCGGGACGGGTGGAAAAGGAGGACCTAAGCAGGAGTGAGGTGGACCTTTGTAACCGATTGCCTACACCAGTTGATCTAATGGTTATGATTCCGTGGTTAAACAAATACCCTGATCATGTGTCCGCTGGGGTGTTGAGGAAGGGATTCTCACATGGCTTCCACATCCCGGTGGGGGAAGTTCGGGGGAATTCCTTTTGTAGAAACCAGCTATTGGTACAGCACAACCCAAGCATGGCAGAAAAGAAAATAGCAAAAGAAGTCAGTTTCGGACGAGTGGCTGGCCCATTCTCCTGCCCGCCGTTGGCCGATTTCATATGTTCCCCGTTAGGGGTTGTCCCGAAGAAAGATCCGGGGGAGTTTAGACTCATACATAACCTTTCTGCTCCCAGGGGATCCTCGGTGAATGATGCCATAGACCCAGAAGTTTGTTCGGTACGATACGCATCGTTCGACGATGCCGTGGCCATGTTGAACCACCTAGGCCCTGGGGCGCTGATGGCAAAATGTGATATCGAATCAGCATTCCGGTTGCTTCCGGTGCACCCGCAGGATCAGCGCCTGCTAGGTTTTGCATTTCAGGGAAATTATTACATGGACAAATGCATGCCCATGGGTTGTTCCATTTCATGTGCATATTTTGAGATGTTTAGCTGTTTTTTGGAATGGGCATTTACAGAGGCCACAGGGCATAGACATGTTATGCATTATCTGGATGATTTTCTGTTTTTGGGGGCAGCCGATGATATGACTTGCGCACAGGCGCTGTATGATTTCTGCATCCTCATGAATGAATTCGGTGTCCCATTGGCACCAGGTAAGACGGTTGGACCATCTACTTCACTGGAGTTTCTGGTTATTGAGCTCGATTCTGTGGAGGGGTGTTTCCGACTACCAGTAGACAAAGTGACCATGTTCCGGGCTTCCTTGAGGCAATGCCTGGGTGGGGAGAAAGTGACCCTGCACCAGTTACAATGAACAGTGGGTCAGCTTAATTTTGCCTTAAGGGTGATTCCTATGGCCCGCCCGTTTTCGCGCTCTATCGCGCAGGCTATGGGTGGTCTCAAAGAGGCTCACCACCGTACGAGACTGTCTGGAGAGGTTCGCCAGGATATGCGTATTTGGTTGGCATTTCTGGCGGACTTCAACGGTCGAGTCGTCTGGAGCTCCCCGCCAGAGTCTTCGGAGGAATTGGGTCTATGGACCGACTCGGCAGGGAGCGTGGGTTTTGGCGCCATCTTGGGTGATCGATGGTCGGCACAAACATGGCCAACATGGTGGCACTCCGACGGCCTCACAGGTAACATTGGGTTCCTGGAGTTATTCCCCATCTGGGTTGCTCTGATGACATGGGCCGATGACTTCAGGGGCCGCTCAGTGGTGTTTTGGTCCGACAATATGACTGTCGTAGATTGCATTAACCGACAGGCAGCACGCTGCAAAATGATGCTGAGATTGTTGAAAGAGATTGTGCTGCTGTGCATGAGATTGAATGTACTGTTCAGGGCGAAACATGTGCCAGGTGTACTGAATCATGCGGCTGATGCACTCTCTCGTTCACGTATGCAGGGCATTCAGGGGTTATCTGCCCACAGCAGACTTAGAGGCAGCACCATTCCCAGAAGCAATGTGGCTAATCGGTGCCTCGGATTACAAGACCTCGTGGCAGCGAGTCTAGCCCCCAGGACAAGGAAAGCATACGAAGGAGCGTTTCGTTCTTATTGCACATATTTGGGTCCTGTGGGGAGTCTGCATTGGGGGCAGGAGGAATCCTTCCTGGGGTACCTGGTTGCACTACACAGGGAGGGCCGATCAGTGGCAACGGCCGGTAGGCATAGGGCGGCCATTTCATTCATGGCCCAGGTACACGGCATAAAAGACCCTACACGTTCTTTTTTGGTGAGGAAAGCCCTTCGTGGCTGGCAGCGCCTTGAGGGTTGCAAGAGAGATACGAGGCACCCGATTGGCTTAGACAGACTGTCTCTGCTTTTAGCAAAGCTGGACGAGACGTGTTCCTCCCATTACGAAGCAGTTCTGTTCCGGGCAGCGTTCACATTGGCATTCCATGGGGCCATGAGGGTGAGCGAACTTGGCAAGGAACAAGAGAGATATGGAGGGAGGTTTGTGCAGGGATCACATCCAGATAAGGGGTGATTCGATGGTAATCATGATAGCCAGGTCCAAGACCGACCAGGGGGCTATGGGAGATAGTGTGGTCGTACAGCGCAAGCGAGGGTCCCCCGTCTGTCCGTTGAAGTGTGTGGAAGACTATTTGGCGCTGAGAGCGGCCGCTTGGGGGGGGAGCTTGCTCCGACACAAGGATGGCACCCCGCTGACGAGATTTCAGTTTCAGAGGGTGCTGGCTGCTGGCACTGGTAATCGCTGACGCGGGCATGGACCCGTGCGATTTTGGGACCCACTCCTTTAGGATAGGGGCTGCTACTGAGGCTACAGCCAGGGGTCAGAGTGCCGAGGAAGGGAAACAATTGGGCCGTTGGTCCTCGAATTGCTTTAAGAGGTATGTGCGATTGCACATGTTGTAAGTGATCAATTGACATGCACTCACGTTTTCTGTCTTTTGTTTACTTTGCAGTTTCGCGGGCCTGCCATGCAGGGCGAAATTGGAGGTCGACCCTACATCAAGAGACCAGCGGTCAGAGATCACCGACTGGGGAGAGGATGGTATGGGTCGTGGGCCACTCATATGTGAGGCGCGCCGGTGACGTATTCAAGGAAGGTGACGCGATTCACGCACCTGGGGAATACGGGTTCAGAGTGGCTTTCCATGGGAAAGGTGGGCTCGTTTTTGACAAATTTTAGTCATTTTTCGAGGGACTTTTAGGGCGGCATAGGTCACCGCCATCTATAGTCATAATACACCTGGGTGGCAACGATTTGGTGACACTGGGTAGACGAGTGTTACTTGAACGAATCTTGTCGGCTGTTAGCTGGTTGGCTAAAAGAGTCCCGGGGTGCACGATTGCCTGGTCCCACATGATTCCTAGAAGGAGGTGGCAAGGGGGCCTTTCGGTGTCAGCTCTGAACCATTCAGTTAAACGGGTCAATAATAAAATTAATAGACTGTTCCGTTCTGCACAGTGGCATGTCATTCCTCATGGGTGTATCCGGGGTGACCATATGTATCTGTACGATGGGGTTCACCTGTCCAGGGAGGGGAATGATTTACTAATAGGAGATTTGGTTGCATGGCTGAGAGGTTTGAGGAGGTATGACCTATAGGAGGAGTTGGGGGGACCGGATAGTCGGTCAACTATCCGGTCTGTGGCGGTAAGGTCATGATCGGTGAGCAGGAATTTAAAGGTCCCTAGAGTGGGGCGCCACCCACAATGGATGGGAGCGCCCGGCGGAAGACGGCCATTGGCCCCATCCACGGGGAGGCGGCACCCACTAAGGATGGGGCGCCTAGGGGGAGATGGCCATGGGCCCCTCCCAGGGGGGGAGGCGGTTAAATGCCCCTCCTGACTAATTTCCCGGGGGCCGGATATCCGCGACGGCGGATAGAGAGTATGGGGTGGGGGGGAGAGTCCACGCTGTCCTTCCTACAGAGACCTCATACGGGAACTCGGATGACCCTTAAGATGGCGTCGAGTAGAAAGGGGGCCCCCACCACGACAAGGGAAGTTACAGTTGGCAATGAGGGTAGAGCCCTCTGCGCATGCGCCGCTCACACGGTGAGGGCGGGAGTTTGTAGTAGGGATCTGACACCGGTTAAGACCTTGCCGTTGGCCCTTAATGCTAGGATGTACAATTTGAATTAGAGTGTATGCATTTTCAGGATGTTAGCCAAAAGTACATGACTGCATCGAAATGTAATACATGTCAAATTGTACATAATGCAGAATGATGAAACTTTTAATTTAATGTTTTAAATTTTGTTTCATATTTTAATAAATACGGCCGGGAGGGTGATTCCCTCCCGTCTTCCAAAAGTTCAACGATTGTCCGACTTCCCATCCTTGGGGATGTGTGTTGGGAGGGGGTGGCGGGCATCCCGGCCATATGGAAAGGGGCGAGCGCTCGGTCCCCCCGAACGTATGGATGGGGGCCCGAACCTCCCGGGAAGCCATTTTGGGCGGGGTGGGCGTGGCCCGGCTGGTATGCCCAAAGCGGCGTAGCCGGAGCGCGCCTTCCCCCGCCCGAGAGGGGTTGTCCTAGACACCTCGAAGGAAGACCACGCCCAGTAGGCGTATCAGGGACGGGTACACGCCCTCCCGCAGAAGGATAAAGGAGCGGGAACCCAGAAGATCGTCCTCTTGTTCCTCGGATCGGAAGGCTGCACCCACTCGTTGCTCGTGAGCCCTCGACGGAACAAGCAGCAATTTTGACCCACCCACCAGCCCCTGATAGCAAATGTTTGGAGAAAATAAAGTTTTCTGAGTGATGAAAGTATAGGCCTTTCCTTTTCCTTGGTAGAGTGAATAAAGGAATGTTGAGAATGTAAATATGGTTTGCATTGGAGAAATTCTTCTTGCAGGAATGATCAGTAATAGCAGTAAGATGATGTGGAATTTTTCTTTTTAGTAGGTAAACAACTGTCGTATTTATTTGTCGGGCGGTAAGGTCATGATCGGTGAGCAGGAATTTAAAGGTCCCTAGAGTGGGGCGCCACCCACAATGGATGGGAGCGCCCGGGGGAAGACGGCCATTGGCCCCTTCCACGGGGAGGCGGCACCCACTAAGGATGGGGCGCCTAGGGGGAGATGGCCATGGGCCCCTCCCAGGGGGGGAGGCGGTTAAATGCCCCTCCTGACTAATTTCCCGGGGGCCGGATATCCGCGACGGCGGATAGAGAGTATGGGGTGGGGGGGAGAATCCACGCTGTCCTTCCTACAGAGACCTCATACGGGAATTCGGACGACCCTTAAGATGGCGTCGAGTAGAAAGGGGGCCCCCACCACGACAAGGGAAGTTACAGTTGGCAATGAGGGTAGAGCCCTCTGCGCATGCGCCGCTCACACGGTGAGGGTGGGAGTTTGTAGTAGGGATCTGACACCGGTTAAGACCTTGCCGTTGGCCCTTAATGCTAGGATGTACAATTTGAATTAGAGTGTATGCATTTTCAGGATGTTAGCCAAAAGTACATGACTGCATCGAAATGTAATAAATGTCAAATTGTACATAATGCAGAATGATGAAACTTTTAATTTAATGTTTTAAATTTTGTTTCATATTTTAATAAATACGGCCGGGAGGGTGACTCCCTCCCGTCTTCCAAAAGTTCAACGATTGTCCGACTTCCCATCCTTGGGGATGTGTGTTGGGAGGGGGTGGCGGGCATCCCGGCCATATTGTCATGTGTAGAAGAGTGCACTAAATGATCTTTCACATTCTTGCCCCGCTTGTATGCAAACATTGGAGTTTCTATTGAAGGATCTATGTTCTTAATGAGATGCCAGGTTTTTGTTATTGAATTTCGAATCTTGTTTGTGTGTGCACCGAAGGTAGTCACACAAATAAGTTTCTCAAGAGGAGTCTTTTCTTTGGTGGTGAGTAATTGGTCTCTAGGGCAGAACCAAGTTCGTTTCAGTGAATGTCTTACTATTCTGTTAGAATAACCACCGGCTATTAGTTTTGTTTTCAAAACCTGGGCTTCGCTCATGTAATCATCTTTATGTGAACAATTTCTACGAAGACGCTGAAATTGGCCGAATGTCAATCTGTCTCTCAGTGCACGCGTATGGTGGCTTTTGCATGCGAGTAGAGTGTTTCTTTCTGTAGGTTTCCTAAGCAGACTTGTGTACAATGTACCATTTTTATGTTTAATGGCTAAGTCAAGGAAAGCTACTTATGACTTATGTATTGTAGAGGTAAAGGTAAGGTGTTTTTGAATGTTGTTCAGGTATATGAAAAAATTGTGGAACTCATTTTCAAGGCCTGACCAAACTAGAAAATTATTGTCAATATATCTTTTCCAGCATTTTATGTTGGAGCAGTATACATTTAATGCAGAAAGGGCGAAAGTCTGCTCTAAGGAGTCCATATAGCTATTCGCCAGATTTAGTGCAAAAAACGGCCCCATAGAGGTCCCAGAGCATTGCTGGAAGTAACCACCTTCAGATACAAAGTTGTTATATTGTAAGGCAATCCTGAGTAGAGATATGATGAAACTTATGGGACCTGTACAGGTTTGGTATGTGTTTCTATTAGTTTCTCCATAATGAGGATGCTTTCTTCCTGTGGTATGTTAGTGTATAATGGGGATATGACAAGTGTTGCAAGGCAGTCAGTTTCACTGTTGAAGGGCATTTTATCAATTAAATTGATCATAAACATACTGTCCCTCACATAGGTCTCTTGTATGGGGACAAAATCTCTTACTAAAAAAGTCATTATATCTGCCAATTGGTTCAAGAGCCGATCCACATCCAGATAGGACTGGACGCCCAGGTGGATTAGTGATACTTTTGTGAATTTCGGGCATAGTATAGAGAACCGGTGTATGTGGATTTTCAGTGTTTAAATATTCAAATAATTTTTGGGGAATGTAGCCTTGTTCTTTACCTTCTGTGTGAATGCTAAACCTTTGCCTAAAGCCCTTTTGTGTTCTTCTTTCACTTGTCCCTCTACCCTGATGTCTAATTGTGTGATAATTTGGGTGCAGGCTTGTGCCCTGCCTTGTCTATTGTTTGTGAATTGTGTGTAACATTGTTTGAAAAGTAAAATACCAGACCTCTGCCCGGCTGGGTACGTCATTTACAAGAGAGAAACGACTGTGTCTATATTCATTGCTTGTGTATTAATGCTTGTAAGGGACCACTGTTGCCTAGATATTATAGGTTGCCAGCACATTGGTATGGGTGTTGTTATATGGGGATTATCCTTCTGAACATCGACCACATGGATAAAAATCATGGTGTGGTAAAAATTACCTTATCTTAGAATTTCTATATTAGTAAATACTTTAAATTAAGTAAAGAGAGGAGTCCGTGGTATTCGAGTAAAAAAGGGTTTATTCAATAACTCGAGTTAAGGGAGAGCTCCAGCACCAAGCGGGTACAGGAGTGGTCTAATGTTTTATTCATACAGCAGGGTATTTATACAGTTCAGGCAGTAGGCAGAAAGAAGAAGAAGAAGAAAAATAAAGAAGTGACAAACAGTAATTTCCAACCAGATGTGCCAAGGTATGGGCGTCTCTTGTGTCTCGTGAGAGTGCATGAGGTGTGTCGAAATGTGCTCCCTCCAGTTGAAGGTCCTTCCTTAGTGTCGAAATGCTCCTTTCAGTTGAAGGCCCTTTCTCAACCGGGGGTTATTTCTGACTTAGAGTCAAGAACAGGAACTGTCTCTTAAAACAGGAACTATCTCGTTGATTCTCGGAATTGGCCGAGCCAGAAGAATGTGTGGTCAATGAACGGAGGGGCCAGGTGCAGGGTGTTTTGCTCGTGGGTTTGGAGACAAAATGGATGACACGAAAAAAAATGGGTGCTGCCTGAATCAAAATGGCAGACAGGCGGAGAAGGGAAACGATGGGGCACAACTGCCAATTTTATTTCCTCATTCCCTCCTTGCCCCAGAGTGTACCTGTTTCTATATCTCAATTTGCATGAGATTGTCTATGCATTCCTGTAGCATAATTGTTTCATTTTCTTTCTGCTGGATATGTGGTTTAGGAATGCAGCTTGTAGCGCATAGCCCGCACAGGGCAGAGCCACATTGGATGCAAAGACAGCATCCGGTTATTACCAGGTATATTATGCCTGCTGCTGACAGCAGTTTCCATCCCCACGATGATATTATTGTCCAAAACCAGTCAGACAATGTCCAAGTGCCAGGTTCTTGATGTAGGCTGGCGGCTATCTTGTGTAATTTTGTTATAGCCGTATATACAGATGGAGAGTTATCAGGGATGTAAATACAGCAGCTAGAGCCGATAATTTTACAGGCTCCACCTCTGTCAGCCAGGATGACGTCAAGGACAAGGCGGTTTTGGAGGGCAACCAATCTTATGGCAGACTGTTCCTGAGTCAAGTTCCCCAGGGCAGCCACCGTCTGATTTACCACAGCCTCCAAGGTCCTTGTCAACTTGCGTATGAGCTTACTGTTCTGCACAGGGCCGATAAAGAAAAAAAATCCTTTGTTGAAGTCTGTATATTGTTCCAATGTAGTTTCCGTGTGATCAATCCCGGAGATATCGATCATTCTTTTATGTCTAACATGGGGCACTAGGAGGTCTCGGTGGTAAGTGGAAGGGGCTACAAAGACAGGAGGTAGCAGAAATGCTATATAGGACGTTCCCCCCCAGTCCAAGGGTAGCCGCACATAGGCTATTTGCCCGCAGATGAAATAAGTATGGCGGGATGCTAGAAATGATGATTTTCCCTTGTCTTCAAAACTCACAGTGGTATGGCAATCACTGTGTCCTAATGGGACAGAGCCATTTTTCCGGACGCACAGGTGCCCTTTTACTGTTGAGACTGAGATAGAAGGGGGGCCAGCATTCTTTTTAGGTTTGGTATTTAATATTCTGTAGGACATGGTCATGTTCCCCTGCTTGTATTCTTTGCTTTCTAGGACCGTGCCTGTCGCCTGAGGATCTCCATCCTCATTCGGGTAGCAGACAGCATTAAGGACCTTGTTTAAGTCCCCCCAAGTCCACCCATTCTTGCATGACCTACTTCCATCGGGCAGGAGGTACGGGTAGTCCTGTCGGCTGTTATTAGGGCAAACCAGGCCTCGCAAGTTCCATTATAAGAAAACGGAAAGGGGAAGAGAGGCATCCCTCCCTCCTTCTGATGTGGTGGGAGGCGGCCACATATCCAGCAATCTGTGATATTGCTGGCCTGATGCGTTTAGTGTAGCCTCTGTATGAAGGTATTGTTTCGGAGAGCTAGCCTATGGGCTTGCTCATGAGGAGGTAAGTTGTGGTGCGTGTGCTCTTGAGTGTTGTTAGGTACAGGAGAGGAATGCAGTGCTGGTGGGAAAGCAATGTGGAGGGCCCAACCGAGACACGTCATGATTGTCATCAAAAAGAACAGTATGATCAAACATATGATAGGGCCGCTATGCAACTTCTTAACATTCTTCTTTAGGCGCCTCATTTTCTCTTTTTTCCACATAGTCAGGGTGTCTGAGTCTGCCCCCATGCTCTGACCGCTTCACCACGAGACCTGTGTCCGTGGGCTTAATTAGCCAGAATCCGGGAGGCGGACCTCAACTTTGATTTATATTCCTGTTGTGGGGTCTGTTCCAAGGGCAATGAGGGCTGTTCAGTTACAATGTCACTGGGTTTGGCGATATCGCTGGCAACAGAGTCTATTTCTCCAAAGTACTTTTTGCAGAGACTGGCATGCAACCAGCCCTTTCTGCCTTCGATCTTCACTGCAGTCCATGTAGTTAAAAGGACCAACTTCGACTCCTTCCACCTGGGCTGCAGAGGATCCGTCCTGTCGAAGTTCCGGACTGAGACCCAATCCCTGGCTCGGATGGTGTGTTCTTCAGGGTTGGTTTTGTCTGGGAAGGCTGCAGCCACCTGTGAACGACAAGAGTGGAGTGCAGACATCAAGGAAGCCAGGTAATCAGTTAATATTCTGCTATCTACATCAGTAATAGATTTTGGTCTAGGGACTCCCCACATGTTTGGTGGCCTGCCAAAAACCATCTCGAATGGTGCTAATCCTATTCGGGAGTGTGGTACCATTCGCATATAGAACAGGGCTACTGGTAAGGCAGTCATCCAATCTATGCCCTTTTCTGCTGTAATTTTGGCTATCTTAGTTTTAAGGGTTTGATTGTGTCTTTCTACCAATCCTGCTGCCTGGGGGTGTCTCACGCAATGAAATTTCCAAGTGTATCCTAATAGAAGGAAGACATGTTTCATTAGCTCGGAAGAGAAAGGTTGGCCATTGTCTGAATATATGACTCTTGGCAAACCATAGCGGGGGAAGTACTCTCTTACTAGAACCTTAGCAGTCGTCGAGGCGGTATAGTCAGGGACGGGGTAGGCTTCAGTCCACCTGGTTAACGCGCACACCACCACCAGTACATACTTGTAACCTCTACATCTCTCCATCTGAATATAGTCCATCTGGAGAGCTTCGAATGGATGGTCAGGGGGTTGGAATCCACCCTGCTCCACCTTCGTGCCTTTACCTGGGTTGAACTGGTTACAAATCATGCATGTTTTTACTTTTTGTTTGGCTGCAGCTCTCAAATGTTTGTTATGCCATATGTTCTGTATGCTATCTAACATTGCTTTTTCTCCCAGATGTGCTGGTCCATGTATGCTGTTTATTATAACCTGAACCATAGCATCCGGCAGTAGCCATACTGCTCTCTCAGGTGTCATCCAACCCTGGTCTGTAAGGACCCCTCCTTTTTCCTTCCATTCTAGCAGTTCCTGTGGTGTGGTGTGACTTTGGACATCCTGGATGTCAGAAAAGGGGTCTCGTATTGCGTATTGGCGGTGTAGTGTATTCAATTCTGTGTTCGCCGCTATTTTGGCTGCATTGTCTGCGAAATAATTTCGTTTTGATATTTCATCTGTTCCTTTTGTGTGTGCCTTACATTTCAGGACCGCTATTTTGGTCCCTCCATAATGTGCCGAAATTGTGTACAACCCCGAAAGCGTATTGTGAGTCGGTGTAGATGTTAACTGATTTTCCTTTTGCCAAGTGACATGCTCGTGTTAGTGCTACTAGTTCGGCTGCTTGTGCTGACAGTATCTCTATTTTATGTGCTTCCAAAGTGCTTATACCATTTGTGACGGCATAAGCTGCTGCCAGTTCTCCAGTGGGGAGTCTCATGCAAGAAACATCAACAAAAAGTGTCATCTCTGCCTCAGAAAGGGGCGTATCTTGTAAATCTGGTTTGGGTTTGGTCACTTAATCAATTGTATCAATACAGTTGTGAAGTTGTTCAGCAGGAGAGGTAAGTGGCAACAGTGTTGCTGGGTTTAAAATGTTGCATCGTCGGATCTCAATGTTTGGCTGAAAAAGTGTCATCTCGTATCCTGTGAGTCTGGCTATTGTCAGATGTTGTGTTTGTGTTCTGTTTAGGAGGAGTTCAACAGCATGTGGGACCTGGACTACCAGATGGTGTCCTAGTACGATAGTGTCTCTTTGTCTAATGGCTTGTGCTGTGGCAGCCACTGATTTGAGGCATGCAGGTAGTGCTTGGGCCACCGGATCTAATGTGCTGGAAAAATAACCACATGGTCTATGCCTGTCTGCCTGAAGTTGGGTCAGGACCGACAGGGCTGTAACTGAGCTTTCTGTTACAAATAAGGTGAAATCTTTGGTGTAATCAGGTGTTGCCAACACTGGGGCTTGACACATAGCCTTTTTAAGAGACTGAAAAGCTTGTGTGTGTTCATCCGTCCAGGGTAAATTTGGGGTAGCGCCAGCTTCAAGTGTTGTCAGCTGTACTAATGGTTTTAGGAATGAGGGCAAATTGCGGGATCCATTGTCTACAATATGAGGTAAGACCAACAAAAGCTCGGACTTGTTTCTGTGTTGTTGGTTGTGGCATTTGTTGTATAAGTTGGATGCGTTCCTGTGTAAGCTGCCTACCCTCCTTTGACAGCAAGTGCCCTAAGTATGCCACTTGCTGCAAGCAGAATTGGAGCTTACCAGGGGAAACTTTATGGCCATTTGCAGCTAGGAACTTTAGTACCAGCAATGATGCTTCGGCACAGGCTGGATCAGATCTGGCCGTAATAAGGATGTCATCAACATACTGCAACAATGCAGTGTCAGGTGGCATTTCAATAGTATCCAATTGTCTTTTTAACGCTTGGCTATACACACTTGGACTTTCGGTGAAACCTTGGGCAGCTCTTGTGAATTGGAAGCTTCGTCCTTGTAGGGAGAAGCCGAAAAGGTATTGGCTGTCTGGGTGAATGGGTATACTGAAAAATGCGTTTTTTAAGTCAATTACAGTAAAATGTGTCGCTTCTGCATCTATGGCTGTGAGTAACGTGGAGATCTCTGGGACCTCGGGGTGTTGGGGAATGACACATTTATTAAGTTCTCTCAAGTCCACCACTAGCCTGTAGACAGGGGGTGTTCCCAGTTCCACTTTTTTATGAACTGCTAAAACTGGGGAATAACAAGTATTAGAAAATGTTTCTTTAACCACACCTGACCGTATTAGATCCTGAATAATTAACATTAACGCCTGTTCAGCTTGAGGTGGAATTTTGTATTGTTTTATGCGTGGCAGTTGGGCTCCCTCTTTCAGTGTAACCTTGTGAGGTGTTATTTCCATACATTAACGGTACTGCCCCGAGCAGTGGGAACATTATGGGACATGCCGGCAGTCAAGGGAGATCATCCCTGTGGGAACTGCGCTGCCTGCCCTCAAACGTCTAAAACCACGAGCATTGATATAGGCACTGATCGTCCTTGGTTACAGTTAAAGTTCACTAACTGTAATAGTACCAATCTAGTGTACCTTATCACATGTCCTTGCATTATGAGGTACGTAGGGATGACCACGAGAAAAATAAAGACTCGCATTTCGGAGCATAAAAGCTCAATTAGATGCCAGCGACAAGCAACAAAGATGACAAATCACTTTCTAGAAGTGGGTCATGGTCCTACTGATCTTAAGTGGACTGTGATTGAGCAGCCATTGATCCCAGATCATGTATCCAATGTAACCAAGTTTCTGTTCAGGCTTGAGCAGAAATGGGTGTAGAAGCTGAATTCGGATAAAGTGGGATTAAACGAGGACATCCCTTGGATGTCATTATGAGGATTGTGTCCTGTCAATAAGAGATATATATATTCTATCTGTTTGTCTGTCCTGATTATGCCATTCTGGAAGTCTATTTGAATATGATAGCATATGATAGGCTGTCATGTATATCGTGTTATACAAGGTATAAGAACTATCTTTAGACACAGCATGGTATAGTAACAGGAAGGTCACATAAATTACAGCGCACTCCGCCTGACATGGGGGCAATAACATCTAACTGGCCCTTGCTGACTGTAACTATGGGAATAGTAGCTCAACAATTTGCTTATCCTTCACAACTTGGGTCTTTTCAGTGGGTAAACGTTTCATAGAACAATAACTACTCTAATTTCCTGCGATGTATTATAATTTACATCCATTTTTACCACTGTATTAATATCTAACATATAATTGGCCCTCGCTGACGATGCTGTTGGGAGTAGTAGCGCAACAGTCTGCCTGAATCTTTTTACATGGGTTCTTATAAAGGACGATTTGGTAAGAAACTTTTACGAATTTGGTAATATTCTGAAGTTAGTAGTGAACCAGACGTGCCGTGTAGGAGTGTTCACTCTTGAGGACTCATTATAGCAGTAACTATCGAATTGTAGTTCAGAACAACTACATTTCCCATGATTTCCTTGGTATGTCGCGCGGACGTGACACGTCTTACGCGACAGACTACGGAGGAGACAGTGTATGTAAACGCTAGGCTTGCGACGGTCGGTACCTCCCCGAGACAGCCCAGAAGGACGTCCGGAGTACCGACCGGAAGGTGAGTGAACGCGTTTAGAGCCCGCGAGTAGAAGCTTCACTGTGACCGTGAAGAGTCTGTCTCAGGCTCAGCTTTATTTGCGTGAAGTATGACTATGCACGAATACGAGGCGGCTTGTATGGCATAGGCAGTTCCTTTGTGGCTTGAAAGAACGCTACTGGTCGAACTAAACGAGATTAAAGCCAAAGATTTAAAATTAGGTATGATATAAAGATTTTGCTGAGAGAATACATTATGAGCATAATGGCAGCATACAAAAGAGCGGGCTGTGTCTGAAATACATGGAAGCAAGCATCAGAATAATGACAACAGCCAAATAGAAGTGACAATTTATCAATATTTGAGAGTGGACCACCGTGCTGTTTTACTATCTTGAGGTGGTGTTATGAAGTCAGTTTTGACTGACATGTTGGAATAACCCCTGTTTTTAATTTTGTTCTTTGCTCACTAGTGCGGGCTCCATATACCTGAGCTGTGGCCAGGTGGGGTGGAGCATTACTCTCCTCTGAATGAGGTAAGTGAGAGTGGCCACTTTATGGTGATGAAAGTGGGGTGTCACTGAGAGGCACTGTATTGGGATTTTGTAATCCAATCATTTACACATATCACTAATAGAAAGTGTAACCTAACTGACTGGTTGTTGTTATGGTTGTCTGTCTCCCTTTTATGTTTCTGTTTGAACGTCCTCCCCTTCCATGATGATCTGGAAATGAAAATTAAGAGGAGAATGAAGATCTACTGAGATACCCAGGTGATAGTTTTCCTTTTTTACACCTTTTTCTGAGCAGTCGCGATTATGGTCCTGAAGAAAGCAGCAGGATGCCTTTTAGGCCCCAACTAAGTCTGCAGAAATATGTCGACCACTCATTTGCATTAGTGGCCATTTGCTGAAACCACTATTATCGCACGCATTTTAATTATTTGGGAGTATTAAGGTGTTAATAAAGCTTCTATCCTTTCTACGACCCAATTTTATCCGTCCTATTCACAGTTCACTTTTTCTGTTTTACTTTTCACACGCACTGCTCTACAGTTGTCCATCTACACCCTGATACCAGTTGATATCTTTAGGGTTCCACTGTAATGACAACAGTTTTGTCTCCAGTGGTTATATAAAAAAACGATCTTCCTGGCATGGAAGAACCCAGATGATGAACAGGGCGTCAAGGATCGGCAACTGATGGGTATTTTTCCACACTAGAAAGATACCCCATACTCAGACAGCGTATTTTCACATAGTTCTGAGGATAGGTCTCATTAGGTGAGTGTTACGTTCTCCAGACACATATTTTAGAGATGGTTAGTTTATGACCCATTGCTACTCTATGTTTGTTTACTGTTAAAATTAAGGGGTTGTAGCAGTGCTGGGTCTTTAAACATCCCCTTTGGCCCTCCTCTCCCCTGTTGTTTATATGTTCTTGTGCAGTTGACACTGCGGGCCATATTGTTATAAAATATTTCTCAAACCCCCGGTGTGACATAAAGTATAGACAGGGTTACTCTAACTATATTTGATCTACTATCAAGTTTAGTGAACAGGCTAGTGTCATTTTACATCATGGCAACTAATCTAGGGCTGGCATTTGATGAAGCCGAGGGGCAATCAATCCTGTTGGAAAACTCAAGTATATTAGATCTCTTGTCCACAATCCAGGCGAGTGGTGAGGAAGGTTGGGCTAAAATTCTCACACTGAAAAAAAGCCATGCCCGGATCTGTGTGTACGGGATCTCAATGGCCGAATACCTGCGAGGCAATTGTGCTCCGAGCGGCTTGATCGTTACGAACGCACCGCGTTTGTTCCTAGATGACAAGGATTTTCTGCGTGACTGGTCTCTAGTTGCATGGAAATGCACTAGAGACTGGCTTGTTTTAATAATAAAAACAGCGAAGAAAACAGCAGATAAGATTCTAATAGAAATCCAGATCCTTGAGGGTCAAATTAAAACTACAATTTCTGGGAAAGCTTTCTCGAACAACCAGGATGAGAGTAATAAGACGAGCAAAGAATTTAAAGACTCGATCCTTTTTGCCAAATTAGAAAAATTTAAAAAGGATCTTGCTAAATTTACTCTGGAAAAAATCTATCCCTACACGAGTGACACATATGTACCCACACCTTACAACAATAACAGACGTAAGGGTGGCTCAACATATGGTACCTCGAGTTCGGAGGACAAATCTAGCAATTCTGATTCATCCAATTCAGGGAGTGTCCAGATTGGCTATCGAGGACGTGGTAATAGGAGGAATCGAAGGGGATTTAATCAGAATTTTGGTCATACTCCAGTACCACCTTGGTGGCAACCGAATCCTTGGGGTGCCACTGTACCATCTTTTCCACCTCCTATGGGACCTTATGGCCCAAAACAATTCTACTCTGACTATAACCAGCAACCTTTTTTAGGGTTTGGCCACGGGAGAATGAGAGGGAGGAGACGGTCCCAACAACAGGGACACGTCCAATGGAATGTGCCATCCAAAACAATGGATCTGAGGAATGGGAAAAAGATTCCCCAGGAGCAACCAGGGACATCAGCGGGACCAGCATCGTAGTAAATCTAAGTTCCCATGTACTGACTGCTCTGGAGGAGCAGGTCCTTAATAGAGGGCTTGGTTTTGTGACCACAAATGTAGGGGACCCTTTTCTCACCCAAATAGAAATGGGTACATTTTTCAGAAAGGTCCGCCTACATTTCCTCTTCTCTAAAAATGATGGGGATTCCCCTGGTGAGACAGAGGAGACTAATACTGGCCTCAAAAGACCGTCAACTTTTAATCCTACGACTGCGGGGCTTCCTGCTAAAGTGGTGGCTTTTGAGGAGGCAGTGGACCATGACTTAAGGGTCTTGTTCTAACAACAGCATAAACCTTCATTAATTTCTCTAGGAAGGAACAAGAAGCGCTTAAGGGTCTAACTAACAATGAGACCTTGACGATCAAGCCTGCAGATAAAGGAGGTGCCATAGTCCTAATGGACTCTGGCACCTACCGTGACGAATGCCTTCGTCAACTGAATGATACCAAATCGTATTGCAAACTAAACGAGGACCCTACTGAGAGACTTTCGATAGTGATCAACAGTGTTGTGGAAGAGGCTTTGTCTGAAGGATGGCTGACTGGTAAAGAGGCACAATACTTGTGTGCAGTGAATCCGGTAGTCCCATATTTTTATGTACTACCGAAGATTCACAAAGCACAACTGTGGTATTGGGTTTCGTCAGGTCTACATACTCTGCAAAAACTCTCGAACGCAATAGAATAAAAGTTGGCACGGAAACTAGAAAATGCAAAAGACAAGTTTATTAGGACCCCATGGGGTGGTGGTACATTCCTACAGCACCCTTCGGCAATGCAAGAAGTATCACACCGAACATCGGTGCGCGACCTCTTTTATACAAGTTTAACAGTAATAAAAAGGTAGGCGGTATACTCTTTTCACAGTTTAGGTACATATAAGGACATTTTTTGGAACACAGCCAACATGTGGGAGGAGTTTAGTACCACTGGTCAGTTTTAGAGAACATTCCTAAGAGGTGACCGCTCATTAATCCAAATGTTCGAGTACGCATGCGTGAGCTTGACCAGTGCTAAAAATAGCCTGTTGCCGGGCAAGGTAAATGGTCATTGGTACAGAGAAAGGACAAAAGGGCAGGCTGACCACGAGGCCGCATGTTCATACAAAATGGAAGCCAGGAAATACAAAATGGCCCCCGCACATTTGGTCAAGTTAACGGTGAAAGTTCGTGTAGCTGAGCTAAATGATAATTCAGTTGCTGCCAAATTACGACAGACGGCCCTTTTAGCATTTAGCTGAAGCTACCTCATAATGGAAGTAATCAGGATACTCGTCATCAATATTAATCATCATTATCTTCATCACTTCTGTATTAATCATTTGCTTATTTTTGGCAATAGCTCGTTTGGATGGAATACAGGCCGTAATACATACAGAGCATAGGGTAGGGCCACATTGGATACATACACAAAGAAAAAAGAGTATTCCAATGATCATACATAGGATAGTCAGTAATTTCCAACCCCAGGTACTAACTAAAGTCCAGAACCAATTAGAGAATGTCCATGTACCATTTTCGGGGTGGATTTCAGCAGCAATTTTGTGAAATTTGGAAATGGCATCATACACAGAAGGCGAATTATCTGGGACGTAAACACAACAACTACTTCCGATAATGCGGCATGCACCCCCACGATCAGCCAGTACTACGTCAAGAACCATTCTGTTTTGGAGCGTTACAATTCTGGTAATTTGGAGTTCCTCAGTTAAGTTCCCTAAAGCAGAGGCAGTTTCATTAGCAACAGCTTCCACAACACGTGTTAGCCGTCTTATTTTCCTGCTGTTTAAGCAGCCCCAACAAAAGAGAACAGACCTAAATTGAAATCTACATATTGTTGTAAGGAGGTGTCCGTTTGGTCTACATTTTCAACCTCTAATGCTCTCTTAACCCTATTTAATATAAAATCATGATATAATACAAAATCATTATGGTACATAGGCGGGGCAATAAACACAGGGGGCAGTACAAAAGATATATAGCAAGTTCCTAACCACCCAATGGGAAGACGATGATATCCTTTATTTCCACAAATAAAGTAGGTGTTTCGTGAGGCTACAAAAGCAATACCACTTGGTGTGTCAAATGTAAGAGTAGTATTACATTCACTTTTCCCCACCGGAATTGTTCCTTTATTCCTCACACAAAGGTCAGCCTTAGTATCAATAACCGTAATCACATGCAAACTGGACATATTTATAAGTCTTTGATTGGTGAAAACACGAGGTGTAGATACATTGTCCGGTCGATATTCTTCCCACTCAAATTTAGTTCCTTCTGCTTGTGGATAACCATCTCTATCATTGTAGCACACTTTGTTTAGTCGAAAGAGTAGTCCACCTTTTGTTGGCCATCTTAGGGTAAAAAGAAGAGTGTACCAAGCATTACAAGAACCATTATGTGAGAATGGAAGAGGAATAAGTGGAGTTCCTCCTTTCTTTTGATGTCCAGGCAACATTCCACATACCCAACAGTTCGAAGTGTTCGTCATATTATGGGTATGATGCAGAATTTGAATGAAGCTATTATTTAAATAAGTCTGTCTATGTCTCTCTTCATGATAAGGCAGAGTAAAATGGAAATGTTCAGATGGGATTGGAGTGGTAGGCAGTAAATATTCTCGTGCAGGAAGCAATCGATCTACAGTCCAAGCTATTACTGCTATCACCACTAATGTCATAACAAAAAGTACTGCACCCAGAATTCTTCTGTTTCTCATCGTAGTAGGTGCCATAGTGCAAAGAACAAAGTTTCAAAATCAACTAAAAAATAAAAATTGAGTGCTAGATCGGAGGTAGCCGCTGGTGTCTTCTCCGAGATTCAAGACGGGTGTCGTTACACTAGCCAGAACTGATCCCCCCCCCCCTTGATATTCTCGGCTTCCGTTTTCGCAAACCTCAGAACGGTAACTCAACCAGTCTTACACAAAATAACTGCTTTCCTTGGACGTAGGTTATATTTCGCTCCTCCAGAAACAGTGTGGTCCGGGAAGGCTCCCTCCGACTCATGAGACGTAACAGCTGGGCTCTTCTCTGCATCCAAATGTCTCGATAATCAGACAGCACCACAGGATTCACCAGATCCGGAGAGACACGACGGCAGTGAGTGGAATGTATCCACCGCTTCTTATTCGTGACTCGCACAGCCGTCCGAGTTGCCAGCAATACCTGTTCAGGGCCACGCCACCTCGGCTCCAAACTGCTGGCTCTCTCAAACACGCGGACCATCACATGGTCCCCAGGACGGAGATCGTGAGCCTCTCCAATGGAATTGTCGGGGAGCGTTTCTCGAACCTGTTGATGAATAGAAAGTAAATCATTTGTTAATCGTGCCAAATAATCGTTCATCATTATACAAGGCACATCATGGATCAACCGAGGCTTTGGAACTCCCCAGATATTCATAGGCCTTCCAAACACCACTTCATAGGGTGTGAGGCCAGATCGGGAATGTGGCACTGATCTAATAGACAGTAATGCCAAAGGCAAAGCATCCGGCCATTTCAAAGACGTGGATGCCACGATCTTTGCTAGCTTCAGCTTCAGAGTCGCATTATACCTTTCTACTAGACCTGCTGACTGCGGGTGAAATACAGCGTGAAACCTCTGTTTAATTCCCAATCCTTTCAGGACATGCTCCACTATTTTTCCAACAAAATGAGGACCATTGTCATTCCACAAAAATTTACAAACACCATAGCGTGGGAAGTACTCTTTGAGTAACACCTTAGCTGTTGTCAATGCTGTATTATCCTTCGTGGGGTAGGCCTCAATCCATTTACTGAAGGCACACACCACCACTAGGACATATTTGAGGTTATTACAGCGCTCAAGCTGGATGTAATCCATTTGCAGTACTTCGAATGGTGCAGTAGGTGGAACGAACCCTCCTTTAGGAGTATAGGTCCCTTTGGCAGGATTGTACTGTAGGCATATCAGACAGGTCTGCACTACTCTCTTGGCCGTGCTGGCAATCTCAGGATGCTCCCATGTAAGCAATTTAGTAATTGCAAGAGCTCCAACATGTGCCAGCCCATGTGTCATTTGAACCATTGTTTGCAAGTAAGCGGCAGGCAATTTCCATCTCTCCATATCTTTGCTACGCCAACAACCCTCATCATCCAACACTCCCTCTGTTGCCCAGGTTGCAAGTTCTGCTTCAGATGCCGACTTTTGTATGTCTAATATTTCCTCTCTAGCGTCATGCCATCGCTCAGCTTGTGATCTCACCACATACATAGGAGAGACATTTTGTAACATGGCAGTCTCTCTCGCTATGCGATCTGCAAAAGCGTTTCCTTGTCCTATTTTGTCTGTCACCTTCTTATGTGCACTACATTTGATTATTGCTACTTTCTTTGGACATAACAGTGCATTCAGGAGATCACGTACTAATTCTCCATGCATAATATGCACTCCATGTGAGGTCAAGAACCCTCGTTCCTTCCAGAGTAGGCCAAAATCGTGCACTACTCCAAAAGCGTAACGGCTATCAGTGTAGATATTCACACATAATCCAGCACTTAACTCACATGCTTTCGTTAAGGCTATCAATTCAGCTGCTTGAGCCGATTTTTGCGGTATTCATGCTGTTTCTACCACTGTCTTAAGTGTCGTGATCGCATAGGCTGCGGAAGTCATACCATCTGGCAGCTTTAAACACGATCCATTAACCCACAGTTCCCCATCTACTTCTGGAAGTGGCGTATCCTGTAAATCGATACGACCCTTTGTTTGTTCTTCAGTCAGAAAAACACAATCATGATGTTCTTCCTTCTGGGTATCAGCAACAGGATACGGCAATAAAGTAGCAGGGTTCAAAGTGGCGCTCCTCTTCAGTGTAATATGTGGCGCCAACAGTGTTAACTCGTATCCTGTTAAACGGGCACTAGTTAGATGCTGTGTTTTCGTTTGGTTCAATAAAGCATCTAATGCATGTGGAACTAACACCAACAATTTGTGTGACAGAACTATTCCCTCACTCTGTCGTATAGCCACTGCTGTTGCTGCAACTGCTCGAAAACATCCAGGCAGTCCTCGAGCACCCATCCTTCTCATGTACATATAATGTAAAGATCTTTGTATAATCTGGTGTACCTAACACTGGTGCAGAACAAAGGGCTTGTCTTAATTGTTCAAAAGCATTCTGACATTCATCTGTCCATTCAAGGGGAATTGGTGTAGTTTTGGACAACAACGCTAACAAAGGTTTTACAATGTGTGAAAATCCTAGTATCCATTGCCTACAAAAGGACGTCAAACCTATGAAGGCGCGAACATCTTTCTGAGTGCAAGGGACTGGCGTATCTAATATTTCTTGAATTCGGTCTGATGTCAATGCACGCCCCTCCTTAGACAAAATATGACCGAGGTAGGTCACCTTTGGTCTACAATATTGCAACTTCTTCCTCGAGACCTTGTGATTATTTTTGGCAAGAAAAGAAAGTAGGGAGAGAGTACTCTCCTCACATTGTTCCTGCGTGTCTGCTGCAAGTAAGATATCATCAACATATATATACCATTTTGATTTCTAACCGTAAGTTGCTATCAGAAATGTCCTTGTACAATTAACCATGTCCCTAGCTTTGGAACTGTAGAAAATACCTAATAGTCGGTTAAATGGACTTTGACAATGTAGCAGATGTGAACCGAAAATGTACGGGGAAATCCTTGTTGTAGAGTGTGTCTGCCTAGCATGGACTGCAGCTCTTATTTGAGGTGTAAGATGACTTGCTGCTAAGCCCATACTCCCCTATGCCTCCTCCGTGGGCTGGGGCTGAGATAATCCCAATTTTCAAAAAGCGCTTAAGATCTTTTCCATCTGACTATAGGTCCATTAGCCTGATTTACAGCTCCTAGAAATTATTTAGCTGGATTGTTTTGGATAGATTTCATGATTGGACGGAAGATGTGGGCCTGTTCTCCCCAATGCAAGCCAGCTCTAGAGATGGTTTTATCACCATTGATCAGTTGTTTCGTCTTTAACTAATTCACTGGAAATATGTCACACTGGGGGGGGGGGGGGGGAGGCCATCTATATGTAGTCTTTGTGGACCTTCGGTACGACTTCAACCTTGTACCCAGAGAATCCCTGTGGAAGGTCATGACGGAACTGGGTGTCCTGAATTAGCTAGCCGATATCCGGCTTCACTCCAATAATTTCGCCCAGGTCAGATGTGGACCTCAGGGCGAATTGACATACCCCATTCCTGTCACTCTGGGTACGAGGCAAGGATATGTGTTAGGCTCACCCCTTATCTTTTTGTATATCAATGATCTAGTGCTTCACCTTGGGCTGTGTGATAACGATGCCCGGAGTATTGGAAACAGGAGGGTCCCAGCTCCCTTGTTCGCAAATGATACTCTTTTGATTTCAAAATCTCCAATGGGAACCAAAAAATGTTTGGACCAGTTTGGATTCTTCTGCAAGCTGAGGGGTTTGTAAATTAACCTTATTAAAACCAAGTATATGGGTTTCAACCCTTGGCCGTCGACTCGCTCCCACCCCTATTTTAAATGGTGTTCCCTTGATTGAGTCCATATGTACGAATTTTTAGGGGTCACACTCTCAGAGCAGTTTGATCGGTCTCCCCACATTCAGAAGTGCAGACTAAAGTTGGAGCAACACACAGTGGGTATTGTGAGATAATATTGAAGTTCAATTTTCATCCAGTAACCCCAGCTCTTCATATAATCTCCAAACTCTAGGGGTGGCCTTTTATGGTGGGGAACTCTAGGGCCTCATAAATATAAGCAGTTTGGAGCTAGTTAAAAATGTCATTTCTTCTTGCGATTCCCCAGCAACCTTCATGTCAGCACCCCTTTTACTCCCCTCCAGAGACCTTAATGCATGTCCTCTGCTTCTGTCCGGCTATGATACCAGACCGCAGAAGGATGCTGCTGGGCGCTTTTAATCAGTAAGCTAGTCAAACATGCAGGCAAGCCCTTATAACCACACTCAACCCAGCATTCACACATCTTCACATTCGAATGGTAACATTTTTAGAAATATTTGAAGCTATAAAAAAGGATATAGCGGGGAAATAGTGTCTGCCTAATCAAATCTATGATGTTATTTGCATAGAGAAGTTTATTTCTTACGATTCGATGAGAACTTGTTGCATATTAAAATGTATTTTATGTTTTTAATTTAAATGAATGCACAATTACAATGCACTGGTTATGGTTATTCCATATATTTATAATTCTATCATTGTATTGATAGAGCGCGCGAGGTCACCCAGCCAATGATTTCGCCGTTTCCGGCTTCAGGGCCCATATACTTTCAATTCACACTATTCATTGACAGGGCGACTTCACGGGCTGCTACCAATTTGTGTGTGTTCCCTACTGTTATTACTCAGTGTACCCGACTTACAATCCACCGACACGGGTACCTATGACCTCAACGGATCAGGGGCCTAGCTGTAAAAGGAAAGGCAGCAAATGCAAATTCAAATGACATTCAATACTGTTGTAAAATGACCACGGACAACTGGAAGTTTTAAAATGTTTATCTAAAGTTCGTTTTCATCAAGCATCAAACTTACAAGAATAAGGCAATCAATAACCAAGATAATGAAAAGTACATAACTATAGAGAAATAAAGTCAATGTAATCATTTAAATGCAAATATGAGATGCAAGGGAAAAATGCTATGCATTCAAGGCAAAGACTCTTTAGAAAATTTAAGTAAGGCCGTTCTAGACCACATCAGAAAATGACAAACTGCAATGCAAAATATGATTTCTAAAAGGTAGGGTAACATGGGAACATATCAAGAAATATGCAAATGACTTTTCGTTTCAATAATTGCAGCAAAAGCATGGAAAAATCAACATATGCAAGGTGTGTCTTTATTAAAGCAAAAGACAGAAATATAGAAAGGTGCAAGTTTAAAAGAACTTAGAGCAGTATTTACCTAGACTGGTGTGGAAACCAAACCCTGGCCACGGGTCAGTTAAGGACAGGAAACCCTCAAGGAAGGATACCCCTCAAAGGACAGCAGGTGCAGAATGGACACCCAGGACAGGACAGGATACCCTCAGATTAGGAATCAGGACAGGACCCTCAGGACAGCAAACCCTCAGGACAGGACCGCTCAGGACAGGACCGCACCCGCAGTTTGGAAGCAACGCCTGCGCTCCACCCTCTCTGCAGCTATTGATCAAGACCCCGATTGGGTCAGCGAACTCCCAGCAAAGTGCTTCGCCAGCACTTTAAGGTTCAGTAGAACCTTAGTCTATGGTCAATTTCGGACAGAGTGCTCCGCAGCGCTCTGTATCTTCAGTCACCTATTGAGTACGATGGGTCAGTGACAGGTCAGCTAAACCAGACAAGTCGGACAAATTCCCTAGTTGAACCCAGGGTAGATATACTCTTTTGGGACGATGTACCACCCCCCAATGTTGCAAAGTGTCAGAATCCCTCAATTTGGATTGGTCCTAAGGTAGGCTTTGGGTAACACACCAATCATAACACACTATTTGGATACTTCATTTACATATCTGGGTACCGCCTAGCGAGATTGGGGTTCCCATGAGAAACTGCAGAGAAATACAATGACAATTGTACAATGTAGCAGAACAGGGACAAATGACTTCGTCCAGCCGAGTTCGCAGGTCAGTTCTCAGGAGCATCTTGCCCATCACTGCCAACTGGCGGTGTTCCATCAGCCAAGGTTGTCGGTGCCCCAGAAAGTCGCACATGCGTAGAAGGGACCTCCAAGATGGCTTTTGGTGCCGTCAGACCCCCATTCCCCGCGGTACATGAAAAGCAAGCGAAAACAAATTAATACATAAAAATAACATTATGAAAACCCATCACAGGGTTTGTACTTTCAACTTATCACTAAGAAATATACTTATGCAGTCTAAATGTTAGCTACATATCAACAGTCACAAGAGCAGTGGCACGAGTAGTACCACATGATTGGCAGAGCTATGTATTACGCATGCGCATGAATTTCCCTCCAACTCTGCAGACACGTCAGGACACGTGAGTGTGACTGACGCATGCGCAGTAACTAAATACAAGCGGCGGCCATGTTTTAAGGACACGGATTAAATGCATTAGAAATACACATAGGCAAGCTTCATAAACTTTTACTTAAACATAAAATAAACGTTAGTAAGACGTACATTTATTACCTTGTTACACATAAACGAGGTTCATGAATACAGCAAGTCGCAAAATGTGCGTAGCTTTGCTTCATCAATCCCCTCTTTGATGATATTTACTATCATCACAAAATAAATGGAACCAGATGCCAACTTTCTTTCACACTTTATACAGCTCTATCTCTTCCAACAATCGCTCCAGCTTTTCTCTTTCAGTTTTGGTAGGGTGAGAACTCTTCACCTTTTTATATATCTGATTATTCATCTCTTCCAATTCAAGCTCATCCACACTTCGTTTCACCCCTCTTGCATTCACTTCATGCTTTTTGGTGTGTCTACGACACTTGCAGCAGACAAATATGAAAAATAGGATGAGACCTATAATTCCAATTGGCATCAGTACCTTGAACAATAAGCTTTTACCTACGCTAGCAATCCAATGACCTACATTTGAGAGACCATCTACCAGTCTCTTCCAGGCACTATCAACCTCGAGTGGTTTGAGTTCCTTTGCCAAATTAGTAATGTTTTTCACCTATCTTTTGATCTGTACACTTTTATCCCGAATATAAGTGCAACAATGTTGCGCCTTCAACATCCGGCAGACTCCGCCCTCTTTCGCCAATAAGGTATCAAGAGCAAGTCTATTCTGCAAAACCATTGATCTGATCGCAACCATTTCAGTATTGACCAGCAGAAATCCATGAGCTGTCTCAGTAGACAACACATCCACTATAGTGGACAATTTGCAAATTCTGTGAGTGTTCAGAACCACTCCCACTCCAGGTATCAGTGCACTGAAAATACTACCCATAATTTCACCTATACTTTCTCTTTTACTACGCACTAAGCCATTAGTATTTTCACTGCTTCCAGCGACTCCATTCACATGGTATATTTTCGGGAAGACAATGCCAAAATAGCAGCTTCCATACCAGTGATCCGGCAACTTGAAATAAGCCTTGTCCCCACAAATATAATAAATGCCAGGAAACACAGGCTCTGACCCATTTTTGAAACCCCTACCTCCAATTACTTTATAATTATGTTCGCATTCACTGGAACCAATGAAAATGTTATTATAATAGCTAGTCTTCTCGCGGTGAAGACATAGCTTGCCTTTCTTTTCAAAATCCAGCAACAGAGCAGGACCCGCCCCACCAGTTGAGGTGCCTTCCATGTTCTCTGCCCATCTTGGCTTTTTCTGACTTTCGTCATTAGCCTTCTTTTGTATTTTAATTCTCCTTTTCTCTGCCATGTTCAGGAACACCTTTTCCTGCTCACGCAAAGAACAAGTCAAGTTATCTCTGTGTGCATCAGCTATGTCGATATTACCTATTGTCAGAAAATAGTCTCCCATATATCGTATTACGTCACTTTTGGTATGTACAGGATTCAAGTTCCCACGTATAGGAAGTTCAGAAAAGATTACGTCATTGTTAGAGTAATAGTACTGTAACAGTCCTCTTTTGTAAAATAAACTAGCTAATATGCTACAGGAGATTCCATATGTCAATGGCAAGTGATGGTATGTCACGCCTTCAGCTACAGAGGTAGGTAGCTTCATGCAGACATAGCAATCTTCAATTTCCATAGTCTCTACATAGTGTATTAATAAGTTTGCAAAAACATTTAAGTGTGTCTTGTTCTTAACTCCATGAAAATGTAGTCCTCCCTCATCTGATGCTTCTATGTCTTGTTTTGTTTGTCTCAGTGCTCTCTCATGTCTTGCTACACTCTGTGTTGTCAGCTCCTCACTGTCAGTATTTACAATTTCAGTAGGGACAATATTAGTATCTTTACTTACAGCAAAGGGAATAAAAATTGTTAATCCTATCCAAACTAATATCAGGACAACTACACTACAGACACATACCTTGCAGCATGTTTTGCAACAGCTGCGACTAGGTCTACCATTCACGTTTGAATCAGACATCTTGGCTCAGAAGACGTTTCTCGACCCCTCTTTGTGACTTCACACGAGTATCTTACTTTGTGCAATTTCACGGTGGCTCTTCTTCTTCTTCGTCAGAGTACTCCGGGACGGGCTCTCCGTCGCTTACGTCAGTTATATCAAGATCTTCAAGTTCTTCCAGCACAAGTGTCCATTCAGGTGACTTGTACTTCTTGTTTTGTTTCTTTATTCGATCACTCCTTCGGTTGGAGGTATCTTCTTGTTGCTTAGCTATGCGTGCACTTCTCCTTTCTTCTGCACGTTTCTCTTCTACCGTTTTTATCCTCAGTCTCAATTTCTTTACGAACCTGGGCTCAAGATGTTTTCTTTTCTTAAGTCTTTTGGTTGGTACTTGGACTTCGTTTCCTTCTCTTGCCCTTTTGTTCTCATTAACTGTTGGCAATTCTGTTTCAGTTTCTTCTTCTTCTATCTGACTAATTCCAGGACTCGCATCTATTTCTTCTGCCTGGGTACTAATCTGGCCTTGTTCAGGTGAATCTTGTTTTTGTTTTTCAAATGTCTCTGTTTCTTGTTCCTGAACACGTTCTTCTAATTCTATCTGATCCTGTTCAAGCACTTCGATCTCTGGACTTTCTTCTGCTCGAACTATTACACTATGTCTAGTCTGTCCCTTCCCGATATCAGGAGTCAGTGGAGGAGTATCAAACGCTGGCTCTGTATCCTTCACTTGTTCAGTATCGGGCACTTGTTCAGTATTATTCACTTGTTCTGTATCAATCACGTGCTCTGTCCCTGTCTGACCTTCTCCTTCCTCAGTTTTGATGTGAATCTCAAGATTCTGAGGTTCTTCGCCTGTGCCTTGCCTTTCCTCTCTAGTCCACTCTCTACCTTCCCGAAGTCGTTCACTTGTTCGAATGGGGTCTTCAGTGAGATCAATCAAGGGGATCCACTCCTCTGGCCATATGCTTGGCAGCTCGTCTTCAGCTACTTCCGGCTCAGCTTCTTGGACCCCTTCAGCAGGCTGGGCTCTTGGTAGTTCGTTATCAACTATTCCTGGGCCAACGTCTGCCGATCCTGCAGCTCGACTGGTACTGGGCTGTACGTCGTCAGCTACTTCCGGTCTGGCTCCTGCAGAGTCCTCTGCTGGACGTCCTTCTGCTTCAGGCACCTCGTCTGGTGGTACCTTCTGGGTATGGCTGGCGTGTACCCAGCGTGGAACTCCTGCACACTTTACTGCTGTGGTAGTTACCAGGATCACCTGACGTTTCTCTCCCCACCTTGGCTCCAGGCAGCTCTTCCGAGTATGTTTCTTTATCTTCACCCAGTCCCCCGGGACCAGCTTGTGGAGAGGAGTCGTTGGATTGAGGATGGCGTCTTCTCCGATCTGGCGAGAGATAGAACGCACTTGGTCACCCAATCTCTTGCAGTATTCAAGCACCAAATCATCAGTAATACTCAACAGTTTGCTTCCTGGTACCCATGCTTGTCTCATCACTCTTCCCATAATGATTTCATGGGGACTTAGGCCTGTCTTGCGGTCAGGAACACTTCTCAGTCCCATCAGGACCAGGGGCAGGGCCTTCACCCAGGTCAATTTAGTTGCATCACACAGTTTTGCTAGTCTGTTCTTGATAGTTCCATTTATTTGTTCCACTACTCCAGAAGCCTCTGGACGGTAGGCACAGTGAAGCTTTTGTGAAATTCCAAAGGCCTTACAGAGTTCGTCGATCACTGCATTCTGAAAATGTGAGCCTTGATCTGATTCAATAGTGACTGGAACCCCGAACCTAGGTATCAGTTCTTTCAGTAAACACTTAGCTACGGTTTTTGCGTCATTTTGGGGAGTAGGGAAAGCTTCCACCCACTTTGAAAATAAACAGACCATGACAAGGACATATCGCTTCCCTTCACAACGGGGCATGGTGATGAAATCAACCTGTATTCTCACAAAGGGACCCCCGGACCTCCCAATTTTCCCCAGTTCCACCACAGTCCTCTTCCCTGGGTTCATCTTTTGACATGACAGGCACCTCTGGCAGAGGGACTCTGCTACTTTCCTGAACTTTTTACTGTACCAAGTCTGTTGGAACACTAGAATCATGGCGTCCCTACCAATGTGTGATCCTTCATGTATCAACCTCGCCATTGTGCTAAGTAGGTGTCTGGGTAACACAGGCATACCAGTTGGACCTATAATGACACCATCCACACGTCTTGGTCTACACCCATCGTCCTTCCATTTCTCTCTTTCTTGCCAAGGTGCCGCCTGCTGCCACTCTTTCACTTCATCCCATGTAGGAACTTCTTCAAACACCTGAAGTTGGCAGCTGGTTCCTGGCCCCCCTCGTTTTGGATTTACGATATACCGATCTCTGGCGCACCACTGGGCCACTCGATCAGCAAAATCATTTCCCAGTGATACAAGGTCTATGCTCTTCTTGCAACACATTTTACCACTGCCAGTTCCTTTGGCAACTGGATTGCCTCTAAAAGGTCTTGAACAACTTTTCCATTTCGAATAGGGGTACCCGATGAAGTCAGGAACTCCCTCTGTAGCCACAATTGGCCAAAGTCATGCACAACCCCGTAACAGTACTGACTGTCAGTATATACTGTTATGCGTAGATTTTTCCCAATTTGGCATGCTTTTATCATAGCGATTAATTCGGCTACTTGTGCAGACTTTATGTGATATAGATAACCTGCTTCTTCAATTTTGTCTAAGGAGACTACCGCATAGGCAGCACTCAGGCCTCCTTGTTCATGCCTTAGACATGAACCATCCACAAATAGTTCCTTATCATGCTCAGGCAATGGAGTTTCTTTTATGTCTGGGCGTGGCTTGGTATTGAATTCTGTTAAATCAATACAATCATGCTCATCATCCACCCCCCCTTCCATATCCTTTGGGTCGGGCAGTAAGGTTGCTGGGTTCAGAATACTGCACCTAACAATGTTTACATTTGCAGCACCCACAAGAATCCTCTCGTATTTAGTCAGCCGACTAGGGGTGAGATACTGAGTTTTTGTTCTGGTCAACAAAATTACCACTCCATGTGGGACATACACAGTTACCGGATGTCCCATGACAATTGACTCACTCTGCTCTAAACTGGCACAGGTGGCAGCTACTGCTTTCAGACAGCCTGGTAATCCAGCAGCCACTGGATCCAGGGTAGCAGAGAAATATGCCACAGGCCTTCTTGTTGTACCATGTTCTTGAGTTAGGACTGACAATGCGCAATTATCGCGAGTGTCACAGAATAGGGCAAATTCTTTGGAATAGTCTGGCACTCCCAATGCAGGGGCTGTACACAGACAATCTCGCAGTTTGGTGAAGGCTGTTAAGCTCTCATCATTCCATTCTACAATATCAGGTGTTCCTCTCTTGGTCATTTTTATCAAGGGCCTAGCTAGGACTGCAAATCCCAGAATCCACTGTCTGCAGTATCCTATCACACCCAGGAACATTCTGATCTCTTTCTGAGTACGGGGTAACTGCATTTTTTGAATTATTGTCACTCTTTCCGATGTCACTTTTCTGACACCTTTCTCTATCTGGTGCCCCAGATATTTCACTGATTTTGCACAGAACTGTAATTTGTCAGGGGCCACTTTGTGTCCCTTCTCACACAGGTGATTCAGTAGGGCAATGGTGTCAATCACACAATCCCTATGACTTTTAGACGCTACCAAGAGGTCGTCTATGTATTGCACTAAGACAGAATTTCCAGGTAAGACCAAAGTTTCCAAACATTTTTTCAAGATCTGATTAAAGATAGAGGGGCTCTCTGTATACCCTTGAGGGACCCGGTTCCAGCAATACACGTGACCATTGAAGGCAAATGAGAAAAGAAATTTGCTATCTGGATGCAAGGGAATGGAAAAGAATGCATGACACAGGTCTATCACAGTGAACCATTCAGCATCCCAGGGAATCTGATACAGAATCACTGCTGGGTTCGGGACAATAGGGCAACAGGGAACTACTATCTTGTTGACTTTTCGTAGATCCTGCACTACTCGGTACTTGCCACTAGGCTTCTTGATGCCCATAATCGGGGAGTTACATGGGCTGCTCATTACCTCCTGTATGATGTTTCCTTCTAGCAATTTTTGTATTTCCAGCGTAACACCAGCTTTCACTTCCGCATTCATTCTGTAGGGTTTAGTATTGGGGTATACTGCATTGTCCTTTATTGCTATCTGTATGGGGTCCACGTTTTTCATTAACCCTACATCTTTCCCAGTAAAGTCCCATACCTCTGGCTTCACTGCTTCTTGTAGTTCTTTGGGCAAATCCTGCATGGTCATTCGTTTAATTTCTGAGTCAGGTCTGATCAGCATTAATTTATAAATGCCGTCTTCATCTGGGGTCTGAATTTCAACACCCTTTGGTGTGCAAAAGATGGTACAGTTCATTTTGCACGACAAATCACGTCCCAGTAAGTTCACCGGACTGGTGTCACAAATGACAAATCTATGCATTTCCTTAAAGTTTCCAATTGAGATCTCCATGGGCTTGGTAACAGGAGTACTAATCAATTGATTAGATACACCCACTACTTGGATGGCTTCTCCCGAGAGGGGTCGGTTTGGAACGTCCACTGTTCTCACAGTAGAACGGGTAGCGCCAGTGTCCAACAGAAAGGTGACATCATTTCCGTCAACCTTTCCTTCAATGTATGGTCCGGACTGGTCTACCGGCAAGGAGGCGCCAAGTACGCACTCCTCGTCCTCCCCTCTCAGGCCCCGTCAGTACTGGTCATCACAAAGGAAGGTATCATTCAATAGATACTGCGAAGTTGCTGCATTTCTGTTCTCATTGCTTTCCCAGACTTCTATCTCATCTCCCTCTGCCTGTTTTCCCCTGTATACTTGCTTTGGTGCTCGGGGCACCTGAACTGTTTTTACCTGTGGTTGAGTCTTTCTCGGTCTTTCTTTCTGCGTCTGTGGAGTTAAATCAGGTGTTTTGGGGTTATCATCGGGCAAGTAAGGACACTCGTTACGCCAGTGTCCAATTTCGCCGCACTGATGACAAGGAAATTTCTTCATAGCCTCCTCCCTGCTCATTTTGGGCCGGGGCTTACCTCCTCCCCCTCCCCCAGGACCTTCGTTCTTAGCATTTTTGACCATGTTACTCAACTGCTTTTCTTGCTGTTCTGCGAGCTTCACCTGAGCCCACATAACTTTCTCTTTGAGGGCCTTTTTCTTTTCTGCCATTTCGTCCTCGCAGTACTTTGCGTACCGCAGGACCTCGTCTACCTTTTTGGAGTGCCAACAGATTTTGTTATCTTTTATCCACTGGCAAATTTCTGGTCTTAAACCGTTTACAAACCTGTAAATAAAGTGCGTCATATCCTTCATCTCGATGTTATCTATACCACTGTAGGTTTTAAACACCTGCAACAGCCTTTCATAATAGGAGTGCACTGTCTCATCCCTTTCCTGCGTTGTTCTATCTATCCTGGTCCAGTCAGTTTCCTTTGCGGGCACCTTTTCTTTCAAGTGCTGAATTACCTGCTCATATTTTCTCATGACTTCCTTCGAAGGTTCCCCTGTTTCTTTATCTCTTGTGTACTCCTCACTAGGCCAGGCTATGGCTATTTTACACTCGGTCCATAGATCGACCGGGACCACAATGTCGAAGAACCCATCCAGGTCTTTCCACAGGCATTTTTGCACCTTTACGAACCTTTCCACTTGCCGGTACCATTCAACTGGCTTCTCGCGTAATTTCGGGAAATCGTTAGTAAAGGACACAATATCCTGTCTGGACCATGGAACGTGCACATACCTCCCACCTGGTACTTCACGCATGGGGCATAATGTTTCGGGCTTGTCTACTTCTCTCAAAGGGAATTCAGGGGTAGCTTATCTGGATCGAGCCTCATCTTTCTTTCGTGCCCACCTGCTTCTCCATCTTTCCACGTCTCCCCATTTTTGCAAAACTGCAAGCAATTCCTTAATCTGTACCTTTTTCCCTGACACATTCAGGTTCTCTAAATCCTTGTCTGAAAATTCAGCTCTGTAAGGCTTTTGTAGGGGCTTGGATCTTGAAATATCTACCCCCATACTAGCTGCGGTGTCTGTCAGTTTTTCGTGGAGCACCCTGGTACTTCTGGTAAGGCCTTTACACATAAACAGCAATTCTTCTTCAGAATAGGTGTTTAATCTGTCTAAACCCACATTTCCTGCCATCAATTCCTCTATTTCTACCCTCAGCTTGTAGAGGTCTAAAGGTTTCGTTTGCGGAGCCTGTTTTTCTAAATCACGACTCCAACTTTCAATCTCTTCCGGAGTTACCAAAGAAACACTCCTAGTACCTGTTGCTGATTCTAATTTAATTTCTTTCGCATCAAAAGGATTATGCCTCTTCTGCACTCCCTTCCCGTTCTGTTTGTTCGGCAGGTCCAAGAACACAACTTCGGACTCGCACTCACTGGACTGATCGTCTATCAGTAGGGGCTCTTGCCTCGGCGGGGCCATTATCGGGTTCATGACTGGAGGGTTCGGACCTCCTTGACTATTCCCATACAACGGAACCACTGGTCCGATTGTTACCGGAATAGTCAAAGCCTCAGGACTAGTATTCAACTGGGAGATCTTCTTAATTATTTCTGTTCTTTGTCTAGCTAGAACTTCTTGTTCCCTCTCTTCCAATATTCTTCCTAATGTTCGTTCAGGCATTATCTGTGGGGTCAGTTGAGGCGTAAAACTCGGGGCAGTAGGATGCGTCTCACTGGGTCCCCCACCATAATTTGGTTTTGGGAATAAAGTTCCTGTGCCAAATGACCTGCGCTCCTCCCCATATGGAGGCTGCAAAAAGGGCATTCCTGAACTCAAGGGTTTTTCTTCGTTCTCATAAAGAGGTCTGGGGAAAAACGTTCTTTCACAGGAATATTTTTCCTCCGAGCTCACGGGCATTCTAGGATATATATCGCGTACCTCTGCGGGTCCGGGATTCTCAAAATAGGGCAACACCTGGCCACCTCCCCCCCTACATAGGGATCTGTCCTCCTCCTTAATAGATGGACGCTGGAGATTCTCTCCTGCACTGGAAGGTCGGGCTCCCTCATTATAAGGGGGCGGACTTCTCGTAAAGATGTCATCTAACAATTCATCGTCTGACTCCCCATGGGCTCCCCAATGCTTACTCTTTTCTGTCCTTTTCTCTCCCACAGAAGGGTTACCTGCTGGCATCATGGGAAACAGACCCTCAACAATCATGCTCTGCCTCCACTGTTTCATCCTCTTATCCCTGGTCTCTTGTTTCAGCCTGGGGTACCATTTTGTCAGACCTTTGTCCATTCGGGGTTTCTCTCTTTCGAAAGCCTCAATCTCCCATTCCTCTAATGCCTCATACTGCATTAGTCTCGGTCTGGGATGTAATTCATTCATGCGGGTTCTCAAATTAAATAAAATCCTGCCATTGAAAGTACCGTCTAACGGAAAAGCCAATATTCCGTCATCTTTTGTGTACTTTACCCAATTCTCCAACCACACACAGGTATTGTACCCTCGGTCAAACATCATGAATGAGGCGGGAGTATTCGGTGGCGGGATAATAACGCCCTCTCTGGACTTAATTGGTTTGTCCATTTTGAAATAATTCTTTACCCTACTTACAAGGGACATTTTTCTCTTAGCTCCGTACATAATATCGTATCTATTGGCTTTCCACTGATCCCTTTCAAACCCTTGGTTTCTCGGATCAGGTCTAGTCTCTGGACAATACGAGTGCCACATACGATTTCTACGCTTAACTCTGTTTACAAAGTCACCTCCAATCAGAACGCGTCTTGTAATTCCGTGCGACCAATGAGATGCACGCGGTCAAATATTTCGGCCAATGGGTGCGCGGCCCCTTCGTGAGACTGTCCTCACGCTCCGGCGCTTCACCCCTCCTTTACAATTCCAGCCCCGCTACCCGCCCGCTGTTTCTACCAATCCCAGCGCGGCACGGAGTGACGTCAGAGGCGCTTCGCGACTGACTCCCTCCCTTCACAAGGTAACGGAAACTTTCTTTCTTTCTAAAGTGCTCAGTGCTTGGTTATTTTACAACAAATACACATTCGCCACAGTGCTCAAGTGTCTAGACAGGATAGCTTTGTTTTACTGCAAGTAAACTACTTCCATTTACTTTTCACGCGCTGCGGGTAGATCTCTTCCGCCTACCCTTCACTCTAGCATCGGTGAACCTGTTATTCCCCTAAACTCATCCACTTCACCGGGATATATCCGAGTCTAAGGTTTCCCAGCGGACCCCTCTGCTTTCTCCCAAGCTCCGATGAACCTGCTACTCTTCCGATGTGACCCTTACTAGGTTATGCCACTATGGGAATTTTGCCAATGAACCTCGTTACTGACATTTATTCACACATGTATTCAGAAAACCCTAGTTAGTGCTTCCCGGTTATCCTAACCTGCACCTAACTTTCCTTAAGCCTGTGACCTCAGGACAATGGATTCTATTCACCACTTGCCCTTTCAATTCCCCGGGGAGTTCGGACAACACAATACAAGACGGTTTACAATTGCATGGATTAATACATATAACAATATAAGAACAAGAATAATAATAATACAAAAATTCATGAATATTCAGCAGCGTATTCACAAGAGAGTGATCGGTCCCCTCGGAACAGCCGCTCTTATAGCAGCATTAATGTACTAGCAGCTACCGACTTAACTAGTCTAACTAGTCCTACCTAACCTTTAGCTAGTCCCTAACCATCCTCTGATCTACCAGAAAACTGATAGAGCGCGCGAGGTCACCCAGCCAATGATTTCGCCGTTTCCGGCTTCAGGGCCCATATACTTTCAATTCACACTATTCATTGACAGGGCGACTTCACGGGCTGCTACCAATTTGTGTGTGTTCCCTACTGTTATTACTCAGTGTACCCGACTTACAATCCACCGACACGGGTACCTATGACCTCAACGGATCAGGGGCCTAGCTGTAAAAGGAAAGGCAGCAAATGCAAATTCAAATGACATTCAATACTGTTGTAAAATGACCACGGACAACTGGAAGTTTTAAAATGTTTATCTAAAGTTCGTTTTCATCAAGCATCAAACTTACAAGAATAAGGCAATCAATAACCAAGATAATGAAAAGTACATAACTATAGAGAAATAAAGTCAATGTAATCATTTAAATGCAAATATGAGATGCAAGGGAAAAATGCTATGCATTCAAGGCAAAGACTCTTTAGAAAATTTAAGTAAGGCCGTTCTAGACCATATCAGAAAATGACAAACTGCAATGCAAAATATGATTTCTAAAAGGTAGGGTAACATGGGAGCATATCAAGAAATATGCAAATGACTTTTCGTTTCAATAATTGCAGCAAAAGCATGGAAAAATCAACATATGCAAGGTGTGTCTTTATTAAAGCAAAAGACAGAAATATAGAAAGGTGCAAGTTTAAAAGAACTTAGAGCAGTATTTACCTAGACTGGTGTGGAAACCAAACCCTGGCCACGGGTCAGTTAAGGACAGGAAACCCTCAAGGAAGGATACCCCTCAAAGGACAGCAGGTGCAGAATGGACACCCAGGACAGGACAGGATACCCTCAGATTAGGAATCAGGACAGGACCCTCAGGACAGCAAACCCTCAGGACAGGACCGCTCAGGACAGGACCGCACCCGCAGTTTGGAAGCAACGCCTGCGCTCCACCCTCTCTGCAGCTATCGATCAAGACCCCGATTGGGTCAGCGAACTCCCAGCAAAGTGCTTCTCCAGCACTTTAAGGTTCAGTAGAACCTTAGTCTATGGTCAATTTCGGACAGAGTGCTCCGCAGCGCTCTGTATCTTCAGTCACCTATTGAGTACGATGGGTCAGTGACAGGTCAGCTAAACCAGACAAGTCGGACAAATTCCCTAGGTGAACCCAGGGTAGATATACTCTTTTGGGACGATGTACCACCCCCCAATGTTGCAAAGTGTCAGAATCCCTCAATTTGGATTGGTCCTAAGGTAGGCTTTGGGTAACACACCAATCATAACACACTATTTGGATACTTCATTTACATATCTGGGTACCGCCTAGCGAGATTGGGGTTCCCATGAGAAACTGCAGAGAAATACAATGACAATTGTACAATGTAGCAGAACAGGGACAAATGACTTCGTCCAGCCGAGTTCGCAGGTCAGTTCTCAGGAGCATCTTGCCCATCACTGCCAACTGGCGGTGTTCCATCAGCCAAGGTTGTCGGTGCCCCAGAAAGTCGCACATGCGTAGAAGGGACCTCCAAGATGGCTTTTGGTGCCGTCAGACCCCCATTCCCCGCGGTACATGAAAAGCAAGCGAAAACAAATTAATACATAAAAATAACATTATGAAAACCCATCACAGGGTTTGTACTTTCAACTTATCACTAAGAAATATACTTATGCAGTCTAAATGTTAGCTACATATCAACAGTCACAAGAGCAGTGGCACGAGTAGTACCACATGATTGGCAGAGCTATGTATTACGCATGCGCATGAATTTCCCTCCAACTCTGCAGACACGTCAGGACACGTGAGTGTGACTGACGCATGCGCAGTAACTAAATACAAGCGGCGGCCATGTTTTAAGGACACGGATTAAATGCATTAGAAATACACATAGGCAAGCTTCATAAACTTTTACTTAAACATAAAATAAACGTTAGTAAGACGTACATTTATTACCTTGTTACACATAAACGAGGTTCATGAATACAGCAAGTCGCAAAATGTGCGAAGCTTTGCTTCATCAGTATTTCCTTAATTTTATTATTGTCATAATGTGTTGACGGTGTAACAATTGTACTTAACTATGTACTTTAGAAATACACTTGAACTTGTTTGTTTGTTTTAACAGCGAAGATTGGTAACGGCTATTAGGAGCGCACAGCAAATATCAAGGTTTATGTAACAAAACAGATTATCAAATAGGTGCTCAAGAAGAGGTGGGGGGCTGGTTACCACAGTCCCCAAGGCAAACCTAGGTCCAAACAATAATTGTAGTTCTCCGAGCACTCAATATTATCAAAAAGAAAGTCTTTATGTAGTTGTAGATTTGTATCTGTAAAGTAATTTTTCGAGACATTTCAATAGATGAGTGGATTGTGATATAAAAGTATATCACCTACAACATGCCAAGGACATGTTCATACTAGTAGGGGTGCAGAAATAAAAAGTGGAACTCATTAAAATCTCCCAAATATCATCCTACTAAATGTAAGCATTGTCAAAGCCAATAGGTCGGGATTGTATATTGAGTTCTCACAAAAACATTAAACTGTGCTGCAGTGGAAACAAACAATCTGTATCTAATGCCCCAATGAGATCATGTATAATGTGTGAGGATTCAGTGTACCTTCAGGGTGTAAAATAGTGGCATAAGCATTACAGAACAAGCACTCCATAGGCGGTAGAATGATACAACAGCATGTGGTGAGAGATTAATACTGCTGTGGGTGGTAACAAACCCCACTCTGTGCCCATTTTATATAGTCACGTTGGTAATACGTCGCCAAGCCAGACCTAAAAAGCATTTAGAGGCTCTCACTGTCAGCACAGATGAGAAGCTGCACACAGGGTGGAGCTTCTGGTTGGATTCTCTTCAATCTGATCAGAAGACGCTGTTAATGTACGAAGCTGTTTCTTGGAACCAAGCCGTGATTGTGGTTTCTCGACGGCTGGCTGGCACGCACATGAAGCTCAACAGCGGAACACTGGAGGAAACCACGGGGTTCAACTAGCAAGAAGAGATAAGAGCAGGTAATCTCCGACTCCAAAACAGCAATGACTATCAGGTTCCTGTATCTCACAGAGGAGAGTGAAGAAGGACACACCCATCCTAGACTGGAAACTAGTACAGTGCAGCACTTTCCTTTTCTTTTGATTTACAAACCAGCGTGCAAACTCATTTTTTTCTACGTACTTCTATACTTGTTCTATATGACGACCCTCTGTCTCTCAACTACATATTTTAAAAACATACGTACATATATGACTGGGAAGACAACTGACTTGGGTGAGCTCCTGCTACCTAGGGATTTGTGTAACCTGGAAGGGGTCGTGTCGCTCTGCTAGGGCTGATTCGGCCTTTCAGTCTCCGAGGTCAATAGAATGTGCACATTTCTGTAACCCAGCCCTGCGCAAAGCCCTGCAGCATAAGAACAGTTGTGAATTGAAAGAATTGGTGTGGCTGGGCTGCTGTCAAAGAGCCTAGTGTGAGCCTGCAGCATGTGATGAGCATCAGGCTCCACAGCACTTAAAATGTCTCTTTGTAAACAGAGCCTTGTGATACCCCGGCTGTTTCTTTGTGCCTTCATGTTGTACAGTTCAGAACTAGGGTTTTGCCGTTTATTTGAAGGTTAATTGTTTTATTATAATTTACCTATTATGTTGTGTTATATCCCTGACAGTGCATTTTTTAACCTTTGTTTGAACCCTGATCAAAAATTCGAAGAGAAGTTTACTCTAGATCCTATTTTTTAAATTAAGAATTTAATGGCCGATTTAGACTCACTGGTGTATCGTGTCTGCGATGTTACTGTCAGTGCTCTCCAGTTTTTACATTACTGTTGTTCCACATTGTCTATGCATGGACTTCGTGAATTCATGTGCTGTTTTTGCCTCCATCTCCTCATCTTGGAGATTCAATGTATGCTTTGGTAAAACTATAGTTTTCCCACGCTGCAATCCCCACTCTGACATATAGTGTAAATGGTTTTGTTGCTGATGCTATGATGAAGATCCTGTTGCAATTGTGTAAAATGCATGAATGCCTGGAGCGGGAGTCACATTCTGTGTGTTAACTGTGAAACAACAGGTTTCCGGTAGGGTCGTTTTAAAGTACTGCAGACATTGGGGATGGGCTGAGCCTGATTAGTGCCAGGGTGTATCAGGCTCTGTTTACCTCGGCCTCTGAACTTGTGCGCCTATGTCATTTTTAAAGTGTGAATGTTATGTTATGTTATGTTAGTAATATTTCTATAGCGCACAGATGCCCCAGCCAAGGGGCGTCCCGGCGCTTCTGGAAAGGTACCCAGACACAGCACAACAGAATAATGGAGGAAACACGCAGATAAAGATCCTAAGAGGAGTGGGGGAACAGATGCGTTTTGATGGCTCTCCTGAATTTCAACAGCTCATCAATTTCGCGAATGTGGGAAGGTAGAGAATTCCACAACTTCGCAGCCAAGACTCGGAAGGAACGTCCTCCCGCTCTACACAGTCTGAATCGTGGGACCACAGCCAAGTTTTGGCCCAAACATCTCAAAGGGCGCGAAGGAACATAAGGCTTCAGTTGATTGTCAAGAATCGGGGGGGGGAGGCCATCCTGAGGATCTTGAACGACAGGCACAGGGTCTTAAAATAGATCCTCTGTGTCACCGGTAGCCAGTGTAGCGAGCGGATGGTACTCTCAGCAGAACAGAACCTCGGAAGCCCCACCAGGGCTCTGGCTGCAGCATTCTGGATGCGTTGCATCCGCGCGATTTCAGCCTGGTTGGCCCCCAGCAATAGTGAGCTGGCATAATCAAGCCGTGATAGTATAGATGCTTGAATAACCAGCTGCCTGGTTGAGGCATCGAAGAACCTCAAGATAGGTCTCAGCCCTCGTAGGATGCCAAAACAGGTGGGCGCTACTTTTTTCGTATGGCCACAGAAACTGAGGGCAGGGTCAAGCCAACCCCCCAGGTTCTTTACCTCTGTCACTGGAGTAGGGGTTACACCCAGCTCAGGGGGCCACCACTTATCACCCCAGAGATCCGCTCGCTTACCCACTATCATGACTTCCGTTTTTTTGGCATTAAGCTGGAGACAGTTGGTATTCATCCAGCTGGCCACTGCTAGGAGTCCTTCCCGAAATCTGGGGGCATCATGGTCTGAGTCCCACTCAAAGTGACCGCCAGCTGCGTGTCCTCAGCGTAGGAGGCCATAGTCAGACCCCAATGTTTGACGACAGCAGCCAGCGGCCTCACATAAAGATTGAATAATGTGGGGCTCAATGACGAACCCTGAGGCACACCCAGATCTAGGGGATAGAGTTTGGACTCAAACGGAGGAGTGGCAACCTTGAAGGTCCGATCAGATCGGAAGGAGCGGAACCAATCGAGTGCAGTGCCCTCAACACCTGCCACTCGTAGACGTTGAAGTAAAATTCTGTGCGAAACCGTATCAAACGCGGCACTGAGGTCAAGCCGTATCAGTGCCGCAGTCTGACCGGAGTCGAGCACAGAACGAAGATGTTCCGTCATAGAGAGCAGGGCAGTTTCCATGCTGTGGCCCGCACGGAACCCATTCTGGGAAGAATCCAGAATACATTCCCTCGCAAGATGTTCAGTCAACACCTCATTCACATGGGCTTCCTCAATTTTCACGGCCCATGGGAGGAGAGAGATAGGGCGATAGCTCTCAAGTTTGAGGGGGTCTAGGGTAACCTTTTTGAGTATGGGTGTCACAACGGCCTGTTTCCACTTTAACGGGACAGTGCCCGAAGTGAGGGAGAGATTAATGAGATGGCATACAGGAGGGAGGCAGACAGCAGCAGATTCTCTGAACTGGACAGGCTTCAATGGATCCTCTGGTGAGCCTGATTTAATTTTAGAGGCCAGTTTGTAAAATGCCTCCATCGGCAAACTAGGTAGTGAGGATAAAACCTCACCTATAATAAGTGTGGGACTGAAAGGCTCATCTCCCTGATTAATGCTCTAGATAAGTGTAGTTAGCAAGCAAAGAGCTGGTAGGTCGGTCAAGCCCTAGGTGTAGAGACTGAGCCCTGACTCCCACACGGGAAAGCAACATGAAGTTAAGTTATCCTACAGGAGGGCACAACTTGGCATGAACCCTCACAGGAGAATGAGGACCAATCGCCACACCACCGCTGGGCGGGTCAGCACAAGACTGTTTACTAACCCAAATGGACAGGTTCCCTGGTTCCAGCCTATTTCTAACCTACCTCTGCAGCATTGGCTAATGTTGAAAATGGGAGAGGACCTCAAGGGGAACAACTTTCCACAGAGTCTCACGAAGCAGTAAGTTGATGTTGGAAAACGAGGCAGCATCTGAGAGGCCTGCACAAATAATATGACTACATTTGTCCTTCACTGGGAACCAAACACCCAATTGTAGTGCCTGACTCTCTAAGGGTAGCGTTGCAGAGCAGTCTAAGGCTTACTCAAGGGAGGTGGTGTGGGCTAGTTATTGCCATTACAGGTGCTCAGGAATAACACTCAATGATTGATTGTCCAGTCTGTACTTTGCTTTATAAAAGTAAGAGTACATTTATTAAACACACACACACATCTCAATACTATGCACCAATTAAAAAATATACATAAGCTGTTGGAATTACTTTGTGACATTGCATAACATCTCTACCCCTCCCGCAGGGGGGTGGGGTCTAATACCACCACACCCATGTATGCATATCATCTTGCCCCTAATGCTGTTAGTTGAACATAACCTGGAGCTAGGGCCCTGCACACTGGCATCATCCCAGTGGGGACACACCCCATTACCTCAACAAGCATTTAAAATAGGCATCTCTGCCGAGGAGACACATAATCCTGACTGATAATCTCCCACTGACCATACAGGATACACCTCTACATTTTAGGAGCTAACAGTCGGGATTGTTCTTCACCTAAGCGCAGAAGCAAGAATATATGTTTAAGCATCACTTTATAATGACAGTACTCATCGGATGTATGACATTACAACGCATGCTTTTACCACGCATGCCTTTACAACGCTGTTTTTACAACGCATGCCTTTGCAACGCATAGTGCTTTGGGGCGCTGGATAGTGAATAATTTAATTTACTATTCCAACTCCAGTCCCCGTGGATAGTAGGGAAGGTGTTGGATAGTAAATTAAACCTATTCCCTGTCCTAGAGCGCCCCCCAGCGCAATGCGTTGTAATGGTTTGTGTTGTAAAAGTTGCGTCGTAAAGGCACTGCGTGGTAAAAGTTGCGTTGTAAAGGATGTTTCCCGTACTCATCACATTTGTTGATCATAAGAATGCATTGCAATTATAACCCCTAAAGGCATCACAGATGAAATCACAGGATTAAACATATACAGCCAGACACCCTAGCAGGCATGTCTGGCAACATAACTCCACTTTGCTTATGACATCACCCTACACAGGTACTTCACATTACATGTATGACTTTCAGTCCCTCTGAAAGAAATAATGTTAGTAAATGCATTGCTGGTGCAATTACACCTCTTCACTTCCAGGGAATGCCCTTCTCCAGACATCCCCAGCTCAGTCCGTCATCATTTGGTGCACTTCTCAATACACCCCATCTGTAGAGCAGAAGTTATAGCCCAGGAGGTGTTAAAATGCTGGCTGAGCCCTTGAGGGGTTATTCTTTTCAAGTCCCCATGAGACTTAGAGAGGGACTTCCCTTCTTAGTGCTGGGGGAGGCTGCGTTCTCCTGCAGCTCCCCCTGCACCTCGTCACACATGTGGTGGTGACCCCGTTCTCCTGGGGCCACCACAAACAGAGGAAACGCTGTTTTTCCCTTGCAGGCCAGTCCAGGCCGGCAAGGCATTATGGGGTGATTCTCCCATTCCCTGCATATTATAGTAGCAGCTCTCCCGCGATCATGCTGTCGGCAGCTTCGCCGCATCTTCTGCCCTCGAGAGGGGGATCGGTCCCACCCAGACCCCCAGGTGAGTGTGTTCATTCGGCTCGGGAAGCCCACCCCCGGCCGCTCATCTTTCTCGCAGGTGCCCGGTCCCACCCGGGCACCCTGCATTGCCACATTGTCAGAAGGCAGCCCGGGGAGCCCACCCCCGGCTGCCACCGCCAGCTCCCCAACCGGCCAGCACCCTCGCCTGCCGCCACATCTCTTCTGGTCTACCCACTTCTGTGGGCAGACACGGAGCTGCTGACGGGTCCGTCCGGACTCGGGGAAGTGCGATGGCACTCCCCCACCTTCCTCCAGCCACGGGGTAGTGCAGCAGCACCCCCCGGTCTCTGCCATCCAGCAGCACCCCCGGCCCTCCAGCCATTTCTTCACAGGGAGCGCGACGGTGCTCCCCGACTTAGTTTCATGCTGCGGGACCCAGAGTTGGGATCCCGGGCCCCACCAGGGTACCTTCACGGGGAGAGCGGCGGCACTCCCCGACTTGTTTTCTTCAGGGACGTGAGAGCACTCCCCCTCCCCCAACATTACCGGGGGCCAGGGTGGGCTCCTGGCCCCCTTTGGCACTTTAAAGGGGAGCGTAATGGCACTCCCTGACTTTAATTCCTTGGCGGGGCACGGTGGAGCCTGATGTGGTGTAGTCTGTTGATCAGTGTGTGATGGGAGGGGGTGTGGAAAGCAGCTGATAGGTCCAGAATTGTGAGGGCCCTGATGTTGTCTGTGGCTGATATCAGGGCCGTCTTGGTGCTGTGGTTGCTATGAAACCTGGATTGAGACGGGTACAGGAGGTCAAGGTGCTCCAGGTGGTGAGTGAGTTGCTTGTTGATCGCTTTCTCAAGGATCTTACGTGGAAATGGGATCGGGGAGATGGGTCGATAGTTATTAGACTCAGTAGAGGGTTTTTTCAGGCGGGGTCTCACTTCCACATGTTTCCAGTATTCGGGGAAGATGGGTCGATAATTTTTAGACTCAGTTGAGTTGGCAGAGGGTTTTTTGAGGAGACAGACCCTTTGGGTTTCTCTTGGGAGGAATGAGGCTCCAGGGCATGTCTCTGGAGCCTGATGTGGTGTAGTCTGTTGATCAGTGTGTGATGGGAGGGGTGTAGAAAGCAGCTGATAGGTCCAGGATGATGAGGGCCCTGATGTTGTCTGTGGCTGATATCAGGGCCGTCTCACTTCCACATGTTTCCAGTATTCGGGGAAGGTGTCCTTGTAGATTCCACCTCTGTGTTTTTGCTCCTGTCTCTGTGTGTTAATTTGTATCCTTCGGGGATGGTGACGACAATGTTTGAACAATGTACAATAAAGATGACTTTAAATTTTATTTTTACCTTGTCACATTTGCTTTGTGTTCAAAGACAGAGGTCAAATGTAAGGGTTATTTTTCTAACTTGTAGATTGGTGTTCACATTCTTTGTCTGACTACAAAGTTAGAGCACTTTGTAAAGTGAACTATCCGAGACTGTGAAAGGAAAGGCTGTAAAATGTTTTCTGAGGCAGAACACTTAAATACCTGTAAATAAACAGGTAAACCACAACTTAAACCACACATTAAGAACATTTTTGTAATTCTGAAGAGGATCAAATTAAATGAAGACACTTTATAAGGTAATGTGCAAATGATTTGCTGAAACCCGATGTCCACACATTATAGTTTTTGCTCTATATACTTTTATGAGTAAAACTGCGTCAGTCCAAATTTTGTGGCCACTTCAATCTAAAATATGTTGTTTGTAAATGACAGTACGTTACCACACGATGCTCTAGTAATTTATTTGCAACAGTGTGCTCCAAAATTCACCAGCGGCTGCATATCACACCCTTCCCACTCTCCTGGTGAATGTGAGTGGCTCATATGCTACTTTTGTTCTTTGAGCAAGGATTGCATTTTCACAATCCCTATGGCTTCAGTGATGTAACATTGGTGTCAGTATCCCCACACCAAAAACGGTTCTGGCACAACTGATAGATTGTGGTGCAGTCAATCTCTTTTGCACAAGAACCTAGCTCTTATAATTCATGTGTAAAGATTAAAATTGGTTACATTAGTTATTCCTGGGCACCAGGACCAAACTGGACATTTATCACATCGACATTGCACAAGGTGTAAGGGGAGTGGGGTTCCAAGGGCCGCATCATTAGAAGACAGTTTTTGAAGGGTTTTTGCTGCTGGTGCCACTGTAATTATTTCCAGCTCCACAAGGTTAATTAAAGAAGGCAGAGTGGGAACTTCAGGGGGGAGAAAGTGAGAGATCAGAAGGGGAGACAAGAGAAACTGAGAATGGATGGATGTAATGAGATATAGATAGTGAGAGGGGAGGAAGGAAGCAGACTTTGAATATGTTTGCGAAAACTGCTTTTGATTGAAAGTTTGGCCCCGCTGGCCACTTTAACACTGTGAGCATAATCATAATTGAATTTATTTATTTAGAGATTTTCTGCAGTGATACATTTTGCCAAACAGTTACTTTCAAACAGAGAAAGTAATCTAGAAAATACTGATTAGAGAGGGAAAACGGGAAAGTCAGTGATTAATTTGTCCAGTGGTTGGAGTTGGGACTCAAGTCACTTATATTTGGGGACTGGCACTCATTGTTCCTCAGGAGACTTTGAGCAAGAGAGGGAAAGCACACAAGGAGGAAAGGAGGAAGAGAAAGTCAGAAAAACTATGACAAAGGGAGAAAGTATGAATCTGTAGGAGTGAGATAAGAAGGCATGGAGGGTCTGATGTTAAGAAGCATGAGGTGCAATCTAGACCATGCAGCAGTGGTATTTGGCATGTCGACATTCATTACTGCTGGTTGTGGGATTCTGAGCAAAACTTTTGATCCTGCCACATACTCTTTTACAAATTAAGCACTGGAAGTTATAAACCATTCAGAGAAGAAGGGTAACCATGTACGATATCCTTCAACCCCCACCCCTTTCTATATGTAGTTCAGTTGTTGAGTTGTAAGCAATTCGGAATAGTGCCCTTTACAGAAGTTTCATGAACCGATTGAGTTTAGGTTTGAAAGGTAATTTTGTCCTGCTTAAATCTATTGGATGCCCATTTACATGAGCTCCATCACCTGCCAGCTGAATAGCCCCTGTGATGAGGTGTGAAAATTGATCCCAGACAGGGTCGGACTGGCTGTAGCAGGCATCAAGCGCTTCCCTGGGAGGCTGTAAGGGTAGGGAGGCATTCTTGCTGATGTGGGGTCTGATTTGGCTTGCGGTGCTGCAGGTGTTGCAATATCGGCCACAAGTTAAAAAAAAGCAGCAGTGCTTCACCCTTGCACCGCCCGCGGTGAGGGCTGCTCTGCCATAATTAGGGCTGCTCTGCCAAAATTGCCAAGGCTGCTTTGGGTTCCCAATCTGGCCCTGGTCCCAGAGCCAAACAAAGGCCTTGGTGTTTGGAGGTGGATCTGTACCATCTGGGCTGTGCTCTGTAACTCAATCAACTCCTGAGAGGCCTCACAGTCAAATGTTAACTGACACCAGGACAGGGACCTTCTTTATTCTCCCAGTCAGACAGGCACAAATCCCAGTAGGAGAGAAGGTCCCCCAGAACTGGTTAGAAGTTTTTGCTCCTGCTCCACATCTCTGGGGTGAGCACACATCCTCTGCACTAGGGGAGAAGGATTTCGAAATGTTGGATTTGGGCATAAAGGGGCATGTGGGACTGTTTGCAGGAGGGTACACAGGAACTGCTGCAAATGTGTGTAGGGTATACCAGGGAACTTTATCTCTAGCGGTTAAGGTGGGTCCAGGAGTCCACCCACCCACAGACTAGTGATAGGCATAAATGAGGCACCTTCTGTTACGCTATACAGAATAATGCTGGACCCATGGAAGACAGAAGACGGAGTGCTCCTGCTGTTAAGACCTGTACGGCTGGCCCTTCTCCCACTTATACCCAGGACAAAGAAATGGACTCAGAGAGTCAATTGGCTGACCCCATTTTAAGCTACAGGGCTACAAAAAGCTGCAAGAAGCCCCTTTTCCTGAAGAGCCCATCTGACCTGTTTCAATTGAACCTGCCCTGGAACTTGCTGGTAGTGTCTCTTGGAATGAGTCTACTTAGCCACCCCAAGTGCTGTTCCTGTGGTCCTGAAACCCTTAGCGCTTTCTAAGTGTACTCCTCATAGCAACCTGAAAAACCTGGGACTTTTTGGCTCCTAAGACCACCGAAGGACTATTAAGGCAACAGTGGTCCCTTACAAGCATTAGTACAAACAAGCATTGGCATTGCCAATAGGTCTCGCTTGTGGGACCTTATAAGTATTTAGTTTTGCAGCACAATATCCTTGTTGCACCAAGCGAGACCTATTGGCTATGCCAATGCTTGTTAAACTGTATCATTGCATGCAACGCATTGCCATCTCTGTTGCACCTTGGAAAACGGCTCGTGAAGTAAAACAGAATTCAGTTTTTAAACTGTATCATTGCATGCAACGCATTGCCATCTCTGTTGCACCTTGGAAAACGGCTCGTAAAGTAAAACCGAATTGAGTTTTTAAACTGTATCATTGCATGCAACGCATTGCCATCTCTGTTCTATCTCATTGAAGCATTTAAAAAGAAGCTCCTGGCTTTGCTGTGGGGAGAGGGGGAAGAGAAATGCACGGCCGTGAAAGTGGCTCGGGGGGGGGGCGCATTCCTTTGAAGTGTCGGGTCTGATGCAATCATGCGAGGCAGGCTGGTTAGGAAGCAAATGGCAAGGGAGGGAGGCTGAGGCTTTGATGTGGGGAGTCACAAGTGAAGTGAATAATTAGGGGAGGAGAACTGGCAGGCTGATAGGCAGAAGGCTCAGGCAAGCTCGTGCACGAAGGAGCTTGCTGTCACGTGATTCACGTAAACTTAAAGAAAACCGCAGCGCAAGAAGCCCTTGGTTTCACGAGGATTTTCAGGACATGAATTCTCGCTCCACTCGATGCGCTTGCGCGCATCGATAGGTCGCGAGACCTGACGATGAATATAGATGTAGTTGTTTCTATATTGAAAATTACATACCCAGCAGGGCAGAGGTCTGATATTTACTTTTCAAACAATGTCAAACACAATTTACAAACAGTATACAAGGCGGGGCACAAGCCTGTACCCAGCTTATCACACAATTAGACATCAGGGAAGAAGGACATGTGAAGAAAACAAACAAAAGGGCTTATAGGCAAAAGCTTGGCGTTCTGTCAAACTGTTAATTGCACAGTTATGATTATACAACGTGAACAATACTTGCACCTTTACACTTTTAAAGGACATATAGCTTTTTGCATCTGTATAAAGTGCACATATTTGTCGACGGCGTTTCGATCCGTTTAAACCATTACACGGATCATAATCAGGACATGTAATACATGCCTAATTATTAAAAGCCTCATTTGCCTAAGGGAAGGAAAAGGAAGGAAAATACAAGAGCATAATAGTAAGGGACCATACTGGCTGATGGTGCAAAAGTTGACGGTGGTCTGAAAGGTGTGTGTGAAAATTTAGGAGGGCTAGGATTGTTTTCAAAAAATTCCGGAGTCGTATTTTCCTGAAAAACCTCAGTAGTTCGGACTGTAGGTCCAGAAAATTGGGGTATGAAGTGGGGACGATAGATAGTCCTCTACTCAGAATAGAAATCTCATGGCTAGACAGCGTATGCGAGGATAGATTGAAAATTGGGATGACCATAATATTGCTGTCAGAGACTGAGTCTGTAGTAGTGTCTACCATTGGTAGAATTTGTGTCTGGTCTGTCTCTCACCAGGAGGATTGTACCAGCGTGGTTGCTGTTTCACCTTGGCCCTTTTGGGGGGTTCGGATTGGCCTCGTCCTAAAAAATTGGGATTACGGGTAGGCGCACTAGGGCCTTCACCAGCGTCAGAATTATCTGATGAGTCAGCTGATGTATCAGAGAAGCCTACCAGGGTATTTCGCCTATTAAAACGACCCCAGGATCTGAGATTTTGTGGAGTGTTACTGTAGTTGCGATTAGTATAAAAATCCTTATTGAGGTAGGGATATGCGTGCTCTTGCGTAAAAGATTTGATATCTTTCTTTACTTTATTGGCTTTTTTATTTTGCTCAATGCGGTTAAATTCCTCAACAGTTTTGTCTACTTTTTCAAGAAGTTTTTTGGCTTAGGGTACAGTACTACTCTCATGAATTTGCTTCTCAATGTCTTTAATAATGTCAGCAAGTTTGTTAAGTTCCACAGTGGCAGTATCGATGCCTTGTACTAGCCAATGTCGTGAGCAGGTGGTTCCTATGTAACTAAAATTAGAGATATACTTAGGATTGTCAGTAAAGACTCCGGGTATGTTCCTAACTTGTAGTCCTAACGGGATTGTGTTGGATTTAAGGTACTCTGTCAGCATCAATATCATAAGTTCCAGACGTACAAACTTTTTCTTTCTCTAAATCCTCAGAAAGATTAGAGCTACTCACTCCTGGTGTGTCTTCTGTGTTTGTAAATAGAGAGGGGCCCTCACAGATTTTTTTGATGTACTCATCCGAGTACAAGGGTGTATGATCAGACATAGCAGGGGTGTGTGCACCAAGTTAGAAGAGTGGGGTGATAAGGGAACAGGAAGGTGACCCACTTGTATAAAGTGGTAGGCAGAATGCCCTTGCAATCAAGCGATTGCGCAAAGTATTTATTAACCCGTTGGCTACTGCCGTCGGCCATTGGCCGACGGCAGCACTACCTCGCTGGTCCCTTACAAGCATTAGTACAAAAACAATGAATATAGCCGTAGTCATTTCTATATTGAAAATGACATCCCAGCCGGGCAGAGGTCTGATATTTACTTTTCAAACAATGTCAAAGACAATTTACAAACAGTATACAAGGCGGGGCACAAGCCTGTACCCAGCTTATCACACAATTAGACATCAGGGAAGAAGGACATGTGAAGAAAACAAACAAAAGGGCTTTTAGGCAAAGCTTGGCGTTTTGTCAAACTGTTAATTGTACAGTTATGATTATTCAACAGAACAATACTTGCATCTTTACACTTTTAAAGGACATAACGTTTTTTGCATCTGTATAAAGTGCACATATTTGTCGACGGCGTTTCGATCCGTTTAAACCATTACACGGATCATAATCAGGACATGTAATAAATGCCTAATTATTAAAAGCCTCATTTGCCTAAGGGAAGGAAAAGGAAGGAAAATGCAAGAGCATAATAGTAAGGGAAGGCGTCGCATATAGGAACAATCATAGCGTTACACTTGGTGGGCATGCACCCTGTGAATTAAAACATAGAGTGCGACATGGCTGATACGAAGTGCTAAGTCTGAGGTAGCTAAGGACTAGCACAAACCTGCCCAAGTCAATCTGACAAAGGTGTGTTGTTACAAAGATTCAGGCTGCTACAGTTCAGCGCTTTTCTTCAACACCAAATCCTTTCAGCTGTATGTTGCAGAGAGGGTATCCAGCCTTGTGAAGCCCTGTTTGACTACAGCTTGCAGCCTTGTCCTGCTGGAGGAATCAGAGCTACAAATATGTTACTAAGTCTGAATATAGAAATCATCATCGGACGAAGCAGCTAAATGTATCCGTCCAGAGAAGGACCTACATAGGTAAAAAAAAATATTTATCTTAGTCTGAGCTTTCCGGCCTTTAATCAGTGGCTTCGCTGAAACCTTGTCCAATGGCTATCCAGCCTCATGGCACCCATTTTCGGCCACAGACGGCTGCCTTGCCCACTGAGGATTTTTTACTTACATTTCTGACACCAAGGGCCTAATTTGGCTAATGGGTATATACCCCATCAGGGTTATGTAGTAAAGTACTCCGTTGCTCTGAAGGAGTACCCGCCCACCAAATTTTGTAATGGCCGCTGGCTCTGCAACCATCTCTTGCAATTACAGGAACCACCAACACTGCGTAAATTCTTCGAAAGTTTAATGGACAGCTCCTTCAACACGATAGAGCCTTGAAGCAAACTTTTAATGTTCAGTTCGGCTGCAGAGAAAGAGAAGTCAACATTCTAAAGGTCCACCCGACTCTAAATGAGACACAGGGACCTTCAGTTTGGCAAAGAGCTTACTCTGTCACCTTTGCAACAGATTTCCCTCTCTGTCAAACTGTACTCCAGGTCTTAAGTCAGAAGGTAAACTTCTGACCAGGTCAAAACAGGTTTCTGTATAAGACCCGTGCACAGTGGCGTAGCTAGACTGTTGCTGCCCGGGGTGATCCCTGAATTTGCCGCCTGGTGCAGGTAAGGGTGGGTGGCGGTCGACAGATGATTTGTTTTTCGTTGGGGGGTAGTCGACAGACGACTTGCTCTCCTCCACCACCCCCAAAAAGAGTACCACCCCCTCCCATGTCTTTCTAGCAATACCACTGCCCGTGCTCTATCATGATTGGCCTTAACGCACGTTTAAGTCCCAGTCAAGCACAATCAGATGACTGCTGTTGGCACTTAACGCTTTATGGTTTAATTTTCTTCATTAAATTATCCTCTATTTTTATAAATTGGAGTGGGAGTTTTATTCTGCAGTGTTTTCAACCTTTTAACAGTTTTGCTACACACATTTTGATTAGTTAAGCCTTACTTCTCTGTGCCATACCTACCAGGGGTTAAGCTCGGGTCTAAATTACTGAAACCTTTCCTGGACATAGCAAGGAAACTAATAATCCCCTCTCTCTCACAGCTGAACACTCCATACAGACATGCCCAATGCAAACATCAGATGCCTTAATTGTCGTATCACAGATTATACAAGTCTGTCTAAAGGTCCACCCGACTCTAAATGAGACACAGGGACCTTCAGTTTGGCAAAGACCTTACTCTGTCACCTTTGCAACAGATTTCCCTCTCTGTCAAACTGTACTCCAGGTCTTAAGTCAGAAGGTAAACTTCTGACCAGGTCAAAACAGGTTTCTGTATAAGACCCGTGCACAGTGGCGTAGCTAGACCGTTGCTGCCCGGGGTGATCCCTGAGTTTGCCGCCTGGTGCAGGTAAGGGTGGGTGGCGGTCGACTGATGATTTGTTTTTCGTTGGGGGGTAGTCGACAGACAACTTGCTCTCCTCCAACACCCCCAAAAAGAGTACCACCCCCTCCCATGTCTTTCTAGCAATACCACTGCCCGTGCTCTATCATGATTGGCCTTAACACACGTTTAAGTCCCAGTCAAGCACAATCAGATGACTGCTGTTGGCACTTAACGCTTTATGGTTTAATTTTCTTCATTAAATTATCCTCTATTTTTATAAATTGGAGTGGGAGTTTTATTCTGCAGTGTTTTCAACCTTTTAACAGTTTTGCTACACACATTTTGATTAGTTAAGCCTTACTTCTCTGTGCCATACCTACCAGGTTTTAAGCTCGGGTCTAAATTACTGAAACCTTTCCTGGACATAGCAAGGAAACTAATAATCCCCTCTCTCTCACAGCTGAACACTCCATACAGACATGTCCAATGCAAACATCAGATGCCTTAATTGTCGTATCACAGATTATACAAGTCTGTCTAATTGCATAGGACAAGTGTGTTGGGACTCAAAGGCCTCTCATCAGCAATTTGGCTAAAACTCACTCCAATATGACCCAACCAGGAGTCTCTTCTCCCAGTTCTCATCCTCCTCAAGACAATGCACCATGTGTTGGAGCTATGTATGCAGTTATGTTTCTGGTACCTTAAATCCAGCCCTCTCCCATTCCCATTTCAGTGTGACTAGAATAACCCTGCTTCTTCCACCAGCCCAAATCAGTTCCACCAGTGATTGATCAAAGACCATAAACACACTCCATGGAATCATACAAATGGCTCCCTACAATACATATATACACTGCATCAGGAAAAACATTTTGTCCAGAGTTACTCTGCCCATTTCTGATAAATGCAGTGAGCTTCAGAATGCAACCAAAGATTGAAGGCCATCTATCACTCTCCCTATATTCAGTCTGCTGCCATCAACCTCATTAAGTGTTACCTGAACACCTAAGTATCTAAAGCCCATAGTCATCCAGGTAACACAAATCCTCAGCAACCAAAATCCCTAAGTTCTCCCATCTAAAATAATTCAGATTTGCTGCAGGTCATACTTAGGCTGATACCTCTCCTTGCTCAGATAAAGCATGTAATAAAATCTGGGCAGTGTATGTTCGGTGTCTTAAGATAATTATCAGCCAATATCAATCCCGCCTTTCCCAGCCAAGATTGTAGAGAAGGAGCTCAACAAAGAATAGGCAGCAGTCCTTGAGTCTAATTATCTGCTGGACCACTCACAGTTCGACTTTAGTGGTGAACACAGCATGGAGTCAGCCTTGATTGTTGTTTCAGAAAAGTTGAGAACTACTCTAGATTCAGGGTCAAATGCAGCCTTGATCCTGGTGGATCTTTTGGCTGCATTTGAAACGGGCAACCAAGTTACATTTATTAACCGGCTCCATTCGCTAGGTATCAGGCTCTTCTCTGCCCATATTAAAATCCTTCCTGTCGAAGAGAGAACAATTTGTAGCTCTGGATGACTTCTCCTCCAGCACCTTTTCGATACCATGCGGGGTACCACAGGGCTCATCTTTGAGCCCTATACTTTTTAATCTTATGTCACTCCTTGTCCATGCTAATCAAAAAGTTAGGATTCTTAGTAGTTAGTTACGCAGACGACACCCAGATAGTCGTATCAGGGGCTGATAACCCAGAGGACACAGCAAGCAGATTCCAAGCTGCATGCTGGAGATTAGTAATTGGATGTCCAACAATTGTTTACAACTAAAGTCTGGCAAAACTGAGGTGCTCCTGCTGGACAACAAAACATCTTTCTGGTCTCCTACTTGGTGGCCACCGAAACTAGGAGCCCTACCCATGCCAGTTTCTAAAACCAAATACCTGCGTGTAATTTTTTATGACAATCTGTCATTCGATAAAAACATCAATGCTGTGACTTCCTCTTCTTTATTCATTCTCAAAATTATGAGGCAGATCTTTCCATTCATTCTGTAAGACACACAGAAGCTGGTGGTTACCGCTATTGTGATATCGAAACTTGATTATTTTAATGCACTATATGTTAACTTACAGCAGAGACTTATAAACAAACTACAAATCCAGCAGAATGCCAAGGCGTGTATGCTACTTAGAATCCCTATGAAACATAGAAAATGTACCTAACCCTCAATTTTACTTCAAACACTTCTAGTGTACTGAAAGATAAACAAAACGTTATACGTTTATCCTGGCAATTACTCATGCTTTTATTTTGATAATTATTTGTAATTTTGATGTTTTGATTCATCAAGAAAGACACATCATCCTTTAAACAGGATACCACATTATTACAATACAATCACAAACAAAAAATTTAATTGTGCATTGTCATCCATATAAATAATCCTTACAAGTGTTAAATACATTTACAAACAAACAGAATGTCACAAACACTTCTTGTAAACATGATTTTAGAAAATCTGGAATATTTCATAAACAGTTGCCTATGAAAACAATTTTCAGACAACTGAACAACCCTATTCGTAGCTTTGTTATAAGAAACCTATTGATTGTCTCAAATTAATCAAGGAATTTTAGGAATTTTAATGCCATTATCTAATTATTCATGGAATTAATGCCGTTGCCGATGCGTTTCAAGTTCTGGTTTAGAATCACCGGACTCTCATCAGGGCTGTGTTAGTCTTTTCCGTTAAACACTGTTCATGACAAAAAACAAAACATGAGGGGATTTTATCTAGAAAACTTTCTCTACCTATTAAAAGTCATCTTATATAATTTGCATATGTAAGGACGAAGTACCTTCATATTTTCACGAAGGTACTGGGTCTAGAAATGCTGAAAGTGCTGGCAGTGCGATTCTGCAACAAAATGCAGTTGTCTTAATCGATGATCGGTGATTCTAAACCAGAACTCGAAACGCGTCGGCAACAGAATTAATTCCATGAATAATTAGATAATGGGATTAAAATTCCTAAAATTCCTTGATTAATTTGAGACAATCAATAGGTTTCTTATAACAAGGCTACGAATAGGGTTGTTCAGTTGTCTGAAAATTGTGTTCATTAGGCAACTGTTTATGAAATATTCCAGATTTTCTAAAATCATGTTTACAAGAAGTGTTCGTGACATTCTGTTTGTTTGTAAATGTATTTAACACTTGTAAGGATTATTTATATGGATGACAATGTACAATTCATTTTTTTGTTTTTGATTGTATTGTAATAATGTGGTATCCTGTTTACAGGATGATGTGTCTTTCTTGATGAATCAAAACATCAAAATTACAAATAACTATCAAAATAAAAGGCATAAGTAATTGCCAGGATAAACGTATAAAGTTTTGTTTATCTTTCAGTACACTAGAAGTGTTTGAAGTAAAATTGAGGGTTAGGTACATTTTCTATGTTTCATGATTATACGGCCCAGCCTACCCTCGAGTCCCTAGGGCCTAACCCCTCCTTTTGTATAACTTAGAATCCCTAAGCATCATTCTGGTTCTCAAGCCTTGGCTCAACTCCATTGGCTACCTATGCACAAGCGCATTGGCTTCAAAGCACATTGCATCACTTTTAAAGCCTTAGCTCAGAATATCTAAACCAGAAATTCATCTGGTACCGCCCATCCAGAACATTGCAATCCTCCTCAGCATTCAATGTGGTGAATCCTAAAGTTAAGCAAGATCACTGAGGAGGCAGGAGCATCATTCACTGTGCGCTAAAAGATGGAACTCCCTTCCCCTCTATCTGAAGAAATGCACAGGTCTTCGTGCTTTTAGGAAATCCCTGAAAACATGGGTTTTTAATCAATATCTTCTTTATTTTTCCCTCGTTATGATGTCCTCCACTAACTTCCACATTCTACAGTTTTCTCTCTTTCCATAGCCGGAAGCACCTAAACGGCTCTGGGCAGTAGTGCTTTATACAAAAATTATTTTCATTTCAAGATAAAAACGAAATCGGTGTTTAATGACATCACGTGGGTGGTGGTCCCCACTTGTATCCTCCAGAGTCTTAGCAGAATACTCTGGCAGCGGCTCTCTCCCCCAATGCATTTGATCGCACACAAGGGAACAATTAATTACAAAATTTACAACGGAAGTGTTGCGGTTTCCTTGAGATTGGGAGACATGGATATTTATTGAGCCAACATCACCGGCATTCGGAGCATGGTCCGCTAGCTCGGATTGTACACCTGTTCCGTAATGCTTTGACTACACATTCCGGCACTCGGAATTTAGCTCGTTAGCCCTTATTTTTTAGTAATTATACTATTGACCTATAGACTTATAGGTCAATAGTTCCATTACTAATACAAACAGGAGGTGAGACAGATGACATCTCTGTCTTGTCCCCCACTCCTTTGCCAAATACCCTGAGTGTATACATTCCATTAAAATTCTTGTCACAGCTTGACCAATCTAATAAACTCATGTCCCAATCCGATGACCCGAAATACCCACAGTAACATTATACTCAACCTATTTAGGAAACAATATTGTTAAGACCTTTCAGATTATAGTTCTATAAATGTAGTGAACTCTTTTTGTTCTCCATAGCAACAGTCCTGATATGGTCTTAGTAGGACTCTCGGCAAATGCAAACCAAAATTCTCTTTTACCTAACTATACATAAATACCCAAATACAGTCCCACAAACGTGCACCAGTTTATGTTGCTGCAGTTTAGTGACTCTACACTTCAGCTGTGTGTGTTACAAGCTCAGTTTTGTCCACATTCTGCCCAGGTCCCCCAGTTATATCCATAAGCGTTCCATTTAATTCCACATCGATTCTTCCTGCATACTGAGGCACCGCCCACTGCCTAGAAGATGCATGTCCTCCAAACTCTAATTCTGGGTAGTGTCTCTGTTTCAGTATGGCATCCTGATGCTGTGTCATTTTCACAGATGCCAGAGTCAACCACCAACCATAACCACGCATCATTGAGCGAGGTCAAGAAATACACCTTGCCATCATGTAAATTCTTGATTTGGCCGGAGACATAAGGCTATAATTTAAATTAATTTTCCTTAATTTCCTTTTAACCACTAAGAAGTCTTTCTGTATATTTCTTTCTCATTTTACTTAGCCAACATTAAGGGTAATTAAGGTGACTCTTTTGCCAGCCACATTGTGCGGCCATCAGGTGCCCTAGATTCAACCTTAAAACAAATTCACTGCAGAGCATAGAGGAAAATCTTCCAAATACCACAAAACACATGTCGGTCCAGGCTAAAGCTGGAACTGGGGCTGGCGATCCAAACACTAGATTGTCAAGCCTCTATGTTGAAATATTACATCAGAACCATGAGGGTGCAGTCTAAAGTACTAAACGGTGACCTAAAGTTAATTTTTTAAACTCCAGGCAACCCTTGATATTTCCAAGTAAGAGATGCAATAAGACCTTCAAGATTGAAGAAACAGTCTTCCAAACCGATGATGTCCTATTTAATATCTGTAGGAGAGCAGTTAACCAACAATTAAAAGAGTCCTCAAGGGAGCTAGACTTACTATTTGTCAAAAAGTTGTCACTTGTCCAGCCGCTGAACAACTCTTATATTCCAGAGAAACCACAACCGTACTCTACTTAAACCAGAAATGCGTAATCCACCCACAGATTGCAAATGAGACTGTTAATACTGCCAATAGAAACTTTAATCTGGCCTGCGGGGAGGGGGGCCGCAGTGATAAAAGGGAGTGCCGGTAATGTTCCTACTGACATGAACCTTGAATACATCTGTTATGCTGCTGTCATGTGTTAGAACAAGAGAGGAGACTAATAATCTGACCAGCCTTCCTGACTCTTGGGGAACAAACCTGTAAGATCGCATTTTCTATCTGTTTTAAGAGCATTGCCCCGTGGACTTTGGCAAAGTGTCCCAAATTTCTCAGAATACTCTGGCAGCGGCTCTCTCCCCCCAATGCATTTGATCGCACACAAGGGAACAATTAATTACAAAATTTACAACGGAAGTGTTGCGGTTTTCTTGAGATTGGGAGACATGGATATTTATTGAGCCAACATCACCGGCATTCGGAGCATGGTCCGCTAGCTCGGATTGTACACCTGTTCCGTAATGCTTTGACTACATATCCCGGCACTCGGAATTTAGCTCGTTAGCCCTTATTTTTTTAGTAATAGCTGTTTTGCACAAGTTACTCTTTTTAATTGCTCATAGCATTTGCACAACTTTTAAAAAAATTGTAATGATTGACAATTTTAATCTCTAAAAGATATTTTTATAATTTCTGATTTTAATTGTTTGTAATGGTTTTAATCCCTTCGCTGCTAGGCCTCCCCGCCCCTGCTAAGCCTTTTTTTGGGCTATTTGGAGCAGTTCTGGCTTAGGCCCCTGTACTTTTCGACCACATAAGGTATCCATGCCACATTTGTGTCCTTTTCTTCCAACATCATGGGTATTTTAAAGGTAGCAAGGGTGTGTTGATTACCCTGGGGGGCCAGAAATTAGCCAAAATACAGCTAATGGTGTTATTTTTGGGGGGGAAAATAGTAAAAAATTGCTGCAGATGAAAGTGTCTGCTTTTTCCCCTGCAAATGATATCAACAAAGGGTTTGTGGTGCTGAGCAAGGGGTCATTTGTGTAGATCCTTCAAGGTTTCCTTCAAGAAACTCACAGTGGAATAGGGAAAATTGAAAATGAGTTGAAAAAACAGCAATTTGAGCCAACATTTTCACCTGTAACTTCTTCTGAGTATGACAGATTTTTAAAAGCAATATACCGTTACATCCGGTGGACCCTTCCAGTTGGGCACATGTATAGAACTTGTAGGTTCACCAAGCACCTGAGGAACCCAGAGCCAATAACTGAGCAGAGGGTATTTAGCAATTCATTTGGGAACATATAAATAGTGAAAAATCAGTATGAAAGACACCTATGTAGTTCTGAAATGGGAACAAAATATAGAGTTTAGAAACAGTAGCTATTTGCACATCTCCAAATTGTGGGTACCCATACTAGCATGTGAATTATAGGACATTTTTCAAAGTGACTTCTTTTTTACACATTGGCCTACATTTGGAAGGCAGAAATCCATCAAAAGTCAATAGGTAATAACAGTTGCTCTACAATTCTGTGTTCCACTAAGTCTCCCGATAAAAATGGTACCCCACTTGTGTGGGTAGGCCTAGTGCCCACGACAGGAAATGGCCCAAAACGCAACGTGGACACACCACATTTTTACAGTGAAAACTGACCCTTTTTTTGCAAAGTGCCTAGCTATAGATTTTGAACCCTAGCTCCGCCGGCACCTAGGGAAACCTAGCACACCTATGCAGTTTTTTAAACTAGACACCTAGGGAAATTCAGGATGGGGTGACTTGTCTGGCTCTCACCAGGTTCTGCTACCCAGAATCCCTTGCAAACCTTAAACGTTGTAAAGAAAAAACAGATTTTCCTCACATTTCTGTGATGGAAAGTTCTGGAATCTGTGTGGATTCACAAAATCCACCCACCCAGCACTCTCCATAGTCTCCCAATTAAAATGGTACCTCAGTCATGTGGGTGGGCCAAGAGCCCATGGCAGGGAAGGGCCCAAAACATATAGTGGAGATATCACAATTACCTATCACAAAACGACATGCAAGGGGGGGGGGTCACCTGAGTTTTTTGCCCAGGGATCGGCGGCCATCTAGGGAAACCTACCAAAGCCACACATTTCTAAAAACTAGACAACCGAGAGAGTTCAGAGAGGTATGGCTTGCATGGACCCCCCCAACGCTTTCGTACCCAGAATCCCCTGTAAACCTCCAATTTATCTGAAAAAATCACTTTTTTCTCAAATTTCTGTGTGACTGCAAAAAGTAATAGCAATGGAGTATATTCTTGACTAGAAGAATCGACTAGGCAGCCATGACTTACATGCTTATATTTTACCCGTTGTTGAGATGAATCCCATAGTAATTATAATAAGCAATGTACAGCAAAGCATTTAACAGTGAAGTTTAAACAGGCTTCAATGTTAACCAATTCACATTGTTTTATTGAGAGCTAAACTCCAGCCAAACAGATAACAGCTGCTGCATCACTCTCCCCCTACAGGGTCACCATACCTCAGGTTTTTAGCCCCAGTGTAAAGATAATATAAATGAGGTATCCGATTAGGTGAATACGCTTTGAAGTGGAGGAGGGAGGGGTGCATGTGAATCTAAAACAGATGGCATACTGGAGATTCACAGTCCCAGTATTGAATCTTTCATACATGGACCAGAGGTGTGTTGCAGCAGCTAGAGCGTCTGATACAGGAGTGCGGGGCTTGAGGTTCAATCCCCAGTGGCAGCTCACCTCAGCATCATGTGACTCTGAGCAATAGCTTAATTAATCTCCCCGTCGGCCCCCAGCACATTGAAACCCTTAACTCCCTAACCGCCGGGTGAATTCCGCCACGGTGCAGGAGTTTTAATCAATAGTCGGGGCTGCATCGGCCAACGGATGTGCGCATAACAAGCGAGGTAGTGCTGGAGATGGCCGTTGACCGACGCAAGCACGAAACGGGTTAAGGGTGATATGTTTACACTTTACAAATAGGAATTATAATTATAATTATTATTATAGATTAACATGCTTGATTCTGAATAGTAAGGAGTAATACATTTGACAGTTTTCCCATGCAGAGGTGGGACTAATTTAAAGCAAGATCAGTAAACTTTCTACATACATATCTATATATACATCAAGGTGGGCCAACTCATTGAAATGGATGTCAAAGAGTTGCTTGACTTACTGCTACTTCTTGATTCAGGGAAGCGTCTAGGTGTCTAGTGAATGTATGTCTATTTTTCCATGCGTTAACCCTGCATATATCAGGTAGAAAGACCCTAGCAAACAGGGCAACAGAAGTTGCAACTCTTCTTCTTAAATGAGGATGAGCCTGGCAGTGAATGGTTTTCCAGCTGTCTCATAGCAGAAAGGTATGCCTGGTGAGACCCATTGAGTTGTAGTACTTCTGGAGAGAGTCTTACCATTTCTTGGTGGGGGTTAAGACAAAAAAAGAGATGATCACATTTTCTAAGTGATTTGTGTTGTGTAATTTCTAACATCTTTTGAAGTCCACTGATAGAATAGCTCTTTCTAGTGTGTTAGATTTTGAAAGTAGATCTTCAATAAAACTGGGATCAGATTTACTAAGGCCTTGTGTTGCCCTTGCAGCGCAAGCCCTTAAGTGAGATGTACCAAAGGTGGCTCTGCATGGCATAGTAAATCTGGAGTAGTGCTAGCCATTGCAAGTGTCTGACATGCATCACTGTGCCCTGGGAAGGTTTCCCATGGGTGGGGAATGGGTGTTCCCATGCATCCACCCATGGAGTTTGACACAATTCCAGATTTACAAACAATAGTGAACCTGGGAATGCATCAAAATGCTACGCCTTCCCATGGGAGGCGTAACAAGGAGAAATATGTTTATTTCTACTGGTTACTTCTTCCATGTGTGCTGCATTGTACAACACACATAGAAAGAGAAAGAAGACTCAATGGATTGCTTTTATACAGGAATGTGTCCCTTACCTGTGCCTGTGTTGGCACTTGGCAGCCACAAGTGCGCCAGCGCAGAGAGAGAGCAGGTATGCACCATATCTTAGTAGATGGGGCACATTTCTGCTCTTTCCCTGACACGCAGAGCAATGCAGCGACTTTTCTTGCTGTGTTGCATGACTTTTAGTAAATATGGTACCTGGTTTGTTAAGGTTGAAGTTTGTTGGTACCTTAGGGATAAAGTAAGGATAGGTTCTCAAAATTAACTTTGTCCTCCTTGAATTAAAGATATGGATGTTTGATAATAAAGACCTGAATTTCACTAATTTGTCTAGCCTAAGTTATGGCTAGAAGTAGTGCAGTTTTCCAAGAAAGGCTCTTTACATCTGCTTTATGAATACGTTTAAAATTACTTTACATAGGTTTGACTACCACAGTGTTCAGCTGCCAAGGAATAGGCATTTTTTTCATCAGAGGGTAAACTCTAAAAAACCCCAATATTAAGAATTCCCTTATCAATGTATTTTACAATAAAGATTTCTATTTTAAAGCTCTTCTGAACCTGGAGCTCACTGCTATGTGGCATTTGACTGAGTTATTTGAGAGTCCAGATTGTACTAAGCTCAGCAAATATGGTAAGACCTGCTCGGGGGTAGATATTTTGCCTTGTACGTTTTGTTTATAGAGTTGTTTGTAGAGACAGCTCATACTTTGACTAGGGTGTCCCTGCACTCCTGTGTGATATTTAAGAGATGGGGTTCATTGTGCTCAGAAGCCAAGCAGACAAATTGAGCGAATCTGACAGTGGATAAACGACTTGGCCTTTGTTCATTGTAAGCATTCCCAGGACAGTTTTCTGTGGAATAATTTGCAGTTCTGATAGAAGAAATCTGGCGTACCAGAACTGTCTCAGCCATGCTGGAGTAGTTAGAATGATTCGACATGGCTCTGATTTCATTTTGTTGTGTAGCCTGGGAATCAATGGCAGAGATGGGAAGGCATAAGCAAATATACCATTCCATGCAATTTGGAAGGGGATCCCCCATGATCCCTTGTACGGAAATCTGTTGGCATAGAAGCAACATTTTCAGTTGAGAGGTGGCTCAAATAGGTCCAGGTTTGGTTTTTCCCATTTGTGAAAAATCCTTGACAAGTGTTGCTGTTTTAGCACCCATTCGTGTCACTCTCTTGAGTTTCTGCTTTGAATGTCAACCCACTGGTTGTCTATACCTGCAGATGTTCTACCTTCAAAGTGATCTGGTTTAGCAAGATCCAGTTCCATATGTCTTGGGATTTGTTTGACAGAAAATGTGATTTTGTTCCTCTCTGCTTGATCAAGTAAAACATAGTTGGTGCATTGTCTGTACGAACCAGTAATGCAGATTTTATTGTTCTATGGAGAAAGCCTGAAGTCCTAGAGCTCCAGCTCTCATTTTAATATGTTTATGTGCATGTTCTACTCCTGGAACAAGCATTTGCCACTTTCGTTGAGGTCCTGGAGATGAGCTCTCCATTGATGCATCTGTGGTCATAATGTAGTTAGGTTGATTGCTGTGAAGTGTTGTGCCAAGGATATGTTGTCCTTCTGAGTCCACCAAACCATAGCTGTTTTCCTTTCTGGGGTTATCTTGATAATGTCTTTTAATGTTCCTTGTAACTGTTTACTCTGTTTGTGGATCTCTTCTTGTAAAGGTTTCATGAACAGCTGACAGTTTGGGATCAGAGGAATGGAAGAAGACATAATTCCCAGGAACAAATTGGATTCCCTTACTGAAATGGACTTTCTTCTTGAGAGAGAAGGAACTAGCAATATTATCGGGTATATCCCTGTCGTGGAATCACTTTGCAAGTGACTCTGTCTGAGATTACTCCTAAAAATGTAATCTTTCTGGATGGAATTAGACCAGATTTGGTCTTAGCTTCAGACCTATCTCTGTGAAAATTTGGAGACAAGCTTTTGTTAAGTAGCTTGCATTCAGGTATGGGAAAACCTGGTGGTTCTTTCTTCTTAAGTAAGCTGCTACTGGATCAATGTATTTGTAGAACATTCTTGGGTCAGATTTTAAACAGAAATGATATTTACATCCATCCACCTCAAACCTGAGACACTGCCTGTGTTTGACCTGGACATGAATATGGAAATATGAGTCCTGTAGTTCTAGAGATGTCAAATAATCTCCTGAGTTTAGTAACTGTAGAATATCTTGCAACTGGACTATTCTTAGGTTAAGCCTAGGCAGCGCATACGCTGTTTAGTAGACCCGTTGTAATCCATATACAAAGTACAATCTTGCCTGCTGCTTCCACTGGGCCACCCCAGTGTTGCTCTGCTTTCCTGGGTCCTTATTGGCTGGCATTCTGACATATCACTTCCATTTCATGTCTAACAGCAACAACCAACTACAGTTTAGTTGCGCTGTAGGGCTTGTCAGTTTCGTTTAGGGACTACTTCAGCTTTTTTTTTTTATCACCATGGCGCCCGCTTCATGGGCCGGTATGCGCATATGTTTAATATGCATGGGCGTTGCAGCGCCAGCTTTCATCATTACTTTTGTATTGCAAGTTATCATGATCCCCTTCACGTGGGCCTGCGCTTTGAAAGCAGCCAGTAGCTTTTAGCATTAACATTTTGTAGTCTGATTTCACTGATGTTGCTTTTTCTTTTGTTCACCACTCCCCTCTTGGTCCTTAATGCCCCCCCCAGGTCCCCTTCTAAACCTCTTTTTGAAAAACAACACTGGTTGACAGTTCGTCAGAGAGTAAAATTAAAAACCTGTTGTATAGTCCACAAGAGTCTGCATGGACTTGGACCCTCCTATTTAGCAGAGAAATGTGTCTCATATGTTCCTGCCCGTACCCTTAGATCAAGCAATCAGCTTCTCCTACAAGTCCCTAGGATAAGAAGGGTAAGGCAGGGTGGCAAAGCTCTTTCAGTGGTCGGGCCTGTACTATGGAACACGCTTCAACTCCTGTTGAGGCAATGTTCGGACCATCTGACGTTCAGGAAAAAGTTGAAAACCTTCTTGTTTAAAATGTGACAGGGTCTTTGTATTCTTCCATCACACTCTCCCTTCTCATGACTGGCTTCTTCTCCCTCTATATGCTATTGTTGCTTTTTTTGGGCGCAGAGATACTAGTTCGGGAGTGGATTCAAGCACGATACAAACCCGCACATAAATAAATAAATAAATTAAGTGGGAGATTTGAAACTCTAATCTTACCTTCCGCCATACATATCCTAAACATTCAGCTGCTACTGTGTCAAAAAAGACGGTACCAGTCACGTCCTAGGAATCCGTTCTGCAGCAGATGAGACCATCTGCTGCCCCAGAAATTATTGTCCTGCTGTCCGTGAACCAACCTTCCTGGTTGTGTGCACGAAATCGTTGTTTGTATTTGTCAGTTTGTCACTCTTAAAACCATGTCAGTAATTTTATCAGGGAGATCGGGACACCGAGGTTCTCACTTAAACTTGTGACCCAAATTCCATATGGTCTCTACACCTGCGCGATTTAGGCTTGGATCTGAGTAAGGATTAGTGGGGAGGCCTGTACGGTGGTGCAGAGTGACCAGATGACTCCACTACACCTGGTACACGTTTTAAAGTTTGAAGCTTTGGGTGTGACCAAGCCAGAGACCAAGATGGCCGCTTGGAGTTGAAGCTCTGACGGCCGTCCCAGCTTCCAGATATTATCCCCGGTGCTCGCTGCAGTAATCGCCCCGTGTCTAACAGCGCTGGAGCGCTGATCACGATCTGAGAATGGCGAGCTCACTCAGTGGCGGAAAGGTGCCTCGGACATCGGTCTACGGCACATGGCGATTGTTGGGGCGGAGCGTGTAATGGCGTGGAACTGCGCATTACACATACTGACTGGCCAGAAGGCGAGGATGTGAGAGGCAGGTGTCAGATGTGAGCCGGGGCCCATTGGAGCAGTGAGTGAGCAGGGCGTTGTTCGACGGCGGTGTCTTCCCTCCCAATTCACTATTGGTTCTGCTAGGGAGTGGCCCTGACTGGCTGCGCCCAATCCTTGGTGCTCGCGTCCGCCATATCCCAGGAGGCCCACGAAAACCTGCCACTGTTTATCTCCTCCTTACAGCGTGGGTATACATCCCACTCTGTGCCTGGGCCCCCGCTAGACCATCCGCGCCTGGCTCATTGTCTACAACTGACCTCCCGCACGTCACCTCCGGGGGCACTCTCTTCCTGGAGCGTAGTAGCCCAGGCCGGGATACTACCCGACATAAAGATACCGAGCCTGCAAATCGATCTAGTAGGGGAGAGGACTTGCGCCCCAAGCCCCATATACAACCGGCTCTCCCCAGTCCTGCAGCAAGGCCACAGCGGCCTGAAAGGCGAAACTTGGACCTGCCTGCCATACCCTATCCGGGCACTCGGATTTCTGCATCAGCTCCCTGGGAGCCCACAACCAAACCTTCCAAACTGCCCAGGTGCTGATGCCACTCACACCACTGGCATACTGAACCCTTGCACTGCTCCCCACATTGCTCGATCACCTCATCAGGCCTGATCCAGCGCTCCCATAGTGATCATTAGGGATTTGCTTTTCCACTGTTCCACTTGTGGTGTGGCTCCGCGGCATGGGCCTCAAAGATCCCAAATAGAAGACCCCCCTTCGAGAAGCTCGCGGATAAAGCTTGTGGGGAAATCTCCAGCATGGCGGAGGGCGCACAAGGTGGTGATCATGCGGACGACCTCCCGCCTTGTCCACATCAATGCTACAGGAGATGAAAGCTGGCTTCAGGGCACTAGACAGGTGGTTTGATACACTCATCAAAAATCTTGCAAGCCTGGTGTCCAAAATCCAAGTACATGACAGACGCCTGGATGTGGCTGAAGCGCGCGTTTCAGATATTGAGGATGGTACTGCACAGTCCTTAAAAAGATTAGAGTGCGTCCTCAAGGACGTGGCAATCAAGAATGAAGACCTTGAAGTGCAAAGCAGGCACAATAACATCTGCGTCCTGGGGGTACCAGAGACTACCACCACCAGCTGAATGGACCTCTTTGTTGAGGCTCTGCTGTCTGACCTATTTGGGAGGGAGTCCTTCAGCCCCGGTTTCATAATAGAGCGTGCGCACAGGTTCTCGGGGCCCTGGCCCAATCCCGGACTCCCACCTACACCCATTATTGCACGTATTATGAACTTTCGAGACCTCGAATCTGCACTGCGCCTTGCTAGGGAACGTGGGGACGCTACATGGTAGGGCTCTAAACTATCCTTTCACCCGGACTCCACTGTCACGGTGCAAGATGCCCGCCGTAAATATAATGTGCTTATTTTCCCCAAATCAGACTCGGCCCGCTTTGCTGCTAATTGAGGAGCGCACAGGTACTTTGCCAATTACAGCAATTACACCTTCGGCACGGCCATCCTTATCCATAAAAAGGTCCCTTTCAGTCTCTGCTCTAATGTACGGGACAGTAAAGGTAGATACACCATTGTCACAGGGTTCCTCATGGAAGACAGTACCACATTTGTATGTGTGTATGCCCCGAACAGTGATTCCCCCGTCTTTTTTCACTCATTACATGCGCAGCAGGTAATGTTAGAGCATAGTTTACTCTTAGTAGGGGGGATTTTAACTTGCACCTTAACCCCAGATTGGATAGCACCCCCACATCTCCAGACACCAAACCACGGGCACACCGCGCTCTCTTAGATCTCTGCGAGCAGCTATCGCTTCTAAATATCTGGCGAATGCGCAATCCCACTCTTACAGATTCAGGGCCGGACTGAGAACCAAAACCGGCCCTGGCAAAGTGCTCGGCCGGCCCCCCTCCCCCCGGTGAGGGGTTGGAGGTGCCACCGAGTTCTTTGCGGGGGCCGGTTTTCGGCCGATTTTGTTACAGGGCCGATTTTGCAGCTATGCTGCAAAAACGGCCATGTAACAAAATCGGCCCCCAGGGGCCCAAAACCGGCTCCCACCTGTGCGGCGCACCGGGGGATTGCCCGGTGCCGGCTACGGCCAGTCCGGGCCTGCAAAGATTACACAAATTATTCCGGCCAACACAACACCTAGACTAGAATTTACTTTGGCTTGTTTCTCCTGGCATTTCCGGCTGGTTCCGGTCACTTGTGACACTCCCGAGTACATATTCTGACCTGAGGGTCCCTTGACCAAAGGGATTTGAGCGGCAATGGTGTTTCCCGAGCCACACTCTCGATTTTTTTACAGCCACAACTGTTTCAATATTTCTCATAGGTTTGAAGTACTTTGTCCATATATGATCTATTCCTAGATTACTCTGTGAAGTCATAAAGGAAACAGTTGTATTGGTGAACTGGCACTGGCAAGTCAATCCTACTAGAGGATCCTTTGAGAAGAGCATGAAAGCCCTCTATATCTTCTGGTGGGGAACTTGCCGCAGGAGCACTGGAGGAGCTTACAGAGGAACAATGTAATTGTCCAATTCGCTCACTGTGCCAGTTGTTAGTACATGGATGATTGACACTTCTTCTGGTTATCATAGTCTCCTTCATCCACATATGTATGGCAATCGGTTTAAACATCCTGGGTTGTGTAACTGTTCATTGTTGTGTAGTTATGCTCTTTCTCTGCGATATATCTCAGGAACTCTTCTGTAGTAGTCACTGAACATGTGACGATGATATAAAACCAGCCCTACTGGAACTGGGATAATTGGCTCCTGATTGGTTTGCTCCTTGTAAGGATCCTCATGAGAATAATGATCATGAAAAGGTTCATTAGACATAACTCCTGTTTGAGGCCTCTCTTTGAAGAACAAATCTCCTGCTTTGTAAGCTGCATCATCTTCCTCATCGTTATCTATGTCCTAGCACTTAACATGAAAATGTAATGGGCTGCTCTCAGTCCCAAAAAGGACCATCATTTTCATCATCATTGTCTCTGCCACCCATTTTAAGGAGATGGACAGGACGTGAAGGTGATACCTTGCTTTGGAAAATCTAATCTGTTATGCCATGTTATTATTATTATTTCAAAAACCTAAAAAGGCATCTTGGTGCTGGCTGAGTTTATAGAGAGGAGAAAGCGTGGCCAAAGGTGTAACCAAATATTCTACGGCAAAGAACCAGGTTTTCAGAGCATTCCTGAAAGGCAGTAGGGTAGGCATGGTCTTTATGTCTAATGGGAGTGAATTCCATGCTTTGGTTGCTCCCAGCACAAAGCTTCTGCCTCCCCAAGACGTGCGATGAAACCTAGGCATGGCTACTAGTTTAGGAGATGCTGATCGAAGGAACCTGCCTGGCATGTACCAGTTGACGCTTTTTCAGAGAAAATGTGGACCTTGTCCATGCAGTGCTTTGTAGAGATACAGAGAGGTTTGAAGGTGGTTCTGTGTATGACTGGTAGCCAATGTAGTTTCATGATAAATTTGGAAATGGGCTGATATTTGGGAATTCGAGCTGCTGCATTTTGTACTACTTGCAGCTTGTTTATAACATACAGATGAGCATTAAGCTGTAGCCCATTAGAGTAGTCAATCTTTGCCATCACTAATAAAGTGACAGCTAGTGTCTGCAGATTGGCAGAGATAAAAGACAGAATCTTTTTCAACAAGCCTGAGAGAATAAAGCACAGCTGAGGTAACTACGTTCATTTGATCAGAGAAGGCAAGTGTGTTATTGAACTTGACTCCCAAATTACTTACGGTCCTAACCAGAATTGGAAGGGTGCAGAGTTCAGATGGCTACCAAGATGGGGACCAAAACGAAGGTTTGGCCCCAAAGATCAAAACCTCTGTCTTATCTGAGTTTAGTTTCTGGCCATCAGCTGACTAACTTGCCTGCATGCAGTTGTTGAATTTAGAATCACGTCCTGGTCTTAATGACACAACAATTTGTGTGTCGTCCACATAGGATGATAAAGGAAACCTGAATGAGCATATAATCTCAGCCAGACGTGAAACATAGATATTAAAAAGTGTTGGGCTGAGCGACGAGCCTTGCGGGACTCTACAAGGAAGAGAATATGCAGAGGAGGTAAATTGTTACAGATTGACTGTTTGTGCTCGGTCATTGAGAAAGGAGTTAAGTAATTTCTAGGCCGTGCCTGATATCCCTATCTTGTTCAGTCAGTCCATCAGCAACCCATGATTAACTGTGTCGAAGTCTGACAATATATCGAGTAGAAAAAGGGCATACATTCCTCCTAGATCCATAATACTTCTGATCTCATCCGATGCTTTTGAAAAGAGCTGTCTCTGTGCTGTGCTCAGCCCGGAAACCACACTGAGTGGAATCTGAGCAATTAATGGTCTGAATATAGTCGACCAATTGCCTATTCAAGACTTTCTCGAATATTGTAGCTGGTAGGAGCATGCGGGAAATCAGTCAGTAGTTACTTGCAATTTGTGGTTCAAGAGAGGGTATTTTTTATTAGAGGCCTTACAGAGGCTTTCTTCCTTAAGTTGGGGAAAAGGCCTGAAAATATATTTGAATAAATATGTGTGTCAAAGGGGTGGCAATCGTTTCTATCACTAGGCTACTCACTTTAGGTGGGCAAGGATCGTATGAAGTGCCCGACTATGATGATTCAATCAATTTTGTGATCTCCTTTCTAGTCGGAGAAATGAAATTCTCAAACTTGAAGGACGAGAGCTGATGGGTGGTCAATTGTAATATCTGATTTGGACCCTGTGTTGAGGGATTTGACATTTTTATAAATGTCCTCTACTTTAAGGTGAAAAGCCTCTCCCAGTGAGTTGCAAAAGGATTGAGAACAATCCTTGAGAGAATTGGAAGGGACTGAGGTTAATTTTGAAATGACTGCGAACAATTCTTTAAATCGATTACTAGCTGCTTAAATTTTTGTTGTGAAGTATGCTGTTTTTTCTTTACACATTAGTGCTTTGTACACAGCTAAGCGGTTTTTGTACTTTACTTTTTCTCATTCACAGTAGGCAAAGCACCATTTTTTTCTTGCATTCTACAGTCCTGCTTGAGAGTCCTAAGGTCCTCTGAGAACCAGGGAGGCAATAAATTATTTATTTTTATCTGGGATCTTTTAACTTGAGCTAGGGACTAGGGACACATCCTCCAGCCACTTAGTATATTGCAGGGCTAATGTCGGGACCATCCGAGATATGGGACCGGAATTTGTAAGTCGGAACAAAAACTCGTTGGCTTGAATTCTGGGTCATGCACGAGAGGTCATACCTACTGGATGGACTAGAGGACCTTGACCAGCTTGTATGTAATGGAATTCAAATAGAACGACTCTATTGTCAGTCAAGGTTAGAGACTATAAGGGGCCGATTATGATGGCGGACGGACCTGAGTCCGTCCGCCACCATAGAGTAGGAGGGAACCTCCGCATGGCCTGCGGAGTTCCCTCCTGTGCAATTAGGATGTGACCGCCACCCTGGCGGTCACATCCTGTATTTTTAACATTGCGGCGGGTGCAGCTTCAAGCTGCACCCGCCGCAATGTTAAAAATGTATGCACCGCATTTGCATGCACAAAGCGGCAGGCACCGCGCGGTGCCTGCTGCTTTGTCCACACAAATGCAGGGGGGTACCATAGGTACCCCCCATTTGCACCCCCCACCCCCCCTTCACCCAGGGGGCCCGCAATGGGGCCCCGAGGTGAAGGTCCGTATGCTTTTCCACGGCGGAAAAGCATACATTATACTCAATCATAATAGGGCTGGCGGGGTCTGATAGACACCGCCAGCCATGTTATAGCTTTTCCGCCGCGGTCGGAAGGCGACTGCAGCGGAAAAGCTGCGGACTGAAAAACGATCCCCCAGCTATCCTAATCTGGCGGGGGGTCTTTTTCAGTCCGCAGCGGTTTTCCCGCATCCTCCGGGCCGGCGGTGGCTTCCGCCGGCCCGGAGGATGCGGGAAAACCGCCATCATAATCGGGCCCTTAGTTTTGATCTTGCCTAAAGCAGCATTGTTTGAAAAAATACCATCACAGGTGTGGCCTGCTGCATGACCTTCTACAAATTGAGACACACCAAAAGCTGACATTGTAAAGAGGAGAGATAAAGTATTGGGATCATCTAATGCCTCCAAATGGGAGTTAAAATCACCCAGGACTGTGAGATTGTCAGAGAGAATATCTGTTTCTAATAAATTGCCTATCTCTTAGGTGAAGCTGGTCCGTGACCCTGGAGGCCGACAGAGAAGAAATCCTTTTACGATGTTATTTCTTGACACTTCGACCTGAAAAGACTCACCTTCACAAATTGAAGAGGGCGAAAATGAATACTGAACCAGCAAATCAGATCGGTGGACAATGGCTATACCACAGCTTCATTTACCAGGACGGTCTAATCTGTAAATCAAGAAGCCCTGTGAAATAGCATATTTGAATCTGTGGGCTGAAAGCCGCATCCGCTCAAGTTTCCATGAGAAAGGTCAACAAGGGGTTATAGGTGCCCAGAAAAACATTTAATTCTAAACAGTGTTTTATAAGTGACCTAGCATTAATGGGGGCACACAGTATTTCTCTACTTAGTTGTAAAACGAAGTTAGGGGTGTAGGGAAGGAGCAGGAGATGCAGAATTAGCATTAGCACTTGAGATGTTAAAATGAAAACCACAGGCAGTATATAAAGTTTTATCCCCAACTCTGAGCTCTGAGAGATCAAGGCATGCACGCTCAAGATTTTACCTTTGCGGTTAATCTTCTTTAGGAAGCCAGCCGAGTAGGAGAGTGCAGTGTTTGAATCACGGCCCCGGCTGGCAGCATGGCTGATGGTGTGCATGGTCCATGCGTGGACGGGTTTGCCTTTGGGGAGTCAGCAGCATGCCCGCTGTGAGGACAAGCAGTGCTCTGATGTAAGTAGGCCACCATCCCCCAAATGGCGGGACTGGAGGTGTGGCTTGTTTGCGCTAGCCGCGGCTTGTGGAAGTTGAAACAGGGATGAGAGAAATGAAAAAGGTAACCAGGGTCAAGCAACACATGAATTCCTGACCCAACACTCCCTTGGGAACAGGAATCCTACTGGTAAAGTAAATACTAACTAAATTAAAAGTGAGAAAAGGCAAATCAGTAAAATATTTTTAAAAAATCGTAGAACCATTTCAATATGGCCTGCACACAGGCAGAGAGCAAGGAATCTCCCTGAAAAAGCGTAGACCGCCTACAAGAAAATCAATCAGTTTCAGAAGCACAAAGAATCCACATGCAGTACGCAACTGTGTGTATGCACTAAGTGATGCTGTTAGTAGGCCACCATTCTCCAAATGGCGAGACTGGAGACGTGGCTTGTTCGCGCTAACCATCACTGGCCGAAGTTAAAACACAGGTGGGAGAAATTAAAAAGATAACCGGGGTCCAGCAATCCCTGAATTCCTGACCCAGGCTCCCTTGGGGTTAGGAATCCTATAGGCAAATTAAATACTAACTAAATTAAAAATGAGAAAAGGCAAATCAATAAAATATTAAAAACAAGGGTAGAACTTTTTCAGTATGGCCCCCACACAGGGTGAGAGCCAGGCACCTCCCAGAAATGGCACAGATCGCCTACAAGGAAATCAGTCAGTTTCAGGAACACAAGACATCCAGACGCCGTATTCAGCTGTGCAGATGCGTTGCTGTTAGTAGGCCGCATTCCTCAAAGGGTGGGACCGGAGGCGTGGCATGTATGCGCTAGCCATGACTAGCCGAACTTAAAACACGGAGGGGAAAAATGAAAAAGGTAACCGGGGTCCAGCAACCCCTGAATTCCTAACGCACACTCCCTTGGGAACAGGAATCCTACTGGTAAAGTAAATACTAACTAAATTAGGAGTGAGAAAAGGCAAATTAACAAAATATTAAAAACAAGGGTTGAACCTTTTCAATATGGCCCCCACACAGGGCGGGAGCATGGCAACTCCCAAAAATGGCGTAGACCACCTACAAGGAAATCAGTCAGTTTCAAGAGCACAAGGGATCCACATGCAGCAACACCACTGAGTGGACGTGCAATGCGCTGCTGTAAGAAGGCCGCCATCCCCCGCGGGGCGGGACCGGCCTAGATGTATGCTCTTCTGGTACCACTGAGGGGCTTAATGACGGGCCAATGATGGTATCCTTGACAGTATCCTATGTTTGTAGAAAGTTTCAGGTTCTGCTGCAGTTGTCAAGCGTTGAGGCTCACTTATCAACGGAGCTCCTGTAGTTGGTCTCATCAATTGCGCTATCGCCAACGGTCTCTTCGACGATCATGTTCTTATCATTAAAGACTTTGATGACGAGGATGTAGTGGATGTTGTAGTTATTGCTGTCAACACAGAAATTGAATAATCTCATCAACACATCCTTCTTCGGAGGATCTGCAGAAGCTTTTCCGGTTTCTGAAGAGGGTCTTCACACATGGAGTAGAAGGTTCAGACCCAACTTAGATTTTTTTTTGAAAGGCACAGGAACTGAAGAGTCTTTTGCCCTTGATTTTATTGGGCTTTCCTTGGATCTCTCTTTATCCTTTTTTTCCTAAACCTTTTTTGCAGGCTCTTCCAAAAATCTGTTCTGTCTTTTTTGTGGTTCTTCTTTAAAGGATATTTTCTTTCCCTCTCCCTCAGCTCCAGACCCTGGAGTTTCCCTAGTGTTCGTCTTTTTAAGCCGCAAAAGAAGCCTTACCTCCCTGTGTTTTAGGGCTTTGACAGAAAATGACATGCAATATCTGCATTGCCTAGGCCTGTGGTCAGGATACAGACAATACAGACACGCTTTATTTGTGTCCTCTTAAAAATGCTTGAGTTACTACAGGACTTTCATGGCTTAAAATTGTCCTTTTTTGGATATGATCATTCTTGTCAGAGACAACCTAGCATTCTGCGCTGATGAGAATGCAGAAAGAGACCTGGAGCTGTGTGGGGGTATGCTGGAACATTTAGTGTCAGAGGAGCAGCCACCTGATATCTCTCCTGGGGATACATGGGATACTGAGGATACTGGGATACTGAGCCGGTGGAACTAGTTACAGAAGCATAAAGGCTGCACCCAGAATCTGTGTGTGCACCAGTGCATGTGTGAGGGTGCCCGGAGGATGTGGTCTTGTGCAGCCTAGGAGGGGCCCTTGTGTTCTTACCCTCCTTCCCTCTGTCCTTCCCCACTTGCTTTCCCCCTCCTCCTCCCCTTCTCAGCATGGCGGGGGGTTAGTGGGAGGGGATGCTGCTATGGATGTTCGTTGCCACTGCTGTGTGGTTTAGAATTTTAGGGCCAGATATGCATAGACCCAGTTTTGCGATTACCTAATAGTGAATATTTGCGATTCATAGCTATGTATAACTGTGTTGTACACTTTTTGCAATTCCTAGTGGGACGCAAATTGACCTACCTCATTAATATTCATGGGGTAGGTTGTAATTTGCGACCCATTGGGAATCGCTTCCCTAAAAACACAGGGATGGAGGACTGCTAGGGCCAGCAGACCACCATGTCTGTGTTTGCTTTTAAATAAAGCAACGATTTTTGGGAGCATGTGCAGCCCATTTTACTTAAAGGAAAACAGGATGTGTTTCAAGAAGAAAAAAATTAAAAGTTTTCTTTACATTTTTTTTAAGAGCAGTCAGTGGTATATGGTTAAAAAAACATTATCGCATACATTCAGAAAGGGGAAGGGGTCCTCTGGGGACCCCTTCCCGCTAGCGAATGGGTTATCACCTACTTGAAGTAGGTGGTAAAATGCAAATGTTTGTGACTGCATTTTTTGGTCACAAAAGCATTCAGACATACCACTGCGAGTCGCTATTAAGAAGGGACACCCTTAACACACCCCTTCCTAATATAGAATGTCTAACCCATTTTGTGATTCGGTAATAGGTTACCGAATTGCAAAGAAGAGTTTGGTACATGGGAATATCCTTTTTCCGGTTGCAAAAAGGATAGCTTGCAACATGAATATAGTTAGTACATCAGGCCCTTGTTTTCTTGAAGGATACAGTCTGAATTTGTTAACAATGTCACCCGTTTAAGCTCTGCTTCCTAGGGGCAAGTGTTGATGCACTAGGATGAGATGAACTCTTGAAGAAGAGTCTGTTACTAAACATGGTACGAGAGCCTGTGCTACTTTAACTTCATTCTAAGATTTGCAATAAGGAATTGCACTAAAGTTTACTGCTATAAATAGTACAATGATCATAATGCAGTGGCATAAGCAACCAAGCCAAAGAATGGCTCAAAAGAAGATGTGTAAATGAACTGTATTACTCTTCACTACAGGGCCCAAAGGGGAAAACAAGATTAGTGCAACCAAAAAACTGCTGAAGGCATGAGGTGCATCTTTAAGTGATCACTGCAGGCTTGGTGGAATTCGCCCACCCAATGTGTCTTTCTGCTTGGCCCCTCCCTTGAACACGCAATGCAGTTTTAACAATTTCATTATTTTCATTTGTCCTGCAAACTTTGTACTGCTCAAAAGTGTGCTCATTTCGCTTTATTCGGTTCTGAGACTTTCTGTGTAGGCAGGGGTTGTAGTATAGCTACTACTGCTAAGTTTAAAGGTAGGCTGTTCAAAGTAAATAAGAAAGTAGAGCAGTTTTTTGAAACCAGATCAGCACACCTCAGACCACTCTGCACACTTAAACCTTAAAAATAACCATGATGAAAAGGAAAATCCACCTCCATTCAAATCATCAGTTCACAGGCATCCCTTAACATAAGAAAATGATACTGGTAAAGGGACTTTTTTGTTTAATCTAGTGTAGATCTGAGAAAACATATGGTTCCCTTACAGCACTCTCATGCCCTCATCCTAATATCCAAGAATAGTTTTCGAGAATTTCTTTGACAATACGTGGGGCCACTAGAATTTTGCGATTGTGTGGCCATTGCGATATTCGCATAATTATAGATCTGCTGTTTTTGCCACATATTTAATAATCTGCTGCATAATCTACAGATTTAAACAAAGAAGACATGTTGTTCCTATCTTAAACGGTTCAAAAGTTAATAACAACGAACCGACCTGTGTTGTGGTGCAGTGGAAGGCACTTTGCAAAGGTTGACTGCTCGCATATCTGTTTCTTATTAGTGTATTTGGGTGTTAAATTAGTAATAATGAGGTGCAACCATGCCCAGACCGTCTTACCAAGTGTATAAAAGACAGGAAAATTAAGTATTAGCATCATAAAGTCTGCCACATTAAGGCGCATAATTTGCCCTTTCTTGCTGCATAATTTACTCAACCCTGCTGCATAATTTGGCCCTCCCCTGGTGCATAATTCCAGTAGCCCTGACAATAAGCACAAGTAGAAAGTATGTTCTAAAGCTATATGTAACTAGGATTGCTTTCTCTTGTATACATCGTTGAGAAGATCCATAGGAAACATGTATTTTGGTGGTAAATGCATGCTTTATGAAGGCTCTGTTTTTCTTATTTTAAACATCTTTGAGTTTGATATCTAAATTGTGCAAAATATGATGTTCAGAGAGGTGTTTGAGAATTAATTCTCACAGTTCAGTCACATTAGTCCAATGAGTAGAATTATTATGCACTGTCCATGTTAAGGCATCTAAACCTTAAGCGGCAGTCAAACAAAGTCTGTTCTGACAATGATGACTTCATTGAATCCAGTGGCTGTCTTACTTTGTACTATGATATGTTGTTATAATCATCAGTGGCTGCTCCTCGGCTAAGGCAGAGGAGTGTCGCCCCACTCTTCTTAGAGCACTGAAAAAGGGAAAAATAAAATGATAATAACAACGTTAATATCATTTTTGTTTTTGCTACTGCAGGGCTGGGTTAGGGTGGGGTAGGGCTGGTGACTCAGGGTGGGGGTGTGGTTTGGGCACACTTAAGAGGGCATGACTGCTTGGCCGACCATCTTGGCCCATCCAAACATTCATGCTCACTTTGCATATTCCCCACCAGGCTGTAATGCACAGCCTGATGTGGAATATGCACGAGCTCCCTGTCCCCATCTGAGCACCGATCCCCAGCACTCAGACCAATCACAATGCTACATTGCAGCATTGTGATTAGCTTTGGGGAGCCTGTGTGCCTCGCTGCTTCCTGCAGCTTCTTCCGGACTGGAGTCGGGAAGAGAAGCGAAGCGGAGAGGGAGGAGAGGCAGCAGAAAAGGTAAGTGCGTTTTTATTTTTTATTCTTCAACCCCTCTTGCCTCACCCACCCCGCCACCCTATTCCCTAAGAGCCACCACTAATAATCATTGTTCAATTACTCATATTTGTCAATCTGAGTGCTTCAGAGATTCTGAAGGTTTAAAAGATTTTTAACTGGGACAACAATTGGTCATTGACAAAACGATTGGTCACCAATCATATGTAGAAAGTCAACATGCTGGAAGAATGTTGGTGTGGGCAACGAAGATAGCAACTAATTGTAATGATATCCGTGCTATATGTGACCCAGTAACTACTCAGCTTCTCAAGAATGAAAAAGGTAAAATAGAGACCCTTTTCCATCGTTATGAATAACTTTCTCAAAGTCAAGAAATGTTACCAGAGTATGGGATTACGGAATAAAAAGGACAAACTCAGTTTCCAGGAATAACGAAAGAACAGGTTTAATAGGTGTTGTAGGCAAATATCTGCTAAAGAATTATCTAGGGCTTTCAATAGCTTAAACAATGGAAAGGTGACAGGACCTTACTGTCTTTCACAACTTAAATAAATGCTCTGTAATCCTATAATCAAATTTTAGATGCCGGCAATGCACCTAACTCTTTAAGCGTTTAAAAAAAAGATTTTGAAACAACCTGAGCAATCTGAGCAATCTGGCACAGGAAAACCTATTAGTATCTTGAATGGCGTAAATATAATTTTTACATATATTTTGGCATCCTGGTTAAAGACTATTGTGAGTTATTTGAACCAATGTAGCTTTATTCCCAGTAGACAAATTACTGCAAAAATATTGTTTTAGGTTAAGCTACAGATTATTTTCTCTGTTAACAATTTTGAAGTCACATTTCTTAAATGGTAAATATGGAAAATTATGTTGTTTGGTTAATTGGAAAGTAATATTTAATATTCTCAAACATTTTTGTTACTTTTCCCAGTTCTCACAAGTTCTGAAAAAGCTATATTCAAAAGCTACCACCACCATAATAGATAACTCCAAAATGCAGAGAAAATTTTAATTACTAGGCGGTATGGTGATTATAACATTTCCTCAAACATTTTGGCACCCTGGTTAGAACCAATGCAGCTTTATCCCTGGTAGAAAAATGTTTGCAAATACCATTTGGGGGGATTAAAGATATAGATTATTTCTCTGCTAACAATTGTGAATCCACTTATTTAAATGGTAGACCTGGGAAAAGCTTTGATTTGGTTAATTTGGAAGCTATATTTAATATTCTCAAACATTTTTGTTTCTTTTCCCAGGTTATCTAAATCCCGAACCAGCTTCATTCAAAAGCTACCACCACCATAATAGTTTACTCTGAGGATGTAGAGAAATTTTGAGTTAGTGGGGGGAATCTAAATGGACGCTCAATGTCCCTTGTGCTTTTCACACTTTTTATAGAGCTGCTTGGAATTTAGATTTGACTGGACAATAGGGTGTTTACAGTCTATTCCCAACATTACAAATCTAAAATTATACGCTGACTATTTGAGTCACTATTTAAAAGCTAATAGCAATAATATCAGCAAAGCTTTGGATTTAATTCAGCAGTTTGTTAGACCTGGCTTTTACAGCAGGTTTATCCCCAGAGAGGCGTCCGGCGTGGGCCTCCCCACCCAGCGGCGCAATGTAGTCAGGGCGTATTGAGTACAGTCCGTCCCAATCAACAGTCGTGCCAGGAATAGGGGGCCCGTCCCCCTTCCCTGACCCGGCGCACTCCGAGGGTCGGCCGGGAGCAGGTATCTGGGGAGGGTACGTAGGCGCTTGAATCTCCCTCGGCCCCGCGGACATGGCAAAGCTGCTACCAGGGGGGCTGTAACACCCTCCACCAGAGCGGAGGGCCACCTGCCACCCTGAAGCCTTCCCAGCCAACCCAGAGCTGGTTGCGGCGCACCACCGCAGTGGAAATGCGGGAACCGGGTAGGACCTGGGTGCCGGTCCCGCAGAGGGGATCCGGAACTCCTGGGCCACCGACCTTCCATCCATGTTAAATCCTCCAGGCGGACTGCACGGACCCCACCCGTTTACCTCTCAACGGTTTCTTGAACTCCATCTTCAAAGTTCTTTTCAACTTTCCCTTACAGTACTTGTAGGCTATTGGTTTTAAGCAAAAACAGGTGGTTAGGACCAGGGGAAATTTATTTCGACCAAGCTCCGATAGGTTCCCTACAAGCATTCAACTACAAATATATCAGAGGGTCTAGTGACAGAACTGAAGGGTACGCACAATGTGACCTAACAAGGCAACCAAGATAACCTAAACATGTGTGCATCTATCTAGGGTCATCCCCACAGTGGTCAGGAAAGGATGCCCATCAGTCACCACACGGAACCGCCCTTCATCATTTTGGATTCCAAAAAGACCAACACTGGGAGAGCCACTCAACTTTCACGGTCGAGGGTCCAGATGTAAAGAAATGACTCCTCTGCCGATCAGATAGGTCTTACTGTGGTCTTGCTACTCAATTATGAGGATCTTAGCACACATAACAAGAGGGGGACTGACGCTGCAGTGCACAAAAGGTGTGAAAATAATAATGAAATAAGTGTTTATAAAATTGGATGGGGGAGTACTAACAATTTTATTCGGGTGCTACCCACTCTTCCAATATTAAAAAGTAGTCAGTGACAGTCACTATAGTATGGACTGCCCAGATGTTTCATAAGGTCGAAATGTTTTAGCAATTGGTGACAAATTTGTCATTGCTTTCTTCAGGACCGTATCTACTGATAGCTACTGCAATAATAGTGATAATGAAAACAAGAATGTGCTCAAAATCAAAAACAGAAACAGAGATCACCTGACATCACTTGGTGTTCATATCGTTTTCTTCACTCTTTCCAAGTTATGTGAATGTACATTCTTGTAAGAGGTATGGACCTCACCCCACCTGGCCACGGCTCAGGGAATAGGGGAAGCAACGCTCTGTCCGTCGGTACTCCTAGAACCGACGCCGTGTGGTGACTGATGGGCATCCTTTCCTGACCACTGTGGGGATGACCCTAGATAGATACACACATGTTTAGGTTATCTTGGTTGCCTTGTAAGGTCACATTGTGCGTACCCTTCAGTTCTGTCACTAGACCCTCTGATATATATGGCTATTGGTTTTAGCCTTAAATGGAGTTTACCACCCACTTTGGGCTGTATTCCCAAGCAACCAACTCAAAGAAGACCCAATCCCGGCACGGGGGCTGCTACCGGTCTAACACCTTCTGCAGGATGAGCCTCGATCAGATGGATTTTGGCCCCCTGATCGACGCCGGGAAGTCGGTCTTCTGTACACCACATTTTCCATGCCTGCCTCCGGGCAGGGATTCGGCACTGGGCTCTTCCCTCTTCACTCACCATTACTGGGGGAATCCTGGTTAGTTTCTTTTTCTCCGCTTAGTAATATGCTTAAATTCAGCGGGTCGTCACGTCTGATCTGAGGTTGTAGTTGATAAAAACCGCCGAAGAGTCGGGGGAAGCCACCGGGGAAGTCCAGGTCCCTGTCGGAGCAGGGGCCTGGGGTCCTGGCAGCGCACGCCCTCTTTGGGAAGCCGGTGCCGGAGGTGAGTGCTCGAGGCACATGTGCGCAGGCAACTGGTGGGCCACTACACACAGCCGCGCACAGCACGCAGCCAGGCACCCTGAGATGAGCCCAGGGCGGACCGGTCACAGGACCCCCCTCCCTGTCGAGGCAGGGAGGCGGGGATAGGCATGCCGGTTGCCTACCTCTGTGGCAGGACCCAGTGAGGGACCCTGTCACGGGTGATCAGGGGGATCAGACCTTGTGGGAGAACAAAAGGAAGCAGAGCTAACTCTGCGACAGCCCCAGCCGCTTTCCGAGGAATCCCCAGGGCGATTGATGATCGATACAGGCGTAGCTCCAGGAGAAACCCGGGGCCGCAAGGTGCGTTCGAAGTGTCGATGATCAATATGTCCTGCAATTCACACTAATTCTCACAGCTAGCTGTGTTCTTCATCGACCCGCAACCCGAGTGATTCACCACCAAGAGTCACAGGCAATTTTTCAAAAATGTTTGCCCACCTGCGGGCTCAGGAGAGGCAGGAGAAAGGCGATGCCATCCGTCCATGGCCCGTGCAGCGAGTTGACCTGGCTGCCCTGTTCAAGCCTTCCCCTCTGGGAGTCAGACTGCACTGTTGGGAGCAAAAAAGCATTATCAGGCGCTCAGCTTGTTGTGCACTTGCAAAGTGCCCCCCAGAATTGGTTTGGACTGGGTTCAGAGCCCTGGGCCAGGAGAAAACAAAGACATTTACTGTATAAAAAGAGGGGACCAGAGCCCAGACTTTTAAATCACTTCTGGGAAATCAAGAGGAAAAACTGAGGAGGAGTGCTGCCCCTGTGCTGTTTGCTGTTTGCTTGAAGAAGAGCTTGCCCCTGTTCTGAAGTCTCAGGGACACAAAGACTTCACCACCAGCTCACCTGAACTTCCTTGCTGGGAGTTCTGACTTGCCAAGAGGTGCCTGTAGCTGTTGTGGGCCCCTTGAGGTTGTTCTGGCTGTTGGAAGCTGAAAAATCAACGTAACAACAAGAAGCATGACGCATCCGCGCCTGTTTCTGACGCATCGCTGAAGAAATTGTCGCCACACCTGCCGGCGGCTCGAGAAATCGCCGCATGACGCTTTGAGTGCACCGATCTCCGAAGTCTGAGATCACTGCACGGATTCCGACCAAAGCCCACCTGTGCGGCTGCAAGAACCCACACAGAATCCCTGATCATCGCATCGCTTTGAGGCGCCAGGTCTGTCGCATCGTTGGGGGACGCAGTAAGAAACCAACACATCACCTCCCCTGCGACCTTTTTGTTTGTGTGCGTGACGCTTCCAAGGTACTTTGTGTTAAAAGTGTTGCATCTGCAATTTCCTTTGAAATGAACTATTTCTAACATTTGAAAGTCATATTTGTATTACAGTATTGTGGATTTTTGTTGTTAGGTCTTGTTTGGTTTAGATAAAGATGACTTATTTTTCTAAACTGGTGTGGTGTCCGTTTGTAGTGTTTTCACTGTATTACTGTGTGCGTTCACATATGCTTTACACACTGCCTCTGAGATAAGCCTGTCTGCTCATGCCAAGCTACCAAAGGGTGAGCAGAGGTTATTTTAGACGTGTATCCCCCTTACCCTCACTAGAAGCAAGGGTCTCTATGTGGACAGAGGTACCTACCTCTGCCAACTAGAGACCCCCATTTCTAACAATATATATCTATACACATGTACCGTTGTCAATAGGTAGTTAAAGTTAGGTCTGCCTTTCGATAGACAGAGCATTTTTTGGTTTGCTAATCATTTTGCCCAGTTTGAGGGATCTTCCACAAAACTTCCCCAAAAGATAGTTCATCTACCTTGGCTCCTTTGTGGAAAGTTTCGGGTTGATCCGTGAAGCAAGGGGCAATATAAAAAGGGTTCTCAAAATGCAAAATCCTCATGCATTTTCCGTAGACTTCTTTTGATAAGGCTACAGCAAAAACTGCTCAACGGAATTATACCAAATTTGGCAGTAAGCTAGATCTTGGTCCACAGATTGTGCTTTTTGTGATTTGATGTAAATCTGTTAAGTATTCTTGACATATTATGGGGGAAAAAATGGGTATTATTAAGGCTGGGCTGGTAAGAATCTTGCAAGCCCAGCAACAGGACAGGTCTCTGGCCCTATCACAGGGAGCCATTTATGAATGTGTGCTTTTGTGGGACGCAAGAGTCTTGTGAGCTTCCCACAAGAGCACAAATTCATAAATGGAGCCCTGTGATAGGGTGAGAGACCTGTTTTTTCCATGAGCCTTCACACCCTTCACAAACGCTCTGATTGCCTGGCTGTCAAGGGTATAGAAATGAAATATTGTTTACTATAAAGAATTTCAGGTGTTGGGGATATTAAGTAAAAACGCCATATAAGGGACAGAACAGGGGCATTCTGTACCCCTAGATTTGTAGAGGAGGTCTCTAAAGCATAACTGCTGTGATATAATAAAATGTATATTGTTTCAAAAAAAGAATTTCAATCTCGCAGTACTCTCGCAGGATTGCGAATAGTAAAAAGGAGCAGGTGATTTCTCAATACATTCCACCAGTTGAAATGGATAATGTGGCCCTTGTTATTGAGAGGGAGAGTGTGGGATAGAGGTACTGTGATGAGTAGTAGAAGGTTAATTGTTTTTTTTAAAAGGTTTTACGATCTCACAATACTCTCATGGGATCATGAAAAATAGGAAGGAGTAGATGATCTTTGAATGCACTCTGGTATGCACACTTGTTGCTGTAGCAAGGAGTCTTAGTGGAGATGGTGTATATCAGAGTCTACATTTACACCCATTTGGGAAGAGGTGTTATAGATAGATAGATTTTATTTTACATTTAACTAAAATCTTTACAAAAGCAAAAAGCACTAAATGCTTTTTTAGTATCATAAAATGTTCCACCGAAGCCCCAAAAGAATTTGGTAGACCTTAAATAAAATAGAATTAAAATCCTCAGCATATATCAAGGGCATTTAAAAAGTTGACATGGTTCTGTCTTTCAATATGTCTTCCAGTTTCTTAGTTAAACGGTAATATGTTTGTATTGTTATTGTTGCCTTAAGTATTTACATTGAGCGATGGATGACACAGTAAAATTGGCCAGAAGGCTCCAAAGGAAAAGGTGTAAAGTCTGTCGGACAGGGCGAGGTGTCAAAGTTGATCGAACGCAAATGGCACTGTATCATATTCAGTGTTGATCTATTCAAGATAGACACAACTTAGTCCCAGAATGTGCCATCAGGTTGGTCAGAGCCTTCTGCAAAGCGTTCATTTGTTTTTGCCACCGAGGTCAGTGTAAGGAGTTAGGCAGTCCAGAACAGCAGCCAGGCAGCCCCAGTGGCTTCAAATGTTGGATTCCACAGATTGATTGTGTTTCAGCAGACGAGTAGAAAGTGCAAAAGTGCAAACGTGCTGTGTGAATATGGGTGCTGGTGTGTCCCAAGGGTGCTTCAGATGAGTTGAGTAGCTGCTGTGCAATGCAGTGGCCTGGGCAACCTCGAGCGAGGGGAGCAGTCTGTGCATGTTTCAGAAGCAGCCGTGTAGTGTCTGTAAAAGTCTCAGATGTATGAGCGCAGCTGTAACATGATGGCGCAGGTTTTTAGGGCCCCAGCGCCTAGTCATCGATGGGGCAATGTAATGCTACAGGCAATTATACATTGTAAGATCATGTATTGACCATTGACTTCATTTTGCTCAAACTACATTTTGTGAGCATGGTTTCATCTTGTATATCTGTCTGACCCTGCCTTTCCGCTGCAAAGGCAGGCAGGCCCTGATTACTTGCACACACAGAAATGTTTATGTTTCTCACTTCACCAAGCCAGAGAGATAAGCTATTAGAACAGACAGTGTGGGATGTGTACAGTGTCCAAGGATGAGAAAGTAAAGAATTCTACCTCAGCTGTCATCGGAGCCTGGCCAGCTCCATTGAGTGACCTTGATGCAGAAGGGTAGCCAGCACCTACAGTACAGATGAAGGGAGGAGGAGCTTTAGAACTCTATCTCTGTGTTAGTAAAGAGTATACAGACGGAGACCTCTTGCAGCTTTGACAGGAACTCTCCTGAGAGTGGATGCACTGCCTGGAGCTTTTGTGCCAGGTTGAGACCTCCTGCCTGGGATTGTCAACGGGTTCCCCAGTCGTGCTGGGAAGGATGACCTGACCTCTGGTGACCTGACCTCTAGTCACCCAACACGCCGCACGGCTCCCTGTGACTCCCTCCTGCTGCCTGGAGCCCACCGCTGGTGTGCCCCTGGGACTGGTATTGCTGTAATTGTTGTGCCATTATTTCTGTTGTTGTATTTTGTGGTACATTGTCTGGTTTTCACCGTGCTCATCACTGTTGTTCTCCCCTTGATTCCCTTGGCTTCCCCTTGCGCCCCTTGACCCCCCTGCCCCACGCTTCCCGCCGCTGCTCCCCCGCCCGCTTTTGCCTTCTGTAAACCCTTCCCTCGCCCATTGGGCGCCCCGCTCCCGCCTCCCAGCTGCTCCTCCCTCCCACTTAACCTCTTATGGAGGAAGCCGCGCAGAAGCGCAGTGGATGCGCACAGCAGGTGCGCCGAAGGCGCGCCAAAGGCAAGCCCGTCTGCGCCCGTCCGCGCCTGGACTGCGCCCAGCGCCAGAACCTCTAGCTCCCACCGCACCCAAAGCACCCGACTGAGATACGACTCCGCCGCCCTCAACGCACTCAACACCCGACGAACAGCCGAATGCTACCAAGCCACCCCGAAGCGAACCCATGGACCCTTCACCTGTCAAGCCTGCAAATACACATGCCTCCGAACCTGCAGACCACCCACCGGACCTCGCAAAAACAACAACCACCTCAAGTGCATCCTCCTCAACACACGCTCCGTCCACAAGCACGCCGTCGAACTGTGGGACCTCCTGGGCACAACAGCACCAGACGTCGCCTTCCGCACGGAAACCTGGATGAATGCTTCCTCGGCCCCAGACATCGCCATAGCCATCCCGGACGGCTACAAGATCACCCGGAAAGACCGCGTCAACCAAACCGGAGGAGGAATCGCCATCGTCTACAGGAACACCATCAACATCACGACTATCACCGAAGACACACTCTCCGCCGCCGAACACCTACACTTCCAGATTCACACCGACCCCAAGACCACCCTTAGTGGAACACTCATCTACAGACCCCCGGGCCCACATGCACAATTCAGCGAAACCATCGCCAACTTCATCAGCCCGTACGTCCTAGCCTCACCAGAATACATCCTCCTCGGGGACCTTAACTTCCACCTGGAGAAAAACAGCGACAACAACACCACCACCCTGCTCGACAACCTCGCCAACCTCGGACTCAAGCAACTGGTGAGCACCCACACCCACATCGCTGGCCACACACTCGACCCCATCTTCTCCGCCAGCAACCACGTCTCCTTCAGCCACTCCTCCGGACTACACTGGACCGACCACAGATGCGTCCACTTCACCTTCAAAAGGAATACTCACCACCATCGCACGCAACAAATCCCCGCAGATGCTGGAGCAAAATCACCACAAACCAGCTCCTCTCATCGCTGAGCCAGAACCCACCAGCCAACATCGCTGACACCAGCAACGCAGCCCACAACCTCACACAGTGGATCACCAACTGTGCCGACAACCTCGCACCACTTAAGAACCCCCCCAGGCGTGACCAGCAACAGGAAAACTCCATGGTTCACGGACGCCCTCAAAGAATCAAAGAAATCCTGCCGAACCCTCGAATAAACCTGGCGCCACGAACGAACTGCAGAAAACATGACAGCCCTCAAGATCGCCACCCATGAACACCACCAGCTGATCTGCTCCACCAAAAGGACATCATTCAAAAAGCGACTAGACAACAACACCCACAACAGCAAGGAACTCTTCAACATCGTCAAAGAGCTCTCCAACCCCAGCGCCAGCAACAACGACATCACACCGTCACAAGAACTCTGCAATTCCCTCGCCACGTTCTTCCACCGAAAGATCGCAGATATACACAACAGCTTCAGACCCCAGAGCCCGCCTCCAGTCACCGAACCAGTGACCCCCACCACCACCCTCAGCGCCTGGACCCCCATCAGCTCTGAAGACACCACCAACATCATGAACTCCATCCACTCCGGCTCCCCCTCGGACCCTTGCCCCCATCACATCTTCAACAAAGCCGACACCATCATCGTACCCAATCTCCGGAACATCATAAACAGGTCGTTCACATCAGCCACCTTCCCCGAGAGCTGGAAGCACCCAGAAATCAACGCCCTTCTGAAGAAACCCACAGCAGACCCCAATGACCTGAAGAACTTCCGCCCCATCTCTCTTCTTCCCTTCCCGGCCAAAGTCATCGAGAAGACCGTCAATAAGCAGCTGACTGCTTTCCTCGAGGTAAACAACTCGCTCGACCCATCCCAGTCCGGATTTCGAGCCAACCACAGCACCGAAACCGCCCTCATCGCAGTCACTGACGACATCAGGACCCTGATGGACAACGGAGAAACAACCGCCCTCATTCTCCTGGACCTCTCGGCAGCCTTCGATACCGTATGCCCTCGCACCCTAATAACCCGCCTCTTCACCACTGGGATCCAAGGAAAGGCCCTGGACTGGATCACCTCATTCCTCTCCGACAGAACCCAGAGAGTCCGCCTCCCACCCTTCCGCTCAGAAGCCACCGAGATCATCTGCGGCGTACCCCAAGGATCCTCGCTCAGCCCAACCCTCTTCAATATCTACATGAGCCCCCTCGCCGCCATCGCGCGCAAACACAACATCAACATAATTTCCTATGCCGACGATACCCAGCTGATACTCTCCCTCATCAAAGACCCAGCCACCGCCAAAACCAACCTACAGGAAGGAATGAAAGACGTCGCAGAATGGATGAAGCTCAGCCGCCTGAAGCTGAACTCAGACAAGACGGAGGTCCTCATCATCGGACAATCCTATTCCGCCTGGGACGACTGCTGGTGGCCCACGGCACTGGGCACCGCACCGACACCCTCGGATCATGCACGCAACCTGGGATTCATCCTGGACCCCTTCTTCACGATGACCAAGCAAGTCAACGCCGTCTCGTCATCATGCTTCAACACCCTACGCATGCTCCGTAAGATCTTCCGTTGGATCCCGACCGAAACCAGAAAGACGGTCACCCAGGCCCTCGTCACAAGCCGACTGGACTACCGAAACACCCTATACGCAGGAACCACGGCCAAACTCCAGAAACGACTACAACTCATACAGAACGCCTCCGCACGACTCATCCTCGACATCCCTCGCCACAGCACATATCCACCCACCTGAGAAACCTGCACTGGCTCCCCGTCAACAAGAGGATCGCATTCAGGCTTCTCACCCACGCACATAAAGCACTCCACAACATGGGTCCCCGAATAGCTCAACAGCCGCCTCTCGTTCTACACGCCCACCTGCCAGCTCCGCTCCGCCAGCCTCGCCCACGCCACCGTCCCACGGATTCGCAGAACCACCACCTGAGGACGATCGTTCTCCTACCTGGCGGCCAAATCATGGAACTCCTTCCCCACACACCTACGAACTACCCAGGACCATCTCTCCTTCAGGAAACACCTCAAGACCTGGCTATTCGAGCAGTAGTAGCACCCCCCCCCTCTTAAGCGCCTTGAGACCCTCACGGGTGAGTAGCGCGCTCTATAAATGGTTTGATTGATTGATTGATTGATGATGCTAAACAGACAGCCGATGAAGTACTTCAAGTTCTAAATTATTTACTCCTGTGTACATATTTACCTTTCTATGCATTTATTCTTGTGTATATACATTTACTGTATGCATTTGTTTTACATGTTCATTATTGCCATTTTATATATGGGAACTTGCTGTAATAAATATTCCCCATTTACTTGGCAAATGAGTGTTGAGCTTTGTTTATGTTTTATTTTGGTGTTCTAAAGTGTGTAGGGTCCTGTTTTGATGAGTGTTCACGTTGTGTCTTGGTTTTTGAAGTCTTGTTCATGTGTTCTGAAGAAAAAGCAGGACAGCCAGGCGGACCACAATTTCAACACTGCCACCTGGAGGAATTTGATAGTTTTAACATTTAAAGTGGTATTCACTGGGTTCAATCAGGCAATTACAGCCTAGCAGCAAGTACGAGCTCTCGAGCATACTAACCTGTTGTGAAGGAAAGAAATTGTAGCAACATGGGGCAGATGCAGATAATATGAATTATGGTTTCCTCGCCCAGGCCACAAAGGTGCACGTGTTAAGCTGCCGATATCTGCCTTGCCAGCGTCAGCCCCCCAGGTTTCACTCCCCCATTCTGAGGACTATAAATCAGGCTTTTAGCCACAATGGATAAGTGCAAGCAGCATATTTCTGCTGGATCCATCTGATATAAGAGTTTATCACTGCCCAAGCATGCGATCACTTGCTCAGCTTTGCTAAGTCATCCAGCCTTGATAGCCTTTTCACTGTAGACACTGAGGGGCAGATTTATGTCGGACTTGCGGTACTTTTCCGCCGCCGTTGCGTCACTTCTGTGACGCAGCGGCGGCGTAAACCCTGCACCACGTTACGACCTACTTACATCGTGACGCATATATGGAGATGCGTCACGGTGTAAGGCCCTGCGCCACATGAAACCTGCGTCAGGTTATATGTGGGCGTTTCCACACAGGGGGGGGGGCGTTCCGTCGCAGGAACGCTCCTGAAATGTGACTCAGTGAAATCTACAAGATTTCACGGAGTCACTTTACCAACGCTGATGCGTCAAAACCCTGGGGCAGATTTATGTCGGACTTGCGGTACTTTTCCGCCGCCGTTGCGTCACTTCTGTGACGCAGCGGCGGCGTAAACCCTGCACCACGTTACGACCTACTTACATCGTGACGCATATATGGAGATGCGTCACGGTGTAAGGCCCTGCACCACATGAAACCTGCGTCAGGTTATATGTGGGCGTTTCCACACAGGGGGGGGCGTTCCGTCGCAGGAACGCTCCTGAAATGTGACTCAGTGAAATCTACAAGATTTCACGGAGTCACTTTACCAACGCTGATGCGTCAAAACCCTGTGCCTGCTTGTAGCAGGCGTAAGGCTTGACGCACCTCGTTACAGATAGGGCAAAGTTGGTAGAGTGCTGAAGTTGCGTGCCGCAGGCAACACATCTTCAGCACTGCGCCAACTTCACGCCCTAGATACGACACGCATTTGTTTATTCCTGTGCCATGGTGCGCCGCATTGTAAATGCGGCGCATCATGGGTGGCGCAAGGATGAACTTGCGTGCCGTATCTTTCCTGGCACATCTCTACTGATTTGCAGAGATGCGTCAGGCAACATAAATCTGCCCCCCTGTGCCTGCTTGTAGCAGGCGTAAGGCTTGACGCACCTCGTTACAGATAGGGCAAAGTTGGTAGAGTGCTGAAGTTGCGTGCCGCAGGCAACACATCTTCAGTACTGCGCCAACTTCACGCCCTAGATACGACACGCATTTGTTTATTCCTGTGCCATGGTGCGCCGCATTGTAAATGCGGCGCATCATGGGTGGCGCAAGGATGAACTTGCGTGCCGTATCTTTCCTGGCGCATCTCTGCTGATTTGCAGAGATGCGTCAGGCAACATAAATCTGCCCCTGAAAGTTTTTTGAACGCTGATTGTGGAAGATGTTTTTCCCAACCTTTAGTTAGCAAGAGGTCTTTCAGCTTGTTTTGAAGACAGTACTTAAGAGGTATTTAAGTCTCGCCAAAGTAGGCAATTCATGCAATCCTGCGTGGTGAGTCTGAGCCTGTGGCACAAAGTTAAGAAGGCACGGGTTCTGGCCCATGATTGCTTTGTTAGATTAAACTCAAGCCTGACTTGTGCAGTTGATACTTGCTTTGGCAGACTCAATGCAGCTTTCTAGTTCTTGGTGGACATTTTGTCCAATAGGGGGGCCTCGATTCCCAGAGTGAATTTGCCTCCATAGGACAGGGAGGGGGTGACTTGTGTTGTCATCACCTGGAGTAAGGCATCTAGGATCAAGCCTTCGAGATTCTTGGCTTATTGTGAGGGTAAGCATGAGGCTAGTGCATTTCTTCCTCAGGGTGGGTGGATGTGATTAAATGGTCCCTGTCTGTCCAGAAGGATGCCCTGCATTTGTGCTCGTTGCTGTGTGAAAGCCATTCCTCGTTTAGGTGCCACCTGCTGCAACCAGCCATTTTCTTACCAAAGCTGACCATCATCAATTCCTTGAGGTCTATTTCAATACTATTTCTGACAGTCTAATTGAGAAGGCAAGATAGTTAGTGTTGGAGGCCGATTCTGATTTGGCTTAGCAGCACAAAATCATCTGCATAGAACAGATGCATTATACATTGACCCCCAACGTAGGAGGATTGCAATTGACTTTGTCTAAATCCACTAACATGTTGGCGATATACAGATTGAAAAGTGTAGGGGCCACAATGCAACCTTTTTTCCGGCCCGGATTTGTGGGAATTTTCTTTGAGATGCGTGAGCCAACCCCCAGTTTAACCTGCACCCAGGTGTTGGAGTACATCTACTCCATCACTCTCAGAAGGTTGGCTGGCAAGCCCCCATCTTTATGTTTGCACCACAGTGAGCCTCTCAGAATGCTGTCAAATGTAGCTTTGAAATAGATGAAACCAGTGTAGAGTGTAGAAACGCTCCTGTAAGCTTTGTCACGCTTTAACTCCAACGCCATCAGGTTTATTGTAGTACCACAATTATCTCTAAAGCCATACTGATTTCTGGGATGATCTTCACACCGTCTGCCCAGGATTTCAAGCCATCAAGCAGAAGGCTAACAAACAGCATGGCGTCATTGCTAAGAAGTGCAATGAAGCGATAGTTGCTGGGGTCAGCTTTAGAGGCCCCCTTGAAGAACAGCTGAATAATGGATCCCTTCCAAGAGTCTGGGATACAGGTTGTTGCCAGGCACAGTCTGAATATGGGGCTATTACCTCAGCGCAGAAGGAGGGGTTGAAAGCAAAGAGGGCCATTAGTAGAGTGTTAGGGCCAGGAGCCCCATCTTTCAGCATGCTGCTCAGTTTGAGTCTAATCCGAACTTTTGTCACACTTGTCACCAAGTTTTTGAAGATGGATTGACAGGATATGCCTCCGGCAGAGGGTAGGCCTTATTCCTTGTATTTCTTCTGGGGTGTGATTGCACCCACATTTGTTGATGGGGAAACTCCGGGCCCATATGGTTGTTTCCAATTGTGATGTGTGCTGTTAGAAAGAAAATCCATGCTGTTTCGGTAATATTTGCGTTTGTGCCTTTCTTGCCTCAGGTTAACAACTGATTTACCATGTACCAGAATTGGTTAGACTTATTTATTTTGGTTGCATGTAATAGCCGAGCCCAGAACTCATTCGTTTTTGCTCTTTTGCACAGCTGAATTGACCTTCTCATATTTTCCCAAAGATGGTTTTAGCTTCAGCGTTGCTGTTGGAGAGAGAGGACTCCAGAGGAGGTTATGCAAATTGTGGTTCACTGCTCTATTCAGAGCCTTCTGGTAGCTCGTCAGCTTGAGTCTTCCTGAGGGCTTAAAAGTCTTAGTACAAAGGTTATGCTTGGTCTGATAGTTCTGAAGTATATGATCTGTAAGCAGGAGCCATTGCTGGATTGGAGAGACTGTGCTCCTGGCGATGTCTTTGTATTGTGCTCTTGTGTAGAGGATCATCTCATGCCTGATCTCTCCAACCTATTTCACTGGCTTCCGATTATCACTCTGAGACCCCGAGCTGGTTGGGGGTGTAACCTTCAAATGAGAGCAGACGCCTGCCAGAACAAATTGCTGCGGTCTGTGGTCGCTTTCAGATTCATCTCAAAAGGAGAAGTTGTAAATGGCCCTCATTAAAGCGGCGGAGCACAGTGTGAAATCTATATAGGAGACGGACTTTCCTGATGCTCGACATGAAGGTTTCTGCTGGTTTGCTATTGCAGGATTTCAAAGGCACCATTTGTGGGGGAATGTCACATGCTAAATACAGATCGTTGGCTTTCTGCCCTGATGCACCGGCAAGCAACTAAGGGGCAGTTTTATGTTGGGAATGCGCCACGTTTGCGTCACGCAACTGTGGTGTAAACGTGGTGCATCCCTACGACCCATTTACAATGTGACGCATCTAGGCAGATGCGTCACGTTGTAAAGCCCTGCGCCACTTGTGGGCGTCCCGGCGCAGGGTGGGCGTTCCGGAGCAGGTGCGCCTCGCAAAAGTGGCTGAGTGAAATCTATAAGATTGCACTCAGTCACTTTCAGGCCAATGCTGCGTCAAAACCCTGCGCCTGCTTGAAGCAGGCGTAGGTCTTGACGCAGCATTGTTAAGATGGGGCACCCCCGAGCCTTGCTGGAGCTGCGTCGCACTTGCGACGCAACTCCAGCAATGCGCCATCTTTACGGCACAGATGCGTCACGCATCTGTGCCGTTTTTGCCCCATGGTGCGCCGCATTGTAAATGCGGCGCACCATGTGTGGCGGAGCAGCGGCGCAAAATAACTGGCGCATCCCTGGGGATGCGCCAGTTATCATAAATCTGCCCCTTAATGTTGAAATCGCCAGATAGCATATTGTTGACCAATGGGAATTTTACTTTTAACTCTGTTATTATTGCCAGCAGCAGATCCAATTTGGCTCTCTTTTCTGATCCGACAGGCTTTATGTACGCTTTGATAATCAGTAAAGCTTCCCTATTTATGCCGTTGCATGTGCTAAAGAGAACTTCTTGCACCTATGTTTCTGTTAGTGGGATCTCCCCCACAGTGCCGTGCAAGGTTGATGAGATATAGATCGATAAGCCCTCCATAGGGCTGAGAGAGCGCCATTTAAAGTGAAATTTGTAGGGGTGCAGCATATGTACAAGTAGTCAGCACCCGCATATGTAGAGGCCTGTTAATCATGTTTAGATGCAATGTATGAAAGAGTACTAAAGTAAATTGGTATCAGAAAATGTGCAGAGCCAACGTTACAAAGTGCAATCCATGCTTGCTGAAAATATAGATGCTTTTAAAATGAAACCTTCTTTTGATGCAACGTGTGTTTAGCAATGCAATTGAACTTGAGATCTGCTTTATCTGAAACGTAACGGTCTACACATATATATATATAATGATTTGCTTAAAGTAGAAAATGCATTTGCTGTTTAAGGTTGGAGGCCTAGCGAATTAAGAAGAAGGAATGCCAATGTAAAGCGTTGGGCCTATAAAGCAAGCAGTGGCCTAGTTCCTTTGGAATTGGTGTAGGTCTGTTAGAGAATGCCTTGCTTGACATTTAACTGTAGAAATGATTTATAAATGACCTTTATAAATGTTGCAATGTCTGAAGACTGTGAGCTACTTGCATGTATTCCTTTGCAGGCGCCTCAACGAGCAGATAGTGGAGTAGAAGGGCCCATTGTGTGTGTATGTTAGGATTCTAGACCTAGACATGGAGGAGTAGACCAGGAATTCAAGGAGGCAACTTAAAAGGATGAAGAGCCTGAGACCCAAGGACGGCTGAACGGACACAGATGGATCCACGCCATCGGGAATTTTACAGAACCCAACACCTTCTAGAGGGGCGTACCTATAGGCGTGTCATTTACATTGTGGGGTTTTGTATTAGGGACAGCACCCCGAGGGTGGAGGCAGAGCAGATGGCTGAGGAGCTAGAGAGAGCGGTCGCATGGGCAAGGAGCTTAGCAGCGGTGATGGAAATTCTAGTCTAAGAGAGAAGGTGGCGAACTTCTTAGGAAGTCACCGCGGCTGACACCTTTTGGTTAGGTTGGGCTATTGTTGAGTAGGGATGTCATCTAGCATAGAGTAGGGACAGACTAATCTGAATTAATGTCTTATATCCTGATGAGTACCAGAACTCAAGTTATAGCTATTCTGTTTAGTTTAATGATTCTGGAGTTGATTCTCGTTCTGTTCATTAGCCGGTTGAGACTTTTCCGTAGGATTATGTTTGTATTAGTACCTGTTTATCTCTTGTACCTCCTGCTGAGGTGCCTGTATCTCCAGCTATTTTTGGTTATGTAATAAACCTTTTAAATTCAGTCTTTAGTCAGTGGTTCTTTGGGGAAAGTATTTTGGTATCTTGAATTAGGACTGTTTAGCTGTGATTAGATTACCTAAATTCACTCTATGACAGGTAAAAAGGTCCATTTGACCTGTGACGGGATTCTGGAGAATGGTAAGCAGACTCTAAAGGTGAAATCCCGCCTTTTCAGTTGGTAGCAGTTTAGGATGGTTTCTCTTCTGGAGTAAGGGTAATCTAGAAGTAGGTTGAGATTTCGCCGAGGCCCATAGAGAAGAACATGAAGAGTGTCCAGAGAGTCACGGACGGAGGATGGCGTTCCACGGAAACTGACGGAGAGTAACAGTGCGGCAGAAAGCAGCAGGTCGGAGGAGAGTGAGTATGAAAAGGGTCATGCATTGCTAGATTGCGGTGTTATGTTGTGTCATTGTGTTGTAATGTCTTGCGGAGTTGAATGCCTGTAGTGTGAAAGGAGATCAGGTTGTGAGCGCGCGGAACCGGTGAAAATCTTAAACTCAAGGAGAGTTTAAGTGGTTCGGGTGTATCGAACATCCAAAGTAATTGTCGACTGTTGTGAAAGGGGGTCATGAGGTACCATTGATCGCCCGAAGGAGTGTGTGGGTAACGGACGCTGGTCGGAAGTTACCGGGTGTTGAACAGTTGAGGTGATTGTCTGTTCGCTCGCGGACAGGCAGTTGCCGGGAAAGGTGACAATTACAGTTAGACTGTGGCCGTACAGTCAAGAAAGTGGTTGCTTGGTCGGAAGTAATCATTTCTAGTGTATGATTGGGACGCATGCGTGACCGGCGAGACATCGGAGAAAGGAGGGGAACTGCTGCAAAACGGAGGCGAGTGACGTCAGAAGGAGCCGCGCTGTGATAGGGCGGTTAGTGTGAAGCCGCGCTGAGATTGGTGGATTGTCATCAGGAAGTAAACGAGGGTTGTAAACAAGGAAACGTTGCGGGTTTCATCATGAAATGTTTTAAAGTATTGCGGAAATGTTTCAAAGGAGAAAACAAGATAGAACCTCGGGGCGGGGAGGAGGCTCCACCCGAGGATACTCCAGCCTATTATATGGCAGCGAATGTTGGGTTGCATACCATATTGTGGCTTGATAATTGGTGTAAGATGACAGATGGAAATGAGGAATTGACTTTTCCTAAATATGGAGCGTTTAGACTAGAAGTGTTATACCAGTTGAAAGCGATTATGGCTGCATTGCGACCTTTGCCCAGACCAACACAGTTTGAAGCGCTAAATGCATGGATCAGGGCAGCCCATGACAGGAACAGAGACAGGAGACAGGAAAGAGTAAAACGATCGGTAAGGGCGGTTCAAGAAGCGAGATGGGATGCCATGGAAAAGAGGTGGAAGGTACAGACCATTGCAGTAGATAAGTTGTATTTGTTGCTGGAAAGTGCAGGGGATGGGCAGAAAAAGAGCACAGAGGATGAAGACAGTGAGACAGACGACAGCCTAATAGAGAGGCTGTTGTCAGAAAGGCCACCCCATACAATCCAGAGCTAGAGGGAACGCAACCATCGAGAAAGCACTGGGAAGCCCCAACAGGGGAAGGCGGAGTTCCGATGGGGAACGGATGGGACACCCCAGGGGACAAGTTTACTCCAGATAAGGGAGAAAAGGCACCTCCACCCTCACCGGTAGCGAGAGTAGTGGGAAGATTTACAGTACAGAAGGTACGGGTGGAAGATGGTGTCCATTCTCAGAAACTGCCAGATGCCCTTACAGTACCGGTTACCATAGGTCCCATAGTATCGGTGTATAACCCAGAACAGACACAAAGAGAGAGTACACCCCAGATGGGGAGTGAGAGGAGTGCCAGCGAAGATAGAACTAATGTGGCGGATGGGTGGAAGACATTACCTAGACCTGTAGAACGGAGCACCCCTTTGGTAACATCGGCAGACCACTCGGAAGACAGAGGGGGTTGGAGGGGATCGATGGATCTGAGAGGACCAAGGCCGAAGTCGATGAGGGAGTTAAGGCCAGATTTGAGAACTTGGGAAACAGTTGTGGATACCCAGAGCGACAGGTCAAGGAATGTGTTTGGGTCCGAGAACGAAGAGAATAGGATGGTTTCTCACTGTGCAGCTAGCGAAAGCAGACAAGAATGGGAACGCGGAGGTGTGGGAAGCAGGGGGACGTCCCACCACACCTCCGGAAACAGCAGGCAGGAGTGGGACTGCGAGACCTGTGTGGGTAGAAGGGTTCCTCCTAACACACCTGAAGAGAACAGAAGAGAGAGTCAGAACGGCAGCGGGAGGGACTTTAAGGAAACTTCTAGCCAAGGCACACTGAGAGCGGCAATAAAGGCAAGAAGGTTAGACGTGCTGAGACTAAAGTCAGAAGTAGAAGAAATAGTGGAAGGTACACTGCCACTAGAAAGAATTGAACTTTACGAACCAGATGAGCTATTGTTCGTGGCAAAGGATGTCACTCGGAAGGCTAGGACTGCTCATGAGAAACTCTCAGAATTAGCGAACAAGTATGAGGTGGATTTGACAAAGACAAAAGCTTTGCAGGGGGGCCATAGGTTACAATACTCAGATCAAGACCTGGAAGAAAAGAGGGTGATCGGGTTAAAAACCCATATCAGGGAGCTGATCATGGGAATCCGAACATGGTCCAACTTGGAGAGATGGGAGGAAAGGTGGTCAAAGAAAAAGACTGTTAGGCGGAGTGTTATTGGGACACCCCCGGGAGGAGGGTTGATGCATGCCGAAGCATACCCCTTGCGGGAGGTGGCCCATGGGGGATATGTACATGTACCCTGGAGCAGGGGAGATCTGGCTGCCTTTACTAACACTTTCCCAAAGTTGCGCGAGAGCCCAGTGGAATGGTACAAGCAGGTAGAGAGGTTCGTTAAAATCTCGAAGGTGTTGTGGATTGATTTAAACACACTGTTTGACATTGTGGTTCCAAGTGATTTGTGGATAGCGTGCAAAGTCAGTGTCGAATGGCCCACAGCGGAGCCAGAGCGAGATACAGCCACAAATGGGCCGTCACCTAGGGTAATGGCAAAGTACGAGCAGGCGATCACATGGCTGAAGACTAAGGGACCACCACAGGACATAGACTGGGTAAAAATAGATCGGACTAGGCAGGAACCAAAAGAGACGGTGCATGAATACTACGAGAGGCTATTGCTGATTTTCAAGCAGTACAGCGGATTAGATGTGATAGATCCGAAGGATATGGGACAGTTCGTATCCAAGTTCGTGCTGGGATTGAGGCCTGATATCTGCCTCATGATACAGCAACATTTGATCTGTTGGCAAAACAAGCCCTTAGATGAGATTCTGAGGTATGCGAGGTACTGCAGTGATGAGATAGACTCGAAGACAAAGAAGCTTAAGGATAAACTAATGTTAGTCCAGATGCAAACGGGAGGACAGGGCCAGTCAGGCAATGGCACCATGGGTAGGAAGACAGGGGGACAGAAAAAAAGACAACGAAGAAGGTCCGAGACCTAGGATAGACACAGCGACTCTGAAAAAGACGACCAAGTGCCATCAGTGTCATGAGGTCGGGCATTGGAGACGCGAGTGCCCCCATAATCCGGACAATCAGGTGTAGGAGGAGGAAGAGGAGGAGGAAGTCGAAGCCCCTCCGATACGGAAGGTGACAGTGACTAAGCCCCAAATGACAAAAGGGGGGACTCTGGTTCCTCAACCACCTAAGATTTCAGCAGGGAACAAGGTTTACAGGCAGATGCCCTTCATAGTCGAGGGAGATGAGCACTATTTCTTTGATCCAGTGTCAGGGCGGTGCCTGAATGGGAAGGAGGACTGCACCCTTGGAGCAGTGCTGGAGGTAGATCAAAGGGGACCCTTTGTAGAAGCTGACGTAGACGGACACCCCACCACATTCTTGGTGGATACGGGTGCTTCCAGATCAACTGTGCGGTCTGCGGTGGTCCCAAATTTGCCCCTTTCAGGACAAACTATTCAAGTGGTAGGAGTAGCGAACAGAAGAATGACAAACCCATTGACTGAGCCTGTCCCGGTAAAGATCGGAAGTTTCAGGGATAGACACCAATTTGTAGTGTGCGATTCCAGTCCTGTATGTTTACTAGGAAGAGATCTTTTATGTAAACTCAATTGCACCATCTATTGTACCCCCAAGGGAGTGGAGTTGCACACTAATGATGACGATGCTGATTTTAAAGTTGCAAACACGCACATGTGCATTGAGTTGTACCCTGCCACAACTGTGGAAGAACTTCCCTGGGATTTGAGAGATTCAGTCTCACCGAAGGTGTGGGACATTATGGGGGAGGAGATAGGACTGATCAAAGGAGTAGAGCCTGTCAGAATCCAAGTGAAACAGAATGCTGACTTTCCTAGAACCCCACAGTACAAGCTGACTCCAGAGACATTGGAAGGAATAAAACCCGTGATTGAGTCCATGATTAGACAAGGGATTCTGAAGGAGGTTATGGGCAGTCCCTGTAACTCTCCGATAATGGGCTTGCAGAAGCCAAGTGGGAAGTTCAGGATAGTGCAGGACCTACGAAAAATTAACAAAATAGTCGTCCCATGTTGTCCAGTGGTACCGAATCCATCAGTAATATTGTTTCAGATACCGTTCCAAGCTGAGTGGTTTTCTGTGATTGATTTGTGTCAAGCTTTCTTTTCCATCCCACTGCATGAGGAAAGCCAATTTATTTTTGCGTTCAAAATAGAGAGTCGCGTATTAACATGGTGCCGTATCCCCCAAGGGTATACAGAGAGCCCATCGATTTTTAATCAGTTGCTGAAAAGGAATCTGGAGAGTCTGGTACTGCCACAGAACTCAGTTCTCGTACAGTACATAGACGACCTCCTTGTTGCGTCAGACACCGAAGATGCTTGTAGGATTGACACCATCGCCTTGTTGAACCATTTGGGAGAGAATGGACACAAGGTATCACCTAACAAGTTACAGTACTGCCTGCAAGAAGTGCAGTATCTGGGTCACAGAATAGAGCAGGGAAAGAGGAAGGTGTCGCCTGACAGAATTGAAACGATCATGAGAATGACTGTGCCCTTGACCCAGAGAGAGGTTAGAATGTTCCTGGGCATGGTTGGCTACTGCCGACAATGGATTGCAAACTTTTCCCTGAAAGCGAAACCCTTGCAGAAACTGACGCACAAGGACGTGGTTGATCCGGTACCATGGGACACAGATTGTATGATGGCTTTTCTTGAGCTGAGAGAGGACTTGTGTCGTGCTCCGGCTCTGGGGATGCCAGATTACCACAAATTATTTGCATTATTCTGCTGTGAGAGGGAAGGATGTGCTTTAGCTGTTCTAGTGCAAGATCATGGAGGAGTCCGTAGACCAGTTGCCTACTTTTCGGCTACCTTAGACCCAGTAGCCGCAGCGTTGCCCGGATGTCTCAAATCCGTTGCTGCAACAGGTGTCAGCATTGAGAGATGTGAAAGCATAGTGATGGGATATCCACTGACGGTGCATGTACCTCATTCTGTGGAATTGTTGATGACCAGGACCAGGACGCAGCACTTGACCAACAATAGGCTCACACGCTACGAGCAGGTTATACTTGGTGCGGAGAATGTGAGTCTAAGGAGGTGCTCTGTCTTGAATCCTGCTACTTTGTTGCCATTACCAAATGATATAGATGATGATTGGGAAGACCATGATTGTCTTGATGTAACTGAACTATGCACCAAACCTAGGCCAGATATTGTTGATGTGCCATTGACAGACCCCGATGAAATTTATTTTGTCGACGGCTCATGCATAAGAGACAATACTGGTCAGTTGAGAGCAGCATTTGCTGTCTGTACTATTTCTGGAATAATTGAAGCAGCCTGCCTGGAAGGAGTACACTCCGCACAGGTGGCTGAGATCATTGCGTTGACGCGTGCCTGTCTGGCAGCCAACGGAATTCGGATTACCATCTTCACCGACAGCCAATATGGGTTTGGGGTGGTTCATGACTTCGGACAGTTGTGGTCGCAGAGGGGTTACATGACATCATCAGGCTCCCCAATCAGGAATGGCGAGTTCGTCAGGTTATTGCTGGAGGCGTTGCAAGGTCCTGCCGCAATAGCAGTGGTAAAATGTACAGCTCACACCAGAGGCACGGACTTCGTGACAATGGGGAATCGTTATGCTGATGAAGTTGCACGCTATTGTGCAGAGCAGGGATACTCCTTTACTGAACAACACATTGAGGGACCGAGGGAAAGAACTGAGCTAAGCATGATGCTTGAGGTGGCAGATACCTGGGAAGAGTTGAGAGACATGCAAGGACAGACGTCAGATTATGAGAAAAAGGTGTGGGAATCGGCTGGTTGTGTCAAGGGAGATTTGGACATGTGGGTTTCAGCTGATGGAAGAGCTGTGTTGCCGAACGAGCTGGTGAGTGCGATGGCACGACAGATACATGGTCCTGTGCATCTGGGAAGGGATGCGATGTTGCGTGTGTTCAGACAGACATGGTACAATCCCAAATTTAGACAGGCTGCGGAAGCAGTATGTCAGAGATGTGTGACATGTCAACAGATAAATGTTGGGAAAAGAACACCAGTTACACTGAGTCACATTGGAAGGTCCGGCGGACCTTTTTACAGAATGCAAATAGACTACATGGAAATGCCAAGGTGTAATAGCCTCAGGTATGTCTTGGTGATTGTGTGTGTGTTCTCTAGATGGGTTGAGGCATATCCCACTCGTAGGTGCGATACACTCACTGTAGCCAAACTATTGTTGAGGGAATTGGTGCCACGATTCGGGGTTCCGACCTCTTTGGAATCGGACAGAGGAAAACATTTTAATAGCGAAATTGTTAAGATGCTCTGCTCTGCTCTGAACATTGATCAAAGACTGCATTGTAGCTACCGTCCAGAGGCTTCTGGCATAGTAGAGCAGATCAATGGGACCCTAAAGGCCCGAATGGCAAAGGTGTGCTCATCCACGTCCCTAAAATGGCCCGATGCACTGCCGTTGGTTTTAATGAGTATGCGTAGTACCCCGGATAGGAGGACAGGGCTCTCACCTCACGAAATTCTCATGGGGAGGGCTATGAGATTGCCATCTATTCCTACAACTGCCTTGCTGAATATCACAGATGACCTGATTCTTGATTATTGCAGGGGACTATCTGATGTCATCCGTTCTGTGTCCCTTCAGGTGCAGGCTGCTGAAGTTCCGGCTGCTAGCGACCTTTGTCACGACCTGTGCCCGGGTGACTGGGTATTCGTGAGAAAGCACGTGAGGAAGAGCTGCCTGGATGTACGCTGGAGAGGACCTTTCCAGGTGATACTCGTAACCACTACTGCCGTGAAGTGTGGCGGATTGCCAAATTGGGTCCATGCTTCTCACACCCGACGAGCTCCAGCACCTGAAGAAGGAACAGCTCCTCTCATGGATGAGAACAATAACGGCGAAGAGGATCCGAAAGAGGGAACAAGTCAAGCTGTGGGGGTGCCGGTAGAAGTTGGGAACTCCCCTGATCAAGCTGTGTATGATCACGACGACAGTGACACTGAATCCGCCCCAGAAGAAGGAAGTGGCGAAGAAGGTGATCAGAGTACAGAAGAAACTGATGGGGAAGACGAACAGGGAGTGCAAACAAGAGGCCGGCGAGCAAGAGGTGCAGAAGCTCATTGGCCCGAAAGACGGAGGTGAATGAATGTGAGATTGGCTTCCGAAAGAGAACTTGCCCCTGTGTCCGAAGAGTCCGATTTGGAAGGGGAAAACGAAGGAGCTGCGCAGAGTGGTCCGAGAAGGTCAAGGAGGGTGCGAGTACCGTGCCAAAGATATGCCACTCCAGAGTGAACCTATCCTTTCACAAATGTTAGGATTGCCAATGCCAGGGGTACTGAGGTCCGGGAGGGTGAGGTCAGTGGAAGTGACCTGCACAATCCCCAATGTTAAGCTGCAAGTGGTGCTGTTGATACCTGGACTTTAAATTGAAGGTATCCTGACACTCACCATTCCTAATCCCCCTCTCCTAAGCAAGATACGTGATTTACTCCTGGAAAGACTGGTATTTCCTACTTTTGTTCCGGACATGCCAGCCTATGATGTAGTTGTGCTTCGCATGGAACTTTTGGATTATGTGTTGCAGGCAATCGGATCAAGTATAATCATAGACTATTAAGAGCCGTGAACTGAACTTTGAACTTTTGAATTTGATTGACTTTGTGCTTTGCTTTGAAAAGAACTTTGAAAAGACTGTTGTGAGTAGCTGTTAAAACTAACCTAGAGCCGAGTGGAAGAAGAAGAAATTTAGGGACTTTCCACAGAGGACGGAGAAGGGTTAGGGCTGTCTGAAAAGAAGAACTGAAACAAGAACTTCTGTTGCCAGGTGTGGTTCAAGAAACTCAAGTAACAAAGAAAAGAGACTTTGGGTGCTTTCTGAGAACGAACTGCTTGAGCCGAGACCATGGCGCCTGGAAACCCGAATCGTAGAGCCAAGTGCATAGTAGGCACCCTTTTAGCAGGAGTGATTCTCCTTATAGTTATAGTAGTTTCAGTATCCTATTTTGCACCACACGAACAAGTAGAGAAGGCTGAGGGGACACAGGCACCTGACACCCCTAGTCAGAAGGAAGAAAGGGAAAAGAGAGAAAAAGCCTTGCTAGCTGCAGAAAGTCGCAGGTTACATACAGATCTGTCTAAAGGAAATTTTGGGCAGAACGCATATGCAAAGCTGCTGTATGAATACATTGATGCAATGGATGCGAAGGATTGTTATGTGTGTATGCAATTGCCAGCTTCAGTAGATGAGGGTATTAGATACCATCACCTTCCATTGACATATGGAATTTCATGTAGTTTGTTGATTAGCATATTGTAAGGTAGAAATCATTTTGAATATTATTTTTCAAATTATGATGCTGTGTTACCAGAAGTCCCAAATTACAAGCACTTGAATAAGTGGGACTATTAAAAATCAGAGGACAGATTGGGATATTTTTTCATTCCCACACAAGAGCTAGACACCCCGTATGCACACAGACACAATTTGACTTGTTCATTGTCAGAGGTGGAAAAGAAGTTCATTGAGCAGGTAGAAGACAGATACACGAAGCAAAAACAGTTGCGAGATTCAGGACAAGGAAAGGTAGATTGGACCGAAGAGGAGAAGAAGCACAAATCAAGAGGGAGTTATGGTCCAATGGCTCTAGATGAAGTACAGAAAGGGCCTTCACCGTCCACAGACTTATTATGGGAATGTGTATGTAGGTCATACCACGTGTGAACACACCTTTACGTTAGAGTACTACACAAAGGATTTCTTGAAGAGCGTGGTGCAGGTGATCCCTACTGTATATTTTGTCTGTGGAAAGAATGCGTATGTGAGATTGCCAGAGAAGTGGTATGGAACGTGTTACCTAGCAATCATCTTTCCCAAGATTTACCATACTGAGGATTTTTCTCTCTTGGAGGGAGGGTCCCAAAGGAGGGTAAGGCGAGGAGAGAGTGCAGGAGCAATTATTGGAGATGTGTTTGGAGCAGCGATACCTATGTTGGGAGTCATTTTGAATGACATCAAGATAAGGCGGTTAGCAACTGTGGTGGATGAACTGTCAATGAATACAGCCAAGTCATTAGTGTTGGTCGAGGGTGAGATGTTGTCGATAAGGACAATGGTTTTACAGAACCGTCTTGCCCTAGACGTCATCCTAGCAAAAGGGGGCGGAGTCTGTAAACGTTTGAAGATTCAGGAATGCTGCACTTATATACCAGACAACTCTAAGGATCTGGAGACATATATAAGCAACATTACTGCTATTCATTAGGAGATTGAGGACTTGACCCAAGAGAATGCATGGGAGACCGTTGGCAAGGGATTTGGAAAGGTTGGAAACTGGTTTGCCAACCTAGGAAAGGGTTTCCTTGGATTTGTATTGAGACCCCTCCTCATAGCAGTGGCATGTGTAATTGCCTTGTGGGGTTTAGTGAGGTTGTACAAATGGTACAAGTCGAACAGGTTGGCAAGATCAATGAGAGTGCAAGAGATGCGAATGGAAAGACTGCAAGACAATCAGTACCGCAGTTTGAGAGCATTGGAGATGCTCAAGAGGGGAAAAATGGCCACAAGCTCTGTTTAGTTTAGTTCTTACCCTGAGGATGATGTGAGGGTGGTGATGACACGGGTCATCAAAGGGGGAACTGAGAGAGCGTCATTTAAAGTGAAATTTGTAGGGGTGCAGCATATGTACAAGTAGTCAGCACCCGCATATGTAGAGGCCTGTTAATCATGTTTAGATGCAATGTATGAAAGAGTACTAAAGTAAATTGGTATCAGAAAATGTGCAGAGCCAACGTTACAAAGTGCAATCCATGCTTGCTGAAAATATAGATGCTTTTAAAATGAAACCTTCTTTTGATGCAACGTGTGTTTAGCAATGCAATTGAACTTGAGATCTGCTTTATCTGAAACGTAACGGTCTACACATATATATATATAATGATTTGCTTAAAGTAGAAAATGCATTTGCTGTTTAAGGTTGGAGGCCTAGCGAATTAAGAAGAAGGAATGCCAATGTAAAGCGTTGGGCCTATAAAGCAAGCAGTGGCCTAGTTCCTTTGGAATTGGTGTAGGCCTGTTAGAGAATGCCTTGCTTGATATTTAACTGTAGAAATGATTTATAAATGACCTTTATAAATGTTGCAATGTCTGTAGACTGTGAGCTACTTGCGTGTATTCCTTTGCAGGCGCCTCAACGAGCAGATAGTAGAGTAGAAGGGCCCATTGTGTGTGTATGTTAGGATTCTAGACCTAGACATGGAGGAGTAGACCAGGAATTCAAGGAGGCAACTTGAAAGGATGAAGAGCCTGAGACCCAAGGACAGCTGAACGGACACAGATGGATCCACGCCATCTGGAATTTTACAGAACCCAACACCTTCTAGAGGGGCGTACCTATAGGCGTGTCATTTACATTGTGGGGTTTTGTATTAGGGACAGCACCCCGAGGGTGGAGGCAGAGCAGATGGCTGAGGAGCTAGAGAGAGCGGTCGCATGGGCAAGGAGCTTAGCAGCGGTGATGGAAATTCTAGTCTAAGAGAGAAGGTGGCGAACTTCTTAGGAAGTCACCGCGGCTGACACCTTTTGGTTAGGTTGGGCTATTGTTGAGTAGGGATGTCATCTAGCATAGAGTAGGGACAGACTAATCTGAATTAATGTCTTATATCCTGATGAGTACCAGAACTCAAGTTATAGCTATTCTGTTTAGTTTAATGATTCTGGAGTTGATTCTCGTTCTGTTCATTAGCCGATTGAGACTTTTCCGTAGGATTATGTTTGTATTAGTACCTGTTTATCTCTTGAACCTCTTGCTGAGGTGCCTGTATCTCCAGCTATTTTTGGTTATGTAATAAACCTTTTAAATTCAGTCTTTAGTCAGTGGTTCTTTGGGGAAAGTATTTTGGTATCTTGAATTAGGACTGTTTAGCTGTGATTAGATTACCTAAATTCACTCTATGACAGGTAAAAAGGTCCATTTGACCTGTGACGGGATTCTGGAGAATGGTAAGCAGACTCTAAAGGTGAAATCCCGCCTTTTCAGGGCATCCATAACTGCTGTCTTTGGAGTCTATCTTTTGATATTCAATTTAGCCTGTTGGAGGGACGGGTGTTTGAACCCTCTAAGTGAAGTCATCAATGATGTAATTTGAGATGGCATCAGTGATGTCATAAATGATGTCATAGAATATGTCAGGAGTGATGTCATATGTGAGTTCATACGCAGTGCATGGCGTAGCGCAAGTTATAGTATGAACTTCTAACTATAACTGGTGAATTTCTGTGTTTTGTAAGTTCAAAATGCTAATGTTGTCACTAAAAATTCACCTAATTATAACGTTACTTGAACCTTAGGTTTTTCATTAAATTTCTATGTTTAAAAAAAAAAAAATCATTCCATTACACCTAATTATAACGTTACTTTAAACTTTTTTGTCAGTGTTGCGGATCCTCCTATCCCCGAGTTTCGAGAGCCCTAACCCTAGCATGTTAAGAGAATGGGGGAGAGTAATTTTGCAGCATCGATGAACTTGGTGCACATTTTGGTCAAATATGCTGAGATTGATCGGCATGCGCTGATGGAGGAGATAGCCCTAATTACTGAATCGTTGGCGAAGCTGGAACCAAGTGACTCCATTACTAAAACTAAGAAAGACATTCAGGACAGAGTGGCCAAACAAGAGGAGAAAATTAAAATTCGAAAAGCACACAAGTTTTTAAGGGACAAATGCAACTATGAAGAAGGTCGCATTTTTACCTTCGCCCGCAAGTATGAAAATGCTAAATAAGCCATATTTGAGAAGGGCTCTCAAAGTGCAAAATCTCCCGAAGTAACAATGACCAGGACAACTGGTAATACAGCACTGAATAGGGATTCCCTGACTAGCGAGGTCTCATTAGAAAGCACTACCAGCATGGGTGCCAGCGGTCAAAAGAAGATTTTGAATTTGGGAGAAGAGGTTGATTTTTTAGCTTTCAACAGACGCCAAACCTTAAGGCAGACGTGTTCTGCTTTATCAAAAAGATAAAACAAAAAAAGTGTTTTGCCATTAAGGAGGGGCTGAAAGAGATGCAGACTAGCCATGTTGTTTGTGAAGTTTGTGAAGTTGGTGGAAGAAGGTCCACTATTGAGTTAGAAGCCTCAGATGCAGTTCTATTGCGAGACCTGCAACATTTGAATAAGGAGGCCAGTATGGGGACTGAATTGGAAGGAAAGTTGTGCTCCACGCAGGAAGGGTTGCGTGCCGAGAACATAACACAATGGGGCGCTGGTATAAGCCCTTTCAAATCCAAATCTAAATTCATACCCATTATGCCGAAGGACGCTGTTGACATTTATCATGAGGTAATAATTGAAGACATCAAAAAATTGTACCACCGTACAAAACATAAAAAGCGTTACAAGAGCAAGAAGGAAATGGAATATGCCAAATTGCTTAAAAAAAATGGGCAGCAAACATGAGATCATAGTGACTAAATCTGATAAAGGGGGCAACATGGTCATCTGGCCCCAGAAAGATTACATCTGAAGAGTGTTATGAGAAGTCCTCTCACGCCAAATATAATGCAGCAAGACAGACCCTGAAAAAGGAATTAATGGCCTGGAAAAGGGAAGGGGTGATATCAATGGAGGAATTTAAATTCATGAAAAAAGAACATCCAGTTTTAGAAATACTTTATTTTATCCCGAAAGTCCACAAAAAAACTACACCAGTTCCTGGCAGGTCAATTATATTGGTCGTTAACTGTGTAGGTGAAACTGTTACCCAATATGTGAACTTTTTCCTTCAGGATTTTGTCAAGAAACTGCCCAGTTATGTGAAGGATGCTCGTGATTTTTTAGGAAAGCTACATGGTGTACATGGTCTGAGGATTTACTTTTTATTACGTTGGACATTGAATCCTTGTACACCAGTATAGAACACTCTACAGGTCTTATGGCTATTAAGCATTTTTTAGATTTAAGACCAGTTGAATTTTATCAACACAATAAGATACTTTTAAGTCTGATCTCATGGTGTTTGCACAATAATTATTTTTTATTTGGCAATAACATCTATTTACAGAACAGAGGAGTTGCAATGGGGCTTGCTTCTCCCCTAGCTATGTATGCTTGCATGTAGGCTGCTGGGAGGAGCAGGTCCTCAAAGTTCTGTATGCTACTGTTTTTAATGAACATGTTTTCCATTGGATGTGTTACATTGATGATGTTTTTATTGTGTGGCGAGGCAGTGAATCTAGCGCATCTGAATTCTTTAAGCAGATTAATATCAATACTGCTAACCTCAAATTCACTTCTAATATCAATAAGAGTAGTATTGATTTTTTGGATGTTAAGGTTGATCAAAGTGAAGGGCAACTGTGTACTACTTTTTATAGAAAGGAAACTGCTGGCAATCTAACTTTACATGCCAGCAGTGCACATCCAAAGCACATGATTGACAATATTCCTTAAAGTGAATTTTTGCGTCTTAAAAGGATTTGTAACAATAATGAGGACTTGAACAGATGCATTGAGGAGGCCTACCAAAGATTTAGACAAAGGGGCTATAGTGAGAGGATCCTTAAGACGGCCATTAATGAAACCAAGGCAAGATCCAGTGAATCCTCACTCACGAATGAGGTAGAGAAACCCACTGAAGACAATTCTGCTCGAGGTTGATCACCGCCTTTAGCAAATAAGAGAGAAAAGTATGTGCGATTGTCAAACGTCACTGGCCAATAGTCTTGACAGATGGGGTGTTGTCTGCCAAATTACCATCTCAACCCACTGTTACTTACAGAAAGGGCATTTCTATGCGCACGCAGATTGGGAAGGCTTGCCCATAATTGGCAGCTGCTAAAACCTGGCTACAACCTAAGAATGGCTTTACTAAATGTACTACCTGTAGAGCTTGTAAGTTTGGGAAGAATGCAACACATTACTCGTCACCGTTCAGCCCAAACGAAATAGCCATTGGCCCACTTCTCTTGTAGGATGGAGTTTGCTGTATACTTCCTAACATGCACCTGTGGACTGAGATATGTGGGTAGTACTAAGTTTCAGGTGCAAGTCAGGATATGGCAGCATTTACGTGCCATAGTAAACAACGACCCCTTCTACCCGGTGGCTCACCACTTTAAACAAACCCACAACAATGATCTTAGTTGTTTGAGTTATTTTATGGCTGCTGCTATTCCCAAATTACGTCGTGGAGGGGATCGTGAAAAAGCCCTAAGACAGTTGGAGTCTAAAATGATTTTAGAGCTAGACACCAAGTTTCCATATGGCTTGAACAACACGGAAGACCTACATAATTTTTTATAGATATTTTATTAGGAATAATAGACATCATCTTTTATGAGGGGGCACCCTTGTACCTATTATGACATTTTGTATATAAATATTTTTTCCAGTTGTAAATAGGTATTTATCTGAGCAGCGGCCTTGGATATCTGGTGCAGTCAAGATTGGATTTTTTCAGTTTTGTTTGCACTCTATTTCTAGTGGCCTATACTTTTTAGAACGTTTTATGAAAATTTAGGAATTATTACAGTTAAAACACTTAAGGTATTTGCACTTTAGCATTATTGCGGATTTGCACATTCAATATGCACTTTATACATTGGTGGTACAAAAGGGGGTGGTAATGGACGGAGCATCTGAACCAATCAAACACTCACACCCAGTCAAAAGATCTGGGTTTAATCCATCACCGTTCTTTTGCCCACTCTGCCTGATTTGCATATAGCCATGTCTGAACTGGGGTGGCAGAGTGGGCTAAAGAACGGTGATGGATTAAACCCAGATCTTTTGACTGGGTGTGAGTGTTTGATTGGTTCAGATGCTCCGTCCATTACCACCCCCTTTTGTACCGCTTTTGGCCGCCATAAGTGTGGCAGGGTATGCTCAGACGTGAGTCCCTTGCTCACATTGCCACTGGATTCAAGCAAGCCGGGCTGAAGACGGCTGTAATGCCAGAAACCAGTCCTCGGAAGCTTGTTTCCGGTCCAGGGAAGGCATGGCTTGGCAGTTCGGGCTGGACTGTTCCCATGAGGCACAGGGTCAGACTGATTTGGTGAACAACCTTTACAACGAAACTTTTACAATGCACTACCATTACAACGCGGTCATTACAACGCAAACCATTACAACGCATTGCGCTGGGGGGCGCTCTAGGATAGGGAATACGTTTAATTTACTATCCAACACCTTCCCTAGTGTCCATGGGGACTGGTGTTGGAATAGTAAATTAAACTTTTCACTATCCAGCACCCCAAAGCGCTATGCGTTGTAATGGATTGCGATGTAAAAACTGCATTGTAAAGGCAGGCGTTGTAATAGCCTGCGTTGTAACGTCATACATCCGACTGATTTGCATATAGCCATGTCTGAACTGGGGTGGCAGAGTGGGCTAAAGAACGGTGATGGATTAAACCTAGATCTTTTGACTGGGTGTGAGTGTTTGATTGGTTCAGATGCTCCGTCCATTACCACCCCCTTTTGTACCGCTTTATACATTGGTGGCACTTTAGGCACAGTCTGATGGAGAGTATTGCTTTGTTCTTTAACTATAGATATGAGAGATGCAGTAGGTTCCATCAATGGTGGGGAATGACAGTGCATTTAAGCAGGAATTATACGCTGTTTTAGGAGATTCAAATAAGTAGAAAGGCTTTTGTTTGTATCAATATTCATTTCACATTAATGTATTTATACTTGGATGTGGGGGTATTATGTGATATAATGGTGCTATTTTGCACACAATAGAATGCATTGAATTGATTAATATATTTTAATATATTTATATATTGTATTCATTTATTTATATTATATGTATACCCTTTGGCATTTTAGATGGATATGGATATATTGATTGACATTATGTATTGAAATGACCAAAGAACGCATTTGGACCTACTATTCATCTAAAGATAAGAAATCACAAGGATTATAAATATGAATGTTTATGGGCACAACAAAAATTAAGAGATCGGAAAGAATAACAAACAATATATATAAAAAAGAGAAACAGAGAAAAAAAGAAGAAAGACTGTGTGTGCCTTTGGATATGTATATATATTTTTTCTATGTTCATTGGTGGTGTTCTATCACGTGGTTCAAGCATCACATAAAAGTATGGCGTTTATACTCTCAATTTGTGTGAACAAGGGCAAGTGGTGCCCGAAACGCGTTATCAGGAGGAAAACAGCAACAAAAAAATAATTGATTGCCTGCAGTTTTGTGGTTCATGCTTCCTTGGTGGCTGAGTAAGCGTGTACAACGCTGCAAGCAGATGAAGGTCCTTTGGCGATTTGTATATATATTTGTCAGTCAGTCAGTCAAAACACTTTATTCGATTACTTAAAATCATAAAAGCAAATATAAACAGTTCATTGCATCAAAATGCATACAGTCATAAGTACAATTGTCATACATTATCCACAATCTAGTAAAATTCCATAATAAAAATGTTATATACTATCTTCAAAAAGTAAAAATCAGACAGGGAAATTACGAACAGCTGTTCTTTTGGCATTATTCCATACAGCAGCCACCAAGAACCTAGCAACACCAAAAATTTCACGGGTACTACTTAACAGTTGCAGATAAGTGAGAGCGGGCCTAACTTGTAAAAAACCCGCCTCTCTTAATATCGGTACTAAAAACTTTTTCCTAATATCCGCGTAGTGCTAACAAAACATAATAAAGTGCATCGTGTCTTGGATAGAAAAGTTGTCACAATTACAAGGGATAGAAGTTTTGGGTTTGCCCCAGACTGGAAAAGAACCCAGAGACAAATGAATTATATTGAACCGAAATCTAATTAAAAGGTGACGATGAAAAGGGATTGTAACAATTTTTAGGTACGGCTCGAGAGACAATGAAGTTAATAAAACATAATTAGCTCTTACACAAGGTTTCTTAAACTCCTGTTCCTCACGATCCAATGATAACATACCCAAAAAATGTTTCCTTGTCCAACTTAAATCCTCTTTTTTAATAAGATCAGGTGACATATACATTTCTGGGCGCTCGAGTTTTAAAAACATTTCTTTGATATAAACTAACCAGGGCACCCTATTAACCTTCTCCATAGAGATACAATCTCTTAAAATAAGGTGATTCAGTGTAATCTCTCGATTCAACCAGGTCTTTATCCAGCAGATCAATGGGGCAACTTTCAATTGATCAGTAATGTAACCCAGCCCAAGTTCGGAGTGCAAAGAAACTGTGGGGGTAGATTGGGGAACCGCCAGGAGGGATCTTAAAAATTTGTTTTCTGAACCTGTATCTTTTCTTGTGGTAAAAAAACCCCATAGTGAAGCACCATACGAAGCTATAGCCAGGCATTTAGATTTATAAACATTTAAAAGTGCCTCCATAGGTCTTGCCCCCAACCGCTTCGCAAAGCCCATTAGTGCCGCCGACGACCTAGCTACGCGTTACATTTAATCTTCTGCTGAGGTCCCCATGTACCTCTTTCATCAAAGAGGACCCCAAGGAATGTAAAAACAGGTACCCTTGATACCTCTGCGCCATTGCATAAGAAGCAATTTAGTTTTAGGCCCCTGGGGCGTCTACCAGCAACCATGACATGTGACTTTTTGTTATTAACCTGCAGGTCTACAGATCCCATAAAATCCCCAAAGGAATCCAACAGCCTCTGGAGAACCAGGCCAGTTCGAGCCAATAATACTGCGTCATTCGCGTATTGGAGAACCGGAATTACGGAATCTCCTACACGCGGAACATCCAAAGAAGCCCCCTCTAAAGACTTATCAAGGGCATTAATATATAAAGTAAAAAGAAGGGGCGCCAGGATGCAGCCCTGCCTAACACCCCGCTTAGAACTAAAGTGACTGGTGCATCCCCCTTCCCTTGTGACCCTGACTGATGCTAAAAGCCCCTGGTGAAGAGCAGCTAAAACGTTTACTAAAGGTGGGTCAATCCCTATGCTCAGGAAAATTGACCAAAGCTTTGTTCGGTTGACCAGGTCAAAGGCCGATGAAAGGTCCATAAATCCCATATAAAGCAACCCTTCCTTCGCCTGAGTATATTTACTTATTAAAATATGCAAATGTAAGCATTGATCTAGGGTACTTCTCTTCTCCCTGAACCCGTATTGAAGGTTGGAGAGGACCCCTCTCTCCTCCAGCCAATCCCTGTTTATGCAGAATGACTATGCCCAAGATTTTAACAGCAGAGTCTATCAACGAGATAGGTCTGTAGCAGGAGGGGTCACCCCTCAGGCCCTTTTTAAAAACTGGGAAGTAGCCCAAGATGCCGGGAACCCATTTATACTAGACGCATTAAAAACATTAGTTAAAATCTTTTCCCAGAATTTGGGTAAAGTACCATATAGGTCCGCTGGGACGCCATCCGGTCCTGGGGCTATGTTTTTAGACATCTCCAGAATCGCTCTATGAACATCGACCTCATTAAATATTAAAGGTGGTATAGGCTGCGTGAGCATGTGATCATTCTCTTGGCAGGCACTGCCCTCACTGCCGTAGATCTCACTAAAATGTGAGAGCCATTTTTCGTCTGGAATCACACAGTCTAGAATTGAGTTCTCTTGCCCTGAGAAAAAGGGATGGTTGATGGTTGCCCAGAATTTACTGCTGTCCCTTAGAACATCTGATGACAGAAGATTGTTCCAAGCCTCAGTTTTGACATTTTTTTTACGGTTAACAATTGCCAATTTATATGTTTTCATTAATTTAGAGACTAACTCTCTGTCTCTAGGTTTTTGTTTTAATGCCTGGAGAAGAGCACCGTGGGCTTTGGTGCAATTACCATCAAACCATCTATATAGCTTATTTGGTTTCCCTTTATATTTTACCTTCAGGTCCTTTGCGATCTGGGTACAGATGGAGACATAAGCACCAATGATTTCGCTACTAGGGGCAGAACAAGCTAGACATATGGCCAGATATACGTCAGCCTTTATTAGAAAATCCTCCATAAAGGCTTCTGGGACCACCCTAGCCCAATTAAGCCTCCTACCTTGATCTTTTGGAGTTAAATGGTTAATCTCAGTAGATACCCTATTCCTGATGTTGGTAACCTCCCCCAGATCCAATTCCAAGGTTACTGGGTTATGATCACTATACACAGAGGGAACTACTTTATAGAGAGTTGCCCTAGCTAACACACCAGACGATAAAAAGATATAATCAATGACAGTATCAGATTCTTTGCCCTTAAATGTGGGGACCCGCTCCTCCCCCAAATCGCAAGCTACCTCAAAGAGGTTCATGTTAGCTAGGAAGTCCTCCAGGACCTCTCCCTGCCTATTATGTTTGAAATGCGGGACCACAGAGCCTGGTGGCCCTGGGAGGCTATCTAAAAAACAATCCCAACTACAGGGATGAATATTAAAATTACCCATAATAATAATCTCGAATAGAGTGTCATGTGTTAATTTATAATCAGTCAAAATACCAACCAGGGAACCTAGATGTTGGTTCAACACATCCTTCTCACTGGCATTATAAAAATTAATTAGTAAAATATTAGGGAGATCTGGAACAGCCCACTCAAGAATTAATATATTATTAGAGCCAGAATCCAACATTTTCAGGGGACCACTACATTTTAACGAGATAAGCAAAATTAGGCCTCCTTTTGGTCTACCCCCTAAACCAGTGATTGCTGGGACAACAAAGCTTGAATACCCATCCAGACTAAAGCTTTTAGATATATCCCATGTTTCCTGAAGGGCGATAATATCGTACTGTTTTACAAAATCAACCCAGACATCATCATTTCGTTTTTGGCTAATTCCAGTCACATTCCAGCTAAGTATTTTACAGGAAGGTACGTGGCCTAGCACCCTAGTATGTTCCACTAAATGTGGGGTTGTGTCATGTAGTCAATCATTATCCTCCATATTAGATAATGGGGGAAAATGATTTACCAGAGCTATGTCTGTACCCCATTCATTTAGTGGATTACCAGAAAGACGAGAACAAGTCGATACTGGTCTCTCCTCTCTCTGGGTGGGCCTTCTTACTGGATTACTTTGGGGGGCATTGTAAGGCTGATTCAGCCTAGACGCTAAATTTTTCTGTAAGGGCAATGAGGGATGTGTGTCGGCCACCGGTGGATAACAGTAGCCCAGTGGTAGTGCCCTGATACCAGAATGTCCAATGTCTGAGGCATCCCAAAACAATCTATTCGTAACATTGTCCCTATTGAAATTGACCACCACACAATCCCCCGATATGCTCTTATTACGCTTCCCAACCCACCCAACCCGTCTAGCCATAATGATATGAGATGGAATATCTAGGCCACCACTACTAAGCTGGGTACACCAGATTTTAGACTTCCCAATAAGATCTTGGGTAGACTCTACCATATCGCTATTTAAGGGGGGCACCCCGGTTAAAACAGCCACCAAAGGAGCAGAATCTGGAGGGCGATCTAAGGTCAAGCCACTATAGGGAATAAGCCTGTTGCTGCTATGGCGTGTCCCAAAAGGTTTCACCCCCCCCAGCATCCGTAATTCTTGCCTCTTCGGTGTTATTTAGGTGCATGCTTCCCTTTATTTGCTGAGTAGTTATATTAGTACCCCCAGATCTCTCCAAGGTAGATGCACTAGTGGGGCGCACTTGGGGTAGAATAATTTTAGTGGAGGCCTGATACCTCCTCTTAGACCCATTACAATTAAGCTCCTCACATGGTAGTTTGGCCAAACAATGTCGATCCCTGTATTCTTTTATAAATTTGTCAATATATTCACATTTCCTTAATAAGCCAGCAACACAAGTGTTAAGGGTGTCCACAATGTCCTTGGCTATGCCTGCAAGAACAGGCTCCAGCCGTGAATCAAACATTTCTTCCACTAGTGCCGCCAGTTGTTCAGGGAGACTTGGGTCAATGGCTTGTGGGACCACTCCTGATTTTGGCCTTTTGATGGTCTTTATAGGCCGCCCTCGTTTCCCCCTCCTTGCCAGATAATCCTTGGCCTGAGGGATTCCCCCCTTTGTCACTAGTCAAACCCTCATTTGCAGCTGTACCACTATTAGTCACATGTGATGAATTCTTAATAACAACTACAGGATCCAAGGGGATAATAGATACCGGTGCCGGCACAGGCATACTTATTGAGGTCTCATATATAGTGGCGGGGATAACCAGGCCAAGTTCCTTCTCAGCATTGGCAATTTCAACACTTAGGACCCCCACCGCCGATGTTAAATACGAGATGATAGACTCAGATTTCCTCGGGACCTTGGCCTTCTTGCCCTCCCCTTCCCCGTTGCCGTTCTGCTTTCGCTTACCCATCACTGGAACCAAGAGGGTTGGCCCGGCCCGGCCTCTTCTGGCCCTGCGCCGGCGCCGGCCGCACGCGTCCCTCGTGGCGGGGAATGCTAGTTGGTTATATTCGTCCCCAGTGATGAGTTCCAGGTGAGAGGGGGAGGGGCGGCAATCCGACCCCAGCCCCGCGGCAAACTAGTTGCTGTAGGCGCTATTGCTTGTTGGTTACCCCGCACTGGCTCTGCCCTCCTGACACCAGCGATGCGTCTCCCGCAGAGCAGGAGGCGCAAGACGTTTTCAATGCCCTCAGTGATGAGCTCCAGGTGAGAGGGGGAGGGGCGGCAGTCCGTTCTCGGCCCCGCGGCAAAATGGTTGCTGTAGGCGCTGATGCTTGTTGGCCCCCCTGCGCTAGCTCTGCCCTCCTGACACCAGCGATGCTGGTATATATATATATATATATATATATATTGCCTGCTGGCGGTTGCCAGTAGATAGTTATAGTTAGGACCTTGTTTCTATTCAAAAGCGTTTTTTCTTTTCCCAATAACTTTGGCGCTGGTTGACGAATCTTCGCAAAATTTTTAAAACTTATGGCCCGCTACGGTCTGCTCTTATCTTGAAAGTTTCAGGGTGATTCGGCAAGCGGGGGCCAAGAAAAAAGGGGGGTCCCAAAACGTGTTTTCTCTATGTTAATTCCCATAGGAAACTTGGACACGGCTACAGCCCGAACTGCTGAGCGGAATTACACCAAATTTGGCACGAAGGTAGCCCTTCTTAAAAACAACCTCTTTTTCTTAAATGGTGTAAATCCGTTCAGTAGTTCCTGAGAAAATCAAGAAAAAGAGGTGAAAAAATCAATTTCCCATAGGAAACTTGAACTGCTTCACGGAATTACACCAAATTTGGTGGAAAGGTAGTGCTTGGCTCAGAAAGCACTCTTTTTCATAAATGGTGTAAATCCGTTCAGTAGTTGCTGAGAAAATTAAAAAATGAAAGTTTCGATATATAGAGGCACAGAGGATCCATGCACCTTGCCGATCACGAGCTGCATTCTAATTGGCTGTCAACACTTCAAACCAGAAAGTGTTGGCAGCCATCTTGTGCACCAGTAGAACCGAGGCACAAGAAAGCAGTAAAACAAACGTGCAAAACAAGACCCATGGGCCTGCTCAGGGGGTCCCACAAGGACCCCAGGCCCAAAAAAGCATTTTTTTTAACAAAGAAACTCGGCCGAATTCTCGCTCGCTGCACGAATCGGCCGAGAAAAAGAAAAAAAATGACGCGCGGACTCACGCGCTTTGTTTAATTAAAAAAGGACCTGGGTGGGCCAGGTCCCGAGGGCAGTAAAAAAATTGTGGGGGTCCCAATCCCCCCCCCACTGCCCCAGGGACCGCCACCCCCGGGCTTTTCCTACACTGCTCCCCCGCAGCCCCGGAGACCGCGGCTTGTTTTTTAATCTGTGGGGAGGCCTTGCAGGCCCCCCAAGCCCCGAGGACCATCTCCCCATGGGCTTTATTTATTTAATTAGTGAGGCACAGAGCCCCCCCACTGCCTCGGGGACCACCACCCCCCTAGGCTTTTTTATTAATTAAAACACCTGCGTGGGGGGCTCGCCCCCACACAACCCGGCGACCGCCACCTCCCCGGGGCACTAATATTTAAATGTGGGGTTCTGTAATGGACCCCCAAACCCCGGGCACCACCACCCCCTGGGGCTTTCTCAATGTTGGGAGGGGGGGTCGTGCGGCCCCCCTCCTGAAGCCAGTGATAGCCCAGGGCACTGCCACCCCTAGGGCCGGCTCCTTCAGTGTCCCAGGGTGCCCACCCCGGGACACTGCTGTTTGCAATGGCAGGGCGGGAGCCGTCTGGCTCCCACCCTGTCATTGCAAACTGCTTTGCTTCAATGAAGCATAGCAGACAGCTTTTCCACAAGTGGAGCTTCATGTTAGCAGCTCCCCCTGTGGAAAAGCAATGCCAGCTCCCGCAGGAGGCAGGGAGCCAGCAGGGACCGTGGGGGCATTGGGGCTCCCCCACTGTCCCCAAAGGAGAGGGCCACCCCCAGGGCCGGCTCCTGCAGTGTCCAAGGGTGCCCACCCCGGGACACTGCTGTTTGCAATGGCAGGGCGGGAGCCGCCTGGCTCCCACCCTGTCATTGCAAACTGCATTGCTTCAATGAAGCGAAGCAGATAGCTTTTCCACAAGTGGAGCTGCATGTTAGCAGCTCCCCCTGTGGAAAAGCAATGCCAGTTCCCGCAGGAGGCAGGGAGCCGGCAGGGACCGTGGTGGCATTGGGGCTCCCCCACTGTCCCCAAAGGAGAGGGCCAGCCCCAGGGGATGGCGTCCCCGGGGCCGGAAGTGGCCTGGGAGGGGGACCACGCAGCCCCCCCCCAAAAAAAATAATAAATAAATGCGGGCCCCGGGGGATGGAGTCCCCAGGGCCAATAGAGGCCTTTAGGCAGTCCATCCAGCCCCCCTAATTATAAAAAACCAAAATGTTTGGCCATGCCCCAGGGGATGGGGTCCCCGGGACCAGAATAGGCCATGGGATGGGGCCCATGCGACCCCCTCCCATTTAGATTTTTTTTTTTAAAGGGGGCCAGGTCCTGGGGGATGGGGTCCCCCAGAGTGCACAAAATAGGAAAGGAAGGGGGGCCACACAGCCCCCTTCTTAAAAAAAAATCACTGCCATCGCTCAGGCCTCGCCCCCTCCCAGCAACACTCTGAAAACGCGCCCTGTGGCGCGTTTTAAGTTGGGAAATAATTCCCCTTCAATACTGGGGGGGTCCCTGGAGGCCAACTAGCCCACCATGTACCTCAAGTAAGCGCCACACGGCCACCTCTCTGCAACGCAGGCCTCTGGCCCTTACTGGAGGAACCTGGGGGGCTAGTTGGCCCCCAGGGGCCCTCAGGATTGAGGGGGAATTAATTCTCCAACTTAAAACGCGTCACAGGGCATGTTTGCACACATCAGCTCAGGCCCCGCCCCCTCTCATCACCCGTGTGCAAACGCGCCCTGTGGCTCGTTTTAAGTTGGGAAATTAATTCCCCTTCAATACTGGGGGTCCCTGGAGGCCAACTAGCCCACCATGTACCTCAAGTAAGCGCCACACGGTTGAGTTGCATAGAGGTGGTTCAGGCCTCGCCCCTTTTTACACCTCTCTGCAACGCAGCTCTGTGGCGCTTACTGGAGGTACCTGGTGGGCTAATCGGCCCCCAGGGACCCCCAGTATTGAAGGGGAATTAATTTCCCAATTTAAAACAAACAAACCAAACCAGTAAGTAAGGGCCAGAGGCCTGCGTTGCAGAGAGGTGGTCCAGACCACGCCCCTTTTTACACTTCTCTGCAATACAGCTCTGGGGCGCTTACTGGATGTATACCTGGTTGGCTAGTTGGACCCCAGGGAGCATCAGGAATCAAGGGGACTTAATCTCCAAACTTTAAACGGCCACAGGGCGTGTTTGCACACTTCACCTAAGACCCCCCCTTCACCACTGTGCAAATGCGCCCTGTAAAACGTTTTAAGAGGTAGTTTTAATCCCCCTGCCCTATTATGTACTAGGGCCTTACAGAGGAGGTCATGCTAATCACAGGGGTACCCCAACGCATAGTGTTTCCTAGTGTATGTAGGTGTTTTCACTGTATTCTAAGTATCTTTTAGAATAGCACTGGCTCCAGGCCTGGTTAGTCAGAGTCAGTTACCACCAGTACCCGTCTGAAAAAGTTGTGGGCACAGGATGATTTTGCAACAAGGCCTCTATCTGCTCCTCTGTTGGTTCTTTCTGCACATGTCTTGCTTTTTCTTGCACTTTTCTTCAGCTTTGTAGACTTCTGCATTTTTTTGCTTCTTTCTGTGCTTTTTTTCTTCATTCTTCACATGTCCTACCTCTGTAGGCATAGTTAGAAACTAGCATTTGAAAAACCTTTGAAATTCACTGAAAAAAACATAGGTTTCAGGCATGTTATAGTTGGAAACTAACATTTAAAAAACCTTTGAAATTAACTGAAAAAACCATAGGTTTCAGGCACGTTATAGTTAGTAATTAGCATTTAAAAAAACTTAGAAATTCACTGAAAAAACCATAGTCACTGATCATGACAAGAATGATGTAATATGTGACATCATCAAAAGTGCATTGCGGGGGCGCAAGTTCTAGTTAGCTGAACTAACTATAACGGGGGTATTTCTATTGTTTTGTACGAGTGAAATGTCCAACTAACTATAACGCCCCTCAAACCTATGATTTTTTCAGTGAATACATATATATGTATGATTTAAACTTCCCTCTCTGATAAATAATTACAAATGTATTCTCTAGATTGCAGGCCTTGCTCCTTCAATTATTGGATGAATAGATTTGGTCAAGATATCTATTCTTCAGCTCCTTTACTTATTATGCATGCATTTCTGCTGTAAATTGAACCAGAGGTTTTTTTTTTTATTAATCTAGTAGGGAAATGAATATCCAATTTTCTATTGAAAGAACAACGTCCTGCATGAGAAGTTTTAAATTACTGTCAAGTTAAGAATGTGGAGGCTTAGCAATGCCATGTCTACAACTATATTACTTCTCTGCTGATCCCTGCAGGCCAAAATCCGTGTGATGGCATCCTATTGTAGTGAGACACAATTTGTGGCCAACCTCACGATTGTAAATGAGGTAGGTCGAATTGAGACCCACTACGATTCTGAATTTTGTGAACAGACCTATTAGTACATAGGTCGGCTCTCAAAATTCCTTTCCTTTCTCAAGAAGTCAGCACACAATATGCGGACACTTTTTTGCGAATGGAAATGTCATGATTGCTGCAGGTAGAGCGCAAAGATGAGTGTTACAAAGCAGACTCAGGTTATCCAGTAAGGTAAGTCTATTTTGCCGAGGGCACTGGTGAGTGCGAGGAGCTTGATGGTGACGTAGAAGAGCATGCTTAGACAACCGGCTCAATTCTGCGCTCTCATCTGCATAAGACGTGACCCCTCTCTTGCAGCAGCTCTGTTGGTAGCCCTTAGCTCCAACGCAGGGAACGGCAGCTGTTGCACTGGTCAAATATATAAATAGAGTTCTTATGTTTCACGGTATCAGGTTTAACAGGGTGCTTCTCAAACCCCGCTTAAACGTATGTACGAAGCACGCTGCTGGCCTAGCACGCTGCATGGGTTGCGCTTAAGGACTGTTCAAAGCGAGCGTTGCCTGTTTTGCTGTATTTCAATAGCGAGCATCGCTCAACAGGTGTCTATATAGGTTATCTTTAACCCCCTAACCACACTTCCGAGAGCCCTCAGTGGCTTGTTGGTTTAAGCAGGCAGGGAGCCTGAAGTTGTCTTTGAACCTCAGCAGGGGGTGGCCCTACGTCTTCCAGTTTGAGTCACGCGACTGTCTGCCTGCGCGCGATATCTCGCGCACCCTCGGCGAGGTAAAAGGCTCTTCTCTCGATGGGGAACTGGTACCAGTTTGTCACTGGCTGCCGGTGATGCACGCCACCGGAAAAAATACATAGAGCGATTCTAGAAAAACAAAAGAAAGGAGGAACGCGCTCACCAAGACCGTGTCTTGTGTTTCACTCTGCACAGGAGCAGCCATGTCGCCTTTTCTTCGGATCAGTTTCTCCAACTTTGACGCGGGTCCTCAGTTGCAGCTTGAGGGGGAGGCGATTCTACTCAGCCATTACTGCATCGTGGTGGTGAAGGAAGCCGTCCAGACAGGTATGTACGCCCAGTCTGCAATTTATAATTCTGGAACAAATTGTCAGTTCTCTGAAAAGTAAGTCACTTTTTGACGCCGAAATGTAACGACAGATTTTTTTCAAAGTTGTCAGAAGGTCACAAGGGGGTAAATGTTGAGTGGAAAATTGCAGTCATATGCTTCCATGCCGACAATATGATAATAAATAACTTTGAAATGCCTCGTGATGCAGTGATATGTTGCCGAGCTTCCAGAAATGGGCCCTGGATTCACAAAGATTTTGCTGTGACTTACATTTGGTGCACTTCTGGCTTTTAGGACAGGAGTAAGTCTGAGCACTACACTTCAATAGTAAGTGACATCTGCTCACAGAAAATGTTTTTGGATGGACCCTAAATATTGATTATTGGAGGTGATCAGTTCCTGGTTTAGCACCACCTCGTTTGCAACTGCTATGTGGATGAATAGTTTTACTCCTGTTTTCCATGGTTATATATTTAAATGCAGGTTTTCAAAATCATAGATCAGAATCAAGGTATTCTACAGTACTGTGCAAGGGGTAAAGTATGTACTTATTCACATTGTTGCTATTCAGGTAGACTGAGCCTGATAACATATTTACATATATGATTTGCTAATGGCAGAGTTTGATATTTAGCTTGAAATGCTGTGTATCCGAATACTAGAAGAATTCAGGGGTAATCACAAGCAACAGTGCTGACTTTAACATTGTCTTTATCACCATTTAACACGAATTGATATGGATTCTGTAGTAAACATGTTCACTACAGGGGCGCAGTTAGACCCAAACTTAAGGGGGGCTAACACTCACAGCCAGGGCCAGCCCTTGCACTGGTCGCACACAGTGCAACATTTATTTTGGCGCCCCACCCCCATTTCCTCCTTTTACAATGAATTCCCTCAGTACCACTCACCAGCAATGCACCTCATCTCTCTATAGCACCTTTCTGATAAACATTTCAATATTTATAGCGCTACTCACAGTACACTCACACATTTCTGTGATCTGCATGGTACACGTTCTCTGTAGCATGCACATTAATCCTCTCCACTGTGTGTGTGGCAGGAATGCCCATCTGAGTGCACGGTGAGAGATGCAACAGTGTGAGAGTAGGGTAAAAAGAGTGACTGCAGGGTGAGTGAGGTGACCATATAGTGAGGATGTAAGTGCAGATTGGGATGAATGAATGCATGGTTAGTGATGGGCTTGTTTGAGTGAGAATGCAGATTGAGCAGTGAGGGAGAGAGGTGGGTGAAGTGTCAAATGAATGCAGGTGAGTAGTGTGTTTCTGTGACTATAGGGTGAGGTACAGGGTGAACTGCGCAAGTGCATTGTGAGTGCAGAGTGCTCGCTGTGTGTGCAGGGTGAGTGGGTGAATGGTGTGAGTGCATGGTGATCAGTGTGAGTGCACTGTGATTGCTGTGGCTGCAGGGTAAGCGTGAAAGTGAAGGGCAAGAATGAGGAGTAAGTTGTCTGAATGCAGGGTGCATTCCCAGACACATGAAGTAACTGAGTTTGCTATTGACAGCTGCATAGAGTTTCATACATAAGTTAAACTATTGCTATTATGCAGGGCTTTAAGTGGGATGAAAAAATTGGGTAGTGTAGGAATCTGGGTTACTGTTGCAATAACCCCTCCACTTTTTGATAGGTTTCTGATGCACTTTGACTTGATGTGCCCTGGGCCCCGGCAAATCAGGTTCCCAGGACCTGTGTTCTTTCCCAAAACGGTAGCTATGTACCCCCAATTGACCCCTTTCTGGCCACATTTAACCTCTTCCGTGCTCGTGACGTAACCACTCCGTCACGAGCCACGGACGCGCTGTGCTGGTGGCTGAATGGTTCCGTCATGGCGCGGCCACCCCGCCACGCTGATAGAATTCCACATCTGTGCGGCGTGTTCTATTAAGCGGGCGGAACCACTCCGTCACAAGCACAGCGCCCCCGTGGCTCGTGACGGAGTGGTTCCGTCACGAGCATGGCTGCGCCACGCGGCCCCCCTTCCCCCTAGCGACGCGGCGGAATTACCGCCGCGGCCAAGGGGTTAAGTCCCTTGTAAAAGGTACCATGTTTACCAAGGGCACTGTGACCAGGGAAGGCCTCTAAGGGCTGCAGCACATATTGTGTCATTGCCATTGCAGGCTGCGTGTTTTGGTCCAAAGAAAAGTGAGGAGTCATTATGGCACACATTCCTGTGTAAATATACAATTAATGGCTACAACCTGCACTCCTACCTGTGTACACTTGTGCACAGTAAACAATTTTAAACCAATGCGAATAACAAATATTATCAACAGTGCTACCTTGTAATCCTGACCAGCTCCTGTCAGATAATAAAAATTGCTTTAAATGTGTACAGATCCTGTCACATATAAACAAGGTGCACTATACTTACGCCCTGACGGTGCTTCAAATTGAATAAGCCTGCTCAATTTTTCTTCAGAGATAAAATTGTACAGACTAGTTTTCTGTCATGATTCATAATAGTTCAATAAACATAGAGATGATCCATAAACCAATAATATTACATAAATAAACCATCAAAAACAGCCATAGATGATCAATGTTCTTAAGAAATCACTTTTATTATACAATATGATCAAAACTCAAATTTCATGATTCTTGTACAGTGTTGCTGTTCCCAATGCATTGTGGGAGACCCTTCGTCAGGGGAACACTACAAATGCAAATGATACAACACGTCAACATAATGGTAAACTTCTCTTTGTTTTGTAAAAATTAATTTGGGGCTTTTTAGGACAAGAGCCTGTGTCCCCAAGCAGTATAGATAACAGATATTCAAACTTGTTGTCCATGAAACAGTGTGAACCAAGATAAATTCAATGTATAACGAAAGATGATTAGCCTGCTGATTGTGTTAAAAAAAACACCAACAAATCATGACCTAATTCATAACTAACCAACCTGAACGCTCAAGGTGTCGTATGTGTAATCTAACCACCAGAAACCACACATAACTGTGTAAAGAACACCTCCGTAATACAACCATGCTCACCTATCCAGTCCAATGCCCAGATAGAATACTGCGGAATGAGCTGCAAAAGAAAGTGCAAAATGACTATAACAAGTGCATATTGTAGATGCCAGTAGTGAAAACACATGCTGCCATAACGCACATCCATGCCGAAGTAAGAACCCCACTTACTTAAAAAGTCGCTAACTTCACAATCTTTACTGGTGAAACTTCAAGTGCCAGGCCTCCCTGACTTTACCTGCAGCCTGTGCACGGAGACCCCCCCCCCAACCGCGAGTGTCCCGGGAAGGTGAAATCCGACCTCAAATGACACCCCTGCATCCAGCCACCCTTCACCCTTGGAGAAGAGAATCCAAGGTGCACCTTCACCCGAGCACTCCAACTTACCTGCCCAGCTGTTGGTTGCTCCCAGAAGTCTCCCTGGACCGAGACTGCAGCCAAAAACCTAAACCGGCAATCCCCATTGAAAATAACAGGGCACCTAAGCCAAAACAGCACCCTGTACCCGGCTGCTTCTGTGCCGCTGTGGGTGCACCGTGTGTGCTAACTCGGACACCCCTTTGCCCTGAGCCTAACACCAGGAGCTTTGCTCTCACAACCTTGTGGCCTGCTTGTGAGCAGCCACCAACAGGAGGCCCCCTATCCCCCATTGGATAACATTGGGCCACCAGCACTCTGCACCCGGCCGCCCTAGTACCGATGAGGGTGCTCTGAGAGTGCATCCTCAACCCTGGGGAACCCTGGTTCTGACCCCAAAATACCAACTCCTACAAACCAGTACTTCCCTGCAAACCGATAACTTCATTTCCTCCCACAGAATTGCATTGATGGAAGTTGGTTTTTATGAAAAATTTAACAAACTGCATATGTGTAAAAACTGAATTACTTACCTTTTGTTTAGGAAATGTCTCAGTATGCTACCTAGGCAAATCACACTGATTAGCAAAAGTAACTTAAATAGTAATCCAAAAACTTAACATGCACAGTAATCTGTAAAGTAACTGAAAAATAAGTTGAACTGTTGACTTACCTGTAAATCAACCAACTGCATGTGAACCTGCATTCAACTGTAAATCACTGCATAAGATTTGGCAAAGTAATATTTCACTTACCTGCACCAGGTCTGGCTTGGTTTTAGAAATAAAATAACTAAATAGTATTTTTCTACAAACAAATTGGTCTGAGTTAAATCTTTGAGTGTGTGACATCATCTCTGGCCTGAGTGTGTACAATAAATGCTCAATACTACTGTCTGATAAAGACTTACTGCTCGCTCACACTACCACAGGTAGTGAGTAAGGTGCAATCTACTTTTAACTCTGCTTACCTTTTGGGTTAAAACTGTACTCTGTGCACAGTATACCTCATTTTGGTATAGTATATACAGAGCCAGCTTCCTACAGGGGATCTCTCAAAGGGGCGATATAAAAGGGTGTGGCTTAAAACATTTAGGCTAAAAATCTGTCTTCAGCATAATGTGCTGCATGACTGGTATTTTGCTGCTTCTGTTATTGCCCCCAAATAAGTAACATTACACTTACAACAAGCCAGGGCTATTGGCTTTGTCAAAGGTTGTTAGTTGCATAAGAGAAATAAACTACATGCATGCAAACAACTAAGGCTTCGTTGTATATAATATTGAAAATGCTTTATTTCTTGTGCAAGAGGTTGTAGCGTAATGGCTAGAGCTGCCAGTCTCGGCGTCGGCTCAACATCCTGTGTTTCTGGGAAACTCACTTAATAGTCCGTGCCTACCAAAAAATAAATAAAGACTACCTTGTTGGTGCTCATGTAAAGCACTTCAAGTTTAGCAATACAGAACTGCAAAAAAATAAAAGTTACATCAAAACAGTGAACTGCTACAGTGTTAAGATTTGTTTTTCCACTCTGAGTGTAAGGGTGAACATGGAAAGCCCAATAGGGACCCATCTGGGCGCCTGCTTTTACGAACTGCTGGTGCTGAGTACCGGCAGAAATCCACTCACTTAAAGCGCTGCTATTATGGCATTAATCAGGGATTGAGGGTGAAGAAATAAATGATGTGCTGATCCTGCAACAAACTTCCAGTCTTATAATTAGGGTTGCCAGGTTATCATTTTGATGTCCCAGATGGTACAAAAATAGGCAGTCACCAAAAGCCGCATTTTGGCACTTATCTCTGCATACTTTGAACAGCAAATACAAATAGAAAGCACTTTTAATTGTGTTCTAGAGCTGCCTGAATGATCCATGACTGATAATTAAAGGGAACAAAGAAGTCACATTACAAATGAATACATACATTTCTATTTATTTATTTTTCTTCGCAAATGAAAAACTTTATTTTTTGCACACCCCAAGAAACACTTACAAGTTGCACTTTATTTAATGTCCTCTAATGGTCTTGTGGAAAGAATGAAAACATTCTTCAAGGAGGGAGTTCAAACTGCCTTGGCCATGAAAACTCCAGTTGAGGAGTTCTTGAAGCAAAAACTTTCACATATTTAATTACACCACATTACAACACAAGGATCTCCCATTTTTGTTTATTGTGAAAAAGGATACAAGATGTGCCCTGATTGGGTCAAGAATCTTAGGGCCAGATGTATGAAGCTCAAATGGGTTCACAAACACCGAAATTTGCAGAATTTCAGCGTTTGCTAACTCATTTTCGCTAAATGATATGTATGTAGCAAATTTGAGTGCAAATTAAGGAATCACAAATTAGCGATTCCTTATTTTGCGATTGCATTTAAGGAATCGCAAATTTTGCAATTCCTTAAATGCAATGTATGAAGCACCCAAGTTGTGCGATTTCTCATTAAGAAATCGCAAATTACCACCAACTTGAAGTTGGTGGTAATTTGCGATTTCTTTCACAAAAGCATTTTTTAGCATTTGTGATGGTGCCATGTGGCGCACATACATTCCCTTAAGGCATGTATGTGCGCCATATGCGCACACATGTGAATTTCAGCGGTACATCAGGGTGTCCTTATAACACCCTTGCACCCTTGAAATTATTCTCAATTTGCGATTCTCAAATTGCGAATCCCAAATTGAGAATAACTTCACATTCATTCCTATGGACCCATAGAAATGAATGGGAAATTATTCCTTAATTGCGTTTCGCAATTTGCTAATCGCAATTAAGGAATTTTAAGAAATCGCAAACAAAATGCGATTTTCTACATACATACCAATTTGCGAATCTCAAATAGCGATTTCTAAAAAATCGCTATTTGAGATTCGCAAATCTGGATGTTGATACATCTGTCCCGTTATCCCAAATCAATTTGTCTTGCCTATGCCGGCAAAAGAAGAGTAGTTAACACTACCGTACACAAACATTACCTCCAGAAAAAGTACTTTGATAACAAATACAAGGTGAAAGAACAAGATTTTGAAGTTGGTGATTGGGTCATGATTAAGAACCCAGTCAGAACAGGCTAGAAAGATCATGCTTTGCAAGATTTTTCAGGATGATGAGTTGAGTTATAGCACACTTTGGTTTACTTCAAATCCAGATTCTATGATTGCAAATGTTTCTAGACCAACAACGTGTTAGTCTGACTTTTTTTAACTCTTAACTTTAAATATGTGTGCTTGAATTTGTTGGGGCATTGTACAAAACTCCTTATGGCTGACCATCATGAAGAAGCTCCTAATGCAGTCTAGCACCATCCAGTTCAGTTCAGCTTGCTGGAATCCAGTGGTGAGAGCCTGGGGAAAGCCGGTGAATGTTTCTCTCACAGGGCCAGAGATTTGGAGGAGAATCTGCCTCCCCCATTAGAAAAACATCCCCGCTACTGAGCTCCCAATACCCTCTAATTTAAAGCTCAGTGTGGAATCTCAGTGACGTTCTGAACATCCTCTTCTTGTACTCTTGATTAAACCTCTCGTTCTGAGCAACAGTAAAATAGTTCTTCCAGTCCCCTACAATCCCTTTTCTCATGAAGGGCGACACAGAATGGTCACATTTGAAAATGACAGCGGGGTGAAGTTGGCCATGTGATTCTCTTTCATTGCCTGGAAGCTCGTGTGCAGAATGATCTCCTCCAGAAGCTCTTCACTTAACTCTAGATCCATGAACTGAGCAACCTTCAGGATTTCACGTCTTGGATCCTCCTTCAAGTCCTCATAGAAGATGTATAGAATCAGTTGTCAGTCCTTCACTTCCCACCAGCCCTTGACATGGTCATACCAAGAGCCCCACACCACTTTCCCAAACCCTCCCAGGCGGCGAGTTGCCTCCCCCTCCTTTAAACATTTCACAACTGCGCCACTTAGACCTTAAAAACACATGATGAACAACTTGCTTGTGCCAAAAAAGGTTGCAGTTTATTAAACACTTATACAGTTATACATTTTGATTCTCCTGGTAATACATAACATTTGTATTGCTTCGCTTAATGATCTGCCATTGTGGCTCAATCAGTCCATTTCTGGCTGTTATCTGTTCTCAAACAGATCGCCTTCTGGAAGGGGCCCCCATACCACGGCTGCTGTTGCCAAAGGGGTTAGGCTTCAACTTGCTACTGACTTGGTGGGTGTCCGTCCGGACTTGCCCGGGCCACAGGTGCTGTCCCGCTTGCCTTCAGTGCCAACTTGGTCCCTCCCTGCTATTCACAGGTCCTTGCCCTGTGGCATCCCAAGGACCCTATGTGAGCATCTCATCTATCCTGTCTGCGGCTGAGTTCTACCCCTCGCTCCTTTGGTACCCCTGCCGTGAGGCATCCCAAGGGCCCTGCAGGAGCCTTCCATCTACTCTCTCCATGGCTATTAGCCACTGTTTGCTCCCTCTGTGTCCCTGCTGTGAGGCATCCCAAGGGCCCTGCAGGAGCCTTCCATCTACTCTCTCCGTGGCTACTAGCCACTGTTTGCTCCCTCTGTGTCCCTGCTGTAAGGCATCCCAGGGACACTACGTGAGCCTTCTATCTACATTTTTCAATTTCCCTTCCTTTCATATCCTTCTAGGTAGTTTTCTGCCACGCTACCTACGGTCGTCAGATCGGAGGGAGCTCCTCCCTTTGCTCCTCTGTGCTCACCCCTTGCTCACGAGAAGCCATTTGCGCTAACACGCCCACAATGTTTAGCAGGAGCATATCCATCCTCACCCCTGCCAGGTGCATGCCATCTTCCAGGTGGTAGCCTGGCAACCTAAGGTTTATGAAGCTGTGCCTTACAAATCCCCATCCGTTGGTCCTGTATATCTTTGTCATCATAATATTTAACTTGCGCCTGGATTTCTCCACTGCCCCCAGGTGAATTGCCTCCCTCCAGGACTTTCTCACTATTATCTCTGAGAAAATGATTTTGGCGGGGCACACCAGTGTTGCCAAAGCAGCCAAGTCTGCCTACATTGTCATGAGCAGTGCCCTCCTGCCCTGTGTGGCCAGGTCGTTACCTTCCAAGTGGACTATTACTGCATCCAGTTTGTCACCTCTCCCTATCGCTTCTCGCGCAGTGGGCAGCAGTTGTTCCCATTTCATTCCGGACCGCCCCATCCAGACCACCACGGTGTCCCGCCGCCATATGCCTCCAAATTCGCGTCTGGCCGTCACCCACTGCTGTGCCCGTGTGACGTATGAATGCCCCACAAACCATACCGTTCTGGGCCACGTGGGGGAAACAACCTTTACAACGCAACTTTTACAACGAACTACCATTACAACGAAATTTTTACAACGCAAAAACTTTTACAACGCATACCATTACAACGCAGGATTTTACAACGCTAGTACTTTTACAACGCATACCATTACAACGTAAGTATTGGTAAGTATATAATTTTTTAAAAAATATTATATGTTTGTGTTTTTGGGTATGGGGTATTTTTAGGGTTCATGGTAAGTTTTGGGTTTTTGGGTAAAGGGGTATTTTTAGGGTTCAGGGTCAGTTTTCAGTTTTTGGGTAAAGGGGTATTTTTAGGGTTCAGGGTCAGTTTTCAGTTTTTGGGTAAAGGGGTATTTTTAGGGTTCAGGGTCAGTTTTCAGTTTTTGGGTAAAGGGGTATTTTTAGGGTTCAGGGTCAGTTTTCAGTTTTTGGGTAAAGGGGTATTTTTAGGGTTTAGGGTCAGTTTTCAGTTTTTGGGTACAGGGGTATTTTTAGGGTTCAGGGTCAGTTTTCAGTTTTTGGGTACAGGGGTATTTTTAGGGTTCAGGGTCAGTTTTCAGTTTTTGGGTAAAGGGGTATTTTTAGGGTTCAGGGTCAGTTTTCAGTTTTTGGGTAAAGGGGTATTTTTAGGGTTCAGGGTCAGTTTTCAGTTTTTGGGGTACAGGGTTAATTTGTAAAAATAAATTAAAGTTATTTTTAAATTAAATTAATTAAATAAAATTACATTACATATAATTATATTTTATTAATTTAAATTAATTTATATTAAAAAAAAATTTTATATACTTACCAATATTTACGTTGTAATGGTATGCGTTGTAAAGGTACTTGCGTTGTAAAATCCTGCGTTGTAATTGTATGCGTTGTAAAAGTTTTTGCGTTGTAAAAAATGCGTTGTAATAGTAGTCGTTGTAAAAGTATGCGTTGTAACGTCATACATCCCCACGTGGACGTACCTACAGGGGGAGGGAGAGAAAATCCGGGCTCAGTATGTGGTGGGGCATATGTACCATTTAACTGCTCCAGATGCCCAACGTCCAATCCCCTTGATTTGCTCGCTACCCATGCCCAGCCCCACTGCCTTGGTCGCTGCCCCTATCCTAAAAGAATGGGAACCGAATGCCCTGGATTGGAGCCCTGCCGCCCCCAGGGCCTTCCTCATCACAGTAATAAATTGGAAACGGCTAAGGAATGTCCCCTCCTTATGTCTGAATAATGGCCCTTCTCTGGGTCCTGCGGTTGCCATGTACCTCTGCACCAGGCATACCGGAGAGCGTGATTTTTCTCTTAAGCAATGTAATCTGGGCCACTTCCCTTTGCCCGCTTGGTCTGTCTTAGACCTTTGCAGCAGGATGTCCATGTGGCCCTCACCTAAGCTAACATATGACCGGCATATGCATGCCGTTCCTGTGTACTTTGCTCCTGGGGCCACCAGTTCGCTCACTCTGTATGCCCCAAAGAAAGCTAGTGCGAAAGCTGCCCTTAACAGTGTTGCTTCACCCTCTGATGCATACCTTGCCAAGAGCCCCTATTATTTGCTGCAGCAGTTGAAAATGAATTGGCCTTCTTGCATCTGGACTTGCCTTCTGCATTCTGCCTCACCCCTTCAATGCCATCCTGCAGTGGAAACCCCTGGTGGGGTCCTGGCCTGCTGACATTTTTTAGTAGTATGCCACTGTGCTCAGATGGGTCTGTGCCCAAGACTTTGTTGTACCTGCTCTGAAAGCCCAATCTCTGAAACCCAGAACCTCGCGCTGCCCTTCTGGCTGGCCCTTTCTTAGCCCAGTGGCTGCATAAAATGTTGCCCAGCACTTACGGTAACAGTGCATTGTCTTTGGGACAAGTGTATGTTCCAGCCCCACTTCTAAACCAGCTCCACCCATGCCCATACTTCCACCTGCACAGGGGTCATCCTTTGGTCTGCATTCGGAGAGAGGTCTCGGAATCTTTCCCACTGAAAACTAGAGTTGTCTATTCCCCGCACATGTCGCGCCCCAAGCGCTATATTTGCTCTCAGTTGGCATTGGACCAGCCTCCTCAACAGTCCAACCATGTCCGCGCATTTTGCTGTCCCTGTGTTGATCACCTGTACTACTGGGTGGTTGTCAGACCACAGAGTTATCTGCCTCTTTGCCAGCCGTTCTGCCCAAATGTGAAATGCCTCTACTATGGGGAATAGCTCCAGCAGTGAGATGTTCGCTGTGGCCCCTGCTTGCTGCCCGGCTTCTGGCCATGCTCCTGCCACCCACGCTGTCCCCAGGATAGCCCCGAAACCAAGGCCCCCTGCTGCATCTGTGTATAGCTCGAATTGGCTTGCTGGTACCCATGGCTCGCACCACATCAAGATGCCATTGAAATCGGACAAGAAAGTTTCCCACTGTTCTATATCTGCTTCTGCCCCCTGCGTTAAGCAGATCCCGTGGTGTTTCTGCGTCGTGCCCCTGTTCATCCATGCCAGCCTTCTCGCAAATGCCCGCCCCGCTGGGATCACCCTTATGGCGAAATTCAGTTTCCCCAGAAGCTGCTGCACCTCTCCTAGCGTGGCCTTCTTTTGTAGCACTCAGCCTACCTATAATCCCCGTGAGCTCAGCTACCTTGCTGAGTGGTAATCTGCATGTTCCTGCAATTGTGTCTAATTCTATGCCTAGGAAAGAAAGTTTAGTGGTGGGCCCTCTGTCTTGTCTTGAGCTAGCCGTATCCCTAGTTCCTGTGCCAGCGCTGTGAAACTCTGTAGGAAGATTGCGCAATCGCCTGTGTTTGCCTTATCCTCCTAATTATGCTTTGAATGCATGGAACATTTCCCCAAAATAAGCGATGAAGACTATTCGTCGCCAAATATTATAAAGTAATGATCCTTCAAAACAGATATGTCGTTTCTAGTAGAATCTTTATTCAGCCTGCCCTGGCGTGACTTTCCCTCGCCAGCCCCGACTCTCAACGGTCAATAGAAGAATCCCCACCGCAAACATCCCTAATGGAATCTAAACCCGAGGTTCCACATATGTCAGGAATATGAAAAAGACCACTATGATAAACTCCAATTTAATTGCAAGAGCCTGAGAAAGCCACAGTGAACAATACATCTGACAATGCTACGGTCAAGCTAGAAACCAAGTAAGGTCTGTGTCTCAAACCTAGACAGGAAATGGGTTAACTGGATGGGTCTAGTGCCCATTGTGTGTTGTCAACTTGTATGTTTCAATGATTCTAAGACGTTCCGTAAATAAAAGAGAAGGCAAGCAAGTCATTTAATGTATCTGCAAAAGCAACGTCTGCAAACCCTGCTGGCTGTCCCAACGTTTCTTTCTTCCATGTGATAACACACGCAGCACTGGTGAAGCCTTAGCATGCACAGGCATTTGAGGTTAGGTCCAAAACTAGAGGCAAAACAAATACAATTATTATAAAATTCAGTATATATGAAAAAAGAGCAAGCCTATATTAATTAGTTACATTTAGAAGTTTCAAGTACTTGCTCCTCCCAGTTGGTGTGTGAACATTGCCTTAAAAAAAATGAACCATATATAATTTTCAAATAGCCTAGCAAGCCTAACTGGTATTACAAAGGTATTAATAGTTTATGTTTTTTCTGCTTTTGTTTTGGTGTGACTTTCAAGCAGCCTATTGCTGCTTGCAACATTTGATGAATCATAACTACCTGAAATGTATTCTTCAGGGAGTCTCCAACCTTATCTGTAGTAAGAGGTACTTAGGTTTAATGAAAATCATCCCGAGCTACTAATATTATTGGACTTTTAAGAGTGACTATGATAGAGCGCGCGAGGCCACCCGACCAACAGTTTTCGCCGTTTCCGGCTTCAGGGCCCATATACTTTTCTAATCACCATATACATCGATCAGGTGACTTCACGAGCTCTATCAAGTTGGTGTGTGTGTGTTCCCTGCTACCAAATTTCGGTGCACCCGACTTACCATCCACCGATGCGGGTGCCTAATGACCACAATGAATCAGGGAGCTAGCTGTAAAGAAAGGCAGCAAAATACAAACCCAACCAATAACATTCAAATACTGTTTAAAATGACCACGGACAACTGGAAGTTTTAAAATGTTTATCTAAAGTTCAATATTTTCTTGCATGAGGTACAGTAAAATAAGGCAATCAATAACCAAGATAACGTAAATCACGTAAGCATGAAGAAATAATGACAGAGTAATCATCAAGGTACTAATAAAATGTAGCGAGAAAAATACTATGTAAGTCAGTATTATCTAAACAGGGATAGACTAAGTGTGAGTGACTATAGGAGAGCTTATAATGAATAACACGCTTCACTTAAGGTGAAGTGGCCTTTGAACAATCTAGGCAACGAAGTTCTAGACCATATCAGGAAATGACACACTGCTATGCAAAATATAATTTCTAACAAATGAGAAGGCATAAGAATTATAAATGACTTTTCAATAGTTGCATAAAGGCATGGAAAATATCACATATGCAATGTTGAACTTTATTAAAGCAAAAGTTAGAAATTCAGAAGGTGCAAGATTTTCAAGAGGTTCAGAGCAATATTTACCTAGAAAGGTGTGGAAACCAAACCCTGGCCACGGGTCAGTTAAGGACAGGAAACCCTCAAGGAAGGATACCCCTCAAAGGACAGCAGGTGCAGAATGGACACCCAGGATAGGACAGGATACCCTCGGAATAGGAATCAGGACAGGACCCTCAGGACAGGACAGCAAACCCTCAGGACAGGACCCTCTTCAGGACAGGACCGGAACCCACAGTTCGGAAGCAACGCCTGCGCTCCACCCGCTCTGCAGCTATCGATCAAAACCCCGATTGGGTCAGCGAACTCCCAGCTAAGTGCTTTGCCAGCACTTTAAGGTTCAGTAGAACCTTAGTCTATGGTCAAATTCGGACAGAGTGCTCCGCAGCGCTCTGTATCTTCAGTCACCTATTGAGTGCGTTGGGTCAGTGACAGGTCAGCTAAACCAGACAAGTCGGACGGTTCACTAGGTGAACCCAGGGTAGATATACAGTTTGGGGACAGTGTACCACCCCCCAATGTTGCAAAGTGTCAGAATCCCTCAATTTCGATTGGTCCTAAGGTAGGGTTTGGGTAACACACCAATCACAATACACGATTTGAAGCCCTCATTAACATATTTGGGTACCGCCTAGCAGGTTTGGGGTTCCCATGAGAAGTTACACGGCAAACAGTAGCGCAATATTACAATGTATCATATAAGGAGCCACATTCGCTGTTCTCGCAGGGCAGAGGTGACTTTCTCAGGAGCATCTCGCCCATCACTGCCAACTGGCTATGTTCCATCAGCCAAGGTCCCTCGTGCTGCCGAATGTCGCACAGGCGCAGAAGGGACCTCCAATATGGCTCTCCTCTCACTCAGACCCCCATTTCCCGCGGTACATGAAAAGTAAGCGAAAACAAATTAATACATAATAATGTCATTATGGAAACACATCACAGGGTTTGTACTTTTAACTCATCATCAAGAAATAAACTTATAGCATCTAAATGTTAGCTACATTGATACGGACACAAGAGCAGTGGCACGAGCAGTACCACATGATAAGCACAGCTATGAATTACGCATGCGCATAACTTTCCCTCCACTTCTGCAGACGCGTCAGGACACGTGAGTGTGGCTGACGCATGCGCAGTAACTAAAATACAAGCGGCGGCCATTTTTATAAACACGGATTAAAGTAGTTAGGAATACACATAGGCAAGCGTCATAAACTTTACTCAAACTTAATATAAATGTTAGTAAGACGTACATTTATTACCTTGTTATACATAAACGAGGTTCTTGACTTCGGCAAGCCGCAAAATATGCGAAGCTTTGCTTCATCAATCCCCTCTTTGATGATATCTACTATCATCACAAATTATAATGGAACCAGATGCCAACTTTCTTTCACAATTTATAAAGTTCTATTTCTTCCAGCAACCGTTCTAATTTTTCTCTTTCAGTTTTAGCCGGATGAGAAGTCTTCACCTTTTTGTATATCTGATCATTCACTTCCTCTAATTCAATCTCATCCACACTTCGTTTCACTCCTCTTGCATTTACCTCGTGCTTTTTGGTGCGCTTGCGGCATTTACAGCATAAGAAAATGGAAAGTATAATAAGACCTATAATACCAATTGGCATCAGAATTTTGAATAATAAGCTTTTACCTATGCTAGCAAGCCAATGACCTACATTTGAGAGACCATCTACCAGTCTCTTCCAGGCACTATCAACCTCGAGTGGTTTGAGTTCCTTTGCCAAATTAGTAATGTTTTTCACATATCTTTTGATCTGTACACTTTTATCCGGAATATAAGTGCAACAATGTTGCGCCTTCAACATCCGGCAGACTCCGCCCTCTTTCGCTAATAAGGTGTCAAGAGCAAGTCGATTTTGTAAAACCATTGATCTGATCGCAACCATTTCGGTATTGACCAGCAGAAATCCATGAGCTGTTTCAGTAGACAGCACATCTACTATAGTAGACAATTTGCAAATTCTGTGAGTGTTCAGAACCACTCCCACTCCAGGTATCAGTGCACTGAAAATACTACACATAATTTCACCTATACTTTCTCTTTTACTACGCACTAAGCCATTAGTATCTTCATTGCTTCCAGCTTTTCCATTCACATGGTATATTTTCGGGAAAACAATGCCAAAGTAGCAGCTCCCATACCAGTGATCCGGCAATTTGAAATAAGCCTTGTCCCCACAAATATAATAAATTCCAGGAAACACAGGCTCTGACCCATTTTTGAAACCCCAACCTCCAATTACCTTGTAATTATGTTCACATTCACTGGAACCAATGAAAACATTATTATAATAGCTAGTCTTCTCGCGGTGAAGACATAGCTTGCCTTTCTTTTCAAAATCCAGCAACAGAGCAGGACCCGCTCCACCAGATGATGTGCCTTCCATGTTTTCTGCCCACTTTGGCTTTTTCTGACTTTCGTCATTAGCCTTCTTCTGAATTTTAATTCTCCTTTTCTCTGCCATGTTCAGGAACATCTTTTCCTGCTCACGCAAAGAACAAGTCAAGTTATCTCTGTGTGCGTCTGCTATGTCAATGTTCCCTATAGTCAGAAAGTAGTCTCCCATATATCTTATGGTGTCAGTTTTGGTATGTACAGGATTCAAGTTCCCACGTATAGGAAGTTCAGAAAAGATCACGTCATTGTTAGAGTAATAATACTGTAACGGTCCCCTTTTGTAAAATAAACTAGCTAAAATGCTACAGGAAATTCCATATGTCAATGGCAGATGATGGTATGTCACGCCTTCAGCCACCGAAGTAGGTAGCTTCATGCAGACATAGCAATCTTCAATTTCCATAGTCTCTACATAGTGTATTAATAAGTTTGCGAAAACGTTTAAGTGTGTCTTGTTCTTAACTCCATGATAATGTAGTCCTCCCTCATCTGATGCTTCTAAGTTCTGTTTTGTTTGTCTCAAAGCTCTTTCATGTCTTTCTACACTCTGTGTTGTCAACTCCTCACTGTCAGTATTTACAGTTCCAGCAGGGACAATGTTAGTATCTTTACTTACAGCAAAGGGAATGAAAATTGTTAATCCTATCCAGATAACTATCAGTACTACTACACTACATATACACACCTTGCAACACGTCTTAAAACGGCTGCAACTAGGACTACCATTCACTGTTGAATCAGACATTTTGGCTCAGAAGGAGTGTTCTCACCCCTCTTTTTGGCTTTTTACACAACTAGCTTACTTTGTGCAAATTCACGGTGGTTCGTCTTCCTCTTCAGCTGAGTACTCTGGGACAGGTTCTCCGTCGCTCACGTCAGTTATATCAAGATCTTCAAGTTCTTCCAAAACCAGTGTCCATTCAGGAGACTTGTACTTTTTGTTTTGTCTTTTTATTCGCTCACTCCTTCTTTTGGAAGAGTCTTCTTCTTGCTCTGCTATTCGAGCACTTCTTCTTGCCTCTGCACGTTTTTCTTCCACTGTCTTTATCCTAAGTCTCAATCTTTTTACAAACCTAGGCTCAAGGTTGTTTCTTTTCTTTAGTCTCTTAGTCGGTACTTGGACTTCACTTTCTTTTCTTATTCTCTTGTCCTCTTTATCTTGTGGTAATTCTTCTCCACTTTCTTCTCCTACTTCCCTTATCTGGCTAGTTCCAGGGCTAGCATCAAATTCTTCTGCCTGGTTGCTAATCTGGCCTTGTTCAGGAATATTTTGTTTTTGGCTTTCGATTGTCTCTGTTTCTGTTTCTGTTTCCTGAACCCGTTCTTTTAACCCTCTCTGATCCTGTTCAAGCACTTCGATCTCTTGATTTTCTTCTGCTCGAACTATCACTCTTTTTCTAGTCTCTCCCTTATCTGCATCAGGTGTTCGCGGTGGTGTATCGAATACCTGCTCTGTCCCTGTCTGACCTTCTCCTTCCTCAGTTTTGATTTGAATCTCAAGCGACTGAGGTTCTTCGCCTGTGCCTTGCTTTTCCTGACTAGTCCACTCTCTACCTTCACTAAGTCGTTCTCTTGTTCTGATAGGATCTTCAGTCAGATCAATCATCGGTATCCATTCTTCTGGCCATATGCTTGGGAGCTCGTCTTCAGCTACTCCTGGCTCAGTTTCCTGGACCTCTTCAGCAGGCTGGATTCTTGGCAGTTCGTAGTCAATTACTCCTGGGCCAACGTCTGCTGTTCCTGCAACCTGGCTGGTGCTGGGCTGCTCGTTGTCAGTTGCTTCTGGTCTGGCTCCTTCAGGGTCCTCTGCTGGTTGCCCTTCTTCTTCAAATCCTCGGTCTGGTAATACCTTCTGGGTGTGTCCAGCGTGGATCCACTGAGGAACACCTGCGACCTTTACTGCAGTGGTTGTCACCAGGATTACTTGGCGTTTCTTTCCCCACCTTGGTGCCAGACAGCTTGATCGAGTGTGCTTCTTTATTTTGACCCAATCTCCTGGAACCAAGCTGTGGAGAGGAGTCGTTGGATTGAGGATGCCGTCGTCTCCAATCTGGCGAGAGATAGAACGCACTTGGTCACCCAATCTTCTGCAGTATTCAAGCACCAAATCATCAGTAATACTCAACAGTTTGCTTCCTGGCACCCATGCTTGTCTCATCACTCTTCCCATAATGATTTCATGGGGACTTAGGCCTGTCTTGCGGTCTGGAACACTTCTTAGTCCCATCAGGACCAGGGGCAGGGCCTTCACCCAGGTCATGCCAGTAGCATCTGTCAGCTTTGCTAGTCTGTTTTTGATAGTTCCATTTACTTGTTCCACTATTCCAGAAGCCTCTGGGTGGTATGCACAATGGAGTTTCTGCCTTATTCCAAAGGCCTTACAGAGTTCAGCCAGTATGTCATTCTGGAAATGTCCACCCTTATCTGATTCAATAATGCATGGTATTCCGAACCTAGGTATCAGTTCTTTTAGTAAACACTTCGCTACTGTCAGTGCGTCACTTTGAGGAGTAGGGTAAGCTTCTACCCATTTTGAAAATACGCAAACAATGACAAGGACATATCGTTTCCCTTCACAACGGGGCATGGTGATAAAATCAACCTGTATCTTTATAAAGGGACCCCCTGATCTCCCAATCTTGCTCAGTTCAACCATTGTCCTCTTGCCTGGGTTCATCTGTTGACATGACAGGCACCTCTGGCAGAGGGACTCTGCTACCTTCCTGAACTTTTTACTGTACCAAGTCTGTTGAAACACCAGAATCATGGCATCCCTACCAATGTGTGATCCTTCATGTATTAATCTTGCCATTGTGCCAAGCAAGTGTCGGGGTAACACAGGCATACCAGTTGGGCCCAGAATCACACCATCCACACGTCTCGGTCTACACCCATCCTCCTTCCATTTCTCTCTTTCTTGCCAAGGAGCCGACTCCTGCCACTCTCTCACCTCATCCCATGTAGGCACTTCCTCAAACACCTGAAGCTGGCAGCTGGTTCCTGGCCCCCCTCGTTTTGGATTTACAATATACCGATCTTTGGCACACCATTGAGCCACTCGATCAGCATAATCGTTCCCCAGTGATACTCTGTCCATGCTCCTTTGATGAGCAGTACATTTTACCACTGCCAGTTCTTTGGGCAACTGGATGGCCTCTAAAAGGTCATGAACAACCTTTGCATTCCGAATGGGAGTACCTGAGGAAGTCATGAATTCCCTCTGTAGCCATAATTGGCCAAAGTCATGCACAACGCCATAACAGTACTGACTGTCAGTATACACTGTTATGCGTAAGTCCTTCCCAATTTTGCAAGCCATTATCATGGCTATCAATTCGGCTACTTGTGCAGACTTGATGTTATATAGGTAACCTGCTTGTTCAATTTTTGTGAAAGACACTACTGCATAAGCAGCACTCAAGCCTCCTAATTCATGTCTTAGACAGGAACCATCCACAAATAGTTCTTTATCATGCTCAGGCAATGGTACTTCTTTTATGTCTGGGCGTGGCTTGGTACTGAACTCTGTTAGGTCAATACAATCATGTTCATCATCATCCCCCCCTTCCATTTCCAAGGGGTCGGGGAGTAAGGTGGCAGGGTTCAGAATACCGCACCTAACAATGCTTACATTTGCTGCACCCACAAGAATCCTCTCGTATTTAGTCAGCCGACTAGGGGTGAGATACTGTGTTTTAGTTCTGGTCAATAGAATTACCACTCCATGTGAAACATACACGGTCACAGGATGTCCCATGACAATGGACTCACTCTGTTCCAAACTTGCACAGGTAGCAGCTACTGCTTTCAGACAGCCTGGTAACCCAGCAGCTACTGGGTCCAGTGTGGCAGAGAAATAAGCCACAGGCCTTCTGGTCGTGCCATGTTCTTGAGTCAGGACAGACAATGCGCAATTATCGCGAGTGTCACAGAAAAGGGCAAACTCTTTGGAATAATCTGGCATTCCCAACGCAGGGGCGGTACACAGACAGTTCTTCAATCTTGTGAAAGCCATTAGACTTTCATCGTCCCACTGTACAACATCTGGCATCCCTCTCGTGGTCATTTTTATCAAGGGCCTGGCTAAGGCTGCAAATCCCATAATCCACTGCCTGCAGTACCCTAATACACCCAGGAACATTCTGACATCCTTTTGAGTACGGGGCAACTGCATTTTTTGAATTATTCTCACTCTTTCTGATGTGACTTTTCTGACACCCTTTTCTATTTGGTGTCCCAGATATTTTACAGATTTCGCACAGAACTGTAGTTTGTCAGGGGCTACTTTATGCCCTTTCTCACACAGATGATTTAGGAGGGCAATGGTGTCAACCACACAGTCCCGGTGACTTTTAGACGCCACTAGAAGGTCGTCTATGTACTGCACTAACACAGAGTTCCCAGGTAAGATCAAAGTCTCTAGACATTTTTTCAAGATCTGATTAAAGATAGAGGGGCTCTCTGTATACCCCTGAGGGACCCTGTTCCAACAATACACGTGACCCTCGAAGGCAAATGAGAAAAGAAATTTGCTGTCGGGGTGCAGGGGTATCGAAAAGAATGCATGACACAAATCAATCACAGTGAACCATTCAGCATCCCAAGGAATCTGGTATAATATCACTGCAGGGTTTGGGACAATAGGGCAGCAAGGAACTACAATTTTGTTAATCTTTCTCAGGTCCTGCACTACCCTATACTTGCCACTAGGCTTTTTGATGCCCATAATCGGTGAGTTGCATGGGCTGCTCATCACTTCCTGTATGATGTTTCCTTCCAATAATTTTTGTATTTCCAGAGTGACACCTGCTTTCACTTCAGCATTCATTCGGTAGGGCCTAGTGTTAGGATACACTGCATTTTCCTTGATGGCTATTTGTATGGGGTCCACATCTTTCATCAAACCCACATCTTTTCCAGTGAAATCCCACACTTCTGGCTTTACGGCTTCCTGGAGTTCTTGGGGCAAATCCTGCAGGGTCAATCTTTTAATTTCTGAGTCAGGTCTAAGCAACAATAATTTATAAATGCCGTCTTCATCTGGGGTCTGTATTTCAACACCCTTTGGTGTGCAAAAGATGGTACAGTTCATTTTGCACAGCAAATCACGACCCAGTAGATTCACTGGACTGGTGTCACAGACGACAAATCTATGCATCTGTTTAAAATTTCCAATTGAAATCTCCATTGGTTCGGTAACAGGAGTACTAATCAATTGATTAGATACACCCACTACTTGGATATTTTCTCCCGAGAGGGGTAGGTTTGGAACGTCCACTGTTCTTACAGTAGAACGGGTAGCGCCAGTGTCCAACAGAAAGGTGACATCATTTCCGTCAACCTTTCCTTCAATATATGGTCCAGACTGGTCTACCGGCAAGGAAGCGCCAAGTACGCACTCCTCGTCCTCCCCTCTCAGGCCCCGTCAGTCCTGATCATTACAAAGGAAGGTATCATTCAGCAGATACTGCGAAGTTGCTGTATTTCTGTTCTCCCCGCTTTCCCAAACCTCTATCTCTTCATTTTCTGCCTGTCTTCCCCTGTATACCTGCTTGGGTGCTCGAGGCACCTGAACTGTTTTTACCTGGGGTTGAGTCTTTCTTGGTCTTTCTTTCTGCGTCTGTGGAGTTAAATCAGGAGTTTTCTCATTAACATCGACTAATTGGGGACACTCGTTTCGCCAGTGTCCAATTTCGCCGCACTGATGGCAGGGAAATTTTTTCATAGCCTCTTCCCTGCTAAATTTGGGCCGGGGCTTTCCTCCACCCCCTCCCCCAGGACCTTTGTTCTCAGCATTTTTAACCATGTTACTCAATTGTTTTTCCTGTTGTTCTGCGAGCTTCACCTGAGCCCACATAACCTTCTCCTTAAGGGCCTTTTTCTTTTCTGCCATCTCGTCCTCGCAGTACTTAGCGTACCGCAGGACCTCATCCATTTTCTTAGTATGCCAACAGATTTTATTATCTTTTATCCACTGACAAATTTCAGGTCTTAAACCATTTACAAACCTGTAAATAAAGTGCGTCATATCCTTCAGGTCGATGTTGTCAATACCACTGTATGTTTTAAATACCTGCAATAACCTCTCATAGAAGGAGTGCACTGTCTCGTCCCTTTCCTGAGTTGTTCTATCTATTTTTGTCCAATCAGTTTCCTTTGCGGGCACCTTTTCTTTCAAATGCTGAATTACCTGCTCATACTTTCGCATGACATCCTTTGATGGCTCCCCTGTTTCTTTATTTCTTGGGTACTCCTCACTCGGCCAGTCTATGTTTATTTTACACTGGGTCCATAAATCTACTGGAACCACAATGTCGAAAAACCCATCCAGGTCTTTCCACAGACATTTCTGTACCTTCACGAACCTTTCCACCTGCCTGTACCAGTCAACTGGTTTCTCTCGTAATTTTGGAAAATCGTTCGTGAAGGACACAATATCCTGCCTAGACCAGGGCACATGCACATATTTCCCTCCTGGAACTTCGCGCATGGGGCATAACTGCTCAGGTTTTTCTACCTCTCTTAAAGCAAACTCGGGAGTCACTTGTCGGGAGCGAACCTCTTCCCTCTTTTTCGCCCACCTGTTTCTCCATTTTTCCACATCTCCCCATTTCTGCAGTACCCCCATTAATTCTTTAATCTGCAACTTCTTCCCTGCCACATTCAGGTGTTCTATATCTTTGTCTGAGAAGTCTGCTCTGTACGGTTTCTGTAAGGGCTTGGATTTTGAGATATCTACCCCCATACTAACTGCTGTTTCGGTCAGTTTTTCATGGAGCACTCTGGTGTTCCTTGTAAAGCTTTTACATATGAACGACAATTCTTCTTCAGAGTAGGTATTCAATCGATCCAACCCCACATTTCCTGCCATTAATTCTTCTATTTCAACCCTCAGCTTGTAGAGGTCTAAAGGTTTTGTTTGCGGAGTCTGCTTCTCTAATTCACGACTCCAACTCTCAATTTCATCCGGAGTTACCAGAGAGACATTCCTAGTACCTGTTGCTGTCTCTAATTTAATTTCTTTTGTATTAAAAGGGTTATGCCTCTGCTGTATTCCCTTTCCAGTCTGTTTGTTTGGCAATTCCAAAAACGCAACTTCAGACTCGCACTCACTGGACTGATCATCTATAATGATCGGTTCCTGTCTCGGGGTTGCCATGACTGGGGTCATAACTGGAGTAATCGGATTTCCCTGACCATTTCCGTATAACGGGACCACCGGTCCAATAGTTACTGGAATAGTCAATGCCTCAGGACTGGTATTTAACTGAGAAATTTTCTGAATTATTTCTGTTCTTTGTCTAGCTAGAGCCTCTTGCTCCTTTTCCACTAGTACCCTTCTTAGAGTTGTGTCATGTAATATCTGGGGGGTCAATGGAGGAGTAAAACTCGGGGCAGTAGGATGCGTTTCACTTGGTCCTCCCCCATAATTTGGTTTCGGGAATAAAGTTCCAGTATTAAGGGACCTGCGCTCTTCCCCATATGGAGGTTGAACAAAAGGCAGTCCTGAATTCGAGGGTTTCTCTTCGCTTTCATACAAGGGTCTGGGAAAAAAGGTTTTCGTACGTGAATATTTTTCTTCCTGACTTGCGGGCACTTTGGGATATATATCCCTTGTTTCCGTCAGTTCGGGTTTTTCAGGATAGGGCAATACTTGACCACCCCCTCCCAGTCCCAGGGACCTGTCTTCTTCTTTTAGGAAGTGGCGTCGGGGAACATCTCCTACACTGGAAGGTCGGGTTCCCTCATTGTAAGGTGGCGGACTTCTGGTACAGATGTCATCTATTAGTTCATCATCTGAATCCCCCAGGGCCCCCCAATGTTTACATTTTTCAGTACTTTTCTCACCCGCTCCAACGTTATGACATGCAGGCATCATGGGAAACAGACCCTCAACAATCATGCTCTGCCTCCACTGTTTCATCCTTTTATCCCTGGATTCCTGTTTCTGCCTGGGGTACCACTTGGTCAAACCCTTGTCCATTCGGGGTCTTTCTCTTTCAAAAGCCTCAATCTCCCATTCCTCTAATGCCTCATACTGCGTTAGTCTCGGTCTGGGATGCAGTTCATTCATTCGGGTTCTTAAATTAAATAAGATCCTACCATTGAAAGTACCATCTAACGGAAAAGCCAATACTCCGTCATCTTTTGTGTACTTCACCCAATTCTCCAGCCACACACAGGTATTGTACCCTCGGTCAAACATCATGAATGAGGCGGGAGTATTGGGTGCTGGGACAAGAACACCTTCTCTAGATTTAATCGGTTTGTCCGTTTTAAAATAATTTTTCACCTTACTTACAAGGGACATTTTTCTCTTGGTTCCGTACATAATATCGTATCTATTAGCCTTCCACTGATCCCTTTCAAACCCTAGATGCCTTGGATCAGGTCGAGTCTCTGTAGTCCGCGAGTGCCACATACGACTTCTGCGCTAACTTTGTTTACAAACTACCTCCAATCAGAACGCGCTTCAGAAAATTCGTGCAACCAATGGGTGCGCGACACAAAATAAGCTCCGCCAATGGGTGCGCGGCCCCTTCGTGAGACAGTTCCCACGCTCCGGCGCTCACCCCTCCTTTACAATTTCAGCTCCGCTACCCGCCCGCTGCTTCTACCAATCCCAGCGCGGCACAGAGTGACGTCAGAGACGCTTCGCGACTGACTCCCTCCCTTCACAAGGTAACGGAAACTTTCTTTCTTTTAAAGTGCTCAGTGCTTGGTTATTTTACAACAAATACACATTCGCCACAGTGCTCAAGTGTCTAGACAGAGAAAGAATTCTTTTACTGCAAGTAAACTACTTCCATTTACTTTTCACGCGCTGCGGGCAGATCTCTTCTGCCTACCCTTCACTCTAGCATCGGTGAACCTGTTATTCCCCTAAACTCATCCACTTCTTTCCGGGATATATTCCGAGTTTAAGGTTTCTCAGCGGACCCCTCTGCTTTCACGCTAGCTCCGAGGAACCTGCTACTCTTCCGATGTGACCCTTACTAGGTTACGCCACTATGGGAATTTTGCCAATGAACCCCGTTACTGTCATTTATTCACACATGTATTCAGAAAACCCTAGTTAGTGCTTCCCGGTTATCCTAACCTGCACCTAACTTTCCTCGAACCTGTGACCTCAGGACAATGGATTCTATTCACCACTTGCCCTTTCAATTCCCCGGGGAGTTCGGACAACACTTAACTAAACGGTTGACAATTGCATGGATTAGTACATATAACAATATAAGAACAAGAATAATAACAATACAGCAATTCATGAGTTTCAGCAGCGTATTCACAAGAGAGTGATCAGTTCCCTCAGAACAGCCGCTCTTATAGCAGCATTAATATAATAGCAGCTTCCGACTTAACTAGTCCAACTAATCCCTGCCTTACTCTCAACTAGTCCCTAACCATCCTCTAGCTACCAGAAAACTGATAGAGCGCGCGAGGCCACCCGACCAACAGTTTTCGCCGTTTCCGGCTTCAGGGCCCATATACTTTTCTAATCACCATATACATCGATCAGGTGACTTCACGAGCTCTATCAAGTTGGTGTGTGTGTGTTCCCTGCTACCAAATTTCGGTGCACCCGACTTACCATCCACCGATGCGGGTGCCTAATGACCACAATGAATCAGGGAGCTAGCTGTAAAGAAAGGCAGCAAAATACAAACCCAACCAATAACATTCAAATACTGTTTAAAATGACCACGGACAACTGGAAGTTTTAAAATGTTTATCTAAAGTTCAATATTTTCTTGCATGAGGTACAGTAAAATAAGGCAATCAATAACCAAGATAACGTAAATCACGTAAGCATGAAGAAATAATGACAGAGTAATCATCAAGGTACTAATAAAATGTAGCGAGAAAAATACTATGTAAGTCAGTATTATCTAAACAGGGATAGACTAAGTGTGAGTGACTATAGGAGAGCTTATAATGAATAACACGCTTCACTTAAGGTGAAGTGGCCTTTGAACAATCTAGGCAACGAAGTTCTAGACCATATCAGGAAATGACACACTGCTATGCAAAATATAATTTCTAACAAATGAGAAGGCATAAGAATTATAAATGACTTTTCAATAGTTGCATAAAGGCATGGAAAATATCACATATGCAATGTTGAACTTTATTAAAGCAAAAGTTAGAAATTCAGAAGGTGCAAGATTTTCAAGAGGTTCAGAGCAATATTTACCTAGAAAGGTGTGGAAACCAAACCCTGGCCACGGGTCAGTTAAGGACAGGAAACCCTCAAGGAAGGATACCCCTCAAAGGACAGCAGGTGCAGAATGGACACCCAGGATAGGACAGGATACCCTCGGAATAGGAATCAGGACAGGACCCTCAGGACAGGACAGCAAACCCTCAGGACAGGACCCTCTTCAGGACAGGACCGGAACCCACAGTTCGGAAGCAACGCCTGCGCTCCACCCGCTCTGCAGCTATCGATCAAAACCCCGATTGGGTCAGCGAACTCCCAGCTAAGTGCTTTGCCAGCACTTTAAGGTTCAGTAGAACCTTAGTCTATGGTCAAATTCGGACAGAGTGCTCCGCAGCGCTCTGTATCTTCAGTCACCTATTGAGTGCGTTGGGTCAGTGACAGGTCAGCTAAACCAGACAAGTCGGACGGTTCACTAGGTGAACCCAGGGTAGATATACAGTTTGGGGACAGTGTACCACCCCCCAATGTTGCAAAGTGTCAGAATCCCTCAATTTCGATTGGTCCTAAGGTAGGGTTTGGGTAACACACCAATCACAATACACGATTTGAAGCCCTCATTAACATATTTGGGTACCGCCTAGCAGGTTTGGGGTTCCCATGAGAAGTTACACGGCAAACAGTAGCGCAATATTACAATGTATCATATAAGGAGCCACATTCGCTGTTCTCGCAGGGCAGAGGTGACTTTCTCAGGAGCATCTCGCCCATCACTGCCAACTGGCTATGTTCCATCAGCCAAGGTCCCTCGTGCTGCCGAATGTCGCACAGGCGCAGAAGGGACCTCCAATATGGCTCTCCTCTCACTCAGACCCCCATTTCCCGCGGTACATGAAAAGTAAGCGAAAACAAATTAATACATAATAATGTCATTATGGAAACACATCACAGGGTTTGTACTTTTAACTCATCATCAAGAAATAAACTTATAGCATCTAAATGTTAGCTACATTGATACGGACACAAGAGCAGTGGCACGAGCAGTACCACATGATAAGCACAGCTATGAATTACGCATGCGCATAACTTTCCCTCCACTTCTGCAGACGCGTCAGGACACGTGAGTGTGGCTGACGCATGCGCAGTAACTAAAATACAAGCGGCGGCCATTTTTATAAACACGGATTAAAGTAGTTAGGAATACACATAGGCAAGCGTCATAAACTTTACTCAAACTTAATATAAATGTTAGTAAGACGTACATTTATTACCTTGTTATACATAAACGAGGTTCTTGACTTCGGCAAGCCGCAAAATATGCGAAGCTTTGCTTCATCAACTACATCAGGCAAGATTGCATCGTGACTGTTAGCAGTATTACCAGACATGATCTCCTCAGTGCATTTCCGTGGCTGCTAGCAGTAATGTAAAATATATTTTGTCTATTTGAAATGCCTCTACAAAACAGCGATTGCTGCAGTGTCCTTGGCACCAAGTTAATAATATAGTAATACATTTCCCCAATGCTGCGTATTTCACTCAAATATCAACTTTAAATATATTTTGAAATTCAATAAATTGTTTACCAAAGATCATTTCAGGAGTTCTGAAAAGACAAACATTAAATGCACACTTTTCATTTTTGGTATACATATAAATTCAACCAAGCAAAAGCTGCTAATTTAATAGGCTGGGTGTACACAAGAGACCCACTTACAGGTAGCTGGAGAACCACCAGATGCTCTTGAGCTACTTGTTGGTGAAGCCTGGTAAACAGACTGTTTATAAATAAAGTTTCAATTTAGTCTTGCTTTCCTTTATTTTTTGTAAGTCCTCCTCCCCAGCAGCTTGAGATCCTTACGGGTGAGTACTCACGCTTAATAAACACGTGGGTGTGCTTCCTGTGCTGTGATTGCCGCAATACAACACTTACCTGGTGCTCTGTCTTGCAAATGTTATGTTTAATGGTGATGTCTGGAGGTGATGTTTTAATTTTCTTCAGTGAGTTAACAAACATTTGGAAAGCCAATCGGTTTGGTTTTAAAGGAATGTGGCATGGTAATGTAAAGCTTTGCATGTAGCATTGGAGTGGATATGTATTTGTGTGGGAGCAAAGAACTGTAGAATAATATTCATGTTGATTAAATGGTGATTTGATTGCACTGTCAAGGCAGACCTAAACAAAACCGTCTAGGTTAATGAATGCTCTCCTTTCTGTGCTGCTGCCAGAGAAAAACACCATTAATTATCTTGTTATCTGAGACACTTCAATAGATTTCCAATGCCATGTGTTTGCCACTTAAAGTTCAAGCTCAGGCAGCTGACTAATTAAACAAAATGAGCACAGCGGTGTAGGAGGGCAAGCACTTTTTTGTGGAAGCACCCAACATTGACCCAATCAAAACATGTACTCTTGGCACCCAACATGAGGGAATAGCCAAAGCCCCTCTCTAGTGGTGCACACATAATTGCCTGGTGACAACTGCGCTGTCAAGCCAGCCCATAGAAAATGACCACTTATCAGAATTATAGACATCAACATGTGGATTTAAACAAGAGTCGGGTGTCTCTACTTAAAATGGTGAAGACCATGAGTGTTGGTTGGGCTGTAGCATAATGATGTTGTTGCATACACATGAAACAATATGAACAATATTCTATTTGCATATGTGCCATGTTGTCTGATATATTGCACTTTCTAATTCATTATGCTCGTTCACGGTCTTGACTTTTGATCCATTGTGCTCTTATTGTCATTGCCTTAGGAGTTTTCTGCATCCAGGCAGACACAAATAAGTTTTAACAGAACTTGATCACGCTCAGGCTTGATTGGAGCGCCTACTTAAAGTCGCTCCCTCACGCGCAGCGTGACACGCAGGTGGACGCCCTCGCTTAGCCTGAGTCGTGCCGGAGTCCTGCCCGTCTGCGCCCGTCAGTGTCCCGGAGGCGTCGGGGCGGCGGGGGACCCCGGTCCGGCGATACTTTGGCTGAGATGATTTGCTATACCTCTGCGTCATTGCGGGACATGCGGGGCCATTCTAGCTCCTGCCGCTCCGTCTTCCCTGGGCAGTTTAGGGGCAAACGACGCTGCCCGGGCTGTGGTTGGACGCCTTCTTGGACTCGTGTCACAGTTCCTCGCCCGGCAACAGCTGGCGTGAAGCATCTTTGCCTGCTGCTGAACACGAGGTCGGTAGGATGCCACGCCCTGCACATTTACGATCTTCTGGTCAGGGAAAATCCCCTGTGTTTGCTATTGACCGAAACTTGGCTGGGAGAGGCTTCCAATCCGGACGTCTTCTCAGCCATTCCTCCGGCGTACAATATCTTCCGGCAGGACAGAGTTAAGGGCAGGGGAGGGGGAGTGGCGGTAGTGGTGAAAAAGAGCGTCTCCTGTTCAGTGCTTCCCCTGAACTCCATAGGGAACGCCGAGTCAATCGCCTTCATGCTCAGACTGTCCCCGGGTCAGGCCCTGAAGGGGTTGCTGGTTTATAGACCACCAGGCCCTGTGGGTTCCTTTCTGGAAGATCTGCAGACAGCCGTCTCTGAACTGGCGCTGACCACACAGCATTGTGTCGTGGCCGGTGATTTCAACTTCCACCTTGACGCGGCGGATGACCCTGATGCGGCCAAATTGCTGGATGTTACATCTCCGCTGGGTCTTATACCGTTCGTGTCAGGGCCAACACATGAGAAGGGGCATACCCTGGATCAGGTGTTTTCGTCTGTTCCACTCATGGAGGTTGATACCCTGCAGATGCTCTGGACCGATCACAGGTTGATCAGATTTTCGGTGTCGGAGTGCGCGCGGCCGGATAACAGAGCGCCTACCCTGCTTAGACCGGCCTCGAGAGCGCTGCATAGAGTGACACCTGACATGCTAGAGCAGGCGCTGCTGGATCACCCTTGTCATCTTTCGGGGGATTTGGACAGCGACACTGAGACTCTGCAGCGATGGCTTACTGACAGGCTGGACGATCTTGCCCCTAAGGCAGCCCCCCGGTCCACGGCGGCACGGCAATCTGCACCGTGGTTTACGGAGGCGCTTCGTGTGGCTCGTAGTCAATGCAAGGTGGCCGAGAGGGCCTGGCGCCTTCTGTATGATGGGGAGGCTAAACTCGCCTACAAGGCGGCGGTGAAGGCCTACCACCGGGACATCCTGGGTGCCAAGAGGGATTATCTGGCTAGGAGGATAGAGGCATCTGCGAACTCCTGTAAGGAGATCTTTAATATTGTGAAGGAGTCTACGACCCCCAGCTCCCATCCGCCCCCATTAGCTTCGTCGGATGCATGGGCGTGTGGTCTTGCTGGTTTTTTCACAAATAAGATCAAGGCGATTCAGGCCACCTTCGTGGAGGGACCGGATGGAAGTAGCGTCAGGAGGGCGGACTGTGGACTTCCGCATATACCTGCGGCGGTGCTGTCCGATTTCCCTGCTGTTTCCAGCGATGTGTCTTGGACGCTGCTGGCCAATCTTAAATCTGGCTCGCCACTTGACCCCTGCCCTGCCAAATTCCTTGCCGGGATGGCGGCAGTGGTGAATCCACTGGTCAACCCCATCCTCAATGCTTCCCTGAGGGAGGGGAGGGTCCCTAGTTCTTGGAAAAGAGCGATGGTGATCCCCCTCCTAAAAAAAAACGGGTCTCGACGCCGAGGCTTTGGCCAATTACAGGCCAATCTCGCTTCTTCCGGCGCTAGCGAAGATAACGGAAAAACACGCCCACGGTGTCCTGTCGAGCTTTTTGGAAGCTAACAATCTGCTCCATATATCCCAATCTGGTTTCCGTCCTAATTTTAGCACGGAAACGGCTCTGTTGGAGGTTACTGAGATCATCAGGGAGACCTTGGATGTCGGCGGCAGGGCCATGTTGGTCATGTTAGACCTATTGGCGGCTTTCGACACCGTCCCCCATAAGGCGCTTTTAGCTAGGCTTTATGACATCGGCCTTAGGGGGACGGTGCTCAGGTGGTTTACTTCTTTCCTTGAAGGCCGCCGCCAGACGGTCTGGGTTTCCCAGAGTTCCGCCGAGATGCCGCCACTGGGAGTCGGGGTTCCACAGGGTTCTGTGTTGAGCCCCACGTTGTTTAACATCTTTATGTCCCCTTTGGCGGCCTTGGTGGAGGCATACGGGGCCCAGATCGTCTCTTATGCCGACGACACGCAACTCCTCTTCACATGCGGGAAAGATCAAGAGTTTGATGGAGAGAGAATTCGGGACTGTCTTGCATTGGTCTTCGACTGGTTCCAGCGGAACAGTCTGAGGGCCAACTCAGGCAAGTCTGAGGTTCTATTCTTTGGTTGCGTTGCCGATCCGGAGTGGCAGCAATGGTGGCCGTCCGACATGAGCCCTCCGGCACAGTCCTCCTTGGTGGCCAAAAATGTGGGCGTCAAATTAGACAACCAGCTGTCGCTGCGAATTCATATTCTCGGCCTGGCTGGCACCTGCTACGGAATCCTGAAAATGCTCCGTAAATTTCTGCCTCTGCTGTCTGAGGAGCACAGGAGGATTACTGTGCAGGCTCTTGTCGGCTCAAGGCTTGACTATGCCAATGCCCTCTTTCTTGGCCTCCCTGACTACTTGGTTCAGCGCCTTCAGGTGGTGCAGAACTCTGCCGCCCGGGCTATTTTTGGCCTACGCAGACGAGCTCGAGCTTCCGGGCTGCTTCAGACGCTTCACTGGCTCCCTATCAGGAAGCGGATCCAGTTTAAATCCCTGACTCTGATGCATAAAGCCCTGTATGGATCAGGGGCGGGATATCTGCGGCGGAGACTGGCTTTCTATCGTCCAGTCCGCTCCCTGCGTTCGGAATCCCTCTTTAAAGCGGTGGTCCCGCGGGTGAGGAAGGGCCGCGTGGGAGGGCGGTCTTTCAGCTGCAGAGCTCCCCAGCTTTGGAATCTGCTTCCTCTTTCGCTCCGCAGCACTGCCAATTTGCTCCAGTTCAGGAAGAGCCTGAAGACCTGGCTTTTTAATCTTTAGTCTGTTTTACTGTTTACTGCTTGTATTGTTCTCCTCTGCTGTCTCTTGTCTTATTTTAGCTGTGTTGTGTTATTTCTACTCTGAGTTGCAGGTGGAAAGCGTCGGGACACTCATATCGAGTAGCCGTACGCTATATAAAAGTTACATAACATAACATAACATAACATAACAAATGCCAGGTGGGATAACTCATAATAAAATTACATTTGTTCAACATAATTAAATGAATATTGCGGTACTGTCATGGATTGCTTATTCAGAAAGTACCTTCAACTTTGATTTCCAACGCCATACACTTTGCCTGCATGAGCCTTGGCAGAAATACACTGATATTGGGACGAGAATGCCCTTGTTGAGAGTGTTGGGACGAGCGTGGGAACTGGCTTTGCACCCCTACCCAAGCGCCTAACCGCTCTCGAAACTGGTATTCTGACTTTTATTAAATCAAGTTTATTATTTGCACAGCGCGCTAGAGGCGTCCCTGAAAATCCAAGGGTCTGAAATCTATTCTGTGACTCTGAGGGGCTGCGGAGCATCCCTTCATTTTGAGAACATGGCAATTGCCCCTACCAGGTGATGCATATCAAGTGGTGCTAGCGTCATACCAAGCTTTATGTGCATCATGAGTGTGACCAGACCTTTTTTTGTTTGTCGGAGAGTTGGCAGTCTGCTGACCGCTTATATATAAATATCTGCATTATTTAAGCCCCAAATCTCTGTGCTTACAGTCCACATGTGTGTTGAGTGCCTGTGTGCTCAGTAAATGTGTAGCATATGTATGGTAGTAGAACGCTGCGCTAGTGTCTGAGTACTGGCAGTAGAAACCATTTTGGATAGCTCTTCGTTTAGCATAGTACATGATGATAGGTGACTACAGCTTACCCAGACAGTGGAAGTGTATTGGCTGCATTCATATAGCTGCGGGGTGGAGACCTTGGCACTGAAGTGAAGGAGCACAGATACAGGGATTACCTTAGAGAGTCAACGAGGACCCAGGTAGCAAAGGACTCCAGGTTAGTTCTTCGTGAGCACAGCCATTTGGTAGATTTCAGGGGTGATGGGTATGACTGCAGCCTCTGTTGTTTATGGTGAGGAGGTTTCTAAGCAGGTTCTCTCCCTTAGTCTTCCCCTGATTAATGCTTTAGAAAAGCTGATGGCAGCCAATTGCAGAAATCTCACAATTCATTGTGCCCTTGTTTTGGGTGGACTATAGCTGCAATGCAAGGCAAAAATGAGGATGATTCCAGTGGCCAATATGGTAAAAAGATTGCCATTGCCCTTTTCAAGGCACCGCACCATAGGGACATGGGAGTTCATCAGAAGGTGACATGTCCAGGACACTCTGCCATACGACTTACAAGGGACTGCCATCACCGTAATTCCCAAATGCGGGACTCCCTCCACAATGTGCACCTCCTATCAGTCCATATCTTTAATTTATTTGGAAACTATACTGTTGGCCAAAGACCTGGCCAGTAGGTCGATCTAGACATTGAATAACCTGATTCAGTGACCAGAATGGCTTCCTACACGCCAATGCCTCCGAAGGCTTCACGTTGCCCTTGCGTGTTTTAAAACATCTGAATATTGTCTTAATAGTCTTTGAGAAAGTCTTTGATTCAGTTAATCTGAAGTTTATTTGAATTGCTGGAAGGAATGCATTTCGGCCTGCTTTTCAAATCCAATTGAATGCATGTTCAAATCCTTTATACCAAACCCTGGGCGAAGGTCAGAGTCAATAGTTCCACAGTGCCCTTTCGATATACAGGGCAGCACACACAAAAGATGCTCCCTCTCACCTTTATTTTTGCATTACTCATAGACCCACTTGCTGAGTGGATCCGGTGGGACACAGAGTAGACAGATCGAGTACCTCTTTATGTGCATGATATCCTGCTCTATATTCGGAACCCAGAAACCTCTGTCCATAGACTGATATGGATAGTACAGATTTACTGGGGGGCCACTGGATTGACTGTAAAGTGAAACACATCTGTTTGTGCCAATTACGGATGATCATAGCTGTTAGACCTGACATCTTTTGTGTGGTATTCCCCCAAAGTTTTTGCCTTCACTTCCTGATTTTTTCTGAACTTGCTGTATTTGGTATTAGAACCTGCTAACCACTACTAAAGAGCTCTCTCCTTAAAATATGGTAAAATTGGTCCTGCATCTAATTGGCACATAAAATTTACTTTTAAGTCCCTAGTATAATGTACTACATGTACCAAGGGCATGGAAATTAAATGCAACGAGAGTACAGCAGCAGATATTGTGCCAGCAACTAAAGTGCCACTGTGAAATATGTCTCAGGCCGGCCCCTGTAGTCTGCAGTGCAGTTTTAAACTGCCTCCACAACCTGGTAAAATAAATCTTATGCAAGGCATAAACCTTTCTTTTTCAAACTCAAACGCCACCCCTCAGGTAGATTGAAATGACCCCTAAGGCAGGGTGCATGGGATTTTAAAAAGTAGGACTTGTCTGATTAAGTTTTACATGTCCTGACAGTGACAAAATCCTACATTTGGAATATAACCCAACCATATGGCAAAACCTTCCCACTGCTACTAAAAAGACACTCGCCTGCTGAAATTCTGCTCTCCAATGCATCAAATGGGAGGGAGTGCTGACTGCTCTGTGGTGTGGCACCTGGCTTATGCATTCTGTGAACTTACCGGCTTCGCTCTAGGGACCTCCTCAAATTCTCCAACCTAGCAGATGTTTGGGAATGGGACTATATCCTACCCTTCGCTTCCTAACAGACACCTGTAACTTGCACGAGACAGAAAGCACGTGCACTCGATCTCTAAGCATTACCAGAGTATAACCAAATGGAATGTGAAAACACGATGGCACAACTTGTTACCTAGGGCATTTCAAACGTATACTGTGTTTTGGTCAATAATACCCCAAAACCCCTTCAGCAACTACGAGTCAGATGGACACAGGGCATTGGTTCGCTTGTCGATGATTACTGAGTTGAGGTGCAAATGACCTCGAGAGCCCTTGCAGTGTAGATGCGACTGCTACTATACATTTCAAATACCTACACAGACCATCTTTGAGGCCACCCTGTTTGAGTAAAATGAAGTCAAGTATTAGTACCTATTCTTTATAATGTGATTTGGAACCGGCGCTTTTTATCATACGATAAGGAGTTGCCCTGTTATACAAAATACTGAGTTTGTATACACAATAGACCTACCCAAGTTGTAGGTAGACTTGTAACACCAGACACTAATCTGGTGCTGCTAGGTCTGGTGGATGAAAGGGGAGGCGATCAACCTATGAGGCTGTTTGTGGCAACAGGACTGTTAACAGTCAAATGGGACATTGACCGCTATTGGCAGTCTGACAAAGCCCCCTATTAAAGAATGCCCCAATGGTATGGACTACTACACAAAAGCAGAACAGTGTGTATGTATGTCACGGAGGTACCCACAGAAACACCACAAAATATGGAACCATGGTGGGACTGCTCACATTGAACAGCTCAACTGTATCTGATGGCATGCTGGATGATTTGCTGTTGGGATGTCATATGTTTCAGGTCAGGCATCCATCCGGAGGTGATTGCTGTCTACCTTGTTAAAATTTAATAAAAGAGATCTATAAAATTCAATATGTGCAGAGTGGCCTGAAACTGGTAGCTTCACATCTTGATGGTATTATAAAAGTTGCTATCAAGGGATACTACATGACCAGTACAATTTTAGCAAAAGGATGGCACAAATGCCGAACAATCTGAAAAGATCTAGGACCACAAGTTCCATCTTTGCTTTGAGTTCTCTGAAGTTGGGGTTTCCACGTGGGTTGCGGTACTCTGCTTGGAGAGGGGAATTTCCACATGTACTTCAACAACCTCTTGTTTAGTGGTTCTGCCTTGCAGGTCTTGAAAGTAGCTGCTCTGACCAACGTTTCCTACCTTACTTTGCATTGCCTGTAAATAAATGCACTGTTCAAAGGGTAACATCTACCGAGAGCAAGTGCTGTCGGTATTTTGTATGTAAATACTGGTCTACTCCAAATAATCAACCTAGAGTAACTCAAGTCAAAACAAAGACAAAGGAAACTCATAGGGAAAACAAATTGTTTTCGGAGATGATGTGAAGGTCGACGTTTCGGTCTTGGTTGCAGAAGTCTACAAGACCATCATCAGGACAGTTTTAGTAGTGTAGAATAGTGTGGATGCATGTACGAAGGATGATGTGTTAATTTTCTGAAGGAATATATGATGTTGGGGTGTTGGCATGTGATGCACTTAATGTTTTATATTGCATGTGTGTTCTTTTTTGTTTCATAAGGTGTTTGATATACTGAATTCTGTCTGTTGGTGTTAAGGCTGATTTAGTACATTAGGGTTGGGGCATGAGGTGAAAGTATCACATTAACTTGAGAATGTCTTCACTTTTTTGTGGTGGAGCAACTATAAACATATTTGTCACCCTTAACTTACTTTAAATTTTAGTTTTTTTAGGACATTTCTTTTGGGCTCTTTTCAAATGAAACTTTATATAGTATAGCTTCACCTCCCTCACAACGCAGCTGTACTATTTCAACTAAACTCCTTACACTGTTATTATTTCAGAAAGCTTACATTTATATGGCTTTGAGATTGATTATGTTCTTAAGTTCGCAAAATGATGCAAGATTATGGATTGATTATGTTCCTGAAGTGATAAAGGCTACTTGTGTTGTTGCATGATGTTTGGCGTGTTTTCATATGATGGTGGGTGTGTGTATTTATAATGATTGGTTTAGATGTCTGTGATGATTGCTAAGATTTATGATAGTGGGGGTGCTGGTATATGATAGGGTCTGTGTGAGCATTTGATGGCTGTATGGTACTGTGTTGGTTGGTGTATACATTGGACTGAGTAATTGTGAGATGAGTGTGTGTAGGCATATAGAAACCATTATGTGGACAAGTAATGATGGGTTAGTGGTCATATATGCATTTTGGGTGGGTAGATAAATGATGGCGGGCGTCATACCCTATGAAAGTGTGATAACATATGTGTGAAGATGGGCATTCCTGCATAATATTGCTTGTTTGAATGTCTGATTGTGGGTATAGTAGCTTGTGATGATGGATGTGTGTGAATTTAATAATGGTTGACTGACTTATGGTTTTTGGTGTATTTAAATATGGTAGTTGCATGGACTTTTGATGATTGATGTGTTAGTTTATGATAATGGGTGGGTTGTCATACAAAGACGTCTGTGCACATATGATGTTTGTTGCATTGGAGTATGATAATGTGTGTGTTGAAGTATAATGTTGCTTTTGTGGGTGTATGAAGGAGAATGTGTTGGCTTATGACATTTATGTTAATTGGATGTATGATGATGCATGTGTTGGGTATAATGGTTGATGTTAGGGTATACCGATTGACATGTTGGGCTAATATACTGGTTGTGTGGACATACAATATTGGGTGCATTAGAGTACGATGTTGGCTATGTTGGCTAATGATGCTGATTGTGGAGAGTTGAAGATGTTTTAGTGCTTATGGCGGGGGGTTTGGCATATGATATTGGTTGTGTGGCTGTATGGTGGTGTGTGTCAGCACTTTGTGGTGGGTGTGTGACCTATAATATTGCTTGTGCTAACACTTGATTCTTGATGTGGTGTTGGTGTAAATTGGTGTTGTATACTATTGGTTGTGTAGACATATGATAATGGATGTCTTTGTATCTGACAATATGTGTGGGTGTTAAAGTGTGCTTATGGGTTTGTTTGCATACTATGTACAATGTTGGTTGTGTGGATTTATGGCAGTTGGTTTATTGGCAGAAGGTGTTGGTTTTGGAAACATATATATGAGGTGGGTGAGTGGGTGCATGGTGTTGGTTGAGGACTGATGATGGTGGGTGTGTTGGCATGTGACAATATATGTATTGACAAATGACTGTGTGTGCTTTGACTTTTGAACGTGAGTGTGTTGGAGTATGATGGTAGGTGAGTTGCCTTATGATTTGAGTTGTGTGGAAGTATACTGGTTGGGGTATTGGGTTATGATGTAGATTGTGTGTTATATGAAGCTGGGTGTGTGTGATGCATGTTGGTGGCTGCATTGGCCTTCATGTTTGGCTCGTGTGGCTGTATCAGTGGATGTGTGATTTTGGTTGTGAGGCTGTCATATGGTGACCCTCAGGTGGAATGATGGTGGGTGTATCAGCGTATGATGTTGGTTGACTACACCAATGCAGTTTAGAATCCCTGTCCCCCTTCATTTGGCTTGTCACCACATCCTGCAACCCCTGTGTGTTCCCCATTTCTCCCCTCTGTGCAACCCTGGCCCACTTAGCTCCTCTGTCTTCCGCAACCTGCTGCAAGCTTTGTGTGTCATCCTGCCTTACGCTGTAGCTCTCTTTGTGCCCCCAGTACCACTTACAGCCATTCAGAATGTCATCCACCTAGCTTCCGTGTACCCCCGCCACCCTTCTATGCGACCCTGCCTCCAATCTATGTGGACTTGGCCCCTTGCAGTTCCTCTGTCTGACCCCTCCTGCTCTGCATGACGTGTATGCTAAAGTGAGCTTTCCCCACAGCCCTTCTATGTGGCCCTCCCTAACCCTGCAGCCTTTTTGTCTTTTCCCTGCCTCTTCCTCATCTGCTGTTTATGACCCCGCACCCCTGGAAAACCTTTGTGTCCCTGCCCCTCTTGCAGACATTGAGTGCCGCTGTACACCCCCTTGCTAGCGCTCCTTGTGAGCCTCTGCCTACTGCATTGCTTCTGTGGGCCACACAACATCCAGCCCTCAGTGTGATGCTTTGCGTTGCCCTCCTGAGTTTCTCATGATGCCACTGCCTCCCGTCTCTGTGTTCCCTGGCAGCCCCTCTGTGTACAGCTGCGCAGCACTCCTTCCCTGGTGGTCCCTGAACCGAACTTCTAGAATCGAGGAAAAGGAGATGACGCTGAGCAGCTGCTATTGAGTTTTCCCAATGTTTCCTTAATGACAGCAGGAAAAAGCAATATCAGCCAGTCCGGCGCCTTATCCTATCTCTGATCTGGAAGCCCCACCCAGCAACTTCCTCGATCAGAGAGCTAAAAAGATGTGCAGCAGTGCTAAAAGAGACCTGCTGAAAGCAAGAGAAGAACTGGCTCCGTGAACGAACACCGAAAAGCTACGCAGCGCACAAGAACGCCACCCGCAGACACCACCACCTCATCAGATCTGCCAAAAGGGCCTCCTTCAAAGACCGCCTAGACAACAATGCACACAACAGCAAAGAGCTCTTCAACATCGTGAAGGAACTCTCCAACCCCAGCTCCAACATCAACAACATCCCAACCTCACAAGACCTGTGCGACTCGCTGGCCACCTTCTTCCACCGCAAGATCGCAGACATCCACGACAGCTTCAACACCATGACCGCCCCGGCAACCACTGAGACTTTCGCCCCCATGACCATCATATGCCCCAACCGTCTGCTCTACTGGACCAACATCAACGACAACGATACCATCAAGATCATGAACACCTTTCACTCCGGATCCCCGTCAGACCCATGCCCACACTACATCTTCAACCAAGCCAGCACCACCATTGCACCCCATCTCCGGAAAACCATCAACATCTCCTTCGAGACAGCAACCTTCCCGGAGAGCTGGAAGCACGCCGAGATCAATATCCTACTCAAGAAACCCAAGGCTGAAACCAAGGTCCTCAAGAACTTCCGACCCATCTCCCTGCTATCGTTCCCGGCGAAGGTCATCGAGAAGGCCGTCAACAAACAACTGACCAGCTACCTCGAGGAGAACAGCATCCTGGCCTAGTCCCAATCCGCGTTCCGCAACAACTACAGCACTGAAACTGCACTCATTGCCACCACCGATGACATCAGGGCCCTCCTAGACAATGGAGAAACTGCGGCCCTCCTCCTCCTGGACCTGTCCGCCGCCTTCGACACGGTCTGCCACCGCACACTAGGAACACGCCTCCACGATGCCGGGATCCAAGAGAAGGCCCTGGAATGGACCACCTCCTTCCTCTCCGGTAGAACACAGAGCGTCTGCCTCCCCCCCTTCCGCTCTGAAACCACCGAGATTATCTGCGGCGTACCCCAGGGCTCGTCCCTCAGCCCAACGCTGTTCAACATCTACATGGCACCGCTCGCCCACGTTGCCCGTCTGCACGACCTCAACATCATCTCCTATGCCAATGACACCCAGCTGATCCTCTCCCTCACCAAGGATCCCCATACCGCCAAAACCAACCTCCACGAAGGAATGAAGGCTGTCGCTGAATCGATGAGGATCAGCTGAACTGAAGCTGAACTCGGACAAGACGGAGGTCCTCATCCTCAGATCCACCCCCTCGGCCGGAGACGACTCTTGGTGGCCGACCGCACTCGGAACAACTCCAACACCCACCGACCACGCACACAACCTAGGGGTCATCCTCGACTCCACCATCTCCATGACGAAGCAGGTCAACGTCTTCTCTTCCTCCTGCTTCAACACCATCTGCATGCTCCGAAGGATCTACAAGTGGACCCCCACTGTTACGAGAAGGACAGTCACCCAGGCCCTCGTTAGTCGCAGACTGGACTACGGAAATGCCCTCTACGCAGGAGCCTCAAACAAACTCCTGAAACAGCTCCAGCGCATCCAGAATGCCTCTGCACGCCTGATCCTCGACATCCTTCGCCGCAACCACATCACACCCCACCTGAGAGACCTGCACTGGCTCCCCGTCAATAAGAGGATAACCTTCAAGCTCCTCACCCACGCACACAAGGCACTCCACAACACCAGATCAGCATACCTCAACAGCCAACTCAGCTTCCACACCCCCACCCGCCAGCTCGGCTCCGCCGACCGCACCCTCACCACCGCCCCCCGCATCCGAAGAGTGACAGCCGGCGGCAGATCATTCTCCCACCTCGCCGCCAAGACATGGAACACCCGCCCCATCCGCCTACGGCACACCCACAACCTACTGACCTTCAGAAAACTCCTCAAAACCTGGCTTTTCGAACAGTAGCAGCACTCCCCACCCCTCAGCGCGGGTAAGTAGTGCATGTTACAAATGCTATGATTGATTGATTGATTGAAAGAGATCCCTGCATTCTGTTGGCCCATCCCAGGAGGATGAAAGAACATCAGTCTGGAAAGATTGACAAACTGTAACTACGCCGTAACGGACCTCAGTGGGAAACCTTTTATACTCAAGTCTTTGACTGTGACAGGTATAATTAAACCTTCATCATGTCCCAAAGTACAAGAATGCAAATGCAGAAAAGAATCCCCAAGTCTAAAATATTTTGCAGGAATCTAAATAATAATACCGGGAAAGAGATGAAGAGTTGTCAACAAGAATTTAGAGCCATTCAATGGGTGTTGGAGCTTTAAAGAGTCATACTCATGACATGGCAGAATGGCGTGGTATTTCAGCCTCGAATTTCCAGACTACTGGTGTTTTAAACATTTGTATATATCAGTTTTATGCCAGACCTAGTTTGTGTTCTATTACACAGAATAGGAGACACGTTCTAATCAATTATGTTTCCTGTTCCAATGCTTAGTGTTTGCTTCATGAAGGCCACTGTCCCTTCCTTGGTTGGGAGCAGCTGTTCCGCAAGCTAAAGTGTGTTAGTCTCATTGGTAATGGGGCTGGCAGGCTGCTGTAGGTCAGAGACCTTTGAAGCATGGTGTAAAGCTCTGAAGTAGATTAACCATGCCCTTTACAAACCCTGACCTTATCTGACACATGGATTGGTGGGTACCACCAGCTACGATGACATTTTCCTCTTGAGAGCCCCCGCAGTGATTGAACCCAGAAAGTACTTAGAAGTCCAAGTGTTTGTGGGAACAGAAGTAAGAATAAGATTAAAGAAAACAGGCAATTAGTTTGTACACATATTTAATACACTTTCTTCTTGAGGCGGTAAAATAATGTTTTCTTTTATTACATGATTTAGCCTGAAACGTGATACATCATCATAGTGCAAAATGCCTCACGAACACTGAAAGAATTGATAGAAAAGTGATTGCAAACATACCAGAATATGTGTGTAGTCCCTAATACAACACTTGTTTAAAAGCCGCCATTTTAGCTGGCTCTGAAGACGAGAAAGGTTAAGGGAAGGAGTTGGTAAACTATTACTTCAAAAGGCCAAATGTGCATTACGCGGGAAAGCGGCTCTTGCCACTGACCCACTGGATGTGGTGTATTGCAGTATTCTAAATCGTGCTTGTGTCCTACGGGGGGCTAAAATGCAGACTAGTCGCACTGAATAACAACATAAATTGATCCTTCTAATACGTTGTTTTGGCTTTTAGGAGCAGATAGCGCCACTTAGATATTTCCAGGAGTCGATTTTGGAAAGAACGAATGAAGGCCTCTTTCTTGTGCTGCTTTCTGTCACAGATATACCATTTAAAAACGTTGAAATGTGGTCCTTCAGTCTAATTTGTTCTGTGGTGTTGGGGGTGATATGTCTCCTTGTTAATTCCCCAGCGCAGGCCCCGCTCCCAGGTCCCTTAAATGAGCCACACTCACTCGTAAAGTATGTGTCGTAGTGAGACCCCATACGGTCCACTCCACTTTATTTAAAGCCTCTGGCCACGTCTAGCCACTCCTGGCCAGAGGATGTTGTGCATGTACATTCGGGTCTGCGGATACCAGGACCGCTGACCTGCTACAGGTTCAACTAAGACCATTAGCCACGTTTCAACTCTCAGAAGACACAGGACTGAAATCGTGGTAGCCACAGTATGGCACTGCCCTCTGGTAAACCTAGGCATAGGGTTGAAGCAATAGGATTTCTCTTCCCCCACTAATCAATTAGTTCTACATATACCTATTACTGACTCTCTGCAATATGATATTTGAAGAGTCACAGAAATGAATATGTAGGAAAACAAATCCTTTGAATGGGGGCTGCAACATCAATACCTTGATAGTGATAGGGGAAGAAGATACACTGTAGGAAGTAGATCGAGTTTGTTCTCTTCCCAAATTATTTAGAATATATTTTTAAACTGAGGAAAGACAATACATTTTTAATTTGTTACATTTTCAGTATAGATTATTAAATAACTTCAGTCCATTGTGCAGTACACTGGGATCAGTACATTTCTCATATGCATTTCCCATACACCTAGAAAAGAAACTGAATGCTGGATGCAATACAAATTTAGTAACATCTGTAGCAAAACAGACATGGCATGAACAATCATTCAAAAGAAAGCAATAATTCAAAGCGGAAGGCTCGAGAATAAGAGGGGACGCAACTCCGGTCCGACAGCGCTCTCAAATAAGGTGTAAGTGGGCCGGAGGCTGGAGAGCGGACAACTCCGCACCCGGCGCTGCAGCAGCACAGAGTGAGGAAAATGGCAGCCGACCCCAACCAGAAGAGAGGAGGTCGAGAGCGGTGCTTGGTGGGGTCCAGAGACACTACAGGCCCCTGGAGGGCAGATAAGCACCTAACGAGAACAGCTAGATGAGGTGAGGGACTTGCCGGGGTGCCCCGAGCAGAGCCCAGCACTAACAGGAGACGGGCAGGTGCCTGGATGTGAGAAGCAGGGTGGAGTGCGGTTCCAGGGCATGGGCCAGATAATCGACTGGTACCGAGGGCCCGGCGCGCTGCTGAAAGGCGGCACCCGTAGCGGTCGCTGTTGGTGTATGACACGCAACAAGAGAAGAGTCCAAGCCTCCAAGCGGCCTAGCGGACGGCGAGGCGCTCGATCAAGCACCGGAGGAGGCGGATTCAGGAGCTCCCAAGGACCTGACTGGCCCGGTAGAGCATCAGCCAGATGCACCAGCCGGCGCTCGCGGGCTTGGGGACAGGAGGGCAGGCTGGGCCGTGACCAGAACAGGGGATCGCATAAGCAGGTCGGCACTAGCGGCGAGCCGATCAGAGTCTTGCAGTCAGGGACCGAGGTCACCGTGTCGGGGGCTTGCGGGGCTAGCCCAGGCCCTATGTGGAGCAGTGACCCTCCAGGAAAGAGTCTGGTGAGTGGCAAAGCAGCCTGAGAGCCCCACTGTGCTCAGTAATACACGCGGGCCAAAAGAGGGAGCTTTGAGTCCAAGCTAGCATCGCACTACATGGGTTCCATCAGCAGAGCCCACCTACGAGTCCAAATTGTCAGCGGACAATGAACAGCGCGAGCGGCCGGCCCTGAAGACGAGGCCTGAGGGACTTTTCTTTTGACTGCAGATTGAAGGGGGCCCAACACAGAGAGGCAGAGAGGGACAGGGACCCAAAAGTTGAAGGACCAGGAGAGGCACCACGGAAGACACAGGATTGGCCCGGAGTAAACGTACTCCATCCACTGCAAATCACGAACTACGCTGCATCCTCAGGCTCGGCATTGATAGCTGTACTTAGCCGAATGTAGGGACGTTGAGGGCAGAGAAGGACTGCCCGAAGCAGTGCTCTTTAAACTCTCTGAACGCAGCTCTCGGCCTGGAAGCGGCTAACGGAGAGGGAGCAACCCAGCACTATATGCGTCCACCGGGCCTAGCGCACGAGCCAAACACTGGGAGGACACCAACGTCCACCGGGGGTGCAGCTACCCATATCTTCAGTCCTGAATGTATCCGCATACCTTGCGGAACCCCCGGGTGGGGGGCGCGCCATCCTGAGCATCGTACCACCCTAAGGAACCAATAGTACAGTGCCAGAGTACAGAACACAGCGGGGCGAGGGGGCATACAATAACTGGAACAGAGGGTGTCAACGGAAAGCCACTCTACAGCCTATAACCTACACCGCCAACATGTCCTCACTGCGGGGGAAGAAAGACAGAACATTGAAGGGCATGCTAACCAAACCACCACAAACCTGAGGAGGAGACGACCGGTCCACGCCCACGAACTAGCTTCAACTTAAGTTGGAAGGTGTGGAGGCCCCGATCACCCGATCCTTTCTGGATACATTGCTTAACACCCTTCGTGATGACTTCCACACACTGATAAGCGAAGTGGTCGGGGATGTGAAAGAGATCCGCCGAGACGTGGATGCAATCGGAGAGAGGGTGGCCACAATTGAAGACCAGGACCAGGCCAGGGAGGAAGAGGTAACATAGCTCCAACTGGAAGTGCTACACTTGATGGAACAACAAATAGATCTCTAAGCCCACCCAGAGGATCTCAAAAACCGCTCTTGTTGGAATAACATTCAGGTGAGGGGAGTTCCAGCGGACGCAGAGGGGTCAGACATGGTCCACAATATCCTTGGAGCCCCGCCGGACTTGGAGATCCACATAGACAGAACCCACTGAGTGGAGTTGAGAAGAAGGGCCCCTGTGCCACCGGCAGACATCCTAGCATTCTTGCTCAACTATCCCCTCAAGGAACGCATTCTTCTGGAGGCCAGGACGAAGCAACCAATTAAATACCAGGGCCATTCTCTTGGCCTTTATCAGGACTTAGCAGCCATCATGCTACAGAAGAGGTGGGAATTTAAAGAGGTGACCTCACATCTCTGGGACAAAGGAGTGGCGTACTGCTGGGGTCATCCCTTCTGGGTAATCTTCAAGTGGGACAGCGCAATACACCAGATCAAATCACTACAGGAGGCCTGCAAGTTATTAGGTCTGCCATTCCATAGCCCCGAGGAGCGGTCCAGTCGTATCAGAGAGCGGCACGAGAGCGATGGCAGAGAGTGGGAAGGAGACGCCTTCAGGCCAATTCCAGGGGGCCCAATCTCACAACCATGGTCAGGGAATGACAAGCAGTGCTAGAGACGGTCCCTAAAGACACAGGTTTCCAGAATAGCTCCTGAGTCCTGAAGGGGCTGTTGCAAGCAAGTGTACCATGTAGGGTGGGGGTGGGGTGTTGCTTGGAGCGAGGAGTCGAGGGGTTTTGGGCCACGACTTGTCCTTCTTCTTTCTTTTTTCCAGGTGCATGTGAACAAGCCCTGCGGGCACTGGACAATATAGGGGGCCTGGGAGTTCAGGTTGGGGTAAGGGAGAGGGTGGGGGGGAAATGGTGTGCTACAAAGGGGGATCCAGCTGAATAAGCGACCGACAGGGCAACTCAGGGGCGAGGAGGTAGAGGGCGCAAATCTGACAGTGGGGTGGGAAAGTCCGCCATCATCGCAATCCACTTTCGATCATATCCCATGACACACTCTACACTACACATTCTCACTCTAAATGTGAGGGGCCCGAATAACTCCAACAAGCGTAAATCCATACTGTCGGACTTCGAGCACTCGGGGCGGATGTATGCCTTCTTCAGGAGACTCACTTCCTATCCAAGGATTGGCACCGGATTAGGTCCATGGCATTTCCCCAGCAGTTCTTTTCTTCAACACAAGACAAAAAGGTAGGGGTAGCAATCCTGGTGGCTCAGCATTTGGGAGGGAAAGTGAGGGACAAGGTAGAGGAAGTTAAGGGGCACCTTAAAGCCTATAAACTCTGGTTATGGGGTTCACCCATCATGGTGGGGTCCATTTATGTACCCAACTCAGGGCAAGAGAAATTCCTGAAAGCAGCGCTCTCTGAAGTCCTGAGCATGCAAGAGCCGTGGATAATCATTGGGGGACCTAAATGCAGTAATGGACACGTCAGTGGACAGATCCAGCCAGAGATTTACCCAGACTGGGGAATTGTCTTATGAGGGGCGGGAATGGCTACAGAATAGAGGGCTTGTAGGTCTGTGGCTCATCCTCACACCTCTCAATTCTCTTTCCATTCACACGCTCAGGGCAGATATGCTAGGCTTGACCATTTGTTGGGCACGCAGGAACTCAACGCCATGGTGAAGGACGTAAACATCACACATCACAGACTGATTAAACCTGAATTACTCTCCCAACGTCTCCCTGGCTACCCTATGGGGGCCCTTAAGGCAGTGGTGAGGGGGGAATTGATTGCGATCTTTGCGTCTGAAAACAGGGACCACAAAACCAAGAGAGAGCAGATCAAGACACAAGTACTCGAATTGGAGAGGGTGCACAGTAGGACTGGGGCACCAAGAGTTTGGCGCCATCTGAAAGCGGCTCGGGCCCAATTAGCGGGACTCGACCTAGACAGGACTGAATACACAGCGTTCAGATTCAAAAACTCCTACTCCACTGGAGGCAATAAAAGAGGGCACTCGCTGGTGATCAAACTGAGAGCCTGCACCCTGCAGACGAAGGTTCAGTCCCTCAGATCAAGCTCAGGGAAGACAGTAGAAAGTGATCAGGAGATACCAAAGGTCTTTCAAACATTCTGTGCTGAGCATTATCGCAAAGACACCCCTCAAAGCTCCCACATCGACACCTACCTCCAGGACGTACACTTAACGGCTCTAGGGCCAGGGCGCGCGGAACTGTTGGAGTCACCCATACAGGAAGAGGAAGTGATAGGGGCAATCTAGTGCCTCAAGCTACTGAAATCACCAGGACCCAACAGCTTTTCTGCAGGGTTCTATAAATCCTTCTGCCATGTTTTTGCTCTGCTTTTGACAAGGCTCTTCAATTCTTTTACTGGCCTGGGAGCTATGCCTCCGGAGATGCTAGAAGCGTCCATGGTAGTACTGCCCAAACACGGGAAAGATAAATCACTCTGCGGCTCCTATCACCCGGTGTCGCTCCTCAATGTAGATCTGAAGCTGTTCATGGGGGTGTTGGCGGCTAGATTGGGCCCCCTCAATCCGGGCAGCGTAGAACCTGACCAGTACGGCTTTATCCACAATAGACAGAGTAACGACAACACCAAATGCATTTTAAATTGAGTGGACAAAGCCCATCGCACTGACAAGGATGCTCTTCTATTATCGGTCAATGCCGAGAAGGCATTTGACCGAGTGGATTGGTCTCTCTTAGACAAGACCCTGGTTCACTTTGGCCTGGAGGACATGTTCAGGTTCCTGGGTATTGAGCTGCTACAGCAAGCCCACGGCGACTATTAGGGTGAATGGGGTATCATCCAGCCCCTTCAAGTTTCAGAGAGGGACCCGCCAGGGAGGTCCGCTGTCACCTCTCCTCTTTACCCTCTATGTTGAGCTGCTTGTTCAGAAGGTAATCGATAACCCTGACATCCTGGGCATTCCATTCGGTGGGGAGCGACACGCAATCAGTCTTTATGCGGATTACATCATCGCTTCCCTCAAACGCTTGGTACCGGCATTCTTGCGAGAACTGGAGGCCTTTGGTCAGGTCTCGGGTTTCCAGGTCAATGTCGGGAAGTCTATGAATCTTTGGTTGAACCAGAGAGGAAACACTCAGGCTGCGGGCAGAGCCCCCTACGCAGGGATACAGACCATGTCATCTATACCATACTTTGGAGTTTAGTTGGCACTATCTGTGCCACAAACGGTCATGCTCAACTATTTTAAATTAACCACTCAGATCCTCGAGGAACTGCAACAATGGAAACACCACCAGCTATCACTCCTGGTGAGGGTAGCAACAATTATCCTTCCCAAAGCATTATATCTTTTTCAGACAATACCAATTTGGCCCCCACCAGGTACTCTTCAGAAACTGAAACAAGCAATACAACAGTTCGTTTGGGAAGGGGCAAGACCCCGGATGCGGAAAGAGTTGGTTTATCTACGACCCAAATTGTGGAGAGGCGGAAAAGACTCGTGCGGATATGGAAATGTGGTCTAGGTTGGAAATAATGTTAACTACCCACCTAGAGAAACACGAGAAAATTAATCTGATAGAAGGGAAACTGTCCCTGCTGATCACACAGAATAGTAGCCTCACAAATGTGGTCACAGGGCCTTCAGTTAACAGCTTGGAGGCACCAGACGGTCCCACACCTTCAATGGTACTGATTCCCCCAGAGAGAAAAGAGGGTGGGAACTACGAGTGCACACAGCTGTAGGGCACAAAGGAGGGTGTAGACAAAGGGCAAACTCCAGGGCCTACGGATGGAAATGTCCCAAGGCCAAACATCACCTTGGGAGACAATAGATATACGAGGGTGGGAACTGCAGCTCAAAACCTGGTCTCTGACCCAGCCCCTATAAACATAGAGGGTAGAACACCTATACCACATGATATTGCGTCCACTTTAAGTGACTTCGCTAGGTGCACTGCGGGCTTGCCGGTTTTAGATCTGCCGCAGGCATCATGCCCATACACAGTATTCCTGATAGGGGTCCCGGCTCTTAGCGGAGACAGAGAAGAAACCCTCCATATGTTGATTAACAAGGCAGCCCATTGGCTGAACAGAAATGCAGGTTTTAACATCTCAAACCACAGGCATATATTAATGGCTAGAAGGGTGTCCTGGATTGGAAGCAGTAGGAAGTGCTTCCCAGGAGATAGTGTGATCTTAAACCTAAGGTATCCAGGACTGGTACACGATCTCCTCACCCAGCGAAAGGGGCCCTACCAGGCGGAGGGCGGATCAAGTATCAGAATGCTTCCCCTGGGATTTTTTTATAGGGACATGATGTGTGCAAATAATCGTGCTGAACACAGGAGACATCTAGCAGGACCTAATCGAGGGGGTTTCTATGTCCCATTATCTAAACGGTATGCCCCTCTCAATAATGTATCTGCCCTAGACGACATAGATTGACTCGCCAGGAGCACGTCCAGTAGGGCTGGTCATACATTGGAGAGTTTGTCCCTTAACGTAGGCATGGGAGGGACAGTCATGTCAAAGGCTAACGAGTTAATCATACCCTCTCTACCTGGGGAGGCTAGTGGGCCCGCTGTTGATGGGAATAAATAACCAAGTAGCTAATGTATCTCTCAGTCCTAATCTTGGCCTCATATCAGAGAGCCCAGACGTCCTCAAACAGGGTAATATTGAGATAGTTTCCTGGAATATAGCTGGTCTTTCAGCTAAAATACAAAACATTGAATGGCTAGCTTACATAAAGAAATTCCAGGGTATTTGCTTTCAGGAAACGTGGGAGGTGGATAGTGGTGTGCTTTCTTTAGAAGGTTATAAAATTTACTTTGTACCAGCACGCAAGACAGCTGCTGGAAGAGCAAGGGGAGGCCTGATTACATACGTGGACTTGAGGTTACAAGGGAGGTGGGATGATTTGGGATGGGATTCAGATTTTATGCAGGGGATTAGATTTTGTAATAAGGGTTATAAGTACATTTTTATTAATTTTTATAATGCCATTTTAGCGGGACAGACCACAATAAGACTGAACGAATTGGAGTGTAGTTTGGCAGGTATACAAAACCTAGGGGCAATGTTGTCCCAGTTGGTGTTACTTGGTGACTTTAACTGCCACTTGTGCCCAAATTTGATATCTAGTAGGGGGGATTGGTCTTCTTGCCCACTGGAAGAGGGCTTGCACTTGGAGCACACAAGGGAGGGAAGGGAGTTAAGTAAGGTGTTAGGCTCTCATGCGCTCACACACACTATGGACTTGATTACAGTGGGGGAGGAAAGACTGGCCCATCCAACTTTCAAAGGTAGAGGCTGTGATTCTTTTATTGATTTTATTTTCATTTCCAACACGCTAAAATGTTGGATCTTAAGTTTTAAGATACATGTAAGTATTTTTAGTGATCACAATCCTTTGGTCATGTTACTTAAGGACCTAAACTCAATCAAGAACCCTGTATGAATGGGAGTCAGTGGCAAGATAAGTGCCACTGATCAAGGAAGGAGGTTCAGATGGTCCCAGATTGAGGCTGAAGCCTTTTATAGAGCCTTAGTGGCTGATAAAGAACAGCAGGTTTGAAAGTGCCTAAATCTAACAGTGGATGGGGCAGAATTGGTCAAAGCCTTTGAGGGCGTCTCCCAATATATTGATGGTCTACTCAGGTGTAGACCTAACAAAAAGGGAAAGGAGGATCATAGGTGGTTTGACTATCAATGCTCCTTTGCCCTGAGGGAGCTGAAGTCAGCTCTAAAAGCTGCCCTAAAAGATAAGACAAGGGTGTCCACATGTAGGGCCCTCTACAAACAGGCAGTAAAACGACGCAAAACCTCCTTGCAACAGCAGGCGTTGGAGAATTTGAGGGAAGCGGTTGGGTCTAAGAACTCGACCGCCTTTTGTGAAGTTATAAATGACCCTTGCTTCCAAGACGCAAATAAACCAAAGGAAGCAAATCACATCCTGCCAGAATCTTGGTATGAGCACTTCCACTGCCTCTACAGTCACGGTAGGTCCAAGGATCGACTAGAAGTAGAGAAGGGGGGCGAGACAAGGACAAGGAATAAGGCCCGGGTCCCGATGGGGTTCCCCCAGATCCTTACTTGAGTCAGGTGGAACTTTTGGTGCCCATAATGACTAGGGTCATTAATGCAGCAGTGGAATCGGGTATGCCTGCATCTTGGTCCACAGCGACAATTGTCCCAATTTTTAAAAAGGGAAATAAGGATAGCCCATCATGTAACCGTCCTATTTCTCTTATTGACGTGACAGTGAAAGTATTAGGCAGGGTAATCCTCAACCGGTTAATGGACTGGGTGGTTGAACACCACATAATCACTGACACGCATTATGGGTTCAGGCCAGGATGGTCAACTACAGACCAATGCCTTAATTTATACCTATTGGTAGCCAAGTACACCATTGCCAGTCAAGAAACTGTGTACTTGGCTTTCATGGACCTGACGGCAGCATTTGATCGGCTGAAACGTAGGAAATTGTGGGAACTCATGGGGGCTCTTGGTGTGGATTCGGGTTTGGTCAACATTTTAAGAGCATTACACCGGAACACGTTCGCCCAAGTCAGATATAATGAGGAGGGGAGTACCACCAATCCCTTTCCATGTTCAAGGGGGGTAAGACAGGGATGCATTCTGGCCCCTTTCTTAATCACTTTGTATATAAACGGCCTGGACCAGGCGTTAGGTGCTCTTGGGGTGGACTCGCCAAGGATAGGAACGAGAGGGATCGCCGTTCTGCTTTACGCGGATGACGCGGTGCTTCTCGAGCGTACCTCTCGCGGGCTACAGTGTTTGATAGATGGTTTTGTCCGTTTCATGGAGAGTATAGACCTGTCCCCTAATCTTTCAAAATCATATATTATGGAAGTGGGTAAACACCGAAAAGGAAATATAATTATATGATTGGCTCTCACCGTTTAGAAAAGGTGCAGACGTTCTCATATTTGGGGATACTATTTGATACCCGTCTTAGTTTTAAAGCCCTGGTAGAAGAGAAATGCTGAACTTTAGTTAGTTGCTCCGGGGCAATTAGGAATTTTGCGCGTGGGCTGGGTCGTTGGTCACCGGAACAAATCCTGAGATTGTATAACTCTATACTGTGCTAAAACTCTTTACGGGAGTGAGGTCTGGGGTTTTATTGACTCGCAACATCTCCAAACTGAAGAGAACAAATACTTGCGGTGGCTGTTGAAAGTCACGCAAAGCACTTTGTCCCATATTATTCACAAAGAACTGGGTGTTAGCCACATTAGAGACAGGTTGGAACTTAAACCACTTACATGATGGGTCAAATGTTGGACAAACCCTGAGGCCTTACTAAGCAAGCAGATCATAATGGATTGTATCGCCCGTGACCGTGGCCGGAACGTCCCATGGCTCAAGTACGTGAGGGAAACCCTAAAAGACATGGGCTGTGTAGATTATTTTAATCATCCTATAAAACTGTTACCCCGGGATAAGGCGCATGTTAAAGTGGAATTTCAGAAGCTTGTGGTATCCCGTAGGGAAGACAGAGAGCTGATTAAACCTTCTGTGAGAGCTCACCTTCTGACAAAATCTTGTCTGGTTATTGAGACTTACTTGTCTTTTTTTCACAATGCCCAAGACAGATTTTTAATGACACGCGTCAGGCTAAACCTATTACATCATAGTTTAGCAGTGCTGGCAGGTTACACAATATCTACATAGTTGAAGGGACCGTACGGCTGCGACCACCGTTCTTCGCAGGATACCCTTCACTTTGTTTTATTGAATCCCTACTATGCGCGCCCTAGGAAGCTATTTTTAAAAAGTATTCTAAAGAACGCTAGTTTTAGTCAGGCAAAGGTGGCCCTACTGTTTCTGAAGTTGTCCTCAGAGGTTTTAACACTTTTCTGTACTGTAAACTTTTTAAGGTCTGCAATGAGACTCAGAAATACAAGAGGTGAGGGGTGAATACACATGGTTGCAGCATTGGCCTGTTAAAGGTCCTAGCAATGAATTGGGCAGGTGAGAGTATTTTTAAGTATAAAAGGATTAATTAATTGTGCATCTTATGTGGCCGATTTTATATGTTACCCCCTTATTAATTTACTTCGACCTATTGAAACCCTGGACTATTTATCTATGACCCTATAAAAGAATGACATAGGAGAAGTGGCTCCACCTGCGAACGGATTGCACATTTATTTTGGCTTGGTTTTTTGATATTGTGATGTTTGTCTTTTTTATATACTAGCTTACCCGTCGCACGTTGCTGCGATCTCCAAAGAAAGGAAATTCAAGGAAACTCGTCATGATAACATTCAATTTGCATTGTGTCATTTTTATTGAAACATATTCATTTTAATATGGAAAACATTTCAAAGTGTCGTTTTAATTCTACTTATTTATTCAAGTGCTTGTGGATACACGATTTTTTGTTTTTCCGTCTGGTGCATACATCAGTATTCGAAAGATTATGAGGGCCCTGGGGGGCCGATATTTAAAACATTTTTAAGGCAGAAACCTTCGCGGGAGTGTACTCAACAACTTCCCAAAGTTTCATGGCGATCGGATGAATGGTGTTTTAATTCTATTTATTTATTCAAGTGCTTGTGGATACACGATTTGTTGTTTTTCATCTGGTGCGTACATCAGTATTTGAAAGATTATGAGGGCCCTGGGGGGCCGATATTTAAAAAAGAAATTATGCCAGAAATCTTCGCGGATGTGTACTCAATAACTTCCTAAAGTTTCATGGCGATTGGATGAATGGTGTAGTAATGCATATGCCAGAAGCCTTTGCGGGAGTGTACTCAACAACTTCCCAAAGTTTCATGGCGATCGGATGAATGGTGTAGTAATGCATATGCCAGAAACCTTCACGGGAGTGTACTCAACAACTTCCCAAAGTTTCATGGCGATCGGATGAATAGTGTAGTAATGCATAAGGGACAAACAGATAGACAGACAGACAGACATACATTCGTTTTTATATATATAGATTGTCCTTTTATGGTATTGTGTTTTATGCCGAATAAAGTATATATTGATTGATTGATTGATTGATTACTGACAGTCTGTGTATATTACGAACGTGTGTTCACCTTACTTCCATCGCTTCATTTGATGCTTGCTGTCTGCCTCCTCTGACTGTGTGTTGCATTGCTCATTGCCCTTAGACACTCTGGCTTCTATTTGTACCACATATGAAACTTTCTTTTGTTCACACATTATAGGAGATGCTGCATTCGCTTTTTACCTAATGCACATCAATACAGCAGCTCTGGAACTTGGAGTATGCTGCAGGTGTTGGAGCACCCCAAAACTGGAGGCAGATCAGACAGTGAATGCAAAACAATTAAGCTTTTCAACCAGTTCTCTCATATTTGCTTACCAAATATGTTTGGGTTAAAATATCTGGCTTCAAAGAGATGGCATTTGCTAATAAAATGTTGTCACTCTTGCAATCAGGACATGTGGAGTATAAAATAAGGAGTCAGGTGGGGCAGTGGGCAACCAGATTGGCAACAGAGGAAAATCTTGAAGGTTTGGGGGCAAGCACACAGAGAATATAGATTGGTGAGAAGGGGTGGTGCAAACACTTGGACATCGGAGGGTGGTCAAGAGGGGCTGAGGGAGGAACATAGAGGAGGGAAGTATGCAAGGGAGACAGTGGAAAAACACACATACTCGTATGGAGTGATTTAACAATAAGAAAAAAGTAGCATCTGAAAAATAAGCAGTGGAATACAAAGGTAATGCATCCTTGCTCCAGGGGAAGGGCAAACACACCAAGATGAAGGAAGCCTACAGAATCTGACGAACAAAAAGCAATTCAATGAGAGTGACAATGAAGCCAACCAATGGCAATCAATTGGCACCTCTAAACCCAGGTAAGGTAACAAAAGGTCTCACGTAAGATAGCACATAAAATGTCTTAGACAAGACTTAATATTGACCTGCATTTGGGCCTTTAATTGCAGACGTTTTAGGGAGACACGTTTCAAAGAAGTGTTAGTGAACACATATTTATTTTTCCTTGTATGCATGCATGGTTGGAACCACTCATTTTTTAGGTAGAATTGACACAGTGTATGCATAAATTCAGGAATATTGCATCAATGCACAGTTGAAACACATTTTTGCAAAAAATGTCTTACTACTATCTCATTCACCTTTTTCCCTCCCACAAGCACTCACTCCCCACTAAGGGCCTGATTGTGACTTTTGGCGGTGCGGGAGCGGGCGTCATGCCATGGCTGCACGCCTGCACCGCTAAGAGCCGCTGCCGCCCACCCGCCAGATTAAAAAAACGATTTTATGGTCTGACGAGTGGGTGGCCTGCCGGTCCCACGATGGTGCTTTTTAAAGGTTCACTTTGTTTAGCCACAGAGCCCTTGACTATTTTTATTTGAGAAGATTCCATTCCTCAAGGACTGCAGTTTAGGAATAGAGAGTTTAAAACAGTTATCTATGCAATGACATATTGCTCATTATTTCAAATCAAGCAAAAGTTGATAAAAAAGTTGATAAATATTTTTGGGATCTGATGGGCGATTATAAAAGCCTTTTATAATTGGAATACGTCTAAAAGTTTCCCTGTTACACATTGCTGTTAGCAATCACACATTACAGACTGTAAAATAAAATACATTTCTGTATGATCCTGCAACAATATCTACAGGCTATCCTTAGTAGAAATGTAGATGTTGTCTATGCATCAATGGAAAGGAACTACAATAAATAAAGGTGGCAAAATGAAGCACTGTATACGAACATCTTACAAAGAGTCTTACATGCTTTTCCAAACACTCCTCCTCCATTGGCCATAGCACCTTTTTAGGACATTTTTTAAAATTGTGCATGAGTTACTACAGCGTAAAGGGAAAAACCTCCACGGTGCCATGGATTGTTTTGAAGAGGAGGAAAATTGAGAGGTTGTTTGTTTTTTCTTCTCTACTCCATTATTACAAAGAAATGACACTTATGGTTCAAGAAATGGAGAAATTCAACACCTAACTGATGCTATTTTGAAGATACCTCTGTAAAGCATTTCCATGTAATTCATCTACCTGGTATAGACAAGATGCAAACATGTTACAGAGAGATGTTACCACTTGAGAAACATGCAAGTACATTGTAGTTCCTTGTAATGATGTTTCCTTTTGTATGTATACTCATGCCACTCTTTAGCACAAACCAGTGTGGAAACTTAACAGAAAATATATTTTCTGGAGATTTTAGATGTTGACTGGCAATATGAAGCTGTGACAGGATTCAATGGTCTCCTTTGAGTTTCTGAAATATGGATTTAATATAAAAACAAAGACTGCCCAAATTATGATCATGTTAAAGTCAGCCAATCTCTACGCTCACTTACTACCTGCTCCATAAACCTGTTAACTGCCACCTTTTCAATACCAACTGGTTTGAAATTGGCACTGTATTTCTTCTATTTTAATAAAATTAAATAAGGTAAACGCTAAATAATTCTCTTTTGCTGAGATTTTCAGGGCTTAGCAGAAGAGTTGAGTCCTGTTTCCAAGTGTTCACGCTGCTAATTAATTTTAAAAGTTATTTAAAGTGCCAACATCAACCTCGTTTTTTCATGTATTAAAAAAAATATATTCTTCTATGTCTACTGGACTCTAAAACAAAAGTAAACTAATTAGCAACTTCAGAACTTTGATGGACTTGGAAGCGTTATATGATCCTGCAATAAGATTAGAAACTTATAGAGTGAAGTTTTATACAGAACCGATTTGTTGTTGATGTGTGCAGTATTACGAGATTTCGCAGGCATGAAACTGCATACTTGTTTCCACAGGAGCAGTTCAGAGCAGAACATGTCTTGCAGGAGACATTGTCTTCTGGCAATAGCTCACATCACTTTTGAATATGAGCTATGCCCTCAGAGTCAATTTTGACACATGATGCTGCTAAATTAATTTCTCATATTTTTCATGAAAAAGATTTCATGATTTCGCACACCCTTATCTATTGGCTGCATACTGTCCATGTCCCTATGCTTGCCAAAATATTTCCTATTTGTACTACACTACAATGTGAGTGAAAATGGTGGGTTTAGGTACTTCAAGGTCTTTCCAATGTTTGTAGTGTCGAGTGAGGATCATTGGGTCACATGATATGATCCTGCAGTAAGATTAGAAAGTTCTTGACTGTAGTGTTATACTGAACTGGTCAAGTTGATGAGATGCTTGTGTAAAATTTTGTGAGATTTCATTGGGCAGAAAACTTTCAGAATCGTTTCTGCAGGAGGCTGTTTCAGGCTGAAAATGTCTTGTGGGAGACATCTTAAACATCTGAAAATCCACTTGCTTGAACAAGCCTTAGCCTGACTACTTAGACCGCAGGATGCGCTGACTAAGTAGTTCTGGATAAGAAGCCCACCATGTATTTTGGCTTCAACTAGGAGCAGTTTCTCTTCGTAGGCGGAAGAGGGTCGCCCCACTTGCTGCGAGCCCAGCCGTAAACACAGAATGATAAAATAGTCATTACCATTTTTCTATTCTGTGTGCTGCCGTCATAGCGAGTGGATGGTGGGGGCAGGGCAGATTCCTACAGATTAAAGGATGATGTTGTAGGTGCTCAGTACGCATATCAGATTGGCCGGATGCCTGCAACCGGCCAATCTGACATGCACTTTTCAAAGTCAGCAATCCCAGCGCTGTAAAACAGCCAAGGGATTACAGCCCCCCACCCCCAGCCTCAAATTTAGTGCTGGGTTAGCCTGCTCCAATCAATCCCGGAGCTGTTCTGCAGCTCCAGGATTGGTTGGATCCACGTTGCTCCAGGAGGGAAGTCCTTCCCTTTCCTTCCTGCTCCTCATCACCTCCAGGATCGGTGCAGGGGTGAGGCGCATTTATTTGGAGTGTCCGGCGACTGGCAGCATTTGTGGTGAGTGCCCCACCATTAATTAATGTTGCCAGCTGCCACTGGCCACAACTCCAATATATAGACTGATCTTTTCTTGCTATAGTCTCTAAACTCCTCCCTGTTACCTTCCCCAGCCACACTCCAACCCATAACACAGTTACTTCATTAACAGTCACAAAAATAGTTATCTACTATTAAAGGTACCATTTTAAATGGAGTTACGACAACCTCACATATATAGACTTAACTATCTATAATAAGCAGGGTCACTGAAATTATGCGGCAGGAGAGGACCAAATTATGTGGCAAGCTTGACTAAGTTATGCAGCAAAAAAAGACAAATCATGTGCCATAATGCAGCACATTTTGTGATAGTATTACTTCATTATTTTTTCACTCATACAAATGGTAACAGTATCTGGCCAAAGGTTTCGCCTTGTTGGTACCTGTTTATCACCCAAATGCAGCAATAAGCAATTGAATGATGACTATTGAACCTTTTGAAGGACTTTTCGCTGTGTGAGGACATGTATCACCATGGACCACATGCATCAACATACACACCGGTTGCAAATGGGCAGATTAACTAAATCTGCCCCGTTGCAAACTTTTTTTGCATTTGGAATACATCATCCCAAATGCAAAAATCGCAATTTAAGGAATCACAAAATTTGCGATTACTCAAATTGCAATTGCATTTAAGGAATTGTAAATTGCGATTCCTTAAATGCAACGCATTAACCAGTAAATATTTGCATTTTCTCAAATAGGAATCGCAAATTACCTTCAATCTAAAATTGATGGTAGTTTGCCCATTTTGATTAGAAAAATGCACTAAAGTACATTTTTCAAAGTCCCTGGCTCATGTGTGCGCGTAACATGTGGATAAATCGAAATTTGAGGGATGCAATAAGGTGTCCTTTTGGCACCCTTGCACCCTTGCACCCTTGAAATTGCGCGTGCAATTCCCATTCATTCCTATGGGACCTCTAGGTCCATAGGAATGAATGGGAAGCAATTCCTTAATTGCGATTTGCAATTTGCGAGTCGCAATTAAGGAATGTGTAGGAATCACCAGCCAGATACATCAAGCTAAATATCGGTCGCAAAGGGGCAGATTCTCAGAATCTGCCCCTTTGCGACCAGTATTTTTGCATTTGGGATGCAACATCCCAAATGCAATAATCGCAAATAGAGAATTCGCTAAATTGCGATTGTTGCATTTAAGTAATCTCAAATTGAGATTCCTTAACCCCTTCCACACTCATGACGAGCTGGGCTCGTCATGAAGTAGCCTCCTCGCACGCTCATGACGAGCCCAGCTCGTCATGAATAATGGGATTTACAAATTCTCAGCACAGGAGGGGAATATGCTGAGCATCCAAGTGGTTAAATGCAATGCATGAAAGTTTAAAAAATAGCGAATTCGCTAATAGGGCACGCAAATTACCACGAAGTACAACTTCATGGTAATTTCTAAAAACTTTGAAAAATGCACTAAAGTGCATTTTTCAAAGTTTCATGTTGCGCACACACATGCCCTAAGGGCATGTGTGTGCGCAACATATGTGTACAGATCAAATTCAGGGGTGCAACAGGGTGTCCTTTGGACACCCCTGCACCCTTGGAATCGCAATCGCAATTTGCGAGTCGCAATTAAGGAATTCTAAGAAATCGCTATTTTTTAAGCGATTTCTTCATGCATAGCATTTTGCTATTCCTTATTAGCGAATCCTTATTTTTCGCTAATAAGGAATCGCAAAATGGATGCTTGATGTATCTGGCTGCACATTTCTTTTTTCGATTCCTACATGCATAGGCAATAGCGATTCTTTAATTACGATTCCCTAAAAATCGCAATTAAAGAATCGCTATTTACTTTTTTGATACATGTAAACCCATGTTTCTAGTAACTTTAGATCCATTTGAGATATAAACAACTTTTTTGTTAATATCCGCAGATTACGGAGCATATAATGGATAATGCGATAATATGGCAAATTCATATTTATCCAGAAAATGCCACATCGGCATAATCGCTTCATTTAAGAGACCCTGATAAGTTAGTTTATGGTACACACAAGAGACATTGGTTGGCATTCTGCCACTCAAAACACTGAAATAATCCCCTAACATTGTCCCTGTGATCTGCGTTCTCTTGGGTCCAAATATTAACTGGGTAAACTCTCCACTAACTAAGGAGATAGAAAGTGTTGTGTGCATATAGGATCTGTAACTGTTTGCCCTTACTCTCTTTTGAGTATCTGGTAAGAGTTGTGTAGAGTCGCTTTTGGGGTACTGATTAAGGGAAAACACCAGGTTCTCATCGTAAATCAATGGATATATATTCATTTAAGGCAGCTGAGAACCACCAGGTCCATCTACTCTACATGGTGATAATGGCATAATGAGTCCACATATTCAGTCACATTAACAAGGATTATATATATTTAGGCGTTTACTTTTTTGGATCACTCATTGCTTTCCTTAGATTCATTATTTGCTCTGGCATTCCAGCGAATGAACAAGCTAGTATAAACACTGATCTATTCAGTATTTATATTGAATTCCCTAAGCACACTGGCCCTTTTGATGCCTCAGCAGTTAATTAGATTGCTCTGTTGATTAGCCAGTTATGGATGCCAGTGACTGAAGGCCTTTTCACATAGTAGAGGCTTCATGAAAGTGGATAATCGTTGATGGGTTTTGTATTAGAAAACTCACCGGCTTTAGCCCTTGGGATACATTGTGTTTTTTAGCAAGAAAATATCCATTCTTCCCCAATGCTTCTTACTTTTATTTTATGAGTTTGTACTAGCTCGGGAAGAAAGGGAGAACAGAAGAGCACAGCACCAGGAATTGATTGCAGATCACATAGTGACAAATACATTTACATTTTGCTAGACCATTAGACAGAAGCAGACCTTCACACCTGTGTTGTATAAACTGCTCCCAAGAGGAAATCTTATATATGCAGACTGAGTAGAGTAGACGTGGAGTTATTGTTCTGATATAATGTTCAATTGTGAAGTATATACTTTGTTGTTATCTATGGATCTCATATAGAGCCTTTAGCTTGTATAACCAGCAAAAAATCGCTGTTTTTGTATCTCATTGCCCTTTGTAGAAAAACATTACCATCATTCAGTTACTCGCTTATAACTTACACATTATTTACAAGCTGGTGATACTTAATATTTTAATAAGAGAGATACAATACACTGACAACTTAAAAAGAAACAATAAGCAGTTGACACACATTTTTTTTTGTTCACAGAGGATGGGAAACATTACATCCAAAAGAAGCCAACTATGTTCCCCCCATGGAACAGCCCTTTCGATGCCCACATCAACAAGGGCCGGGTCATGCACATTGTTGTCAAAGGAAAGAGCACAGATACAACCTGCGAAACCACCGTGGAGCTGAACCTGCTGGCAGAGAGATGCAAGAAGAACAGTGGGAAAACAGAAATCTGGGTGTGTACCCATAGTCAACAAATGTGAGCATTTAAAAATCGGGGAACCTCAGAAGATTGTACACACAGAACTGCATAAATTCGCTTTATGAATGTTGAACTCTTAACATAATTTTAATATGGTCATAAAACATTCTCAAAGTCAGTATAATATCTCCTGTAGAGGGTGCATGCATACCTTAGCAGTATCACTATTCCAATGTCCTTATTTTTTATAAAAACTAATATTTATTATAAATTTACAATTTTATTAACTCATGTTCAATGTACAGTTGTGTCAATCTTTCCAGGTCTGGTTTTGAAATCTCCTTTTCTTATACAAATATTGCTTGAAAAGAAAGAATACAGCCACACAAATGACCAATATTGTTTCCAAAGATAATTATATCACGAGACCCTATGGTTTACATAAACGTTTTAATTGAGATAATTCCCTTTCAATTGACATGACTGTGGTTCCACATCTAACATTCTGTTATGAGAACTGGTCTATAATTCACTCTTGGGATTTGCAAGCCACAGAAAATAAAAGAACCTTCATGTGTTGAGAAAACCCAGTTCTTTTTAGCCAGACCTGCACTTCTAACAATCACGAAAAATAGACACGAAGGAATGCTCCTTTGATTGATGACGTCTCCTTGAGATTTGAGGAAAACTAAAAAATGATGGATGAAACGCTTGAAATAATCTCAGTCACTGGTAAATCCTCGGGGTCGCATCCAAGTCCATTATCCTTTTGCTCACAATGCTATTTCAGCCATATGTAAATCAGCCTTGTTTCTGCTCCAGTGGGAACAGTCTAGCTTGGTTTGCTAGTCCTGGTCCCTTCTGGATGTGTACTTTTATTTGGGTCTCTTTAGAAGGTTATAGCTCGAGTCCTATGGCACAGTGAGCACGGGACTCACACCTGGGCATACCCATTGCACTATGTGCGTCACACTGAAGAAAGGAAAAAAGCTATGAGTTGAATGCCTATATTTTGCATGGTGGGTAAAAAAATTAAATAATGGACTAGAATGCTAATTACTAGAGACTGAGAACAATTAAAACATGCACCCATCATTTTTATGATTTCCTCAGTGCAATGCCCTAAGTATGATAGGTTTGTCCATTCATGGATTCCATACTCACTGTGCGACTGGAACCAATCTGAACTTTACTCAAGAAGCCCAAAAAGGCTGAATCAGTTACCGGATAACATACATCAAAGTCAAATGTCCCTTTCTATTCATGATATAAAATGGCTGCTATTTGGTATGTGATACCTGGAAACACACATTTTAGGAAAAGGAAGAAAACTGGCAATGCCTCATACACATGTAAGGACGGGGAACCCCTAAAGTTTTACATCCTAAAATAAAACCTCATCAACACGTGGGTGACGTTGTTAAACATCTGTTTAATGAGGCAGTTTGTCCTCAACATAAAGCGCCTTACAGCATGCCAAAATATAATCAATAATTGAGTTATTTAGCAGGAATAGAAATATTGAAGAAGCTATTACAAACATTCAAAAGGTGTGGTGCAGAATTGGTAAATGCAGGTGCATAAACCTGTGTCCATGAAGGCTCTCAGTAAATAGGGTAACAGTGAATAATGTGCAAGACCAGTAAACGTCTGAGTCCCAAATGAGCAGCAAAATCAGTAAGAAATCAGGCCGCATCTCTAGTAGCATCAGAGAGTCTTCAGTAAAACTCTGGCTCACCCCCAAAATCTGGGGTTTATAAACAGTTTGCCTGTATAGACAATCAGACATTTCCGCAAAATCACCATAGTGTGAGCAAAGAAATTACATTTTCAGCAAATCAGAACACAGTTCTAGTAAACTTCATATTGCCTTACCATCTAAGCACTATCCCACTACATGAATATTGATTCTGCCCACTCCGTGGTAATGTCACCCAGAGACGGGAGGACACACTAGTCAAAAGAACCACAGCAAACTATTGTGAATTAATGCAATACAATGAGCTAGCAGAAGCACCCTTAGAAACAGCAACATTACTGTATCTTTCTTCGACAACAGCAAGAAAAACATCAATGAAAATAGACCAATATGACACTGCTTAACTGTGTACTGTAGAAATGTTAAACAGTGAACATGAAAGAGGAGAAATCCACTTTGAACAAGATGATATCGAGACCTATCTGAGGTCTAGTTAGCATGAGCCAGAAAAACACACTTTAACAAGACAGCAATTTTTGTTCAAGTGCAATAGTGCCATGATAGTGTGTACATGTAAATTCAAAAGTAAATCCACATTCTGCATTTTGTTAATAACGCATGAAAATATAAAATACACAAAGCTCTAATACACATCTGGAGATGAGAATCAGCTGACATACTCCTTTAAACATATACACTTCTGAGATTTATTAAAAATATAAAACAACTGAGTTCCTGGAAAAGCATGGGTAGTGCAGTTATTATAACTCTTTGACAAATCGTATATGACTTGTATTGTTTATTGAAACTGTTGAAGAAAAAGGGACGTCATTACAAATGATCAACACAATATTTGCAGCACTAAAGAAATAAGATCTGTCGAGGAAAAATTAAAGGATTGTTTTTTAAAATAAATAGCATTTTTAAAGAAACTGAAAATACTATATATTTAATGTAGGATTTAGTGTAAATAAATTACATTGACTGGACTGTATGTCTATCATTTTAGAAAATATAGAGACCGTGACTATTTTGAGTCGATATCCAACCAGAGAAACATCAATCAATTACAAAATTATCAACACAAATATCAATATGAATATCAATGCACCTAAAAGAAGACACAGAAAGTCGCCAACAGATAGATATGCGCAATCAGAACTTCTTTTATGGCTGTAATTCACAAGTGATGTGACAACAACCACATATTCTTCCTAAGGTTATGATGTGCCTTTCATGGTAGTGTTACACACCTAGGTAGAGAAAGGTTAATTTAAAGAACTAGTAAGTGGCAAAGCACACTTTTAAAAATTAATATTCACTCAAACCATGGTTGACACTAAAATAGCACATTGCTAACTGGCACTGCTATATACAGTAAACCATCAAACCTTTAGAAGAAGCATGTAGAATCTGGAAACTTTCCAAGTTGCAAACTTGATAATGGTTTAGGTGGAGTTGAGGGTGTTGGAATGGGTTCCGTGTCTTCTCATTACATGTTTACATCACTGCTACTATTTCTCACCCCTAGGTTTTAATCCTGTTCGGCTTCTTCCTACCTACGTGAGGTGTGATGTGAGTTTTCAGTAAACGGGAAGATTGTCCTAGCATTTGAAAGTGCTAGCTAGATGTTATTGACAAATGTGGCAGTTGTAAGCCTGCACAAAGTGGGACAGTTAGTTTTAAAAGATACCTCACTCAGATTTTATCAACTGACAAGGCACTTTTTCTGAAAAAATATATGAGTAGCACAATTCAAAGAGAAGCACAAATCAACGACATAAAGAAGAAAGCTTGTCCAGACATTCTGGTTAACAGAGAGAATATCGAAATGCAGGGAAATCCTTACTGGCATGCTTTAAGTTTAACATGCACAAAAAGGAGCTACCGAAGGATATAGTGCAGGTCGCCCTCCACTCAGGATATATAATCACAAACAATGACCTGCCCTAAAATGGGACATTCTTCGTGAGTATACCCAAAGCCATATCTTGACTCTAATATTTAAGTAATGCTGTACACACTAGGTGCTCCTATCCCATGTACACAGATGGACCTATATATTTCTCACACCAAAAATGTTATGTGGAACTCACAACAAAGAAAAATGTGTGAAGGTAATGAAGGCACTTCACGGAAACACCACCATGGTAGCTGCTGGTAGGTTCTCACCAGTGTGCTCCGGTTTTCATCATTGGCAGCCTCCAAAATCATAAAGAAAGAGTGAAAAGAGTGCACAAATAAATTGAAAGTGTGAAAAGGTAAACCACGCACTTGGAACAACTTCCGCGTGCCACCCAATCCTGACCCCCTACTGTCAAAGCAAAACAAAATCACACTCTTTTTTGCTTTTACAAACTAAAAACGAGCTAAACAACCACTGGCACAACCATCAACCATCAACTTCTGCAGAATGCAGAACAATGTCATACATTCACCCCATACCGAGATCTGGGCCTAAATCCATCGTTCTTTTGCTCACCATGCCATTTCAGTTTGAACCCAACCATATGCATATCAGTCTTGACCCTGTGCCCCATGGGAACAGTCCAGCCTGAACAGCCAGGTCAGGGGAGGCAGAAATAGCCTCTCTTTGGTAGGCAGAAAGGTTCAATTGTAATACAGGTGCTAGTTTCCTTTGGCACCAAAACTGTAGTTAGCAAACACATTGACATGTTTCTACTGAAATATTGTGGATTAAATTGCTGGGCTTCCACCAAGCACAGGAAACACTCAAAATGAGTCACATAATCCTACCATGGATGCAGGCATAGATAGGAGATAAAGGTAAGGTGCTTTGGGGTGTATTCCTGGGATTTGTATTTAGCCTTAGACGTTTAGTCCCCTCCTTAGGGCAGAGCAGATGAGAATGGCAGGGAATGACCTAATAGAGGCACCAGAGGGAATGTAAAGTTAAATTTGAATGAAATGTTAGTTAAGGAGTATTTGAGCTGGAGCTAAAAAGCAGATAACATGTTCAGGGCCCATTGATAGAATCAAATGTACAAAGGCACATAGAGTTTTTAACTAAGAATTCAAAAAGGACATAGTATGTTTATACTCATAACCTGGTAAACAGACAAAGCCACGTCTCTCTACCTCTTGGTAACTGCTACACCTCAGGCTAGTCAATATAAGCATCTTGCTGGTAAGTGAATTATACATTTTGAAGCTCTCCCTACACTCACAAACCTAGAGGGAGTATCATAGTTCTCATGAAGTGTACTGCCAGCCTGTATCTAGAAGCGACAACCATAACCCTCTGGAACCCTTGTTCAAATTAGAGACTCTCTCCTAAAAGATAGAAAAGCAGAACCACGAATCCTGTCTTAACTAATTACACTATTTAGAATATACGACATCATTTTTTTAATAACAAACAAGAAAATACTGACAGGCAGATAAATAACTACAATTGTATCATGATAACATTTAGGTATGGACGAAAGATCTAAAACGAATAATTGCCTTGTATAACCTTCTGATGTGGTTATATTTTTCAGATAGAAGTGTGTGAAAATGTGAAGGATCAGATTCCAGGTCTTCGTGCTGTGTAGCTAATGTGCTGTTGACTGATTCCAATTTATAAAATGTGATTATTTGAGGGTTCTTCTTGAGTGTGACAAATTATTGCCATTGAAAGTTCCTCCCGATCTTAAAATATCCAGAAAGGTATTCAATGTAATTTTTCACTATAAACCTATGGGGTATCAGTGATCTGATGCCTACATATCTGACTGGTATTGCATGATGTCTGGAATTCCTAAATTAATTGGGCAGACACAGATGCATCAAGGGTGTGGCCAGGTCAAGAGAAAGAGGATTTGATCTTGAAGCGATTGAGTCAATACAGTTGTGTCATCTTGAATTCTGCTTTCACCCACACAATGCTAACGTTGAAAATTCTGCTCAGACATAAGTGAAACCTCTGATCAACAGAGGTTTGCAAATCCTCATTTATGGCATGCAGTTCAGTTTATTGTTATTATTATTATTATTATTATTATTATTATTATTATTATTATTATTATCATTGACAAATGATCAGGTGAATCTGCATGCCCAACTTCATCTGAAGATAGGGTTTTCTGGTCACAATAAAAACAGTTGGTAAAATATTTCCAACCAGGATCAGTGCTTTCTTGTAGAGAAACCATCAAATGAGGAAGTTTTCTAGACTAACATAAATACAGCAAGAAAAGGAAAAAGTATGAAGAACATATCCTCCTTCTGCGTTTTCATTTTAATCTGGAAGACAGCAACTCAAGACTCAAGAAAATCATCTGGACCATAGGAATACAGTCAATCGGAGGAAACTGCCTCTGAGCATTGGGTTGAACAGGCAAATGAACATGGAGTATACCAAAATGTAATGTATGAAGTGGATGGGCTGCTCTTTGCATGTCTAATGCTAAAAAATAGAATATGTTACTAAACCTCACAAATAATAGAATATACGAAACAGAACAAGTAGTCGCTCTATAAGTCAAATCAAGGGAACGAAAGCAACAGATTGTGAGAGGGGAAGATACACCAACAAAAGCAGAGAAGCACACATGGATAACAAAATGGAATGTAACAGTAAAGATGAATGAATGCTTGTTGTCTATGGACATGTTGGTGTGGATAAGGACCGTTTTCTGGTACACATGGTTGAAATGAAAATTAAGATTTTGCAGAATTAATCTGATACAAGGAGGTTATATGTCAGGAAGTTTCTCAGACAATTTTCACAGAATTTGAATACTAGGCTTGAGTTGTTTTCTCCTAGGAATACATATTTGTATAGCTTTAGCACAATTGAGTATAGACCTAAGATACCGAATAAGCACCCTGTGATGATGTCAAACACCCACGCAAGAGTAGTGTGGTGTGAATACGTTTTATTTAAGTAACCTCATACAGAAAAGTCCCATCCACCGCTTCAGCCAGCAGTAGCTGATTTGTCATGAACATTTCAAAGAACATTACACTAACACCATTCTAAATACTACACCATACTAATATGAAATTCAACAATAACATTATACAATAGATTCTGCTAAACAACTTGACAGTAACCTTTTTCTAAGATACCACATGCCTATTCCTTATCCGGGTTTATAATTAGGGCTCCCGGTTTTATGGTATTTTTTCTAACATTTCTGTCTGTATTTATCCATATTTATTTTCGGGCCATTTTATCTGTATTTATCCATATTTATATTATGTTTTGTTTATAAATGATGTTGTAAAACTGTACATTTCCATATTTATTTAACTGATAGAGATGCACTCTTTCTTTGATGTCTGTCTTGATTTAGCTATTTGAGCTGCCAAGTATTATGTGACAATACATCCACTAAATATTAGCATTATACCACAAATGCATTTTGACATTTGCCATTATTTAAAGAAATGTCATCCTGTTTTTTAATTTACCATGCTGCCCATCTGCTCAGCAGTTGGGCTACAATTCATGACAGCATTGCGACTCACTTAAAAGAAGCACAATTTTCTGCATTTATCCACTTTTATAAATAAATGCAGACAGAAACATATTGTTTTCTGTCTGTATTTATCTGTAAAAATCAATAAAAACGGAAAATATGGAGCCTTATTTATAATGCTCATACAGGTGGCAAGAGAGACCAAAGTGGAGCTTTCATATTTTCTACTTCTTGACACTATATTCACCAATACTTTAGATGAAAAAATGTATGGTGTTCTTTTCCGCGCAGAAGCATTTGCGGTATATAACTGTGGCACACACTTCTCCATAGAAATAGGAATAACCATTATTAATATCCACAAGCGACTGTAGTTTTGCTTAACAAAGAGGAAATATTGGCCCATATGAAGGATGAATTCAGCAGCATACACAATAACAGCAAATACAATTATTCTAGGCATAAACTAATTATATTTAAAGAGAAGCTAATGGTAAAGGACCCATGCATGGATAATGAGTAAAGAATGTGGAGTTTCCAGTGTTTTGGAACTTAGGGCCTGATTTAGATCTTGGCGGATAGGTTAATTCGTCACAATGGTAACAGATATCCCGTCGACCAAAATATAAATCCCATGGGATATAATTAAATCTATATTTAGGAGATGTTGTGACGGAGTAACCGGTCCTCTAAGAACTAAATCAGGCCCTTAGTGATTACCTTAATTGTCAAGTAGTGTTCAAGCGCAAGCCTAATAACATGGCAATAAAATGTGTGTGTTTAAGGGAGAATTGTTTGGCTTATTGATTTTAAGTGTAAGTGTGAAATATAATGGGGGAACCTTGAAGTGATAACTATTTGGGTTGGTGAATCAACCACCTAGGAAACATAAAGGCAAGATTTGTAGCATGGGGTAAAGCAGGATAGACGAACAAGATAATCTCCCCACATCTTACAACACTTTTAAGTAAAGAGTAACTCTGCCTCCTCTCAATTCTTGATGCATATTGGAATTTGATTTTATTAAGGCCCAAGGGCTGCTATTTAGTTCGATTCAGTTGGAAATTTTATTAAAGAATTAGAATGCCGCTTGTTTTTACCACAGGCTTATATACTCCAAAACTCAAAGTTCAAAAACTCATATTTTGCAAATGTATGCATTAAAAATGATTTGTAACTGATCAACTGAATTTTCCCTCCCAGCTGGCATTCTTCACTGGCTGTGAGAGTAGTCATATGCACTTGTTTAATTTGTATTTATATAGTGCTTACTACTCCTGAATGCTTCTAGTAGTCCCTGTGAAACTAGGCAGTCAAGTTAAAATGAAAAGCATAAATGCTGTCTATATTCTCTCACCAGCTCAGACCACCTCGGCTACTTGCTAAAAAAGAAACCCTCACGTTGTTTCCACCACAGTCCCCTTGTTCACACTGACCTACTTGTTGTATTGCATTATTTTTTAGGTCGAGCTGAGACCCCGCGGCCGAATGCTAATGAACGCAAAATACTTCCTGGAAGAATGTGGCAAGTAACATATTGTATACAATATTTTTGTCATTTCTGTAAAGTTATTAATTTGGGAAAACATTTTTACCACCCCCCCATTCAAAATATAATTCATTTAAGAGTATATCTCAAACTAATTTTGCCTATTTTACAGAAGTCACTGTAGGACGTGGTAAGACATATTGCAATAGTGTCCCAACATCAAAGGCATCATTTTGTCCAGCGCTTGCTGCTAAAGGGGAGTGTTATTGAAACGTTATTATTACTGTGCACTTTGTAAAAGTAAACAATATCTATAGTCATTTGTCCAGCACAACTGTAAGATCTTTACCTCCCAAATGGCATGCCATGGCACTCTTCTGACTGATTTATCTCAGCCCATAAACTTTGATAACAAATGTGTAGGTACATTTTACCAACATGATTCATGCAATGCAAATCAATTTTGGAATCTTTGTTTGCATTCAGTTCCACTAACAGCGTTCGTACCTAAATAGGGAAAGTAGGGATGTATGAAATTAGATTAATCTTCAGAGGACATCACATCCTAGTTTTTGTAAAACTTCAGAGAAGAGTATGTGGTTAACCCCTTTTATATGTATGCTGAGAATAATCTGTGGTCAGTCCACTTAATTATTTATTTATTCAGTGTTTTCTACAGCGCAAACATGACCCGTTGGGTATCAGAGCGCTTCACAATTACATGGCATCTACAGTTGTGCAAAACAGGGTAAGGAGGCATCATAACACAAATAAAATGAATTAATTGATAACATGAATAAAACAATTCCATCCAAATATATCATGTGGACAGATTGAGTATAAGAAGGAAAAGGATAAGTTTACTCACAAATAATTAGTAAGCTCTTCCGCTATACGCATTAGTGTCGTACTGGGGCATAAGCATATGTCTGCTCACTAGTAAATACCTCCCTGATAAGTGGAGAGGTCTGTTAGGATACATCTTGGGATCATTCTAGAGAGAGCTGATTCAATACCCAGAAGGTTTAGGTGACACATTAGCTAACTGACTGTGATGTATTTGATCTGCAGTTGATTATGGTAGGAATTTGCTCATTGGAAAAATCTTTGCTTCCCTCTTGAAGACTGACATGGCAGGGATTCTTCTAAAGTTTGGAGGAAGTGCGCTCTAGATTCTAGGGGCAGCTCCGGAGAATGCTTTATAGTAAGTCTTCTTCTTCTGAAGGATAGGAGGTTTCAGCACCAGGTCTCTGATGCTTAGAGAAGATCTGCCTCCTACAGATATCTCAATTTTCTGAGCTAGGTACATCGGTGTTTTGTAGTGGAGTTCCTTGCGTGTGATACATGCCAGCTTAAGTTGTATTCTGGCTTCAAATGGCAGCCAGTTTAGAGTCTTCAGGTGTAGAGAGATGTGGTCATATTTTCTAGAACTTGTTATGAGTCTAGTGGCCACATTGAGGCAATCTTTTTAGTGGAGCTGTGGAGATCTTGGGTAATCCTGTTAGTGTCATGAAGTCATATTCAATCCTCTAGATGACTAAGGATTGTGCTGCCAATTGAAGGTCTGAGGTTGCAATTAATGGTTTGAATTTTCTAAGGTAGAAGGTAGCTCAGTTGAAAGCGGGCACTCTTTACCATAGAGTTGATGTGGGTTTGCATTTTTAGATTCTTATCAAGCGGAATTCCTAGCGATTTGGTTGAGTCATCTTGGACCGGGGTGCAATTTAGAGCAGTGATCAGTTTACTTAATGTCTAATGAAGCTGGCTCTGTTTTAGCTTGGTGCGGTATACACCCGTTACAACGGATCTTTTACTCCGCAGACCCATTACAACGCGACCATTACTCCACATACCATTACAACGCATTGCGCTGGGGGGCGCTCTAGGATAGGGAATAAGTATAATTTACTATCCAACACCTTCCCTAGGGTCCACGGGGACTGGAGTTAGAACAGTAAATTATACTTACCACTATCCAGCGCCCCAAGGCGCTATGCGTTGTAACGGTATGCGGAGTAAAAGTCGCGTTGTAATGGTCTGCGGAGTAAAAGTATGCGTTATAACGTCATACATCCGCTTGGTGCATGTGATGCTTTTAAGAACTAGTACATTACTTTCAGTGCTTAATTTGTGAATGAAAGAGTGCCAGTGCCCAAAGCTCTACTCAGACGCCGGTGCAATTAAACGTAGACGCGTCGAATACTTAAGCAAGTAGTCTTTAATCCACTACCAGACACTCCCTGCCCCTTTTTCTGCTTCCTGCTTGTGATGGTTTAGCTGTCTTTTTCTTTCTCTGACTTTCCAATCCGTTTGTTTGTCGCTCTTGCACTCTGTAAATATCTGATACAGTAAAAATAAATGCCTGGCCCCAAAAATTAGTACTGGTACCCCTCCCACCGGCAACCATCGGTGCAACTTAAGCTCTGTCTCTCATTTAATTACTTAATTTCCATGATGTAATGAACAGTTCAGCTGATGTAATTGTTCTCGAATAATATCTTTGGGTATATTATCTATGACTGTGACCACAACCTACAAACATGAGCTCCACGGTACCAAATCAGGATTATCTTAAATTGAAGAAACATTGTAAGAAATTAAAAACTAACATAAAATGCTATCATGTCAAGGCCTGGGTATTGCAATGGCCTCTTACTTCCTTCTTCATTGCCTAAAGAAATGGAGATGACTGCTATTAGCCACAGTGTCACCCTGTATTTAATATTTATGTGAAAGTGTCTCCTTAAATGGATCCCAGTTAGTACAGTAACAAAGCACGGGTGTAAAAAATCACTTTGGTATTCTTAGTGATTCTTGATTGCAATTGAGGCAATATCCATAAAGGCATATGCTGCCTCTCACATGCGGCAGAACTGGGACTGAAAAGAAGCAGGACTCATCATGTCCAGTTCGGAGGGTGGTGGGCTTGGTTGCTTAATTTAAACGTGGAGACACACGCTGTATAGGTAAACACAACAGGTGCAGAGCGTGCATTCCTTATGTGTTAACAAGCAGTGCTGCTTTGTTATTTTGGTGTTCCACTGCAGTCTGCCATACATAATGTATCACTTGTTACTTCCCCCAGACACAAAGGAAGAGCCAGATCCTGATACAGAAGGCCTTTACACATTACACCAACGGAGAGGGGCCATGAAACAAGCCAAGGTTCATGATGTCAAGTGCCACGAGTTCATTGCTACCTTCTTTCCACAGCCTACATTCTGTTCTGTCTGTCATGAGTTTGTCTGGTATGGTTCTTTAAAATATTTTGTTGTCTCCACTTTTACAGCAATGCATATTATATTTGAGCTCTCCCTTTCAATTTACTGTTTTGTTAAGCCAGTGGTGAGTGTGCTGATTTTTTTTAAAATAATGATTGTATTTTTGTTCATTAATCTTGTGTTGAATTCTGGGAATAATGACAACAACTACATGTTTTTTTAATAAAAGTAAAATGCTATTTTAAGAACTTAAAAATACCTTCCATCGTTTTCTAATGGCGGATCTATTACACCTTCAGACCTATTTCGATCACTGCCTTAATGTATTAGCATTAGATTACACCATCACTCGTAGTTTCTAAATGTTTATTGGCTATCAGTAAGGCAATTATTGTGTTTTTCTTAAAATCTATGTTCTCAACAATATTAAAATACCAATCAACTGAAAGAATTATCAGCTGAAGATCTCACAACATTTTCCATGCCTTTCTAGAAAATAAATCAGAAATCAATTATAAAATGTACCAGACAGCTAAAATGCATTTTATCTTTGTAGGGGTCTGAACAAGCAAGGCTACCAGTGCAGACGTAAGCAACTTCGCGTTTTTTCAATGTTGCATATGTAGAGCTAAGGATTCTTTTTTGGCTAATGTTTTGGTGGCAAACAAATTAGACTCATTTCTAACCAGGGCCGGCTTTAGGGCAGAGTGACCGGTGCATATGCAGTAGGTGCTGACCTGTGGAGGAAGTGCTGACCTCGGGCCGCTGTGTTTAGCAATAACATATGATTGGAGAGATGAGGGGCACTATTGCCTGGTGGTAGTGAGAGAATCCGAGGAGGCGGTCATGGCATGTAGGGGCGCCAAAAAAGAGTGTTGCACCGGGCACCACCAGCGCTAAAGCTGGCCCTGTTGTTAAAAATTATTCTAACGTATGGCGGCATTCTTTGACATAGACTAAGTGTTTTATCTCTCTTTATTTTTTCAGAATGTAATGCTGCAATTCACAAGAAATGCATTGATAAGGTCATAGCAAAGTGTACAGGCTCGGCGGTAAACAGCAGAGAAACAATGGTACATATCATTTTCAGTTAATTTTAGGATAGTTATACAACAAGAACCAAAAACTGTTTTGTCATTCCCTTTGCTTCTAGTCAACATGAATTTGTGGATATGTAGCCAGTTACATAGTTTTAGTATACCCACAGCAAACCATACCAAATCTGAATTCTCATTAGACAAAGTCAAAAAAAGAATGCATTGCAAGTTGGGATTCCTAAAAAAGTAGAACAGATACCCGAGTATTACACCAAATCAATGAGGAACTTTAAGGTGCTTGAGTTTTTTTGTTAGAGACTGTGATCAGAAACTGTAAACGTTCCACACCGGATGATATGTCTAGATCATTAAAACATATTTTGCTTTGTGCATTTTCAAGACAACATATGCTTCTTTTTTGGGCAATTTTCACCAGACCCTAAGAGGCAAGTAACACTTTACTCCAGTGTTTCTTAACCTGTGGTCCAGGGACCCCTAGGACCCTCAAAGCCTACTCAGGGGGTCCATTACTGTATAGATAAAGTGTATATAAATAAAGAAGTAAAATCTAAAATTAGAAATTTTAAAACGTTCTGTAAATGTGAAGGAATTTGAAGTTGGAGGCTAAAAATTGAGTTAGTATCCTCAGACTGAGTTGTGGGAGCAGTGCAAGGGCATCAAACAAAATTTAGTATGGATTAGTGGCCTCAATTGAATGTAGAAACACTTCAACCTTTTGATTGCAACTAAAGTTTCGATTTTTTTTATATTTGTTTGTGAATTAAATAACATATTTGATTGTGCATTTGTTTGATGAATGCTCGTTTCTGTATTTTTTCTGTAATATTTTGTGCTTCAAATAATCGAAAATGCTTAGGCCAGGGTCCCTGTCTTCCAGTAATGACTCACTGGAGGTCCTGGATTCCAAGAATGATTCAGTGGGGGTACCCTAGTTCCAGTGAGGATTGTGTAGGGGTCAACAGAAGTCAAAAGGTTCAGAATCACTGCTTTAGTCCATGAAGGTTTAGTGAAAAAATGATACACAAGGACACACCTCTGTGTTGGGGAAAGTAACCTCATATAGGACTGGATTAGAACCAGGTGACTTAGACATGCAGCTGTGCCTCAACTTTACTGATTTAGCAGGGCAATATCTGAATCCCCACAATTGAGGCCACTGCTCAATACTTAACAAAGATGATCAAATTGTAGGAATAAGAATTAAATATAGTAGGTATCGATTTCACAAATATTCCAGATGTTAAATGAACAATTACATATCCTCAATGATCTCCTTACATTTCAGATTCACAAAGAGAGGTTCAAAATTGACATGCCACATCGATTTAAGGTCTACAATTATAAGAGCCCAACCTTTTGTGAGCACTGTGGCACACTCCTATGGGGACTCGCAAAGCAGGGGTTAAAATGTGAGGGTAAGTTATTTGTATTTTACTTTTGAATATATTCCCCAGTGTATTCATGACATGTCTTACTACCGAGAAACAAAAAGGCGCCCTTGGCAGCATTCTTTCAAACATGGCAGAGGTATACAAATTGGATGTGTTATCAGTCCAATGTTTGTAAAGCTAGTCAAAACATTTGCAAATGTTACTCAATCTAATATGGATCATGGTATGAAACATATTTACTCCATACATAAGGAAACGTGATCATAAACTGGTTCTATCAGTGTCTTTGTATGTGAGATGGATTTAATACAAATGTTCTCTGATGTAAGAAGACCTATATGGAAATATTTCTTTATCAAGAGATTTACTATGGAAATGGTGTAAGGTGCACATGAAGCCCCCCACCAGCGTTCCTCTAGGAGGGCCTTAAGTCAGATGTTCCCATGTTCATTGATGCAAGAAGACCACAAAGTGATCTCAGATAATAGGGAATCTGTCAAAATATTCTTTCTTTTATGAGCACCATCTACATGTTGTCTGAAGCAAGAGTAAACATATGCACAATTTCGCGGATGTAGTAGTATTACAGAAAAACGTTGTCAAATGTAAAACGAGCTCCATGTATAGTTTTTCCTACTCAACAGTGGCTCCGAGCATGATATTTGCCTTGTAAAACCGCTCACATTGAGAAATAATCCACAGTGTCAAGCCTCAATTAGGACTGATCTCGCTGACAGATATAATAATGAAAATGAGTCATATTTTCAGGGGGTTTTTTTAGGGGAGAGGTGTGGCGGAGCGTGGCACAGTGGCTGATCCCCGGCGGCAGCTCAGCTCAGCATCATGTGACGCTGGGCAATAGCTCATTTAATCTCCCCGACATCCCCAGCGCCTTGAAACTTTAAGTAGTGATATGTTTGCACTTTACAACTAGGAATTATTATTATTATTCTTTTTTAAGCAAATAATCACCAATGAAACTGTCTGCATGTAATAATAATAATAGTAATAATCAGATTTGTAAAGCGCATGGTTACGCCTGCTAGTGTGTCCCAGCACTAGGAAAGAAGGACCGGGCTAACAAGAACCTGAAAGCCAAACCCTACCATTGGTCACAGAATCAATAATCTCCACCACGACCCATTATAATCCCATATAAACATGCCCTTGTGCAGTTTGAAATAAATTAACCTCCTTTATATTTATTATGGATTTCATAAAACATACCTGATTTGTTTTTCATTTAGAAGATCGACAAACTCAGTCCTAGCTTCCCTGCATTTGTTCTATAATATACAATGACATCCATCTACATGTTTCCCTGTTGGAGAGGGCCTCCTACTGAGCTAAGCAAATCTTCATATCGTCATTGTTATATTTAAGAGGATTTCCATGCAAATGTTTTTCAGTGTAAAATGACTGACATAGGAAGACCTCTATTCACATTTTCTTCCCATTCTTGGAACGATGGGCTGCTGGAGTGCAAGCAAATGCTCTGCAGCCTGGAGGCATTCTAGCATGTGAAATTACGTACAGACCAGGCCCAGTGAGACAATTGATTCAACTCCTGGAAGGATTCATGTTAAATTGCCCATGTATGGAATTTTCTGAACCTCTTCTCTGGAGGAAAGTTCCTAAACATTAAGCTTGGTAGGAGTAACTCAGAGCCAACAAAGTGCAGACAAAATGTATGCAACAGAAGGATTACAACTAGTTACCAAGCAAACACCTGCATTTTAATAAGTGATCACCAGGGCAATTCGCATTTAAGGGCGTTGTTGCTCTAGCTTCCTACAAAGTTACATTTTTCTTACAACATGCTTTGTTTTTTCTTACCAGAATGTGCTATGAATGTACATCATAAATGTCAGAACAAAGTTGCAAACCTGTGCGGAGTTAATCAGAAGCTCATGGCCGAAGCGCTTGCAATGATAGAGAGCGTCCAGCAGGTATGATTCCTATCACCATGTATGCTACAATGGTCCAGGGCCATACATGGATTTTGTCCTTTCCTGATTAACAGACATCTGCCATCTACTTGAGTAAATATGGTATGTTATATGTGCAGAAAACCAGATTATCATTCTGCATGTTGACCTTAAGTAGCAGGTAACTAATGTTTCGTGAAATTGAGCAGCATACTTGATTTATTAGCATAATTACCAACCAGATATTAAGAGCGAAAACTTACGCCCACCCCTCATGTTTTCTTTTTATAATTTGATTAAAAAAATGTGTTGAAGTCACGAAAATCATAAATGTAATACTGTAATATGTACTGTGTGCTTTCTGTTATGGAAGAGGAAACTATCTTCATGTTATCCTTCACAGACACGATGTCTGATTTTTCATTCACCAGGTAGTCAGATTTGTTTTTATTTTTGACCTTCACCAAGACCATTTGATTTTACTAAAATGATATCTATAATACACTTATTTATAGGGGCTGTGAGCCAACCCTCTTCTTCCACTGGTCTGTCATCGTATCGTTCACATATTTTTCCTCTCACTGTAGTACCTTGAGACAATAGTTCATCCTATTTCGGCCATTAGGTAAACTCATTGAGACTGATGGCACACTGCCCTTTCACAAGAAGCACCTTCATACACAGAGGAGCTGCCTTCAATGCCAGGGACTATATGGAAGTGTGTGCCTTTGAAAACCATAAAATATTTTTACATTTAGCCAATGTTTTCTCTTTAGATTGATGAGGGCTTTGTGGGGTGGATGCCGGCTATGGAGCTGCATGCCTCCGTGTAGCCATAGGTGACTCATGATCCCGCCCCCCGCAATGGCGGCGTGTACCTGGCTGAGGAGTGAGGTGCTGCATCTCTCGTGCTGCTGAAGTGGAGATTCATGTGGATTTACGGCATCGGAGGAAAACAGCGAGGAGTGCTGAGGCTTCCTTTCTTTTTTATGGCAGTGACGGCAGTGACGGCAGTCTCACTGGATGACCGCAGACCTCAGCCCTCAGTAGCTTGGGGGGCAGCGGCGGCGGCAAGGAGGAGCGGAGAAGAGCAGCGGTTGAGGACTCCGTGTACTTTTAAGATTTAATCCTGAAAGAAATAAGGAGCCCTGATTGCTCCCAGCTCACCTCCCCTGTCGGCTGCTCACAGGACAACAAAAGCGTGAAGCAAATTTTGGTGAGCACGGCACGTTGTAGAGGAGGGGGAAAGCGGAAAATGTGGGATTGGAGTCTCATTTTAACTTATGGCAAAAGAAGGTGAGGAGTGGAGGAGGTGAGAGCAGAACCTGAGAGAGGGCACGGGCTATTCTTGGGCTCATTTTGAATGTAGTGAATGTAGTGAATGTAGTGCAACAGAGTGTAACAGAAAGCCAAAAGTAAAATTGTGCTTTTGGAAGCACACTGAGAAGATAGAAGACAGAGAAAAAATCTACAAGACATTCAATAGGCCATATAGCAAGGAGTAAGGAGTGAGGGTTGAAATGGGTAAACCACAGAAAAAAGGTAGTACTGTCAGTAAGCCCAGTAAAGCGGAGATTGCGGCCCGTCTCAAAGCGAAAACACGCCAGGCTTTGGGAAAAAAAGCTCCACTTCGGGCTGCCAAAGACGAGGATAGGGGGAATAATTGCTCTTTCTCAGGCCTCGATACCACCATGGAGTGCTCAGAAGATGAGCTCCCCCCTACCTCTATTTCTATGCGAAGTGAGGGGTAGCTGGACCCAGCGGAATCTGGGGCTGATCTGGCAAAAGCTACAGTACAGGAATTTGCTGGAGCCGAGGCAGATTCAACAAGCCCGGCATTTGATGGCCCGAAGAAAGGTACAAAAGAAATGAAAGACTTTCCACTGTTTATAAAGAAAACTACCCCGAAATCCTCGCACCCTCAATTCTCCCATTTGACATCTGGTGCGGCCCCCCCAGCTGTCCAACGCCTTGTTGCCAGATACAGGACTCGGCTCATCAGTAGTAGTAGCCTCCAGAGATGTGGGTTCTTCGCAACGTACCCCTGAAATAAGTGCCCTCCGAGACCTGCAGCAACAGATGGAACAGACTCAAGCACAGTCTCAAGTGCATATCCAAGCACAAGTTCTGGGAGCACCCCTTACACCCTCAACCTCCTTGAATATGGCAGAAACTGCAATATCCAACCCGGATCTCTTTCTAGTGCTGGATGCAGTCGATAAATGCAGGGAGTTTACGACCGAGACTCCGGTGAACCCGGTGACCTCACAGCCCCTGCCTCATTCCACAGGCTCATCTTCAAATAGAACTGTAAATAAGACCTTACAGAAAGTACCACCAGAGGCTTCATCGGCTCCATCAATTCCATCGGTACAGGCAGATCCCAAGACGGGAACGATGAATGCGAACACCGACGCTGTGCTTGAGAACCTAGGTCAAGGTTCAGAGACTAAGGGGATCTACCAGCTAGACATCAGAGACATGCTCAATTTAATTTTAGAGGAGATCCGCGAAATGAAAAAAACATAGCAAACAGAGATTGCGGCCTTGCATTTGAGACTAGGGGAAATTGAAGAAACAATGTCTGGGTTCCCAATTAGACTTCAGGAGGCTGAAGCAAGAATTGCCGTACTGGAGGAACAAATGAATATGGCTGTGGGAGAGGCCAAGGAAGCTTCAAAAAAGAAAACATTTCTTGAGAGCAAACTGGAGGAACTCGAGAATCATTCTCGAAGGTCCAACCTTAGGATCGTTGGGGTTCCCGAAGATATAGAAGGCTCACAACCCATCCAATGGGTGAATTAATTCATCAAACAGAATATGTTTCCAGAGTTTGAGGGTGACCTCACAATTACTAGAGCCCATCGAGTACCGGCAGAACGCTTTCCTAATTCTAACATTCCCAGAACTATCTTGTCAAATTTTGCGGACTTTCGGGACAAGGAGAAGATCCTGTCAAGAGCAATCCAGCAGAGACAATTTGCTGTGACATAAACCAGTAAATGGCGTATTTTTTCGGACATGACTGCTGCTGCTGCAGGCAGGAGGAAAGAATTTGTTAAAATTCTCCATCTATTCAAGGCTCATGGTGCACAGGCATCAATTGCTTAGCAGTCAAAGCTAAGAGTGTTGGTTAAAGGGACATTTTTTATGTTTTCATATGTAGAAGAAGCACAAGCCCTTTTGAAGGAGATTTTGTCAGGGTCGTCAGGGGCCAGTACCTGAATAAGTATATTTAGAGGGATGTATCATCGGTAGTAGTAACACTTGAGGTCCCCCTCCTTTAGAATGCAAGTTGGGCTAGTTGTTCCTTAGAGTGGTCCTATATTTCTGTCGGGGTGTACAGCCTGATAGTGAGATTATTTTTGAGGCACTATAGATACTACTTGGGCGCGACTGTCTGTCAGAATGAAAATTGGTACAATATTTGCTGCTTCTTTCCTTAATATAATTTGTGTTGGTCAGCAGCTAGTAACTAATAGTGACAATTTTGCCAGTGGGTGTCCAGGATCAGCGGGGTCACTGTGGGGGTAACTTGAGGACACCCATTAGGTTAGTGGGGAGGGCTGGAATGTGGATAGCGTGGCATTGGGGGGTATTTTCACACCCCGGGGGTGCGTAGTTGCTTTTTTGTTTTTGGTGGGATGGTAGGGCAGGGTGGGTTGGGGTAATTGCAGTAAAAGGAGTAAGATCAAAAGGTACAGATATTACTTAATGAAAAGCTTGAGCTTATTTAGCGATTAGAAACCTTGATGGAAACTAACAAATGTAATATCCTATCTCTTAACGCGAATGGAATTTTAAACAAACAAAAATATGACGCCCTTATAAAATGGTTAATATCTTTTATTTCCCAAGTGGTATTCTTTCAGGAGATGCATTTAAAGTCAAATGCTCCTAAATTATTTTTAACCAGGTTTTTTTCTCATGCATTCTTTGCATCAGCAGGGTCGGCCCTGAGAGGAGTTGCCATCTGTTTTTCGATAAAATTGCCTTGGGAATTTTTACAAGTTCAGAGAGATCCATTGGGGAGATAGATATGGGTATTGGATAGGCTACAGGGGGGAAATTTTGAATTTTGTTAATTACTATTGTCCGGTTTCGGACGATACTTCCAGTCTGGTCAAAATTAATGAGCTTTTAAGGGGTGCCCCGGGGCAGCTTATCGTAGGTGGCTATTTTGATTTCATACAGGATTTGAAAAAAGACACTTCAAATAAAAAAAATAAGAAAAAACTGAAACCAAACACCAAAAGAATTATAGATGCCTTTAAACTGGAATACCAATTAGTAGATCCCTGGCGCAATAGTAACCCAGATAAAACAAATTTTAGTTGTTATTCGCATCATTACCGAACTGCATCTCGAATTGATTTTTTTTTTATATCTAGATCTTTTCAGATCTCCAAGACAGATAGTATTTGGTGTGGAAAACAGAGAGCGGTCCAGGTGGCAGCTGGACCGCACCCTGCTCCAAGATCAGGATTGGGTGGTAAGCTTCAAAAAATGGATCTCCGAATATTTCAAGATTAGCGATAATACTGCGGAGCCTTTCTCTGTGTGGGATGGGTTCAAAGCGGCAGCTCGTGGCCAGATCATCACCTATACAGCTGCCCATGCAAATGATAGGAGGCATAAAATAGCCAAGTTACAAACTGTAGTTTAAAAAGAATATGCCCTTCAGCTCCAGCAGTATCCTAACGAACTTGAACAGGCGAGAGAAGCTCTGAGAGACTTTTTTGTATTAGAAGAAATTTGCAGTTCAAAAATGTACCAGCAAAAGGTGTATGAAGGTAGTCAGTTGGTAGGGAAACTTTTGGCAAACTCAACAAGAAAGAGACAGGAGTCGGCAATAATAGTGAAGGTACGGGATCCCCAGACCAGCCAGGAAGAGGTTAACGGTGATAAGATTTCACCAATTTTTTTAGAGCATTTTCACCGTATTTATTCCACAGAGTATTTGGTGGGGGACGAACTGATCCAGGAATATTTTTCTAATATAGATGTTCTTAAAATTTCAGATAACCGGATCAGTCAATTAGGATCTGATATAAATTCTGCAGATATAGTGGATTCTATCAAAGTAACAACTGGGGCAAAAGCATGCAGCCAGGATGGCTTCCCCATCGAATTTCATAAAACCTTTTTAAATGAATTACTAACACCTCTGAAAAAACTATTTAACTATATTAAGCAAGGAGGGTTGGTGCCCGCTACCTTCAAAGAAGCGATAATAGTGTCATTTGTTAAAAAAGACAAAAATCCTGAGGCTGTAAACTCTTATAGGCCCATTAGTCTTTTAAATTCGGATTATAAGATTTTAATGAAAGTATGGGCCAAACGTTTTTTATTTGCTGCCCAGGAGGTAATTCATAGTGATCAGACAGGTTTTATAGCGGGAAGATCTATGGCAGCTAATACCGAGTTTTTAATACAAGCCTTAGTCTATTTTAGCACTAATTTAACCCTGGCATGTATTTTAATGGTTGATGCTGAAAAAGCATTTGACCTGGTTAATTGGACATGGTCGACTCATAGATCATGGAATGCGTACAAGTAAAAGTGTCCCTCCTTCTGAATACAACGCCGTCAAAGCGTTGTATACAGAAGGAGGGACACTTTGACCCATGCTCTATGAGTCGACCATGACTTGATCTCACATAAGGAGTGGTTTTGTTAAATACCTACCAAACCTCGGATTTTAGAACACAAGCACAGCTTATGATGCTGCCATCACTTCAAAAGAGAAAATACAGAAGAGAACACTAGAAATACTTTGTCGAGACTGGGGATTATGATATCCCAGTGACACAGAAATGATAAATACGAGATGGATGGCCCCTGAGTAAGGAGAAAATGTATATTACTTAGAGGACAGTTGATGAGCCATGAAGAAGTCCTTAAACAGGACGAAACACGTTGGCTACTGTGAAGAAAGAAATCATAATAAAGGAATATGTAAATTACGATATTTGGGTGGAATTGTTTCCTTATTTTTCATTGTGTGCGGATCACATTCTTTATGCAGATTTTGTTGGGAAAGTTTCTTTCACTAATTTAGGATACTAAGGGGTCTTGTTTCCTTTGATCTTCGCACCAAAAGCCAACAATATCCCCAAGACATAAGTAAGTGCGGTATTGCATCCTAGACCTCCTTTGTGAATCTTTAGCTCCTTGAGTGACTCTGGGTTCCTGGATTCAAGATGAGTTGCAGGTCCAGTTCTTCTTCCCCAGGTAAGAGGGCAGCAGGTCAGCACAACTTGGGTAGCAGCTCCTTCAGAGTAGCAGTTGAGCAGAGTGGCAGTCCTTGTAGCAGCAGGTCTTCCTGGTAGAGTATCAACTAGTCCAGATGTTTACTGCAGTGGTGTCTAAGATCCTTCTTTTATACACATTTGTGCTTTTGAAGTGGGGAGAAACTTCTAGAGGCATGCCTTTGAAGTGCACAGATGCCCTACCTCCTACCTTCCCGGCCCTGGCACCAGACTAACTACAGGGGGTATGTAACTCTTTATGTGGGGAGAGGACACAGCCTATTCTGGTGTAAGTGAGGCTGGGCCCAGCTCCTCCTTCCTATTCTGCCAGTGACACCTAAGCTCCCACTGTCTGTGACTCTCTAGGAGGAATACATAAATCTGAACTGCCAACTATACCCATTCATGTGACCAAATACACTCTGCAGGCACAAATGGCTATGGTAAGAAAATGGCACCTTTCTAAAAGTGGTATTTTCAGAATAATAATTTACAGTCTTACTTTACCATAAGTTGGGATTTTAAAATTACTATTCCAAAGACACCAAACATGAATCAATTATCTCTTCCCATTTGGAAATTACACTTATAAAAGGTAATAGGCTACTCCGATGTTATTCTATGGGCGAGGTAGGCCTTGCCGGAATGAAAAACTCATTTGAGATTTTTTCACTACCAAGACATGTAAAATGTAAAAGTACATGTACTACTTTTTAAAGAAATTACACCCTGCCATCAAGGTTGCCCAGAGCCTACTCTAGAGGTGGCATATGTGTTAAAAAGGAAGGTTTGGGCCTGACAAAAGGTTTATTTTGCCAGGTCGACATGGCAGTTTAAACTGCAAACACAGGCTCTGAAATGGCAGACCTGAGTGGATGGCATAATCAGTGTTGCAGGCACACCAGTAACATTAAATGTACACGCCCTGGGCACATGTAATGCACTTTACTAGGGACTTATAGATACATTAAATATGCCAATTGGGTATAAGCCAATGTTACCATATTTTAGGGAAAGCGCACAAGCACTTTAGCACTGGTTAGTAGTGGTAAAGTGCCCAGAGTCCTAAAGCCAACCAAAACTAATTTAACAAAAAAAGTGGAGGAGAAAGGCAAAATGTCTGGGGATGAACCTGCAGAAAGGCCTAGGTTGAAGAATATTTGCTCACAAAAGAAATCATAAAACCCGTCACCCAACATCACAGGAAACACATTTCCAAATACAAAAGGTAGTTGAAAATGAAATTCAAGAACTACTAACAACATTGAAGAATCTCACATCCCCACAACTGGGACTCACCACTGGTAATAGTCCCAAACGAAAATACTGAAAGTCCTCAGGTTGCGCTTGACAAGAACCTAGGCAAAGTTAATGCCAACTGCCACAGAGAGTCGGTTGGATGAAGACACCAGGTTTCACCCAGTTGGCAGTTTTACCTTCAGACTTAGTCTTTGAAATAGAAGTTAACAATTCTCAGCTGGGTAAGGTATCAGGCTGTGGCTGAAGAGGGCTCTACAAGGTCAGATAGCCATTTGAGGATGTCACAGTCAAGCTGTTGACTTTTGGAGGGGAAATCTCTCAGCAGGAGAAATTTGACATTTGCACCCAAGGAAGGTCCCTCACTGGCTGGATACTTTTGATACCTTTGCCTGGTAAAGCTTTCTACTTTCCGACTTAATCACATTTTTGGAGGTCGAATTCTTTCAACCGAGCAAGGCTGAAGGCTGTAGCCAGAGAGGGCTGCATAAGGTTGATACCTTTTCCACAAGGTCCAGCTACCTTGCATTTGCTTCTGCTGCAAAGGTCTCTGATTTGCTGCTCCAAGCAGGAGCAACTGGAATCTTCTTTGTTTTTGGGAAACCAGTTAGAGCAGATCCAGTCTACTAATGCTACAGAAAGTGTGCTGGGGAGAGTGCTGGGAATGCTATGTTTCTGTTTGGCACTAGCTTGTGGGTAGGGGAAACTTCTGAACACTCCTTAACCAATTGGGTAAAAGTTACCAGGGGTACCCTACCCACTTTTGCAACATTCCCTGTTTGGTGTAGTGCAACAATCCCATAGTACCCCTCTTTACCTAAAACCCAGATGGCAGACCTTTCATGGCCCACCCCAGAGATGTGGCCATGGAAATGAGCAGCCACTCCTTTGTGGTCACTCTAAACCTATTCTGGGAGCAGCTCCCCTCCCTCTGAGATTGGTACCTGTGTGGCTGAGGGGGGCAAAGGAAAGGGGCAGGCTTGGTATCAGCTAACATTTGCTTTTAACTGTGGAGTCCCATTTGAGGTTCATCAAGTTCCTAATCCTGTTAAAATGCCATAACACCTCCCCACAGCCAAGGCCTTTTGTCCCAGCTCTCAGAGCAAGTTCATACCTCATCAATGGGGCTATTCAGCTGCCAGATGACAGTAAGTACTCCTGCAAATGGGCTTCTAGAGAATTAAGGCAGGAAGGCAGGAAAAAGGTAACTTTCTAAAAGTACTTTTTCCAAAATACCTAATAAAATATGACTTCACCACCAAGTTGGACTTTTAATAATTATTTCAAAAAGTCCAAGAATGAAAATTCTGGCTGTACTTACGTTGGGATAACAGTAATAAATGTAAGGTTGTATCCCAGTGCTTACCCACGGAACAGCCAGCCGTGCTACACAGTATTTAAAAGTCCTACTTTTAAATACTGTGCAATAAGGCATACTTAGAGGTGACGTTAATATGTAAAAGGAAGGTTTTGGCATGTCAAAAGGTGGTATGTTGACAGATTGAATTTGCAGTTCAAAACTGCTCAGTCAGTCATGTTTTGCACTGTCTCTGCAGTGGGTGTCACTGGGTACTGAGGTCCACTGGTGACATTTAATATACAGGCCTTGTGTACACTTTGTAACACATACTAGGGACTTAATGGTAAGTTAAATATCTCAATTCGGGGTATGCCAATGTCATTATATTGAAAGTGGGAGCACAGGCATTTTTCCATTGGTTAGCCGGGATAAAGTGCACAGTTCTACAGCCAGCAAAAACAGTCAAGGCAAAAATCTGGTGATGTACCAAGCAAAGGGGGTTCTCTAGCATCCTGTTTCCCAATAGCCAACTCACTATCAACAGCCAGTTTGAGGGCAGTCATTCGCCCACAAGATTATATCTTTACAGCTTGAAGAATTCCAGAAGTCATCAAAACAAAAAACATTTAACCTTAGCAAGGATGACTGGATGCTGATGAGATAAACACAAGCCACAACATCTTACCCAAAATACTGCAAAGAACCGATGCAGCTGACAGCCCTTAATGGATAATTGGTAACAGTGAGTGCAGAATAGGAGTATCTCTCACTTTAAATTATACCATCAATCCACACACTAAAGCTGAAATGAGTAAGTATCTGAGGACCTCAAACCACCTATCCCCTGACAATGGCCCAAATCAACTGTGAGAGAAGAGGAGGACCTTCAACAAACCTGCAAGACACATTGAAGTGATTTAACCCTGTGAGGAAAAAAAACATGTAAAAACACAGGACGTTCATATAGGAATTAGACAAAAGGCAGGCGAAATCATACAGTACAACTATTTTTAATGGGTCTGATATTCGACTGTGAGACTAAGTAAATGAATAGTAGGGTGGGGGACGGAATAAGGTGTGTTTCCAAGGGAAATGGATCCTGGACAAATTAGCTGCATTTGTAATACGATACATGTTAGTAAGGTCCTACATTGAAATGATAGAGCCCAATTTATTTGATAGCAAATTATGTTTTACTGCTGTTTTGAGTGATGGATTTGGCTTGAACCAAAAATAGGAGCCATGGACTGATGGTTAGATTTAGGATGGGACCACCACAGATCGTATGTCCCACAGAGTGATGCAATAGAACTCGCTTCTGCTGGTTCCTGTGCCTAATCAGCTCAAAGGTTGCTCGCCACATGGCGCTACAGTGCAAGGTTTCCCATCGCTGATCCAAAAGTCAATTTCAAAAGTTTTGGTGGTTAATGCTAATTGTGTTCGTCATGGGTTTAACGCCCCCCATGCCCTGGGGATTCTTAGGAGCTGGGGTGGGGGGGAGGGGGGCTCAGACTCCGCCTGTGTTTGCTTAGCTGTCCTACACTATCTTTTTAAGAGTTTGTGTGCTTCATGCATTTGCGCAGCTGCTTGAAACTTGAAAAGTAACAAAAAACAAGAAAAAACAATTTGGAGAGATTGACGAACGGCCCTTCAGTTAGTGAATGGAACCCCATATCCAAAGAAGGGATGATTCCTCCCCCAAGATGTTTATTGTATAGTATGCTCTTATTTTTTTTGCAGTTTCATGTTATGCGACCTCGACCCGAAGGTATTGGAGCCCTTTACATGAATATGTTTTACATTAAACATGGTCACATTCATTATTTAAGCACCCGGAGATCAAGTGATTTGCTCAAAATCACAGGATGTCCTGTGGAAAAACACAGGGCCATGCAGCCCCTGCACACCTTTCTGCACATAACAATCAATGGCATTTTGCTGTTTCCATGTGTGCTGCACCACGCAGCACATAGGGAAACAGCAAAAACTAAACATTTCTCCTCGGTCCGCTAGGGTAAGGCGATGTTTTCCCTGGTCTTAATTTTGGCACTACCCAAATTTATGCCACCCTTGTAAATATGGGGCAGCGTCAAAATCAATGGGTGTTGCAGTGGAACGCCCACCGAAACACCCATTGCCCCTCCCTTTCATGTTAAGTATACCCTGAAAGGGTGCCTTATTTACAAGGCAACGCTAAGTGTCTTAACGCTGCCTTGTAATAAGGCGAAGCCTGTATCGCCACCACAACTTCATGAAAAGTGACGTTGTGGTGGCGATAGGGCCTTGTAAATATGCCCATAGGTTTCTTTACACACAACATATGAAATAGTCAGAAAAGACCTTTTAAAAGTAAAAATTTAGATTTCAAAACACAATTTGGAATTTGGTAATTGAGAATGCAGCAAGCAAGACTGAAGAATTTAAAGTATGGTCACAAAAGCAGACAAAATTAACTGAAAGTGTAAGTATCTCATTTAACACTATGAACCACTAGCCGTTATGATTTCTGAATTCTCTTTAGGCTTTCCCTGTGGGCAGAGGCCTATATTTTTGCCTCAGGCCTTTTATTCTTATGTGTAATGGAGCAAACCTATCCCCTAGTGTAAAGTACACAGTAGAGTCATAATATAGTTCAGGACATTTTATATGTATACCGGAATTATAAACAGTGCACACAATAGTAGATGTGCCTGTAAATGTCAATTGTCTCTGCAAAACACTGTGACATTTATAAAGAGGGTTTGATGGGAAATATTCATTTATTGCATGTTTTCCCTTGCCATAAGATGCATATAAACCAGTGTGTTTGACCACTTGTGCTCTGAATTGAATTAAACATATATTTCATGTCATCTAGGTGATGGCATCAAATTGAAAAGGTAATGTTTAATTTTATATGACCCTCCCGTATATTATATTAGTTTGGCCATCATTGGTTTCTAAATTATAATTATAGGCTAAACATTTCATACATTAAATATGCCTGCTAGTTAGGCCTGTAAACATCCTTTGGGTTATGAATTTTGCTCAATGGTTACTGTTAGAGGTGTTACAATGAGGATGACCTATGAAGGCTATAATTAGCACCTCTTAGGTCCAGCGACGGCCGGTAGTAGGTGTAACTGCAGGGCGGTGACGTGGGGAGGGAGAGGGGCAGGGTAGGGGGTAGTAATGTATGGATTACGGACTTTAACAGGTAAGTAAAAATTTAAATAAATAAAACGAATTTCGTTGCGCGCACTGCATCACATTTGGTGATGCAGTGCACACAACAAAATTTGTTATATTTATTTTTATGTTTACTTACCTGTTAAAGTCCGTAATCCTTACATTACTACCCCCACCCTGCCCCTCCCCCTCCCCACATCACCGCCCTGCAGTTACACCTACTACCGGCCGTGGCTGCTTAGGTCTCTATTTTTTTTAGAGCGGATGGTTACATGCTTTAGCGTTGACAGAATCTATTTCCCTTGATGCATCAGAGGAATAGGGAGCAAATGAGAAAGTTCTTCTGATGGGAACTGATGCTTTTGAAAATTCGCCATATGTACAGTATGCGGCTTCAACTGCCCCAAATTAAATTACTTAGGTTTGACATTTTCCCTGTAGTAAAGTGTAGATCAACTTACTGCATACATCGAGATTGTCAAGATAACCAGGGACTATGTAGGGTGCCGTGACCTGGTGCCGCAAGATGGTGGACGCGATTGATTAAAGATCTGCAGTAAGGGACTGAACTTCTCTTCATTCATGTTGTTTCAGGCAGCATCCCCTTGTAGGAGATGGTGGAATGAGTACAATTAACGAGGCTGCTCTGGTGTGGGCCGGGCAAGCTGCAGAGCTGACCCCTGTGGTGAGAGGACAAGCTGCAGGAGCCTGCACCCCGCCCGCACTCCAGGGACAGTTGTGGCTGGGTGACTGGTGTGGGGACCTGCCCCTCCCGCCCTTCTCACTGGAGGTCCGCGGCCCGACCTGGCTTTGCCTGACAGGGCTGTGCCGGCGGGGGCCCAGCCTTTCCTGATCCAGCTCTTGCGACAAAACCTATCCCAACTAGACGATTGGGATGGCGACCTGTCCTCCTAATAGGAGACCTGGGGTATGCCCGGCAGACCTGCAGAAGTTATCCCCTCCCCTCGGGCAGGGGGGTGTCTGATACCCACCTGAGCTGGTGGCCAGAGAAGAGCGTGAGAGATCGGGGGCCCGCTATCTTGTTTACTGGACCTCGTGCAGTGGGGGTAAAACTAGGATCAGACCTTGGGCCGCTTGGGCAGGTGCTTTGTAGATGCAGGGCATCCCAAGCCCCTGCAGCTGACGAGGGACACAATTTGAAGGTACCATTTCCCTCAAGGGCTACCCACACATCCCCCCCTACATCCAGTGGGGCAATTAGTATGTGGGGTGATCTCAAGGACATGCCACCAGGCTTCTCATGCCTCATCAGCCCCATTGAGCAGAGCGGATGGTGCTGGGGACAGCGGGCCTAATGCAGTGGTTGGAGTGAATTTCTGGATCTGCTGCCATTGCGGCTGTAGCTGTGGGAAAAAGGAACACATCAGGCGGGCTCGTAAGAAATCCCCCATCAATGCGAAGGGGGAGCTGAGCTCAGACTGCAGCAAGAGCTCACGACAACGCCATGGCCCCACTCCCCATAGCAACCCCCATTCGATCATTCTCCGGTGCCCTTCATCCCTGGAGACCAGCAGAGCAAAGTGCATGCCGTGGGTTGCACATGCCTCCCCAGCATACACAGACCTGGGGGATTGAGTTGGTGGACAGTGAGCCTCTGTAATCGATACTTAATGATAATATTGAAAGTCTGGACATCACAGGGAATGGTTAAAAAAAATGGAAAGCCTTCAATTGTGCCACTTACCTTGGCTCGGTCTAGAACTGAGGAGGCAACTGCTTCTGTTCCCCCCTCATAACCCCCTCAGTGCCCAGGCTCTGTCTAGAACTGAGGGTACTTTTCCCGTGAGGCTGAAACTTGTTGGCCCCATGCAGTCATTTGTTTAAACTGCTAGATTTTTTGCACTGTTCTTGGTTTTAATAGGAAGTGGACAGGGCTCAATAAAGTTTTTTCCTGTTTCCCCTATCCTTTTTAATTCACCACCTTTGTTTGTTTTTTGCACTGCACCGGATCCCATCATTCAATGTTCAAATGGTCTTGAAGTGATTGTGGGTCAGAACTCGATTCTGGCATAGGGTACGTAATACTGTCTCAGTGATCTAGAGGCACACAACCCTTGAAGGAAGACCAAGTGATAATATTGATCATTGCAAGATGTTGATGGGAATCCTACATACCAGTTTATGTTTCTATTCACAATCACTGATGGTCCTATGCTATTAGCTGTCCCAGTGTTTCATTGCCCAGAAGTTGTTCTCCTAACCTAAATAAGTCACTGCATGTGACATTAAGGTTGCAATAAGAGTCTTTCTCTTTTTAGACCCCTAGGTTTTGTTGTTATAGAACTGAGGGTGACCACATGGCAACCCAAATCTGCAAGCCATCACAAAAACCAGGCAGGATCTCGGGGGCAGAGTAGATGATGTAGCCCTGGAAATGGGCTTCTGAGAGAGGATCTGTGCAAACTTTTGGACAGAGTAAACACAATGGATCTCCTCTACACGACCTGCAAGCCCAAGTTCAAGCTCGTAGCAACAAGGTTGAGATGCTTGCTAACACAATAAATCCCCTGGAGGAGAATTTGGATGATTCAGAGGGTCGATCTCAATGCAACAACGTCCGCCTCATAGACTTCCCTGAGGGCTCAGTTGGCAATAACCCCACTGTCTTCTTTGAAAATTGGCTCTCGGCGTGTGTTGTGCCAGATGTACTTCCCCTCACTTTGCCATGGAAAGGGTCCACAGAGTACAAACCAGAAATCCTCTCCTGGTAACCCACGGAGACCAGTGGTTGCCAGAATTCTGAAATTCATGGACAAAACTGAATTACTTCAAGTGCCCTGATAACTGGGATGGATTACCTTTTAGAATGCACAGATTCAAATGTAAGAGGGCCTCTGTCTTTGGAGTAAAATGTAAACTGAAGGAGGCTGGCCTTAAGTATTCACTAAAGTTCCCTGCAAGATTGAAAGTGCTGGCTAATTGGAAATCCTAAGTCTTCACGAAACCCGGGCACACTTGGGACTGGGTCAAACAATGCTGATGAGCGACCCACATGTGCGAAGGTGAAACCAGAGGCTGCCATGCCCTCGGTGTGGGACATGGTGCAGGTCACCCTTGCATGGTCAACCTGCACACCACCCCAGAACATCAAGTGTTTCCTCTCCAGCGTGTTATGCGCCGTTAGAGGAACTTGGCCCTTGCTACAGCGACTCATCCATGTGCGCCTGTCCCAATTGGCTCAGAAACTTCGGATAGTGGGTCCGATGACTCACAGGACAGTAAATCCTCCATGGTGCCCCCATCTGTCATGCCCCAGACATCCAATTAAATAATCCAATTCCTAACGGTATCAGTGGCTGGTCCCCCTCCTTCAGAATGGCATCCAGAGAACTCAAGAAACCACTTCACTGACAGGATGGGGATTTGTCCTCACCCTCGGAGGTATGACACCTCAAACTAACCTGCCTCTACCCACTGTGGCCACTCCTGCCCTAACTTAAAATTGCATGTGTGCATAAGCTGATTGTTGGATAGACTGCACTTACCTGCTTTTGAAATGGGCCCCTTGTATCTTTGACTGCCTTCTCTTTTCTTTCCCGGATGGGGGTTCCTCGCAAGGGCCAACAGGGCTCCATCCGGAAGGGTGTTTTTGCTATATGAACATGTTTGTTTCCTAGTTTGGGTAGCCAGGTGTTGCCCTGCCACCTTGTGGTTTGGGATTTGGCTGTTCATGTTGTCAAGCCTATTGTGTAACATGCTGTTTGAGAAGCCTTGGGTGGGATAAGCCGTGTGGTGCTGATTCCTCTCCACCTTTGCCCCCAAAGCCCTCCCCCTGTGACCTAGACACTATACTTGATGGGTAAAGTAACATTACTGACCTGGAACATACGTGACATGAACACTGCGCTGAGGCGGTACTCTTTCTATCAGTATATTAAGATGTGAGGAGCGCACATCACTTTTTTGCAAGAAACTCACAAATTCAGGGAGTAAAAAACACCAAACTCCGGTTATACAAGGGGGTGCACATATGGATCCAGCTGGTGGTGCCTTTCCCCCAGGTTGTGGTGGAGATAGGCCCTGATGGAAGGTATAGTCTGGTTGAGGGAATCTTATACAGTGTCGCAGTATTACTGGGTAGTGTTTACTTGACGAATTCTGGACAATCTCTGTATTTGGCTACTCTATCGGCCTGTTTACTGTGCTGGTCACACCTAACCTGGATATTGGCGGGGAACTTTAATTTTGTTCATGACACCACACTAAGGGGCATATTAGCAAGATCCTCGTTAAAATTATCGTCGTTTTAGCGGCAGGAATGGGGACCCCTTGCAAGGTACATCGACAAAATACCTAACTCATATAGGCATCTGGTTAATGGCGACAATATGATTATCGGCAGGGATTTTACTGCTACATAATCTGCGCACACATATGATCCTCGTTGCAAGAACATTTGCACTTTACTTTTGAATAAGGAGTGTATCAATCTTAGAGGTAACAAGCTAGATAACTTCTGTTTGGAGCGAGATCTCATTAATATCCATTAACAGGATAGACTTGCCTTACCTTAGGTACCCACTTTTTAGGTTGAACATTGGAGGACTCATGTATATACTTTTGTATATACTTATATGTGTATGTTCTTTGTGGGCTCTGGAGATCGCCCTAGGACTTGTCTGCTTCTGGTTTGGGACTTTTTTTCTGTTCAATGGCCTCTATTTAACTGTCTTGATAGAAAACGACCAGTAGAGGTCAGTAAAGTACCAGATTTGCTTCTTGCTTGTTCGGCTGCCTCTATTTAACTTCCTTGATAGAAAATGACCAGTAGAGGTCAGTAAAATACCAGAATTGCTTTCTGCTGACGGACTCTCTTTTTTAAATTTTTCTGGCAACTGCCTCTTTTTAACTCTCTTGATAGAAAATGACCAGCAGAGGTCAGTAAAATACCAGAATCACTTTATCATTCTCAAGATTCCAGTCCATAGAAATTGTCTTCCAGGAGCACCCGTAGACAATATTGTTTTTGAATCTTGTATTTTCAGTGATATGACCACCGAAGGCCCTGGTTTTACCAAAAACAAAGCTTTGGACTGTACCATTTCAGCTGAAAGGCAATATTTCTATCCATGTATTCCTATACCTGGCATGTCACGCAGTTTGGTGCTTACTTTCCCTCGATGTTAAAGAACAATAGATGTTTCAGCACCCAGGTGAATGTGCTGCATAGCTAAATACATATAAGGTCCCAAAGGCGAGACCAAATGCATTGCAAATGCTTGTTTTGAGAGTTCTCGTCCACAATTGTTCATGTATTTATATCTCGACAACTGACTAAACGTGTTTGTAAGAGCAAAATTCACAACTTTTGTTTTGTTAACCATAATCCTCTTACTGTATCTGTTATGCTCCCTTTCTTGCAGTCTACACATTGGCTCGCCTTTAGATTCAAGTTCAATACTCAGAATAGGGCCCTGCACTTGGTATGGAAGTCACCCAATCCTTGCCTGCTTCTCGAGTCCTCGATTAAGAGCAATACTGATGTTGTTTTTAAATTCCTTTACTGTCCGCTTCCTAGTAAGTCGATGCTGGAGCGGTTCTCAGCGCTGTGTGCCTTAGCCAAAAGTTTGCTTTTGAAGCCTCATTTGCATTGCGTCGAATGGGCTCCTAGATGGTGTAGTGCAGCATGATCTTCAACAAATATACATCTGGGAAAAACTCTTGCCAAGAATCCAAGAGATGAAGTGGAAGTGACACATTGTAGGCTGAAGTGGAAGTGACACATTGTAGGCATTATAGACAAACCATTACTGCTAAGAAAAATATCAGGCAAAATAATCTTTATGCTCTTATCGAGGCCAACAAAGACAACATCTGGAAAGAATTTTGCCAGGCTTTAAGCAGGATAAGAAGTGGGAAATGTGCCTTTCATAATGTTAGCTTGCACATCACTGCTGAACTGTGGGTATCCATTTCTCCAAAATCTATTGCTTGAGTGCTCTGCATGCCATCCTCACAGCTTCAATGCAACTCCACAGAGCTTTTCTCTCAGAACTGAGTGAGAGGAAGAGTGATTGTGGCCTTGAAGCAATGTCTCTCACACAAGGCACCGAGTCCTGACGGGATCCCTATCGACCTTCTAAAGTGCAGTAATGACTCCTGCCCATCCCCCCGATTACTAATTTATTTAACAACTTGAACTCTTCCAATTTCTTGCCCTCATGGTCAACCTCGCTGATTGTACCTAGTTTTAAAAAGGGAAATCGATCTGATCCACGCTGCTATAGGCCAATCTGTCTTATAGATTCATTGGACAAACTCTTTGGCAAAGTGGTTGTTAATAAAAAATAAGGCCCTGGGTAAATGAAGGTAGCCTTTTTAGTGTCTGTCAGTACGGATTCAGAGAGGGTCTTGGCACTATGAAGCAGTGTCCGAACCTCCACCATATCCTAGGGAAATATGTTATCGCTAGGCGCAGCCCTTTGTACTTGGCCTTTATGGACCTGTCTAGCGCCTATGAGAGTGTTAAGTGGTCCAGGCTGTGGCCTGGACAAGTTACTGGCTACTTGTTGGATGTTACTGCAGCAGGGGTTTGGCACAGGGTTGGCGTATATTCAGTTTGATTTCCAGGGTAACCTATCTGGTAGAATAAGGTATGCCCCAGTGGTCAATGCTTAGATACTTTTGGTCTAGAAACAGGAGTGTGGCAGGGTTGCATTTTAGCCCCAATTATTTTTATTGAGCACGTACCTGATTGAAAATGGGCAGGATGTTCTCACAAACGATTAAACCCCAATCCTTGCTTATTATATCCAGATGGCTCCTTACTCCTCATAGCCTGAAAAATCTGCTCATTGATTTCGCTAATTGTATAAATCATATGATTATTAACTATGCTTAGTCTCATTTTATGGCCCATGGCCAGGCGCGCTTTTCCCTGAGCCTTCTAAGTATCAAATCCTAGAGGCTGTCTAAAGTTACTTGCTTTTCCTACTTTGTGTCCTGTTTCCATGCTTTTGGCTCCTGGCTACAAACATCAATGCTAGCTGTCAAAAAGTTCTGCAGTCCGTTGGGGCTCTCTGTTATTCACCCTTCTTAGTGAGTGGCAAACTATTGCAGCATTCCTGGAGATCTATGGAGCTCACGCTTCACATAGCCCAATTGAAGCGAATCGCTTCTGATGACAACTTCAGCCACCTAGTTTTTCTTATTTTCTCTGCCATGAAGAGCTTGGTCTATAATATGTAAAATAATGTATACTTACTTTCACCGCCGGTGCTATGGCTATCTATCTGGTCTAACTTGTTCTCTACTTTTACCCAGCAGGTCATTTGAGCCTGTCAAAGATGTGATCTGGGGATGACTATTCCCAGGCTATCATCTGTCGGTCGATGATAACATGGGAAAGACTTTTCTTTTTCCCAATCTAAGCTTGATACCAAATCACAACAAATTATGGCTCATGTGCACACATTGAATCTAAGCACTTGGTTAGGGGCCCCAATGAGATTGTTAAACTTATATTAGTCAGTATCTTAAATTAAAAACTCCCCCTGGAATTGAGCGTTATTTATTGCTTGTGTTTGGTCAATTGGAGCAGATCCTGCTGCTTCGATTCAGGACGGGTTCCCTTCTAGCACTAATTTGTTTCCTATTAGGGCAGTCTGATTGAGACAATCTGATTGTCTGCCCTCATGATGGTGTATCTCCCCAAACGTTGACACACTTTACCCTTTTCTGCAAGTGTTATTCTCTTTATACAAAATAAATTCTATCCCATCCTAAAAGCCAATAACTCCAGACATTATAGGATGGCCTTTTTATATTTGCAAATAGTCAGCAATCATGATACTATCTTTGCTTTTGGTTCTTTTTCAAAATGTATTCTTCAGTGCCATAGAAGTATGGAATCCTAATGTTTTTTTATAAGCTTTTTAATCATTGTATGTACTTGTATGATATTTTATTATCATGGAATAAAGTTCTTTGAAAAACTGATTGACACTATGAAGCCCTCATCAGACAGAGTCTTGGCGAAAGCACTTATTCCTAGTAACCCCATAGGTAAATGTGTTTAATGGAGATAAGCCATAACTGACTACAGCATTGGCCTTAGTTAGGGTCAGATTTTCACACACAAAACCATAGAAATTCAGCAGTTATAGTTAGTGTTATCTCAAGTAACTATAACTCATGTCTTAAGGTAACTAGAACTCCAGCCCCCACCATGCATAATTATCTCATCAATAGTTTTACAGCAAATGTTGCACTGATATTATCAATGATGTCATAGAAGATGTCATCAGGAATGTCATGTGTGCGGTAATTAGCAGTGAATGGCAAAGGCGCAAATTATAGTTACCTCAAGGCACAAGGTATAGTTACTTGAGATAACTCTTACTATAACTGCTACATTTCTATGGTTTTGTGTGTGTAAAATCTGAACCTAACTATAACGTCACTGTGACCTTTGTTTTTTTCTATGAATGTCAAATGTTTTCATATTTTATTTCTTAACTATAATGTACCTATAACCTATGGTTTTTTCAGTGAATTTCCACAGTTTGTATTTCTATTTCCTAACTATAATGTCCCTGTAGCCTTTATTTATTTATTTGAATTTCTAGTTTTTTAAAAAATATTATATAATATTTAAATATCATATGTTAATCCAACTGCTGCCGTGCACGGACTTCGGACATCCACAGCAGGGGGTTGGCCAGTAGGCCTGGCCTGCGCACAGTCCTTGTATCCAACCCCCCGGGCTCATTCACCGGGCTACTTTTGGCCCCAGGAACCCTATCCCCGGGGCTTGGTGAATTTTTTTATGGAGTTGGGGGAAAGGTGCCTCTCCCCAGGCCATTTTTGGCCCTGGGGACCCCATTCCCCGAGGCCCACCATAATATTTATGGGAGAGGGGGTATGCATGCTGATTTCAGCCCCAAGGACCCCATTTCTCAGGGTCCAGCCATGTTCTATAGGGGGAGCAGGCACCCAGCCCCCCTTCCCTGGCCGATTTTGGTCCCAGGGTTCCCATCCCCCTGGACCAGGCCAAAGTTATTAAGGGGGAGGGAGTAACGCAGCCCACCTCTTCTGGCCAATGTTGGCCCTGCGGACTCCATCCCTCGGGTCCTGGCCAACAAAGGGTGGGTATCCTAGTGCTCAACCAGGGCACCCACCATATCCTTGTTGGGGGCTCCCCTTGCATATTTTGTCAGGTTCAGAGGGTCATTTCTCTCTGTTCATCTTAACCTACTGTTGTGGTCCTGGAAGCAAGTTAAAATGCTAATTACTGACTCACGAAAGAAGAGAACAAAATGCAGATTTAGCTTGCAGGAGCTTCAGGCATGGCAAAGGTAACTTTTAGAAAGGTTACCGCTCCGTGATATTTAAAACAAACCCGAATTCACCATTGAATCGGATTTTTAACAACTATTAAAAATCGTTGTTTAATTATTTTTCTTGTTAGTCCCATACCAGAGACCCAGGATTAGTATTTAAAATTATTCAGCCAAACCTGCTACAATGAAAATAGCTTTTAGAGCATTTTCATTGTAAGGACATGCTTAACATGAAACTATTACATGTTCTACTTTTAAATACCATGCCTTTATAGGCATTAAGGCCTACTTAGGAGTGACTTATAAATGTCTAAAAGGAAGACTTAGACCTGTCAATCTGGGTTATTTTTACAGGTCAAATTTGCGGTAAAACCTACACAGCCAGGCTACAGGTAGCCTACAGTCTAGAGGTGGGCGTAACTCGCATAATTTGCTCAAAGGTAATAATGCGAAATTACAGCCAATTGTGCGAGAATATACTAACCCTGTATTTAGTGCTATTTTGTTAGCTCAAAATGTCCCCTCGCACCCAAAATGAACTACAGGATGCATTTTGTACGAAGAAAATAACAATAAGTACAATAGAACGGGAACAGCAGCAGCCGCTAGCCACTCTGTTGCTCTGCTCTTGTGTAGGTATATTTGCCACAACTTACTCCAAAATATGCAAATGGTCCTAACCATTTTGTTTCACAAGAGTGACACAAATTTTGCCCTAAATTAACTACAACTTGCACCCTTGCCATGAGTACCATTCTTATCAATGATTTCATTTCAGATGTCATTAGGGAAGTTATCAATGTGTTAATTGAACATGATGTCATGAGTGATGTAATATGTGAGGGTACAAGCAGTGCATGGCGAAGACATGAGTTATAGTTACTTTAGGGTGGGGTTATTAGCAAACCAAAAAATCAATTTCCTATGGAAACATGGTTAGTGATAACTATAACTACCCAGTGGCAAGTATTTTGTTGGTTTTAGGAAGTTGCTTGTTGTTATAGGAGATAAGGTATTCACAACCAATAGGGCATCAGGAAGAGAAGCGTAACATGAGCTGTTTACACTCCAGCACTTCAAAGAAGTAGGTTACTGTTACTGGAGTTTATTTACTTTGAAGGTTTTATTGAAAGTGCTAGTAAATACTCTACCATTTTTAGGTTTCGCCTGGCGTCCGCTGCGCAGCAGAGTTCGCGCAGGCGAAATCTGTTGATCTACAGTATGGGGCTTTGTCCCGCCTCTGTCTTCCATTGGCTAGCTCCATAAATGGAGGCTAGCCATTGGAAGAGATGGGTTTCCGTTACTCTTTTCTCCGTCCCGACGCGATTCAGGGGCGTTTCCGTGTCTTTTTTTTAGTCCCGCCCTCTCATCTTCACATTGGCTGGAATTTTACCTTCCAGCCAATGGGAAGGGGAGGGAACGAAAAACACGCCCCGAATCCCTACAGGGCGCGCTATTGACATCTAAACCCGTCAACTGTGGGACATACAAGTGCACAGGTACATACTGTGAACAGAGGGCATGCTCCGGCTTCAGCGATCAACATCCAAAGACCACTTAATCGTTCTTTCAGCTGATTGCACTCTCTGCGGCAATGTAGCCAATTAACAATTGACCAAAGGGCTCCTAGCCAATGGTACAGTTAGGATTGCTGGAATCAATCTTGGACTGCTAGATAAAACATGCTTACACTGACCTGATTGGCTGCGAACACCTCGATAACAGGGTCTAGTCCGATTTGCCATAATTTCTGTATTTGCGATGAAAGTCCGAACAGACTGTCAGTGGAAAAATCAATATGTATTTGCTTTGGGCTCTTTACACTAAGAGCACCCGCGGTTTGAAATACAGTGAAAACACCAAACGGTTCAAGCGCGTTTACAGTCCGAAAGATAGTGGCGTTTTATGGAATGTACTCTGTGTCTACATCCTCCAATGCTGCAGGAGATCGCTAGGACATGTAAAACCCGAGCCATTTACAAATTCAGACAGTCTCATAGAGAAGGGAAGTCATTGTGAATGCGGTTTATCCAGCACCTTTCGCTTGATGCTAGCACAACGTAAGCTGTGAGTTAGCGCTCTAGTGCTTTGTTAGAGCGTCCTGTTTACATTCCGTGTGCTCCGGAAGCGGAAATATAAGCCTGTGTGTGCTTTGGTTTGACGGCACGCGCCACCTCCAGCGTTCCTGCACCATGTAGAAGGTCACTCACGTGGAATGGCACCAGGGTGTTTTGTGGGGTGCTGACCTGTGTCGGCACGGGTGGAAACATACACCCTGCAGGGCTGTGCCTCTGCCGTCATGTGCACGCTCCAGAGCGGGCGACTGCTCTTGCCTCTGCTGCTCTCGCGCCACCTTCCTCGGGTATCGACCCTACCCCTCCGCGGGGTCTCCGCTGCGGCAGCGGCCGGGGCGCGGTGGAAACGAGAAGTCCCTGACCTGGAGTACCAGCAGGAGCGGGCCCAGGCCAGTCAGGCTTCCGCCGCTTCATCGCAGACCCCGAGTTGGCGCGGGAGGTGTTGCGCTGTCTGGAGCCTGTCGACCTGAACCACCGAGGGGCTCACATCTGGGAATGCAACCCTGGTAGGTGTCTGTAGCCTTCCACTTCTTTTAGTCATAATGGAAGACTGAGAAGAGTCCCTACAAGGTTCAATGAATTTGTTAGATATTAAGTTTAATTTTTATTTTGTTTTGTTGATAAGGGGGGAAGTGATGTAGTAATGAGGTAATGCTTATGTATAGAATGTTACCCAGCAGATTGTATTCTATGTTATGTTGTGTATTCCTTTATGTCTTCCTTTGAATTGATAAGAGTGTTCTGCGCTCGAGGTTCGTTCAGGGACTGTAGTTACTGAACCGACTCCGGGCTGATAGGACGCTCCTGACTGTGGATGAATACCTGTTGGAAATAAACCTCAAATTACTTTATTTGTAACGACCATTGTATTCATTAGTGTCTCACCTTAGAGGTCCCATCTTGTACCGTGCAGCTGTTACCTCGCACAGCTCTGATGGTTTGACATAGTGTTAACCTGCATCTTTCTATTTTATCCGGAGTCTGAGTCTGTTACTTATTTAGGACGTATGGTGTGCAATAAGGGTATATTGCCCAAGCCGAAGTTAATAGAGACTCCCAAGAACAAGGAGGATGTGAGGTTTTTGTAGGTCTTGCGGAATGTTATGTGTAGTTTGTGGCTAATTTTGAAGAAAGAACTTAAGATATCACACAGCTTTTAAGAAAAGATGTCTGCTTTAAATGGAACAAAAAATTATAATTGGATGCTGATTATCAACGCCGCACCTTTGAGTGGGGTTGACCCGTCTCTCAGGGTGGTTATCACCACCGATGCGAGCCATGAAGGAGTGGGCACTGAGCTTTCTCAGATTGAAAGTAATGGAAAAGAAGTTACTATCGCATGTGGTTTGAGATCCTCACACATTCAGACGAGTGTTTTTTTGGCGATTGAGAAAAGGTAATAATGTGTGTGTGGGTTGTGAATTACTTAAGGCAGTTTGTCTGGGGGACTGCTTTTACCTTAAGAACTGACCATAAGCCTCTTGTCAAATTTACCCGTAATGGAATGACCAAAGTGACGCCGTGCATCGCTAGATTGTTATTGCACCTATTGGATTATGCATAAGTAGTCCGTGTCCGTGTTCGATGCTGTCCAATGTTGCTTACAGATCCTACCGCTCTGCCTCTGCCTATTTCCTCAGTGCCTCGATGCTTCAAGGAAACACTCCCTATACATCCTCCCTCTCTCTGTCCCGTTGTCCGTGTCTTCTCCCTCCCACCCGCCCACTGTCCGTGTCTCCTTCCTCCCGCCCACTGTCCGTGTTCGATGCTGTCCAATGTCGCTTATAGATCCTACTGCTCTGCCTCCCCCTATTTCCTCAGTGCCTCGATGCTTCAAGGAAACTTGTATGGATGATCCTAACGTGAAACAACATCCCTTTCGTTTGGGACGTATGTTTTATAGTTTCTCGGTGACGGCTGCTCGGAGGTTGGGGTCCTTGCTAGCCTTCCTTTTGCGCGGTGAATTGTGGGCCTCTTCCTTTCCGCTCCGGAACCTGAAGCTGACACGATGGGTGAGTCCGGGCTCCCAGTGGTTTTCTAATTGTTTAATCGTGTGCGGAGAAGTATTGTATGGTGTTTGTCTGAGGAGTGGACATTGGGTCTTCCTGGGGGCATGGACGCCGGCGGGGGCACGTGCTAATGGCACTCACCAAGGGTATTCAGCTCTGAGCCGTCATGCGGCTATGGTGTGACTGGTGGGGGTCAGAGCATTTCAGGTGTGCGCAACACAGCCCACTTTCCGTCTCCTGCCGTGCTGGATGTTCTCAGCCGGCTCCTGGCTCCAAGGTGATTTATGGGCAGCGCGGACACTAAGCCTTTCATCTCTGACCTCCCCCCCCCCTCCTTCGGTCCGGAGGCCCTGCACGTGTGCTGCACAGCTGAGCAGTCGGTGTAACCTGCACGGACAGGTCTACAAAGCCAAACGGTGACACTGAAAGGTGCCCCCTCGACGTGCCCTGGTAGAGAGGCCTTTCTGACAGAAGCAACCGCCCGCCTCCCTTATGAGCCCCCCACAATGCTAGACAACCCTGCAGAACACAAGTTTACGACTGAGATTTTAGGTGCAGAGGGCAGGGGTGAACACACGGGGTGTGTGTGTGTGAGTGTGTGGCTCTGGGTGTGTGTGTGTGTGTGTGTGTGTGGCTCGGTGTGTGTGTGTGGCTCTGGGTGTGTGTGGCTGGCTCTGGGTGTGTGTGGCTGGCTCTGGGTGTCTGTGGCTGCCTCTGGGTGTGTGTGTGTGGCTCTGGGTGTGTGTGTGTGGTAGTAATTGCTGTCTGCTGAGCTTGTCCGTAGGGTACAATAGGTCTCACATTTGCGAGAGATTGAGCTATTGGCAATGTAAATGACAATGCCATTTATTTATCTGTTTTCAAAACCAACACATAAATACAAATGTTGTCATTTACAATGCCAATAGCTCTAACTTTTCCAAAGGCGAAATCGTTGCATTGTAAATGCTTGTTATTTCTGCTGTTATAAAGGGCAAACATCATGTGTAATCGGGTTACAAAATAGCTTTACAAAAAGATCTTTATAAATTAAATCATCATCATCATCAATTTAGCTTTATTCGATTTTGTTGTACAAATCATAAAAGCGTACAGTTTTAAAAAACATACAATTTAAAACAACCTTAACAAGGGCCGCAAAATATTGACGAAATTAAAAGGTAAGATTTAAAAGATTGTTCATGGAGAGAGGATCCCAGTCCTAAAATGTGCATACCTCATTCATAATGAAACGACTTTACACAATATTTAGGCAGTTATATATTCTAGCAATCTTGCCATTACATAAATATCGCCCTCCCCATGGGCTGCTAATAAAAGCCTCTGTAGCGTAGCATATCGAGACGGTTAGGTGCAGGGGGGTTGCTATTGATCGTTCTCCAAACAGAGTTATCAATAGCATGGGTGTAGCCTGCCCCTGGTCTAAGTGCGGGATAATGAGGGTAAAAGTCATAAAGGTCCCCAGTATGTATCGGGCCATCTTCATCTTGCCGGTACCAAGATTGGAGGAACGAAACAATGTTTCTGTTGCAGACCAGATCCCCGACGATATCCTTTCGAAGGGGACCTAACCAGCCCACCCTTCTAACAGCTAGTATTCTGCCATTAAGTTCAGCAGGCAGGGGTCTATACCTAGATAACCAGTGGATAACTTTGTTCTGTAGCTCATGTTGGGTTTCAATTTTCCCCTGTGTGATTGGTGGCACTCCTGATAGAACATAAACAAAGGGAGCAGCCTCAGGTGGTAAGTGAATATGAGGTGCTATGTTTGACCCTGAACTGGCGATGTTGCGCTGTGGGAATACACGATTTGGCAGAGGAGGAGGGTCCTTTGGATCTAGCATATTGGGAGCTGTGGCCTGAGTCTGAACATTGGTGCTTAGTGCAGTTGGTTTAGGGGTTCCAGAAACAGCAGATGAAGGGGATTGCCTGATATATACCTGATTTTTTATGGGGGCCAGGTTTATGTTGATCGTGGTCTCTAATTCCGTAAGTCTATCCCCCAAAAGGTCTAATTTAGCCATCAATGGTAAAATGGCGGAGTTAATTAGCCGTTCAATAAGGGTCAGTAAAGACGACTGTGAGGGCGGTGCTGAGAGATCTAACCCTCCCACATTTTCACCCGGGTCTGGAGTTGGAGGGGAAGTAATCGCAGACAGCAAGGAGTTAGAAGACAATTTGGGAAGTTTAGGTTGATTCCCATTTTGTTTGTCTATCTTGCACTTCCTTTTACCAGGTGGGCGCCGTGCTGTTACTGTGCTCTGGGCGTCTGCAGGGTTAATTTGGGGACGTTCGTACGGACTGTTATTCAATTTTTGTGAACCAATTGGGGCGCTAATGTATTCAGGGCTGCTTGCCGCTAAAGTGTACTTAGTTCCACACAGACTGTTTAGTTCGTCTAGCCCTGTTAAGCTATTCCCATAGTCAAAGGCAGATACGTGTGAATGGTTTGTAGTTATGCTCTCGGGTGACAGTATAGGTTCATTTACCCCTGGATTTAAGGGAGATTGCTGAGTGGGCTTAATTCCTTGTAATTCTTGTGTCCCTTTTGGCGAGCCCCTATGTGGGATAGCTTTATTGAATGCCCCCTTCCGTGTCATCGTGATTACAGGAGAAAGATCAATCAGTTAGTGATATTGCTCAAACGGATGACAAAAAGTACCTTGTTGGTAAGATAAATAGTAGGTAAGAGTTAGTAGGTGTAAATTTTTACCCTCTTTCTAATGGAGGCAAGGGGGGGTGGCCCGTCCCATCCTTCTCGGTCCTCTGAGGGCCACAGAGGGCCCGCCCTTTGCCCGGTCTTAGCCCGGCGCTGCTCCGCGCGCGGCCCCGCGCTGCGGGAGTAGGAAGTAGCTATATTTTCCGGTGTGTGGGTGGGCGGGGCTCCTCACAGCTACAGGCACGCAAGGACTCCTGGTCTCCCGAGTCCCGTGCGGCGAGCTGTTGGGCAGAAGACGTCCCCCTCAGGAGTGTTGGGCAGGTTCCTCTTCCTAGAGCCCCTCCAGGGACAGCAGTAGCAGCTCCGGTGATGAGAGGCACAACATGCGCAGCGGGACCCGCGCCAGCGGGTCCGGCAAAGAGTTTTAAAGCCCCGGTGGGCGGGGCTCCTCACAGCTGCAGGCACGCACGGACTCCTGGTCTCCCGAGTCCCGTGCGGCGAGCTGTTGGGCAGAAGACGTCCCCTTCAGGAGTGTTGGGCAGGTTCCTCCTCCTAGAGCCCCTCCAGGGACAGCAGTAGCAGCTCCGGTGATGAGAGGCACAACATGCGTAACGGGACCCAAATTAAATCTAAAATGCTAATCGCCCAAAAAAGTCTGGGTGAAAAGTGAAACATCTAAAGCTATTTTAGTTAGCAAAATAACAGATTGTTAGCATTAACTGTTGCCTAATTACGGTGTTATTTCCTTATCATTTTGTGTGAATTGCATTTTAAGAATTCCAACTTATTTTGCACATTGCTGTTAAAGTAAGGGTCATGCATGAATCTAAAATACAGGATAAATAAAGCTGGAATCTCACATTTCATAATATGGCAAATACACAAGTAAGGCAGAGAGATTAAGTGAAATTTGAAATGTAATGAGACTGTCAGCAGACCCTGCTAGGCCATATTTGATAAGGTGGTGGAAAAGGAGCTAAATGTGTTTTGTGTGGTGCGAAACTCATCATCCACCTTCAGCAACAGCAGAGCAGGAAGAGGAATGGATTGTCGATATGTGGCACCATGTGAACCTTTTGCTGCTTGCATCTGACAGGATTTGGCTATTCACAGTAAGAGGCGTGCTTCTCCAGTTATATGTGATGTCTGTTTGACGTGATGTTAATTAGCAGAAAAGCACCACCAAACCTGCCAGCAAGCAGAGACAGCATTCAGTGCCCATTGTGTGTACTGTGTGTCCAAACTACTCTAACTCTTCCGAACACTGAATGCAGAAAATGTAATTATTTCCCAGTAAACCTTTCATTTTCTTATTGATACACAATTATTTTAAGAATGCATTTATTTTGCTGCAACATCACATCCCATCATGCCTACGGTTCTTTAAATTAGGTATTATATATTTCCTCCCCTGTATTTGTTTATTCTGATGATTTGTAAGTGGTGCTTGTCTAGGAAGCCTCATGAAAGCCACAGACACAAGGAAAACAAGGAGTGTTGAAATAATAGAACATTTGTGAGGGAGGGTAGAAGTACACCGACCACGTTTGGAGGTCGTTGTGCTTATTTATTGTTAAGTAGGCATTTAACAAAATAGTAATCTTTTGGAGTGTCATTGATATAACCATGCTCTTAGCAAGAGGACCTCAGACGATGAGTGAAGAGTCTTCCGTTAGAATACGTGAAGTTCTTCCACATCTGTCACAGATTTTCAGTTCACAAACAGCCCAAAAACAAGTAATATATCTTGTGAGAGCAAAACTGCACCGCAGTACTCAGGACACCCCAAAATTCAGATTACTCAAAATTTACCTCAGACGGTTCTTCTCCGGACTTATCCTACTCAAAAAGACAGCCCCCCCCCACAACAACATGTTAGTAGAGTGACTATCATAAGTAACTGGGTCCACAAAATTGAGTTCTAGGTCAGAGGAAAGTTAAAGGCGTTTATCACAAAATTCTCAAAAAACGAGTGGTACAGAGTAAATTCCATAAAGGCTCTATGCAGAGTTGCACAGAGTAGTTAGGAAACAGTTCAAGTCCCAAATAAGAAGCAAAATCATAAAGCATCTCTGGTAGAAAATTCTAAAACCTGGCTCATCCTCAAAAACAAAAGGGTTCTTATACACAATTTTTGCAAAACTAATTAGAGAAAAAAAAGAATCATTGTGGCATGTTGACAACTAACAAATTCTTTGGCAAATCAGAGAATTCAACGTCACTTCTAAATACATAAGCACTAACCCATTTTTATGAAATCATCAAGCATTGTGTGTGTTATTGCCATCTGCAGATGTTCTAACCCTTATTATTTTCCACTGTGTGTAGCAACACTATGCTTGTGGGAACACTTTTCTTGACAGTGTGCGGAATCAAGGGTATAGGATCACAATGTGAGTGATAGTGGTAAGTGAGCTATCACACCTATGGGGTGTTGGCAGTGAGTGGATGGTATGTCAGTTAAAGGATAACATAGCTAAGCCACGATGACTTTTAAAAAAAACTGCCAGCAAAATAAGTATGTTCCCTGCTGCTTCGTACAGGGAAGCTGAGGGCCTGAGGTGCAGTTTAGCGCACACTTCTGTATATCTCCTACAGCATGCACTTCTTCTTTCGATAAAGTCTGCATATATTTGTTAAAGTCAACTAATGAACATTACATTCGTTTTTCGACAAGGTTTTGCTTATTTAATTTAAAATGGAACTCAGGTCCTCTAGCATATTTCTGGTGCTAGGCAGAACCAGTGACCTCTGAGGCAAGCTCCAGCTATACAAGCTATCGAAGGCCCTGATTTCTTTTGAAATTGGTAAGTATTTTCACAAATGGCCAGTGTACCTTGGAGCTTAAAACACAGCTGTTTAAAAATATTTTCTTTTCCTCTCACTATTTGCTGTTGTTGGTTTATATAATGAGGATTTAAACACTCGCCTGCTAATTCAAGGAACAATGACGGTCCCCAGGGAAAGAAAGGCGCAGACTAGTCTTTTCCCGGGGGTATTCGTACGGACATGGATTGGGTTTAGTCCGTATGGGGGAGAAGGGGCGGGGCATCTGTTTTTTATTTAAGGGTCCGGCGAGGCAAAAACTGCCTCTTCCGGACCCTGTGCCTCACCGGGGTAGGGGGGGGTTCAAATAGGCAAGAACTTAGTTTGGCAACCCACCCACCCTACATTTCGAGAGGACTAGAGGAGTTTGGTGCACACATCGTGAAAGTTGTTTCATGCCAATATTAGGACGGGTTGCATCTTCAGCAGGCAGGGTGGAACGCTTGGAGGGTGGTAAAGTCACATAGGGCTCTTACACACGCTTGGGGGGAAGAATGGTGCCTAGGAGAAAAATCGGGGGCAGTACCTTGCCTGGAAAGAATGAGAAAGGATGGTTGGGGTTTGGGAGTTGCTGTGAGATGCGTTTGGATGCGTGATCTTGGAGGTTGGTTGTTTTAAGTTATACAATGTTTTGAATGATTAATAAAGTTATCAATGTGCAACCATGTCCTAATAAATTTGGCCTCGAACACTAGCCTTGGGGTCATGGAGTGTTTATTGTCGCACGATGCTCACAAATTTAATTTTTCTTTTGCAATGTGTCAGTACTTAAGGGAGAAACATAAGCATGAGGATCATAATCTACTGTCTCTTGACTCAGTCATCATTCAGCTTCGTATGCTTACTCACCATCAATTTGTGATAGAGTACTATAAAGCCATTATGAACTGTTCTAAAATAGTTTTCCATAATCAGTTTGTTCTGGTGTTTGCATTCCAGACGTTTTCAACATATACACGTACCAACCTTCCAAATAATTACCCCATCTCTCAAAAACATCAACAGGCAATTCATCCAGGTCTGACCACCCTAAACTGCAAGGCACTGGCTTTAAAGTCTAAAGCATGGCACTGTGGTGAGGTTCTTGATAAAGTTAACACCAGTTCAAACTTGGAGGGTGATAATTGTGCTTTTTGTTTCTCCTTTGTGCACGCACTCAGGGGCAGATTTACAAGCCCCTTGTGCCACGTTTGTGTCACTTTTAACATGGGAAAAGTGGCACAAAAGTGGCGCAGGGGGATTGTAAATCTGCCCCTCAGTCTCTTTACGCGCGGCAAGAAGACAGTGCCTGCACGCAGCATCCTTGTGCGCGCTTTAGAGGGAACACAGGTCCTACCGAATATGAAACATTACAACAATGATGCTTGACACCAATTTATTTATTTATTTATTTAGTGTGTTTTGTATAGCGCACGGCTACCCCAACGGGGTGTCCCGGCGCTCCTGAGAGTGTAGAAGTGTCTTACTCCTAAGGGAATCAGCAGAAGAGAAAAGTTTTTAGTGCCTTGCAAAAGGGGAGCTCGTCCGGGATCATCCGGATGGAAGGAGGGAGTTTGTCCCAGAGGGAGACAGCGCAAACCTGGAAGGTTTTCCCTCCAGAATGGGTTTTATTGAATCTAGGTGTGGTAAGAAAATTTTTGGAGCTGGAGCGAAGGGATCTCACATTCTTATAGGGGCGTAGACAGGAGGACAGGTACGCAGAGCCTTGTCCTTTAATTGCCCTGTGAGCCAGTGTAAGAGCTTTGAATTCCGCTCTCTGCTGTATTGGCAACCAGTGGAGCGAGCGTTGGTGGGGGGAGATGCGCTCTCTGAGGGAAATGCCACATATTAGTCGGACCGCTGCGTTTTGAACTGTCTGTAAACGCTGGCAGAGCCCTGCATCCAAACCAATGTACAGACCATTGGCGTAGTCCAAGTGAGAGGTAATCAGCGCTTGGACTATAGCTCTCCTGGTGTTATTAAGGAGGAAGTTGATACATTTTTTTACCATCCTAATTTTGGAGAAACAAGCCGCTGATACTGCCTGTACTTGGTTGTGAAAGGAGAGATTGGAGTCCCATCTGACTCCCAGGTTCTTTACGGAATCCTTAGGTGAGAGGGGAGGGCTCAGATCAAGTGGCCACCAAAGGTTGGGGTCCAAGGGGGAAGGCTGATGGAAGAAAAGGGCCTCGGTTTTTCCGGCGTTAAGTCGGAGGCAGTTATTGTCCATCCAGGATGCAATTTTACGCAAACAGTTTTTTAGAGGATCAAAGGTTGATTGGGAGAGTTTGTCATAGGAGAACAGGAGTTGGATATCGTCCGCATGTGAGGTGGCTTTGATTCCGGACTGAGCGATCATCTCGGCAAACGGGGAGAAATAAACATTAAAAAGAAGGGGGCTTAAGGAGGAGCCCTGAGGGACTCCCCACTTTAGAGGCCGGCTGTTGGAGGTGTACGGGGGAGTGAAGACCGCCTGAGTCCTGTTGGACAAAAAGGAGGACAGCCACTTCAAGGCCTGGCCTTGAATGCCCTTGGAGTGGAGACGATCAAGGAGAACAGGATGGGAGACGGTGTCGAATGCTGCCGACAAATCCAGCAGCACCAACACCGCCTTTGAGCCTCCATCAAGTTTCCAATGCACAGCATCAACCATCTCAATCAGGGCTGATTCCGTGCTATAGCCCTGTCTAAATCCGTGTTGTGTGTCATGGAATGACCCGCTGGTTTCCAGGAAACTTGCCAGTTGTTTTTGCACTAGTTTTTTCAAGACCTTGGCTGGAGCCGGCAACAAGGATATGGGTCTATAGTTAGCCGGCTCATTAGGGTCAGCGTTAGCCTTTTTAAGGATTGGAACTAGTCGTGCAGGCTTCCACGAGTCTGGAAAAATGCCAGATCGGAGAGAGTCATTCCAGATGCAGTTCAAGATAGGATTAAGAAGAGGAGCCAAGGCTTTGTATTGTTTGGCCGGCCAAGGGTCGGTCTGCGAACCCGATCTGCATTTGGACATTTCTGCTAAGGAGATCTCGAGTGGGATTTCTTCAAAATTAGAGACGATCTGGGGAGGTGCTAAGTCAGGGGTTGTGTTAAGTGTCGAATTATGGGTGAGGTCAGAGTGGTTTTTCCGGGGGAAGGAGTCATAAATGGTGGCAATTTTATCCTCAAAATAATCTGATAAACGGTTGCAGAGGTATTGTGAAACAGGGGACTGGCGTTTGAGGGCCAAAGAATCGGTGAATGCTCTAACAGTCTGAAAGATCTCCCTAGCGGAGCCATGAGCTTTATTAATTTTTTCCTCAAGGTAGATTCTTTTATGATCTATGATCTTTTTCCTGTACCTTTTGAGTGCTGATTTATATTCCATTTTGCTATCAGATGAATATGAAAGTCTTCAACGCCTTTCCAAAAGTTTACAGGCAGACTTACAATTACGTAGTTCTTCTGAGAACCATGGAGCGGAGGGGGCAGAGCGAAATGTTTTAATTGGCCTGGTGGGAGCAATAGAATCAATAGCAGAGGTAATCCAGCTGTTAAAGTTGTTCAGCCTGGAGTCCAGATCGCTGGCCTCCCTCGGGGCTGTGGAGCCCAAATAAGCTCCAAGGCTATCTGGTGAGATATTGCTCCAGTTACGCCCGAGGGTTTTGGCCTGAACACAAGGTCTCTTTTGATGGGATAAACAGAAAGAAAACGGGATAAAGAAATGGTCAGACCAAATCACTGGGTAAGGATCACTAGTGAATAAGTCCGGCAGATTGGAACATATCAGATCAAGAGTATGTCCAGCCTTGTGAGTAGGGCTACGGATCCGTTGTTTTAGACCACTGTCAGAGAGTGTGGAAATGAAATTGGAGCTTGTCGGATCCGAGGTATCCTCCACGTGGAGATTAAAGTCTCCAAGTAGGGTGAAGTTTGCATAGCGCGAGCTAGCCTGGAGGATGTAATCTAAGAAGTCCGGCAGGGAGGAGGTCTTGGATTTAGGAGGTCGGTAGACCAATAGGCCTGAGAGGGTAATGTTAGCCGGAAAATGAATGCAAAAAGGGAGTGCCTCGATGGAGTCAATTTGGGTGTGAGGAAAAGAGGAAATGGTCCATGTTGATCTATAGATGATAGCAATACCACCGCCATGAGTGCTACTATGTCTGTTAGCACAATGGATATTGTATCCTACAGGGATGGCTAGGGATAGGGCAGGGTTGGATTCCTCCCCTAGCAACGTTTCCGTCAAGAAAAGCATATCCCAGTTGTTGTCAGATAGGGATAGCGCTATATCAAGCAACTGTTTTACTAGTGAGCGACAGTGGATGAGGCCTGCTTTAATCCTGACATTATTGTTAGTAGGTTTGAGCCGCTCGAGGTTCAGGCGGAGGGGGCAGTGAGAAGCAGAAATACCATTTGCTTGAACGAGATTGCAAGGCGTACATGGGAAATTAGAGGTAGTCATATCGGGGGGGAGGGCATGAGAGAAGGCACAGTAGGAGGATCGTAGGTTAAGTAATGTTTTCCTATCATACCTATAGAGGGGAGGTGCAGCATGGTCTCTGGCCCTGGCCACGTCCTGGTCGTGGACGGGCGCAGATGGGCAGGACTCTGGCAGGACTCCGGCGCGATCCAGGCGCGTCCGCTAATCGCGTCCGCTTCGCGGAGGCATGGACGTCCCCTTTTATGCGCAACTAGAGCGCGAGGAATCCCAGCCACACACAATATGGCCGCCGCTATTCTGTACCCGGGACCAACTCCACAGAGTCAATACTCGGCTGGGAGTGGCCCAGGGCTGCGAGGAGGAGGGGGAAGACGATAGCAATAAAAAGCTTATTCAGTCAAGCAATTTAGGCAATGTTGCTAATCAGTTATAAAAAGCGCCGATTTACGCAGTATTTCGATTAAGAAGTAAGTTAAAAAGTAGAGCAACACAACCTCCCGGCTTCCGCCTCAGGAGGGACACAGACACTCAATCAGACCAATGAATAAGACTAGGCCCATCTACGGAACTATAGGGGAAGGTCCTTGAAAAACTATTATGGGTAGAACAGGTGAGGAACAATAGGAAGTTCAATCGAAGCACATGCTCAAAGTAAAAAAAAATCCACTACATCAGTTTTCTTTACTTCCGCAGCGCCTGTGGGGAGAGAAGTTGCGCAGGAGGGCGAGACAGGAGGGGAAGCAGGAGGGAATGACAAAGAAACATCAGAACAGCATCCATGGTATCAAATATAGTGTTTCTACATAAACGTGGCACAACTAGATTACATGAATAAACACACTTTTGTACATCATATTAAACTCGTTTCAACTGTAAGCATGTTATTTTAGCGTTTGCGTATGGGATCCATTAAAAAAAAACATTATTTATTATTATTATTTAATTACAAAAATATAACCCCGGGAAAAAGGCTACCACAATCCTAACAGCAATATCAAACAAGGGGTGCCCAATAAAAACAACAAGCGGCACTTCAACGGATTGCGAAAGCGATCCAATTGTAAAAAAATAAAAAAGGCGAGTGGTGCACGCGCGCGTGCCACTGCCAGCATATGTTTTGAATTATTGAATAATTCAAAACATTCGGCCTCTGGTGCGCGTAACAGACACCAATAGGCCATAGGCGGAGCTACGCGACCGCCTATGGCCTATTGCGTGTTCTGTTTAAAAACAGCACGCACGCGAAGGTCAATGAAAATGGACCTTGGAAATCCACATGCACGAGCTATGTGGAATTTCAAGGTCCATTTTCAAAACGCCGGGAATAGGACTCTCGCTGCGCAACACTGCATGCGCAGAGTACGCAGAGCCCGAGCCCAAAAGTCAAACAGTACACTTCTAGGTTGACAGAGACCCTCTGTCTCCTAATGGAAAAAAAAACACTACTCTCCTTGTGCTTTCTTGTTTCAAATGCACACAATCGAGTACGTCCGATGTGTTTTTTCTTACACTACCTAATTTTATACTGTTTCTAAACTTTCTCTTGAAGCCATTTTAGTACATCCCTTACACATGCCCTTATCCATGTTCAGGACCCTGAAGGAAATGTTCACAAAGTAACTGCTTAAAAATAATTCTGCTCCCCCCACCGATGTTCTAGTACGAGCCCGACGCCATGCCATGCTTGATGGGGTTGTGGCAGTGGGAGACTGTGCATCTCTCCCAGTAGCATCTGGGTCTGAGGGATTTATGACCAATGTACTGAATCTGGTTGGACTCTTCTACACCTCTGTTGTTGTTCTTATCCTCCTCGCTCTGCTGTCTCTCTGTTCTGACTCTGCTCAACACCTCCTGGTTCTGCTCCCTTTTTCCTCTGTCCTCATTCCACTGTGCTCCACCTCTCTCACCATGACCTCACTCCACTCTGCTCTCCCTTTAGCCTCACTCTGCTCCACCTCTGATGCTTGCCTCATTCGTGTGCTACTCTGCTCCCTCTGCTTTAATGCCCGCTTTGTCTTTCCTCTGCTCCAGATGCCAATACCCCAAAAACGTCCTAATATCAGGCATTCTACTTGAGGACAAGAATCAGGGAATACCCTGTAAGTTTGAGATCTGTTTGTTTCTGAGGAGTTCAGTTTCCCCTAACCAGAGTCCCTTGCCTCCCTCTAGGAAACCAGACGGCTCAAGGAGCGCGGGTATTTCTAAAGTGCCGCCACAAACGATATTAATGATTTTTCAAATAACCAGATATTCAAATTTTTCAAAACAGTAAGAAGGTACTGAATGCGTCTGAGGTATTTGGGCCAGTGTTCCAAAAGGCAGTTCTGCCAACCACGCATTTTTGGACTTAAGTGAAACAATCCAATCTATTTCTCATAATAATGTTTCTGCATTTATTTTCTAAGTAGTGTAATATCTGTACTCAGTTCATGACATCCCAAGTATTTGTGGTTATTCCATGAGTGTGGATGCATGCACTAAAATAATCACATTGTTGACATGATGTGTTTCTTTCGGTATCTCCGTTAATTAGGCCCGCTGTCTCCGGGATCCAGAGCACATCTACCGAGAAAGACCTGTTGAAATAGGACTGACGAGTACTTCAACAAATGCAACAATGCCCACTTTGCCACTGCCTGCAACAGCCAGAAAAGGTACTTCATGTATAAGGGGAATGAAGCATTAAAAGGCTCAAATATTTTACAATTCTCCATGTGTTCGAGGAAAGACTATTTATTCCATGCACACTAGAAATTAAAAATCTGAAAAATAAATCTGAAAAACTATCAAAGATAAGCTCAAAAATAGCTCCCCAGTATTAACCTTGCTCAAAGCATGCCATTGTTAATTGTTTCTGTGAGATTGTTTTGATGTATTTATATTTTTGTCTCAACCATTTCTAGTGCATGGTTTTACCATGTATTCACTACTCTGTCCATGTATTCATATTTTCTGATGTTGTTGTGAATCCTTTCTCTCATGGCCTCTTACACTCCGTGTGTTTCTCAGAATGAACTTAATTTTCATTCTAGTTGGGACCAGGACACAAGTCCTTAAAATAAGAAGTGCCAGGACTAACCAAATTAGATAGTATTCAAGTAACACCACTGCCCGTGACATCATGGCATGTCAGGAAGTTTATTATTATTTTATTCATGTTCGATTAATTAAAATCATTACATCTCTGAAAGAAAAAAAAGAGTGTGCGTTCGACTTACACATAAAAGAAAGCGACAGTTAGTATCGCAGGCGCTTTCCTTTTAGGGACATATGATAGAATGCAATCAAATATATCATAAATAGGAACATATCGCACCCTAAAGCCAGGTTACAACAAGATAAACATTAGTTTGTATACCATTAGCACCTTCAAACAAAAGTGAAACGTCTTGGAATGTGGAAGGAAGAGGATAAAGTGCAGAGTCCTTGCAAATAATTTTTCATTAATAGGGTCATATCGCACACTAAAACCAAGTTACAATAGGATAAAAGATAGTTTGAATGTTGTTGGAAACTTTAAGCATTCTCGGGCGTTCAGAGTTGTGAGAAGAAAAAAATAAGGTGCTAGCCAGCCAGGAGGTTTATGGCAGCCTCAGTAAGCAAAAGTCTGATAGAATTCGTAAACTTCCCCTGTCTGGCTAGTATGGATGTCGTTTTTCAGCACAAGTCCGAGACCTCCTTGCAGCGCCGTATGCCAGTAACCCAAAATATAGGGAGAAACAAGCGGGTTCACTCATTGGACAGTTTGGGACACCAACACAACATGAGGAGCCAGGATTCTTTACGATAACTGCATAGCCTACATGAAAATGCCTTCTCTTTATGTGCCCAGGCAGGATTAAAGTCCGAGATTGGCAAAGCAATGAGCCTCATGTAGAGAGGATTTCCCTGCGAGCCTGGGCTCAACGTGTGTGATAAAAGTAGGACTATGCTTTCCCGAAGGTGTAAGATGCATTCATTTCTAGGCAGAAAGGGAATTTCATGGGCGTGCAAGCTGTCTGCCCTTATCTCCAGGCTGCTATTTGCCGTTCCTACCTCTATTTGCCAAGAGGAGCTCTCCTCTTAAAAACTTGTTTTCAGGTGGTGTTTTAAGGAGGAATCTGGGGCTCACAGGAACCTTAGGTAGTACTTTATTAGGTCCCCCTGACAGATCAGGTCTGGGGTCCCTAGACCCATCTCCAATCTCAGCCTCGTTCTTCTGGCTTCCCTAGGGGCTAGCCACACTGCCTTGTACGCCTTGATCTAGGAGTCCATTAAAAGCCTACTGAAGGCACCTGGAAAGGCCAAATGGCTGTAGTTGAGGGCTAGAATCAATTTTGCTTTCAAGGCTGTCAGCATGGGCTAGGCAGTTGAACTTTGTAGGCGATTACTTACACACTTAAAAGTGTGGATAACACAAGTAGACTTAGTTCTGAGGGGCTTTAGGTCAGCGGCTGGTTTCCTGTGAAATCACAGGAAACTGCATCACAAACCATGAACTCACAGGAAGTGACATTACAAGAAGTGACATCAGATCTTAAGAACTCACACGTACGTTTGCAGGTTTACCATGAGTACATCTGAGTGCATTACAACATTTAACAAGTGAAATTTTGCATCTGGGGTGGGTCAAAAACCTGATGCAACCCCAATGTAATATCTGAGGCTAAATTTATACATTTCTTTTTTTAAACACTGCCACAAAGAATTACTCAACAAGGAGAAACATGTCAGTCAATCTTTTCTGCTTAATTGGTTGCAAAGTCTGCATTTGAAAATATCTCATGGGGGGTGGGGGGGGTAAAGTACATGCTGCAGAGATCTTCGAATAAATCTCAGGGAATAATAAGAAGTGATAAGATAACTCAGGAGATTAACACAATTGCTGGAGAGATTTGTGGTTTGTCTTGTCCATGTTTTTGGAGGGTTAATGTGTCTCGTGCCACGCACATCATGTAACATGCAGATGAACGATTTTTAACTTGTCTATATAAGTAAATTGGTCACATTTTTTAGCACTGAGTTCCTTTTGTTACTTGCAGTTCATGAAGTGAAATCCTTCTAATACAGCACAGTGAGCTATGAAGGACGTGTATCCGATACCTTGTACGCCTCACTGTCTCATGCAGGGCCACTGCATTTATATGATTCTGCGGCCGCTGCATTTTTCACATAATTATAGATTCTTCTTATTTTCCACATGATCCATCATCTGCTGCACAATTTGCAGATTTTAACAAGAAAACAATTGTTTCTAACTCAGACAGATCAAAAGTTGCTAAAAATGTTGTGATTTGTTCTGCTATGCAGTAGAAAGCACTGCACAAAGGTTGACTGTTCACCTTTCATTTGCATATTGCTGTATTTGGGTATTAAACTAGCACTAACAAGGTGAAACCTTAGTCTGGACAGTGTTAAGATGTGGAAATATGCCAAATAATTATCTGGTATTATCACAAAATGTGCTGAATTATGCCACATGTTAGAATTTGGGTTCCGGTTGTTCATGCAGGAACCACAATCCTAGTCAGGGTAAGTCACAAACATACCCTAAATTAACTCGTGGTCACCCCCTGGTAGCTTGGTGCAGAGCAGTTAAGCTTAACATTAGAGGCAATGTGTAAAGTATTTGTGCAACACTTCAAACAGTAAAACAGTGAACACACCACACAAAAAGATACCATACCTGGTTAGGAAAATAGAGTTTAATGTAATAAATAAAACAAGACCAAAACAACAAAAATCTCATTAATAAGTCCGGAGGTATGAATTTTTAAAGTATGAACTGTAAAATAGTGCTCAAAAGCAAAAAGCGTGGACTGGGGATATCTGGTCGAGCGGAACTGGGAGAAAGTCAAAGGTTCAGGCCGACCACAATGGAGTGCGGGTCGGCTACAGTGACCAATATTGACACACCGACAAAAGCATCTATGTTGAAGATCCTGTCAACAAGGAGGGTGTGGGATGCAGCTGAAGTGATACAGTGATGTTGAAGAGATGTGTTGATCCTCACAGTGGCAGCGATGCACTGGTCCTGATCCGCGCAGCAGCAGCAATGCGTCAGCTTCAATGAGTGCAGGGCCTGCGATGTGGAGTTCTCTGCATCGTCGTTGAGGCTGCCGTCGATGGAGATGCAAAGACCTCAAGCCAGGGTGAGCGTTGAGCAGTGGTGGTTCTGAAGGTGATGCGTCGGCGTTAATTCTCGCAGCTGAGGTGATGCACCGGTTCTGGTCATGCAACAGGGGCGATGTGCCAGTTCGGATCCATGCTATGGCGCCAGTGTGCCAGTACGAGATTTGATATGGGGGTTTGGATGAAGCAAGCTCCTTAGGCCCACTTCCAAGGGTCCAGGACTGGGACGGTACCACTTGGCAGCGCAGACTTACAGATGGCAGAGTCCAGGTGCAGAAGCAGGATAGTTGGAAGTTTTTTATGTCCCTGGGACTTCAGATCAGGAGGAGCCAGCCAACTAGTCCTTGGAGTCATTCTGGGTTCTGGGAGCCAAGTGATGCTGGTCCAGTACAATTCACATGGAGGGCAGCAAGTCAGCACAACAAGACAGCAGTTCTTCCAGAACAGCAGTCCAGCAGAGTGGCAGTTCTTCAGCAGCACAGCAGTCCTTCTCTCTTGCGTAGTATCCACAGATCCAGAAGTATACTGAAGTGGTAGGGCCTGTGGTCCAGTTCTTATACCCAGAGCTGCCTTTGAAGTAGGGTCTACTTCAAAGAAGGGTCTGTGTAGTGCACTAAGGTCCTCCCTTCCTGCCCTGGCTCCAGACTCACCACAGGGGGGTATGCAGCCCTTTTTTTGTGGAGACAGGACACAGCCTATTCAGGTGTAAGTGTGAGGCTGTGTCTAGTTCCTCCCTCTCATCCTGCTAGGATGGCCGTCAAGGCCCCTCAAGTCACACCAGAGCTCACATTGTGTATTCCCCCTAGCCAGCCACACGCAAAGGCCACCTTTGACACAACCCTGACATGCAAACATAGACAGACTGCAAGCACACAGGGCTGAGAGGAAAAGGCCAAATTTCTAAAAGTGACATTTTCTAAATTGTAATGATAAATTCAACTTTGCCATTAAAGGGGATTTATCATTACAATTCCATAAGAACCAAACATGACAGATCCACCTCCTCTAAATTACGGCTTCAAATGTAATAAGGAGTCCTCAATGTTATCCTATGGGAGGGGTAGGCATCTCAGTAGTGAAAAACACATTTGGGAGTTTTTCACTACCAGGACATGTAAAACGGAAAAGTACATGTCCTACCTTTTACCTACACACCACCCTGCCCTATGGGCTACCTAGGGCCTACCTTAGTGGTGACATATATATTAATAGACAAGTGCTTTTAAATGCCAAGTCGACATGGCAGTGTGGCACTGCATTCTGGCTGCCAAAGCAGGCCTGGCACATGTTTTTAAGTGCTACCTAAGTGGGTGGCACAATAAGTGCTGCAGGCCCATTGGTAGTATTTAATTTACAGGTCCTAGGTAAATGCTTTACCACTCTATAAGGGACTTACAAGTAAATTAAATATGCAAATCGGTATATAATCCCCAAACCATGTTTAGGGGAGAGAGCACAAACACTTTAGCACTGATTAGCAGTGGTAAAGTGCATAGAGCCCTAAGATCAATAAAAACGATATCAGCAAAATTGGAGGCAAGCTGACAAAACGCTTGGGGGAAGGCTGCCCTAAGACTGACAGGTCTAACCCCATTACCTGATGGGATAGAGAGAAGGACCTCCTCGTGATCACAAACTGGCAGCCGCGGGCCGTGGAGGGAGTTACGGTGGGGCAGGGAGGCGGGGAGGGGGCGGGGCAGGGTGGAGAGGGCTAAAAACCGGCACCTGGATAATTACAGGTAAGTAAACAATTTAAATAATAAAACGAATTTCGTAGCGCGCACTGCATCGCAAAATGCGATGCAGTGCGCACTACGAAATTCGTTTTATTAATCAAATTGTTTACTTACCTGTAATTATCCAGGTGCCGGTTTTTAGCCCTCTCCACCCTGCCCCGCCCCCTCCCCGCCTCCCTGCCCCACCGTAACTCCCTCCACGGCCCGCGGCTGCAAACTGGCCACCCCTCACGAGATGTCAGCCAACTTCATGGTGATTTCTCAGCATACAAGGACCCTTGGTGTCAGGGGAAGTACCTCCTCTGCTAATCTATTGGGATGCTCATCTTTTATAATAGAAAGTAACTTTGTGATGTGCACATAGATTAGTGATGTTATGGAAATATATATAGATAGCTCTGTTGCCCCATGGATAAAGATAGTGATGATATGTGTACGTAGTGCGAAACAAGAGCTTGTACATGATGTTCAGGGCGTTGTGATAATGTGCGAAACTAAATGTAAAAACAAGTTTTGTTTCAAAGAAACTAATCCAACATTGTCATGCATGCAAATGTGTGCAAAAGGTCACAGCTGGAAATGTTATTTGTGAGGACAATGTAAGAAATAAGCTGCTTCGCTACATGGGCCTGGCTCAGGAATATAACACCCCCTTGCTGCCTTCACGTTGTTATGTTATTGTAATTGCATTTGCATTTATACAGGGCTTACTGCCCCTGACCAGGCCTCAAAGCGATTTTCAGGCCAATAGCACACTACTCCGGAACCCAAAAAGTATTAGTGGTGAATTAGTATAGGGGAATATGAAATTAATTTGAGCGGTGGACCAGTGAGCTTGTTATTTGGATTGAAAAAAGGTCGTGGAAGGAAGGGTAGAAGAGGGAAGGGTTTGCATTTATAAAGTGCTTACTACCCCTGATGAGGCGTAGAAGCATTTTTTAGAAAGTAGCACGCTACTCCGGAACCTGAAAAGGATTACTGGTGAATTAGCATAGGGAAATATGAAGTTAATTTGAGTGATGGACATGTGAGTCTGTCATTTGGATTGAAAAAGGATAGTGGAGGGATAGAAGAAGGTTTGCATTTATTTATCACTTGTTACCCCTGATGAGACATAGATGTGCTTTTTGGCGAGTAGCACACTACTCCAGAACCCAAAAGAACAGAATTCGCGGTGAATTGCTATAGGGAAATATGTTATGTTGTGGTATGGTATGTTATGGTATTTTATGTTATGTTATGTGAATTTGTTGAGCACGCCTACTCAACAGTGCTGGACTGGGAATGCAAGCTGATCCTGAGTTGGACCGGACGGACGGCGGGGGGGGGGAGGACAGGGGTGTTACAGGGAGGCGATATTGTAACTATGCTGCAAAACCAGCCCCCTGTAACAAAAACGGCTCCTACAGGGGTCCCAAGACAGCCCCCAGCCTGGCAGCTCACCGGGGAAAGGCCCAGTGCCCGCTACGGCCAGTCCGGCCCTGCCACTCACCAGTGAAGGTATCCAGGCTTTGAGCAGGGCAGGCCCGAGGCGAGAAGAGGAGATCATGCCTGTTTCATCTTGAAGAGCCATGTCTTGAGGTTCCTTTGGAAGTCAGTGAGGGAGAGGGAGGTTCTGAGGTGTTTTGGTAGGTCATTCCAGTTCTTCGCTGTGAAGTATGAGGAGTGTCCTCCGCTTCTGGTCTTGCTGCTCTGAACTAAAGCAGGCAACGCACAGGCACTGATGAAAGTGTCCCAGTGTCTGAAAATTACACTGGGATGAGGTCAGCATATTTCAATGGGTCCAAGATTCTTGGCACGGTGGATGGCGTCCACCCTGTGAAAATAGTGGGTGGATGCCATCTACCACCTGTGCCCTGGTTGGGACCCATTCAAGGGTTTTTAGCAACTTGAAAGGTGCATCAGTTTTACATGCTAGTGCTCTGATACACTTGCTAATCATAGAGGCATTCTGGGCCCCCCTCCTGGCAGTGCTCTGGTCAGCTAACCGGCATGTTTTTAAGCCTCACAACCATTGCACTATTTAAAAAAAAGGATATCTGAATCCCTAATTTCTATGGCTGGATTTAAACTGGTGCCCCGAATCCACGCACCAAACACACATATAATATGAAAACAAATAAAAGATGTAAAACACACACAGAGAGTCATGAACATAAGCCTAGTAAATAATAACGCTAAAGAGACCTTGTTAAATTGCAGTTGGCTGACCTCCTGTTCACAGCACAGTGCCACAACAGCTGAGAATCCTTCTGGGGCAAGTTGATAGCCCAGAATCTTCAGACTGCTGCCAGTCTCCACAGTGCAGTACCCGTGACCAAGACCTGATGCTCAAAATTGAACCCAAGTTCGCTGAGCCCGGGAGAGTCATTGGAGTGCAACTTGGTTGCCCAGAAGCCGAGTTATTGCCAAGGGAAGAATTTGGCTGTGACCGTGACATCAGGCAACTGGTAGCTCAGTGACGATTGGACTTCTACCAGCACTGGAAGGACTTCGAGGGATGTCAACACTTTGACTTGAACCGCCTCACCACATTCATGGGTTGAGGAGTAGCCGCAGGAAAAACTCCCTGTCAAATGCATTGTGCTCATATCTTCCTTGAGCAACTTCAGCATCCCTTTCATCAGGACCACTACCACAGGAAGGCATTGCAATGAATAAAGTGCCTGAAACTGACCGAATACTGAATAATTTGTTCACCTTACTGTTTCTGTGGACCTTTCCCCCCCCCCCCTCTACTGACACCCTACTGGAGTTGGTCACTTAAAGTGAATCTAAGTGACCGCAAAACAACTAGCCCAACTTTTTGGTGAAAAAGTTTCTGTGTCATGTTCATTGAATTTGCCAATGCTTGTTTGCAGCTGAGTGAAATGCTTTGATTTACCATACTTTGTAAATTTTCGATCTCCACCACCCTCCTGTGGATCTTTCCATTATGATGTCTAAGAATACATAAAAATACAGTCTATTTTTGTTTATTGGTGTCGGATTTCTTGGGTGTATTTCAATTTCCTCTTGAATTGTTTTGGAGCTATTTAAAGCTTTACACTTGTTCCTTTATGTAAGCCTTGCTGCTCAGAGCCACAGTTACCCAGGGATGAGCTTAAGGTTTGAAACGAAACCAACCAGTCCTAAAGGGGTTGGTAAGTGTAGTACACGGTGAGGTCACACAACCACACCATATAATGAACCATATTTCCTCCCAGAAAGGGAAAAACTTGGGTTTGATTAAAATCTTAGCCATGAACATATGAACCCTGGTAGCTATGGAACTTGCTTTACCCTGTAGAATTCAATTATGTGTTCAATATCATTGTTTTTTTACATTTCACATTAATTTGCAGAACCTCAAGGCATATATTGGGAATCAATCAGAGAAGAGCCGCAGAAACTTGAGTCTGTCACAGAGTGTGACTCCAGGACACCGGATTATGAAACAGTCAGAATGACAATCGAGGACTTTCTGTTGCATAAACTGTTGGGTAAAGGAAGTTTCGGCAAGGTAAATTTGAATGGGTTTTTGCAATATGAAAAGAGTAATATAATAAATTAATTTTTATGTAGTGCGGAAACATTGTTTTAAGAGCTTCAAGATCAGATGTTAACTATTACCCAATTTATAGGTACTCATTTCAGGAAAGGATGAAAATGCGCATCTGCTCAACTGGAATAGGACCCAGTGATCAGTAAATTATTTGAGATCTCTCCGGTGGATTGAATTAACCTGGTAGAGTTTCATCAGTATACTCCCAGTCACAAATATTCTTTGTGTTTAGCTTCCATCAAGCACTATTAATAATATTCGCGACCACCACTCTTCAAATGGTCTTTCTGAAAGCCTTTTGAAATTCTAGCAAATAGCACTATGAAAATGAGAAATCTGTTTTTTTATCCCATGCAAGAGTCTATACAGGTCTAAAATCTCACGTTTATCCAGTTAGAGTAGGGCAGTCTCACAAAAAAATGTGGACCACTGTAATTTGTTGTAAAGGATCTATCCCCTCAGTACTGCAATTTATTTGCACCAGATGTCAGGATTTTCCTTTTATAGCACTAAATAAATGTTAGCTTCCTCAATATGTGCACCTTGAGATAGCATTGACTTGGTAATTTCATTCACTCAAGATGCTTTTATGCCAACGGTACTGTAAGAACAATATCTTCCACTGTAAGCTCACTCTACTGATTTCTGGTGAATTAATTCCTTAAGTCAGGAGCTCTAGTTGTCAGGGTTTGAATGGTTAGCTTGAGCGGTGATTTTTTGCCAGCATGTTCTTTGGGGTCAGTAGACTAAAGTTACAAATAACCCCTTTTCTGTGACTGTAGAACCCTCTCTAAAACATTTAAATGGCCATGTATGCATATAATTAACACAGTCTGTTAACTGAAAAGGGGGAGGGCACCGAAGAAGAACAGTAGTACAAAAGTTCTGTATTAGTTAAAAAAAACAGTGAGCAAAAAGACGGCACCACATTTCGCCCAGGAGGTCATCCTCACCCTCTTACAGTAGACCTTTGTTTGTGTCACCCTATTAAATTGTCATGGCCCATGCTGTTCAAAGTATCCTGACACAGTGCATTCTGGGAGTTGAATTTAATCAATTCATACCATACCAAATATAATCAAAGTAATCCTTGGTTATTGACTCCGAGCTCAGGGGTTGTAAAAACAGGTCTCAGTATGTTGGTCCAGCACATAAAATATTGCTAAGCAAATAGGAAATCCAGTCCAGCAATTTTCTTTTTTTTCCCATATAATGTTTTTGGGGGTTCCGTGATCAATAATGTAGTGTTGCTGAACCGTTAATTTAAAATAAAAAACAACCATATTAAAACATTCCTAGGCAGCAAAGGAGCTTAAAGCCAAAGAAACAGCTTCCTTTCGGACTTGCACAGAAAGGATACCCTGACATCTGTTTTGCCTAAGCGATGGATCCTCTGAAGTTTAGAGATCCGGCCAGGCAGGCGGGGATCTCTGAAGGTGTGGATCAGACCTCGCTAGAGGTGAGGATGGCTCAGTTTGTTAGCTCGTGGCTCACCCGCCAAGATCTAAATGACCATGTTAACTAGTTTCTCCTGCGAGAAAAAACAACGCAGCCATATTAACCCTGGGCGAAGTACTACGCTACGCTCGAGTAGTTTGCAAACTTTGTGCTACTTCGCACTACGCGAATTGGACGGAGCAGAGTGCAAACACATGTTGCGTAGCGTAGCATAGTGCAGCGGTCATTTTTTGCTTGCTTGCTCACGATCCTCAACGGCAAGTTGGCGACCGCAAGTGAGCAAAATGACATCCCTGTGAGACATTTCCTTGTTCGCGATCAGCAACATCAAGTTGCCAATCCCGAGCGTGGAAAATAAACCTCCTGGCGAGATTCTCAACACGGAGAGGTCAGGTTTCTCTTTGCGAGTGGTCACGTATGCTCGCGACCGCTCGCGATGAGAAACTACCAGTGTGTGTTGAGAAAGCTGCCGCTCGAGTAGAAATCTACTTGAGCGGCAGAAAACGACCGATTGCACTGTGCAAGATGCGGTTTGCACTGATTGCACAGCGCGGACAAGCATCCAGCACTGTGCAATCAGTGCGAACAGCATTTTGCACAACACTACGCAGTTCGCGTAGCTCGCGTAGTGCGAAGTGCACTTCGCGTAGCTACGCGTAGAGCTACTACGCTAACTACGCCCAGGGTGAATTTTAATTGCATTCCGTAGAAAGGGGTTTTTTTAACAGCAAGAGCATGCATTCTATCTGGCAAAACAGATTTTAAAGTGCAAATGCACTATCAAATATAAATGTGAACAGTCACACAGTGCACTTTCTCCTGTCACAGGCGTTGAGTTAAATGTTTAGGCACACCAGACATACTCCTGAAAATCCCCTGCAGTCACAGATTTCCAGGACTTTTGACTTAGCCCTTCGTGAACAAAAACTAAGCTTTGGAAATTCCATCAGGGTTCGTTAGGGTGGTTTGAATGTAGCTGTATCAAAAGCGTAAATAGTAATTACCAGGTCCAGCAATACTTTGATCAAGAGAAAGAGAAAACGAAAAATTCAAAGTTTCTTAAAATACAGCCAGCCAGGAATGTATTTTTGAATTATGAGCTGAACCTCCAAATCAGCAGGCCCTTCATTGTTTCTCATATGTTGCACCACCATTCCTAGCACCATCTTTGGCTTTCTATTCGATAAAAGATCTTCGTTTTCTAAAAGTTCATGCAATTTGGCTGGAAGTCTGGCAGACTGATGCATCACTTTCTCATTTACTTTGTGACAATGATGAATACCCTACGAGTGCTCCCTGTCTCTGAAAAGGTTACCATTCTCTGCTAGGTATTCCTTGCCGAACTGAAGAAAGTAAATCAATTTTTTGCTGTGAAAGTATTGAAAAAAGACGTGGTTTTGATGGATGATGACATTGAGTGTACGATGGTGGAGAAGCGCGTCCTGTCACTGGCCTGGGAGAACCCGTTTCTCACACACGTCTACTGCACTTTCCAGACTAAGGTAAGCTCTCCCATACTCACAGCGAAACTTGCTTCATCTAAAGCATTACAGGCATTTGAGCCGGAACCCCTGGGCACAGCCAATGCTTACTTATTGTACACTCAAAGCGAAAAGCATTTTTACTGAATGTGTTAGCAAGAGTCCGTTTATTGTGTTGAACATGAGTTGCTCTTCTGTAGTGTATGGTAAAACAAATCTGTAAACACAAACATGCTGATACAGATGCATTAAGGGAGGGTTCTTGGATTTTTAGGGCCCCTAACAGAAAGGAGACGTGCGAGGCTTCTCTTGTGACATCACAGGAAATGGCATCACAATAAGTTACTATTAGTCGTCTGGCATAGTGAAAGCAACTTTGCAAGAAGCAACTGTTCTTGTGCTGATATCGCTATATTAAATAAGCATATAGTTTAGAGCCCTAATACAATAAGTGCATATATTTTAAAGTTGTGTTAAGTGGAAATACATTATATTATTCACACTGGGTGGAAAAGTTTGGTGTACATATTTCCAAATGTGATGATTACCACCTGGTCAGTATTTTACTGGCATGGCAATATGTTTGCGTCTAAATCAGAAGAACAATCGAAGAAAGGAACACAAATTTGTATTTTTCCACGTTTTCTGCATGGGGACCAAGGTTGATTTGCATATGGTTGGTCCTCGTCTCTAATGTTACGTTCTGTTACGTGACATGCAATGTTATAGCACATTGTCACCAGTGGAAGTATCATGGGGCTTTGCAGACGAGTGAAGGTTAGCTTCCTGGGAACTTACACGAAGATCCAAATCCGAAGCATTTTTCATAATTCAAGAAGAAATGAGAGACTCTAATGTAGAGTGGGATGTTGTTCCATACTTGAGGAGTGATGTATGAGAAGGCTCGACCATGGAAGAGGTGGACACTTATGTCGACGAGGCCCCTGAACTGGGGTGTTAGGAGTGGTGGTGCACTACAGATGGAGCCGACGAGCGGCTCAAACTCAGGAGAGTTGCAGCAGACAGTGGTACGTGTCCTTAGAAAGGGGTGGGGGACAGTTGTGTGAACAAGTGAGTGGACCGGGGGTGCGGGAGAATGCCCAAGGATTAAAGAGTGCATTGTTTTTTTCGAGGTTTTTTCCCTTTCTCCTTTCTTGTTTCCCACCTGTTTCCTTACAGACCTTTATTTTGCGGGGAATCCTTTCCAGCCCCTTTAATCCTTCACCACCGCCACTACAAGCCTTTTAAGAATAAAACATTACCGGGAGTTGAAAGAACCTTTTCCACACTTAACGCTTCTGTTAACTAGAACCGACCTCACAAGGGTAAAGGAGTCCCCGTTTTTAGAAAAGTACTTTGGTTATTTCCTGGGTGTTTTTTTCCCTCTTTAAAGTTTAAAGAAAGGAGAAAACACTTAGCTAGGAGACTAGAATTTCTCTCTTCTTAATTGTCAAGAATTATCTTAGCAAGAACCCCTGGGAAAAAGAAGACGCTAAGGGTGAACTAAACTGGGGGAACATCACTTACAACGCAACTTTTACCACGCAGTGCTTTTACATCGCAGCTTTTACAACGCAAACCATTACAACGCATTGCGCTGGGGGGCGCTCTAGGATAGGGAATATATTTAATTTACTATCCAACACCTTCCCTACTATCCACGGGGACTGGAGTTGGAATAGTAAATTAAATAATTCACTATCCAGCGCCCCAAAGCACTATGCGTTGTAATGGTATGCGTTGTAAAACTCGCGTTGTAAAATCATGCGATGTAAAAGCATGCGTTGTAATGTCGTACATCCACTAAACTGTAAGTATAGATATAATTGTTTTCCTTTTTCTTTTCTACTACGAGTGATATACTTGTGGCTACAGAAACCACCAGCACTGGGTGTGGTGATGGCTCTTTCTTTCATCTTAGAAATTATTATTGGATAGAAACGTATCCATAGGTGCATATGAAATAAAAGATTGTACATACAAGTCAAAGAGAATATCAGTGGCTCTTTTTTCACTTAATGGTACAAATGCAACTAACACTATCAGCCCTGAAAAAAAAACAGGCCTTTGCGAAGTAAAGAGGGCAAACACATGTTGGCTGTTTTTTTGCTTTGCTCTGGAAGAATTATTCAGGACCATCAGAACAATAATAAAAAATAAAAAAATCTTAATTACTCAAGACCTATTTTGCCATTTTGGAAATACAGCAAACTAAGATTGTTTCGTTTTCCAGCTCTGTTCTTCACCCAATTCAAGTTTCTTGTCTTAATGGGATAGGGGTTCCCCATTTGGACATCTGGGTTCAATTTACTATCACCCTGGTACACATTAACCCTCTCTACTGCTCAAACTTGATACTCTAGTGACTTCTGCGCCCCTCAGAGGGACCCTTCCCTTGGGCCTCACAGCCTTGGCCTGCTGATGCGAATGTTCCCATTTTTTTGATTTTTTCCACTTTGGTGTCATTATGTTAGTTAAATTATTCTCTATTTTTGTGAATTGGAGTGGGATTTTTCTATTCTTTTCTTTTCAAATGTTTAACTCTTTTGGTACCTGTGCTTTACACATTTTCTTAAGTTAAGTCTGCCTATTCTGTGCCAAAGTTACCAGGGTTTGAGCTCTACTTTATATTGCTGAAACCTTTACTGGATCATACAAGAGTGTTGAGATTATTACTTGTGGTGGACTTCTTTCCACGTCCACTACTAATCCACTTTCTCACACAGATCAATTGTATTTGACCAGTTGGATGACAACTTTGTTAATGGAGGCTGATCATATATTCCTAGTTGGTTGGTAGCACTAAATGCATTCGAACTGTAGTCTGGGAGAGGGCCTGGTCAACTAAGTTACTTGTGGGTAAAAGAACGTCTTCAGCTGTTCTTTTTCCTTCAGGACAAGCATGCAGTGTGTTTCAAGAGCAAGTGAGATGTAGTATCAGAGCAAAGATAAGCTTTGTTACATTTTTTTAAAACTCTTTGGAGCCTGCAAACCTCTTTGTTCAGGAAACTGGCATACTGTTAGAAATGGGGGTCTCAAGTTAGCAAGGGTTTGCACCTTTGTCCAAGTAGGAACCATTCTTCCTAGTCAGGGTAAGGGGGATACACTGCTAAAATAATGCCTGCTCACCCCCTTGTAGCTTGGCATGAGCAGACAGGCTTATCTCAGAGGCAGTGTGTTAAGCATTTGTTCACGCATACAGTAATACAGTGAAATCACTACAAATGGACACCACACTAGTTTAGAAAAATAAGAAAACTTTATCAAAATGAAACAAGACCAAAACAACAAAAATCTACAATACAGTAATTAAAATGTAATCCTTAGAAGGCAAAAACAGTTCTGTCCCTAGCAAACTATAAATGCGACACTTTCAACACAAAGTACCTTGAATGCATTACAATCATAAACAAAAACAGTCACAGGGAACGTTATGTGTCGGTTACTCACGCCCAGGAATGGTGATGCATCAGTTACGTACGCAGGAGAGGTGATGCATCGGTTCCTTACCGAAGGGGAGGTGATGCGTCGATATCTTACTGTGCGGGGAGGTGATGCATTTGTTTCCTACTGCTGCCCAGGTGTTCTTGTAGACTTGGCACGCAGGTGCGATGCGTGGGGATTGTGGATGCAGTGGTTCTCAATGCGGAGGCAAAGGCGCTGCGTTGGTCTCTCCAGCCGCTATCCCATGATGCATTGGTTCTTGCGGCGGCAGAACAGGGCCTGTGTCGTAATCGGTGTGGAGATCTCGAACTTTGGAGGTGAGTGCACCGGATTCGGCGTGCAGTGATTTCTCCAGCCTCAGGCAGGTGTTGCGTCATTTTTTTCAGTGGCACAGCGGCAATGCGTCGGAAACAGGTGTAGTTGCATTGTGCTTCTCTTAGTTGCATCTCTTTTCCAGCTCCCAACAGCAGGAACATCCTCTAGAGGCCTAACACAGCAACAGGCACCTCTTGGCAGGTCAGAACTCCCAGCAAGGAAGTTCAGGGGAGCTGCTGGTGGAGTATTTGTGTCCCTGAGACTTCAGAACTGGAGGCAAGCTCTAATTCAAGCCCTTGGAGATCTTCTTCAAGCAGGATACACAGCACACAGCAAAGTCTTTATCCTCTACTTTCCCAGCTCTTCTCCTTGGCAGAGGTTCTTCTTGAGTCCAGAAGTATTCTAAAGTTCTGAATTCTGGGCCCCAATATTTATATTCCAAATCTCTTTGTTTTCTTGTGTCAGAGAGGCTCTGTGCTCAGTAAAAACCAGTTCTGTCCTCTGGTCCAGCTTCCCGGCAGGAGGTAGAGACAGCATTGTGTAAGGCAGACCAGGCCCATTCAGGTGAAAGGAAATCTCCCCTACTTTAAATGCAGCCCAGGTCTATTCAGTTCAGCCCTGACTCACTCATCCAGGAGAGGCAGGACAAACTTCAAACCACCCAAGTAGCTGTTTACAGTGAATGCACATCCTCAACCCCTGGTCACTCCAAAGCCAGACAGTCAACCAACAAACCATCAGAGGCTCACAATTTGGCTGAGTGAGAAAATACGCACATTCCAAAAGTGGTATTTTTAAACACATAATATAAAAATCATCCTTACTAAAAGATGTGTTTTTAAATTCTGAGTTCAGGCATACTAAACTTCATCTTTCTATCTTGTCCCCATGAAAAGTAATACTTATAAGATGTTATAAATAAACTTCCATTCTATCCTATTGGACAGATCGCCTTTCAATAGCAAAAAACGAAATTCACTGTAGTTCACTATCATGACTTGTTACACACATCAGGACATGTCCTACCTTTCTCATACAGTGCATCCTGCCCACAGATGAACATTGCACCTACCTAAGGGGTGACTCACATGTAACAAAAGGGAAGGTTAGGGCCTGGCAAGTGGGTGCACTTGCCAGGTCAACAGTAGAGACTGCATGCAGACACTGCAGTGGCAGGTCTGAGACATTTTTAAAAGGCTTTTTGTGTGGGTGGCAGGATCAGAGCTGCAGGCCCACTAGCAGCATTTGAGTGACGGACCAAGGGCACGCAAAGTGCACCGTACTAGGGACTTAGTAATAAGCCAAACAAGCCAATCATGGAACACCAATCCTTAACAATTTACACAGACAGAATATGCACTTTAGCACTGATAAGCAGTTGTAAAGTGACCTGAGTCCTAAAGCCAAGAAAAACAGGGTCACGCTGAAAAAGCCAGCTCTAACACATATATTACATTTTATTAGCATAAATATATTGCCAAAAGTTAGTTCCAAAAATATTTCTATATATTATGTGGTTAAATAAATATGAAAGTCTACTGTTTGCATTGTACTTCTTTTTCTTTTGAGTTTTTTAAACTCTGCGATTATTAATCTTTTTGGTCATGGGATTCTGTTTTCCATAATTTGCATATACTTTCCATTTCAGATTACATGGCAATAAATCTCAAGAATTCAGAAATAAGGCGATAGGACTTTTGTACAGTTTTGCAAAGGCTTGGTTAAGGAGGAAGATTGATGTTTACGCATAAGACCAACGCTGGTGCACGTTGCATGTGAGAGACGTCGTTGCACATAGCCCCTCTTGGGCACAGGGCACAGTTATATCCGCTCTCAGTTGGTACCTTTTATCAGCAGAATTTAACCAGCTGCACCTTACAGCCGATGCCTTTTGTCACCCCGTCTCTTGCATCATTCGACCGCAATAGATTTATGCAGCCTTTCCTCTGGCCTTTCGAGAGAGTAAAGGGATCATTTGACCTGTATGAAAGGCTCAGTAAAACATGCTCGTGCTGCTGGATATGGGAGCATGGTTAAAACTATATTTACATAGATTCTGGCGCATGAAAGAGGGACGGGTGGCTTGTGTGATCCGTGGCTGCGAGTTATTACTGGTAAAGGTTTCTAGGCCGACCGGAAAGCCTCAGATATGGAGCTTCAAACAGAGAAGAAGAGCACAGATCTGTCAAAGAAACATTGATTTTAAAAGGCTGCCTGATTCAAAGGATTAACAGAATCCAGAAATGAAGAACAAAAGGTGAAATGATACTTTAAAGAAGTAATTACGATCAAATGAAATTCTAATCAAAATGAATTTTTCAGTCACGCTGCAAGGTGACGTCGAATGCCCAGACGACAGTCAAAGGAAGGAGGACGAGGACGGAGTGCAAGATTTTTCCACCGGAATCCTGCTGGTTTTGCGGTCGATGATCAGTGGAAAAATCTATGTTATACTATCTGCTGGAGTGTATTAAAAAACAACTGGCCAGGCAGGCAAACCCGTGCCTTTCAGCGTCGGGTTGACTATGTGGTTTTGGCTTCGAGGACGCCCTCACTTGCAGTGGCAAGTAAAAAACATCACAATTTTTCTGGTAGCTTGTTACTATAGCAAAAAAAACGAAATCCGTGCCTCTTCAGCTACAGCTCATCATCATGTGCTTTTTTGTGTGAGAAAATGAAGTGTAAAAGCCGTTTGTCAAGCGCGGGTTATTGGCAGGAAATTGAAGCCTCGCGGCCAGCAAGAACTTGCCCGGAAACCACGGAAAAGTCGCACTGGTAGCTGTCGAAGAAATGCACGTCAGTAGTACCATTGCCAGTGTATAATGGTCTCTCGTGCAAGGAAGGAATGCCCCCCTCCACCTCGGCTGCTCTTTGAATAATAAAAGAAATCAATAATTAGAGTTCGGTGGGCCACCTCAGGACTCTCGGCCCTGGTGCAACTGAACCTGTTGCACCAATAGCAGCAACACCCCTGCACATCTAGGGGAGTGGTATGCAGCAAAGCTCAGTCCCCAAATGAGGGAGCCTCTGTATTTCCTTTTACATGTGCCCCAGCGCATACATCTCAAGTCACCTCAGGAGGAAGGGAGGGGCCCAGCGCCACAGGCTCAGACCACTAGGCAGTTGGGGGCAAATACATTTTTGTACTGCTATAGGAGGGGTGTTTTACATTCTAGTGCTTGTTGTTAGTGTAGAAGCTATTGTGACGTATGTACAGGGCGGCAATAACTACTAATATGGCAGTAGTGTTTTACATGCTGATAGTGGTGTAAGTGACAAGTAGTGCCTTACATACTGGAAAAATGTTGACACTGGCGTCATAGCAATTTATTTAACCTAAGAAGTATCACTGCTGTCTAACACATGAGCCTGTACAATCTGTAACCCAGGGAGACATTTTCCACACCATTCCTACCATTGTGTGTAACAGCCTCTTACCACAATGAAATGCCCCCTTCCTCTTAGAGTCTAAGCAGTGCTGTTGTACAATGAGCAGCCTTTGTTTGTTAAAAGTAAGTGACTGTTACAGCTTTCCACATTGAGTAGAACTACGAAAAATGTGACCTGCCACCCACTGGGAAGGTTGTCTCACTGCTCTTAAAGAAAAGGCTTTCTCGGATGAAGTGTGAATCTTTCCTTTGACGTTCCTGGGGAAATATCGGATGGCATGGTCTTTTTGTTCCTTACTATCCACGCCCCAGAGGAAAGTTACTTCCTTTCAGCATGATTTCTACTTACCCAAAACAGCCTTTTGTACAGTTCCAAGATTCTAACACTCCAACACTCTAAACTAATGTTGTTTGTAGCATTTTGAGTGCATCTCCTAGATCTGGGGTTCTTGATATGTCTCATGACCGGAAGTGGATTGTTCCTTCCCAAACTAACATGCCCACCTATGCACTCTCTGTCAATTGCTTTTCTCAAACACTAATGGCTGTGGCATTTCTTGTCTGTCACGTCCTTCTTCTTTTACTATTTAACTCCCTGTTCTTCTCTATAGAAGAAGCTTGAACCTACTATTCTATGTATCAAAAGTGTTAAAATAAATGTGAATTTCTCCATCCTTGTTAGTTTGTGTTGAAATCCTGCTCATACAATCCTGCTGCATCTTCTGAAATCCTGCTCCAACTGGATCCCAAGCTCATCTACTCCAGTCTAGGGGTTGTGAGAATCAGGCTCCTCTACAATTCTCTACTGTAATTCTCCTGCCTTCATGGAAGTTTTTCGTGCATCTTGGCTCAATCCTCCATCTAGTAACCCCTCAGAAAGTTGCTTCCACATAATACTGGTAGTGTTAACCAACACAGGAAAGATGCATGCTTAAGTCTGGGAAGGCTCAACAAGAGAAACATGAATAACAGCCATGTCCAGAGCTTGGCAGCTTGTGAAGCCTATCTCCTAAATCCTAGCCTAAGTATGGACTCTTCTCAGCATGTAGTGTAAACTCCACAGAGTAAGCCCAAAATATGACCAAGCTGCTGGATAACTTTTTGTTGCCCTGGAGTTCTCTGATTTTCTGGAGATGCAGCCATATTAACAGATTTTATTAGAAACTTTAATAGTCCATTTTGCCTTCCGACCAACTCGTTATTATTCAGATCAATCAATAGTCCGCTATCTCATCAGTTGTCTCTTCAGTGCAGCCATACCCTGGCCCGCTCACTTAGGGGTAGATTTACAAATTTTGCTGTGCAGCGCTGCATTAGCTTTGAAGCACAGGGTTGCAATATATTTACAACAATATGTCGCATCTCTGTGCTATCCCCTGCACTGGCACACAAGCTGCTGCCATGCACCGACACAGGCATCCTTGCATCATGGTGCAAGGGTGCCTGTGTCGTGGAGAGATTGTTTTTGTGCAGGAAGGGGCACCTTCCTGCACAAAAACAATCAATTGAGGTGATTTCCTCTTCCAGTGCGTGCTGTAGACTACAGCATGCATTGAAAGAGAAGAAAAAATGAGGAGGACTCGGATAAGCCTGTTTAGACATTGAATAAAAGAGAACATCAAAGATGACTCAGTGAGATCTGCTCATCCTACCATTTTTTCGGAATTGATTGAAACTGTCATGCCCCTCAAATCTCATCTGAAAAACATAAGAATGAAAGAAGGTGGTCAAGGTGACTTGGTCCAATATCCCCAGCAAGAATCTTTTTGCATAAGGTGGATTTCACTAAGCTGCTTCTCAATTAGGGGGCCCTGCAGTTCGGTGTTACTAGGGGAATTTTGCCTGAAGCAGAGACTGAATAGATATGAAGAGCCGGCGTAAATTTATTGCAGTGACTGACATCAGCTGGTCAGGAAATGTAGTGTTAAACCTAAAAAAAAAACAATGAACTGGCAGTGCCAGTCTCTTGTAAGGAAGTAGGGGATGAGATGTAAGCTACTTCGTTATGTTGGTTCAAATGATTTATCTATTCATCAATTTGTCCTCTTACAGAGATCTTTATGCTCTAACAATGGAATAATGATTCAAGTTTCAGCTGTTTTGGATAGTTGCATTCCTGAAATGTTTTGTCATGATAAGTGGCCTCCTAAGCATAACATCCCTTAGAAGGATCCTGAACCATGTATGGCATGTCCTTGAGTTATTGTCCTGTTAAGGAAATGACTGTTTGACCGGGCACCATTGACGTGGGTCTCCCTTCCATTTTTTGCTGTTGCCTCCTGTGTTTCTGCGGTGTGTTGGACTCCGTTTTGCTGGTCTAGTTGCTTTGGGCACTTTGCCATTGCTGTTCAGTGCCAAAGTGCAAGTGCTCCCTTTGTAAATTGTTGTTATTGATTAGTAATTCCATGATTGGCATATTTGATTTATTTGTAAGACCCTAATATAGTGCACTGTGTGTGCCCAGGGCCTGTAAATCAAATACTGCTAGTGGGCTGCAGTACTGATTGTGCTACCCACAGAAGCAGCCTGTAAAATGTACCTCTGGCCTGCCATTGCAGAGCGTGTGCGAAGTCTGGGACTGTTGTGTCAACTTGGCAAGTGCACACCTTCCTTTTTCTACATGTTAGTCAACCCTAAGGTAGGCCCAAGGTACCCCTGAGGGCAGGGTGCAATGTATGTAAAAGGTAGGACATACCCTGGTGTGCGTGGCATGTCTTGATAGTGAATTACTGCCAATTTAGTATTTCACTGTTGCAAGGCTACCTGTTCCCATAGGAGAGAATGGGGCGTTTTGTTTAGAACATCTTATAAACATAACTGACCCTAGGAACAAGGTAGAAAAATAAAGTTTATTATGCCTGAACTCAGAATGTTCCAGTGCATCTTTTAGTGAGGGTAACTTTTTCATTCTGTGTTTGAAAATACCGCTTTTAGAAGGTAGGTATTTTCTAGCCTAAACATCCAGTGTGCCTCTGCTAGCTTTATGTATTGCATGTCTGGCTTTTGGATGACAGGGGCTGGAGAGGGGCAGTGGCTCCAGAAGTCTGATGAGTTAGGGCTGGGCGGAAAAGACTTGGATGCCATTTAGAATAGAGGGAGGAGATTTCCTTTTCCCCAGAATGGGCCTGGTCTGTCTTCCACATTGCTGTTTCCACCTTCTGTCAGGAAGTTGCACCAGTGATCACAGAACTGGTTTTGGCTGGGTACACACACTCTCTGCCTTCAGAGAACAAAGGATTTGTGTGTATAAAAAGTGGGGCCCAGAACCCAGACTCTTAGATCACTTCTGGGAATTCAAGAGGAACCTTTGCCAAGGAGAAGAGCCGGATAAGCTGAGGAGGATACTGCCCCTGTACTGTTTGCAATCTGGGGTTGGCCCGCAGTGGCTGCTTGCTGCCAAGAAAAGGCGAAAAGGACTTTTCTTTTTCCTTTGTCGTCTTGAGGAAGATCCCCAAGGGCTTGAAACTGAGCTTGCCTCCTGTTGGGATGTCTAAGGGACACAAAGATTTCACCACTAGCTCCCCTGAATTGAACTGCTGGGAGTTCTGACCTACAAGAGGTGCCTGCTGTTGTTTTGGGCCTCTAGAGAACAGTTTTCGGCAGCGACCTTGAAAATCGATGCAACGTGGAAGAAGCGAGACGCATCTGCATCAGTTTTCCGATGCATCGCCAAAGAAACCGTTGCAGTGTCTGCTGCGGCTTGAAAAATTGCCGCACGCTGCATCGAGTGCTCCAATCACCGAAGTCCGAGACCGACGTACCGATTTCGAATGCAAGTCTTGAAGTGTGGTAGCAAAGGTTCACGCATCGTACTGGATCGTCGCATAGCATCGAGGCGCCAAGTTTGTTGCATCGTTTGGGGACGCAGTAAGAAACAGATGCATCATCTCCCTACGCGGTAAGAAATTGACGCATCACCTCCTCTCCGGTAAGGAACAGACACATCACCTCCCCTGCGCTACAGTAAGGAATTGACGTATCACCTCCCCCGAAGCAAGGAATCAATGCATCACCTTTCCTGCGTGTAAGGAACAGATGCATCACCTTCCCTGTGGCCATTTTGTTTGTTTTGCATGACGCATCCTAGGTACTTTGTGAGAAAAGTGGTGCATTTACAACTTGCATAGAACTGAACTATTTCTACCATTTCAAAGCCTTATTTTTAATACTGTATTGTGGACTTTTGTCTTTTGGTCTTGTTTTGGTTTAGATAAAGATTACTTTTTTTCTAAACTGTTGTGTTGTCTATTTGTAGAGCTTTCACTGTATTACTGTATGTGTTCACAAATGCTTTACACACTGCATCTGAGATACGCCTGTCTGCTCGTGCCAAGCTACCAAGGGGACAAGCAGGGGTTATTTTAGGAGTGTATCCCCCTTACCCTGACCATAAGCAAGGGGGCCCTATTTGGACAAAGGTGCAAACCATTGCCAACTAGAGACCCCCATTTCTAACAATGGCAATGCTCTACTAGTTTTTCAGAGCACATAAAAAGATATTACTTTTCAATAAAGAGCACCATCAAACTCTGGTGTGATTTTGGGGCTACCATGCCGCCTCATATATGACAAGTACACAAATGATGTTAACCATACTTTTCCAATGTCTTCACATCTTTGCTATTAACATAATATTGCTTTTGGTAATTACTGGGCACCAATTGAAGATAACGCTGAAACTGCTTCTCCAGCTGCAACTGTTACCTATCTGACCTCAGTAGTAACTTACTCTGAGATATATTCCTCTGTATCTTTTAGAAGCCTATTGCTTTTTCCATACTTTCTCATTGGGAATTCAACTTCGCAATTCTAATTGAGTCTCGAGCAGTTATTCCTTTGGGAAGAATATAGTCTTTGTCAGAAAAAGAAACCTTAAAATAATAGCTCTGCAAGAATTTTCAAAATAGACTATTCATTCCACTTCTTCATCTGGAGAGCCAATGTTTTTGTTGTTGTTTTTTCAAACCAAGAACTATGCCTCTGCATAAATTAACAAGATTTAAAGAAGGAAACAATTAAGGATTGCTGCCCACTGCTTTTAGTAAAGTATGTACTGGAAGTACAAATTCAACCTTCTGCACACAAAATGCATGATTCTAAAGCTGCCTTCTCCAGCAATGTCTCCCAGTGCAGGCACATTCAGTGACTGTCAGACCGCTGTGATCTTTATCAGAACTCTGTGGCCTTCACGGGCAGCTGTTAGGAAAGAAAGAAGAGTGATATGCGGGTTGATACAGTCACGAGGCTTGCCTCAGGAATCGTCTGGGTAGAAAAAGACCAGCAGGGAGCCAATCAAAATGCAGCATTATGGTAGTTTACCACTGTCGGAATTATGGTAGAAAGTATTCATATCATTCATGGTTCTTCCCCGTTGTCTTGAATGTTCAAATCTAATTTGTGCGCACTCACAACCATAATACAATTGATAATTTGCAACGACCTCCTGTGTAAATGAAATTACTTTGTTATAGTGATCACAGGGTTACACTTGGGGTATTTTATCATTGCATACACATCCCTCTTAAGATGCTTTACACATTGGTTCAACCCAAAAGTAATACTCTATTCTGCATTGATCTTTGGAGCTGTCAAATAATTTCAGTTAGTATGGTCGGAAGGTTTCTGTTTTTCACAATTTTTGACTATGAGTTGATGTATAAAGGAATGGTTAGACTAAAATAATTTAAAATAACACATCAGGGAGCTCTATGACCATGTTGTTATTGTACATGTCAGAAGCTTACAGGGAGGAATGACTGAGACATCTATCGAAACCTACATTTTACAGCATCTTTCGTCTATGGGACCCAAAAGAAATGACCACATCTCACTGTTGCTGGATGTGCATTCAAGCCTGGGCCATACACAAGACTCTCATAAAGCCCTCCATGCATCCATTCCACGTTACCAGGCTGGCAAATGTAAAATAAGTTGGGCACTATACCATCACGAAATGTCGAAGGACTTCTACTAGAAATCCTTACCCTTAAAAAGGAAAAACTCATAGCTCAATCTTTCTTAGGAATTCCGACCGGAATATGGAACTCCTTACTTCCAAACCTATGCACCACCACTTCGAAGGTTGTCTTTAATTTGGAGCTGACAACCCTTTCTCCTTCAAAGACATTTTAGCTAACTTCTCCTCACCAGTTGTGACCTCTCTGGTTTAGTCTTTCCAATGATAAGTGCCTTTTGATTAACAGCAGTACTTCCATTTCATTAGACTGCACTCATAGCACCAATGGATATCTTGTTATGCAAATGTTATCTCTGCTGCAACATATACTGTACTACAATGTCCATTGCCTTTAAAATGTAACTAAATCTTCGGATAATGAAATGTTTTGGTTTATGTAATTATCTGCTCTTATTATCTAATGTATCAACATCTTCAGATTATGTAATTTTGAAGTTTATGTAAGAATACATTTCTATTGTATAGTGTTTTAGCACCTTTAGGCAATATTTACGCTATTTAAAAATATATAAATATATATCCCACCCTAAAAACTTCATACAACCCATGGTGGCTGATGAGTTAGTTTCAAAACAAGAGGACCTATTCCTAGTTGCAACCGACCAATGCATTCTACATATCTGTATTCTGGTAAGTGACGGCTAAGATTGTGGCTCTATGGATAAATTATAATTTACCTGGTCACTCTGTACCAGGTGATAAGCAAGCACATCTATCTGTAATGGTGAAAGGAATAATACAGTATTGTACATAGCTGAATATCTGATCGCGATGAATGTCCATTGTGCTGAGCAATAAACACAAGGAGAGGGGAGACCCAGTTATTTGTGACAGTGTCTGTCATGCCTGTATCCGAGACAAGTGAGCATAATGTTCCTAGGTAAATCAATGCTTACTGCACAATTACTCAGGCAGTAATCTTTCACTCTCTGAGATGGTGTGATAAATGAAAACATATATATATGGTCCTCACCAACAGGTACCACCTGTGGCATGCTTCATCATTGGACCCTCACCCAGACACCGAATGTGAATGGGTGGGCTCAACTCGTTTGTAAGTGGAGCTCTTTGAGTGGTAGCAGTGAGTGAAGGCAGGCTTGAGTGAGTGTGTTAAAATAGCCTTTAAATCATTTGGAACAAATTTATTATTCGGGGATCTAGGGCTAAGTTAAAATAGATCAGTGTGATGCTTTTCTGAATTAATATTCCCAGGCATCCAGTAGGTCGACATGTTTCAGCTTTTATATAGGCCATGAAGGGTCAGGAAGCTTTCCTCACGACCTCGCTTTTACCCTGCTTTTTGCGATTGCTAATTTTCTGTGCAATTAAATAGTGAAAACTATGCAGGTAACCATACAGACCATATATATAGAACCTTTTCCTTGTATGGTTGTAAAAGACTTGTTTTTTCGACAGACATCATAGAGGTGCCAAGGGAGGACGGACTCTGTAGTCACACATTAATTCATCAGTATGCGTCTGCTCATGCTCGTAGCGTGTCCCTTTGTCCCTGCATAAATATGATCCGTGTGGTTAATTGCCGCATACTGGAGGAGTCTGGTAAGATAATAAAGATGAAAGTATGGAAGGCCGAGGCCTCCCTGATCCATATCTAGCTTTAAAAGCTCCAGCTTCACTCAACTGTGTTTCCCGACCCACACCAGGCAGACCAGAAGGCTGTTTAAGGGTTTAAGGTAGTAGATGTAGCATTGGGGATTTTACAGAAGGAGTTTTTCAACACATATAATCAAAGTGGCAGTAGGGCCGTTTTTGCCAGGGCTACGTGTTCCATAACAGACAGTGGAAGGCGATTTCAGAAGTGCCTCTAGGCCCGCGAGGACCGCTCCCATATTCAATGCATATTGGGCTTTGGCTGTATGGGCAACTTAAATACCTAGATAACAAAGTTAATGGCACTCCCGTGTAAATGCAGAGGTTGGGAGTTTCGTAATTTCTCTCCCAGCTAGATCCATCAGGGGCAACATACCTGATATCTGGCTATCTGGCTATTGATAACCAACCCTGATACTATATCAAACTCGGTCAGCACTGTTATGAGGGCAGGCACAGCCTCGGTAGGGTGATGCAAATAAAGTAGTGCGTCATCCGCACACAAAGAAATGATATGAGTTTCCCCACCCACAACTACTCCCCATTGGGCATGTCCTGCCATAGCCGATTGTCAGTGGTTCCATTGCCAGTGCAAAAAGGAGTGGGGACAACAGGCGTACCTGTCCACTCTATAGTGATGAGTGCAGAGACCACTCCACCACGGCGCACTCTGGCAGTTGGGTCACAATATAGTAGACAAACCCACGGAATAAAATCTGGCCCGATCCCCATTCTATCCAAAACCTTCCATAGCAAGTCCCATTGTATATAGATATTTTACCAGGAAAGGGCCTCCTGGTCTTCTGCTTTAGCCTGTACTGCCATCAGTGCCTTAACCACTCATTTTTGTGTTCCCGCAAGTTAGACCAGCTCATCTTCTGCCTCCGTAACGCATTTCTCCACCATGTTGAGGCGTTCTGCATGCTTGCCAATGTGTTCTGACATCCTGCCCATGCGATAAGTGAGAGCTTTAATCTCCCCATCTACTTTGGTGAGGCTGAGTTGTATGGCTGTCAAGATCTGCTGGAGTTCATCACCCAATTCCTGGCTCGGAGTGTCCGACCTCATCTCCGACACGCAGTGCTCTCCTTGTGTGACCTAGGGTTCTTCACAGGTCCATTTTTCCTTGGTTGAGTCTTGTCGATCTTGCCCATCTTGAAAAGTAGGATCAGGAACGCAGCCAGCGGTAAGGCACAATCCTCCCTGCCATCAGCTATCGATGGGAAGAGGGTCCTGAGGCACCTCACAGCAAGCCCCTGATTGTAGGACTTCTGCAGCTTAATCAAATCTTCAGCTGAAGGGCACAGGCATGATCCAGCTAGGACGTACGGCTCATAGTAGTTATGGACCTCCCTATGCTGCCTGGGCCCCCAGCCAGTAGCCTTCACCAAGGCCCCAGGCACACTGTGACCAGCCTTGCTTAGTCAGATGGCCGATTACCAGTGCCCAAAGTCAGCAATTATCTTGCAGGTATATCTATCAAGTGTTGCCCTCAGCATGGGTAGTTGCGCTCTTCCTGTCTGCCACGCACCAGCAATATCACCTCTCCACCGCAGATGCAGGTTCAGGCCAAATAACACAGACCATGCTACAAGGGCTGCAGTAGGCTCCCAGTGGCAGTGCCTGCACCAATTGACGTGTTGGAGTCCCTCCTCTGCCAACATCCCCTTCAAAGCTTCCGATATAGGCCGCAGTAAGGCCCAATTATGCATGCAGAACTCCCTCCCGGCAGATATCTGATGCGGCATTCAATTTCAGACCCGAGCAAAGCAATTCCGGCAAAGCCTGGGTGTCTGCGAGTGGCGACTGTTAGGAGCATTCCTGTATTAGGGTCAGAGGGGAAAACAGACCTGAAGTGGGTGAGCTTCAAAGGCGATGGCAGTCCTCATCCATCTACCAGTCATCCCCAGTGGTGTCAGACAGCAGAGCCTCCACCCATAGGATCCTCCGGGAGCACACCTCTTACCCCCCTCGCAGTCAGCCACCATGCGGGGAGCCAAGTCACACCCACAGAGCCTGCACCAGCAGGCAACCTCACATGCCTTAGCTCCATAGGCTGTGCTTCTAGTGCAGTGAAGGATGTCTGGTGAGCACACAGCACCAGGCCTTGGCCCCAGATCAAAATGTTAGCAGCAATTTTGCAGCTAGGCTGTTGGGCGCACAGGGCTATGTTTATGTGAGTCTTATTTTGCAGATTGGCAAAGGATGGTTGAATATTGTTAGTGCGGCCGAAGGAGCTGGACAAAATGGCTGCCATCTGCAGGCAAGTTCCACCCCCACCAAGTTAGAACATTACTAACTACACTAGGACCAAGTGCTAAAAGTTCCACAATATATTTGTCCTTGTGCCATGACACGTGAATAGCACAGTACCCTTCTGTACCATTATTGGTTTCTATGTTTTGTGCATAACAAATACCCACTAGCACTAGATGACATTAAATTGATAGCATCAATTTGCTCTGATATCGTCATCTGGAGTGCTTTGTAATAACATCTGATGCATACATGTCGCACACTAGAGACAGATACCATGACTATGTGCGGCAGTGTAAGTCACTCACAAAAGAGAAGGCGGATGGAGAAATCAAGAAAAGCAGTGGCTTGCTCCAATACCTCCATGCAAAATGAAATGATACCAGTGTTGCATAATACATTAGCTTGCTACCATTTGCCTCTTGCAACAAATTTATCAGCACCATCATTAGACATCTCTGAGCACGTTACAAATGTGAGGATACAGTATTTATTGCGCTGCAGATTTAAGAGCAGACAAAATAGTACTTTTTGTGGGATATAGAAGTTTGAGGGAGGTCTCTGAAAGGGGCATGGACAAAGAAGCATAAGTAGGAATCCTTTACAAGAGTCGTGATCTATGTGGATGAGGGCACAGCTTAAAACATGTGAGCTAAAGTCCTAAGCTTCAAACAACATCCCACCTGAACAGTATTTGGGTTCCTCTCTGTGATTTTTCAATTACAGCATCCAGACATATCCCACAACAAGGAAGATACAACTGAAACTAGCCCCACCCATGGTTTTGCTAATGCTTGTTATCTGTAGTAGATAAATGAGTAACAACAATGATGTTGTTGTGAATACTTGTTAATTGAAAATGTTTCAATTTTAAAAACATGTGTGCCTCATCCCTACTGGTCCGGTGGGAGAGCCTTGCTCTTCTGCTGGTCCGCTGGTGTCTGTATTCGTGTTGGGGCCTGTTTTTCAGTTTTTTTGTTTTTTTTATTTTGTTTTTTGTTATTGTGCCCGTAAGTTTCTGCCTTTAATTGAATTTGTCTCTGTACCTGTGCCCTTTGCTTGTGTCCTCCGTGTCCGTTTTTTGCAGTCTTTTTCCCACCGCTGCTGACCCCGCAGCCCTTCCCCCTGCCGGTTCCTGCTCCCACCTCCCAGCTGCGCTTCCCTCCCCCTTCCCTATATAATGGCGGCCGCACGCAGAAGGTGTGCCAAAGGCAAGCCTGTCTTCACCCATTCGTGTCCCGACCGTGACCAGCGCCAGGGACCCTGGTTCTCCGGCCACCCACTGCTACACCTTAGCTGCCCTTCTTGCACCCAACTCCAGAAGGACCAACAACTGGCATCTCTCTATGCTGAACACCAACCACGGCCAGTTCTCCTGCCGACATTGCAGACAAACCTTCACCATCCTCCGCACCCCCACGACCGCTGCCCCCACACCCGATGCTAGCCCCCCCGAAGCCCTGAGGTATATCATGCATTCCTTGCACAGACATGCTGTAGAGATCTGGGACCTCCTCGACACCCTCCGCCAGACATCGCCAACAGATACAAAGGAAGGACCGCCCCAACTGCCCATGAGGAGGACTTTGCATCTCACACGAGAGCTCCCTCCAACTCACTACTTCCAGCAAGAGCGACCCCACGTCCACCACCGAACACCTCCATTTCCAGATCCAGACCAGCCCCAGAACGACCTTGCGTGATACCCTCACCTACAGACACCCAGACTTCGAACCGAATTTACCACTACCATCGCAGACGTTATTGTGCCCTCACATCCATGGACTACATACTCAACGGAGACCTCAACTTCTACCTCGACAGCCTCAGCGACCTCAACTCAACCACCCTCCTGTACAACCTTGCCAACCTCGGCCTAAAACAACTCATCACCACCCCTACCCACAAAACAGGACACACCCTTGACCCGACCTTCGCCGGAGGCAACATAATCCACTTCAGCCACACCACGCAACCCCCCCTGGATGGACCACCACTGCGTACACTTCCACATCAACGAACCCACTGCCCCCAATCCTGCACCATGCCCTCCGTGAAGGAGCTGGAGCAAGGTCACTGAAGAGCACCTCAGCTCCACCCTCAACCGCAATTCCCCCCCACCTCGACCAACGCCAACTCTGCAGCAAAACTTCAGAAGCCGGGCACCACATACAAGAACGCCATGACAGAATACAACCAGCTCATCAGATACACTAAAAGAACCTACATCTAAAACAAAATCCACGCCAACGCCAGCAACGTCAAGGAACTCTTCAACATCATTCAGGAATTCACCAAGGCCCCCAGTGAAACCACGGATGTCACACCCTTCCAGGACCTCTGTGACAAACTCAGCTCCTACTTCCACCTGAAAATTAGATCCTTCTACAACAGCTTAAATATACATACTCCAGGCACCCACTCATCTCCTCCCTCCAGAAACGACAACCAGCCCACCATCTCCTCCTGGAGCCTGGCTACCACCGAAGACACTGCTTCGACCATTAAAGGCATTCACTTAGGAGCCCCCATGGACCCCTGCCCTCCGCACATCTTCCGCAGAGCCGCCGCCACCATTGCACCTGAGCTACGACACACCATCAATTACACCTTCGAGGCTGGCAAATTCCCGACGACTAGAAACGCACAGAAGTCAAGCCCCTCCTCAAGAAGCCCTCAGCAGATCCGACAGACCTCAATAACTACTGACCTATCTCTCTCCTCCCTTTCGCAGCCCAAGTCCCCGAGAAGATCGTCGACGTCCAACTAACAAAATTCATCAAAGAGAACTCCATCCTTGACCCCTCCCAATCTGGATTCCACAGCAACCGCTGCACCGAGACCGCCCTACTTGCTGCCTCAGACGACATCTGCAGCCTCCTCAACCTAGGCCACACCGCCAGAAGTCCTAATCCTCGGACTCTCCCCCTTTGCATGGGACAACATCTGGTGGCCCACTGCACTCGGTAGCCCCTACCCTACCCCAACCCACCCCACAGACCATGCCCAGAACCTTTGCATCATTCTCGACTCCTCCTTCACCATGACCTGACCGGTCAATGCTGTCGTCTCCACCTGCTTCAATACTCTCTGCATCCTCTGCAAGACCTTCAAATGGATCCCCCAGATCAAGAAAGACCACCACCTACGCACTTATACCCAGCAGACTGGACTAGGGAAACACTCTCTACGCCGGGATCAACAAATCTCTGCTCCGCAAGCACCAGACCAAACAGAAAACCGCAGCCAGACTTGTCCTCGGCATCCCTCGACATGAACACATCACCCAACGCCTGCGAGCCCTCCACTGGCTTCCCGTCAAGAAGAGAGTCACCTTCAAGATACTCATGCACACCTACAATGCTTCCACAACACCAGACCCCATTATCTCAACGTAAGAATCTCCTTCCACATACCCAAGAGATCGGCCGAATGCGCCCTCGCCGAAACCCCATGCATCCGTAGAGCTTGAATGGGTGGAAGAGCCTTCTCCTACATCGCGGTAAAGACAAGGAACAAGCTCCCGATCAACATCAGACACGCCCCCACTCTTCACATCTTCAGCAAGACCCTCAAGAACTGGCTCTTAGAATGACCGGAGCTGCACCCCCCCCCCCCCCTGCCCCCCAGTGCCTTGAGACCCCTACAGGTGAGTAGTGCCCTTCACAATTCCCTGATTGATTGATTGATTACTCACGATCCACCATATCTGACTGACAAGGTGTAGAGGCAGGTCTTTCCCTTACCTGGCTCCTTCCTATTGAAGTAAGTTACCTTATCATATCTGAACCTGTACAGATCATGCCAAATTCAGGAAACTGCTTAAGACAGTTCTATTTTAAGGTTGCGTACTAAATTGCCCATGTTTACCCACAGCACCGAGATGCACCTTCGAGGTGATTTGTGCGCTAGACTAAATTTAATTAACATTTACTAAATGAAATTAACATATAATCCAGTGACAGGCACTTTGGGAAAGTCAGCCTCAGCTCCAGAGCTGCAAATCATGCTTGTCATGAACACCCACCCAAAACCTGAAATCGAACTAGAAACCGATAAGAGGATCAGTTCATGCTTTGCACTACATGAGTCTTATGTAGCATGAAACAAACCCGGAAAACATGTCGCAGGGTTTCTGTTCTCACACAGAACTGTGCACAGAGGAGTGGAACCTCAGCAAATTAGGGTGTCCCAAAACTCACCTTAGCAACCAACTCACCCCTTACCGAGCTAGCTACAGTGTCTCATTGGACATATCAAACTCCCAATGTTTAGACAAACCAGAACATGAACTTACAGTACCTCAGGGTACGTGGGACTCATGAACACTCTTTCGTTATATTATCATTACAAACCAGAACATGGAGTAAAGAAGACACATGTGCATTTGAAATGTTTATTTACTAATGCCGTCTTCTCAGGCGCAGTATCTTAGATAATACAAGTATACTTATTATCAGTAGCAAAATTATCAGCATAGTTACTAAGACATAAAAAGCGAATGGTGACAGCATGTTAACATACTGTAATGAATAAGAGTTAACAACACTTATATCTCACCCTCCCTAACACATATATTATATTATTAGCTAAGAAGGTCTCTTTGGGTTGTTTCAGGGCGGGCCCATACCTTAGTGTCCTAGCATGAAGGAATCACATCAGCATACACCAGCTCTCTCTGCCTGTGCACCGCATCAAGTGTGTTCTATGTGCCTCGCGTAAAGCAATATCAATCCCGCCTGAAGCCAGAGTTGGCAAAGGCTGCACTTGTGTTATGACTATGAAGGCGTGGAGATCAGACCTCATAACAATTCCATATCGTGTTGTTCCTGAAACTTCAGCACTCTTCGTGCAGACATAGTTATTTAAGCAAAGCTGATATCAGAGCAATAACATATTATTCTCACATACACCACGGCAAACTACTAGGTTGAAAGCTAAGTCAACAATTAAGTGTCGTGTGCAGAAGTTGCAAGAAAGAAAAATGGCGTTTAAACCTCAAATGTACCTATGCTAACTTAAACACGATATAAGGATATACAGGAGCTATATGACACCCCCCCATGATCCGAGAACGGACTAAATATGATAACAGAAGTGCCATCTCATGAGAGCAGAACTCAACAGTAAACGAGCATGAATTGAAACTAAAGATCAAAAAGGTAATGCTAAAAAATAGCCCAAAAATATAATGTGGCTCAAGCCAATAGGCAAGAAAAATTAAAAATTCATGACAAATAAGTCAACGAAATGCTATAAATCAGCAAGTCAATTCGAAGCAGTGTCTATGACAAAACTGTATATGAAAAATAAGTAGCAACAGCCTCCAATATGAAGTCACTGTCCTCATCCGAAAACAGTTCAGCCATCCAATTTAAAAGATGAAAGGAACATACGTGGTCCTCCAGCACCGGATCCTCTATAACCATCAGAGGACAGCTCGGTGGGTTTTCAAGAAAACTCAGTTCCAAGAAATTCCGTGCTGCCGACAACACATCCCAGGGACCAATTAGTCCATGAGCCACTGCTAAGGCCATAATCCTCTCGTCAGAACAAACCAACTCGTGAGCAATGATAGGACTCATCAGTTGATTAAAATCGACGTCAGGAGAAACCGGTCCGCAGAGACACAAATCAATGGCCCACTGGAAATCACAGGTCAGGCAGTGAAATACAGGCTGGACACAGGTGAAGTAGGAGAATCGAAAAGATAATCCATATGCCGTGCTCAATGTCGCCAACGGCAGTGTGCCATAATATTCAAGCATGCGGTTGCGAAACCGCGTCAGTAGCTGTTGCGCGGGGTCTTGCACAGGATGGACATCCATATTTAAAGAGACAAAAAACCACTAGCGCGCCAGCTGCTAATGCAAGTAAAAAAGGGAACCCTCCAAACAAGGATGAAAAAATAGAATGGAAGAAAGCAGGGATGACTCCAAAAATCTTTTCAAAGGAAGTCACGAGACCACTGCTAACAACTTTAAAAAAATGTGCAAGGCCTTTTGTGGAGGATGCGTTAAAGATAGTTCGAACCATCGCTCCGAAATGCAAAGGCAAATCAGTATTCAAAAGAGCCTGAACCTCTGTACGGGTGTTTGCAATGTGAAGCACGAAAGTTTCACGGGCCGAGCTCAAGGCCACCTCTTTCTGGGACAAAAGAGCCCTTATTCTTGCCATGCCGCTGAATTCTGCTCCCAAGGTCGGTATCTGTGGCCAGATGGAAGACTCCTTATGTTCACGTGTGGGAGGATAAAGCACATTTCTGCAGCAAAAAACCCGCTCACTTACTGTTACTATGAAAGGAATACCTTTAATTAACCCACAACAGTCCTCATTATTGAGCATTAAATAACTACCATTCTCTAATAATTTAAACGTGGGGATGATAGCAGGAACTGGCGTGCCCTGTAAAACGCAAGCCATATTGGGTCGGTTCTTGTTGCATGAACCGTGTAACTGTATATGTCTACACATTAAAGAATGATCTGGCGTCTCAGTGCACTCCTCCCCTGTCAGATAAACTTCCTGGTCATCCTTAAAACATCTGTATGTGTATGGGAGTGACCAGACTTCATGAAGGAAACCGCTACCTAAAGGTTCATAACGACCGATGGGTACATATTTCATGCAATTTGAAAACTTATATAAAGCAAAAGGCAGCGTTATTAAACCGTGGATAAGCCACGTTGCAGCAGTGGCTTCAGCCACGGAAAAAGGTAAAGATTCTAACCTTTCAATATGTAACATAGAAAAGGAAGCATCACGCATTGAAAGTAAGCGTTGTTTGTCAGTCAAATTAAACGGTGCAAATAAAGAAGAAACGTTCATGTACCCCCAGGGAACTTTACCCATTTTCAGTGTTTGAAGGGTCCATGCAAACTGCATGATTGATCGTAATTGATTTTGACCATGGTATAATACTGACACTTCATCATGTATAATATCGACGACTGACGACACAATATTATCCAATGTGTAAATTCTAGAGGAAAGCACATTAATGCTATTGTCAACAACTGCAAGCACTTTCTCAAGATTTGCTTGATCAATGGCCCTAAGGCGTGTAGCAGCCTCAATCTGTGATAGCTTCCAAATTTCATTGTAAACCCCATATAACCACCTTTTCGACCTGCCACTAGCCGGGCCTTTAATGAAATCATTCAAGTCCACGTCTGCATTTAGTTTAGAAAGGTGATTCTTAACCGCAGGTAAAGTTGAATGTTTCAGCCAGTTTTGACACAATTTGCCTACAGAATACGATGTGACAGTATGACCTAAGTCAAAACGGGGATCAGATCTAACAGTTTTAAAACCGTCAGTTAAATTCAAAAATCTATGTTGGCAAGAATCAGCACTACGGTGCCAAAGCAGCCAACCCTTAGGATTCACACTGGAAATGTTAAAGGAGGAATTAAGAAGTAGAGTCTGTAATTCTCTAATGGATAACTGAGTAAAATTACTCCAACCATCATATTCCTCTAACTCCGGGAAAGAAGGAGCGTTTAATTTTTTAGAAGTAGCCAATCCAAAGCATGTGGTCTGGGAAATTGTTTCATTCAGAAACAGCATATGATTCGGGATGAGACATGCACGGTGCAAAGCCTCAGTGCCTTGTACCTGCCAGGCCTTTGAACCCCAAACTGATTTAAGGTCTATCGTATCCTTCCATAACTCATAGCCTCCAGTAACTAATTGATCAAGGAAGGACTTGGAATACAACAATTTAGTATCGGTAAGTCTAACCTTGGACATTGGCATTTTTCGAAACTTAAAATAAAAGGACTCAGGATTGGACTGATTAAAGTCAGTGAAGTAAGTATACTTTCTCAGAAATGTTTCAGAACTCCCCTGATGAGGCGCTGGGCAATGTTCCCACTGAGTAAAGTTAACAGCATCCCTTCTGGATGATGTTTTGTGTAAGAAGTGATTGCCATAATGTTGGTAACAGAATAATTCACCATAATTAGCAGATTCTAAATATAAATCCTCAGCATCAAATGCAGCATAGTATTGCAAATCAGAAAATAAACTTTCTACAGCTTTGACATCCCAGTCATCAGAACGAATGTTTTGTTTCACCACATCCCCCATATTCACTCTAAGTACATTAGGGACATTAACGACTTCCGTTGGGCCATGAATCTGAAACCGAACTGCATCCCACACGATTCCATCAAGGACAGGCCATGCTGTGATGTTAACCAAAGTCAAGTCTCTTTTTAATCTGTGTGTAGAATGTGAAGAGGAAAGTGGGGCCAAAGTTCCATTTAAATGAGTAATGCAAGTTCTCTCCTCGACATAGTGTCCATTCATAATTCGAAAAAAATAAAGGACCAGCCAAATGTAAGTCCAAGGGGGTATCAAAAAATGTTTTTTACACAGGCTAGCATAAACTGCAATTCGAGAGGGTTTCTTCGAGGCAAGGGAAGCAGAGTCAAATGAAAATCTGGATTCCGTGGCTAAACGAGCTTGCAGGTCAGGCATGGACAAATCAGTGGGGTAGGTATAGTCTATCTCATCAATGTTAGTTCCGGGTAAATTATTTAATAACGGACTGGAAACAGCAGGTAATTCGATGGCCACTTCAGGTTCAATATTAGAAGCAGTGGGCATAACTGAATTCCTCACAATGGAAGGACAGGAAACAGCCGGTGTCATGCTAAGAAGAATCGGCCACTCTGTGTATCTTGACATTGTCAATTGAAATAAACCTGTTTTCCTTACGTCCAGGAAGTGGTGGTAAAATGACAGTTCTTGTGCCTTTCACTCCAAGGACTGGAACCGGAGCTCGATAGGAAGGAGCAAATTCTTTCTTGTTATCGATCTTCTCCCGAACCAGTTCTCCAACTTGGGGTAGCCAGCCAACTACCGGGATCTGCAACGCATCATCCGACGTGGAGGGCAAATGTTCCTTTGCAAGACTGTCTCTGGTCTTTTGTAGATTCTGTAAAACATTGCAATGTTCATCTGCGTCAAAGGAAGTGGCGCGAACCACATAGTCTAGACCGTCAAGGTCAGGGACGTACATCTTGATGCCAAAGAGCATTTCGTATGGGGTCCGCCCACCCAGAGACCTTCTAGGGAGATTATTAAGAGCACGCTGCACGCCATAGAGGTGAGCCAGCCAGTTTCTGCCAGTGCCTATAACTCGGGCTGTCAAAGATTGCTTTAAATCACGGTTCATTCGCTCAACTACACTGTTACCCTCAGGTCTGTAGGGAGACGAAAACTTGACTTGCACCCCCAACGAAGTCATGGCATCCTTATACGCCTTAGAGGCGAAAGCCGGACCCTGATCCGAATGGAAGGTACCACAGGCAAAAATCCCTATAAAGATACGCAAATCTCTAATGACAGTCCGTGAATCAGCGCTGCGATGTGGCCATACCCACACAAAGCGTGTGCATGAGTCAACTGCTACTAAGATGTACTTAAACGCAGTATCAGATGAAAAAGGACCGCAGTGATCCAAATAAACACAACCTAGTGGTTTATTAGAAATGTACAACTGAGTCTGTGGCGGACGCGTAGCAGTCGAAGGTTTAATCTGCTGGCATATGTCACAAAGAAGGACATAATCACGCGTCTGTTTGTACAGTCCCCGCCACCAGAAACGTTGTTGTAATTGAGTTACAGTGGCCGAGACGCCCGCATGCGCAGACGCCACACCTTCATGTGCCGCTGTAATCAAGTCTGCTCTGCGATCCGAGTTGGGAATCAGCCGTTCCCCAACGTCAGGAATTGTCACAAAAGGAACCTTTTCGGGACTTAAGTGGTATTTGTACTTCGAAGGGAATCCCGCAGGATGCTTACTTCCCTTCTCAGAGGCAGCAACTGCTGCCAAGATGTCGCTATCAATCTTGGTTTTTGACCTAGTAACCGCTGCAACTAAGTATGTAGATACTGCTAATTTCGCTGCTTCATCAGCAAGCGAGTTGCCAACAGCGTGAACTCCTACGCGCTGATGACCGAGAGTATGAATCACATAAACGAGTGGCAACATAGCCTTAAGCTCTGCCACTCGAACCCAGATCATTTTATGTTTTATTGTGCTACCTTTGGAATCATGAAATTCATTTTGAATCCAAAAGAACAAGTTCTCATTGTAAGACTGGACACAGTAGAAAGAATCACTTACAATCAGAGTAGTAACACTTGGATCTGCGTACTCCAACGCTAGTAAAAGAGCACGAAGCTCAGCTAATTGTGCAGTGCAATCGCCCAGGGGCAACGTGTGTACCTCCCTGGAAATGAATTCATCGTTCAACATAGCACCAACCACAATAGCGCATGCGGAAACGTAGGCATGTTTAGAGCCATGCGCAACCTGCGCCGACCCATCAGTGTAAATGATGCAATGGAAGTCCTCCAAAGGTCGCATAGCCAGAGGAGCAGGATGAACGAACTCATACTGCAAGTACTCTTGCGACCGTAAAGAGGCGTCAAAAATAAACGTGACATCCGTGGACGTCAATGACGCTGCCCATTGAATCCACCGTGGGTGCAAAGCCTTCGAATTTGGTACACTGGCTTTCGTGACTGCCTCCAAATGAGGACAGGGTGTTACCACTAACATGCGCTTCCCCTGTGACAGAGCTCGTTCTTTAAGAATCGCCATCTGTACAGCAGTTAAAACCTTTTCCACAGTGGGAAATCGCAATTCAGCCGAAGTGTACAAGTGTGACTTGTAAGCAATAGGTACTGTGTCTCCTTCATTAAAAGTGAGGTACGTGAAACCCACTGTCCCAGGAATTATTCTTATTACCAGGTTGGTGTGGTTATCACGAGTCAGTAAGTATTTAGAAGCGAGCAGATCGGCCTGCAAAGATTGCAAAATGGCCGAATGCTCAGGCAGCCAGCATGATTTTGAAAAAGTTGGTTGTATCAAAGCATACAAAGGCTTGATACGCTGGGCATATTCCGGAACATAAGTTCTGCCGAAATTCAAGAAGCCCAGTAAAGACTGTAATTTCTTCAGTGTTGTAGGAGCGCGCAACTGTGCGCATTTCTCCAGGAAGTGGGGAGCCAATCCTCGACCTTCATTGTTCAGCTCATAGCCGAGGAACAACACTGTGTGTTCTGCAATGTGCGATTTTGCAAAATTAAACTTGTAACCCATATCAGCAAAGTTACAAATTATTGAATTCACCCGACACAGATGCATCCAAATTTCGTCGTCTGTGAGATAAATGTCATCCACATAAGAACATGCATCTGGATCGATACTCTCCAATATAGTGACTGTTCTTGAGGTGAAGACTCCAGGACTATTTTTGTAGCCCATTGGAAGTCGCCGGAAGCTTTTTTGCACACCAGCGGACGTAAAACTTGTCCATTGGGAGCTGAAGCTATCCAGTCTGTGTGCATAAAAAACGTTAGATATGTCAAGCGTTGTCTTGAAACGCTTACGCACTAGACTATCCACTAGCGCAGAGCCGTGAGTATTCTGTACCGCACAGTTACGGCAATGCGAATTCAAATGACGGTAATCCAATACCAAACGATATGATCCGTCAGGTTTGGTCACAGTAAAAAGGGGATTATTCATCGGTGACACACACGTTTCAATAACTCCCTGATATTCCAATTGTTCAAGGATTTCTGCGACGGCAGCTTTAGCTTCACGCCGTACGGGATATTGAGGCTGAGGCTGAGGCTCAGACCGCAAAGGAATTTCGTGGGAAGGAGACAATTTATCCCAACCACATTGGTTGCGGTACAGAGCCGGTGCAAGAGCCCGAGCCCACTCTTCTGCAAAATGCTGCGCATGCTCAGTCGAGACAGTGTGCGCGAAACTGGGAAGGATTACCTCCTCCCCTCGCGGCGCTGCGAGCACAAAAGGTGGGGGCCAGTCAGCCTCAGAAAGCAAAATGTCGTACGTAGACGAAAGGTTCTCCCAAAATACCCCTCTGACAGTACGCTGTATGTCACCTTCAATTAACAGGACAATTTCAAAAAGTCTTTCAGGGGGAGCCAGTCTTGTATCGGCTGTTTCAATTACAACGAACACTTCAGTCGCTGTCACCCTCAGTAGTGGACGCAGCGCCTCTCTGACTATGGTTATCTCCGCCGCGCTGTCCAGCAAGGTCAGAACCCACGTCAGATTCCGAAGCCGCGTTCTCACTATCTGTGGCATATCGATGCGCTGTTAAGGCTGCGACTTTCTTTTTCGCAAACTGCGGTCTTTTAGGCGTAGAATCCTCCTGCTTCACAGCGCCGTCAGCTTGGCGGGACTGACCACGTCCCTGTTGGCCACCACGTCCACGTCCACCCCCTCCTCCACCGGTCTTCGGGGCCGATGTTTCCTGTAAGGAACGAGGAGAGCGTTGATCAGAACCCTGAAAACGATCAGGTGATTTAATCATCGCGCGATCGCGCAAATCATATACTTTCTCTGTCGGCGCAGGAGCTTGAAGCGCAGGAAAAGAATCCTGAGTCTGCTTATATTGCTTCCCCTGTGTCTGTTTTTTAGGCCAATTCTGTTTTTTGGACTTGGGCGGGACATCTGCAACTGCAGATTGTCCCTGAGGTTGTTTTTTCTCCTTTACTGCAAAATATTTCAGACCTCTACTTGTGCGGCCAATTGTCTTATAAGCGGCCACTACAATTTTTGCCAACTGACGGGGTTTGTCGGCATCGGGCAGAGCAGCCAAAGCATTCGACACCTGAAAGTTAACTGCATCTCCTTTAACATTGGAGAGAATGAGATCACATACAATCTCAAAAGAACCACACAGGCGCATACCCAATTCAACCGCTGCCTCTGGACCGTGATCATTCTGAACACGTCTAATGATGTCAGGCAGGGCAGTCATAGACGCGGTGCCGAAGCACCTTGTATAAACTGCCGCAAATGTTTTTCCCCAGCTTTCACAGTCAACAAGTTCAGGAGTTAAATCCTTCGGTAAAGTAATCGTCAACATTCTATGCTTATCAGCAGGAGTAGAATTCGGAAAAACCGCCTCCAGTTGATCAAACTTCTCAGCTAGCCAGAATGGGAAGTCATCGTCAACTGGACGAGCACCAAAAACCGAATTAACCATCACTGGATTGAGACGCATTCCGCCTCGATCCATGGGAACGGCCGCACCTCCCTGGGGACCACCAGGCAGGTGGCGACCGATGTATTGCACTAATGCACGAATCACGGAAATGGAAACAACATGCAGCCTACGAATTTCCTGCAGGGTACAAGCGCCGTGATTCGGGTGTGGGGTAAAGCCACCCAACGCAGGCCAATTTGTACCTGGAATTGAGAGTGGACCTAACCTCGCAGCGGACAAAGAGTGGGGGAGGGCGCCATCAAACCAAACTCGATGCTGCCAATGATCAATAGGTATTTCCAATGCCCTGTACGGTGTATACTCAGCCGGGACAGCCGAGGCGGTGTAGGAGTGGAACAAACCAGAATTAGCGTCCACAGCCGGAAACGTAACCCAAGAGTAAAACAACTCGTAAGGGAACGCCGGATCTGCACATACCACGAAAATCACAGCCATCCCATCCACCGGGACCTGGTACGTCTGAAGATGGTTGCGTACCGCTACTCGACTATGCTGCGCAATGGCCACCGCCGCCATGACAACACTGGAAACAAGAAAACACAAAGAATACTTTGTAGCACAACTGGGTAGTAATTCAAAGAAACCGTTTAAGAAAGAATCAAGCTTGAATAATACCTATCTTAAAAAATAGGCAGGTTTCACCGACACCCCGCTTTCCGGAAACGGAGGTGAAGGGGTTAAGGTATGAACGATAAACTACTCGAGTGTCATGATATAAGACCACCGAAACCGTTGGGCGCCATGTCGCAGGGTTTCTGTTCTCACACAGAACTGTGCACAGAGGAGTGGAACCTCGGCAAATTAGGGTGTCCCAAAACTCACCTTAGCAACCAACTCACCCCTTACCGAGCTAGCTACAGTGTCTCATTGGACATATCAAACTCCCAATGTTTAGACAAACCAGAACATGAACTTACAGTACCTCAGGGTACGTGGGACTCATGAACACTCTTTCGTTATATTATCATTACAAACCAGAACATGGAGTAAAGAAGACACATGTGCATTTGAAATGTTTATTTACTAATGCCGTCTTCTCAGGCGCAGTATCTTAGATAATACAAGTATACTTATTATCAGTAGCAAAATTATCAGCATAGTTACTAAGACATAAAAAGCGAATGGTGACAGCATGTTAACATACTGTAATGAATAAGAGTTAACAACACTTATATCTCACCCTCCCTAACACATATATTATATTATTAGCTAAGAAGGTCTCTTTGGGTTGTTTCAGGGCGGGCCCATACCTTAGTGTCCTAGCATGAAGGAATCACATCAGCATACACCAGCTCTCTCTGCATGTGCACCGCATCAAGTGTGTTCTATGTGCCTCGCGTAAAGCAATATCAATCCCGCCTGAAGCCAGAGTTGGCAAAGGCTGCACTTGTGTTATGACTATGAAGGCGTGGAGATCAGACCTCATAACAATTCCATATCGTGTTGTTCCTGAAACTTCAGCACTCTTCGTGCAGACATAGTTATTTAAGCAAAGCTGATATCAGAGCAATAACATATTATTCTCACATACACCACGGCAAACTACTAGGTTGAAAGCTAAGTCAACAATTAAGTGTCGTGTGCAGAAGTTGCAAGAAAGAAAAATGGCGTTTAAACCTCAAATGTACCTATGCTAACTTAAACACGATATAAGGATATACAGGAGCTATATGACAAACAACATCTGGAAAAAGCGAATCCTTTTAGGGAAATGAATGTAAACATTGACTGTATCACTGGCATGTATTACTTTTGGAGTTTTTCAAGTCGTTGTAGAGAAATCTATCAGTAGCTTTTTCTGGTAAATGTAACAAGAACAAGGAGTCTGCAACGACTCATTTGAAAGTCATTTTTTGATTTCTGCCGGGTCTGAGACCTGGTAGGACTTTCTCCATTTAAAACTCTGGGATGAACTATTACATAGCACTGGTGCAAGTAAATCCAACAGGGCCAATGACCAAACACATCTTTATATAAACCAAAGAATAGAAAGAGGAATGCAAATCTCCATCAAGCCTTGCAGTAAAACCCCAGGCTCTGTTTGTGGTGGTGCTGGATAGATCAATCAATCAATTATATCATTTGTAAAGCGCACTGCTCACCAGTGAGGGTCTCAAGGCGCTGGGGTGGGGAAGGCTGCTACTGCTCGAAAAGCAAGGTCTTGAGGAGTTTCCTGAAGGTCAGCAGGTTTTTGGTTTGCCGTAGGTGGATGAAGAGGGTGTTCCAGGTCTTGGCGGCGAGGTGGGAGAACGATCTGCAGCCGGAAGCAGGGGACTGTGGCAAGGGCGAGGTCGGTGGAGCGGAGCTGGCGGGTTGGTGTGTAGAAGCTGAGTCGTCTGTTGAGGTACGTTGGTCCGGTGTTATGGAGTGCCTTGTGTGAATGGGTGAGGAGCTTAGCCAGTGCAGGTCTCTAAGGTGGGGTGTGATGTGGTTGCGGCAAGGGATGTCGAGGATCAGGCATGCAGAGGCGTTCTGGATCCGTTTGAGCCATCTCAGGAGTTTGGCCGAGGCTCCTGCGTACAGGGCGTTTTCGTAGTCCAACCTGTTGCCGACGAGGGCCTGGGGGACCGTTCTTATAGTTTCAGTTGAGATCCAAATGTAGATCCTGCGTAGCATGCGGAGGGTGTTGAAGCAGGAGGAGGAGACGGCGTTGACCTGTTTAGTCATTTAGAAGGTGGAGTCGAGGATGACCCCTAGGTTGCGTGCGTGGTCGGGGGGTGTTGGGGCGGTTCCCAGTGTGGTCGGCCACCAGGAGTCGTCCCAGGCCGAAGGGGTGGATCCGAGGATGAGGTCCTCTGTCTTGTCCGAGTTCAGCTTCAGTCGGCTGTTCCTCATCCATTCAGCGACGGTCTTCATTCCTTCGTGAAGGTTGGTTTTGGCGGTGTGGGGGTCCTTGCTGAGGGAGAGGATCAGCTGGGTGTCATCGGCATAGGAGATTATGTTGAGGTCCTGCCGACGGGCGACGTGGGTGAGCGGTGCCATGTAGATGTTAAACAGAGTTGGGCTGAAGGATGAGTCCTGGGGTACGCCGCAGATGATCTCGGTGGCTTCAGGGCGGAAGGGGGGAAGGTGGACGCTCTGAGTTCTGCCGGAGAGGAAGGAGGTGGTCCAGTCCAGAGCCTTCTCTTGGATCTCAGCGTTGTGGAGGCGTGTTCATAGTGTGTGGTGGCAGACCGTGTCGAAGGCGGCTGACAGGTCCTGGGGGATGAGGGCCGCTGTTTCTCCGTTGTCCAGCAGGGACTTGATGTCATTGGTGGTGGCGATGAGGGCAATCTCGGTGCTGTGGTTGCTGCGGAATCCGGACTGGGAAGGGTCCAGGATGTTCGTCCTCCTCGAGGTAGAGGGTCAGTTGTTCATTGACGGTCTTCTCGATGACCTTTGCCGGGAGCGGGAGCAGGGAGATGGGCTGGAAGTTCTTGAGGTCCTTGGGGTCCGCCTTGGGTTTCTTGAGTAAGGCGTTGATCTCGGCGTGCTTCCAGCTCTCCGAGAAGGTTGCTGTCTCGAAGGAGGTGTTGATGACTTTCCGAAGATGGGGTGCAATGGCTGTGCTGGCTTTGTTGAAGATGTGGTGTGGGCATGGGTCTGAGATCCGGAGTGGAAGGTGTTCATAATCTTGATGGTGTTGTCGTCGTTGATGTTGGTCCAGGAGAGCAGGCGGTTGGTGCGGATGGTGGTCGTGGGGGCAGAGGTCTCAGTGGTTGTCGTGGCGGTCGTGGCGTTGAAGCTGTAGTGGATGTCTGCGATATTGTGGTGGAAGAAGGTGGCCAGCGAGTCGCACAGGTCTTGCGAGGGTTGGACATCGTTGGTGTTGGAGCTGGGGTTAGAGAGTTCCATCACAATGTTGAAGAGCTCTTTGCTGTTGTGCGCATTGTTGTCTAGGCGGTCTTTGAAGGAGGCCCTTTTGGCGGGTCTGATGAGGTGATGGTGTCTGCGGGTGGCGTTCTTGTGGGCTGCGTGGCTGTCCGGTGTTCTTTCATGGAGCCAGATCTTCTCCAGCTTTCGGCAGTTTTGCTTGGGGGGCCGGAGGTCTTCAGTGAACCAGCTGGCTTTCTTGTTGGTGTGACTGTTGAAGGGTTTCTAGATCGGGGCGAGGGTGTTGGCACATTCGTTGATCTACTGTCTGAGGTTGCGGGTGGCGGTGTGGGGATCGGTGGGGTCAGCGGGTGGGCTCTGGGCGAGTGTAGTGGTTAGATAGATAGACGCTGAAGGTGGGCTTGCTGTCGATCAATGCTGGTATTCATATAACTACTTGAGGGATGTTGTGGTGCCTACCGTGGTCCGACACATAAAGGAGACACTACCGCCACAGGTACCTGTGGGTGGATGCGGAAAGTTGAGAGGTGCCAGCAACCCGGGACATATTTTTGTGGGCCTGTGAGCTTGAATTAACATGAGATAATTCAGAGAACCCTGGTCACCTTAAATAAGTGCTGGCAAGTCCCACCAACACTCACCAGTATAAATCAATCACTTAATATAGGGCAAACTAAATTTCTGTGCCAGCCTTGTACTATTATAAACGAATAGAAAGTGTCCTAATGGAACCGTATTTCAACCCATTAACATCTCCTGAAACTTGATGTGCAGCATTACATTTTATTTGAGTTATTAAATCACCAAATTAACATCATACAGTAAATGTGCTTGTTAGTTGATTAGAAATATACTCAAAATGAGTTTTGTATTAAAGTCTTGTGATGTAGATATCATGACGATACATACATTGTTTTATCCCTGTTACTCAGATTTCAATTAAAATCTGTTTCTCTCTGGGTAATTTTGCAGGAAAATCTATTTTTCGTAATGGAGTACCTGAATGGGGGTGACCTGATGTTTCACATACAAATGTGCCACAAGTTCGACCTCGGAAGGGCAACGTAAGTCTACCTTCCATTAAACAAATATGATCATTTGGAGCGGCTCCTCTATCAGAGTGGAGGAGCAGCGCCCCACTAATTAAAATGTCCCCCAAGCCCCACAGATGAAAAATAAAATGGAAATAAATTACATTTATTTTTCAATAACCCACATCCTGAGCTGAGTGTCAGGATGGGGTGGGCCGCTGCTGAGTGGTAGCAGCAGGGCGGAGTGGTGGGCTGGGCATATAAGTTTAAAGTGCGCATGTCTCTTTGACAGCTGTTTTGCAACGGTCAGCTAGACATGCGCACTTTAAACCTCTCAACCCAGCTGTCTTAGCTGGGTTCAGAGCAAGCACAGGCCTCCAGTGCTCTTGGAAGCGCTGAGAAGTCCGCTCTATCCATTACTGGCGCTTCTCTCATGCTGGCGAAGAGCATGATAGCAGCGCCAGGATTGGTTAGGAGAGTTGGCTTGGGCACCCCGCAGGAGGAGAGTAGGACACCAGGACAGGAGCAAGGACATTCAGCAAGTTAAGTGACTTTAATTTCCATTTTTTAAAATGTATTTTATGTGTATATTGTAATGTGCACTAAATGGTCTACATGCTTTACATTACCATTTTAAAGTTAAACATTTTACATTTAACATGATAATGTATTGCATGTCGCCAAATTAGTTCATGTAATGTTTTCACTACGTGCATGCACCCACCACCCATTTGCTCTCTCCACCCTTCACAATAGTTAGCAGCTGCTACTGGTTTAGAGATTGAATAAGCTCTTTGAACCTTGAAAGTCTGTTTACAGCCCCAAAAATAATACGCATAATAATGATATGACACTCAAAAGGTTTTGCAGGTCCTTTATCTGATCTGTTGAATTCACTCTGTCTAGTCATCTTTATGTATAAAGTCAAGAGGCTAAAATACAGAAATTCTATACAAACAATCCATTTATTGAAATATATATATATATATTCACGCTCCGTTTGCCCAGCAAATTGAGTTACACTCAGACACAGGTGAAATGTGGCAAACCTTTATTTCCAGTATGGGCTGACAGCTGCCTGCTGTTTCCAAATCCAGTCTCTCCCATACGTTATAGAAACAATCGCAATGGACCGCACACCGCTAGCCCCTCCTCCGGATCGCCCCCAGGGACTCTGGCACATGGAGTTCTTGAGTGATTCACCCCAGTGGGTGCAAGTAAGTACTTGTTGAACTGATGATCTCTAGACCCGATACATGTCCCGGGTTTTTGGATGTCGCCCGAGACATGGCTCGGGTTTCGGGATAACTTCCCTCATCAGTAGAGAAAATAGTTAGGGGTGGAAGAGAAGGCCGCCAAGCAACTGTCAATGGCCTCGATGCCCGAACCGGCACGCAGGTGCGTCGTCCAGGAGCCCGTCGACTCAAAGCTCAAGGGAGCCAATTTGTAGAAACAATCGCAATGGACCGCACACCGCTAGCCCCTCCTCCGGATCGCCCCCAGGGACTCTGGCACATGGAGTTCTTGAGTGATTCACCCCAGTGGGTGCAAGTAAGTACTTGTTGAACTGATGATCTCTAGACCCGATACATGTCCCGGGTTTTTGGATGTCGCCCGAGACATGGCTCGGGTTTCGGGATAACTTCCCTCATCAGTAGAGAAAATAGTTAGGGGTGGAAGAGAAGGCCGCCAAGCAACTGTCAATGGCCTCGATGCCCGAACCGGCACGCAGGTGCGTCGTCCAGGAGCCCGTCGACTCAAAGCTCAAGGGAGCCAATTTGTAGAAACAATCGCAATGGACCGCACACCGCTAGCCCCTCCTCCGGATCGCCCCCAGGGACTCTGGCACATGGAGTTCTTGAGTGATTCACCCCAGTGGGTGCAAGTAAGTACTTGTTGAACTGATGATCTCTAGACCCGATACATGTCCCGGGTTTTTGGATGTCGCCCGAGACATGGCTCGGGTTTCGGGATAACTTCCCTCATCAGTAGAGAAAATAGTTAGGGGTGGAAGAGAAGGCCGCCAAGCAACTGTCAATGGCCTCGATGCCCGAACCGGCACGCAGGTGCGTCGTCCAGGAGCCCGTCGACTCAAAGCTCAAGGGAGCCAATTTGTAGAAACAATCGCAATGGACCGCACACCGCTAGCCCCTCCTCCGGATCGCCCCCAGGGACTCTGGCACATGGAGTTCTTGAGTGATTCACCCCAGTGGGTGCAAGTAAGTACTTGTTGAACTGATGATCTCTAGACCCGATACATGTCCCGGGTTTTTGGATGTCGCCCGAGACATGGCTCGGGTTTCGGGATAACTTCCCTCATCAGTAGAGAAAATAGTTAGGGGTGGAAGAGAAGGCCGCCAAGCAACTGTCAATGGCCTCGATGCCCGAACCGGCACGCAGGTGCGTCGTCCAGGAGCCCGTCGACTCAAAGCTCAAGGGAGCCAATTTGTAGAAACAATCGCAATGGACCGCACACCGCTAGCCCCTCCTCCGGATCGCCCCCAGGGACTCTGGCACATGGAGTTCTTGAGTGATTCACCCCAGTGGGTGCAAGTAAGTACTTGTTGAACTGATGATCTCTAGACCCGATACATGTCCCGGGTTTTTGGATGTCGCCCGAGACATGGCTCGGGTTTCGGGATAACTTCCCTCATCAGTAGAGAAAATAGTTAGGGGTGGAAGAGAAGGCCGCCAAGCAACTGTCAATGGCCTCGATGCCCGAACCGGCACGCAGGTGCGTCGTCCAGGAGCCCGTCGACTCAAAGCTCAAGGGAGCCAATTTGTAGAACCAATCGCAATGGACCGCACACCGCTAGCCCCATCTCCGGATCGCCCCCAGGGACTCTGGCACATGGAGTTCTTGAGTGATTCACCCCAGTGGGTGCAAGTAAGTACTTGTTGAACTGATGATCTCTAGACCCGATACATGTCCCGGGTACATCGATCCTGTAATGGCCTCTGATGAAGGAAGTCATATCTTCCAGAAACGTGTCAGGCATAACGTATGGGAGAGACTGGATTTGGAAACAGCAGGCAGCTGTCAGCTCATACTGGAAATAAAGGTTTGCCACCTTTCACCTGTGTCTGAGTGCAACTCAATTTGCTGGGCAAACGTGGCGTGAATACTAGGCGGCTGCCCAAGTCGCCGAGTTGCACCACCCCAACAAACTTTGGGAGCTACGCGACTAGGAAGTTGCCGAATCGCATAGTGGGACACCGGCTAGGGATAAGAGCTGGCACTGTTGGTTGGGGGCCCATCTGAGGGCGCGAACTGTTTTCTCCAGAAATAGTGCGTGAAATGCCCGGACTCTGTATACCACAATGCTTTGCTGGTTAAGGAACCCGCCCATCTGGGAGCGTGTAAAGTCGCATTGGATAAAGAGGAACAGAGTTCTAAAGCACACATCGATCCTATAACGGCCTCTGATGAAGGAAGTCATATCTTCCAGAAACGCGTCAGGCATAACGTATGGGAGAGACTGGATTTGGAAACAGCAGGCAGCTGTCAGCCCATACTGGAAATAAAGGTTTGCCACATTTCACCTGTGTCTGAGTGCAACTCAATTTGCTGGGCAAACGGAGCGTGAATACTAGGCGGCTGCCCAAGTCGCCGAGTTGCACCACCCCAACAAACTTTGGGGGCTACGCGACTACGAAGTTGCCGAATCGCATCGTGGGACACCGGCTAGGGATGTGAGCTGGCACTGTTTTTGGGGGCCCATCTGAGGGCGCGAACTGTTTTCTCCAGAAATAGTGCGTGAAATGCCAGGACTCTGTATACCACAATGCTTTACTGGTTAAGGAACCCGCCCATCTGGGGGCGTGTAAAGTCGCATTGGATAAAGAGTAACAGAGTCCTAAAGCACACATCGATCCTGTAATGGCCTCTGATGAAGGAAGTCATATCTTCCAGAAACGTGTCAGGCATAACGTATGGGAGAGACTGGATTTGGAAACAGCAGGCAGCTGTCAGCTCATACTGGAAATAAAGGTTTGCCACCTTTCACCTGTGTCTGAGTGCAACTCAATTTGCTGGGCAAACGGAGCGTGAATACTAGGCGGCTGCACAAGTCGCCGAGTTGCACCACCCCAACAAACTTTGGGGGCTACGCGACTAGGAAGTCGCCGAATCGCATCGTGGGACACCGGCTAGGGATGAGAGCTGGTACTGTTGGTTGGGGGCCCATCTGAGGGCACAAACTGTTTTCTCCAGAAATAGTGCGTGAAATGCCAGGACTCTGTATACCACAATGCTTTGCTAGTTAAGGAACCCGCCCATCTGGGGGCGTGTAAAGTCGCATTGGATAAAGAGGAACCGAGTCCTAAAGCACACATCGATCCTGTAATGGCCTCTGATGAAGGAAGTCATATCTTCCAGAAACGCGTCAGGCATAACGTATGGGAGAGACTGAATTTGGAAACAGCAGGCAGCTGTCAGCTCATACTGGAAATAAAGGTTTCCCACCTTTCACCTGTGTCTGAGTGCAACTCAATTTGCTGGGCAAACGGAGCGTGAATACTAGGCGGCTGCCCAAGTCGCCAAGTTGCACCACCCCAACAAACTTTGGGGTCTACGCGACTAGGAAGTTGCCGAATCACATCGTGGGACACCGGCTAGGGATGAGAGCTGGCACTGTTGGTTGGGGGCCCATCTGAGGGCGCAAACTGTTTTCTCCAGAAATAGTGCGTGAAATGCCAGGACTCTGTATCCCACAATGCTTTGCTGGTTAAGGAACCCGCCCATCTGGGTGCGTGTAAAGTCGCATTGGATAAAGAGGAACAGAGTACTAAAGCACACATCGATCCTGTAATGGCCTCTGATGAAGGAAGTCATATCTCCCAGAAACGCGTCAGGCATAACGTATGGGAGAGACTGGATTTGGAAACAGCAGGCAGCTGTCAGCTCATACTGGAAATAAAGGTTTGCCACCTTTCACCTGTGTCTGAGTGCAACTCAATTTGCTGGGCAAACGGAGCGTGAATACTAGGCGGCTGCCCAAGTCGCCGAGTTGCACCACCCCAACAAACTTTGGGGGCTACGCGACTAGGAAGTTGCCGAATCGCATCGTGGGACACCGGCTAGGGATGAGAGCTGGCACTGTTGGTTGGGGGCCCATCTGAGGGCGCGAACTGTTTTCTCCAGAAATAGTGCGTGAAATGCCAGGACTCTGTATACCACAATGCTTTGCTGGTTAAGGAACCCGCCCATCTGGGGGCGTGTAAAGTCGCATTGGATAAAGAGGAACAGAGTTCTTAAGCACACATCGATCCTGTAATGGCCTCTGATGAAGGAAGTCATATCTTCCAGAAACGCGTCAGGCATAACGTATGGGAGAGACTGGATTTGGAAACAGCAGGCAGCTGTCAACCCATATTGGAAATAAAGGTTTGCCACATTTCACCTGTGTCTGAGTGCAACTCAATTTGCTGGGCAAACGGAGCGTGAATACTAGGTGGCTGCCCAAGTCGCCGAGTTGCACCACCCCAACAAACTTTGGGGGCTACGCGACTAGGAAGTTGCCGAATCGCATTGTGGGACACCGGCTAGGGATTAGAGCTGGCACTGTTGGTTGGGGGCCCATCTGAGGGCGCGAACTGTTTTCTCCAGAAATAGTGCGTGAAATGCCAGGACTCTGTATACCACAATGCTTTGCTGGTTAAGGAACCCGCCCATCTGGGGGCGTGTAAAGTCGCATTGGATAAGGAGGAACAGAGTCCTAAAGCACACATCGATCCTGTAATGGCCTCTGATGAAGGAAGTCATATCTTCCAGAAACGCGTCAGGCATAACGTATGGGAGAGACTGGATTTGGAAACAGCAGGCAGCTGTCAGCTCATACTGGAAATAAAGGTTTGCCACCTTTCACCTGTGTCTGAGTGCAACTCAATTTGCTGGGCAAACGGAGCGTGAATATATACATATATATATATACATATATATATATATATATATATATATATATATATATATATATATATATATATATATATATATATATATATATATTCACTGCTAAAACCATAGGTTTCAGACATGTTATAGTTAGGAATTAGCATTTAAAAATCCTTAGAATTTCACTGAGAAAACCATAGGTTTCAGGGCTGTTATAGTTAGCTGGACATTTTACTCGTACAAAACCATTGAAATTCCTCTGTTACAGTTAGTTCTGCTAACTATAACTCGTGCACCCGTAATTCACTGCTGATGATGACACATATTACATCATTCATGACATGAGCAGTGACATCACTGATGACATCTCAAATGACATCACTGATGACATCACTCATGACATCATCCAGTGAATGTGGTTTGCATCGATATAATATATGAGATGTGCGCGATTGCTATGCAGGCGGTACGCGACACCAGCTCCCGCGCATTTGCGACACATGCGCATTACTGTACGCGACGCTTGTGCAGAGACGAGTTCCACTTGACGTCATGTATGTGCTGGACGCGGTGGGGGCGCGCCTCCCGCGGATTTTTTTTATCTCAAAAATGATATATACATGTCTTTAATATACATATTAGGGCAAGACATGTAAGCTATATATTTTTACTTGTAATAAACTTATATTAGTTTTAAATGCAATTTCGCTAAGTCGCGTTGGGTGCTTGCTGCCTATGCGCACAGTGTGCGGATCCCATGTGACCTGAAAAAAAAAGATTTCATTGGTTCATAACAATCATTCTTCTTTGAGCTTCTTTGGAGAGACATCTCTGTGCTTAGAAGAACTTTCTATCCATCATTTGTTTGTGGTGTTTTTGAAAACCAGGACACATGGCTTCAGGACAGCAGCCACTGGAGGACTCAGAACATTCTTTGGAGGAAGAATTTGTTGCAGAACCTCCATGTCCTCAAAGACCTGTGTCGGTGGTGTGGGCGTTTTTTACTTTTCCAGAGGGGCATAAAAAGGTGAATACCACAAAAGTCAACTGCCAGATCAAGAGGAAGTGCTGAAAACAGATATTTGTGCGGTACTGCCTCAATGTACAAGCACCTTAAGACTCTCCATCTGGTGAATCTGGCTCGGGAGGAGTGTAGGAGAGCTGAACAAAACCCTCCACCTGCAGTTCCCGGAACATCTGGAGCTTCTACAAGCACATCACCACCAGACGTACGTCCTGAATTCGCGTTTTTGAAGCAGCACTGCGTGAAGTGCAACAAACTCATTTCTTTTGGAGGGCAGTCTGTGGAGGCAGTTTGTGCTGCGCAACGTAATCATCATTGCTAGTTTTTTGTTTGCTCTGTTTATTTGGGAATGAGTTATAATTCCTAAAGTTTCCTTTTTTTCATTCTTTTTTTATTTATTTCTTTTTAAATAAACACCAAAAAAATACAAAATTGCCCTGAAAAACTGAAAAAATAAAACAAAAAAAGAAGAAAAAGCTAAGTTATTTTCAGAACTAACTTCTCTGGTTAAAGAAAGAACTATGTTTGTATGATACTGTGTGAAAGTTTGGTTGAATGTATGTGTAGAGCATAATTGACTGAAAGAATGTATTAGTAGTGTATGGTGAATGTATAAGTGCAGAACTATAAGGAAGTGCTGCAGCATGACACTGTAAGCTCTTTAGCTGCACTGTGCTGTGATACTTCAGAAGCACAGGGATGGGACATATGTACATAATAATGTTGCAACTCTATGCTTCCCTCTGCACTGCTGCAAAAAGTGCAGACATACAGTGACAGACATCCTTGCACCATAGTGCAAGAATGTCTATGCTGTGGAGAGATTGTTTTGTGCAGGAAGGGACACCCTCCTGCACAAAAACAATCAGTGAAGGCATTTTTCTCTTTTCAATGTATTCTGTGCAATACAGCATACATTGAAAGAGAAAACATGAGGAGAAATGAAAACAATTCCTCTTGTTGTGTTTTGCTACACAAACTGGAGGAAGGTGCAGCATTCACACACATCTCCAAATGTATCATTTCTGATGAATCTGGAGATGTGTATTGTTCTATGAGTGTTGTGTGCAAACACCCACAGCAACACCTATGGAACGCCCCTTCAACGCAAAGTGGTGTGTATGATGAGGTCGTATTTACATGGAAAAGAAAAGCTACACAGGGTGCCCTTTTCTCTCCTTGTAAATACGAAGGAGTATCTGGCGCCATCACTATGTTACAAAAAGGGACATATTGTTGGTACAGGATGCTTCTAAATCTGCCCCATAACTGCTTAGGTATTGGCAGACTGATACAATAAGACCATATGACAGGAGGTAAACACAGAAATACACAGAAATATCTACCCAAAGATGCTCCAACAACAATGATTGAAATGATTGCGATCCTTCAATAGTTACAATGGGAAATGTTATGAACCAGTCAAATCTTTTTTTTTCAGGTCACATGGGATCCTATGACAGAGAGATTCCAAAACTACATAGATGTAAACTGGGTATTTTGAAGAGTGTATTAATAGTTTGTAGCTTCTTGCAGGTCTACATACATAGTATAAAAATAAATTGATTTGTATTAGGGTTAGTGACTAGGCCAATCGTAAAGTATATGACTAATAACTAGAGTAATTTCAGTTCTGCAAAGAGAGTGCAAGATACATTTATAAGTACTTAGGTTTTGACAAAGTGATAGGATACATATATAGTGCTGGATGGATGGATGAATGGACAAGTGGTTAGGAAAGACAAAAGGTTTCCTAGACTGCTTAGTTACTAACTGAGTATTTAAAAGAGTGTATCAATTCTATGTAGGTGATTAGAAGTTTGCATACATACTGCACAAAATATTGTACCTCTACTAGTTTTTCTGTTTAGTCCATTTCTTTCATACTTAGTTAATAAAATAATGTAATTGTTCTAAAGAGAATACATGCTTCCAGTAAGCACCACTGGGCTGCGTTGCAGACAGGTAGCCTAGGTTGTGCCCCTTTTAACATCTCTTTGCAACGCAGTTCTGTGGTGCTTAGTAGATATACGTAGTGGGCTAGTTAGACTGTAAAAACCTTCAGGATTCAAGGGGACTTAATCTCCCAACATAAAAAGGTTATAGGGCGTGTTTACACAGTGGTAAAGAGGGGATGGGGCCTGATGTGACATGTGCAAAGACACCCTTTGGTGTGTTTCAAGTTGAGGAATTAAGTCCCCTTTAATCCTGAAAGTACCTGGGTCCTACTAGCCCACCATGTCTCTCTATTAAATATCATAGCGCTGCGTTGCAGAGAGGTGGTCTGAGGACATGCCCCATTTCACACCTCTCTGCAATGCAACTCTGTGACACTTACTACACATACCTGGTGGGTTACTTGGCCCCCAGGGACCCTTCAGATTCAAAGGGACTTTATCCCCTAACTTAAAACACCCACAGAGCGTGTTTGGACACATGTCAACTCAGTCCCCCCCTTCCTTCACCAGTGTGCAAACGTAGTGCATCGTGCGTTTTAATATTTAGTTAATCTTACCTTGACACTAGTAGATATGAAAAAATGCTAAACATTTTTTTCAGTTGTTTTTTATAATCTAAATTTCTGAAAATTTCATATTTTAGAATTAGGATCTGTGAAAGAGAAGAAAAAAGACAGTTATAATATATAATATTATATTGTTTACAACACAACATAATTTTAACATTATATAAATTATTTTGTTAGCTTTTTTGCTGTTCTCAGAATATATTGAATTTCACTACAACAGTGATTTCAATGTTACTCATCACATAACAGTGGGCAAAAAAACCAATCAATAAGATTGTTTAAAAAAACAAATCTGTGTCAAAAATAGTTTTAATATACTCAACTATTTCTGAACATTCCATAAAAACTACATCCTCAATAACATACCATATAATACAAATCACACATATATAAAATGCTTCCTTCTAAGAGAATTTTCTTACTTGAATATGAAAGAACTCAAATAATAATTCAAGGAACAATTATTTTTAATTTTCATACACTGTAAATAATGTACTTTAAAAATATATACTGTGAGAATGTGCAAGAAAAAGTCCTTAATTCAAATGTATACCTTTCCTCTAGGCCAAATGGTATTCCTGAAATCCTTTATACTGAAATTGTCCAATAGTAATCGTATTAATCCATTTTAGTTAATTCCTCATATGCCGAATTATGTTCTTAAAACTTTGGTTTTAAAAATATTAGGTAGGTATTTGGTAATTCATAAGGCAAACAATGTTGAAAAAGCAAATGTGCATCATTAAAATATATCCATCCTTTATTGCATTTTAAATAAACAGTGTAATGTCCAGATGTTGTGGAAGGACCATCATGGAAAATAATTGCTACAGCTACAAAAGTTCTTCCTGATATTGATACTTGACTTGCTACGAAATGTTTAATTAAAGTTTCCAGTTTTCTTCCATCAGCTGTACAACGTTGTATCAATAAAATTATATATTGTCCATATCTTCGTATAAATAATGTTGATACCATTTCTGATTTGCATTGGCTACTCTCCATGTTTTGATTTGCTGATTTAACTAGTTTGTTGAAAGACACTTCAGTATCTATGATAGTGCTACATGTAAACATACAATTTTATCATTGATGTTCCCATTTATAACAGAGGCCAAAAAGATTTTCAATGTCTATTCCTTCATTTTCCAATACTGCAGGCATATACATTAGAAATTCCTGAGCATCTTGTTGGACATTCTGCATAAATTGTGTAGAACCAGAACATATATCCAAAGGATTACAAATATCAGAAACGGCTTGCATTTTACTTTTATCAGTACTCAATTTTTCATAAATACAAGGCAACAAGGAACAAAATCTTTTTTCACGATTCTCCATAATTAGCTTTTACAAACTTTCAAGAAAAAATACAACATTCACCCCAACATTAGCATAGCAGTTGATACCTGAACTATGTTCTAACTGATACCCAACAATCTCTTCAATAGTGTCCTTTTTCTTTTTGCTTGCAACCTGAACATTATCTTCATTTTTTTCCTTCTCTATAACTTCACTACAGATATTCTCATATTTTTTTTTTCGACCTACTACACGCTTTTCAAATATAGGATATTGACCTAAATTGGGAGCATATGCTCTTCATAACCGATTATACTCTTTTACACAGTTTGCATCTGCACTAATCGTTCTCTCATCAAAATCAATCAAAAACAATCCAGAAAAAGTTCTGACTCCGGACAAAGCAACATATGCCATACCCTCTTTAAACACAGTACTTCCAATGTTCACCAAAGTACTGTCTACACTTAATCCTTGAGATTTATGAATAGTCACTGCATATGCCAGAGAAAGTGGAAACTGTTTTCTACAGACATATAAATCTTTAACAAGCAAAAAACGAACTGAACAACGACCAATTTGTTTTCCTTCTTCAATTTGATCAAATTTGATTTTTAAAAATTCAATTCCATCTCTTTGATAATTAACAAAATCAACAACTTTACCCATTGCTCTCTTTACTAAACCTTTTTCTACATCCAAATTACGCCTTAAAATTACCCGACAGTTTACACATACATATAGATTCTTTTCTAAACCAGCAGTTTTAGATATCGATTTTTCTAAAGAATCAATTTTGTTTTCAATTTTTCCGTCAAAATAATAGTAATTCCTTCATGCTCAATTTTATCAATAGCCTCCAATTTTATTATTTGTTAATTTTCTAGCTTTAAAGGTTGTTCATTGAATATAGAACACTCGTGCAGTGTTGGTATTAAGCAGATTATAGATTTATTTTCTGCAATTTTCATATATATTTTTTCAGGATCTATATTTTCATTTGGAAAAAAGTTTGTAAGTAATTGACTTTGCAAAGCTTGTTTGCCATGTTTTGTCAGTACTCCAATTCTTATATCATGAAGAATGCTTCCATAATCAGCATCATTTGCCTGTCGCATATTTTTAATGAGTTCTTTGTATTCAAAATATGACCGAATGTTAACGTTTCCAACACTTCCCAAAGACTTTCTGGTACAAGTATTTTAAATACTGGTGTTCCTTTTATGGGAGTAAGTTGCAGTAGATCTCCAAAAACGACCACATGTTTTCCTCCAAATAAGACATCGTACTCTGTTTTAAGAATTTGCTGCATTCTTAAATGCACAAAGTCAAGCATTAAGTTTGAGACCATGCTTACCTCATCAATAATCAGAAGATTCATTTTCTTTAACACTCTTGAAACGTCATAGCAAGCTTTTCCAGATAGTTTATTATATTCTAATTTATTCTCATGCTCTACAGGTAGCATAAATAAACAATGTAATGTAATTCCTTTAATGTTGTGTGCTGCCAACCCAGTTGGAGCAGTTACAACACAAGACAAATGTGAGTCAATTGTTTTCTGTAGATAACTGGTCAATACTTTAGTTAAGAAACGTTTCCCTCTTCCAGCTTGACCACTGATATACATTCAGATAGGTTGAAATGATGTGCATGTGCATTCTTTTGTTTCATGAAGAAATCCATGGTCAATGTGTTGTCTCACTTGGTGATATTTTTCTTTCGGGTCATCATTTAGTTGTTCATCCAAGTTTGCTAAGTCCATAATATCTTCTTGAGCTTGATGCATTGCTGTTTACACTTCATTCATTGCAATTTCCGCTTCATTTCCAAGAATTGGTTGTCCTAGTGGATCTTGACTTAGTGCAGCAGAACTTTGAATGTCTTGAGAACTGTCTCTGGCAATCTCAGCTGCAATGGTAGCTTCTTGATCAATTTAATTGTTCAACATTTTCAGAAAATTTGCAAAACCTGTACATTGTATGGTATCTTTACAAGCATTGAAGGACTCTTCATAGCTCTGAAAATCTCCAAGTAATTCCAATTCTGTACGCCACGGTTTGAAGAGTTGCAAAAGCGCTAAATAGTAAAATTCCCTTTTATCAGGAGTATCACAACTCAGTTTTATGTGATTAATCAAAATTCCTTTCCTTTGTTTCCTTCATTTATGTTTTCTGTAGTAATCCGTTTAAAAGTGTAATATTGCAGCACTTCTTAAAGACATATGTTCTCAAGATGATGACTTCTATTTGGATAATATGTGTCCAACATGTTTGTTTTGACAATATCCATACTTTCCGGTTCTTTTTCTGCTAAATAGTCGATTTCTTGTACAGATTTAAGTACTCAAATTCGCGTTGCAGCAAGACCTAGACTCACCCAAATGATTCTTCTAAATTTTGAGTATAAACTTGCAGATGATAACTGATCAGAGTATTAATACGCTCCAGTTTCTCGATGGGATAACATCTTCAAACTGAAACTGTATAATTTTTTACTAAGACTCTTCTTGTTAGAAATGTCTTCCCACATTTCTTTCAATTCCGTCTTTTCTGATTTTGTAATATTTTTTTGTAAAAATAGTTTTTATTGGCAGTCGAGTTCAAGAAGTACAATACAAGGATAAGCAATCAAGGCATTAGCCGATAGGTCAATATATCAGTATAGTTCCAACACGACACCATTTATATAGAACATTCCCCCAACCAGATTGTCCCACCCCTTATCCCTCCCCCGTAGCCAGTGTGTCATACTCCTCCCTCTCGAACATTTGCTTGTTAACACGTTCCCTTCCCTGGTAGGAACCTCAGTAAAGGGCGAGTATCATCTTCCGGTGTGGTACCCGCGTCCTCAGATCTGCTATCATTAGTGTACATAGTGTGTGTACCATGGTGGGTGTGAGGCATCCCTTAACTCAGTGTCCTTATCCTGGTGTGCCTCCCTCGTCCTCGCTCATGTCACCCTCTGGTTGCTGGAGCACCACAACTAGTGCTTGCCACGCCCTAGCCACCTCTGATGCCTTGTCGTTATCTAGGCTTCTGGCCTGTCGCAGCCGCAAGGTACTCTCGGCCTTCGCCCAGCGCTCCAGAGTAGTCTTCCACCGCAAGTAGCTGGGACCTTGGTTAGATTTCCAGTGCATGGTGATTTCTCGTTTGGTCGTAGAATTTACTGGTGACTCGAGTGCGTGGGGTGTGGGGGAACCACAATAATAGGCAGGTGCCCATGTCGGGATCGATCTGCCGGTCCGTGACAGCATTCAGGCAGGACATCACCGCCTCCCAGTAACCCGCCAGCGTGTTACAGGTCCAAAACATGTGAGCGAAGTCCGCGTCCGCTGTCCTACACCTGGGACATAGCGAGGATGCACCCTCGAAATATTGCGAGATTTTAATTGGCGTTAGGTATGCCCGGTGCAGGGTAAAAAACTGGACCAGTTGAAACCTGGCGTTCCTAGTGCCCTTCCATGCTCGGCGCAGCAGCTGCGGCCATGTCGTCTCAGGAATAGGTCGTCCAATGTCCCCCTCCCACTTGGTTCGCAGCTCATCCAGGGGTCTCAGGGCAGCAGTCGACAGCCTTCGGTAGAGGCATGTGACGGCCTTATAGGTGCCAGCGGCCATTACCACGTATTGACAGCATTCCGAAGTTGGTGGCTCGGTGAGCCCACTCTTCCAGTGGCGGCGAATACCAGCCACTAATGAAGCGTGCAGTAGGTAGCCCCCCCTCGGCAGGTCATAAGCGTCCCGCAGCTCTTGAAACGTGAGCAGTGATCCATCCTTGTAGAGATCGCCGATCACCTGCAAGCCAAGCTCCTCCCAGATCGCCAGTGCCGACCAGTCGCCACCGTGCGGAAAGGCCGTGCACATCCCTAACGGGATTTCAGGTGCATAGGGGGGAGCGGCACCAGATCGCCTGTGGCACCGAAGCCAACAGCTGCGAATCGTGCGTTCCTCAAGTGTGAGCTGGGCAAGGTCCAGTTTCTGGCCCAAGATTATAAAGGAGATGATGTGTCTCGGGAACTCCAAAGCCACCGCCTGGGTGAGCCACTGCAGCTGTGCTGCCAAGTAGTACCACTCAAAATCCGGTGCCGCGAGACCCCCGTCCGCTCTAGGGCGCATCATCGTGGCCAGCGCTACTCGTCTTCTACCCGAACCCCAGATGAACTCTGATGTTAGGGAGTGGAGTCTGTTGAAAACAGACGCCGGAATCCAGATCGGCAGAGTGCGAAACAAATATAACAGTCGGGGAAGTGCCACCATTTTCAATAACGCGACACGTCCCGCGACCGAGAGCGGTAGCGTCCGCCAGAAACCCATGCAGCCCTGCAAACTCCGAATTGCTCTGTTGATGTTGCCGTCTAAGAGGGCCAATGGTGAGTGGTAGATGTGAGTGCCCAAATAGGGGAGGCAATGGTGTTCCCACCGCAACATTTCCTCCGGCTGGGTGTCATCAACCCCCGGAGTCAGCGGGAAGAGGCACGACTTCTCCCAGTTGACTCTCAGTCCCGAAAGATGACCAAAGTCCGACAGTAGTCGCTTGGCTCCACGCAGGGAATCGCTCGCGTCGGCCAGAAACAGTAGGCAGTCGTCCGCATAGAGGGATATGTAGTGGGTGTCGGCTCTCAGCGGAAGACCTGCATACGCCCGACCCAGGCGGGCATGCGCAGCCAGTGGTTCTATAGCGAGTGCAAATAACAGGGGGGACAGGGAGCACCCCTGCCGGGTCCCCCGACCTACCGCGTAAGGGGCTGAGATGGTGGCCCCTGTTTTGACCCGGGCCGTGGCCGCGGCATAGAGCAAGGCAGTCCACTTCACGAAGCGCTCGCCCAATCCAAAGGCCTCCAGTACTCGGAGCAGGTACGGCCATTCAACACTATCGAAAGCCTTCTCGATGTCAATCGAGAGGACTGCTGCCCCCGGGTGAGTGGCGGCCTCTCCCCCCATGATTCGGAGCAACCGGCGCACACAGGTGGCAGTGGTGCGCTGCGGGATAAAACCCGCCTGGTCGCCATGTACCAGGGTGCGCATGTGGGTCAACAGTCGCGTCGCGAGGACCTTGCTCAGGATCTTGTAATCCGTGGTGAGCATGGAGAGCGGGAGGTACGCCGAACGGTCGCTCGCTTCTCCCCCCGCTTCAGTAAGGGTATCACCAACGCTTCGCGAGTAGACGCCGGCAGCCACCCCGAGTCCCAGGCCTCTCAGTAAACCGCCTGTAAGCGTGGAACCAGTACATCTGCATAGGCCGCATAAAATTCGATTGGCAGCCCATCTGTGCCAGGAGTCTTGCGGCGGGCCATGTGTTTGATGGCCACTCTGATTTCTCCCTCGGAGATGTCCCCGCCCAGGCGGTTCGCATGCTCCGGGTCGAGTTTGGGCAGCTGCGCCGCCAACAGGAACTCCTCCAGCTCCATCGGGAGATCCGGCATCCTGCTCCTATAAAGGTGCGTATAATACTGGAGGAACTGGTCGTTAATGTCCGATTGCGTATAAACCATGTTCCCCTCTGGGGTGGCTAGCGTCACTATCGGGGAGCCACGGGTCTCAGGGTTGGCCAACCATGCCAGTAGAGCGCCTACCTTGTCACGCTCGGGATGAGCCCGGACCATAAATTCCTTATAGTCGAAGCAGCGCAGCTTTTCCATTGTCGTCGCCACTACTTCCCGCGCCGCCGAAACCGCTCCGTGCGCTTCAGGGTTCGTGTGGCTGTGCCGCTCCTCTTCGCCCAAGCGGTCCTCGCTGCGTTCTACCTCCTGTAAGAGGGTCTTACGGACTCCCGCGGTAGCCGAGATACAGACGCCCCTAATCACCGCCTTAAAGGCGTCCCATTCGAGCGCCCTGCTGGAAGCCGTACCCACATTAGCGTCGAAGTAACCTTCCACCCCATTGCGCACATCAGCCTTGAAAGCCGGGTCTTCCAGTGTTAGTGGGTTCAATCGCCACGTCGGGATAGCTTGGCGTCGCCTCATCCATTGAACCGTCACCAAGCAAGGGTTATGGTCGGATACCGTCCTGGCCAAGTATTCGCTGTGGCGGACCAGACTCTGAGCGTCCAACGAACACAGAATGCTGTCTAGGCGAACATGCAGATCGTGCGGGGGGAGTAAAAGGAGAAGTCCCTTTCGGTAGGGTGTTGGGTCCGCCATGCATCCACCAGGCCCCAGCCACTTTGCCACTCTCTCCTACTCTTCGCTAGTCTGTGAGCTGACGCCTGCGCCAGTGGTGGGTGAGATCTATCTAGTTCTACGTCCAGTACAGAGTTAAAATCCCCCCCAAGCAGGACCGTACCAGCCAGGACAGTTGCCAGTTTCCCAGACAACCGTGTAAAGAAGGCAGGCTGGTCCACATTCGGGGTGTAGACACTGCAGAGCGTCACGTCCCTCCCGTCTAGGCGGCCCTGTACAGCCACAAACCTCCCCTCAGGGTCAACCACCGTTATCAAGGGCTGGAAGGGAATCCCCGCTCGTACCCAGATCAGTGCCCCCCTTGCAAAGGCAGAGTAGGTAGTGTAAAACATGTGTCCCCGCCATCTACGCTGCAGAGCCCGCCCCTCAGTTCGATCAATGTGAGTTTCTTGCAAAAAGGCAATCTGAACTCCCCTGCGGACAAGATAGGCATGAACTTTATGACGTTTCAGCATGGAATTCAGAGCCCTCACATTCCAGGTCACACACTTCAATTCAAGGAGGGTCCCCATTTCGGAAAAAGATTACAGTCCCAATGAAAGCAAGTATCGCATGCACACTGGCTACCCCTAACAACCAAAACCCCGACATCCCCCAACAACCCCATGTCCCACCCCTCCCCAGAATAGGTCCCAAACAGTAGAAACCCATCCAAATGATTAACTCCCAAAGAGAACAGTCTCTGGCAACTACCAGAGTCCCACAGTAGGTGTGAGATAGTAGGGGGTGGCCTGTCGCCTCCTCCAACATACCGTGAACAGCACATTCCTCCCAGTCAGTTCTCCCCAATGTGCCCCATGTGCCCCGCATCTCCTCCCCGATCGAGGCATCAACCACTATAGGAGTTAGCCGCCCAGTACCAGCCTCTGACCCATCCGGGTGGCACAGCTCCCAATTCCACCCTAGATCAGGAACACATCAGGTCATACAATACCACTGTAGGGGAGCATTAACATCATTCGTCCAGCAAACCATCAGCAGTCCCAGGCGTGACGTGGGGCAGCATGGGGTCTCCAGCCCCCGATTCCTCCGAGGTCCCCCCGTCAGTGTCCCCTCGGGAGCCCGATTCCACAGCCGATGCAGTATCCTTCGTTTGCGAGATAGCGGAGACTGCCCGGAGGGCATCTCTGCGCTCCAGCCCAGTTTGTGACATCGAAGGTGTTGGAATGTTCGGTGGTCGTTTCTTGGGTCTCCTGCCCCGCCTAGGCCTCGGTGGCGCCCTCCGTTGTTCCCCAGGGGTGTGATGCGCATCCGCGCCGGTTTTGTATAACTCTAGCCAGTCCCAAACGTCGTTGGGGGAGTCGTAGAAGGAAGAGCTGCCATGTATCATGATCCGCAGGCGGGCTGGGAATAGGAGAGCGTAGCGGATGCCCTCTTCCCGAAGAGCCTTCTTGACCGCCAGGAAAGTTGACCTCTGTCTCTGGACTTCCAAGGAGTAGTCTGGATATATGGAGACCTGGGCATTGTCCACCTTATAAGGCCCCAGGGCTCGAGCCTTTTGTAGAATGAGGTCCCGATCTCTGTAGTGCAGCAATCGCGCCACCACCGGGCGGGGAGGCCGACCCTCGGCCGGGGGGCGAGCCGGCACACGATGAGCCCGCTCCAGAGTGTAGAACGGCGACAGACCCTCCGGTACAACCCTGTCTCGCAGCCAGGCCTCCAGATAGCTTAGCATGTCTGTCCCCTCAATCTTCTCCGGCAGGCCCACCACGCGAATGTTGTTGCGGCGGTTGCGCCCTTCAGCATCCTCCGCCCTTTGCTCTAGTAGTCGCACCCTTTGCTGTAGCTCCCCCATCAGGGTGTCCGCCGCTTTCGTCGCGGGCTCCAGTGCGTCTATCCGGATCTCGGTCTGCTTGACCCGGTCTGCCAACTTGCCGTGGTCTGCACGCAACAGGCCCAGGTTCGTGGACACCTGTCCGATGTCGTGATGCAGGGCCTCCCTGGTGTCGGCGATGGCCTTCAGGATCTGCTCCAGCTGGCTTTGTGGCAGTTCCGCCGCCGGATTAGCGGGCAGTGAGGTGCCCTGGGCGTTCGTCGCTCCTCCAGCAGCAGCCGGGGGGGCTGTGGGCGTTTCCCCATGATGGTAGTCCCGACTCGTCTCTGTAGTAGCAGGGGTGGTGTCCACCTTCAATTTCAACTCTCTAGTCCACAAGTCCTGGGGTCACTCCCCACACCGCACCCCCACCGGTGCCGCTGATCCCCAAAACCAGCGTCTCCCTAGTGGCACCAGGTCACCACTCTCCGCCTTGCAGATCCCCGGTCACGAGGAACCCCCCCTGGTGCGCCGCTCCTCCGAGTCCAGAAGCGATGCCGAATGCAGTCAGCCCCAAGATGGCGTCGGGGGCAGCCGTCCAAGGTCCCAACCACGTGGGGAGTCGGGGAGTAACTCACTGGACAAGGGCCGGTCCCGGAGAGCGGGGCCCGTCACGTCCGTATGGTCCCAAGCCGGGCCTCAGCCTCCCACTGCTGCCGCCTCTGGTAGGGCCCCAAGAGATCCGGCCTTCCCAAGTGTCCCCAGCGTCGGGTCGTCAGGCCCTCCGGTGCCAGCAGGGTCCCTCAATGGCAAGCGGCCAGGGGCTAGCGCCGGCCTGTCTCCGCTTTGGCAATCTGTGCAGTGTCAGGCCCCTCCCCAGTCCCGCGTTCCGCTGTTAGCTCTCAGCGGGGTCCCTCAATGGCGAGCGGTCAGGGGCCAGCGTCGGTCCGCCCCCACTCTGGTGGGTCGTGCAGGGTCAGGCCTCACCCCAGTCTCGCGCTCCGCCGTAGGTGCTCAGTAGGCCTGCAGGGCCGATGGCTGTGGCTGGTCTCTTCGCCTTCAGGCGCCCCCGCCTTGCTCCCTCGCGTATGCTGCAGCAGGGCAGCCCGAGCTCCGCCGCCGCGGTGAACCCGGAACTCCGGAGCTCCGGTCCTCGTGGCCGCCGGTGGCCGGTCAGCCACCACCGCGGGCCGGCCTCCTGCCCACCCGAGGCCGGGGATGCGGCCGGTTGTCCAGGCCGCAAAATGGCCGGCGCCGCTCAACAGGTCACCGGCGCGGCGCGGGCTCCATGCAGCCGCGGGACTGAGCCCACTGCCTCCGATCAGGTCCCCAGGTGAGCGGGAGGAGATGCGGGCAGAACTAGGGCTTCAAAGCCGCCAGGATTAGTATCGCCAGGATTACTAGGGGAGGCCGACGCGGAGCTCAGCACTCACCCGTCTTTCTCCATCGGCTGCCAAGCCACGCCCCCGCTGATTTTGTAATATATGATATCACATACCTGGCAACAGCAATGGAATTATCCACAACATACTGAATGTCCATAATAGCATTTCACATTGAGAGAATAACTGGAATATAATCATTGATATATGATTCTTCTTTTGTATTTTTTGGAGATTTTCTAGTGATGGTATGTCTCACAGCTAACATTAAACTGTTTACTCTTCCTTTGGATATTACATATGAAAGCCCAGACAAGTGACTCTCAAACAAAAGATGCAATATATATGGGATACATTGTCGAAATCTTGGATCTTCTGCATACAATCTTGTTGTCCGATATTCAGATGCCGGAATCTGCACAGATCGTTCATCATATCGTCCACCTTTTCCTGTTGGGAACAGCTGCGGAAAACAACAAGCTTCCAAACTTTTTTCCCATACACTCATGGGACTTCCCTTCGCTTTTTTCATTTGGAATAATTCAATAGTATTCCCTATCACTTCTTTCGCATGAAGTGGTTGTACACTGTAATGTTCATAGATTTCTTCACTTTTGGACATGTCCACTTTTTCAATTTGATCACTTGATGTTTCAGCATCATTCATCTCCTAAAACCTTTTCTTCTTCCACATACACATTTTTGTAGTAATCGTTGTTTTTTATCAGATATAATGTTGCCTTTTGCACTTTCCTAACATCCACTAATTCTTGCCAGATTTTCTTACTCTTAGTAGGAACACTATTAACTAGAATAACTAGTGGTTCACTTTCTACATTCTCTACACCAATAGTTTCAATATTTTTCTTTAAATCTATGGGGTAAATATACAACTCTTCCTTTTAATCCTGTCTGTAAATCTGTTGGAGGCAATTTACCTGTTTTAGGCTCCATACGAACAATAGCTTGAATGGGGGCACACATTGAATCAGAATAGACTCATACGTATTTAAATCTATCAGTTCTGGAGGAACAGTTAACAACTCTAGATTATTATGGACAGCTCTAGCGGGCATTTTATTCTCATCGAATTTGTTATAACAATATTTCCAAATACGCTGATCAGAACCCAAATCAAAACAATTCTATACCAACAAATAAGTTACAAATTCCTTCCACTTATCATTATTTTCTCTTTCACTATTTAAATACAGATCAACAGTCGTAGTCTGATTTTTATAGTGAGTTCACTGGCAACAAGTACAAGAATAATTTGGCCTTTCACTTGAAATCACCTTAAACTTTGTAATTTGTTCTTCAAATTTTTTTGTAGCAGTATGTTCCACATTCTCTTCAACATTTCCTTCTTTTAATGTGTCTGTTTCTACACTCTCTTGTCCAGGAGCAAAGTAACAAAACTCAATTTCATCACAAACCTTGTTCACAGTGGAGAAGTGTGGCTCAAATGGTTAGTGCGGCAGACCCTGATGCAGAGGTCTGGCCCGGGACCAGGGTTCAATACCCACCTTGGAGGGTCTTGGGCTCAATTTCCTCAGACCTGATAATTCTCGCCTTGGTGCCTATTCTAATCATGGGTCCCACTCTGCGACTCTGGGCAATAGCTTGCTTAGTCTCCACAACGGCCCCAAAAGCGCTGGGATGCCTGGTTTCACCCTGGGGGTGCCCAGGAGTGGACACTCACAGGGAAAACCAGGAAGGGTTCCTAAGCGGTATACGGACAGCGCCGGGACACTACCTCAGGGAAGTAGCTGTGCGCTCAATAAATACCGGTACATTTACATTTACATCTGATACTGACCCATGCAAAAGAACACTGTTTAACTCATTTAACATTAGTGCTGGACTTTTTGCGTAATACAATCTTCTGACTAACTTTCACATTTCAGAATGATGTACTGCTAACATCCCGAAATGATGAAAAACACTTTGACATACTTTTTTAGAAAGACAAGCTAGAGAATGACCTTGCAAACCAGTATTTATTCTCACTCTGCAAATATATACAGGCACGTGCATCAATAGTGCATTTTGCGATTCCTTAATTGCGAAAAATAAGGAATCACAATTAAGGAATTGCAAAATGCAATGCATCAAGAAAGCTAAATAAATTGCGATTTCTTATTATTCCTTAATTGCGACTCGCAAATTGCGAGTCGCAATTCAGGACTACCTCCCCATTCATTCCTATGGGCCTAGAGGCCCATAGGAATGAATGGGAAGACATTCTCAATTTGCGATTGGCAATTAGCGAATCGCAAATTGAGAATGCGAGTTCAAGGGTGCAGGGGTGTCCAAAGGACACCCTGTTGCACCCCTGAAATCAATCTGTGCACATATGTCGTGCACACACATGCCCGTAGGGCATGTGGGTGCACAACATGAAACTTTGAAAAATGCACAAAAGTGCATTTTTCAAAGTTTTCGCAAATTACCATGAGGTTCAACCTCATGGTAATTTGCTCCCCTTAATTGCGAAATCGCAAGTTTTTCAAGTTTCATGCATTGCATTTAAGGAATCGCAAAATGAGATTTCTTAAATGCAATCACAATTTGAGAATTCGCAAATATTTGCGAATTCTTAAATTGCGAGGGCCTTGACTCTTCATGCATTCCAAAAGCAGATTTTGCAATCGCAAACGGCTGATTTTTGCGATTCGCACCGTTTGCGATCGCAAAATCCTTTGATGCCTGTTTGTCCTTGCAACATCTTAATCTTTTGTTTAACACTTTTTTTTACTATATTCTCGTAAGAAATTACGTAAAATATCAATAGATTTCTGTTGTATACTACAAATACTACTGCAATCCCAAGTGTACACTGGGGCTTTAGGACGTCTCCCTAAAACTACATCAGCTATCACTCCTTCTACATTTCTGGGAACCATCTTCTCTTTCTCAATTGGACAACCATTTCTAACCTCATAAGCTCAACCACTGGTATCAACTGCATGCAATAAATTATTGGTCTGAAAATAACTCTCTTCATTAAAGAAAGGCTCTGAACTTTGTTTCCATTCATCCAAAATAAAATCACTAAAATTCGTTCTGTTAATTACTCTTTTTGTCTTACTATTGGCCTTCATAAAATGGATTGGTTTATCTAGTGATCGAATTCTGTTTGAAACTAAAATGAAGAATTTCCTTTTTAATTCAAAAGCCTTCTCTACAATAATTTCTATTTCCTTCTTCTTTTTATAAAATAGTGCTCTTATTTTGTATTTCTTTACATGTTTCAACAAATTAGAAACAACTCTATTGTAAAATATTTTTTTCTAATTTCTGCATACTGACTTTTCCTCCTTTTGAATGTGATTTACTTTTATATACATTTTTCCTTATTATACATTTTTGTTGTTGAAGCATTCTTTGAACTTTCATCAATGTGCACATTGTTTGTAGGAGTTTTTTGATGAATTGTTTTGTTCTCTTACCAGAGGACTTATTCTTTTTCCCCACATGATGTTGGTCATCCAATACTTGTTGTTGAATTTTCTTCAAATAATAGTCCTTTTTCTGTCCTTTTCTCTTTGCTGATTTTTTAGGCATGATAAGTTTATTTTAATGATGATAAGCAATATCTTTAAAAAATAAATACACATAGATCTATTTTAATACATTTATAAATTATACTTTTCTATTACTAAACAAACACATTATATATAAAAACCCTTTAAGCACTTTCTTTTGTAATCACTAATTGAAATTGTAACTGAAGGTGTGAAAGATAAGTGTGAAGGTGGTTAGAGGACTCCATGTGTAATGGACATGGGTTTGTACCAATGCATGTCTTAAGGCCTGGAACATTGTATGAGTACATAGATACTGACTGAATGATTAGAGTACTGCAAGGAGAATGCCTGGGTGAATGTATAAGTGTTTGAGTGTCGGCGCAGTGTTTGGATTAGTACATGGTGCTGGATATTTGACTGGAGGAGTGCATAGGGAGTGACAGGGTGTTTGCTGGCAGTGTATCGATACTGACTGGGGAATTGAAGGTGTGAAAGACAAGTGTGTAGGTGGTTAGAGGACTGCATGCATGGTGAAGAGGGGTTTGAAGCAGTCTATGTGCTAAGGCCTGGGTCAATGCATGAGTACTTGGGTACTGACTCAATGATTAGAGTACCGCAAGTAGAATGATTGGGTGACTTTATGAGTGGTTGGGTTTTGGCGCAGTGAATGGATTAGTTCATGTTGCTGAATAGGTCACTAGAGGAGTGCAAGGGGAGTGGCAGGGTGTTTGCTGGAGTGTATGGATACTGACTGGGGAATTGAAGGTGTGACAGACGTGTGTGTCGGTGTGAAAGACAAGTGTAAAGTTATCAATACTAATTCATACCTGTGTCCTGTTCCTCTATACCTGCATGTACCAACTCCTCATTTTCCCTAGGCACTTGTTCAGGACCAAAACAAATAAACTGAACCTCCTCACAGAAGGTTTTCTACCTTTGCTTTAGTACTGTGCAAAAAAACTGTACTCATTTCTCCTACATTTAAGGCAGGAGTTTTCACATAATAAAGTTTCCAACTACATTTTGCATTTTAAAGTGATAAACAGCTAATATTCTGAAATGATGAAAGGTGATCTGCACACTTTCTTTGATAGACATACAAGGAAATGTCCCTGTAAATAAGTATGCTTACTTACTTTTAATGGATCTAATCCTTGCAAAATTGCAATTGTCTGGATCAGACTTTTGCTTGGAAAGTTAAGTAAGAAACTTCCCAATATATCAAATAAGTCCTGACAAACACTGCAAATACTGCTACAGTTTCATTTGTATAAAGTGGCCTGTCCACATCTTCCTTGCACCTCTTCAGCTCTTACTTCCTCTACATTACTAGGAACAATCTCCTCTTTTCCAACAGGAATACCTTCTTTCACTTCATAACATCAACCATTTGTTCAAACTGCATGTTCTCTTGGAAGTAGCCTTTTCATTAAAAACAAGCATTGGCCATGCCAATTGGTCTCGACATACTAATGAGTTTAGTGATGTAGTTGCTATTATAAATATATTAATATACTGTGTTTAGTATCAGATGAATGAGTTAGCAGGTTAGCAATGACTTCAAAAGTAGCAGAATAGTTATGCCGCAGTTTTAATAGTAAAGCAGTTACAGCAGGAGCAATAGAGTAGTCATAGCAGTTAACATTAGCGCACTGCTAGTAGCTTCCCCCACTATACTGTATACAGCAACTGTGGACGAGACAGCGCATGCGCTGCCTAGGCTGTGACCTAAAAATAGGGTGTGTTCTGCACATGTGGTAAATTCGGAAAGGTCTTAAAGTTGTCTATGATTCTCAAAATCGGTATTCAAACCAGTCACGCTTGATGGCAGTTGTATCTTTTAGGAAGGTCAATATGTGTTAATTCCAGGACGAGCTGTGCGCTTGTTTCAGTTTCTGGGATGTTGCATCCTTATCGGGGAGACCAAGGGTTATTGCTGGGCAATGAGAAAGCTGCGCCGACAATGATTTGTGCTCTTTGACGCCATGGATGCTGTATTATTCCCTAATACAGGAATGGAGGGGTTGAAGGCGAGTTAGGGTCCTTATGTCTTATTTTTGTAAAATGAACCACTGTCAACTGCCACTTTGCAGGCAGATCCCCGGGCGATATTTGAGGTTGACGATTTAAACATTTATGAGAGAACTAATTTAAAAGTTTCATATGGAGTGCTTGACCCAGTAGAAAGTCACTCCAAACTGCCCCTGCTTTGATTATATTACAGTAATAGACGCTGTACATATTTATTACACAGGTAGAAATGTGTGTAGGGTGCACACAGACAGTGACCAGTCCCAGTACTACATTCTGTTTATTAAGGCAGTCTCGGCATTGTGACAGTCACTGACAAACCTTGCAGCGCCAGCATAAAATATGTCTCACCTGCTCTGAACTGTTCTGGGACATTTCGCTCCTGCTTTACTTTGAAAATTTTTGAAGAGAACCTCTGTATACACGAGCAACGTAGACCAACAACTGAGGAGGAAGAAGAACCCAGGGGCTCGCATCTTTTGCCTCTGAGAAGTAGCAGGCAGCACACCAAACTAGAAAAAACAGCGTAGGTAAATAAAACATTGGCCTCACTGGTGAGCAAAGAATGAGCCCAGGTATACAACTCCTTACTGTATAATAATCAAATTAGCGCCGCTCTGCAAACTGCCTGATCTGACCTATTGTGCCGGGGGTAGAATATTTTGCACGTATTGGGCACGCGCAGAGATCAGACGCTGTCAAAGCTTAACTCTGGGCAAGCACTGAATTTTCTGTTCAGACTAGGGGGACCCTGAACACAAACCGTTAATAATTGTCTCAATTTCATATCGATAAAATATATCAGTTAGTTACAAAATCAGTGAATACAGACACCGAAAGCTTCCATGTGAGCCAGCATACCTACAGAGAATGTGTACAGTCACAACACCCCGCAGTGGTACGAGACCATGCTGCCACCTTTAAAGAGAGCAGGGGGGCCGGGACCAACATAATTTAAACAAGCTCCTACGAGCCGGCTCTCACTGTCAATGTCCGAGAGCCGACTCACCCAGACTCTTGCCCCCTCGCCAAGTTGAACGGCAGAGGAGGTCGGGTTTGATCTTTCTTCCTGGAATTCCCAGCAGCTCCTCTCCGGGACCAGCCCTTTGTTGCTGGGCAACTGCCATGCGGGCACCAATCCCAGCGCGGCTCTTTCCTGACGTCAGGGGTGCAACGCACAGGGTTCCTGAGGTGGTTTAAATGTTTACAAGTTTAAATGGTGAGAAAAACAACCCGCGGTGGTGATAACATGCAGTGCCCTCACAGTTCCCACATAAGCAGCGGCGATCCCCCGGCATGTGGCAGTGATCTCACCATGAGATGTGGGGGGGGAGAGCGGAAGAGAAGGCTCGGACAGCGGGAGGGGTACACGGGCACAAAGTAGTGCTCAGCAAATATGCAGTAATGGGGCCAATAGCCATGGAAGGAAACATGGCAGTCATAAGACGGGACTAGCAGCCTCTAAACCAATAAAAAGGCAGCATTTGGAAAAGAACAAATCCACAAGCCAATTAAAAAGATAGACGGAAAGTGGGCGGGGCGTCCCCCACTATACTGTATACAGCATCTCTCTGACGAGACAGCGCATGCGCTGCCTAGTCCAAGACCTAAAAAGGTTCATTGATGGATATATGCTTCCATTCTTCTCTGAAAAGTTAACAAAAATTAGTTCTATTCACAAGTCTTTTTTTGGCTTCTTCTCTTCATAACATTATAATGGGACTACTTTTCGCCCCAAAACCGACGGCACAGCCTTCTTTGAAAGTGCATTTACAGCATTAGTTTATCCAATTGCTTTCTTGTTCTTTCCGTTTCAACTCCTTTATGCTCCTTAAACCATCCACTGTCACTCTTCAAGATATTCAACTCCGCCAGCAAGGAAAAGCTATTTCCTGGGTTTCTAATGTTCAAGCTGGGCCCCCCAAACCTCTTAGCAAGAACACGACAAATGCCAATTTCATCAAAGCAGTTTATTTATGCCCAATGCATTCGGACCCATGATGGCCCTTTGTCAGGGATAACTGAAATTAACAAGTATACATGTATTAAAATTCAATCACTATATGTATACAGTCATGTTTATACATGTCATATCACTACATGTTTATGTCTTTCTTCACATCCAATGATCGAATCTGCACTCTGCAAAATCAATGACTTTGTGATAAAAAAATATACTTGGTTTTCCAACTGAACATTATTCAGTGTGAATACTGCACTCCATTATTAATTCAGCTGTAGTCTCCTTCACTATAGCCCACAGGTTAAACCCCTCTTTCTCCCCATTCATGTGTGTACAACTTCCTCTACAAACAGTTCTTCCTCTGCACCGCGCATATGAACTTTCCTTTCTTTAACAAGCTTTTTCATACAGCATGTAAATCGTCATTATTCCAATGCCTACTGGCCTCTCTCTCACCACCACACGGCAATCACGCGCCCTTCAACCCCAACCTTCCTGTCTATTCCCTTTAAATTTTCATACTAAATCATCTCAATTACCCCCACTGCGTGTTACCGATCTATCCTCCTTCACGGCACACTACTCCTTCTATTCAGATTCATTTTGTCCATCACATACCTGCCAAACAAACTTCCGTCCGCCTCCATTGCTGCTAGACAGAGTTTCCCTTTGTTCTCTCCTAAACAGTTTTTTAACAGGAACGTACGCCCCTCCTTTCCGGTGCCCTCCCACTAATCTTACAAAGATTATCACCTGTGATATTTCAAACCGCCCGATCGTGCATCGCACACTACAATTCCCATAATCCTGCAGGTCAGCTGATAGCAGCATTCAATCCTTTGTACATAAATATACAATTAACAGTTCCAGTATACAAATTTCAAAGTCGAAAATTATTGCCGAAATGTAGCAGTTAAATGTTCCTTAATTCATTTCAGTTTTCTTCTGACACCTAAAAATAAACATGTTTTAAGAAATAAGATGTTCGGCATTGCCTTTGGAGAACGAAATCAATTGCCAACATTTCTTTCGTTTCTTAAGTCTTTGCGGGTGCAAACCCAGTAGGGCTAACCATTGTGAAACAATATATATATAAATGTATGGGTTGCACACCTGTTTATGATAGTTCGTTACTTCTGTTTTGTCTTCAAACGTGATGTCGCGTGCACACGGGAAAAGTGCCCAGCCCACATGGCACGTGTTTGACTGAATAACATTATAATGGGACTACTTTTCGCCCCAAAACCGATGGCACAGCCTTCTTTGAAAGTGCATTTACAGCATTAGTTTATCCAATTGCGTTCTTGTTCTTTCCGTTTTAACTCCTTTATGCTCCTTAAATCATCCACTGTCACTCTTCAAAATATTCAACTCCGCCAGCAAGGAAAAGCTATTTCCTGGGTTTCTAATGTTCAAGCTGGGCCCTCCGAACCTCTTAGCAAGAACACAACAAATGCCAATTTCATCAAAGCAGTTTATTTATGCCCAATGCATTTCGGACCCATGATGGCCCTTCGTCAGGGATAATCTTCATTATTCCAATGCCTACTGGCCTCTCTCTCACCACCACATGGCAATCACGTGCCCTTCAACCCCAACCTTCCTGTCTATTCCCTTTAAATTTTCATACTAAATCATCTTAATTACCTCCACTGCGTGTTACCGATCTATCCTCCTTCACTGCACACTACTCCTTCTATTCACATTAATTTTGTCCATCACATACCTGCCAAACAAACTTCCGTCCGCCTCCATTGCTGCTAGACAGAAGTTCCCTTTGCTCTCTCCCAAACAGTTTTTTAACAGGAACGTACGCCCCTCCTTTCCGGTGCCCTCCCACTAATCTTACAAAGATTATCACCTGTGACATTTCAAACCGCCCGATCGTGCATCGCACACTACAATTCCCATAATCCTGCAGGTCAGCTGATAGCAGCATTCAATCCTTTGTACATAAATATACAATTAACAGTTCCAGTATACAAATTTCAAAGTCGAAAATTATTGCCGACACGTAGCAGGTAAATGTTCCTTAATTCATTTCAGTCTTCTTCTTACACCTAAAAATAAACATGTTTTAAGAAATAAGATGTTCCGCCTTGCCTTTGGAGAACGAAATCAATTGCCAACATTTCTTTTGTTTCTTAAGTCTTTGCGGGTGCAAACCCAGTAGGGCTAACCATTGTGAAACAATATATATATAAATGTATGGGTTGCACACCTGTTTTTTGATAGTTCGTTACTTCTGTTTTGTCTTCAAACTTGATGTCGCGTGCACACAGGAAAAGTGCCCAGCCCACATGTCACGTGTTTGACTGAACAACATTATAATGGGACTACTTTCCGCCCCAAAACCGATGGCACAGCCTACTTTGAAAGTGCATTTACAGCATTAGTTTATCCAATTGCTTTCTTGCTCTTTCCGTTTTAACTCCTTTATGCTCCTTAAATCATCCACTGTCACTCTTCAAGATATTCAACTCCACCAGCAAGGAAAAGCTATTTCCTGGGTTTCTAATGTTCAAGCTGGGCCCTCCGAACCTCTTAGCAAGAACACGACAAATGCCAATTTCATCAAAGCAGTTTATTTATGCCCAATGCATTTCGGACCCACGATGGCCCTTCGTCAGGGATAACTCAAATTAACAAGTATACATGTATTAAAATTCAATCACTATATGTATACAGTCATGTTTACATCACTACATGTTTATGTCTTTCTTCACATCCAATGATCGAATCTGCACTCTGCAAAATCAATGACTTTATGATAAGAAAATATACTCGGTTTTCTAACTGAACATTATTCAGTGTGAATACTGCACTCCATTATTAATTCAGCTGTAGTCTCCTTTACTATAGCCCACAGGTTAAACCCCTCTTTCTCCCCATTCATGTGTGCACAACTTCCTCTACAAACAGTTCTTCCTCTGCGCCGCGCATATGAACTTTCCTTTCTTTAATAAGCTTTTTCATACAGCATGTAAATCTTCATTATTCCAATGCCTACTGGCCTCTCTCTCACCACCACATGGCAATCACAGGCCCTTCAACCCCAACCTTCCTGTCTATTCCCTTTAAATTTTCATACTAAATCATCTTAATTACCCCACTGCGTGTTACCGATCCATCCTCCTTCACTGCACACTACTCCTTCTATTCACATTAATTTTGTCCATCACATACCTGTCAAACAAACTTCCGTCCGCCTCCATTGCTGCTAGACAGAGTTTCCCTTTGCTCTCTCCCAAACAGTTTTTTAACAGGAACGTACACCCCTCCTTTCCGGTGCCCTCTACTACTCTTACAAAGATTATCACTTATGATATTTCAAACCACCCAATCGTGCATCGCACACTACATTTCCCATATTCCTGCAGGTCAGCTGATAGCAGCATTCAATCCTTTGTACATAAATATACAATTAACAGTTCCAGTATACAAATTTCAAAGTCGAAAATTATTGCCGAAATGTAGCAGTTAAATGTTCCTTAATTCATTTCAGTCTTCTTACGACACCTAAAAATAAACATGTTTTAAGAAATAAGATGTTCCGCCTTGCCTTTGTTAAAGAAAGGAAAGTTCATATGCGCGGCACAGAGGAAGAACTGTTTGTAGAGGAAGTTGTGCACACATGAATGGGGAGAAAGAGGGGTTTAACCTGTGGGCTATAGTAAAGGAGACTACAGCTGAATTAATAATGGAGTGCAGTATTCACACTGAATAATGTTCAGTTAGAAAACTGAGTATATTTTTTTATCACAAAGTCATTGATTTTGCAGAGTGCAGATTCGATCATTGGATGTGAAGAAAGACATAAACGTGTAGTGATATGACCGGTATAAACATGACTGTATACATATAGTAATTGAATTTTAATACATGCATACTTGGTAATTTCAGTTATCCCTGACGAAGGGCCATCATGGGTCCGAAATGCATTGGGCATAAATAAACTGCTTTGATGAAATTGGCATTTGTCGTGTTCTTGCTAAGAGGTTCGGAGGGCCCAGCTTGAACATTAGAAACCCAGGAAATAGCTTTTCCTTGCTAGCGGAGTTGAATATCTTGTAGAGTGACAGTGGATGATTTAAGGAGCATAAAGGAGTTAAAACGGAAAGAACAAGAAAGCAATTGGATAAACTAATGCTGTAAATGCACTTTCAAAAAAGGCTGTTCCATCGGTTTGGGGGCGAAAAGTAGTCCCATTATAACGTTGTTCAGTCAAACACGTGCCATGTGGGCTGGGCACTTTTCCTGTGTGCACGCGACATCAAGTTTGAAGACAAAACAGAAGTAACGAACTATCATAAACAGGTGTGCAACACATACATTTATATATATATTGTTCTTCTCTTCAAAGGCAACACTGTTTTATGCAGTGTTCTCATTCTGTTCAAAATCAAAATAAATAGCTTCCTCTTCAGGGTAAATGCCTTTTTAACTGGTGCCTCAACATGTTGTTTTTGTTTGACTACTTCTTTTCTCCTTTAATACTGCCTCATAGTTCATACCAAAATCTGAATTACCCTACTACGAAACATTCTGACTCTTATTTCCTTAAATTGCTTTTGTCTTCTGGTTAAACTATCTCCTTTCTTATAAAATGTATGACTCTTGATGTCACCTAGTTCTTCTCCTTTCTTAGCTGTTTTGTAACCTTGCTTTGTATTTGCATGCTTTTGCTCACTACTCATTTTTGCATGTACGATTTTGAGAAATTTCTTAGTTTTCTTACCAGCAGCTCTTTTCCCTTTAACCACATTTTCCACATTTTCTCCCTTTAAGCATTTAAGTACCTACTTAAAGTTATGTCACTATGTTATACCCACTCTAACTGTGTAACTTTTCATGTTTAAATCAGTGTGTTCTTGAATGTGTCAACGTATGCATCAGTGTATGACTGGATGTGTAACTATGCATTAGTTTGCACCTGGGTGTATCACTGTAGGCATCGGTGTGTGACTGGGTGTGTCAGCATATGCATCAGTGTGCACGTGGGAGTGATAATGTATGGATCAGTGTGCGACTTGGTGAGTCAATGTATGCATAATTGTATCATTAGATGTGTTAGTGTATGCATGAGTGTGTACTTGGGTGTGTCAGTATATCCATCAGTGTCTCCATTGGTCTGTTAGTGTATATATCACTGTGTGCCTGGGTGTGCTACTGTATGCCTCAGAGTATATCTGGGTGTCCCACCATATGCATCACTGTCTGCCTGGGTGTGTCAGTTTATGGATCAGTGTGTGCCTGGGTGTCATACTACATGGGTCAGTGTCTAACTGGGTGTGTTAGTGTGTGGATTATTCTGTTTAGGGTATGTCAATGGATGTATTAGTGTATGTGTAGCTGTGTCACTATATGTATCAGAGTGTATTAGTGTATCCATAAGTGTGTACCTGGGTGTGTCAAATGTATGTGTCAATGTGTGTCTGGGTGTGTCACTGTATGCAATAGTGTCTAGCTGGGAGTATCAGTGTATGTATATGTGTCTTCATGGATCTATTACTGTATGCGTCACTGTCCCTGGATGTGTTAGTGTACATGTGTGTGCTTTAGTGTGTTAGTGTATGAATCACTGTATCTGGGAGTGCTAATATATACTTTAGAGTATTTATGGGTATGTAACCATATGCATCAGTGAATGACTACCTACGGACTACAGCAGAGGTGATGTAAATGTGGAAAAGGGGAGTTTAAGGCTTGGTAATGAGTTTTAAATACCAACTCAACCTGGTAGTAAAACTACACAGACACAAGATCTGCAGTAACAGGCCCAACACATCTTTAGTGAGCTACTTGTCTGGATGGGTGACTAGGAGTATCAGTACATATCTAAATAGGTGTATCAGTCCCTCTCTCAGTATGTCACTGAATGTGTAAGTAACTATGTCACTATAAAACTAGCTGTTCTCAATTGGTCTCTATATGTGTAGGTAACTGGCTGTATATATGAGTTATTGGCTCTATTGCTGAGTATTGAGTTATATAACTGTGTGCGAAAGTGGCTCTGCTACTGCTGGATACATGAGTGCTGTTTGGACATGTGACTGAATGTGTAAGTGCCCCTGTCTCTGTTTGACTGGGTGGATGAGAACTCAACGCTTTTGTAAGTAGGTATGTGAGTTGCAGTGTGGGTTGGTGAGTGGATGTTTAACTGGGTATATGGGTCTGGAAGTGCATGTATGCTCACTGAAATCTCAAAGTACTTGTCTTACCTTTTAAGCACATAGCACCTTGCCCTATGGCCTACCTACAGCCTACCTTAGGGGTGACTTATATGTAGTAAAAGTAAGTTCAAGGCTTGGCAGGGAGTGTTAAATGCCAACTTGACCTGGCAATAAACTGCTCACACAGGCTCTGCAGCAGCAAGCCCAGCACATGTTTCAAGGGCTACTAGTCTGGATGGGTGACTGGGAGAATTACTACTTCTGTACATATCTAAATAGTATATTAGTCCTATCACTAGATGTGTAAGTAACTATGTTAGCATATGACTGTCTCTCTTAGTAATTCTATGGGTCTGTAAATGTGTATGTAAGTGACAGTATGGATTGCTTTCTATCTGTGTTAGTGAGTATTTGACCATATAACTGTGTGTGGAACTGGCAAAGTTGCTGCTGGATACATAAATGCTGTGTGGGTGTTTGAGTGAATGTATAAGTGCCTCTGTCACTGTCTGACTGGGTGCGTTAGTGACTGGATGCTTTTGTACATAGATATTTGAGTTACAGTATGGGTGGGAGACTGGATGTATAGCTGAGTGTATGGGTCTGTGTAGGAAAGTAGGATCTGATTTCATGGTAACCCCCACGTTTTGCTGGTGTCAGTATGTTTTTTTGACAAGTCTGAATCTGACTGGAATACTGCTAACCAGAACCCTAGTCACTGTGCTACCTCTCTAAATTTGACATGGTAAGTACTTTTGTACCTCCACAATTGCCTACTGGTGTACCCATATAAGTGCCTAGTATAGTACCCAGGGCATAGGTTTACCCGGATACTCCCATGGGCTGCAGCATGTATTATGCCTCCCATGAGAGATGACTCAGACGGTGACTACAGGCCTGCCATTTCAGCATGTGTAAGCTGGTGCTAGCAGCACTATGACAGATATTTGTTTTCTTATATCTGAGGCCACTACACTTAAAACCTATAAGTCACCCCTAAGGCAGGCCTTTCAATCCTGATGGCCGGTGCTGGGTTATAAGTGTGTTGGTGCCCCTGCATGATCAGGACACACCTAAAACCCCAAAGTCAGTTCTCCAGGCTTTGTAAGTGCGATTAGCCATTTTGATGCATATAGTGGCCACAAATCATTGCGCGATGGCTTACTATGTAGTGGCTGTTCTGAACCTGGGCATGTTTGGTATCAAACATGTTGGAGTCATGCCGCAACGCTGTTACTGGTGTTGGAGGTAGGAGTCCATGCACTGGGGGCTCCTCCGGGAAGCCCCCAAGTACTCCCAGCAACAGCCTTCCAGGGCCTGCCAGCCCCCCGACGCTCAAGCAGGGGAAGGTAGAACAAAAGGTTTCCTGTCACAGTAAGGTGTGACCACCTCCCAGACAGGACTTAGTGTATTGGGCTGGGGTGGGCGCACTTGCAATCGCCACAAGACTGCTTTGAAGGGCACATTTGGTGCCCTCCTTGCAAACTCCAGTTGGAACCAGTTGTGGGAGCCCCTGGCTCCTGCTCTGGTGTCCAGCCCCTCATCTCGGAGGGACCCCTGAGTCATCCTAACCCCTTTCTAGGGGTATAAAAGGGCTTGCCTGTGGGTGAGTCCTCAGATTCTTCATGGAACAAGACTCAAGCCTGAAACCATGTCACTCTTCAACCTTCTGGACACCTGGCCATCGCCTGGAACCGAGACTGCATCACAGAAGACTCCTGCTGCTTCTGGTCCCACTGTTCTGCAAGTCTTCTTTGTTGTCTGTGTCTGTGCTTCTTCCAGGATCTTCAACAGACCCGTGGGCATCAAGGACACCCAAAGTAATCTCCCTTGCAGTGAATGAGTCACTCCCCTGCGTCTTCCGGCATGGCAATGAAGCTGACGGGTCGGCTGCTCCTGACGTCCCATGGAATTCAAAAGCCTCAGCAACACAGATGGTAGTTCTGCGACTCCCACGAGGCCTTTCCTGTCCTCTATGCAATTTTGAGGCTAGTATCCCTCGTCAGACCCACTGGGACTGAACCCATGTGCACCACTTTGACTTGCCATTGCCAAGGTTTGTTGGCTCTGCACTCCAGAGATCTTCATGCTACAAGAAGTTCCACTTCCAGCATCTCCTCCTGCCAAGATCAGCATTCTACACCGTGGTCCTTCCTTTTTGATGAGCTGGTTGAGGCCCTCTTTCGACTCCCACGCCTTTGGCCTGTGAATCCTCTATGGGGTCTTCTACTGCTTCAGTGGCCTCTTCTGCTTGCTTGGGACCTCCTCTGACTCTCTTGAATGTGGTGAGTTCCTTGGGCCTTGCTGGTCCCAACATTGCGCCTTCTTCGCTTTCCACACTAGTTGCATGTGTCAAAGCTTGTTGATGCTCCCGCCGGACACCGACCCCCTGGTTCTCGACTTCCAACATGGGACAGCTTGTGCATGGCTCCTGGTCTTCTTCAGAGTCACTTGTCCCCACAACTGCAGCGACAAGGTCACTGTCAACTCATTTGAACCATCCATTATCGGTAGGCATTGCTCTTCTATGCCTTCTGGTCACCTCAGAGTGGCAGATACTCTATCCCCTCTGCTTGCAAGTTCTTTTCTCCAAAAATCCACCCTTGGATTCCATCTGACTCTAGCACTGTCTTCGCTAGCGGCGTCTTTACTAAAGTCCTCCGTTGTGGTCTACGGCGGTTTTGATGTCACTTCCCACCTTTGCACCCGGCTTCATGGGTGTAGGTATCTTGGTTCTTGGGTGTCCACCATTTGGGTTACTCTCCAATATTCTGTCTTCCATGGGTTTTCTTCAGGGTCCACTGGGAAGGGTACTTCTTCTTTAAAACTACCTCTGCGACTTTCCCGTTGACTTCCAATGAGTATGTGGCTGTGTTGCCACTCTGCACAAAGCCTCCGTGCTGTTTCTGAGTAATTACCTATTCTGAGTCTCCTGGTACAAAGCCAGGATGGGAACGAGATGGTCAATTGTATTTCTACTTTTTGAAGGTTTTTATTAGAGATTTTGATCTCACAATGAGATCTACAATATAAAGAAATACATCAATTAATACAATTTTTAAAAAGAGCAAACTTTTTTCAAATGTACAACACATTAATTCATTTACTGGGCAATTTATCATCTCCATAGCGGCTTTGGTTGTTGTAATACCATATATTTGTTTTAATAGTCTTTAAAAATCTCTGTTGGTAGACTTTTAAAACCGGACTGACTAATACAACATATTTTATAGTCCGTATACCATTATAACATAAAGTGCATATTCTTTCCTCCGTAACTGCAATTTGCCATGTATCCGTCACAGTTTTTAGAGGTATACATTTCAACCTGCAGAGCATTAAACACCTTTGCACCCTGTGATCCAGGTTCCAATTAAATACATTTGGGGAACTGCTGCCTGACATAATTAACACAATGGAATCTGGGTTTTGCTCTATATATATCCATACCATTCTCCATGGAACAGATTTGCATGGTATGTTTTACATCATTTTTAAGATGAGCATAACTCATATTCTGTATTTCTAATCTAGTCAAGGAAAAGTGCTGAAGTGCAGATAAATGTTAGTGAAAAACGAATCAACCTTTGTATTAGGAGAGAGAGACAAGCCGAGGTCATAAGACTCCTTAAAGGCATTTCTTTGGCACGTAGAACACAATGATATCAATGTAAAATAGTGGCTAGACCTCTTATATAAGTTCTCACTAATTCACTAATTCTAACACTAATCCTAATTCTAGCCTTATTCTATGCTAAATATAGCCTTAGTATTAAATATTGCGAAGAATCCTCCACTCCACCTTATACATAAATTGCCATTGATTAATATTTATTGTTTCTATATCATATAAAAGGGTCACAGAATCTTCATTTTGTATACTGTTAAAAGATGATTAAAGTGCATGTGACCAGTTGCTCAATAAAGTGCCCTTAGTGCATTTCCATGAGCATATGCTTTATTTGATATATGTGCAATATGTTCATTATCAGACAGATTTGCCAACATAATTCTTCCAAGAGAAGGGTATAGCTTTACTACTTCTATAGTAGAATTTTTATAAAACCACTCTTACTTTGTATTGATCCGACACCCCTTTTGACAAAACCTCATGACCTTGGTTATATATATATATTAACCTTCAAGAATTGTGCATCTGAGTAAGATGAAAAGGTATCAAGGCATTTCTGGGGGCCTTTGGGAGTCAAGTCTTGTACAAAAATATCATATGCATAAAGGAGTGTCCCGAAAGGATAGGCGCCTAGATTTGGGTGATCACTTGCACCCTTGCTCAACACTTCAGGCAGATCCACCATATACAGTGAAAAAAGTGGAGGTGCCAAAAAGCATCCCTGTTTTACACCATTTCTGGTCAGGATTATCAGAGTCATGCCTTGACTACCTTCTAACATATTGGGGCCCAACAGGGGAGGGGGAACACCACCGACCAGAGACTCAAATTTAGGTGTGACAAAGGCCGCTTTATTGGAAGCAGGTGCATTTTAACAACAAAAACCCTTGGCCTGTGCTGTACAAAACTAAACCTCACTAAATATATTATTTTCCTACCCCCTCCCCTAAAATGGTTCCCCCAAACATCCAACAGGAAAACAATTTGCAAACTTCAACTTGCCTCTCTACCTAGCTAAATAACTTATTGTACTTAACCCTCCCCCCTTGATAATCAAACATACCTCCTACAATTCCCCCATAACTTAGAAAGAACCGCCACTCGAAAGACGTGCTAACGACTTTCGACCCCCCCCAGGACGCCTGAACCTTCGGATACCTTCGCACCCCAATAGCCTGATGCAGAGCCTCCTTCAACTGCACAATACAAAGCCCCATTCCATACCTAGAGAGGTGGACACCATCTTCTCCTAAGAAATACACCGCCCCATACCTAAGCTCCGGGTGCTCCATCCTCCCAAAGCCCTCCTTTTCACAAAAAACTTAATTTCTCTGTTAATTTTCCTCCGAGTCTTATCAATGGCCACCGGCCTTTCTGCCCCCCTCCAAAACCGCCTGGGAACGAACTCTGACCAAATCACATGGCACCCAGCCCACCTGCGCCGTATCTCCCACAAGTCCCTCTTCATCTGTTTGACCAACGCCAACCCTTTGCACAATACCAAATCATTCTCACCCAAGTGTATTACCACCACGTCCGGATACCCCCCCTTTTACCACTTTATTCAAAGCTGGCAACAACTCATGCCAGTGCATGCCCCCTTTTCCTTGCCACTGACAGTGAAACAACCTTTCTTCCAATTCCAGGTTAAGACTCAGGTGCTTTTTCTACTCTGCCCTCTCCGCTCTCTTTATAAAAGAATGTCCTACAATGTATGTTTCCAGCGCCGCTGCAGATGGCCCCGCCACTGCACCTGAAAAGACACACATGTAAGAGGGTGAGAAAATCTCCTTCATTTCATTGCTCCACCCCTATCCCCCGCATCCTGACGTCCGGTAACAGTCCGACTTCCAATGCTCGAGACCCTTGATGTCTTCCTTCCCCCATCCCTGACACGCCGCCTCCGTCCCAATCCGGAATGAATGCATCCCAAAAGCCTCTGGTCTTCACCCATAACCTGTAGGGCGTGCCGCAGGACCCACAACACCTAAGCCGCAGTCACGCTGCCAGTTCCGTCCCGACCAAAGACCTCCCCTGCCAATCCCCGCTGTTCAGACGCCAGCCGCCGTCCCCACATCGCCGGGCAGACCGCCTCTCACCTCACCGGACCCAACACCACCCAAGTACCCTCCCCACTGATCCATTTTCGAACAACGCAGCCTCACCGCCACCTCCCGCTCTCTCATGTCCACCTCCCCCCAAAGCACCCCAGGTCCACCCTTCAATCCTACCAATTCCGAAACCCTAAAGGCTCCGAAAAACATCCATGACATAATGGTGGCAACAACGTAGTCTCCCCCCGGTCGCAACATATCGACGGCAACGTTTGCAACTGACCCTCGAGCATGCCCTCAGTAATGGGCCTCCGCCGACTCACCCTGGCACCTTTTTCCCTTGCCCAGCCTTCCAGAAGACGCATCCCCAATTGCCCCGCCGACGGCGAGTAACCCCACCACAACTTTCCCATGAATGCCACCACAGACAGCTTACCTGCAATCGTCACCCTCGACAGCCCTCTGTCCATCAAACTCAACATGAACTGTACTACCTGCTCCTCCCAACGCCACTGATCCCCCTGTATTAACGCTCCACACCACCGAAACTCCTCCCATGCATGCTCATAGGCCTTCCAAGTGGATGCTGCCACAGACGCTCTCACCAGTTAAACGACCCGGCGTCTCCCACCAACCACAATTCCTCCGGCACCGGCGTCTTGTGCTCCTCCGCCTCCATGGCTAGCCCATGGAACTTCTGCCACTGTGAACAAGACAAAGCATCCGCAATGTCATTGTCCACCCCCGGGACATGTCGAGCTTGAAATAAGATATCATGCTCCAAACAGCGCATCACAAAAACTCTCATCAGTTTCAACACCTTCGGGTCCCTGGCCGACTGCCTATTGACCACCTGCACCACTGACATGTTGTCTACCTGGAACAACACTCGCTTGTGAACCAGCTCCCGTGCCCACACCGAAACAGCTACCACCAGAGGAAACAATTCCAGGAAGGCGATGCTCCGCCCCCCACCTTGCCAATGCTGCTGCCACTGTTCCGCACACCATCTCCCCGCCCAGTAGAGCCCGAAACCTCCAACCCCCGCTGCATCCGATGACAACGTGACATCCCATGCCCAATCCTCTGGGGGCGCCATGGGCACACCATTGAAGTGCCCCAAAAAAGCCTGTCACATGCGCAAGTCCTCCTTCATCCCCGCCGACAACCGCAGATGATGATGTGGCAGCGTCAACCCGGACAGCGCCAGACCCAACCGACGGCAGAAAGTACGGCCCGCCCTCACTACCCGGCACGCAAAGTTCAAATGCCCCAGCAACACCTGAACCTCCCGTACTGTCACCTTCCGCTTGTCCAACATGCCGCCCACCAAAGCCAACATTGCCGTCCGCTTGTCCTCTGGCAGGCGTGCTTCCATGGCCACCGAGCATGGCCACCGAGTCGAGCTCTATAACAAGGAATGACAGCACTGTACTGGGACCGTGCATCTTCTCTGGCGCCAGGGGCACACCCAGGTAACCCATAATGTCCGTGAAACCGTCCAGCTACAGCTGGCAGTCCGTCGAACCCGGCCGTCCCACCAAGAAGAAGTCGTCCAGATAGTGCGTCACCGTCTCAGAGCCTGTGAGCCCGGAAAAAGCCCACTGCAAAAAGGAACTGAAACGTTCAAACAGCGCACAACAGCGCACACGAGATCGAGCTACCCTTGGGCAGTGCTTTGTCCACAAAAATGCCCCCGTCAAACTGGATCCCCAACAACTGGTGATCCTCCGGATGGACCGGAAGCAGCCTGAACGCTGACTTAACGTCGCACTTTGCCAGGAGGGTGCCCGCTCCCACCGCCGCCACGATCCTCTGCGCCACATCCACGGATGAATACGACACTGACGTGAGTTCCGCCGAAAATATAGTCGCTTACCGATGTCCCCTCTGGCCACGACAAATGCTGGATCAAGCGAAATTGACCGGGCTCCTTCTAGGGCACCACCCCAATAGGGGAAATAATCAGCCCTGGCAGCAGGGAAGGGGCCCACCATTCGGCCCTCGCTCACCTCCATAAACAACTTCTCCCGCACAACCCCCTTGTGCGCATTGATTGACTTCAAATTCTCCGCCCGCCTGGCGATCCGCGGATCCTCATACCCAAGCTGAAACCCCTCTCGAAAACCCAGTCGCAACGTGGCCGCATCCTCCGTCCGCGGATAAGACGCCAAGAGAGGCTCAAGACGGTCCAACCTAACCGGTGTAAGAGCCTTTGCCCATACCCCCTGACCCCCCTTTTCCACCTCCCCGCCCCCCTGCCGGTGCCCCTGCCGCCGCGGCCTGCTGCCCTTGAGTACCCCCCCCGACTTACCAGTATCGTACCACTGGGTGTCTCCTCCCACACTTGGAGCACTCATGCCGGAAACGGCACCATTGTCTGGCGCATGCGCCTTTATTGAAATCCCAACGTGCTCCGACTGTGGCCTGTGTAGATCTCTCTCCCCGCCCCACACCCCTTGGGTGGGGAGGGCCGAAAAGGGGGGTGACGCAAGCGGCAAACCGCTGGCCGTATAGATAGACCTGCCAAACCTCGCCCCGCCCATAGTCTGGTGGTACAAGTCTGAGTCAAGCTCGCCTCACCTAGCCTCCAGATCCGACGCCATCCATGCCCGGAACTCCTCGTCGTAATGTGACCAGGCATAACCCCCGTACGTAGCCTGCCCCCACCTGATCACATCCATGTATTTGAAAAGAGCTATAGCCCTGTCCGGGTATTTCTCACTATACACGCTGGCATATATCAAAAAAGCCGCCGACCAGTTGTCAATAGTCAGGAGATCTTTGGGGCGCCTAGCCTGTTCCTGCTCCTCCTCCTTCGACCCTTCCTTCACCGTGAGCTCCCTGTGCAGGAGCTTCAAGATTTCAACATACTGCCCCTTCCATATCTTTTCCTTCGTCGCCAGCGACAAGTGCGCCCCCAGCGGTTTTGCCACACCCATGTAGGGGAGCTTACGCACAGGGACATCACAACTCTCCTTACCCCCTTTGTCCCCGGCGGTTCCCTCGCCCGTTTTCCCAGCCCCCACACCGCCGCCCCTGCCCCCCCACCCCAGTGCCCCTAGACCCTACGCTGTTCTCTTCCAATGCCCGGTCCGGGCCCACCCCCGTGTCCTTCACATACCGCCCTTTTTAAAGGCGCACCCCCGGATCCCCCTCATGAGCATCCATACCCACCGAAAACTGCCCAGCACGAGGCTTGCCCAAACCACTCCCCGCTCCGCCACCATCCTTACCTGGCGTCAAGGCCGGCGATCTTGCTGGATCCCACCGCCTAACCAGTGGAGCCGGGGGGCCGTCACTCTCGGCGCTCCTTGCCGTGGGCATGCCTGTAACACACTACCAACATTGTTACTCCGCTCCCCCCCACCTCCTCCCCCTCCCCCTCCCGAATTTCCCCCTCCTCTGCAGAATCCCCCTTGTTGTCCAGTTGCACCATGTCCCCTTGCCCAGCACTAGGCCCATCCTTCCAATCTGCCTCCCGGCCGCCCCCTAGGGGCTCCAGCCGACTCAACCCCGCCTTCTCCCTACAGGCCCGCATCAAGTCCCCCAAATACAAACTCTCCCTCCTCTCAGCCATCACATATGACTCCGCAGCCTGATCCACATCATCTGGCCTCCATCCCGGTCCCCCGGCGGCCGTCTCGACCCTTCAGGGTGGGGCTGGCGGGGACCTACCGTCCGCCTCCCAACGTGCTCCCGTGAGTGGTCCCTTGGTGGAGCACGACCGCCCATACAAGGCAGAGCTGGTCCATCCCCTCGGTGGAGTGAAGCCGCATGCTGCTCTCCCGAGCACCTATCCCAGCGTTCCTGCCAAGAAAAAGAGGTGAAGTCCAGCATGGCGAGGAAAAAACGTCCCCCGTCCCCTTCGCTCCACTGTATGTCCCCAACCCCCACGCACTCCCCCGCCTGCTGAATGACCCCCCCCTCCGCGCCGGCCGGACCCCCCTCCTCCCCCACCCCCACTCAAAGCGCTCCCCCTGACCCGACCCTCCCCCTCACACGCCCGCACCCCGCCCCCGCCCCCCCAAAATCTCCATCACGCTCCCCCTCTGAAGCCCCTGCCAAAAAACGCTGCACCCACCCCCGCCCCACACCCACCCCTCAGCATCCCTACCTCTGGCCCCTACCCCCGGCACCCCCTCCCCGCCCCAGCTCCCCACGCGCCCCCCTCGGGGACGGGGACCTACTGGACCCCACCATGCTCACTTCTCCCTCAGAGTACACATCCTCCCCCGCGCCACCCCCTCCATATCCGATTCTTCTGTGAGCAGGAAAGACTCCTCCCCTCCCCATACCGAGCCCCTACTCCCTTCACCTCCTGATTCCCCCCGCCACAGCCCCGGGCAACCTCCGGCCCCGCCCGCGCCCCGCATACCCACCCTCGCAATGCCCAATCATCCCACCCGGCCCCCACCCGCCACCCCACTCCTTCCGCAAACTCCAGAGGCGGCCGAACCGGCGCTACTCGTTTCCCTCCTGTCCCCTTTCCTCTGCCCCGTGACCTCACTGCAGCGTGACCGCGCCGCCTCTCATCTCCAGCCATACCGCCCCGGCCCCCCCCACCCGCCTCCTTCCTAGGGCGTGCTCTCGGCAGCTCAACCGCTAACACGGCTGCCGCGGCATCGCTGGCAGCGCGTCACGGCGGTCTCACCTTCACTGCGGGCTGCACCAAGTCCATGCGGCCCGTCTCCTCCAGGAAACGCAGGGCTTCCCGCACCCGCGGATCGTCAATACGCGCCATCCTTCAGGTACGCCGCAGCTGCTCACTCTTCCCTGCAACACGTGACCCCGCCGCGGACCCACAAAGGCCTTCACTCGAGCCCCAACAAACCCTGGCGCACTTTACTCCCTTCCCGACGTGCAGCGCGATCTTTTACCAGACCCACCACCGCTGCCTCCCACACACCACCCAAGCCAGCTGCGATACTCGCGTTAGGAAAAGAAAGTTATAAATACATTTTGGACCACGAAAACCCCCCACCCGGCTGCCGTGTCACTGCCATCGAAATGGTGGCTTGTGACACAAAATGGCTGGCTATAACTACACCAGCCCAACCACCAGCCCAAAAACAGCCCAACCCTAGCCCAAAACTACCACCAGCCCAATAACCAGCCCACATACGGTGCTGGTCACTCTCCCCCCTTCCCCCTGCCCCAAAATTCCCCAGGGGGGGGCAGGCCTCCCCCCCAGCCCTATTCTGACACCATGTAGCTGTGTGAGTAGCAATGATACATTTTAGGAGATCTCTTGGCATTCCCATGGCACTCAACTTTCTCCAAAGGGTTTGTTTGTCTACGCGATCAAAAGCAGTTGGAAAATCGATATAAGCTGCTTACCCCTTCATTTCACATATTTTTCCAATATAAGATGAAGCACAGTTATAATGTCCAAAGTCAAGTGGTCAGTTCTAAACCCTGCTTGCTCCAATGGTATAATATTTTTTTCCTCCACCCATTCTAGAAGATCAGAAAAACACATTTAGAAAAAATATTTCCTGTTGTGTCCAACAGGATAATTGGCCTATCATAGCTAGGTAGGTTTGAGGGGCCTTTTTTCATCAATTGGCAAGATAATACTATCCCTCCATGAACTAGCGACAACCACAGTGTAATAAAAGTAGCAGAAAAGGGCCGCTAGATAAGAGGCCCATAGGTCCAGCTCTAACTTTATGATAGTGATAGGTAGTAGGTCTGGGCCTCTTGTACCGGAATTCCTAGCAGCTTTAATGTAATGCAGCAATCCCTGTCTAGTAGGAGGGGAAAAGGGAGAGCAACCTAATGGAAGAAGATTTTCACTGATTGTCCTTAATTCTACTGATTGTGACTGCCCATCTTTCATAGTCCAGACAACCTTCCCATTCACAATGATAAGTAACACTTTATAACTATCAGGGATCTGCCATGGATGTGCATCCTCAGGTTTCCATTGATGGTAAGAAGAACATCATTGTGGTCACTCCACAAATTATCTGATAAAAAAGGGAAAAACATATATGAACTTATACCAGTCAATATTGTAGTTGATTTTGCTGTGGTATGAGTGAAATGAGCTAGAATATCACTCTATAATCTCCCATTGAGGAAGTGAAATCATGTTCCCTGCAAGCCCCCAGGAGCAAAGTCCCCTTTTATTCGTCTTCAAGCAGAGAGGGACTATGGTGGCCGGTATATTAACAGCCTCTTCCTCTTCATTGTCAGCAAAAGAAAAAGCGAGTGAATGGTTAGAGACAGTTGTATTCAGATCTCCCATGATTAAGACCTTAGAAATACCTAATTCATGCATAATCATGTTAATATAATGAAAGCAGTCAGTCAAAAGATGAGCATTTTCTTGACGCAGTAGAATACAAAGATTAGCCAAAATAAAAGGAAAAACAGAGTAGTGACAGGAATTCTGCTCTTGGAATACAACACAATGGAATAGGTTTGATTGATGACAGTACACCAGATAGGTCCATGTAAAGTTTGTGGACAATAGTGTGGCTATGCCACCACTAGCATTGCCTCTCTTTGACTTAAAAGCAGGGCAGTTAATCACAAATAAATGTTGAACATCAAAAGCTGCAGGAACACACAGTTCTTGTAAAGAAATTGCCAAATAAATTAATACATACAAATTTCTGATTTTCCCCAGGTTATTAACAGCCAACTATATTCCATGATACAATTTTAATGGATTGGGACACCCTACTAAACAGCCCAATTCAGCACATTAGGAGCAGCCACTTTTCCAGTATTCAACCAACCAGATAACCACGCCCATTTGGATCAATCATCACTTTTTGGCATCAAGCCTGATAAAACCACCAGAGAGCCAGCTTTGCAGGAGATTGGTGTTAATTGTGTGTTTAGGCTATCTATTACTGTGAAACAGGACATTCCTCAATGGGACACAACATTGAAAAATAGTCCCTCACCCCTTCCCGCCCCCCCAAACAGGCAACACCTTGTTTTTAAGAGGAGAGGGAATAATGCAAATTCCTTGAGACAAACAAAATTCAGAATTGTTCAAGATAAGATTCACCATAACTGGTGACTTAAATGTAACCCTTGTTCTCTTCTCAAATTGTGTGTCTAATAATTCCACCAATTCCAGATTATTTCTCCTTACCAACTTAGGGTAGTCTACCTGAGCCAACACATTCAACAAACGAGATCTGTTCCAAAAGATGGAATCATCCTCAAACAAGACAATAATGTCCAAAGTTATAATTTTCCTCCATTCTCCTTTGAATTTTATTCCGGTATGTATGGAGATAATGAGGGACATTTTCCACATCATCAGACGATCTACGAGGAAAAAGGCCCAATGAATTTGGGTTCAGAACATCTGATGAGGCAATTATTTCCTTTTTTATGTCTTTCGAGTCCCAATATGAATAAACCAATGGTATAAAGTTCTTTGAATCAAGGGACATCTTTTCCAACTCCTTATCTAATATTGTGTCTTTTTTAGTCATTAACTTTGGCTCGATTGCCAGTATGGCCCTATTCAGACTGCTTAAACCACACAGGTTCTCAGAAGCAACAGACCTTTCCTCAGGGGTTACTGAGGACTTAGTAGAAGACGTTTCCTCAGGAAATTGTATTTTTCAAGCCCCTCTTTTGTTTAATCTTCTTAGCTTATTTTTAGCTTTTTTCCTACCTTTCCTTTTTTGGGGAGCTTGGACTGGAGTTGGTGGCTTTTCAACTATCATTTCCCTGTTTCCTTTCATTTCAAAATATGGAAGAATATAATTATTATTATTATTGAATGAAATTGAAGATTCTGCTTTCCAACGATACATCAGTGGGAGTTCTCTCAGAATTTCTGATAGAATGTCCAGAATATGATCGATCAGTCAGTATTTTTTTCCAATAATTGCATGATGGAGGACAGAATTCTCTCAAGACATTGAAGAGTTCTAGTGAAGCAGACATACTCACCAGAGGGATTTGCAGATGGATTAAAGGGCAGTTCTAATGCCACAGATAGATTTAGCTGAGAAGAAAGATTAACGCAGGGTGTACTACAAAAGAATTCCATTGACTTTCTCTTTCTCTGTGATAACGGTATAACTCTTTCTGAGATACATTTACTTGATGCAGAAGAGGGAGCCTTAAATGGTGATGTCTCTTGTAGAGTGTAGTCTACAAATAAGGAAGAATCTCTGGGGTAGTTCCACTGTTTAACGTTCTTGCTTTTCTCATGCAGACACTTAAGTGGATCTAAACTCGGAAAGACTAGGATTGAATGCTCTTTAACATTTAGGCCTGTATCCTTATCAAGAGAGATAGCAAGGACGTATCGGGAATGTTCTTGCTACATAAGGAATCATGAAAATTCCTCTCAGGGTCCTCCTAAGGGCCATCCAATTGTGATTTCATTTTCAACACCTCATCCCTACGTAACCAATCAGCTTCCCTCTTAAGGTATTCTTCACCAGATCTCATAAACTAAATTGGGGTCAAGAGCTGACTGCGTGATATCCAGGCAATTAGAAACGCACATGCCTATTCCTGCTTAGGAATTTTACCTCTTTAACTACTTTTAACTTGTTAATTATTTTAATATTTCCTCATTTTTAGGGCTGGGGTAGAAATCGGTTTGTTTTGAGTATTTTTTTGGCATAGTTGGGTGAGAGTTTGTTTTCTTGCTCACTTACCGAAGCTCCAGCGCCGCCATCTTCCTTCCTCTGCTAATCCTTCCTGGTCCACCACAGCTTCTGCTGATTGAGTGGAGGGAGCTTTACCAGCCGTATTCCTCACTTCTGATTCGCCACACAGCGGCTGCCATTTGGGAGTGCGACGGTCTAGTCTCCTCCTTGTCACACAGCATTTGGGCATTTAACCCGGGAATGCCGCGGACGCACAGCAGAGGCGCCGAAGGCACGTCTAAGGCAGGCCCGTCTGCACCCGTCAGCGTCCAGGAGGCGTGAGGCGCAGGCCATGCTGCAAGTGGATTTGGTGAGGCAAGCACTAGCATAAGCAACACTCGTGCAACACTTCTGGACTTAGGCAATTTCCACAAATGTAGGATTATCGTGGCAAGCATGAACAATATAAACTCATTTATTTGCCCTTATGGCAACCGGCTTCCGGTAAAGGGGTGGGGAGATGTGCAGTGGGGATCAGCCCAGAGGGTAGCAACTACAAGCGCAGGTAGTCAGGGAAAGCAAGTCAAAGAGGCACTTCTCAAAACTCGCTCCCTCCAAAAGCACGAAGCACAAGTCCATGACCTCTTATTGAATGAGCTTCCTGACCTCATGTTCCCTACTGAAATCCCACCCACAAATGTGGACACACCTTATACCACATTTTATGCGATTTACAGGTGGTGGTAGATCCTCCAAGGCAGCTAACTTGGTCAGACAACTTCCTGGTAAACTTTCAGATACCAGTCATTGGGAAGCCCAACCCACCAGGGGAACCAGAGTCTGAGCTCACATACAGAGCTCTCCATAAAATAGATTTACCATCCCTGCAGTATGCATTTGACACCTCGGCCCCCTCTTTGGTGGGCAATCCTGAAATTGATAGCCACTCTCTAGAGGATTGGTTGAGGACAAACATTGAGGCAGCTACTTCAATGGTCAAATGCACCTCTAAGAGAACTAGCCTTTCTGCACCATGGTTTGATGCATCATTAAAAACCAGCAAAAGTATCTACAAAGGACTAGAAAGGAAGTTGCGTTGGCAGTATCTTATAGAGGACAGAATTACTTATAAAGCAGCGCCGAAAGCACACTACAAACTGACATGGTTGGCCAAAATGAATTATTTTGAAAGTAGAATTGCAAATAATAACAATAGAGGTAAGGAAATGTTTAAAATTGTAAATCTTTCACGACACCAAAAGCAAAAAAAACGAATTTTGTTGCCCACGCTGCATCGCCAAATGTGATGCAGCGTGGGCAACGAAATTCGTTTTATTTACTTTTTTCGGTACTTACCTTTAATGGTCCATATTGCGCATTTTACAACCCCCCACCCTGACCCTCCCCTGCCTGACGTCACTGCCCCAGTATAACGCCTGGCACGGGCCGTGCCTGTGGGGAACTCTACTTGGACACAGATAAATCCATCTTAAAGGCGCCCACTAATTATATAATCCATTTTTGTTCTCCCCTGTTTTATGAAAGAGAATTATTTAACGTCTTTACTAAAGTAAAGTGCTCCAGAACAGCAAAATGATTTCAAATACAGTATATTCATAGATTTCATCACGGTAAACATAATACATGAGACCTGTGCATTCAGAGTTTGAAAATATATTTTGTTTTACCACTACATCTTCCAAGGACGTGAAAAGCACTTTCCAAGCTGCTTTTCATTAGCATCACCAATAATTTACGGCCCTCTCCTCTCGACTTTCATCTTCTTTCATAGCTGCTGTAATTCTGCCAGCTTCCTCAACAGTTCTGTTCACGCACTCTTACCTGGCCTCACCTCCTGGTCTACTACAATAATCAGAACTCCTTTAATCCATGGGAACAGGTAATCCTGCCTCCCATCCCCTCCGAGCCCTTCCAAATGCCTCCGTAATAAGACAACTCGGTCGATGGTTTTTCGTATTTGCTGCTAATCTTCATGGCGTTATAGGAACAGTAGTATTTTTACTAGTTCTGTGGTCTAAGAGAAGGACTCGGCAAACACCTGATTAGGCTGCTCTGTTTAAAGTATTTCATTAATGAATAGATGTATAAATATGTAGAGTAATGCGTTAGAAAATCAGCCATAAATAGGCTACTCTAATATAGCCTCACAGAATACAAAACAATATTGCACTTTAATCGAATGAAAGTAAACACGCATTACTCCAGTCAAGTAAGCGTTACTCCAATCTTCATCTGGCTGTAGGGTACCATTTTATCTAAATAGTAGTAAGTGAAAACACATTAGTGGGTGTTTGCCTCAGTCCCTGTGGATTAAGTAAAAATAGGTCAACGTGAAACGTATTTATTTGATCTGCAACTCAAAGCTCATCACAGCGAATGCACGTGATGGATTGTTGGCAATTGACTCTTGTAAACCTTTAAAAAACTTAATAGAGAAATGTGTTTTTTCAGTTTTTTAAGCGCAACACTGAACAGAGCATTTAAAGGGGCGGTTTCACCTTTTATTGTAAGACCGTGCTGGGAACATTTGTTTAGTGGCCTTTCCTGTATGGAGATGTTATACTCCTTTAAGTGCCCGGTAAGCACCAAAGTACCACTTGTTTCTGGCAAAATTGTTTGAAAATCTATAGGACGGATGCGGGATGTCCCAAACACCTCCCTTCCCCCACCTTCTGCCTACATGTATATTACAGGAGTCTCTGGCATATCCGCAGCCGTGGGATAGCCGACCCACATCTATTGTTGAAGAGTTTCTTATTTAGGCCCATTGTTTGCACATTTGTGAGTTTATCCTGCCAACACACCCTGCTTTCGGTGCTTGTCGACTAATTAGCCCTGTTTTAAAAGGAGGTAGACATTCGAGCTGTAAAGTGATTACAGTTCGTGAAGCAGGCTCTGTTGCAAATTAACGACTCAGAAGGGGCCTTTCCCACGTGCTCCAGAAACGTTAAATGGTCTCTTCCTTAGGTCGCATGGAGTTTCAAAAGACATTGTTAAAAGAAAAAAAATACTAGCTGTTGTTCTATTTCACCCTATCAATGATGGGGCTAATTCATTTTTTCTTTTCAGATCCACAGGGTAAAGGGATAATAATGTAATCCACTTGACCTCTGGTGTCTCGATGGAGATTGGGGCGAAGAGGGGGAGGAGGGAGAGAAAGACGGCGCGCCGAGGGAGGAGGGGGCGGTAGGTCATGAATACAAAAAGACTTGTGTTTACAGAACTGATCTTCACAATAATGGCAGCATATATTTGCATGTATTTAAACCCGCGGGTGTGTGAGTGTGTGCAGGGCTGGGGGAAGCAGTGAGAGGGGAGGGGGCGGGCAGCATTGATAGCTTTGCACAGCACACCCAGGTGCTTGCTGTCAGCATGAACAACAAGCATGGCAGGCTGTCGGGAGCAGGGGCAGGCGCGCGCGGCAGCAGGGGGGAGGGGGGCTGCAAGATTCATTTGCGGGAGTGATAATTGCTACCATATGGTGGCGCTTGCTCCCGCAAGTGAATAGCCACACGTGCACGCGTTGCCATTAAAGGATTGAAAGTGTTGTTTGGCCTGCACTAGCCTATTAAGGAAGCTGCAAAGAAGAGCACCACTGTAGCTAATAAATGGTACACAATGGTCAGGCTCCAAGCCCTTTTTGTAAACAAAAGTGTCTTACAAGCGAAACGCATGCTGTCGCAGCCTTGACCCTAAAAATATGAAGCAACATTTTTAAAATAGCATGGTATAATAGCCAATAATCTAGCCTGTGTTACCCTCCCTTGTGGGTGAACATGTATAGTCCCCTTCAGCACAAGGCTAGGACTATGCACAGTGTGTGTTCAGTTATTCTGTTCACTGGCCATTAGTCAGTGAAGGTCTATACTGTCCAGTGGTGTAGCAAGGGAGGGCGGTCCGCCCCTCTGGGCCCAAGTTTTGGGGGCGGCGGCTCCCCCCTCACATGAGTTTGCTGCCGGACGGCAAAAGCAAGATTCATCGCCAGCACCCCCGCTCACTGTTCAACGGGCTGCAGGGCTGGAAAGGCAGAGACCGCCACGGGCGGCAAAGTGCCTATCTGGGCCACTGATACTGTACATACACTTAATGGGGCCTTTCATAGTTTAATAGGGATGGAAATATAGCACAAACTTCTAAAACTGAATGCACAAAGTGCTGTTTCTCACAAGGCATACACTACAGAAATACAAACCTACATAAGGCACCACACAGAAAATACACATCAGACACACCAAACAAACACTCGAAACACAGAGAAAGAGTACCCACTCGAAGCACACAAAAAGAAGTGACCCAGCAACCTCCTTTTAACCCATTACCCTAGATTAGGCAGTGACAGGCTCTGTGGTCAAGGATCAAGAGTTGTGGTGCATGATTTGAACATATCACCAGTTTTCAGGGATGCCTTGCAGTGCCCTATGAAGTTGAGTGAATATTGACCAGTCACGAGCTGTATTGGATACAACTTGCCAAATCAAAAATCAAGTGCATGCATCTTGCACGGCAAAAATAGATTCATATTTTAATATTGTGTGAACTCATTGGTTCTCCCACAATAAGCATGTATTTGCCTGAGCCCATTTGCTTGCAATAATTATTATTAGAGTGAATTGTCATGCATGTAATCATCCCCGAGAAGGAATCTCCCTATTTCAGTCCTCTTACAATCCAATTTTATGTGAGCATAGAAAATAAGTGGAACTCTAGTGTTTAAAACTCGGCATGTTCGACTAGACCAGAGACACTTAGAGGCACAGTGTTCCTCAAGTCTCATCAGTGCCTAAAAAACAGCCGGAAGCACCTGCAGGGTAATATTGCAGCTACCTGCGGCTAAGTGTACAACTTAAAGTAAAAATAAATGAGGTGATTTTCCTAGTGACTAGGTGGCTTTCTATTAAACTAAAAGACCAGAGTTCAAATTAGGGGATTTCTACTTGTTGTAGGACCCCAGGCTTGATGCCCCCTCAGGACAGTCATGCTCGCTCACTGACTCAGGCAAATTCATGGTTTCATTATCGGTTTCACATTCAAACTTTACCAGCCACCCCTAGAAAATGTGTCCTCATCACAGACTGCTGGTGGTGTTTGAAGTCTTTGTTTTGCTCAGCATGTCACATTTTCCTCATATGACTGAGGAAAATTGAAAATGTGTTCTAATCTTAGAATCTGAGGAACATTCCATGACTCTATGAGAAATTCATGACAGAAAACAGTTTTTTGTTAAACATGGTTCATCAATCTCCAGCAAATGATCAGCATTTTTCGCAGGATAAAATCACCTCACCACAGTTCCTAAAATTAATTAGATATCACTAACAAATGGTTTACATTTTGACCAAAATCTGTTAGTATCCTCTGTATTTGTCTCTTTTTGTGACCCCTAAAACTAGGAATTTAGTACAATGTATTTCAATGTGATAAAAATGACAAAACCGTATTATCCCCCAAATATCCAAACAGTTATATTTTTTCTAACATCCCATTCAAGTAGTTCCATGAAAAATACCCTTTAGCAAACAATTTGTGAATTTCGCCACACATTATAAGGGTCTGGTTTACAAAAGCTGCATTATCCAAGAGGGGAAGTCACTCTGAGGCTGTTATTGACTGTGGTGGAGTATAGCCCGCTACATTTCCTCTGGGCCCTCGGAATCCAGTAGCTGCCATTATCTGGGCAAAGTCGCAGGGCTGGAAGAGGGAGAAACTGGGGATGGACAGCAACATTTTAAAAATACATAAAAATAACTTACCTGCATCCACGCTCCAATCTGGCTCTGATGCTTAGAAATAGCTCTTTGCACTGCAGGCACAGGCTCCCAGAATACCCTGCAGCCAATCCTGATGCTGCATGAAAGCAGCATCAATATTGGCCTGAGTGCCGTAGATTAGCGATCCCAGGTAGACTGGCAACCTGTGCCTGCTCTCTCCAACCCAGCATCGCAGCTGGGGTTGAAGAGAGCTTCAGTGCGCATTACTGTTTGGCCGGCCTAAGACGGCCGACCAAACCATCCTGCACACTGATTACAGTGCCAAACACTCCTTCACCAGCCTGTCATCACTAGCCCCACCCCCAAACCTCAGCTCTGACAGCCAAAATAAAACAATAATAGAAAAGCGCTTAATATCATTTTATTTTTCATTTTGTTGGGCTGCTGGCAGGGTGAGGCAATGCTCCTCCGCCATTGAGGCGGAGCCGCCGCTGTCTGATGCCACCCCAGTAATTAACTACTTTGGACTGCCCTCCCCTTCTTGGATATATTGCTTAATTCATATGTTTTGCCAAATTTACACCGGGCATCAGCACACCATCTTATTGTGGCAATCGGTCCTGTATACTTCAGTTACAAGCCTAGCAGTTTCTTATTTTTATACATTTCATGTTCCCATCTTCAAACTCAAAATTGTGTGTAATCTCTTGATTTTAAAAGCATTGAATAACTTATCCTGATATGCACCTTCTGTTTAATTGCAGGTTCTATGCTGCCGAGATTGTTTGTGGATTGCAGTTTCTCCATTCTAAAGGAGTAGTTTACAGGTAATGCATTCCACATAAAGTTTTCATCACAGTTAATAATATGTTGTATTTAAATAATTATTATTCTTTTTCCCTAAAGGCAATGTTTAGGTGTTAATACAGAGTGTGTTGAAAACAGATAGATTAAAACAAATAATATGTCCTGCACCTAATTAAAGTAACAGATTGTAAATAAAAAAATAATTTGTGATGAATCCTGTGGAAAATATCAAAATGTTATTGATCAAAGATGGAAGATGTCATAAATGGGCTTGCTCTTAGACAAAGCAGGATTGGGGAAAAGCATACACCTTGTGTAAAGTAGACTATTGCTTAATTCCAACGAGAGAATTTGCGTTTGCCTTGAAGCAGAAGTGGGACTCTTAAAGTCTAGGCCCATTTACACAATTTCTCCAGAGTGGACAAGTTTGTCTAGAAGTGTGAGCAGTGAAAGGAAAAATCCCTGGTTATCATCCCAATACAATGCACCCATGATAGACACAGATTTATCCACTCGACTCTTTGATCTGAGTTTAGTATGTTTTAATTATAAGTTTACAAACAAATCATTATAGTTCCATCTCAGCATAATTTTATAAAAGTATGAAAAGATCAGAATAAGGTCATATCTCCTTAAGAGATGTACCCTATCTAGTACAAAGCCAATGACTAACTCTAAGATTTTGATTCAGACAATCAAGCAAGAGAAATGAAGGTTAAATTGCATCAGATGATTCTCTTTAACGAGCATGAGCAAAGTAACTTTCCCTACAGTACCTTAACAAAGGAAACCTAACTAAACCCTTTGGGTAAGGGCATATTCACGAACAATTAGGAGAGAACGGTGTCAGCCATCAGAGTCTTCAGTAGAAAACACTCCGACAATGGGTCAAATAGCATAAAGCCACAGTAGCAGCAGCATAGGTCTGCTCTCTGCAAAAACCCTATGAGGGTCTATCCCTCACTAAACACAGCACATAATATCAACTGCATTCGAATTTACACTGCCATGCGTCTTTTTTGGAAATGTTCACCGCTCTGGCACAACTACATACTTTCAGCACCTGTCCCACCTAGATTAAACACAATCTCGTCTCATCAGTGTTCCTTCGTCTCCCAAGAGAACTCCTCTCCTCGCTTGTTACTGCGATTTCCTCGGCGACTCCTTCTTCTCATGCTTTGCTATCTACCAAGATAAAACTCCTTTATTCTAAATAATGAAGCTTCTCCACACCTGCAGTAAAAACAAAATGAGACAAAACATTCCACAGCAAAAGGCTAAATATAGACAAAACATGAGATTATGACGTGAGCTTGCACAGAAACAAAGAACATTAAGCTAAGATGAAATAGCACGACATACTCATTAGGCCGCACTTTTTTTTTTTAAGTTTGAAAGGTTTATTGAAAGAAAGGATATATAAAAACAATGTGACATCAGTAGAGAAGCAAAAATGCAGAGGAAAAACATATGTAAAAACCGAAGACTACTGATGACAACACTAAGAAACCAAGCATTTTCTAAAGTTTTTAGGGGGGAGGTAGGGGGAGGGAGAAAGAGGAAATAGAAACCTGTTATGACAAATTATGCGTATATAAAGGTATAGACAGATAAACAATTGCACAATAAAAGGAAAAGGTACACAGTATCTAAAAATCTTATATAATAAAGAAAATTGTGAACTGTAAGAAATAACACTTGTAGGCGATAGTAATGATCCTTCAAGGAGGTTTAAAATTCTCGGAGGAAAAAGAAGTGTAATTCCGTTTGGCAGATTGATCTAAGTATATGGTAAGGGGTAACCAATAAAGTTCAACATTGTGAAGGGGTTTACAGGAGGAGGCAAAAGCAACATCAAGTCTATGGAAATTGCATAGTAAATTCCACCAACAACCTATGGAAACTTTGGTAAGGGATTTCCAATTAGAGGCAATATGTTGAAACGCAAGGGCCAGCATAAGGTCAAAAAGACCAAGTGAGTGTGACGGGAGATTTAAGGATTCCGAGAGACTCCCCAAAAACACAAGGGCATTGGAGTAAGGAACAGAGAGTGTAAAAATGCGTGAAATGTAAGACCAGACCTGCTTCCAAAATGCTGCTACAGAAGGACAGAAAAAGAAAAGGTGAAGAAGATCAGCATCAGGTGCACTACATGTCCAGCAATTAGATTTAGAGGAAGAAATAAAGCGAGAGAGAGAAAGGGGAGAAAGATAAAGTCTATGATAAAGGAAAAAGAGGGATTGAGTAAGGGAAGCAGAACGAGTGGTCTTCAGAGTTTTAGACCATAACTTATCCCAGAGAGGAACAGGCCATGAGCAACCCAAATCTGATTCCCAAGAGAGCTCCAGTTTAGTTATGGCACGTTTAGGGTTGGGGGCAGAGAAGAAATGGTAAATAAGAGAAGCTTTAGGAAGAGTGGCAAGTATGGCGAGAAGAGGGGAAGGAGAGAGAGGTGGATCGGAAGAGGGGAGAGAATAATAACGGTCAAGAATAATTTCCATAAGAATATAATATTTCTGGGAAAACGATTGAGGGCAAAGAAACTGTGTTCGAAATTGGGGGAAGGAGCAAGGCGAGGAACCGTCGAAGAGTTGATTAACCCAAATAATACCTTTTTATCTCCAAGAAGACCAAGCAATAGGTCTATTATTTGGCAGAATAAGTGAATTGTACGAGATGGGTGAGAGCAAGAAAGTGTCACGGGATATAGTCAATGGGGAAAGCAAAGGTTTCAAGAGAGACGAAGTGTGTTTAAACAGAGGGGAAATAGTATAAGGAGATTGGTAGTAAAACGAAGTACATCTTGAAATGAAAAAGGCAGCAATAAAGAATGCTCAATATGGAGCCAGAGGGGGGAAAAAGGAGACAGCTCAGACGATAACCACCTAGAAACCTGACGTAAAGAAAAGGATTTGTGATAAATACGAAAATCAGGAAAATTGACACCTCCATTTGATTTGACTTTGCGAAGAGCTGACAGGGATAACCTGGCTTTTTTTTGTTTCCAAAGAAATTTGGACAAAACGGAATCAATACGATTGAAATAAAAAGCCGGGATATGAACAGGAAGCATAGAGAGCATATAAATAAGGCCGCACTTTAACTGTCAACTTTGACCAGTGCGCTAGATTACAAATATGTGCCCATTTATACAAATTACATGCAGCCTCTCATACCCATTAATATAATGCCACAACTATGGATGATCATTATAATTATATCTTCACATTAATAATTTGGGTTATACGTATAAAGCTATCAAATACTAGTTGCACACATCCTAGTTAAATATCTCACAATAAGACAATTCATGTTAATTTCTCCAGTCACGTTAATATGGAAATTGTCACATAATGTTATAATCACGTTATAAACATATATATTTAAAGTACTTTCAGTATACAATACTTCACTCTTTTTAGTACATTAATTATGACTGAGTATATTTGAGTGCCAGCTATGCTTGAGGACGATGCATTCCTACATTATCTCAGATAGGATCACGATTACATTTCTTCAGGACTTTAGTCCATTTACATTTTTAAATGGTGATTATGCTTTTCCCTCTACGATAATGTAGATAGCCTACAGCGCCGCCTCCCCCCAAGCATGCACTGTGGCTATGGGGAACACTGTGAGGTAGCTGTTCCAGTCAACGACTGGTGCCGAGGTAGACGTTTATTATAGTTAGCTGGATCGCCAAGTGTGTAATTGTATGGGGTGCAAGCAGGATCCTGCTCCTGTAAATGCCTAAGTGTTGTCTGAGTGCCTTGAGTTCATAGAGAGTTAGATGCAGTAGAAAAATTTGACTTGCTCTTCTTTTTACCAGGGAGAAACAGATAAACATTTAAAAATATGGAATTATCTAACGTTTACTCCAGTCTTTCGGAAATGGAGTCCTTAGATACCTAAAAAAAACTGATCTCATTCATTGGAAATGCTAAACATTTTATTTTAGGCAGAAAAATAGCACACACAACACTTCTTGAGGCATAAACGTCTAACTTGAATTCACTGCAAAAATATCAATAATGTAGTAAAACAATAATTGACAATTGCTGTTTCAACTGACAAAGAGCATACACCAACAATCACATAGGAGCATATCATGCTAAATTCTCTACATTACACACAGATTGTTATATATTTTTCCTCAATACAAGTAAATGGAAGCAAATTCATGTGATCGAAACTGCTATTTTAAGCGAAACCAACTAATAAGTAGTTTGCAGGAGCTTTTATAAGAAAGAATGCAAGACGTCCTTGAGAAAAGGTAAAATCATGCAAAGAAGTGCTAAGTTAATCAGGTGCCTATTTTAAAATGAGGCTATGCATTACTTATAAAATGCAGGAACATGTAAAAATGTATGACACTAAATTAAATTGTTTCTAAATCTCATGAATACATGACGCTCAACAGGCATTTTAGAATTAGCATACTCGTTTACTCAGCATCAAAAAAAATTGGAATTCAAAAGTAAATTGGGCCAGTATTAGATAACGTATATTCATACATTAGGTTTTCCACCCTTGCCCCCACCTTCTGGAACTCCCTTCCCCTTACTGTTAGATCTTCTGCTTCTTACCCGCAGTTCCGTAAAGCATTGAAGACCTTTTTGTTTTCACAAGCCTTTCTGCCCTAGCGGCCTTCCCTTGCTCTCCTGGGTCTGTATCCTCAGCGCCAAGAAACCGCCTGGTAGTCGTGCGCTTAATAAGTATCTTAACTTCAACTTCAACTTCATACATTAGCATGTTCATAATAAGAAAGTAAAAAGAAAGCTCAGTGATTTTAGTTTCTCAGCCCCCTCGCCCCCCACATGTTTCCCAGGACGCAGAGCTCTTTAAAATAACTCAATTGCATACAATCTAAATATTTCAGCTTTAAATTCCTTGGGCCTCATTTATGAAAAGTGACGCATCACTGCATGAAAACAGCAATGCGTCACGTTTTATTGCGCCCTCCTTGCTACACCAATGATGCGTCATATTTACAGTATGACGCAACATGTCGTAAGGAGTTACAGATACGTCAGTATTTCTGACGTGTCTGTAGGCGCAAAAGTGACGCATTGCTGGAGTGTGTCACAAAAGTGACGCAACTCCAGCAATGTGTCCTTTCACATGGGGCAAGCCCCATGTGAAACGGCCTGCGTCAGTCTTACGCCTGCTGCGAGGCAGGCGTAAGATTTTGACGCATTTGAGTCCTAGAAGTTGCGCAGTGAAATCTCATAGATTTCACTGCGTCACTTCCATGACCCTTTCTTGCGTCAGAATGCCCTCCTGCATACATTATACCTGGCGCAGGTATAATGTAGCGCAGGGGTTTACAAAGTGACGCATCTACCTAGATGCGTCACTTTGTACATTTGGTGCAACAAGACACATTTTTTACGTTGCTGGTGCGTCACAAAAAGTGACGCACCAGCGGCGTAAAAGTGACGCACGGCCTCATAAATGAGGCCCCTTGTCTTCATCGTCCTCACTTAAAGCAAGCAAACAGTTGTAAACAGGGCCTTTATTAGCAGATGCGCACATGAAGATGCACATTTGGTGTTTTACTGAAACATGCAATATAACCACAGTCAGTATTACTGCAATTGCGGGCTCAAAGATCTTCATTCTCCACTTCCTAAAGATTCCATAAAGTCAGCACCATATGCCACTAATGTTGAAATCTAACCAGTTTCGAATCTAATACAATTCCTTAACACTATCCTTAACGTGGTCTCTCTGTTCATGTTTGCCAAGAGGGGTGTTAGGAAAGTATGTACAACACTTGTCCCGATTATGGCTCACAATCCCCCTTTTGACGGTAAGAGGTTAGGTAACGCTGTTCTATTTTGTAGGAGCATAGACTTGTGAGCACCTAATTGGTCAGTGGGTGGTGCAAGAGCAATTGTGGTTGTAATTTATTCGGCTACTGCAGCATTTCATCCATTGTCTGGGATAGCTTGACCCACACCATAACTGGGGAAGAAAATGGAGAACAATTGGTTCGGTTCAGAAACCTTAAGGTGATCCCACAGTTTTTGTTGTGGGTATGCAGTAGAATGCATAGGGAAGAAATTGGTTTGCACTACATATAGAGCATCATCTGCACTTCCACACAAATTAGCTGTTCACGCTGCAGAATCAGGCTGGGCATTTCTCTTAGACACATCCTAGGTATACTGTTGGGCATCACACTTAATCACTGTTTCCAGTTTGACTAATTGTAAGACACTCAGGAGATTTTGTAGATAGTGACTGCTTTTAATCATCAGGGTTTCTGCAAAGGTCAGGAACCATCTTTACAACTAAAGGAACCCAAAGCTGTGCATCACGTCAAAACAATGTTTTAAGTCCACATACAGAATACCAATCTTTTCTCAAGCAAAAATTCTTGCTCAAATCAAAGCAATAAGCCTAGCTACTTGGGCTTATTTCACATTGGGCAAATGACAACAATCTTTTATTCAATAAGATAGCACTCTGCATGACCCGCAACCAACACCCTTTCCGATTTAGAAGGCAGGATCCATCTACAAAGTATATCGCTTCAGAGTTGGGAATTGGAACCTTTGGTCAGATCAACAAAGGGTTTAGTAATGTGGGCAGTGGTGAGCAAAAAACCATGGGGCTTTCCCTCACTGAGAGCAGATATAAGGGATGCAGGATTCAGAGAGGGGCATCCGACAATTGCAATATGTGAGACAGATAACAAAAGAAACTTATATTGTGTCTGGTACCAATCTGGCAGTGGAAAGGTGCTGGGTATTTGTGATCTAGAGGAGGAGAACAGCAGCATGGAGCACAGCTACATAAAAAGGGAAACTCAACACATTAATTTCAGTAGCCTCAACAAGGTTAGCTGTCATGGCTACAGAAGAGAAGATACGCCCAGTCACGACTGGGTGTATGGAAGTAATCAATATGCTTTTCTTGCTCCTAATTATCTTGAACCAGCACACCAACAGCAAAACCACTGTGTTCATGACAGAAAAATGTAAATCAGGCAGACCCACAGCAGGTGCGGATTATTTCAGTTTTACAAATGTATTTTAAGCTTCGCTAGACTACTACAAGGGCTTGGGGTATCCTTACGGTCATAATCTTGTAAGGTTTTGGCACTATCTGTGTAACCCATAAACCATTTTTAACAGTTGTAAGAAATTAGGTTATTAGTTGAGAGGGGTGGAAGCCCTACTCAATTACCACAACAAGCAGGCTGTAGCCAATGGCCGGAAAAACTCTATGTGGAAAAAGCTGGATTTTCAGGTCAAATAGATAATTGTCATTGATGGGTTGCTGGTTGTTGTCGAGTCCATCAAAGTTTTCTACCTTCAGTCTTAGAATTTTTTCGTGAGCTCGAAATACCCCAGCAGGACAAGGCTGCAGGATGTAGCTAAAGAGGGCTCTGTGAGGCCTGATACTGTCGCCGACTGGTCCCGCTAAAACATATCGGATGCTGCGGAGAAAGAATGAAACTGGAGGTGTGATGAAGTCAACCCCAACAGCGATGCACTTCAGGCGGATCAGCTCACAGGTAAGTCCAGGTCTCTTGAAAGGCTCTCAGATCAGCTTTTGCTGACATTTTCCAAGTTCCAGGTTTTGGCAGGAGAAGGCCACTTTAACACCACACCATGGGTCCAGGACCAAGGAGGGGGGCACCATTTGGTGTCTAGGACTTGCTCCAGCAAGGACCAGCACCTGGATCTCCGTAGCTTGTATTTGTTCCTATAGCTCTCACAGGATGCCAGCCAGCTAGTCCTAGAGTCACTCTGGTGGTCCTGGGTTCAAAAGGCAGGCCTTTCTTCCTCAGGCAGCAAGGCAGCAGGGCAGTCCTTCCACGAGAAATGATCTGATTTGGGGTCTGAGAGTGTCAACTTTTATACCGCGGGCCAAGCTTTGTGTGGGACACAACACCTGGCCCACTCCCCTGCCCGTCTTGAGTTTGACTCCAGAGGTCTGGGGTGACAAAACCTTAGGGTAAGGTTCCTTTGTGTGTGCTAACAGCAAGGTCTTTGAAGTGTAATCTAGGGCAAGTTCTCCCCCAGTTATCCTGCCAGGATGTCCTATCCTGCCACACCTAAGCCCCTTTTGGCCCCATGTCTTGGGGGAATCAGCAATCTACCACAGAGGAGACAGCCACAGTCATGTCAACCTGATTACTGGCAGAAAGGCATGGTAGGTAGGCTTCTAGAAATGCCAACTTTCTAAAACAAGAGACGTTTACAATTCAAAAGAGTCCAATAAATATATTTCTACCTGCCACCAATCTGAAATGTCACTTTATTAAGTGTGATAAGGTAATCCACTGATAGTCAATGGGAGAGGTAGCCTGGCAACAGTGAAAACCTGCTTTAGTAGTTTTTCACTGTTAGGACATGCAATACAATAAGTAAAGCCACATATCCTGCTTTTTTAATACCATGCACCATGCCCCAGGAGCTCTAAGGGCCTACTTTTGGGGGTGACTTATAAGCTTAAAAAAGGCATGTTTAGGCCTGGCCAAGTCAAATTCACAGTTTAAACCAACACTGCAGGCTATAGCAGCAGGTCTGAGACTTATTTTAAAGTGCTTCTTTAGTGGGTGGCATAATGAATGCTGCAAGCCCACTAGTAGCATTTAATTAACAGGGCCTGGGTGCATGTGATCCCATTTACTAGGGACCTATCAGTAATTGAAATGTGCCAATTCGGTGTAGGCCTATTTTACCATGCATTGGTTAGCAGTGGTAAGGTGCACAGAGTCCTAACACCAACACAACCAAATTCAGGAACCTTGAAGGAATGAAAGCAAAAGGTTTGGGGGACTACCATCCAAGGGTGTCGGGCTTAACACTGGCCTTACGCAGAAAGGTGCCTACCTGAGAAACATTTACAGGACGGTCTAACTTATGAGTGGCTTTGATTGGATTTGATTGTCTTGTGACAAGTGACATTCACCAGCAGTGATCTCATGACCAATGCACAGTATCCGAGGAATTCAATAAGGTAGTAGTTCAAGTTGACCTTGCGATGATTCAGGGTAACAGAAGCCAACATTATAAAAACTGAACCAAAGTAGAACCCTGTGGAAAACCAATGTGTCCAGATATTTCTTGAGGGCTAGTGAAAAGATTAACAGAGACTCTGTAAACCCTTGTGGGAGGCTCCTCCATGAAAGTTGAAACCCTCCTAATGAGAATGTTTAAAGTAAATGGCTGTCTTCATATAGGGAAATGGAAGGCAACATACCAGAGGTCAACCAGAGTGAACCATTTTGCATTAGCGAGGATGCAGGAAAGGATTGCAGCAGAGTTGGGGACCACCGGGAAGCTATGGATGACCACATTATTAACCTCCCTAAGATCTATCTTGTACAAACATGTACATGAAGGCTTTGCATGTCGGCAAAAGTGGGGTTTTATACTGGCAGACAAAATATGTATTAAAACCCAATGCTTAGGTAAATCAGCAGTCACAGGGCAGATTGATTGCTTTCGGTTTTAACAGATACTGAGGTATTCTGGATATCTTCTTCTTCTGGGGGGATCTATCTTGATCGTCACTGGTTCCACTGAAGAAATGAACCCAACATTAATTTTCCTGGTGGACCGCAGCAAGGGCTGGACTTGAGAAAGCAACCCAGTTAAATCAGCAGATATTTCCCCCTGGTTGTGTTTGGCTGACAATTATTATATTTACACAAGAGGGGAAGACTTCATTTTCTCGTTTTTCAAGTATATCTACATAGAACCGATCTAGGGGACGGAACACAGTGCAATCTAGTTTGTACAGTATATACCTTTCTAATAAATTGGCAGGTGAGCTAGGGCTCACAAAAAAGGGACGTTTTTCAATAGTGTGTCTCAAGAAGACAGAGATGGAGTCAGAAACTTGGTGAGGAACTCGATGGTGAGAGATACCGACTGGGTCTAAGGATTTGGCTGAGAGAAATAAGGTGAGAAACTCAAAAGACTGTAAAAACAAAATGAGCTAGTACTGGGGTTTGTGAAGCACATGGTGCATTAACTATATTACTGTTAATGAGGCAATCTATATGTGGATCCTTTTGACCTGCAGGAATTAAGGTATTCCTTACACCACTGGAACCTTTCAGGCTGCCTGTAAGAAATCAGGTTATTGGTTGAGAGAGGTGGAAGCCCTACTCAGGCAACAACTACAATCCTTGTACGGGTGAACTACAAACATTCACTAAATTAACCTGTGCTTAACCCTGTGGTTAGCTTTACCAAACCAGTCAGGCTTAGCTTAGAGGCAATGTGTACATTACTTATGCAGCACACAAACAGTAATAAAGTGACAACGCAACACAAGAAAACTCCCAAACCAATGCAGACAAATAGGGTAAATTTTTGTAAATAAAATGATACCAGAAAAACATATCCAATCAGTAGAAACAGAGATAAGAAGTTTCAAAATGTTAGGTAGATATAGCTCTTAAAATCCTAGATCGCCACTCGTGGCCATCTGGTTGTGCTAGTCCTAGATAAAGTCGCCAGTTCAGGCCGACTGTGATGGAAAGTGGGCCGGATACAAGGACCAGATTAGCAGCGCTTAATTTGTAAAAATAAATTGATAATAATAAGTGCCAAGGCCCTCATTAGGTGAACACTGCAGCTTGCATTACCCATTGCTTTTACCAGTGTTGTCAATGACAGCACCTACACAACTACTAACCATTGCACTGCTACAAGTATGATTATTCAGACTGTTCAAGGCTTCCAAAGCTATAGGAACGGCTTGAGCGGTTGGTATTAGTTGTTTTTAATGTATATTCAATTAATAAACAACTGTTGTTCTGCTAATCCCTAAATTTCATAAACAGCACCACCATGTGGCAGCTGTCAAAAGTGCTGGTGTTGCCAATTAACTACCGGTGCCGAGCACCAGAAACCACCAGCTCAAATTAGACACTGTAGGTTAGTCTCACTCAATGTCCAGCACAAAGAGTTCCGTTCACAGCGTAGGAGGCAGCGAGGAGCAGGGTGAGCGTCTACGATGGTCGTCACTGCAGTGCAAAGAGCAGGTGTGTTGTCGCTGTAGCGTGAAGAACCGGTGGGGCATCAAAAGACAGTTGTTAATCAAACATCACATTGGTGGTCAATACGGGCTGTTGTGCAAAGTTCAGCTTTTGCATTGACGGTTGTCGCTGGCGGTTGCTGTAGTGCGAACACTTAGGTTTATTGAAGCTTCGCTTTGGAGGATGATGTGGGTGGCAGAGCATCGGCACAAATGGGACTGCTCATGGTCTTGAAGAGCCCAAAACTCCAGGATTTCATATTCTTTCACTGGGGAAGCTTAGGAGATGATAGCAATGGCACCTCTTGGGGATCAGTAACTTACTCTAGCAGAAGCCAGCAGGATTCAGAAAGGTCTCTGTAGCTTGTTGTGTCCTTATAGCTCAGACGGGAGGTCAACCTACTGACCCTTGGAGTCACTCATGTGGCCTACGATAGAGAGAGTAGTTTCAGTAGTCATTCTCAGAGAGCAGGCCAGCCCTGTGAGGGGCAATGCCGTTCTCAAGCAGCAGGGCCGTCCTCAGGGGAGCAAGGCAGTCCTTTTTCTGAAATGTCTACAGGTCCAGGAGTGTACTGAAGAGTTGCTCTGGAGGTTCAACATTTCTACATGGTACCAGCCTTCAAAGTGGGGGGATTTCTTATACTGACCCCCACATCTGTTTCCGGGAAGTTTTTCCCTTTCCCTGCCAAAACTTCTAGAAGTCTGCTATGACAAAAGACTAGTCAGGTTCCTGTGTGTGCTTTAAAGTGTAAGTGGGGCAAGGCAAAGCTACTTCCCCAGCCATCCTGGCAGGATGGCCCATCAGGCCCACATTTAGCATTTTTTTCACTGTCTATGAGGTATACACAAACCCCAACAGCACAGCCCTTCACAGTCATGTGACCCAGGACACTGGCAGAAGGCACAAATGGTTAGGAAAAAAAATGCTAACTTTCTAAAAGTAAATAGAACAAGTGATGGACACAATGCTGAATAATATCAAGCACTGACCCCCGTACAGTAATCTGGGCCTAAAGCCATCATTTTATAGCTCACCACACCATTCCTGTTTGAACCGAGCCATATGAAAATCAGTCTTGACCCTGCTCTCAATGGGAACAGTCCAGCCCGAACTGCCAGGCCAGGTCCTCCCAGATCAGAAACAAGCATTCTAGGACTGATTTCGGGGTATCACTCCTCAATAGCCAGTATAGTTTGACTCCGGTGGCATGGCGGACTCAGGATCCACATCTGGGCACACATTTTCCACAAATGCAAAAAGAGCAAGTGATGGATGAAATGCTGAACAATGTCAACCACTCACCCCAAATACAGAGATCTGGGCCAAAAGTAATCATTTTTTTCTCACCACGCTATTCCAGTTTGGACCCAGCCATGTGAAAATCAGCCTTGACCCTGCACCCCATTGGAACAGCTCAACCCGAACTGCCAACCAGGTCCTCCACAGACTGGAAAAAAGCATCCTAAGACTGGTTTTGTGATATCATCCCATAGTAGCCAGGATAGCTTGATTCCAATTGCATAGAGAGAATGGGACCCACGTCTAGGCAAATGCAAAACGGACAAGTGATGGACGGAATGCTTAACAATGTCAATCACTCACCCCCAATACAAAGATCAGGGCCTAAATCCATAGATGGTTTGCTCACCACGCCATTCCAGTTTGGATCCAGCCATATATAAATCAGTTTTGACCCTGCTCCCCTAGGGAATAGTCCAGCACTAAATGCCAAGCTAGGTTGTCACAGGACTGGAAGCAAGCATCCTAGGCCAAGTTTCGCCCCTCATCAGCCAGGATGGCTGGACTCTAGTGGCAATGTGAGCGCATGACCCATGTCTGGGCATTTCCATCCCACTTCGGGTGACAAATACAAAAAGAAAAAGTGATGAACAGAATGCTGAGCAGTGTGAACCACTCACCCCCAGTGCACTGATCTGGGCCAAAATCCATCTTTTTTTATTCACCATGCCACCATTCCAGTTTATACCCAGCCATATGCAAATCAGTCTTGACCCTGCTCCCCATTGGAACAGTCCAGCCTGAACTGGCAGGCCATCACCAGACCAGAAACAAGCAGCATAGGCCAAGTTTTGAGGTATCACCCCTCATCAGCCTGGATAGCTTGACTCTGGTGGCAATGCGAGCACGAGACCCACATTTGGGCATATCCATTCCACTTAGGGTGACAAATACAAAAAGAACAAGTGATGGACGGAATCCTGAACAGTGTCATGGACTGACCACAGTACAGAGATCTGGGCCTAAATCCATAATTAGTTTGCTCACCACGCCATTTCACTTTGGACCCAGACATTATTAAATAAGTCTTGACCCTGCTCCCTATGGGAACAATCCTGTCTGAACTTTAAGGCCAGGTCCTCCCCAGACCGAAAACAAGAATTGTAGGACCAGTTTCGGGGTATCACCACTTCTCAGCCAGGATAGCTTGACTCCAGTGGCATGGCAAACACGGTACCCAGGTGTGGCCATACCTGTAACACTCAGATCTGCTCCATGTGATGCAGTGGTAGGCTAGCCTTCTAGTGTCCCTACTGGCCACACGGAAAACTAGATCTTCCAACTCCAGAGGTTTCTCCTCTAGACTGACCATTTCCTCTTCCTACTCTCACCCTCCTCTTTTTCCCCCTTTTTCCCCCTCTCTAGACAGCTCCTCTCTCCTTCCCAATAACAGTCTGCTGCATGTCCTGAAATTTCAAAGGCATCAACTTTGATTCAACATTCTATTTCTGTCTTCTGATGCCACACAGTGGTTCCCAATGGTTACTAGTTCAGCCACAAGCAAATTGTGATTAATTCTTGTATTCGCTAATGTGGAAGCAAAACCATATCCCAAAATTTAGACATCCCAAATGTTTACCTTGTCTAGTTCCCCGCAAATTCAATTGTGCATTAGGGCACCCCCTAACAACAGTTAGTAGGAAAAACAGTTCAAATAAATATCAGGACCTAAAAAATAACTGAGTTCTAGACCAATAAAAAGTTAAAGGGATTTATTACAAAATTAAACAATATGTGTTATACAGATAACATCATAAAGGCTCTTAGTTGCAAGGTTATGAGGAGTCTGCAAAATTAGAAATTAATCTAAGTCCCACATGAGCAGCAAAATCAAAAGGAAGTCAGGCAGCATCTCAAGGGGTTCTTATACGCAGTTATTGCTTAAAAAATTAGACAAAACTGCGAAATCATCATGGTGTGAGCAAAAGTATTGTCTCTTTAGCAAATCAGAACACAAATAAACGTCATTACCTCAACACATATGCACTATCCCAGTCTAAAAATGTATTCATAACTATCCATGATAATAGCATCCGGAGATGTTCTAACTAATATGAAACATTTAAACAATTCAACTTTCACCGAATTAGTAGACTAGTGTTAACAACAGAAGGCAGCAGAAGGGACCTGGATAATGTTTCAAGTACTAGAGAACAATGAAAGTTCATGGTTCTCTATGTAATCATAATAGTGGAAATAAATTACTGCAAGTCAGCTTGACCGTGCTCCGTGGAGCCTGTGTGGAGCAGATGTATGCGGGGGAAGCAAGAGTGAGTGACAGGCATGGCATCCATCTTGTTTACGAGGGCATCTAACAGAAAAATGTGGCATAAATAAAATACATTAATAAACACACTTCTACTCATTATGTAAAACGTGTTTCCACTGTAATCATGTTAATTCAGCCTATATATGCAGAATCAATTGTGAAAAGGATAGTATTCATCATTATTAGTGCACAAAATATAAACCCCCAAAAACAATCTAACAGTAACCATCCCTTCAAAATAAATACACCTACAGGTTCCTTAGTCATAGCCGTCAGAAGAGCTATACTTGAATATCTTACAGACATATCTTTAAGCATGTCTAGGAAGTCAATTAGTGCTTCACCCTTAATCTGTTTACAATTTAAGATCTTAGTCCAATCAGTTCTTACCAGACAAACATCAGCCACTGCATTGCATTTAACAAAGCATCCTTTGCAGCACTCCATCATTTCTGGGGCTACTCTTGGACATGTAGACTTTTTCACCAGTTAATCCCTAACTTCACTCGGCACCACTAATCATAACAATTGGTTCAAATCCGGCCAATTGGGATGATACACTTGAAACACACTTTGCTGCTTCTCTCAAAACTAAGTATGGTTCCCTCAGGTGTTTGAGAATTGTTTCTTAATGTTCAATAGGTCAGAGGGACATCGACCGTGATATACCCCTGGTCACTGGGTTTACTCTCAAAGTTAGCAGTGTATCAGGAGCAAACAGGGTGGGGGGACTTGTAATTAGCATCACTAAAATGGGGCAAAGGAAAGCATCTTCTAACCATTTGGTATGTAGTTCATCTTAAGCTTTCTCTGGTATTAGTGGGGCTGTGATCTTGGAGGTCCTTGCGTCCACCAGGTACAGCTCATACTCAGTTCAGCATGCTTGATCTCTCTAGTCAAATCACCAGGTCTAGTGCTGAGCCGTTCCTCACTGCAATACCTCTGGCAAAATTTCTCCCTGACCTCTGGCACCTGAGTAATTTTGTGAAGTCCAATACTGCTTTCTCCTGCTGACTTAGTACAAATGGTTTCCCAGTCTGTACACTATTTGTAAAAATAAAACTCAACACTTCTATAGGCCTAAAAGCCTAATATGTATTTAATGCTAAAATAGCCATAATGCAAGACAAGCATTGGCATTATAAGTGTTTAGTTATCCAGCACAATATCCTTGGTGCAACAACATCAAGTGTTGCATGGCTAAACACTTATAAGGTCCCAAAGGCAAGATCTCTTGGCTATTCCAATGCTTGTTTTAAGTGAGTGGCTCATGCAGGTATGCCACTGTGAGGTAGAGATGCTGCAAGTGCTTTTACAGGAGCCCCTGTGACATTGTGCCTCTTCAAAATGTATCTTGGGTCTGGTGTAATACTTCCAGCCCCTATTCCTGCACCCAATGCATCCTTAAATGTCCCATGTACAGCCGGGGTTGACACTCCTATTACCCCTGCCCTCCAGTGACACTTTACCCATCACGGGTGGTGGTGGTGGTGGATGTGCTAGTGGTGGACATGGTGGTGGACGTGGTGTTGGCAGATATGGTGGTGGTGGACGTGGTGGTGGTGGTGGACGTGGTGGTGGTGGACATGGTAGTGGTGGTGGATGTGGTGGTGGATGTGGTGGTTGACATGGTGGTGGTGGTGGACGTGGTGGTGGCGGCGGACGTGGTGGTGGATGTGGTGGTGGACGTGGTGGTGGACGTTGTGGTGGTGGACGTGGTGATGGATGTGGTGGTGGTGGATGTGGTGGTGGTGAACGTGGTGGTGGTGGTGGACATGGTGGTGGTGGATGTGGTGGGGGACGTGGTGGTGGTGGAAGTGGTGGAAGTGGTGGTGGTGGTAGAGGTGGTGGAAGTCATGGTGGTGGATGTGGTGTGGACATAGTGGTGGTGGATGTGGTGGTGGATGTGATGGTGGTGGACATGGTGGTGGACGTGGTGGTGGTGGTGGATGTGGTGGTGGATGTGGTGGTGGTGGACGTGGTGGTGGTGAATGTTTTGGTGGTGGTGGACATGGTGGTGGATGTGGTGGACGTGATGGTGAGGGTGGCGGTGGTGGATGTGGTGGTGCACGAGCTGGTGGTGGTGGAGGTGGTGGTGGTGGGCGTAGTGGACGTGGTGGTGGTGGACATTGTGGTGGTGGTCATTGTGGTGATGGATGTGGTGGTGATGGTGGACGTGGTGGACGTGGTGGTGGTGTAGACGTGGTGGTGGACGTGTTGGTGGTGGACGTGGTGGTGGTGGACATGGTGGTGGTGGTGGACGTGGTGGTGGTGGACGTGGTGGTGGTGGACGTGGTGGTGGTGGAAGTGGTGGTGGTGGTGGACGTGGTGGTGGTGGTGGACGTGGTGGTGGTGGATGTGGTGTGGTGGACGTGGTGGTGGTGGTGGGCGACTATTGGGTAGGAGGGTGCTGGCAGATTGCAGAAGGAGAGGAGGAGCTCGAAGGGGGCACATGGGAGAGCAGAAAGAGGCCCAATATTGGAAACAAACAAGCGCCGAAGACAAGAAAAGCACAGGGCTGCTATTGTTCACTATTCGGCTTAGCGAGTGCAGCTGTCACGCTGCTTTAATAAACCTTAAAAAGCATTGATGGAAGAGAGGCAGTAATGGGTGGAAGTGTTTCACAACGTAAACAAGCAGTCTTCACTGACTTCACTTTTCAAGCAGTTGTGCTTGTGGCGGCATGCACTTTGCGGGAGCGAGCAGCGCCCATATGCTTGTAATTAACGTGGCCGCGTTGCTGCTCTCTCCCGCAAGGTGAGTGCCACCACAAGCATGAGTGCAAGTGCTTGAAAAGTGAAGACCGATGGCTAAAGGCACTCCTAGGGCAGCGCATGCGCGCTGCCTAGGCGAGACCTAAAAAACAACAATTGACAACTGCCATTTCAGTGGACCGGAGCAACAACCCACAATCATGTCGGAGCATGTAATGCTAAAATCTAACCCCCTGATTCTCAAAGGTAAACTTAATCTTATCAGTAGTCAAGTCAAGTCAAGAGTTCTTTATTCGATGATTAAAAATCACCATAAAAGCACATACACATACAACTGATTAAAATCCAATTAAACCATTATCAGAACCCTGCTTGTAGTACAATCTATTTTTTAAAAGAACAATAACAATATAAATTCATTGGGGGCCTTATCAATCAATCCCCCCCTCTAGTTACCCTCAGTCGGACCGCCACTTTGATGAAATTCATAATACAACATAATGTCAATGGATCAATCGCTTGTTGCAGATAGAGTAGAGCAGCTTTAGCATGTTTCAATTTAACTTGTTTTAGAATTCCTATCAAACTTATCAGTAAGTTTGGAATGTTTTAGTATTCACAAACTACGTGCAGAGTTTTGCGACCCCACACTTCCTATACGTATGTGTGCGGACGTCTCTGCATCTAAGGACTCCCCAGTTGGGGCAGAGAACTCTGCACACATAACTATAATTGTATTATTTTTTTTCACAACAAATTTTATTGAGTGATTAAGCAGAATAATAGTCGCGGCTCCCCACAATCAGGAGATCACCGCCAAGCATTTTGGCAGTTTTATCTCGCAGGTACAATGTTCAAACAATAAGAGGAGAAAAGCCAGAAAAAAGTAACCCCCTTACCCACCCCAACCCCCACCAACTCCCACCGCCCAACTACCCTACTACCCACCCCTTATCCCACCCTAACCCCCTGCACGTGTGTAAAGAAAGCATTTAGTTTTTGGTCATAGTGTGATAGGTATGACACAGTTCTCAAGCCTGTACGGCATCATCCATCTATATGTCCTCCTCATGTTCCACCGGGGGATCCAATGTCAACCCCCTGTAATCTGCCCACCGCTTCCAGATCTTAAAGTGTTTACGGGGGCATCCCCCCGCTTCAAACACCGGACGTTCAAGCCCCATACAGTAGTCAAGGCCAGCCTTCCATGCACACAGGGGGGGGGCTTGTTCTCCCTTCCACGCTCGGGCCAGGTCTCTCTTGGCAACAACAAGCCCCAGCAACAATAAATGGCGCTTATACATATTTCCACCAACACCCTCCAGTATATGGAGCAACCCCAACCGATGAGTACGGGGGAGATCCCAACCCAGAACCTCAGACAGGCAGCCCCACACACCCCTCCAGAAGCCAACTAGTCCAGGACACAACCATACCGTATGCAGCAGCGTACCAGTTGCGGCCTTACAGCGCAGACACTCCGGGGACCCAATCATTCCCGCCTTCCACAGCCGCTCTCGGGTATAATAGGCCCTATGGAGATATTTGAATTGGATCAACCTAAGCCGTATTGCAATGGCAGTCCCTCGTGGGGATTCCAGGGCCTCCCTCCAATCATCTTCATCTAGGGGACCAGGCCGCCCTAAGGGGAATCAAGGTGGAGGAGCAGTGAGTGACCAACATTTGATAAATACGGGAGACCTTCTTATCACCAAGGTCTCCCATGAAGACCTTCGCTTCAATCGGGCTGAATTCAGGGAGCGATTCCAAGCCAGCAATACTAGGCGCTAGCGCATGGCGAAACTGTAGATAGCGAAAGAATTGGGTCTGGGGCATGCGGAACTCAGTTCTAAGCTCCTGAAACGATTTGAGGGTGGTCCCGGACATCACAAGGCCCAACAACGAGATCCCAATGGCATCCCAGCCATCGAACCCCGCCAGTGTAGTCAGCTCCGGGAGTCGCCCGTTTCTCCACAGCGGCGTTTCCATCGTTAATTTACCCCACCAGCCCATACGATGCAACGCCTGTCGCCACACAACGAAGACAATTTTCGTAACACATGGCAATGTCCGCTGCAACCGGGCTGAAGTAAAGGATCGTGTGCAGTGTGTTATCCCCCATCAGCGAGCGCTCCAGAGCATATGCTGGGTCCCCTCTGTCGCCATACCACCATTCATTAAGGACGAGTAGTTGGGAGGCTTGATAGTAGGACAGCAGATCTGAGGTGGCCAGGCCACCACAGTATGTGGACAAGAAGCATGTCCGCAGCGCCACCCTGGCGGCCCCCCCAGCCCACAGGAAACGGCCTAAAACAGAGTTGACTTGTCGAAACCACCGGGGGTTGATGGGGTGGGGGTAGTTCTGCAGTTGGTATAAGAGTCGCGGAAGCGCAACCATTTTGAAGATCGCAGATCTACCGAAAATAGTCAAAGGCATCCGAGACCACGTTTTGACATCTGCCTGAACTCTCTCCCATACAGGCACTATGTTGCGTTCCCAGGCAATATTTGCCGAGTCCGACAGGAACACCCCTAGATACTGTAATCATCCAGACGCTACCCGCAATCCGGACGCCAGGGGTCCGTCACAGCTCCGCCCCCCAGCACCCACAGGGTGGACTTGCGTAAGTTAAGACAAAGACCGGAAACCTCCCCAAAGATATGCATAATATCTAAGACACGGGGCCCCGAGCGACGCAAATCAGTAAGGAAGAAAAGGACGTCGTCGACTATAATTGTATTTTGCAGTACCTTTTGTAGTAATACAAAAGGTGCTACAAAGTTCAGTTGGCCTATCAGGCCCTATATGTTACACCCATATATTTATACTTTTTTCTCAATGAAAGTGAATGGAATCAAATTCATATGATCAAAACTGTTACTTTAAGAGAAACCGATTAACGAGCAGATGGTAGGAGCTTCTCATCAGAAAGAATGTGAAACTTTTTCAGACAAAATAAAATGATACAAGCAGGGGGGATTACATCAGTTTTCTCAAATCCACACTTTGGTGTGGCAGTTTTTAAAGGATGCTACACTTACTAAAAGGTGAATGAAAACGTGCAAATGTATGCCACTATGACCTCAGAAATACATGAAAGGCAGCAGACATGTTAGGATTAGATTAATCATTCAGTTAGTACCAGAATGAAATCGTTATTCAAAAGTAATTTGTGTTAGTATAGGTAAACTCACATTCAAACATTAGCACGTTCATAATAGCGCAGTTAACAAGAAGGCACAGAAATATTTTCTATGGGGATAATTCAGAAAAGTGAAAACCGAAACAACAACCAACCGGCATATACTTTAACGTCAGTGAAATCAGACTCAGGACAGTTAAGCCAGAAAATAGTCAGGGAAATAATCCAGCACACAGATTGCACAGTAAAAAGTCTAAAATGAACCACCTCCTCTTTTTACGGTGTACAGCGGTCAGGACACCTTTTTGAGACAGTGCCTGGGCAATAAAGCTCGTTATGACAGCTAAGTCTAGGGCATGTTAAAAATGATGGACAGGTGACGTGAAGGGTTTTACTATCCAGTTTCCTGCTACAACGTTTTCCTATCTAGTTCCTCATGATGTGAGATGGCAGGAGCCTGGAGGCAGTGTTGTTAAGTGCAGACTCCAAGCTTTAAGTTTGATGTAACAAAGGTAAAAACTGTTGTAGTTATTCTGTGCACTTAGGGTGGGCGTAGTTCGCGAAGTAGCACTACGCGAAGTGCACTTCGCACTATGCGAACTTCACGTAGCACTACACGAGCTGCGTAGTAGCATGTTCGCACTGTGCAAGATGCATTTTCAATGATTGCACAGTGCGAACAAGCATCCGGCACTGTGCAATCATTGAAAACGGCATCTTGCACAGTGCGAGCTGTAGTTTTCTGCCGCTCGAGTAGATTTTTACTCGTGCGGTAGCTTTCTCTTGCGAACTGGTAGTTCCTCATCGCGAGCGGTCGCGAAAATGCACAACCACTTGCAATGAGAAACCTGACCTCCCCGCGTTGAGAGAGTTTCGCCGGGATGTCATTTTGCTTGCTCGTGGTCGCGAACATGACGTTGAGGACCGCGAACAAGCAAAAAATTACCGCTGCGCTACGCATGTTCGCACTGTGCTATGTGCAGCTCACGTAGTGCGAAGTTGCGCAAACTTCGCAAACTATGCGAGTGTAGTGTAGTGCTTCGCTCCACTCACTGCGTCACTAAAGAACTGTGGGTGTCAAATGTTATTTACACACTGTGATATGCACCGGACAACATGAAAAAGCACAACCATTTGTCCTTTTACTGCATTTTTAGCCCACGAATAACAAGTCAATGTCTTAGTTATGTGGATCCTTGGTTTATCAATGAACACACGATCGGTTGTGCAGGTCACACACCACTTCTACCAGCCAATGTGGCTTTTTAGGTGTTATGCAGGGAGCCATGGGGACAGTACAGGCATGCATATAATATAAAATGACATTGAAAAAGTAAATCAGATGGTCATTGTAAGACCTGTCTTCAAGTGAGTAGGACCTCTCTCGAACTACGTACCGATCAGTGACTATTGAGCAGCTGTGTATGCGTGAACTTTCTTCTTGTGTATGAAGAGGCCTAAATAAAGTGTAACATATCCTGCTAACCCTGTCCCTTCCCTTAGGTATGAGCATGTCCGACTTTTAAATACAGAACCTGCCGCTTGCTTCAAACTATGTCGTGGCCACTGGGTTCACCCTATACTATTTTTAGCATGCCCCAGGGAACAGCTTTACATCAAAACCCTGCAACATGCATTTTGTTCTCTATATTGAATTTCACGCTCTTTCTTTTTCAGGTTGATGCAACATCAAATAGTTTAAGGTTTTTCATATTGGTGTTCTATGATTTCGTATGAAATATTATAGTGATCTTAATGACGTTTTAAAGAGTACAGTCCAGATGAGTATTGGTAGTATTTAAAATGGTGCTGCCAATTACCCTGCATCGTTAAGATGCCCCCAGCGGTGAGCAGGCTGCCTATGTAGAATCGGGGAAATGACTGCGATGAATGCAAACCTCAGAGAGCCCGGTGACTCCCCTGCCGCATCCGTATATTACTGTAGACTAAAGTGAACGCCAGATGATGTGTGTCAGGGCAGGCAGTCCGTTTGTGTCAGAGTCCTGACAGCATGTCAGATAACATCGTGTCATCAGGATGTTATGTTTGTGATTCTTTTATGAACAGTAATCGTGAGTGTCAGTGGTCGATACAGTCTCTTACAGACGGCTCCCAAGTGGCTCCTAGCGCTCAATGAGAAGGCGGCAGCTCAAATCACACAATGTGCGGGGAAACGTGGTTTTCTGGACACCTAGCGCTCCAGCAACCTTCATTAACTTTTTAGTAATCCAAATCAAATTGTTATCATGTTGTGATGCAGTAATGCTGTAATACCTTACTTGAATCCTGTAGTTCTGTCCGGTAGGAGTCTGTTTTTGCTGTTGTTGGTTCTCCGCAGGAGGGGGGACTGACAGCCTTTGTTACAATGGAAAATAAAGACTTTGCAGAAAAATAGCTAAATTCCTAAGCAGTTCAATAGGTACCATTTCAAACTTTACTCTTTCGTTGCGTTGTCTTTGTTTAGAAATATTGCATAAATATTTCCAGTCTTTTATATCCTGATTAAAACTGGGTTAAAGCTAATTTATAAATATTCCCAGCTTCGTCAGGGAAAGAAATATAGGCCTGGGAGGTAGTGCATGTTGTAGAGGATTACATAGTTCAGATCAAATGTGGAAGCCATAATGAATACACTGGTTTTCTGGTTTCATAGTTAAAACTTAAGCATCATACGTTCAATAAATTAGAGAAAATGTTACTTGGGTGTTGCAATGTTCTGATTCACCTAATGTCATGGCCATCTCCTTTCCACCCCTCGAGATATTTTATCTTCTCTCTCCTTAGGCAGTGATTTTCCTCACATTCTCAGAGTTATTTGTGGTGTTTGCCTTCTTTTTTCAAATCCCCTGGTTTCACAATGCTCTGTCCTATTACTTTGGCTATCTGTTTCCTTCATTGTACATGACGATTCTACCAAAATATTGAGTTTGCCATTTTATGGCCCCACAATATCGACTGCCTCCTAATCATAAAGGAAACTAGATGTGGGTAAGTCAGAAAGCACGGCCAGGGAGGCAGTGTATATGATTTATTCCCAATCACAACAACTTATACGTGTCCAATCTGTAAAATGTATCCAGAAATCCTGTTGCCCCATTGGGATAGCAAGAGAGATTTGACATTCCTCTTGTGATCAAGTAGCTTATTCTACGCATACAGGATATTCTCCTATCATATTAGGGGTCGTTCTCCCTCGTCCTTACTCTTGTGGTTGATAGGGTCTAGGTACCAGGTTCTCGCCTGTAACACTTTCTTCCCTGTGGAAAGAAATAGAGTGGATAAATGCTGGCAGTACTAATAGCTCCTGCGGCCCCTTGTCCTTTCTCCAAAGCCCCAGCTGTGCAGTACTCCCCTTTCTCTTCATAGCACAAATATCAGCGGGGAGAAATGGAGTGCAGTATGTATGTCATCCTGAGCATCTCCTGCAACCCATCCTGGAGTCCTACAGGTTCTAGCCCAGCTCCCCAGTGGCTGGCCGCTGGCAATAATTGAATGGGTAGAGGATGGTCCAAAAGATGCACATTCAGTGATGTTTCCATTTATTATTGGTCCCCTGTATGGAGAATCCCGGTCCACCTTTAAAAGTCACCCCCCATGCTTTTCTGCGTAGTCATTTTTGCAATGCTGCAGGTGTGGAGTGAGGATCCCTGAATGTTGGGATTCCAAATAAGATTGCTGTAAGTCCCTGTACCCACTTTCCTGAAGAGGAAACCATCTTCATGGGTGAGGGTCATGAAGTGAGTATTTGGCAAGAGAAAAGGGTGAAATACTAAGTGACCCATCAGGGTTAATTCCATACCAGGTAGAGAATACCCACTGCAGGCCAAACAGTTCATCCCACACGCCCCTGACCGGGCCATACAGGCATTGGGGACGGGTTCACCCATTTACAGGATTTAGGAATAGTAAATCCATTCTACTCTTCAGAAGGTTCCCTTCAAGATATGATGGTAGTCAATATTCTGGAGTCGATATATGCAGGCCGATGATATTGACATCTATATGTTGAAAAACAATGACGCATGGGGACAACTCTCTTCTTTTTCCTAAAAACCTGTTTGATCAACTTTCTCAGGACACTCTAACAATATCCTGTTTACAATCACCTAAAGGCTAGTGTCTCTGGATATTGTATCAGCACTTGCTAGTTTGGCTCAAACTGACAAAGTTGCAAACTGGGGCTGAAGGGACACCCAGAAAAGTTTTGACAAAAAGAGGTCTCTCTATGTTATCTGCCCATCACTTGTTGCTTGTAAAAATATTTCACACAAAGTCGTCTAATGGTGATCCACACCATGGTGGACTGGTGTATCATTCTAAAACAGGACAGCAAGGCACCCAATGTAATGCCACCCTCTTGATCCCAGATCCATGCCGGCCGCCACTGTCCTTCACAGCAACAGGTACATTTACACTCTTCCCTTCTATTGAACTTTCAGGCTCCACACCTGTCTTTTATTATTGGTGATCATTTTCTCATGCACAAAAAAACAGTACTAGATGTATTATACTACTTTTTACAAAGTCTTTAATAATCTTTAATTTCCATTATGGCACGTTAGCGACTAAAGATGCATCACAAAAATCCCAACCTCTGATAATGCCAAATATCTTAGATCCCAGGCCACTTTCCGGAAGATACCACATATTTCTTGGCATCAGAAATAACCATGCCATTTTGCCATAAATTCCCTTATATTGTATTTTACTGTCAAAATAAATCCACATTTATTTGAAAGAATGGTGATGTTTTTGAGATCTCATGGAATATAAAACTAGAATGGGCTCTGGACATTAAAATAAAATAAAATTTTAGATAGATGGATAGATAGATAGATAGATAGATAGATAGATAGATAGATAGATAGATAGATAGATAGATAGATAGATAGATAGATAGATAGACAGACAGACAGACAGACAGACAGACAGACAGACAGACAGACAGACAGACAGACAGACAGACAGACAGACAGACAGACAGACAGACAGACAGACAGACAGACAGACAGATAGATAGATAGATAGATAGAGATAGCTAGATAGCTAGATAGATAGATAGATAGATAGATAGATAGATAGATAGATAGATAGATAGATAGATAGATAGAGACAGACTGACTACATGTTGTGGTGGTGCTTTTATTGCTCAAATTGCAGAAAACCATCAAATATGGTAACTATTTCAAGGTTGCATGTGAAATACAGAGCACTCACGATAAGTACACTGACCATCACAAAAGAGACTTCACACATGATGGATGTAAATAACGTTTGTATTCAATACACACAATTATCAACACAACATGAACATCATGTTTTTCTCGGCATAAATCATACTTTGAATTTTTACTAGCAGTACTAGACCCATCCGTGTTAAAATGACATCAGTAATATGCACAATTGGGAAAGATCCTATTCTACACCCCTCCAGCACCCTTATGTGGTGCAACACGTTGTCCACCGCAGGCCCACCCTAGCAATTCTTATAATTTAATACCACACAGTTATAGGGTACACCCTGAGTTACAACGATACCAGAAATATGTACATACAAGGAATTCTAACACTTTTTAGCAGCAACGTGGGCCGAAGCTGCACGGGAAAAAGCAATGTAAAACGTAATGCTCTACTGGCAAGAAATCACCATTTAAGGCTGGCCAGTGTCGTGAGTCACAGACAGTCTGCAGACAGTCACTCCAACACACACTCACTCTGCATCGATAGGTGATGCAACAGGTAGCAGACAGGTCTGTAGGAAATGCGCTTGCATACATACGTACTCAGCACCCTAATGCGGTGCACTGATACCCAGTAGGTCAATTAATAACACACTACAGACCCCGTGGCCCAAGCCTCCCTCCACCCTCCTACTCACACTGACTATCCACACCCCCAGATTGGGGATAACCCGTCCTCTCCTGGACATTGCTGCACGCGGCAACGGCGCACTTAGTAAGGGTCCCAGGGAAGCAGGTGGAGGGTAGGTAGCAGGCCTCATTAAGATGTAGTCATCAAATGAGGGTTTGGCCATAACTCAGGAGTTCACCCACAGCAGAAGGAGGCTGGGAGCAGTAGATTCAGATTCAGATGCTCCGTCCATCACCACCCCCTTTTGTACCGCTTTTGGCCGCCATAAGTGTGGCAGGGTATGCTCAGACGTGAGTCCCTTGCTCACTTTGCCACTGGATTCAAGCAAGCCGGGCTGAAAACGGCTGGAATGCCAGAAACCGGTCCTCGGAAGCTTGTTTCCGGTCCAGGGAAGGCATGGCTTGGCAGTTCGGGCTGGACTGTTCCCATGAGGCACAGGGTCAGACTGATTTTCATATAGCCATGTCTGAACTGGGGTGGCAGAGTGGGCTAAAGAATGGTGATGGTTTAAACCCAGATCTTTTGACTGGGTGTGAGTGTTTGATTGATTCAGATGCTCCGTCCATCACCACCCCCTTTTGTACCGCTTTTGGGGGCAGTAGTCGGTCACTCAAAAGAGTTCCATAAATGCCTTCCGGCACCATCCCAGTTCTGCAAAGCACAGGGGGGTCAGGCAGTCAATAACTCTAACCACCCAGACCCAAGGCAGCCAATACTACCTTGCAACACAATGTCATCGAGGGCAGGGTGAGGAGACGGCAGTTGGTGCGCCGCACTGAGAGCCAAAAAGGGAACAATCAATGAATGAAGAATGAAACAGGGAACCTTTCGGAAGGAAAAGGAACCCCGTCAGGTACACATTGATCAGAGTCGTACCCAGACAATACAGGCACAACTTCTGGTGCACATTGATATGGGTCACACCAGACCATTCCGGTCACACAACGAGGACTTTCAAATTCCAAACCCCCCCGGAAAGGAGGCATATTGTCGGGTGCACGTTGATATGGGTTGTGCCAGACAATTCCGGTCACACACAATGAAGTGCTGCAAGTTCTGAGCCTCCCTCGAAATGAGACACAACGTCTGGTGCACATTGATATTGGCCACACCAGACAATTCCGGTCACACTCAAAGGCACAAGTTGAGTAATGCCTCAGAAGGTAGAATGGGCACTACCAGGGTTATACCCCCACCTCCGAGCATCGCACCCTGTGATTTGGACACTGCAAGCAATGAGCATGCAGTTGGTGTGTCGCACGAGCGAGATGCTTCACAATTGACAAAACTAGCTATGTTGCTCCCACAACCGGTGAATCGCTCACCCCCAACAAGACGCTTAAGCATGCTGAGGTGTCCACGAAGCACAGGTCACATGTCTTAGATGTGGACAAGACTTCTGGGGCTCCACACAAGGCAGTCCGGTCTCCAGGCACAATGCTTAGGTACCCTCTCAGTTCTGCTAACAGTTGGGATCCAGCAGAAGATGTGGTCACTTAAGAGGAAACTGCTTTCCAGGTGTCACAAGTAGACGGTGTGGGTCCCTCATAGGAGATCTTTGATGTCCCTAAGGCCTCCGAAAGAACAGGGGGCAAGCCAGCAAGCCCTTGGAGAGTACACTTCAGGGTGCCACACCGCAGCAAGTAGTCAGCTCAGGCCAGCCACTATTCATGAAGGACATGCAGGTCCCTTTAGCGGTCCCTTTCAATGACAGTCATCCTCCTTGTGCACAACAGATTCCTATGTCAGTGTGCACCATGCAGTTCCAAGTTCTCTGGTCCCATGTCCCCAGGAGTGTATCTCCGCCATGCTGAAGTATGGCACCAGTAGTTATACTGTAGTGTGCCTTTGAAGTTGTGGGTGGTTCAAAGGATGTCGCCCCTGAATTTCAGTCTTGTCTGCCATGAGGCCGTGGAATGTAGATCTTAATCTTTAGTGGGGTCATGATCTGGCTCCAGAGGCCAAGTGTCAAAACCTCTTCCTCCAAACTATCCAGCCAGGCCCAAAAATGGCAGAGGTCTGTTCCAGTTGCATGCCCAATATTTTATAGCTGTCACTAAGGAATACCCAGATGTGCTCCCACAGCCTCCAGTGTGGACTGGAGCCAAGCACAAAGGCGCACAAAGAATTTTAGAGCAGATAAATGCCCACTTTCTAGAAGCGGCATTTCTCAGCTAGTAAAGACAAAAACACCTTTACCACTGTGAATCCAATGACAGGAAACATTATGAGGCTTCTCCACTGCAATCCACAATTGCAGCCTGAAGTAATTTCAACCCCTTTCCCATGTTAGCCTATAGGAAGAGAAACCCTCATAAGTAGTGAAAACACACACAGGCATTCTTCACTACCTGGGCAGGGAACAAGCATGTGTACTTGCCCAGTCCGTTTTTACCTACCGCTCACTTCACCCCTTTGGGTACTGGAAAGTCCTCTTAGGATGGCTAGTGATTTAGAAAGGCCAGCCTGAGTAGAAGTGCAATTGCATACACACTGAGGTGTAATGGCAGGCTGAACACATGTTTAGGAACACCATAGGTGCAAATGCGCATACCAGCCTGCAATGGCAGGCGGGACACATGTTTAAGCACATCATGGGCGCAAGTGCACAGAACGGCTTACAATGGTAGACTGGACACATGTTTTAAACATCATAGGTGCAAGTGCGCACACTGGCCAGCAATGGACGACTGGAAACCGGTTTAAAACCACCATAGGTATGAGTGCACAAACATAGGCCTGCAATGGCAGACCTGTTACAACGCATTCGTTACTCCGCACTACCATTACAACGCGACTTTTATAACGCATACCATTACAACGCATTGCGCTGGGGGGCGCTATAGGATAGGGAATGGTATAATTTACTATCCAACACCTTCCCTAGGGTCCACGGGGACTGGAGTTAGAATAGTAAATTATACTTACCACTATCCAGCACCCCAAAGCGCTATGCGTTGTAATGGTATGCGTTGTAATGGTCGCGTTGTAATGGTAGGTAGTTGTAACGGTATGCGGAGTAACGTCATACATCCCTAGGAAGGGCACGCACACTTTCACATTTACAGTGGGAATGTGCCCCAGGCCCGAAGGCTTAAGAAAGAGAATGAGCCACACCCAGGAGGTGTCACTTGGGGAGAGCCGAACCCCTAGATAGGGAAAACCCACATTGGGGTTCGTCCCTACCTGGACTGGGAACACACAGGTGTACCTACCCAGCCACTCAACTACCCAGAGCTCCACCCTTCCAAACTTAACCTAGGGCCGCTCTGGTGGTAGTGAAAGGCCCCCTGAGGGTTGGCTGAGTGAGTGTCTGAAAAGGTATTCCATTGGGTGGCACAATTAGTGCTGTGTCCTACTACTAGCCAGTGCAGTACCTGACCTTGGCATGTGGTGTACCTTTTTATAGGGCACTCATAGGTACAACACCTAAACCATTCAAGTAAGCAACCTATCTTTCCATGTAGAGGTAGGGTGTGCGCACTTTCCTGCCGCAGTACAGTGGGAAAGTACCCAGAGTCCTAAGGTCAGTAAAAGAGATTTGGCAAAAACCAGGAGGACAAAAAGCAAAAAGTATAAGGGAAATCCCCCTCGAAGGGTCATGTCCAACAAAGGGCTGCTAGAATTATGAGGCAGAGAGGACCAAATTATGCCGCAAGGTTATCTAAATTATGCATCAAAATGATGCACCACATTCACTGTCAGTATTACTTTTATCCATCAGAGATAGAAACAAAATATTTGGTGAAATTAAAAATGTGGCACATTATGTGATGAAGTATGTGGCAAATGCAGTAAATCCATCGTTTTGAGGTAAATGCCGCAGACACAGAGTTGTCTAAATCTACTGGCTTCCCCATCGCCCAATTTTTTCAAAAAAGGTTTAAAAAAAGCGTAAACATTCTAAGTCCAATTAGTGACCATTGTCAGCAACACTTTGGAGTAAACAGCTTATTCACACTATCCATCTCTGACCCCTGAAAACCCTTAGTTTGGCTGCATGCTGTCCATCACCTGTAAACTCCTTACTACCATTACACACAACCTATCCCTGAATCATAAAAACTCCTTATAACTCTCTTGAAAACGTTAAAAGTGACAAAAACATAATACCATATATAAAGTTAATTTTTTGAAATAAATAAATGCATTAATATATGAAAATATGAAAGAATCCTATTTTATCCATTACATTTAACACACTAATTTAGTATTTATTTTATAAACGAAAATGAGTGTATTAATGCATTTCTACTTTTATTGTTTTAAGTAACAATATATACGAACATATATTTATATGTGTATATATATATATATATCCAACAAATGGCCCCAAGGAAATATATATGTATATGTCTATAAATATATATAGATAGATAAAGATATTTGCACATATAGTGTAACTTATCCCTGAAGTAAAGACCTGAGAAGTGAACATCTAACAATTGGAGAAGTGTGGCTCACTGGTTAGAGGAGGCAGACGTGGAAGCAGAGGTCAGCCTGGGACCAGGGTTCAATTCCCGGCTCGGTGGGGTCTTGAGTCCTAAAATGTCCATGGACTCGACAATTCTCGCTCCGGTGCCTACTCGATTCACGGGTTGCGACTCTGGGCAATAGCTTGCTTAATCTCCACAACGGCCCCTCGCGGTGGGATGCCTGGCTTTCACCTTGCGGATACCCTGCTGGGGTTATCTCACAGGGGAATACCAGGATGGGTTCCCTAAGCAAGCGCTTAGAAACCGCTTGGTGATTTGCGCTATATAAATTCCTGTACATTTACATAACAACTCTCCTGTAGCGTATCGACTCCCAGTGTAATGCCTGCTAACATACTATTATGTATGTGTTATAGATCCAGAATAAACGTGTGGAGCACAATAAGTACACAAGCAGGCATAGACAATTGTGAGATTAGCTTGATGTTACGTATGATAATGACAAAAATATGCTAGAATGTGCCTTACTTCTTGCAGTGAAGCATCCCACGCCTTTTACCCAAGAAAGCTGTACTGCCTTCGGTCATCAGATGGGTCACTGGATCCAAAATATGGCCATGTCATCCTGTATTAATAGAGCGTCATTGACTAGCACCTTTCTCACTTTCAAAGTCCTAAGACAACAGTCAGCAAAACTCCATTCCACGAAAAATATATATCCGGAGCTGACTGGAAACCAAGGGGCATATGTACAAGCCCATATTGCCACAGTAGCGTCCCTTTTTTGGGCGTTCCTGTGGCGATATGTGGTTTGCCTTATTTACAAGGCAGTGTTAAGCACTCTGTCACACTATATTTAGCATGAAACGGGTAGGCAATTGGTGTTGCAATGGGTGTTATGCCATAACACCTTTTGATTTTGACACTGCCCCATATTTACAAGGGTGGCGTAAATATGAGACAGCACCAAAATTAAGACCAAACATGGCACAATGAGGAGAAATGCTTTATTTCTCCTAGTTTTTGCTGTTTCTCTGTGTGCTGCATTGTGCAGCACACATAAAACAGCAAAACGGCATGCATGATTGTTTATGTGCAGTAAGGGACCCAATCATTTAAAAAATGATGAGTTGCAACTTCTTTATGTGCTGCGCAAAGCAGAACACATAGAAGTTACAAATCGCCATTTAAGATTGTCTATGTGCAGGAAGGGACACCTTACTGCACATAAACAATCATTGCCCCAACACAGGCACCCTTCCACTATGGCGCTAGGCAACTGTAAATAGCGCCAGCGCAGGGGCAAACACAGGGCTGCACCGTATCGTTGTAAATACTGTGTAGCCCTGTGTTTCAAAGCTGGCGAATCGCAGTGTTAAGCCAAGAAGGCTAACGTTGCGATCCATCACTTTTCTTGTAAATATGCCCCCAAAAGTTTCATATCTCACTCAAATGCATTCAAATCTTTGTGTTGGACTGCACCGTCGTGGTGGAACACTCGACCTCAGAACAAGAGAGGCTGGTGAAACAAAGGCCCTACTGAAAATGCTAGTATTGAGCACTCACCTCAACATTTAGCTCATCATTTTCCCTACTCACCTACAGAGATGATGGACAACGGAGCATATTTGCAAGCCCCTGTCGCTACAGGAACGTCACTTTTAAAGAAGTTCCTGTGGCGATAGGGGCTCCGCCTTATTTACAAGGCCGCTTTAAGTCACTTAATGTGGCTTAATGCTGCCTTGTAAGTAAGGCACCCTTTCATGCTACACTTAGCATGAAAGTGGTGGGCAACAGGCGTTGCGGTGGGCGTTCTGCCTCAACACCCTTACAAGGGTGGCGTAAATATGGGGCTGTGGCAAAAAAAGTCCAGGAAAACCTTGTCTTAACATGGCAAAACCAATAGAAATGCTTTATTTCTTCTCGTTTTGCTGTTTCTATGTGTGCTGGGATGTGTGATGGAACAACCCTAGCTATTACAACGCGTGTCGTTACATCGCAGTCGTTACAACGACTGCGATGTTACCACGCTATGCCATTACAACACAAGTCTTTACATCGACTTGCGCTAGATGGCGTGCTAACATTAGAAAAGTGTAATTTACTATTCCAACTCCAGTCCACTTAACAGTAGGGAAGGTGTTGGGATAGTAAACTACACTATTTGTAATGTTAGCACGCCATCTAGCGCAAGTCGATGTAAAGACTTGCGTTGTAAGGGCATAGCGTGGTTACATCGCGGTCGTTGTAACGACCACGTTGTAACAGCATTGCGGTGTAGTGACCGTGTTGTTAACGATGTTTCCCATGTGCTGCATTGTGCAGCACACATAGAAACAGCAAAACGCCATTCTGGATTGTTCATATGCAGGAATTGACACCTTCCTGCACATAATCAATCATTCCCTCAATGCAGGCACCCTTGCACTATGGTGTAAGGGTGCCTGTGAAGGCGCTAGGCAGCTGAATTTAGCGCCAGCACAGGGAGATATGCAGGGATGCACCCTATTATTGTAAATACAGTGCATCCCTGCATTTCTAAAGTGACGGAGCATGGCGTTAGCTATTTTGGCGCTAACCTGCGCCCTGCCACTTTTGTTGTAAATATGCCCCAAAGTGGTTCCCTTTCCTCTGCTACTCCAATCAACCCAGTCTTAGTTTAGACATATCTGAAGTTTTTGAACTCTTTTGTGGTTTGCTATATTTAGGGGAATTAAGAGGCTCAAGTCTTGTATTCCATGTTAATTGCAAAGCGCACTGACACCCTAATAGTAAGGATAGTGCTACATAAAATGTATAAATAAATATTGTGGCCGCTTAATTGTATAGAGTATCTTTACATTCTAGGTTTCAAAATGAACTAATAAAACAGGCTCATTTCCTCTATTGTTGCTTTTAAGATGTGTTGCATAGCACTTTCTTTAAACATTTAATTTGACTGAATATTTCACGCAACTGGTTAATATATCGGCTGCCTTTCTGTGCTAGGAGGTTGATGTTCAGATGCCATCCTCTTTGTCTCACCTCCACTTTCGTTTCCCTGCCTCCCACTGTGAGGCACTGACGTGTGAATCAACTCAGGTGAAAAGAGGTCTCTGCAGGGCACAGTTACTTCTCTGGGGATGTCTGCGCACCCGGGAGGCTTTTCAGCTTCCACGTATTGTGACAGGCTCGTTCAATGGTGCGTGAAAGATATATGTAAATATTTCACAGCGGACCCAGCAATTCTGAAAAAAGGCATTGGACGTGTCACTTAAGATTGTATGTTTCTAGCACCTGTAAGATAAATATGCACAAGGTTCTCATATTCATTTTTAAAACAGTCCTGTTGTGGCACTACAACAAACCACCCCGATCTACATAACACAGACATTAAAGCTCACTGGCGGTGCAAGGCACGTGAATAGCCAAAAGTCCCTTAATCGAAAAGTCCTAAATGTCATACCATTTACTTTTACAAGTATCTCTGGGGAATGCAAGAAGAACATTAAATGCCCCCATCGACAGAAGCAATTACTCAATATAGATTGCACCAAAAGAAAGTTCAACACCTCCACCTGTAAAAGCAAAACACACACAAAAGCCCTCAGAGATTGTGGTCATTATTTAGCTTTTACTCAGAGCAAAATAAACGTGTGCAATGTAATACCACGATAGGAGAGATCAGATCATCCAATTTCAAAAAGAGGTTTTAAATAGCGAAAGACGCCGTATCTCCAGAGGTGGTGCCTGAACATCACAGTAAAAACCTAAGAAAAAAATAAGAAATCACTGACTGTTAACTTTACAAAGCATTTCAAAGTGATCCAGAACTCAGCAGATAACATTGTTATTATAAGGGCATCAGCAAGGCGTTACTAAGTAACACATTGTTATAATGAAACGGCGGTGGTAAAGAAGGAAGACAGGGTAACACGAGTACTCATCGAGAATAAGAGCAAGATGCTAAACCCGAGCTATGCAAATCAATGACAGCCCCATATGGCCGCTCTGCTCTGTCTCTGCAGGGACTTGAAGTTGGACAACATATTGTTGGATAAGGAGGGGCACATAAAGATCGCCGATTTCGGGATGTGCAAGGAGAACATGTTTGGACCTACCAAGACGAACACGTTCTGTGGGACCCCGGACTACATCGCACCAGAGGTGAGTGCTAGTCCCATCTCCTATGGGTTCTATATGTTCTTGGAGGGAGGTGGTGATTGATTTGAACTTCAGAAGACAGTCTTTACTCGGATCTCACTCTTCAGTCTTACTGGAGGGAAGAGTTCAGTCTATTAGCAAGACTGATGAGGGGCGGCCCAATGAACGCGCCCAACCCATTACCCACTGAAACTACAACTCAGCAATCATTGTTCCTTTTGTTAGAGGTATACCTAAGAATAGCATTCATGGGCGAAAAGGTTTCCAAAGAATAAACACTAGCAAGGGAGAGGACTTAAATATGATACTTAAAGTGAGCTGGTTTTTGCTATGCACTGCTTTCACAATATTTCCAGAACTGTTTAATCTATACATTTCGCGCTCTTGAGTCCAAATGGACATTGTGTGCCTGAAAGACTTTAAATAGTGGTATTAGATTGGAATGACTGTTCACATAAACTCCATAAAAGTGTTTCTTTAATTTTTTTTTTTTTACTGTTTTTTTTTTCTTTCCTTTTTTATTGACAGAAAAGCCAAGATGATTGACAATCACAATTTACAGAAAAATATAGTGCAGATACATCTCAATATACAATAGATCAGACTCATAAGATTTCCTATGCACTTTGTTTAACCTAGAGAGAATTAACAACAAAAAAAAAGGGCTCTTAACCCTGTAACATCAATAACATTATCATTATCCGTCCCCCCCGGCAACCGTAGTCTGTAACAATGCAAGTTTTTAAATAAAGTTATCCCAGATCTTAACAAACTTCGCCACTGCTTTAGTACCTCTGATCTTGGCTAGTGAGCCTTCCATAGTATACATTTCATTAACAAGAGCCCACCACTCGGTCGGTCGTATGAGGAGGATTCTGAGAAATCCAAGCTCTAGCTATGACCAGTCTAGCAGAGGACAGAAGGATATTCAACAAGTCTTTATTAGAACTGTTAGTAGGATATTTAGCCAATAGAACTTCGGCTGCGGATATTGCAAAATTAATCACTTGTTTTTGAAGTATGATACCTTCTATTGCTGACCAATACTTAGTTAATGATGGACAAGAATAAATCATGTGTATGAGGTCTGCTGCCACCAGACCGCATTTAGGACATTTAGTACGATCACTAACTCAGCTATTTGGTGACCATTTCGAAATTCTTAGTGAAGTATGATATAAATGACATATAGTCTTATAAGACTGGAGCATTAAGCTGAGGAATGAGCCACTTTGTCCATATTCACTAAAGCAGCCGAAATATTCTGGGCGGTAACATTAAAACCTAATCTATCAGTCCGTTTTAAAGCCATTTTGGGGCATTCATCTGTTCTATTTTGGCTAAGATACTTGTATCCCAAACTAATTAGTGATTTCCTATTCAGCGAATAGAAGCAAGTCCATATGTCTGAACCGCTCAGCTCTTGCAGCCTCATCTTACGTATTGAAAAATCCCTTATTTGAAAATATTTAAATTGCATAGATTCAGGTAGTTTATACAAGAGTTTCAATGTTTCAAATTGTAGGAGCTCACCAGTGCCATATAAGTCTCCTAGTGTCTTAATGCCATAGTTAGCCCAGTCCCGCCCAGTTTTATCGCTAAAGATATCAGGAAGCCCTGGATTATCCCAGAGTGGCAAATCAGTATGAAAAAAGAAGTACCGCAATTAGTCAGTATCAGGTTCCAGATACGTACTGCATCCCTCGCAGTCTTCAATTTGACACGTTTAAAATAGTTTGGATCTTGCACTCTAGCCAAGAATTGTTTTGAGTCTCTACCAAGCAAAAATTGATGAAAGAAATATTGATGGTTAACAACATACAGGCTACGAAGCCGACCCAAAAAGGAAGCAAAAAAATAAGCTCTAATGTCAGGGAAGTTAAGACCGCCCTTATCGAGTGGAAGTTTTAATATCGACATTGATCTTCGGGACTTTTTATAGCCCCAAATAAAGCTGCTGAGAATGCCATCTAGTTTTTTAAAAAACAAATTGTTAACGCGAAAAGGAATAGACCTGAAAAGATATAAAAAGTTCGGCAAGATGGTCATCTTAATAAGATTAATTTGCCCAAGGAGATTGAGCGGAATCTTGTGCCATTTTTTCAAAAGAACGGACACTTCTTTTAACAAAGAATCATAGTTCAGAGCATTTATTTCACTAATCTTAGCAGATATCTTTACCCCTAGATATACCGCAGCGTGGCAGAGCCCCAGCACTGGTGAGTTGGACTGGTAATTCATTATAACTTGAGTTTTGTTGATATTTAATTTATAGCCAGAAATAACCCCAAAGTTATTGGCTTCCTCAGTAATCCCTACCAGTGCATCCGCCACGTTTGACGTATAAATAGCTAAATCGTCAGCATATGCTGTGATTTTAAGAGTTTTGTCGTCATGCCGGACAGGTACAATCTTAGTTTGAATTTGAAGGGCATTAATAAATGGCTCCATGGAAAGAGCGAAGAGCAGGGGTGACAACGGGCACCCCTGCCTGGTTCCTCTTAAAATTGCAAAATTTGATGACAATGTCCCAGCATGGCTTATTTTGGCATTAGGGTCCCTATACAATGCCTGTATACTTTTCAAGAAGCGACCCTTTAGGCCAAACTGCTTTATAACCACCCACAAATAATCCCACCCCACTCGGTCAAACGCCTTCTCTGCGTCTAAAAGAATCATACCGAGCGGGGTGAGATTAGTTGCAGCTACATCAAAGGCGGTTGCAGCCATGTTGACATGAGTGGTAGTGTCCCTCCCTGCAACAAAGCCATGTTGTTGATCATTAACAAGCCGTGGCATAAGTGGAGCCAATCGTATTGTAAGAAGTTTAGAGTAAGCTTTTGCGTCGGCATTGATCAGGGATATGGGTCTGTAAGACCCACACTCCGTAGATGTTTTTTTTTTTTTTTAACATAATTTTGGCTGTTTTCCAGGAATCCGGAGCTTTCCCTGTAGAACCGATTAAGTTAAGAACTAGACAAAAAAGTGGTAAAAGTTCCTCCGCACAAATTTTATAAAGTTCTATAGGGAGTGTATCCCCACCTGGAGCCTTGTTAGAGTGGAGAGAAGTGATAGCAAGACGCAGCTCCGATATTGTAACCTCTTCCTCCAATAAGTCAATGCATTCCTGATCTAAATACGCTTTTGCGGGCACATTTTTATTAATGTATGTTTGTATATTGGCCTCGTTGCAGGAGCTCTCAGGAGTATACAGCTTTTCATAATATGAAACAAACTGTCCCAATATTTGTACTGGTTGAGTAATCGAGGTATCGTTGGGGCCCTTAATAGATTTAATTAATGTTGATGCACGATCGTGTGCGACATTGTACGCCAAGACCTTCCCAACTTTAGCCCCGCATTCATATTGAGATAGTTGTACTTATGAATTTTAAGGCTATTTCTCTCCCTGAGTGAACTTTTTAAAGCTGAGCGTAAAGTAACTAACTTAGTTTCTAATTGACCAATATGTTGCACACTCGGCCCGTCAGTTCTAAGTGTATCAGCAAGTTGTTTTTCACATAACAGAATATTTGCTGTGGCCACCTTAATCTCCCTATTGCGCTCTGCATTTTGTTTTAGTACATATTGTTGAGCCTGACCACGAATAGAGGCCTTACAAGCGTCCCATACCGATAAAAGTGATGCGGTGTTAATGTTAATATCAATAAATTCTTTAATATACTCCTTAAGTTTAGCTATAAATGCTATATCTGCTAATAAATATCTAGGGAATGTGAAAGGTCGAAATTCCAGTGCCCTTTGGGCTATGCTAAATGAAAATAGTATGAGGTTGTGGTCAGACGATACTCTAGGGAAAATCTCCATATGCCCTGTCTCCATAACTTTATCTGATGCCCACGCCAGATCGATTCGTGAACACAGTTTGTGGGGTGGGGAATAGTACGTATAGCCAGCTATACCAGGGTGTAGATTCCTCCACACGTCTTTAACGTTGTGAATCTGCGCTAATTCCAAAATCGCAGCCCTAGTTTTGTCCAACCGCCGGAATAAACCTCTCTTGGTTACATCCTGGTCATAATTCAGCACGCAATTAAAATCCCCCATCAGAATCAGTTCCCCCTCCCAAGCAAGTAATTCAATGTTCAGCCAATCAAAAATACGTGGTTCATCAATATTAGGCCCGTAGATAGTACAAAAAACATATTTACAATTTTCCACCTCCATTTGAGCGATGGCTCATCGGCCTCCATTATCCGATGCTGTTTTAATCACTTCCCCCGGTAGTTGCCTCTTCTTCAAAATTGCCACACTCCGTATAGGAGCATTTAATGAAGTGCATACCACCAAATCGTACCCCAGTTGGCACAATAACTTCTTATCCTTATAACAGATATGTGTTTCCGTTAACATAACCAGGTGTGGATCATACATTTTCAGCTCCTCGGAGACCAAACGCCTTTTATTTTTATTGTTCAGGCCGGAAATGTTCCAGGCTAAACATCTAATTTGCAGCATAATAACTGATTGGTAGATCTAAACGTTCTGCACAATTCTTTAATTCCAACCTCATAACCTGGCTGTAATCCACAGCGAAAATCACCCTGAAGCTTGTCTTGTCCTTTTCTTCTTTTTTCCCCTCCCCCAGCCCCCAAACCCACCACCAACCCCTATCCTGCCTCTCTTACGTACCAAAAGGGAACCCCCTCTAACTCCTGCTGCCGCTGGGAGGGCAGCCAACTAAGGGTGCAGCAGTCTGAAGATCCCTCTCCATCCAAAAAAAAAAAAAAGTAAATAAATAAAACTTGGATCACCCAGATATGAATAATCAGATAATTAACGGATCCCCGACCAGAATTTCATTTAAGCATTTCCTAGTATAAGTGCCATTAAGCTGTACTATTTTTGAAAGTACATTCTCTGCTACTTTAACCTCATTAAGATAAATGTATGGCCAGCTTTAATAACTTTGAGACAAGCCGATTCCTGGAGGAAAACCTGAGCCCCAGCTGCCTTGAAGGGATCTATTAACTGACACAGCTTCCAGCGTTTCTCCATTGTATTCTTACATAAATCCGACCTTACAAAAAAAGTTACATCCTCAGTCACCACTGGGGAATTTGGTCTTGATTTCAAAGAGACTGCCTGTCTAAGTAGAAAATTCCCGAAAAATATCAGGAAAGGGCGGGGAAATGTACTTCCTTTATTTCTGTTTACTAAAGGCAGTCTGTGAACTCTTTGTAATTGTGAGTCCCAATCCCAATCGGCCAGGTCAGGGAAAGCGCGTTGAAATAGTTTAACCATGTAGGCTCGAGGATCCGAGCCCTCTGAGCCCTCAGGCATTCCGAATAGTCTGAGGTTCTGCCTCCGCTGTCTATTCTCCAGTTCTTCGAGTTTATTTTGCAGCGTGTTAATTTCCACATCATGGCGGGATGACCATAATTCTGTACCTGCGGATTGCTCTTCCACCAGCACGACCCGCTGTTGTAGTTCTTCAACTTCTTGTATAATACCAATCATCTTACTAGTCACTTCTAATAGACAGTTTTGCATTTTATTATTATCTTCTTTTAATTGTAAAAAGTATTGCTGAGCTTCATGCCGCTGTTCGGTCAAAGTATGAAGTATTAAAGCCAAAGAAGAACTCTCCGATTGAGCGGAGCCTGCCGGATTGTTGATGCTAGATGAGGTATCAGAGAGAACATTAGTGACAGTATGCGCATCCTTTAAGTGTTTTCCGCTTGCCTCAGCGCTTGGAGCAACAGTAGAAGGGGTAACAATGGTAGTTTGAGTAAACCCGATGCTGCTAGCCCCCTCTCCCCCGGATATTGCCACATTTGCCTCAGCTAATGAATATCCCCCTCCTGCAGAAATTGTGTCCGGGGTTCCGGCCACAAGTGAGACATCAGAAGAAGTACCTTTGGGAGGGAGAGAGGGAGGCAAGCACTACCGACTACCATTTTGTGTGTGTAAAAGGCCGCTTTATTGAAACAGGTGCACATCACATTATTACCAAACTGGCAAACCGCCTTACAAAACTAAAACCTCTCTAAACATCGAGTTACCTAACCCCCTTTTGTTTTTCTCCCTCCACCCCTACGATCCCACATGATAATGTCCCTCCAGCCCGCAACATAACAATATATAACAGCATTATATCCTATGAATATCTAAATTTCTCCCCTACCTCTTAAATCCAAAACCTCACAATACCTACATTCCTATCTGTCCTATTGCAACTGTAACCAAACTACCCTCTAATGTAACCCCCAAACTGTTTACCCTTTCCCCGCTCCCGTTCCCCAAGTCCCCAAACTTAACGACAAAATACCGAACTCCAGCCAAACTTGGCCAACATCCCAAACAAACTCCGCCTGCACCTGCTTCCAGCGACAACATACAATAAATCCCCACCCTGTGCACCTTTCCCAATTCCGCAACCTTCATAAAATCTTTTATTTCCCAAAGGGGATCCCCATGGGAAACCCCCCACTTAAAACATGAAAACCCCCAGGGAGGATGGGTGGGGCCAAACAACCTGCACTCCGCTCCCAGTCACCAGGTTTCAATACCTAAAATGGTGGCTGGGGAACGCGGGAAGCCCCTTTTATAATTGGGCTATAAAAACATGGAATTGGGCTGCTTTTGGGCTATACCCATGCAGCCCAAAAACTGCAAAATGGCCGCGCCCATGTCTCGCTCCCTACCCCTCCCAAAACTGCCCAGGGGCAGACCTCGCGGCTCGGCTGCCCCCCAAACCCCCCTTGAGAGGGAGAGAGGGAGGCAAGCACTACTGACTACAATTTTGTGTGTGTAAAAGGCCGCTTTATTGAAACAGGTGCACATCACATTATTACCAAACTGGCAAACCGCCTTACAAAACTAAAACCTCTCTAAACATCGAGTTAACTGACCCCCTTTTGTTTTTCTCCCTCCACCCCTATGATCCCACATGATAATATCCCTTCACCCCGCAACATAACAATATATGTCAGCATTATATCCTATGAATATCCAACTTTCTCCCCTACCTCTTAAATCCAAAACCTCACAATACCTACATTCCTATCTGTCCTATTGCAACTGTAACCAAACTACCCTCTCATGTAACCCCCAAACTGTTTACCCTTTCCCCGCTCCCGTTCCCCAAGTCCCCAAACTTAACGACAAAATACCGAACTCCAGCCAAACTTGACCAACATCCCAAACAAACTCCGCCACCCAGGGAAAGGTGGAGTGAAGGTGAATACACCGCCTCCCCCTTTCCCTGCCCCCCCCACTCCGTTCTGCGCAGCGAAACAGATCCAACACTGAAAACCAGGGTCCTACTCACGGCGCACGCCTACCAAACGGGCCAACACCTCCCGAAGCTCCAACAGGTACAAATCCATCCCAATCCTCGAGAGGTGTACCCCATCACCCCTGAACATTTCCGGTGCATCATAGTGAATATCCCTGTGCCAAATCCTCGCAAACCCCAAATGCCGACAGAAACGCACCATTTCCACGTTTATCTTCTTCCGCTCCTTGTCTACCGCCTGCGGCCGACTCGCCCCACTCCACACCCTTCGCGGCACCAGCTCCGTCCAAACCACCGAACAACCGGCCCAACGTCTCCGCAATTCCACCAAATCCCGCCGCATCGTCCTCATTAACACCATGCTAGTCTCCCCAGCGGCCAACCCACAAAATGTCCCCCACTGCGAAAGAGACAAGGCATCGCAATGTCATTGTCGATTCCCGGGACGTGCACCGCGCGAAAAGCAATGTCATGCCGCAAGCAGCCAAGCACAAACACACGCAACAGCTTCAACACCTGTTCGTCCCTGGCTGACTGCCGATTCACCACCTGTACCACAGCCATATTGTCCACATGGAAAGTCACTCGTCGGTGTGTGAGCACCTCCCCCCACAGCCAAATCGCCACCACCAAAGGGAAAAGCTCCAGAAAGGCAATACTCCGGCCCCCTCCGCTCCACTCTAGGGGCCAACTCTCCGCACACCACTTCCCGTTCCAGTACAAACCAAAACCGTCGCTGCCCGCCGCATCTGAGAAAATCTGCACATCCCAAACCATGTCCACGTCCCGCTGTAAGGGCACACCATTTAACTGGTTCAAGAAAAACCGCCACATCCGCAAATCTTCCCACACGCCCACCGACAAACGCACGTGGTGGTGTGGAGGCCTGTTGCCCGCCAGCGCCCTACCCAAACGCCTACAGAATGTCCTGCCCGCGCGTACCACTCTGCATGCAAAATTTAGGTGTCCCAACAGCACCTGAATGTCCAGGACTGCCACCTTGTGCTTCGCCACCATCACTGGCAATCCCAACATCTGCCGCTTTTTGTCCGCCGGCAACCGTGCCTCCATCCGCACTGAGTCAAGCTCAATGCCCAAAAACGACAGCGCCGTGCCTGGCCTCACTGTCTTTTCCGGTGCTAAAGAAACCCATAGGTCTTCCATGAACTCCTGAAACCTGTCCAGCCACCTGGCAATCCGTGGAGTCTGGGGCCCCAACCAAGAAAAAGTCATCCAGGTAGTGTGTAACTCCCTGGTGACCCGTGCGTTCCGTAAAAAACCATTGGAGGAACGTGCTAAAACATTCAAAAAGGGCACACGACATCGAGCAGCCCATCGGCAGAGCCTTGTCCACATACCAGCGGCCGCAAAACTGGATCCCCAGTAGGCACCAGTTGTCTGGGTGAACCAGTAACAGCCGGAAAACCGATTTGATATCGCACTTGGCCATTTGTGCACCGGGGCCTGCTCCCACCACCAAAACCATGGCCGCCTCCACCGAGGAGTACGACACCGTGGCCTCATTTTCATCAATGAAATCGTTCACCGACCCCCCTTCCGGCCATGACAAATGTTGGATGAGGCGAAACTGCCCCGCCTCCTTCTTGGGCACAACTCCAATGGGGGACACTATCAAGTGTTCCAACGGCCAATCCGAAAACGGACCTGCCATACGCCCCTCCCGGACCTCCCTGTCCAACTTGCTCTGCACCACATCCGGGTGCTCCCTTGCCGACTGCAGATTGTCCGCCCAACGCCTCTGCCGTGGCCCCGCATAACCTAAATGAAACCCCACCCGAAACCCGGCTGGCAAGCACTCGGCGGCCCCCACGTCCGGGTATGTACGCAGGGCCACTGCCAATTGTTCCAACTTAACCGGAGTACGAGCCCTGGGTCCCAGAGCCCCGACCCCCACGCCCGCTGCCCGCCTGTGGGGCGGCTCCAGGACGCGTGCCTCCCCCCGGCACCTGGGATCCCCCTTGCTGTCATGGGGGGCCCCAGCAACGTACCACGGGGTGTCCGTACCTACCGCAACCCGAGCATTCGTGCTTAAAACGGCAATGCTCCTTGGCACATACTCCACTGTTAAAATCCCAACAGGCGCCCGACGCTGCGGGCTGGCTCTTGGCCCATGTCCCCACTTGAAATGGCTGGTACACTATCGGCAAACCGCTGGCGGTAAAGATAGCCTTACCCGACCCCGCCAGCCCCATCGTGTGCTGTCAGAGGTCACAATCCAGTTCCCCCCACTTGGCCTCCGGATCCCACGCCATCCGTGCCCGAAACTCCTCATCCAACTGTGCCCACGCGTAACCCCCCCCCGTGATCTGCGCCTTCCGTATAACGTCCATGTACTTGAACATGGACACCGAGCGCTCAGGGAATTTCTCGCAATAGACACTCGCGAAAATTAAAAATGCCGCCGTCCAATTCTCAATCGTCAGGGGCACCCTCGGCCTCTTCTGCAGCTCATATTCCTCCTCCTTTGACCCTTCCTTCGATCTGACCTCGCGGTGTAGCAATTTCAACAGCTCCACATATTCCCCTTTCCATATCTTTTCCTTGGTGGACGCCATTAAATGCGCCCCCAGCGGCTTCGTGACCCCCATATAAGGGAGCCGCTTTATCTTCAGCTCCTTGCTCTCTACCTTCTCCGCACCGCCGTCTGACGCCGCCGCCCCCGCTGTACTCCCCGAGGTCCCGGGCGTCCCCCCGGCCGCCGGCCCTGACTCTCCGGGTGTACCGTTCCCCGCAGGCGCCAACAAAACCTCCTCTGAACCCACACTCTTATCCGCCACATACTTGCCTTTGCACAATCGATCCCCCCCCACGCCCCCTTCCCCCACCCCCACGGACACCATGTGCGTCCCATTGCCTTTACCTGGCACCAACGCCTCCCCGTGGCGCTCCACGCCTCTCCGCTCCATCGCTGACCTGTCCCTGGATTGTGTCCGGGCCACTGCAGCACCCAGGCCCCGTGACACCTGCAAAAAAGAGCTCACACCATTAACGGACCCCCGTCCGCCCTCGCCATCCCGTAACTCCCCTTCCTCCAAACTCTCCTCATCACCTTCACATAGTTTTACCCCGCCCCATCTATACACCTGGCGAGCCAGCGGAGGCGCCGACTGTACCCTACCAGCGGCCCGCTCCCCCTCTCTACCACCAGACCATACAAAACAGTCCTCTTCCATGCTGTTCTACTTCCACCGCTGGACCCCAAGCCGTGAGGGCCCTGTGGGGTGATGGGCCAGCGAACCCGCCAGGGGCCTTTGTGTGCCCGCCATGTCGTGTTCCCTCGCTGTCTCCGAGCCTGCTGCAAAAAGCACAGCCCTCCCTTCACCTTGGCGCCGTTCCGCCGCACCAAGCCTGGCCAAGTCTGCATCCCCGCGCCGATCATCCCCCTGCAATAAAAACGGTACTGCTGATGTGCTGGGGCCCTGCCACTGCGCGGCCCCCCTGCCCTCCTGCCACCTGTCCCGCGTCCCCCCGACCTCCCCCACATCCTCCTCCTCGCTCCATGCCAGTTCCCCAAACCCAGACCCCCCTATCTCCGGGGAACACTCCACAACCTCCCCTGCACCCCGACCCTCCGCCTGCCTAACCCGAGGCGCCACCACCTCCCCCTCCCTACCCTGCCCCCGTCCCACCCTGAGCCTCTCTCAACCCCTCCCCCCAGGAATCAAAGACATCCAGGCCCTCCCAATCCTGTTCGCCATCCCCCGACTCTATTAATAATGGGGAGACCCAACCACCCCCACCCTGCTCCTCTCTCCACCCCCAAGACCCCCCAAATCTCCCACCCGCTGCCCCCCTAACCCCCCCCCACTCCCCTGCCCCACTCCCCCTGCGTCCCCCTTCTAGTCTCTGGCCTTACCTCCTACCTGCCCCTCCCCCCTTCCAAGCTGTCCCCTTGTCTAGCCGGGGAGGGGCTCCCCTCCTCACTCTTCGCTGTGTCCCCCCTACCTGCCCCCTTTCTGGGGGCCCTGCTCTCTTCTGTGTCCTCTTGCCCCCCTGCCCGGCGCCTGCAATGACGCTCATCCCGCCCTCCCCCCCTTTGCCCCGCCCCCCACGGCCTTCCTCTCCGACCGCCTAACCGCCGAGTCCCTGCCCTTCTGAGGGATCTCCCCGCCGTCAGCCGACGTGCTGGGGAGATCCCGCGCTTCTCCGCGCTGCCCCGGCTCCTTACCCGGAGCCTTCTCCACATGCCGCAGGCCCTTGTGCTCCGCTCCTGTTTTAACAGCGCGGCGCTCCCGCAGCGAGGCGCCTTTCACCGCGCGCTTCCCCCCCGGCGACTGCCCCGCCCCCCCGCCAACACGCAGGCCGCGCTCCTGGTATCGGCGCGGCCCCCGGCACCCACCTGTAATTTTGGGGCGGTACACGGCGGCGAGCAGGCAAGGATCGCCGCCGCCACACCTGCCGCGACGCGCCTCGGCGGGCTTACTGGGACCACCAGGAGGTCCATCCGCCCCGCCTCACCCAGCAGGCGGATGGCCTCTAATACTCTAAAATCCCCATGTGCAGCCATCCTATCGTCCGATGCAACGACCACCTCAGAAACGCTAGGAATTCGCTGACGAAAAAACTCCACACTAGACAAATGCCAAAAAACCTGCACTCCGCTCCCAGGAATGCGGGAAGCCCCTTTTATAATTGGGCTATAAAAACATGGAGTTGGGCTGCTTTTGGGCTATACCCATGCTGCCCAAAAACGGCAAAATGGCCGCGCCCATGTCTCGCTCCCTCCCCCTCCCAAAACTGCCCGGGGGGCAGACCTCGCGGCTCGGCTGCCCCCCAAACCTCCCTTGCCACTTATTTCTTGGAGTGGATGAACTGTCTCAGTTGTGCTAGCACCTGATAGTCGAAGTGCCATGTTTTTGACCCCTCCTTTTGCCTTAATCCACTTTCGTAGTGGGCTCTCATCCAAGATAGGTTTGCTTCTCGTGTTTGAGAGCGATATAACCGTTGAGAGAGTAGAGGGGTTAATATTTTTTTTGTTCTTTACTTTGCCTTTAGCCTTCGCCCTCCCTTTTTTCCTCCATAGCTGCTTAGCCGTGTCCGTAGGAGATCCCATGGTCTCCTCATCTTCCTGTTCGTCAATTTCCTCATATTCATCGTTGGAGAGCCCCTCAATTCTATCGACGCTCCCAGAAGCAAGCTCAGTAGTGTTATTTACGCAAGCACTGTTATCTTCATACATATATTTCCTGTATTACTCCACTCTGCTCCAGATTGATAATAACCAGTGCTTGGGGGGTTTCATCATCTGGCACATCGTCCTTTTCAGGGCAACTTAGTTCCTGGTCAATGCTCGCCTGCTCCTGCTCCCCAACTGTGAGACCCACAATTCCTGTGCTCCCTGGCACTTCACTCAGAAGCACTCCTTTGTGGCTCCCTGAAGGGTCATCAGTCACAAGAATGGTGTCTTTATTCCGGTTAGCTCCCCAATTAAGCAGCACACCAACTGATGTATCCTCATTTAGCTGAGTTTTTGAAATAGTTGCAGCATTGTTGCCCTTCGCGCGGGTAGCAGTTACAGTGACCAAGGCAGCTTTTGACTTAACAACAGGTATTTTATCAGCAGCAGGAAACAGAGAAGGGCGAATAATTTGCGGCTTACCCGTCGGCGGGTTCACCTTATCGTGCTTCCCCATAGTCTCTGCCATAGCCGGTAATTGTTGCCCAGTCCCAATAGTCGATACCAGCAGGTTCGCGTTCTCCATCTGAGCTGTTGCAGCGGCAGTCCCCTGCTCGGAATTATCCTCCGTTGCCGGTGCCCCCCTTGTAGTACGGGACCCTCTCGGAAGATTCTTTGGGGCCATGTTTTTAACTGGAAACATATATCCTGAGCATAAACTCTGTGATGTCTCCCCCGCCGCAATAGCCAACTGCCTTGTGTAAAAGCGAAGTCCAGAGTGTCTGAGCCAGGGGAGGAGCATACGCCGAACCCAGCACGGCGTCCCGGGACACAGAACGCCCCACCCGGTCAAGCCGCGAAGCAGTAGAAGCTGTAACATCCACTGGTCCCGGTTTAAACTATCCCAGTGACGTTGCTGGGCGAAACAAAACTAAGCCTCAGTCGTGTCCTAGGTTGGCGAGGAGAGTTGCAAACCTCTCAACCCCAGCAGCATACACAATATTACACGGAGTGAAATTGCCCAGCGTCAAAACTTTAACAAGCTGCCCCGTCCTGTACCTGCTCAGCCGAGCGGTCTCCTCCGTCGAGCGGCAGCTGTCCTTGTTTCCGCTGTCACTCTCTGATTCTGGCAAGCTGAACGTGTTCTTGCTGCAATGGGGGGGCTCCGTCTGTTTCTCTCCGAAACTCTCCGAAACTCCTCTTCGTGCCCCCAGGGTCCCCGCCGTAGCAGCACCACGCGCCCACGGTACTGCCGTCTGGGAATCAGCCGAAAGTGAACGGACTGCCTGCTACGGAGCCTGCTTCCTCCGAGGGGGTCTGCGAACCGGTAACAGTCCAATACCGGTATTAGCAATAGTGGGCAAACACGGCTACTGCATATTTCAACTCCGCCGGTGTACTTGCCGGTGTTTGTCCCAGTACCGCGGCTCAGTCAGCTCAGTCCCAGCTCACAGCAGGTCTCCTTCACTCCGCTGCCGCCCTGCCCCATGTACAATTCCACTCCACTCTTGTGGCTCTCGCAGGCTCAGACCCAGTACTGCAATTCAGCTCCAGCTGGAATAGAAGGAAGAGTGAGTTGACAGGAGGCTGGGAGACAGCAAAACTTTCAACAAACTGCTTGTCTGCGGATAATGATCCTTTTCAATAACTGGTTAGCATCGGGAACACCAAGTCCTGCACAGCCGAAAAAACGGCAGTATCAGAGCGATGGGTTGAGGGAGCTTCAGGCTCTGCTGCACCGCAGTGGCGTCTTCAATCCGCCATCTTGTTCCCCAAGAGTTTTTTTACTATGTTTCTTTAATTTTCTACATGTTCTAAGGTGAAATATTAAAATGTGTATTTAATCCAAGAATGCCTCAAATACCTACATATAGGCTTCACTTAATTAAAATGTTTGTATCCTTCTACTCTTTAGTTCTTCCACCTTGTGACTGTTGAACTTATCTCAGGGTCACCAGAAAGACAAGTAGGTAACATTCAGTTGCCTGAATCCTGAAAAACGACTTACATTTTGCCCATATACATCAAAGATATAGTCCTTTTAGCTCCAAATATTTTGACCTACCTTCAGCTTGCCCAACCACCTCTGCATTCGGCCATGTGTGGCAGACTCTTGGTACTGGGCCTCCGCAACCAAACCAGCTGTGCACGGCTCTAGCATTGTGCAGTGGTCTCTGGGAGCTGGGTCAGCCACAGTGCCACTGCATCAGTTTTTAGCTGCGCTTAGTAGCTCCTGGGCACAGCGTACCATCCCCCGAGTTCGCAATACTCACCGTGCGCAGTCTTTACCATCTATCATGTGTTTTTTTTGTTTGCTTTTATTTTTAATCTTCAGGATTTGCAAACAATCTGAAGTGCGTCTTTGGAACCATCCTCCAGGGCGTTAGGAGATTCCCCCTCAGCCCCCATATATCACGTCTGTCACTTTCTTCGGGCGCCTGGCATCCTATAATGGCTGTCACAAAACTTTTCAGTTGCTGCTATCCATCCAAATCACAAAGATGCATTGGACAAATGGGAAAATGGTGCTGCTTCCAATGAGATTTGATTATTTTTAAAATCTATTTTCTTTTGAGGATTCACATCCACGAATAACCTGCTAATTAACTGACAAGATGCACAAAAATCCCTAGCTAGTTAAGTGTTCAAAGCCAGCCTGCACCTTTTCACACTTCACATATCTCAAAGCCCGCATATCGATTTAGCTCAAAACATTCAAAAGTACTATTCTGAGTATAATTCTAGTAATAGCAAGTTTAGTCATAGGGGCAAGCAAACTTTCCTATGGAGTAAAAATGGAAAACACAACTTTCTTTCCATTCCCTATTTCTTTCCGCAATAAATGTTTTTTGCATGAACAAAACAGCCAAACAAACCAAGCAAGTCCCAAATGTATAAGCAAAGCAAAAGGTAATTTTCAATTGAAATTAAGACTTCACCATAACGTAGCAGTCATTATAGCTGACAATATAATATATAGCATATAAATGTTGAAGTGAAAAGTGTAATATGCTATTTCTTACTATTGCTGACAGAGAAGCATGGCTTCGATGCAAAAGTAAAGTAAACAAAAATTGGTGGAATATCTGATTTAATCTGAGCCCCTGGTAATTACTCCCAGCTGCAGCCCCGTCCGTTTTTTTGCTCACCATGCCACCTCAGATAAGACCCAACCATATGCAAATCAGCCTTGATCCTGTTGCAATAGTCCAGCCCGAACTGTCAAGCCAGATCCTCTGAACCGCAACACAAGCAACCCAAGACCAGTTTTGGTCTATTTGGGCTTCTTGAGTCAGGTGCAGCTTGGGTCAAGTGGTACAATGAGCCCAAGACCCACATCTGAGCATACTAATCACACCTAGTGCATCTCATTAAAGTAAACACAAAGGTGATAGGTGGAATAATTCAATTAATGTCAGCCGCTGATAATTACTCTGGCCCTTATCCTAATCCATCATATTTTTTGCTCACCATGCTACCTCAGATTAAGAACTAGCCAAATGCAAATCAGCCTTGGTCCTGCTCCAGTAAGAACAGTCCTGCCATACTGCCAAGTTAGTGGCTGAGATAAGCATTCCATCAACCACTTTCTTGTATTCTTCACTAAGATTCACATGTGGTCACAATGTCGCTCCCCTCCTTACACAATGGCTTTATACAGCATATTGTACTCAGTAGATCTGCATGCATGGTTTATCTCTTGCCCTTTTCTATGTGCAGCAATACACCTTTGAACTGTAGATGTGGTAGATGAATGAATCTGTGTCTAATAAAACACTGTTTGGGGGTGGTGTGTTATTGGCCTACATTTGATTTCACTGGTGTGGCATAAATGTGTGTATTGTATAAAAAAAACACTTCAGTTAGTTGACGACCCCAGTCAGTTGTTAGGAAACTGACCACAATATCGTTCCACTGAATGGGTCCCTGTGTCCTTCAGGACAAAAGTTGGAATACCACATACTTCAACATCTTGCTAACACATCCATCACTTTCTCTCACAGCACCTTTATTTCAAGATCTGCTCAGTGACTAATGCCACAACAGATACTACCAACTGGCTCAACTTCTTCTTCAGTTACCACTTGCACTAAGTGAATCAAAATGTACCTGACCTCCGGATGTCACCTGATTGATCATTTACAGGGGCCTCCAAAGCTCTCCTCTTTGGCCCATCATCTCCATATGGCATTAAGTAGGACAATGGATGTTGCCTTCCACTAAAATGTAGGTGACATCAAAAATCTATCTCAAAGTCACAACCCCCAATGATAAGTTCCAGCAGAAAATCAGTTGCCTCAACTCCACTGAAAAATGAAAAGATAAGTGCATCATCAGGTGCAGCCATGTCAAGACTGATGTCAGTATTTTGATGTTGTGCCAGATTTCCACAGATGTCCTTCTGTATTTCAACACTCTGGCCACCTTTTATTAAAGGTCAAGAACTTTGTGTTTCTTGTGACCTGAGCTTTTCAAACAAAAAATGGCAGTGAGAGTGAAATCCCCTTCTTCCACTTGAACTCTCTTTTCACACTTCCCTCATGTCCTATCTTGTCAACCCTACATTATATTACACCAACTCCCTCCACCCGTGTCTCTCCAGTATTAACCATCAGACACCAGAAAGTCCAAGATGTGTATGAAACCCATGTCTTGGCATACCTGTCCTACTGAAGGCGTCAAAGTGAAGTATACAAAAAAGTGATGAATGGATCCATCGTAGTTTCCGTGCACACTGTGCCTCTCGAACCAAGCTATAGCTAAATGATTAGCCCAAACAAGGGCAAAACCGGTCTTGGGTTGCTTGTATACGGCTTTAGGGAGGATCTGCCCTTCATTTTTGGCTGGACTGTTCCCATTGGAGCAGGGTCAAAACTGATTTGCATATGGCTGGGTCCAAACTGATGTGGTGTGGAAGTAAAACCATACCCCGAAATTTGGACACCCACAAATTTACCTAATTCCATTCTCCCAGTTTAATTAATCAGAGACAGTGTTAAACCTCCCTTTCATGAGCTAATGTGATCCTGCACTAAGGCTTACAGAACAATAAATTAGTAGACTAAAAACTGTTCAATAAATAATGGTGAAACAAAACAAAAGAATAGTAGTGGTCTATATTAAGGAAAAGACTGAGCAGAAAGACAGAGGCAAGAAACTATGTGTCAGGTGCAATACGTGTGTTAGAGACTGGAAATGAATCCCATCAGCCCACCCATATGGCGGAGCATCGTCATCTGGGATTGTTTTAGGTAATGGTCTAGATAAGGAGACACACCTGTTGGTATTGCGTGTAATTCTCCAATTCTCCAAGACCTCCAGTGATGGATCCGACCCAAAGATGTTGTCACGTGGATGTAATGGTGTGGGAAGTTGATTCCAGTGAAAAAATGTGTGTGAACAGAAATCAAATGTGCAACTTAAAATTGGCTACCATGATATAGGGGAACTTTATTGGGGATAAATCATGGTGTCAACGTTAAAAAGAGTGTATGACAGTCTGAAATAATGACTGCCAGGGCTAGATGGTTTGCGGTCAACATGTTTCTGCCATTGCAGGGGCGTCTCCCCTACCAGGCTTTCATCAGGACCTTTATATACACTACTGCAAAGAAATAACAAGAACACTGTTCAAGATTGTTAAACAAGTTATACCGGATACCCTACCGTCCGTGGAATCCTTCCTGCGTCGGTGTTCCGGTTTCTGAATTTCTGAAGGATTCTTTCCTGAAAAATTTCAAACACACAAATATATCCATATAACAAATACATATGACACATACAAAACGTGCTTACTGTCAAAAATGATTTTTAATTGCTTCAAAGTCAGCCTTCAAAAAGATAGTAACAGAAGTAGTGGTAATTTTATTTACTCACCCAAAAATGCTTGGGTGTAAACCTCACCTCTCCTGGCCACTGCTCAGTAAATGGAGGCCCCGCTCTATAGTAGTGGAAAAACAAAGAAATTACATATGTGGGTTACCCTCATAAGGTGGGGCCTAACAAGTAAATGTCCACTACGTGTGCAATCAGAAAGATGCACTGAAAACCTTGGTATTGGTCATGGAAAATGGAGATTGCAGGAATTCCATTGGGCTGGTATATAACGTAAACACAAGTTTTGCTTTGAAACCATAACCAGAGCTAGTATAAGTGATGTATAGCTCTTGGTAGTGTAAAACAAGAAACTGGCAAAACTTTCAAGATTCTGTCTGTTGGTTTTTTGCCCTTGACTTCAAAAAGATGGCCAAAGAAATGTTTACCACAGGACTCTAGCCAAAACATGGTTGGTAGCTCTGGTTATGGCTTCAAAGCAAAACTTGTGTTTACGTTATATACCAGCCCAATGGAATTCCTGCAAACTCCATTTTCCATGACCAATACCAAGGTTTTCAGTGCATCTTTCTGATTGCACACGTAGTGGACAATTACTTGTTGGGCCACACCTTATGAGGGTAACCCACATATGTAATTTCTTTGTTTTTCCACTACTATAGAGCGGGGCCTCCATTTCCTGAGCAGTGGCCAGGAGAGGTGAGGTTTACTCCCAAGCATTTTTGGGTGAGTAAATAAAATTACCACTACTTCTGTTACTATCTTTGTGAAGGCTGACTTTGAAGCAATTAAAAATCATTTTTGACAGTAAGCACGTTTTGTTATGTCTCATATGTATTTGTTATATGGATATATTTGTGTGTTTGAAATTTTTCAGGAAAGAATCCTTTACAAATTCAGAAACCGGAACACCGACGCAGGAAGGATTCCGTGGACTGTAGGGTATCTGGTATCACTTGTTTAACAATCTTGAACAGTGTTCTTGTTATTTCTTTGCAGTAGTGTATATAAAGGTCCTGATGAAAGCCTGGTAGGGGAGACGCCCCTGCAATGGCAGAAACATGTTGACCGCAATACCATCTAGCCCTGGCAGTCATTATTTCAGATTGTCATACACTCTTTTTTAACGTTGACACCATGATTTATCCCCAATAAAGTTCCCCTCTATCATGGTAGCCAATTTTAAGTTGCACATTTGATTTCTGTTCACACACATTTTTTCACTGCAATCAACTTCCCACACCATTACATCCACGTGACAACATCTTTGGGTCGGATCCATCACTGGAGGTCTTGGAGAATTGGATAATTACACACAATACCAACAGGTGTGTCTCCTTATCTAGACCATTACCTAAAACAATCACAGATGACGATGCTCCGCCATATGGGTGGGCTGATGGGATTCATTTCCAGTCTCTAACACACGTATTGCACCTGACACATAGTTTCTTGCTTCTGTCTTTCTGGTCAGTCTTTTCCTTAATATGGACCACTACTAGTCTTTTGTTTTGTTTCTACATGTAAAATGGGGGTGAAGACTGTGTTCGGTGGTCTCTAAATATTTATTCCCCTTGGACCCTTCTCAAATCTTTCGTGTTACACAATAAATAATGGTGCCACTTAATACCAGACTTCTAGATCAATGGAAAGTTAAATAGTTTGATGAAAAAAAATCAAAATAAGCACAAACATTCATAATAAGCGAGACAGGGTTGATGCCATGACCAGTCTCAGATGCCCAGTTATGAACAGTATGCACAGATCAGAAACCTATTCTACATCTCAGTGAGCAGCAAAATCATAATGAAATTGGGCAGCCTCCTTAGTACAACAGGAAAATGTTCTTCTAGCTTACCCACAAATGGAGGGGTGTTTAATACACAATTCTTGCACAGAATTATTAGGAAAACTGCAAAGTAATTGTGGTGTGAACAAAGGTGTTATTTCCTCAGCAAATCAGAACTCAAGAATAATACAAGTCATTACCTTAGCACATAAGCAACATTCCAATACTAAGGATTGTATTCATCACTCTCTATGCTAATGTCATCCGGAGATGCTTGAACAAATATGAAACATTTAGACAATAAGGCTTTCTTCAAGTGAATGAATCTAGTATAGAATAGATAATTGTAGCAATTTTACATCCACACCATAGCAATTAGAACACAAGTAAGGCTACTACTGCAGTAGAAATAAAGCATTATGTCATCAGTTTAACCGTGTGCTCTGTGAATTCTGTGGAGTGAGGGGGTGTCATGGGAGGGGGAGGAGTGAGTGACAGAGATGGCATTCATCTTTTTGAAAATGGAGATTTATACAGACATGTGGCCTAACTAAAACACATGAATAACTTCACTTCTATGCATCATATGGAATTTGTTTTACGTGTAATTGCATTAATTAATTCTATATATGTAGGATTGTGTGCAAAATTAAATATTATACATCATTATAAGTGCAATAAAATATAAACTTTTAAAACAATTCCACAGTGGCATGGATTGCGCAATAATGATGTACTGTCACGGGTGAGTAGCTCGCTTAGAATTCCCTGATTGATTGAGACTAAAACTACAGTCCATGCAAAGCAACCTCAACATGTTCCACAATAGAGCAAGAATCTACTTTTTAATATTGCTCCCTAACATACATGCACAGCACTTGCTTACCTCTGAAATTAAATGCTCAGATACTTTCTTCCGACCCTATGAACACCTCATGAACCAAAACACTGGACGAGGTGACAGCTATTTTTATGCCTAGAAATCCCAATCTGTGGAACAATCCTTCTCTTGCTACCAAGGCCTCACCTTCATACATCTCTTCTGGAAAGGCTCTACCCTTCTTCAACATTGCTGCCCCCCAGCATAGCATGATCCACCAGGTAACAAGATACATCTCAATAACTTAATTATTTCAATGTATGTCCAACATTCCGCTTGCCTAGCTGTGCTTAAGCAGCATATTGACACCTTTTTGTTTCAAGTGTGGAATTAGAAATGTAATAAATACAGAATATAACTTATTTAGACTGCCCAATTTCCTATGAAAGGAAAGTAGGTACACAATAGTAGACTCATAGGTTACCCAATGAGGTACAATTAATTTGTTGGACGTGACCCTGTTTGCAGAATCACCCCAGATGTTTGTCTTCTGTTGCTGAACCTGTTTTTTTGGCATTAGAACTCTGTACACTTTACCCCTGCTAACCAGTGCCTAAGTGCTTGTGCTCGCTCCCTAAAAGATGGTGTAATTGACCTACACCTTTCGGCACATTTAATTTAAATATACGTCCCTAGCACATGGTACTACGTGTACCCCAGGCCTGTAAATTAAATGCTACTGATGGGCAGTAGCACACATTGTGCCACTCTTTAAAGTGGCACTGTAAAACATGTCTTGTGCCTGTTACTGCAGCCTGTACTGCAGTTTCAAACTACAAGTTCAACCTGGCAAAATAAACCTTTTGCCAGACCTGAAGCTTGATTTTTAAAATGTATAAATCACCCCTAAGTTAGGCCCTAACCACCCTTAGCACAGAGCACTTACTATTTAAAAAGTAGGACATATGTGGTTTTACACATCCTGACAGTGAAATACTCTCAAAATCTTGTTTCACTGCTGTAAGGCCTATCCCTCCCATACACTAGCCCCTGGTTACTGTATTAAGTTAGAAAAGTGCGGACTTTAGATTGGGGGACATAGCGAGATGCTTTTTACACTGAAATGAAATACAATTTAAAATCCTCTTTATTGCTAAAGTCAGATTTTAAGTCACTTGCCTGCAGTCATCCTAGGCAGTTTGGAGCCAGCACCAGGTAAAAAGGAAAACCTGAGAGAACCAGTTTTGTGGGTAGATAAGAGAATTCTCCCACACAAATGCTGGCACCAGGTGTTGTAATGGGACCTTCATAAACACTCATTAGAACACTCCTCGATCTGTGAAAGATTCAGAAGAAGGACAGCTCTACTATTGGAAGAAATGTCATGCTGTCTGAAGAAGGAAGTTTGGACCTGCTTGCCTTGATCCCAGAGTGACTCCAAGGATTAGTTGGTTAACCTCCCATGTGAGTTACAGAGAAAAAGCAAGCTTCCAGAGACCTCCTCAAAACAGTCCAGCCGACCAGCACCAACAGAACCTGCCTGAGCCCTGCTGTTGGCCTCTGCTGGAGTGAGTCCTGATGCCCAAGAGGTATCTCCCAGGTCCAGGACCCTTGGCTGGCATCAATTAGAACCCCTCCACAAAAATAAGGTCAAAATCTTGAAGTATGGGGTCTTTGTGGCTGCAAACAGGCCTTCTCGTGACAAAACTCTGCCGTCCATGACTACGTTAAGTTAAGAAATGTATTGAGTACAGGTACACCAAACGCTTTCATGGTGCTGAGGTCTAGGGAGATGTTGCAGCAGTGAGAGGATTGACTTTGTCATACACCTGGGAGAACAGCCAGGTCTTAAGCTGTTTCCTATATTGTGTATAAGAGGTCACAGACCTCAACTCCTCAGGGAGAGAGTTCCAAAATTGCAGGGCCAAGACCGCAAATCTTAATCCCCATGTTTTTTACGTTTAAAGGGCGGAGAAGCCAGCAGATTCAGATGGGAGGGCCGCAGATCCCGAGAAGGAGTATAGCTCTGGATCCTAGAGGAGATAAATGCTGGACTGTTACCGGAGAGGGTCTTGAAGATTGTGCATCCCAGCTTAAAAGCACAGCGTTTGGCCACAGGAAGCCAGTGTAGGCTTTTCATTAATGGTCTGACATGATGCCATTTGGGCTGGTGGAAAATCAACCTGGCTGCTTGGTTCTGTACCAACTGTAAGCGATGTAATTGATAAGCTGGGATGCCTACATACAGTGAATTTGTGTAATCAACACAGGAGATTACCGCTAGGATGACTAAAACCAGGGCTTCCGTGGTCAGAAATCTACTGATCGTCCGAATTCTTCGCAATTGGAGGAAGCAGGAGGAGACCACTGAGCTAATCTGAGCTTTCATGGACAGATCATTACTGATCACAATACCCAAGCTCTTGCTAGAGCCTACTGGGAGTGGGAATTACCCAATAATGGAGGCCAAAAGCTGGAGTTCCATGGGTTAGCTAGGCCACCCGTAATGATCAACTCAGTTTTGTCAGGGTTCAGTTTTAGTTGGTTACTGTTCATCCATTCACTGATAAAACTCAGGGTGGATTGAAAATTGAACAGGGAAGATTCAGATTGGTTGATATTGAATACCAATTGAAGGTTGTCAGCGTAGTTAATATTCCAACCTTTCTTTCTCTCAAGGAGCGTATAAAGGTTAGTAAATACAAATTAAAAAGAAGCGGTGAAAGGGAAGGAGACCTGGGGAACCCCACAGGCCAGTTTCACTTTGTTGGTAAGTGAAACTGCTTGAAACTAGTTGCTGATAAAAGAAGAGAGCCACTTTAGTGCCAGACCCTGGATCCCGTCATTGCTGACACGGTCAACCAGGAGATCATGATCAACTGTGTCGAATGCTGCAGACAAATCAAGAAGTACAAGGGCCTGGGTGATACCCTTGTCTGCCCCTTCCCTTTGCTTGTCCATAACCGTGAGAATAACTGACTCCGTTTGGTCTGCAGGTCTAAAACCTGCCTGATGAGAATCAAGAAAATGGGAGTGTTCAATGAAGGAGCTGAGGCATATTCACATATTCACACTCATTCTATCAATAGCACTGAATTGCACTCATGTATTTTCACCCGCTCTTGTTCACTCACTCTGAATCACTCATTTGCACTCTCTCACTCACTCTTACTCTGACTGAATTATACTTACTCATTTTAACACACACACACAACCACAATCCCATATACAAACATACATGCTCACACACATACATGCTCTATCGTCCAAACTCATTCTCACCCACATGCATGCACACAACATACATGAAAACCATTTTTTTTATATAAGGTGCCAGTGAAGGTCCAGATCTTGGTACTCCACTTTCACTCCACTTTTTATTACACTAATAGGGAATAATAAACTATTATTTACTATTAGCGTAACAAAAATGAGCAGAAAACGAGGTTAGAGTCTGACCCAGATATTGCAAGACAGGGGTCGAAAGTGGCAGGCCAGGGGTGGCAACTGCGACCCTTGGCTTCCCCTAAATGATGCCCATGCTGAAAGGCAGGAGGATCACTTATTTTCTTTTTAAAAGAACATATATTGCTAAGTCTTGTTCAACCAGCTTTACAGAAAACCGAGCCAAACACACACCAAAAGTAAAAATATTGTGTCCAAAGAAAGCAAAAAAGACTGCGGAAGACTTACAAAGTAGATGGACAGCCATAAAGCAACAGTTTCCAATTCCCGATCTGCAATGTCATTGAATGCTGAAATGTGTGAAACATATTTTCATACAGAACAAATACAAATAATACATTTACATTTGGCAATAAATGTTAATATAGAGATATGAAGAATAGATCCTGGTTAGAAATTGATTGTGTGTTGGGCAAACTGGATAGCTTGTTGTCTACACTGTGTGTGGGGGTGAAATATATTGATTGATTGTTATTACATAATTAAAACTTCTTCCTCTTACAGATTCTCTTAGGGCAGAAATATAATGTGTCTGTCGACTGGTGGTCCTTTGGAGTGCTGGTCTATGAAATGCTCATTGGACAGTCTCCATTCCATGGCCAAGACGAAGAGGGACTGTTCCAATCCATTCGGATGGATGACCCATTTTATCCACGTTGGCTCAACAAGGAAGCAAGAGATATTTTGGTCAAGGTAAGACGATGTTCAGATTTTATTTGACTGTTTTGAGATTTGAATCTCAGGTTGTACTAACCTTGTGCACACAAGATTAAATGTTAGCATTGTTATTTTCTGTCGCTCAACATCTCCAACAGCACATACTCTAAGTTATGAGGGCCAGTTGTGGATGCAGTGAAAGGGGAATGGGCTGAGAGAGAAAACAGACCAGAGGACTCCACACTCTGCTATCATCATTTCAGGTAGCAAGGAGGTCTGCAGGTTTTAGTGGATTGATACAAGATAAATAGATGTCTTCAGTAACTTAGCAATATCTCTGTATAATCAACTCTGTGCCTCAGTAGGACAGTTTGGACGTCCTGAAAGCTATAAACAAGTATACATTAGTATCTCAAAAATACATGTAGAATAATCCTCTCTGTGTTTAGAGGAGCTACCTGGAGCTTCGCCTCTAGACACTCTTGTGGAAGATGATTGTAGCTTGTACTTAAAAACTGCAAAGTAAAGCTCACCATTAGCATTTTATTGTTCCCACCTCATAGCAATGTGCAAACAGGATGGAAATCGAACATATTGTACACAGACCATACTAAGGGGCTGATTACTAGTTTGGCGGATCGGATACTCCATCACAACGGTGATGGATATCGCCTCCTCAGTATTACAAGCTCCATAGGATTAAATGGAATTGCAATTTGTCAAAGGGGATATCCGCCACATTTGTGATGGAGTAACCCTGTCCACCAAACTCGTAATCATGCTCTTAGTGGTAAGCATTACCACCCACATTGCTTCCTTACATAACATAGTGTACCACTGCAGGTTTAATAAGTTCTTTGAATTTGTAATACGCATCAAATGCTGCCTGAAACAGTTCCAGGTATTTACAGAACATAGATACAGCAGTCAGAGCAACAGTACTTTTTAAAAAGGTCACTTTTCAACAGTTCTTGGAAATGGAGTTCTTACTGATACTATGGTCATCTTCCATTGATGAAACGCAGTTGTTTCTCCGCTCCGTGTCTACATTGTAACCGGAGCTAATGCCCCTTGTCATGTATGTTTCAGCAGGAGCTTATGTATTTTATAATAAATAAAAATGTCCTTGCACAGCAAGGAAACCACAGGTTTGAGTCCTTGCAAAACCTAAAAAAATGACCATCCCAACTACTTGATAGAAAGGCCAGCCAACATTCAGTTTACCAAACGTGCTCCCACCATATCAGCAGAAGTGGTTTTGGCAAAAACTCGTGTCACAGTGGATAACTTGGGAGGAAAGATTGCGCAGGTTTGCCAGAGGCAGATCTCTACTTCCCTAGTGTTTGGTGGTCCTTCTGTCAAAGTCTAAATAAGGCCTTTAGATTGAGCGATTGGTTAAATGACTTAGACCCACGGGTTAACTGATCCACAGGCTGATTCATAGAGTTTCAACATCAAAGGAAGATCCATGTAACAGTAACCTTGCAAAGGAATTTGAACTTTCAGGGGGAAAAATATTCCATGTCAATTTGGCAGAGGACCTACGGTTAGAAAGCTCCAATAATCATTGATGTTTTACATCTTGACAGATGGAGAGAGACAAAAATGTTCCGAATACATTGAGAAAAATCTAAATGGTTCTCTGAACTTCTTCATCATAAGGAACAGAGAGGCAGGACATTCTTCTACATAGATTATACCATGGCTAAACATATTACCAGGAATACCCTATGTTACTGTCACAATGAGGAACATAATAGCATAGTCAGTAGAAGAAAGAATACTGCAATTACATTGACACACCCGGAGCTCCAGCTCCTTCTTGTGGAATGGTGTGTCTGGGGTTCTCTGGCTGAAAGTGGCCTGGAAAATGATGGGAGTTGTCAGCTGCAAAAAGAAACTCACTGCAGAAGTGGAGTTGTGGTGTCCTTCACATCCTATATTCATCATCACTCTTATAAATTGTTTTAAATAAATTGAAATATGTTGGGACAGGAATGTCTTGCATAATAATCAGGTGCCCAATTACATGTGAAACTGGTATGCTGTCTAGTGCTGTGCAGAGGACTAGGCCAGTCCATGACAATGTGAGATTCAAAACCTGTGCTGTGAACTGAAGGGTCAGAAGCATGACAGTAACCTACTGTCCTTGTACTGGGTTTATCACATGCAGCAATAGTGGCAGCCTACTGTGTTTGTGATTTATGGTGTGACCAGAATGTTTTCTTTGTGGCAGTGAGAGGGTGGTCTACTGTCCCCTCTAAGGGGACCCAGAATATGCAGCAAAAATCTAATGTGCATATTGAGTGCCCAGTGAGTGTGTGATACGTGTATATTGATAGTAATCTGTGTGCATGTGTGAGCCTGAGTATTGAAGCCAGTAGGCTCAATTTTACATGCTCCCATTCTTAGCATGTAAAGTGAGTATAGCTTACCCAAACATTGAAAGTGTATTGTCTTCATTCCTTCGATCCGAAAACCAGACAGTGATGAGGATGGAGAAAGGGCTACCTTTAGAAAATCCATGAACGCTTTGTTAGCGTGGGACTACTAATTAGCAGTCACTGACTGCCATTTGGTGAATGGTAAGGGAGAGAGGCGGAAATGTTGTTTTTTGTTAAATGTGAGGAAGTTCTAGGCCATCCATCCTTTTTGTCTGTCTCTGATTGCTGCTTCAAGGAGGGTAATGAAATTCAGGTGCAGTAAACAATTGTGTCCGTGTTTTTTTTGAGTAATCCTGCTTGAAGTCAGCCCTCGTGATACTTGCTATAAGATCATAGCCTTACAAAATGGCTGTGTCCGAAGAGCATCCCGGAAATTATGTTTGAAAGGAAGCCAGCTGTAGTACTGCTTGTTGATGTTCTATGGAATACTGCTCGAGGGTTCCTTAGAAGGATGAGGGAGCCAGAGGGAACGTTGGGATTTAACTGGTGGCAGTTGTAACCTGTAAGAGACATGCAACGGAGAGAGAAGAGGATGTCAGTAACTTGTTGCCGCTCGCGCTGAATGCTGCGCGTACATTTTTGAATTTTAGAATCTTAACTGTTTTTAAACGAAACCTACCCGGCTTGCCTTTTCGGATTTGCACATACTCCTTCTGGGACTTTGTCCTCTGCCCTGGTACACTGCAGTTGGAGCCCTTTGAGTGGAGGGTGGGGCCAAACTACCCCTGAGACACAGCTGACTCCATTCGGGACGGAGAAGGGGCAGAGTAACTCCTAAGCTTCCCCTTATCAGTCCATGGACCAGCCGACTCACGCAGCAGGCGCGCGGCTGGTGCGTCGAAGAAGTGCCAAAGGCATGCCCGTCTGCGCCCGTCCGCGTACGGCCCGCGTCCAACGCCAGCCATGCTGCCTGTTTGCAGCCAGCCACAAGGATGATACTGACCAGGGACCAAATCCGTAAGCTTAAGTCCAAAGGCTGTCCTAATCCAATACACATAAATCCCTGCACACTAGATCTAAAGGTTCTTGGCCAGAACCCCCATTGCAAGGACTGTACCTTTGAATTCAAAGAAGAATACCTAGGTAAGAGGTGTAAGTCCTTTGATAAAGTCACACCTTCAGACTCAAGGACCGCCAGTAGAGGGTCAAACGTCAATATTAAAGCCTGCTTGAAAAACTACAGGTCTCTCCCCAAGCACGCTGATGATATCTGGCTACTATTAGAAGTGAGAGCCTGGGATATTATATTCCTCACAGAAACATGGCTAAGAGAAAGCAACACCCCAGATATCAGTCTGGCCATCCCTGAGGGCTATAAAATAGTCACAGAAAATTGAGTTGGCAACAGACTAGATGGTGGACTAGCTATAATCATAAAAAAGGAACAGGAGATAATGCACAGAAGGATTGAATCCATGGACCTGTTTTCCCCCACTCTCTCCATTGCAGGAATGCTGGTCTATAGACCTCTGGGATCCAAACCCACTGAGCTATGAAATATATGTGACTTGATCGCCGACCTCTCTTTGAAATATTCAAACTTTTTATTCTTGGGAGATTTCATTGTCCATATGGGCAACACGCAATGTCCTTTAGCCTCCGAACTAGATGACACACTCAAAGAATTAAATCTCAACCAAGTGGTCTCTATGCCCACATATGTGACAGGACACATACTGGTTCTTATCTTTACAAATATCTCAACCTTAACGGCAGAGAACCCCATTCCTCTTGCATAGTCAGTTCACAGTCTGACTCCATTTAACCCAACCTCCACCGCAAATCATGACCACAGGTAGATTAAGCACGAAGTCCGAAGAAACTGGAGGAAAGTCACCCCCGAAACCATGGGTCCGGCATTTCTTAACACCCCCTTACTACTTACCGGAGAACCTAACAGTGATGCAGCAACTTTCAATCAATGGGTCACCTCTGCCATAGACAAAAAAGCCCCCATGAAAGTGATGAAATTGGCCAGCAATAAACCCTCAGCCCCTTGGTTCATGCCAGAACTGCAAAAAAAAAAGATGTTGCAAAAAGCTTGAGCGGATATGGCACAAAACCTACAGAACTGAGATGACAAACACCTACAGGAAAGATGTAAAGCAATGCCATAGGCTAAAATGCACCTCCATAAAGTATCATATAGCCAACCAAATGAAACTATCAGTCAATTCTACTAAAGAAGTTTTTTAAATTGTCCAAGACTTCCTGAAACCAGGGACGATGAATAGCACTATAACCCCGTACGATACTCTCTGTGAGAATCTCTCAATCTTTTTTCAAGAAAGAATTCAAGACATCTAAGCCTCATTCACAGATACAGATACCCCTAAAACACCTTCCTCCCACCCACAAACACCTGGTCGGAATTGTGCCCTTTTAACCCTGACACCTCTATTACTGAAGCAGTTGAAAAAAATGTAATCTGGATCCCCCATGGATCCCTGTCCTGCTAGTTTTTTTTAACTATTTGCCCCTATGATTAACCCTCCACTAAATTCGCTATGGAACCCATCCCTAAAATCAGGCATATATCCGTCCACCTGGAAAACTGCACTTATCCAACCTATCCTCAAGAAAGAGGATGCAGATCCAACTGTACTAAAACATTTCAGACCCATCTCCCTTTTGCCCGCACCAGCCAAGGTTCTTGAGAAAGAAGTGCAGAAACCGCTATCCAACTCCCTAGAATCTAATAAACTGCAACACGACTCGCAGTCCGGATTTAGAGCTGGTTACAGCACTGAGATAGCTCTGTTGGAGGTAGCTGAAACAATCCGGGAAGCCTTGGATAAGGGTAGCCATGCAATGCTGGTGCTGCTTGACCTGTCAGCAGCGTTTGACAAGGTGTCTCTTAAGATCCTCCTTGACATGCTTAGGCAGCTGGGAGTAAATGGGACTGTCTTGGCCTGGTTCAGTTGCTTTCTTGAGGGGCGATTCCAGAAAATGAGTCTACATCCTCACGTCTCATCACCCCGCCTGTGATTTGTCGAGTACCGCAGGGCTCGGCCCTCAGTCCGACCCTTTTTAACATTTATCTTGCCCCCCTAGCCCCACTCATAGAGCAACATGGAGTAAGTGTGATCTCATACGCTGATGACACCCAGCTGGTGTTTTCCTTCTAAGATCATTCAGATGCCCTATTCACAAACTTCAAGCAGTGTCTGACAGATATATCAGCCTGATGACTAAGAACTGTCTACGGCTGAATGCCGATAAAATGGAGGTACTGCTTTTTAATCAACCTTCCCTTAACCGATCTGAACTATGGTGGCCTTTACAGCTCAATCCTCCTCCACTTCCTGTGTCCTTGGCCAGGAATCTGGGTTTTAAATTTGACAACACCCTCTCATGCAAAGCCCAGATAGGATATGTGTCCTCTTCATGCTTCTGGAAATTAAAGGTGTTACGGAGATTCCTCCACCTCCAACCAATAGACTGTAGGAAAACAATTGTCCACGCACTTATAACATCACACCTGGACTATGATAACAGTCTATATCTGGGCCTTCCGGCCTACCTGTTCAGGAAACTGCAAACAATACAGAATGCGGCCGCAAGGCTTATCAAAAATGTCCCGCTAAGGCATCACATCTCCCCCGATCTGCGTAGCCTACATTGGCTGCCCGTGAAAAAACGAACAGAATTCAAAGCACTCACTCTTGCTTACAGGGCAATAAACAGAGTTGGCCCCACTATCTACGGAAAAGAATCTGTAAATCCCAGCAAACAAGGAATCTGAGATCCAATCATCTTGAACTCCTCCTCACCCCTCGTTTTGCCAAAGCTAGAATGGGAGGGCAGTCCTTCCTCATCAGAACCACGACCCTGTGGAACTCCTTACCCGAACACATCAGAAAGGCCAACTTGGAGTCTAGTTTCCAGAAATCCTTGAAGACATGGCTCTTTAATCTTCCTTAGCACCTTGTGGATTCAAACATACTCACCCCACCTCTTTCTTTGTCTCCACTGCCAGCACTGGGACACTCATGTTGGGGGTAGCTGCGCACTTTACAAGATTTGTAAAAATAATAAGAAGAGATATTGTGATGCTGTTATGTTGTCAGCTCTCTAGAGAATAAACTTCTGGTGGATAACAACAATTGGGAGCGGAATTGTTATTTACTGAAGATAACCAGTCAATCAATCAGAGGGTTTATAGACGCAGCTACTCACCCATGAGGGTCTCGAGGTGCTGAGGGGGGATGGGGGCTGCCGATCCATCTGGGCACAGGGATAACTTCTATATTATTGTTGGCGACAAGGATGAAAGATAAGACTTTACTTTTATTACATACTCGTACACGGCCTGTGGCAGTAAAGAGTTGCCAATACTGGGGCAGCTGAGAGGGTTATAGCAGTTTTTCAGCACATCCGAGCATCGCACAACTGCAGGCCTATGCATTCTAAAAGCTTCCAGCTGAAGGCATAGGCCTTGCATTCCATGCAGGGGAAGGGACTCCATCTGTGCAACCGTCAGCAGTCACCATATCCAATGCAGTGAAGTGCTGCTTACGTGGTGTTAAGGTGGCCATCTTTTATTGGAGAGCCTCAAGTTTGAGTTATTGCGGTGTTGGAAGACTTTGGAAGAGTCTGATGTCAGAAGGGCCCATCAAATTAAACTGTACAGCTGATGGTATTGAGCGCAGTAACCAGTGACATGCACATACGCATACTCAGCCGGGCGTGTTGCTGCGATGACACGCTCAATTAAAATAGTGTAGTGCAACCAGTAAAACATGCACTGCACAAATCTGCTGGTAATACAAGCATTGTCTAAAGCAGTTTAAGGGGTGCGTAGCCCAGTGGTACAAGCATTGTCTAATGCAGTAATATTTAGGTTCTTTTATCCCAATGATATGCTGTTTTGCAGATGAACCATACGTACTATGCAACACTGCACCAACGTGTTGCAGCCAGAGGATAAGCACTGTACAAGACTGCACTAGAAGAGAAACTAGTGCCAGAGAGACAGCCACACTTTTATTACACTGTGTATATATAGCTATGCTTGCGTACATTTAATGTCAGGAGTTTAAATCAGTGATACGCACACTTGTGTCAGTGTGTTGTACTCATTCTGGGCATGTCTGCTGCAATGGTACACTCATTTGCAACAGCTTAGTGCAAACAGTGAAGTCCAGAGGTGTTTACTCCAGTGATATGCTCACTGTGTCAGCGTGTTGCAGCCAGAGCGCACATACTGTGAAATACTCCACTGGAAGATACTAGTGCCAGAAACGTAAACACACAGTTGTATAGTGTGCTTGATCGTGTTTGTGTACCGTTGACCCCAGGACGATGGTGAAGTTGTTGAATACACTATTGGGTATGCATCAAGGACACTCAAAGTCAGAAACACATTTTTTGACTATGGAGAAGGAACAGTTGGCATTCTGGGGGACTGTTTAAAAGTAAGCTGTATGTGTGGGTAATCAAGTTCATAATAAAGACTGACCATAAAACTTTGGTCACAATTTTGAGTGGTGATAAAATTAAGGATCAAACCCCACACATAGAAAGGTTTTATATGAAGCTTTTGCAATTTCACTTTGACATTGAGTATATTCAGTTTAAAAATGCAAGGGCTGATTACTTATCTTGAAGCTCATCTAATAATAAGGAGGGTATGGAGGATGTAGAGGGCGTAGAAAGTTGTGTGATTGCAGCTATTGATTTGGAGGAAATGTGTGCCATATCACAGGCAGAATGAAGGACGGAAGTTGGAATTGATGAGATTATTAAACAATCAATTGAGTATGTCACTAAAGGGTGACATAGGAGAGATCTGTGAAGGTAGCTTGCCAACCATTTTCGAATTTGGCAAATGATTTGTCAGTTGAAGACTGATTATTACTCAGGGTGGACAAATTGGTACCCCTTTCAGTTTTGAGGTACAAGCTTATCAGGTTGGCACATGATGGACACCTAGGAAACATGTTTACAAAGCAAAGGCTAAGACAAACCTTTGATGGCCATCCATGGACAGAGAGGCTGACAAATTCATCAGTGGGTGTGCTATTTGTTCCACTTCGGAGAAAATTTTTATTGTGAGGAAGCCACCTTTGCAACCGAATGAGTGCCCATCTTGAGTGGGAAAAGGTTGGTATCGATCTGCTTGGTTCATTGTATTTCCTTCCAAGCCAGTGTCGCTATGCTTTGGTCTTAGTAGATTTATAAGTGGCCCTAAGTAAAATGTGTATCAGAGCCTTACACTAAAATACTTATTGAGTTTTTGAACGCTGTTTGCCTGCGGGAACTTTTGCCGCAGTTTCTGTTGTCAGACAACAGTGTCCAATTTGAAAACAAGGAAGTGAGGAGTTTCTTGAAATCTGGAGATTTAAAACATCTGAGAACTTCACTGTACAAACCCCAAAGAAATAGGCAGGTGGAGTGTATGAACCGGGATATGGTAAAGTGTGTCCGGTGGGCAGTCGCACACAGGTTTGTTGTGATGAATGCAGTAAATTCGATGATTTGGTTCTATTGATCTATCCCGCAAAGTTTAACATTGATTTCTCCTTTTGAATTATGGAGCGGGAGGAAACATTTCACCAAAATATGCCCAAATTGGATTGGTGTGTGGATAAAATGTGGTGTGTCTTTGGAGGATTACGATGTGACAGTCAAGAGGAACTTGCTGTGGCAAAGTCTAAGCAGGAGAACTATAGCAATCATTCTAAGGTGAAAGAGTTTAAGGTCAAAATAGGGGATGTGTCAAGAAAGGAGTCCATGTTAAAAAAAAGAGGAGAGAAATGCAGTGGGCCTGTGATGGTTGATAAGGTTTGTGGAAATGCTGCTAGAGTTAATGGAAGAAATTGGTGGAATGTCGGAAGAGTAGTGAAGTGTGGTAGTGAGCAGAATGATAGGGGGCCCGAGAGAAAGGGAGTGGTGGAGAAAGTAGATAGTGGTAGTCCCAGTCCCAGTTCTTCTTCTTTGCCCAATCCCAGATCCTCTACTTCACTGGTGGAGCAAAGGAAAAAGGGTAGTCCCAGTTCCTCTACTTCACAGGATGGTAATGTACGTAGGGGTCATCGTGTGAGAAGGTTACCTAGTAGATTTAGGTAATTCTGCCATGAGGGGATAAATCTGCTATCACACGTTTCCTTGGTTGCCTTAGTAATTTGCTCATTATTTATAGATGCATACATGGCTTTATGTAATGAAATTAGTGGGGTCATGCTCTAGTGTTTTATATCTCTAGTGTTTTATATTTTTCTTTTTGTATAATTTTCTTTAAGGATTATTAGTACAATGGGCATCTTAAGTAATGTGGTAACTGTTATGTCATGTATGTAAGGGTTAGAAGTAATGTAGTACTGCATGTTTATGTCCAGCGTTGTTCTATAAAATACTGCTTAAGGTTTCCTTGGACTGCTGAGAGAGCCCAAGGGAACGTTGAGATTTAACGGGTGGCAGTTGTAACCTGTTAGAGATACTGTGAGACTGTTATGTTGGCAGCTCCATTGTGAATAAACTTCTGGCGAATTACAACAATTGGGAGTGGAATCATTATTTACTGAAGAGAACTTCTTTACCAACCCAACCAGGTTCAAATTTAGCCTGAATTCTGTGGAGTTAGCGTCAAACTGCGTGAAATTCCATGGAGTTCCACATGTAGGGGGAGTATTGCTTGACCACCTCTAGTCAGGTGTATAACAAGTGGTGGAGTCGCTGACTTGCCCAGATAAACGGGGTGCCACATGTGAGCATGGGAAGCAAACCACAGGCATGGCAGATCACAAACATATGAAAGTGTGGGTGCCTCTCTGATTGGCTGCAGTGATTAAGGCAATGGAGTCTCATGCTCACCCTACAAGGCTGCATTCTTTTGTGCCCTTAGGTACCCTGTTGCAATGTGAGTAGGAAGCTGTCACCTCTCTCCAACCTGAGAGCATGCCCCCTTGCAGGTCCACCCCTCTACAGCACAGACGAACCTCTGCAAACCCACAAACCTCGCATCTCCTCTTCTCTTGCAAGCATCATGTGAAGCGTGACCCTGTCCTCAAATTCCACAGCCTGTGCACTCACCTCACATACAGCCGTCCAGCTGACATACAGCCGTCCAGCTGGCTCACAGGCCCATTGTCTGCCCACAGCTCCCCGACCGCTATTCACAGCAGCACAACCCCTTGGGAGGGAGGGGGCAAGCCAACACAGGGACCCATTTTTGTGTGCGAAAAATGCAGCTTTATTGAAAACAGGTGCATATCACAATGTCCAACCTAGGCTATTGCCTTACAAACTAAAACTTCACCGTACATAAATTCACTGAACATCCATTCCCCCCCACCCCTACGATCCCCACATAAATCCCTCACCCTGCCCATGACATAACATTACATTACATTCCATAACAATCCCATCACACAGTATTGCAGTTCCCAAGTCCTGCCCTCTAATAAAAACCTACACCCCTCCCTGTCTTTCTGCAACTGTAACTACCTAACCTCTAGTCTAAACTTAGCCTACCTGCCTAACCTTTCTCTGGCCCTGCCCACAAAACTTCCAACATTTAACTAAAAACCTTTGCCAATGTGGTCAACTTGTTTAACAACCCTGCAGCACCTGTTCAAGCTACAGCATATACAACATTCTCCAACTCCTAGGCACCTGTCCTCAACATTGACCAAAACCCCTAAAGAAGCCTATCCGAGCAACCCCCCCCCAAGAAACCCTAATTACAGGGTGGGAGGGAGGGACAAAAATTATTTTCCTACTGCCCACCCAGCCACCAGGTCACCAGAACCTAAAATGGTGGCTGGGAGATGGTGAGGCAACCCCTTAAAGCCTTCAGGCTACAAAATTTGTTGGGCTGCATTTGGGTTATTCCCTATGCAGCCCAAACTTACAAAATGGCTGGTGAGGCCGCCCCTCCCAAACTGCTCAGGGGGCAGACCTCATGGGGCTCGGCTGCCCCCCAAATCCCCCTTGGGCAGGAGGGGGGCAAGCCAACACAGGGACCCATTTTTGTGTGTGAAAAAGGCCGCTTTATTGAAAACAGGTGCATATCACAATGTCAACCTAGGCTATTGCCTTACAAACTAAAACCTCGCTATACATAAATTCACTGACCCTCCATTTTACGCCCCCACTCCTACGATCCCCACATAAATCCCCCACCCTGCTGATAACATAACATTACATAACATTCCACAACAATCCCATTACACAGTATTGCAGTTCCCAATTCCTGCCCTCTAATAAAAACCTACAACCCTACCGGTCTTTCTGCAACTGTAACTACCTAACCTCTAGTCTAAACTTAGCCTACCTGCCTAACCTTTCCCTGGCCCTGCCCACAAAACTTCCAACATTTAACTAAAATCTTCTGCCAATGTGGCCAACTTTTCAACAACCCCGCCACCCAGGAAAAAGCGGGAGTGTAGGCGGTGACGCCGCCTCCTTTTTTTCTGCCCCCCTGCCCTGATAGGAGTGTTTCCTAAACCACACTATACATGCAGCATCTAGCCAGAACCTCCCTAATCTCCAGCAAATACAAGTCCATCCCCAAAAGGGACAAATGGACCCTATCACTCCTACAAAATTTCACTGTGTCAAAATTAATCTCCCTATGTGCAATCCTGGAAAACCCCAATTCTCTGCAAAACTGCACCATCTCTGTATTCTGTTTCCTCCTAGCCCTGTCCACCGCCCCAGGGTTGACAGCACCTCTCCAAACCCTGGTCGGAATAAACTCTGTCTAAATGACAGAGCACCCGGACCACTGACGCTTCAACAAGGCCAAGTCCCTCTTCATGCTTCTCATGAGGACCGAACCCTTCTCCTGAACCATGTCATTTTCCCCCAAGTGAATCAACGAAATGTCAGGGCACCTACCAGCCACCAACATACCATTCAATGTACGCAAAAGTTCCCTTCAAGGCATGCCCCCGACCCATCCACAAAACTTTGAATCAATCTTTAAAATCCAAACTTTCCCCGAAATAGCTGGCCCTTGCCTGGGCCTGGACCCACTTCACGAATGAATGTCCCACTATACATATTGTCATCTCCCTAGGGAGGGGGCCCGCAACAGAACCTGAAACAGAAAAACTGTGTGAACAGAAGAAAACACATAACCACGCTATATCCCCCCAGCAGCGCCACAAACATACCTCCGGTAGCAGTCCGAAGACCATCTCCCCAACCTCATAATGTCTCCCCTTGCCCATCCCCTGTTCCTTGCTTCAGATGCCGCCCCAATCCTGAAGGAATGTGTCCCGAATCCCTTGCTGCAAGCGCTTTACACAAAACTGACAATAATTGAAACACTAAAAGAAAAGCAAAGGATGTCCCACAATACAAGTAATGAGCTATCCTATGTGATCAGAATCACAATACTTCTAATACAGAGGTATCATGAATTTTAGGCATATAGACCTACTATCATTAGGCCAGTCATGGGAGAGGCAAATAATACTGGTATTACTAAATGAAAAGAGTTTATGCAAGGCCAATACAGTTTTTACAATGCAAATAAGAAGCTGTTATCAAGAGTTAGGTTATAAAAGCATAGACATATTTTTATTTCATACAGCTGTGTAGACAGTTTGGTTTTTTTAATACATTAAAATCATAGATAGACACAATTCACAGTAGGTTGAACAATCAATACACAATTTATAAAATTGATAAAACAAGAATCAAAGAAAGTCAAATCATGGATAAACACAATTCACAGTAGTTGAACAATCAATACACAATTTATAAAATTGATAAAACAAGAATCAAAGAAAGTCGACGTGGCGTTTCGGTTTTTTTCAAATACAAACACCTTCTTCAGGACAGATTCTAAATTTAAAAAACACAAAATTACCAAACAATGATAGGCACAGTACACTCTGCGCCCATCCTTGTGCGTGAAGACCCAACCTTCATGACCCCCCACAGCTCCCTCTGTCGTGCTTCCCACCTACAAGTACATGTTAAAGGGGGGGTCCGCTGCTTGCAATGATACCTATTTACCTACGCCGTGCTGGTCCGTCTTGGATTTACGAAGCCATATGCAAACCCAATACCGCCGCTGAACCACGTCTCCCCAGGCAAGACCCCCCCAAGTGTTTCTGTCCCAACATTTCCGACACCAGGAAAGCCCGGAAAAAACATCCACACCATCAATGTGGAAAACAGGCACGCTTCAAAACTGTCCGCACATACTGAGTACAAAACTCCCAGTACTCTAACTAGCAGGTCCCATGACAAAGGCTGTCAAATGCACCCAGTTGCGCCTTGCTCCCTGGCCCACTCTTCTAACATCTGCGACCCCAATTCTTCCGCGGATGGACGTAACCCCACAAAAGCTTCCCCACAAACGCAACCCCTGCCAGTTTACCCGAAATGGTCACTCTAGAGAGCCCTTTATCAATCAATTGGAATATTAACTGTATCACGTCCCCTCTCCTGTGCTCCAGGGAAACCCTCCGCCGTGCCCCCGAAGTCAAGAATTCCTGCCAGGCTAAGATATATGCTGACCTCGTGGAAGGTGCCAGGGAGCCTACCACCAGTTGTAGCATCCGGTGTTGCCTATGTACCACAACTGTCACGGCATGGGGGTCGGAGTCCTGTCTGCATCCTTAGCTAGCCCACGGAATCTTCCCCACTGTGAATGAGACAAAGGATCCGCTATGTCATTGTCCACAACTGGCACGTGTACAGCACGAAAGGCGATGTCATTGATCAAGCAGCCCTAACAAACACTCTTAGCAGCTTCAGTACCTGCTTGTCCCAGCGGACTGCCATTTGACAATATCCACAACTGCCATGTTGTCAATCCTGAAAGTTACTTTATTATGGGCCAGTTTTGCTCCCCACAATGTCACTACCACTACCAGGGGAAATAATTCCAGGAAAGCTATGCTCCTACCCCCTGCCCCCCACTCACTGGGCCACTGTTCTGCGCACCACTTCCCTTACCAGTAGAGGCCAAAACCCTTGCTGCCAGTGGCATATGAACAAATTTGAACATCCCATACTATGTCATCTTCCTGAGCCAATGGAATGCTATTGAAATCCTGTAAGAAAAACTTCCACATCCTCAAATCCTCCCTCACTCCCGCTGACAGTCGGACATGGTGATGTGGGGGTCTCTGTCCTGACAACTCCCAACCCAGTCATCTACAAAATGTCTTCCCTAGTCTCACTACCCTACAGGCAAAGTTAAGGTGTCCCAGCAACACCTGAATCTCGCGAACTGTGACTTTGTCTCTAGCCAGCATGTCCTCCAGCAGCCCCAGCATCTGCTGCTTTTTACCCATTGGCGATCATGCCTCCATTACTCGTGAATCCAGCTCAATACCCAAAAAGAAAAGAGCCGCACTAGGCCCCATTGTCTTTTCCAGCGCCAAAGGCAATTCAAGTTCCCTCAGGATCTCTTTGAAGCTGTCCACTGCTGCCTGGCACTCCGTGGAGTCTGAGGTGCCAACGAAGAAGAAGTCATCCAGATAATGCGTTATCAACTGGTGACCCATGCGCCTGGCGAAAAACCACTGTAAGAACGTACTGAAACATTCAAATAATGAGCAAGACATAGAGCTGCCCATCGACAATGCTTTGTCCTCGTACCATTTACCATTGAAATGGATACCCAAGAGGTCCCAATCCTCCGGGTGGACTGGAAGCAGTCGGAAAGCTGATTTTTTGTCGCATTTTGCCATCTCTGCTGTTGCGCCCGCGGTTACATCCAGTGACATGGCCACGTCAACCGTTGAATATGACACAGTAGCCTCTGTGTCGTCAATAAAATCAATTCCCGAATTGCCTTCTGGCCAAGACAGATGCTGGATTAACCTGAATTGCCCCTGTTTCTTTTTGGGGACCACTCCAACTGGGGAGACAATTACATTTTCCAATAGCCACTCATCAAAGGGGCCTGCCATTTGGCCCTCACGCATTTCCTTTGTCCAATTTGTCTTGCACCACTACCGGGTGCACCCTAGCTGACTGTAAATTGTTGCGCCTATCCCTGGGGCCTTTGTAACCTAACCTAATACCTTCAGTAAAACCGTCCTGTAGCATTTTCGCAGCCTTCTGGTTGTCATAACCCTGTAAGGCTGCCACTAGTTTGTCCACCCTAACTGGTGTTCAAGCCCTTTGGCTCAGCCCCCCTAGCCCCCAAGCCCGCCCCACCAGACTGCTGCTGCTGTCCCCCTGTCTAGAACCCCCCTTGGTGCCACTGGTGGACCCTCGACTGCTTTCCTGACCCCCCTAAAAACAATTAACCAAGGCGTGTCTGACTTCACATTTCGAGCAGTCATGCCTGACTCAGAAAAATTCTCATGTGCACAGTCCTTTATTGAAATCCCAGCAGGCCCCCCGATCCTGTCTGCCCACTTCCTGTACCACCTACTCCTCCCCAGGTGGGCTGCCCCTGAAAGGGCTGATAAATGAGTGGAAGCCCACTGGCCGTGAATAACGTCTTCCCTGCCCTTACAGACCCCATTGTGTGCTGCCAGAGATCTGTATCTAACTCCCCCCACTTAGCTTCGGTGTCCCATGCCAAACGGGCTCCAAACTCCTCATCATACTGTGGCCATGCATAGCTCTCCCCTGTGATCTGAGCCTTTCTAATGACCTCCATGTATTTAAAGAGAGCCACACACCTCTTCGGGTATTTTTCGCAATACACGCTGGCATATATTAGAAAAGCCGCAGTCCAGTTTTCAATAGTGAGGGGCACTCATGGCCGCTTTGCCAATTCGTACTCTTCTTCCTTTGACCCTTTTTTTGCGTGCACCTCCCTGTGCAGCAGCTTAAGCATTTCCACATATTCCCCGTTCCATATGCGCTCTTTAGTGGCCAACATCAAATGCGCTCCCAATGGCTTTGTCACCCCCATATAAGGCAGTTTCTTAAATTTTAATTCCTTGCTTTCTAGTTTTAAGTCTGACTCTCCCGTCCCTGCTGCCCCTACGTCACCCACCTCTTTGACCTTAGTGTCATCCCCTGCACCTGTCGCCGCTTTTCCTGTGTCATCAGTGCCCACCCCCACATCCAACCCATATTTGCCTTTACTTAGCCTCCCCCTTCCTCCCCCAACCCCTCCCCTGCCCAAAACCCACAGAAACCATCTTAGGTTTCGACCCCTTCTGCTTTTTACCTGGCTCCAAGGAGGGTGCCCGTCGTGCTGCAGTCCACCTTGGCACCGGGGCCATCCTTTCAACCAACCCAGATATCCAACCGGTGGGCTCCGCCGGGCATCGTGACACCTGCAAGGTACTAGAACAAACATGGCTGGCCCCCCCTCACCGTCCTCACTTTCCCTTAATTCACCCTCTTCCATTCTCTCAACATCATAGTCCAACACTTCGGGCCCCCAAATCCTGTCTACCGAAGGGGCAGACTGCACCCTCCTCCGCCCAACCACATCAAAACCGCTTGTGGTCCTGTGTTCCTGGTGTACCGTGTCTCGTTGAGGGCCATTGGGTGTTTGGGTCAGTGAGACCGCTCGGGCTTACATGCACCGGCCACGACGGGCTCCCCCGGTGGTACTAGGCATGCCATGCGAAGCTCCACCCTTCCTTCACCTCGGCACCTCCGAGCCGCTCTCAGCTCTGCCAAGTCCGGCTCCTGCCATTTTTCTGACGCCTGCAAGGAAAAGGAACGGACTGGTGTGCTGGGTCTAACCGCCCTACCCCGTTCCTCCCCTGACACTCCCGCCCCAACACCGAACGTCGAGGACGCCCAGTGCCGTCCTACTATGCTACGGTCTAATGCTACCCTTTTCACCCTGTCTTCCCCCTCCTCATCGCTCCACTCGAACTTCCCAGAACCACTGACTCCCCGAGGCCCAGGCCCCTCCCGAATGGCACCAGGCCTCCAGCCCAATACCCCCTCCGCGTGACCACCAGCACCCACCCTCATACTGGCCTCCAGACTCAGTGACTCCCTTGTGCCATGCAGGCATCCAATTGACCCACCCTGTCTAAACCATGCACGTCTTCATGTCAAGACGTAAATATATCTAAGCCGTCCCAATCCCTAGCCCCCTTCCTGGCTCTAACTCCTCTGGGATGCTATCCCCATCTTCTCCCCAGCCAGTCCCCCAATGCCCCCCTGCCCCAGCGCCCCCTACCCCTTCTGACAAACCTCCCCCGAAGGCCCAACCAGCACCCTCTCCCCCATGGAATCCCCTGCCCTCAGTATGTGTGGGCTGGGGTGCTATCCCTTCCCCCTCCCACTGCCTCACCCTGTCCTGAAACCCCCTTGCTTCCAAGTTTTCCCCACTCGGGGGGTTATCCCCACTGCTCTCCGCTCCCCGTGCCCCCCTGCCCGCCCTTCACCAACACTGGCCCATCGGGGCTCTCCGCCTCCTTCTTCCGGGACTTCCTTTGCCGGCCCAGGGGCCTGGCTGGAGAGCCACGCGACCCACTCTTCCGGCAGGCCCCGCCCACATTCTTCCCCACCGGAGCTTCCAGATCTACCCGAGGCTCCGGCGCAATCCGCTCCAGCGGGCCGCTCTCCTGGCATGGGAGCAGCCCTGTGCTCTCATGGACCTGCTCGGGGAAGCGCAGGATGCGCTCCTGCGGTGGACCCCGCTATCCCCCCACTCGCCGCAGCCTCTGTTTCCAGCTGCCCTGACACAACTGGGGCCACACGCACACAGCGCGTACGGCCCGCATCACTTACCTGTCCTTTCCTGCCCTTCTTTGGCGAGGAGCAAGCCACTCCGGCGGCTGCCACCCCTGCAGGCGAGCATCTCATTGGGCGCCCTCTGCCTGAAGCCTCCGGCATCAGGACGTCCAGACAATCTGCCTGGCTGAGGAGCCGCACCGCCTCCAGGACCTGATAATCCTCGCTTACCATGGCCATATCTCCTGACCTATTACCTGCCTGCAGATAGTCACCTACCCAAAACTCCCTGCCTGACTCAACAAAAATTATTTTCCTACTGACCATTCAGCCACCGGGTCACCAGAAGCTAAAATGGTGGCTGGGAGAAGGCGTGGCAACCCCTATAGCCTTTGAGCTACAAAATTTGTTGGGCTGCATTTGGGCTATTCCCCATGCAGGCCAAACTTACAAAATGGCCGGTGAGGCCGCCCCTCCCCCTCCCAAACTGAAAGGGAGGCAGACCTCACGGGGCTCGGCTGCTCCCCAAGCCCCCCTTCTGAGCCTCTGGCTGCCACTTCTGGGGTCGGGACTGTCAATTCCCTAGAACTCCCTCCAGAAACACTTGGGAAACCTCGACAAAGAGGATGGACAAAATCGTTGCAGCCTCGTTAGAAAACGGTGGCTTCCTGACACAATTTCTTGATCAGGGTAATTGTTGTAGCCCTTAGAGAGCAAGCACACTGCAGGAGGGGCCATGGTATGGTGCAGGAAGAGAGCAAAAATGCTGCAGGAGGGGAGGTGGCATGGTGTGGGAAGAGAGCAGGACCGCTGCAGGAGGACAGCAGGGATGTTGCATGAGGGGAGATGGCACAGTGTGGGAGGAGAGAAGGAATGATGCAGGAGGACAGCAGGGATGCTGCAAGAGGGGAGATGGTACAGTGTGGGAAGAGAGAAGGAATGATGCAGGAGGACAGCAGGGATGCTGCAAGGGGGAGGTGGTTCAGTGGTTCTTGTGTTCATTCCTTCTTACACTATCAGTTCCTTCTTCCTTTCTCCTCCCTCCATCCCTCCCATCACTCCCTCTCTAAGGGACATGATCCTGCAGGTATGCTGCACACATGCCATGAAGGCACCACAATGAGATTCCTGGGACAGCAGCATGTGAGAGCTGTGCCTTCTCCTCACCCACGGGCCACATAATGTGGTCCAGGCTTAGGGGCAGGACTTGGTGCCACCTCCATATCAGCAACATCAGAGTCGCTCAGTCTGGGATCAGAGAAGGCACCCACCTCGAAGGAACTGTGGTGCGTCCAGACACCAGAGGGTCAGGAATAGCACAGCCACTGGATTTACTGCCCTAAGAAGTATCCCAGTCTGAGGGTTCCAATCAGCGTGTCTGTTCCCTGGTACCCACGGAGCGGTGAACATTACTGAGCTGATAACCCCCACCCTGCCAAAGTAGTGTCAAGGGGTTCTGAGATCTGTGACAGGGGGTGCCACCCTGGGATGTTGCCTGCCCGGGGATGCTGCCTGCCTTGGGGTGCCCTTTACCGCCTGCCCTGAAGCTGAGGGTTTCAGGGACAATGTTCCGGGGACTGCACCAGCTGTAGGACCGAGCAGTGTGCTGTCCGTGAGAGTCCACTATGCAGTCCAAGACCATTCCCTGGATAGTGCTGCCGGGCTGGGAGCACAGTGTGGCAGGTAAGGGGTGATGAGCACCTGGCACACTTAAATCTAGGGGGTGGTACCAGTAAAAAACTTTGCTACATGGCGGTGGCAGACTTTTTACTGAACTATGCGCTACAAGCGGAGCGCGAAGTAGCAAAACTCCATGAGCTCTGCTGGCAGAGCAGAGTTTGCCACCCTCCCCTAGTTCCTAAGCATGAGCTAGTGGAGCCACATCCCTTTCTGGAAAATGTGTATAAAAGGGGGATCCACACCAGTTTATTCCAGTTCCATCAGGTTTTCTGCAGGGGCGATGTTTGGCTCCACCTCCACCTCCTGAGATATATGTTGCAAGGGAGTCCCAAAAGGAACAGAGTTTAGACAGAGAAGAGAAATAAAATGAAAAGGTATTTATAAAGCGCTGTTAAACTGTAGGTATCAAGACGCTGCACCTAAGGAATTACAAAACTCTATCCAGGAACCCTCAGAAAAGAAAAGAAATGAAACCGTCCTAAGTTACAAAAAAGAAAACGAGAAAACGAAGGCACACCTAATCTAATAAATTCCAAAATACAAGCCTATGATGTGAAAAGCCAGGAGATGAAGGAGTCGGTCTCAGCAATGTTTTTAGGCAAGGTGTGCCATAATATTGCAACTGCCGCAGACAAGGAGCGAGTGTCCCATCTTGCCTTTTGAAATTTAGGGACTACAACTTTCTTGCTGGGGACTGATTTCAAATTCCTCGTCGGTCTGCACCAATGAAAGGTGGACCTGATTGCTAATGCTCCCTTATCATGAAGCGCAAGATGCACTCTAATAAGCGCCTTGAAGATCATGCACTTTCCAATTGGCAGCCAATTCTGAAGTCTTTCTTTCACAGAAAGATGTTTTGGGATGCTGAGAATGAGCTGCTTAGCCCCATTTTTCACCGTCTGAAGTTTGTAGCTATTGATATTCGGATACAAGGCGTAACAATAGTCTAGACGTGAGGTGATCAACGAGATAACCACTGCTTTATGAAGTTCTCCAGGAATAAAAGGAAAGATCTTCATGAGGATTTGAAAAAAGCAGCTGCTGGTAGTGCAATTTGCCTGTAGATTGAATTTAAGAGAAGTATCCAATGTGACACCAAGGTTATAACAGAATCCACAGAGATGGGGTGGAGCCACACACAGGGGTAGCTCCCACTGCCAGCACCCTCCAAAATATGAAAAATAAACGATAATAAAACGGGTTTGAAACCCGTTTTATTATCTTTTTATTTTCCTTGTGCTGGGTTTTGGTGCCACAGTGACGACAGGCACTGAGAGTAGTGGTATGTGCACTCCCTTCACTGTACATGATGATTAGTCCAGCCGTCTTAGGCTGGCCAAAAGTGTCATGTGCAGTGAAAGCTCTCTCTAACCCAGCAACGAAGCTGGGTTGGAGAGAGCAGGCACAAAATCCCAGCCTGGAGCGCAAATCAAGGATGCTCAGACCAATCCTGAAGCCGCTCTCATGCTTGAAAGCAACTTCGGGGTTGGCCGCAGGGTAGTCTGGGAGTCTGTGCCTTCAGAAGAGAAGAGGAGAGGAGCAGACGAGCCTGACGCGAAGGTGGAGGACAGCAATTAAGTTCTTTTTGTATTTTTACATGTATATACCTTGTCCCCTTTCGTCCCCGCCTCTTTTTCCTGACACAAACCTCACCTCCCCACATGACGTCTGCCACCAAAGCTCTGACCAGGCAGAATGCTGGGCTCCAAAGACCATCACTGTTTCAGAAAGATTATCAGTGAACGGCATAATGATTTGAGTATTGACAGCGTATGACAGCACCTGGGAAAAAAAAGATCTCACCAGGACTGCCAATGGCACGACATACAAAATAAAAACTGTGAGGTTAATGGTGGAGCCCTTCAGGACTCCACAAAGAACACTGAAAGTCTTACCCCTGAATTGACTGCAGCTGACAATCTGATGTCTTTTAAGCAGAAAGGTGTGAAACAATTTCATTGCCTTCTTGCCCACCCCTACTCACTCTAGCTGCCCAACCATATGTGATGGAGAGATGGTGTCAATGGCTGCTGTGACAATTCCAGTAATACTAAGACAGCAGTCCTACCCTAGTCCACCTGCATTCTCATCACATCACGCGGTAGCGAGAGCTGACTATACTATAGCCACTTCTGACGCCAATATGAGTAGGGCCCAGGAGATCATGGTCAGTAATGAGCTTGACTAGCACGTTATTCAGGTGTTTCTCAAGTATTTTAGCAGGAGTGGGAGGAAGAGCTATGGCGGTAATTCTTCAATTTGTCTTGGTCTACGTTTGGCTTTTTGGGTAGTGAGATAACAATAGCTTCCTTCCATCCCTCGGGGAAAATGCAACGTCTCAAAACTTGATTAACATTTTTTCCAAGAACTCAGCCACAGGATCAGGAGCCAACTGCAGGACTTTCGGGGGGGCCACAGGTCAATGAGAGAAACGGATTGAAACCCCATAATGATTTCTTTGACCTGAAGCCCTGACATAGATGGAAACAACAGCAGTTGAGAAGGACCACCTGGAATATCTTGACTGAACCCATCCTCCACATGGGTTGCGACTGAATTAAATTTGGAGAATCCTATCCCTGAAAAACGAAGACACACTATCACAGAAATCTTGTGAGACATTGGTATCTTGCTTACTGAGGGACTTAGAAGATAAGCGAAAGACACTGCTGCGCCTTGCCGCCTGGTTCAGCCAGGAGTGCAGGAAACAGTGTTCTTCTTGAGTGTGTGCGTTGTTTTTATTGCAAACAAAGCATAGACTAGTAACACTTACATAGGGGGTGTTCTTACTACCATACCATTGGATGCATATCCTTAAATGTTAATTACCTTCAGGGAGACTTGTCACTAGAAGGTTACGATACAACAGAAGGTGTCTTCATAAACTATGGCATGGGTCTTAAGTGTAATGGGTTGGCACAGGTGCACGTTATACACCAAATCCATTATAAAACTGATGATGCCACTCATGTCACACTCAAAAGAAACATAAGAAGCAACATAAAAGAAATAACACATCAATAATAATAAAACAGTGAGCAGGATTAACACATCCGGCCTTCACTATTATCAGCAATAAAATGAAGGGCAGGAATGAGGCCCCAGAGTGAGATGTGCTCTAGGAGTGCTTGCCAAGTTAAAGTGTTTGTGCCTTTCAGGTTCAACCACACCGTCCAGAGGCAAGACGCCAAAGCAGGGAATGCGCTGCAAATACCGGTAAAGTCAAACGTGTGCGCACAGCACGTAGCTTAGGCTGTCAGGCGATCTATGTCATCCGATGCGGCGACCACAGAGATTTCTAAAGAACTCGCTGGTTGCTCGATGTTGCAGCATAGATCCGTTCTTTTGCACATGGGCCGTCTGACGTCCAGGAAGTGCTTGGAGGTGTGTCTGCTTGTAGGCAGGAATAACAAAGACAAGCAAGGTATTGGCAGCCGTCACACAGGAGGCTTATATTGTCCATGTGTTGCCCCGACCACCAACAATAATACACGGGCATGATCACATACCAGGACAACGAGGTTCCCTGAAACATGCCACCTACAACAAAACACATGACATGTCTGAAGAGGCAAGACCCCATAATGAAAAAATAAAAACAGAACAAACATGATATCATGCCACATTTAACCCCACATGCCCAAATAGTGATGTGGTTAAGCAGTAGCCCTTGAGGGTGCAGACAAATGGTACAGGGCTCAATATGACGGTTCCGGACACTGTCCCCAAGGGTTGCTATAATGGATGAGATTTAGACAGGTATTGTACATGAAACGATTGAACCAGACCATGGGCTTGTACGGCTGTAGCCAGTTCCCAGGAGTTGTCCTCAGGGCCATATTCCTCCCAAGCAATGGAGTCGTTTAAGGTCCAATGAATGAGTTTGGAGTCCAGGATTTTGGCAACGTCATACTCCCTTTGGCTGTCCAGTTTCACTGGGGTTGGTGGCGGGGCAGTGCAGGCATTCAGGAAATAGAGACATAGCAAGGAAACATGGATTAGAGGGTGGATTTTGTATTCCTCTGGCACGGTGAGTTTCACTGTCACAGGGGTTATCCCATGGGTGACTGTGAAGGGACCAATGTATCGGGCCATATGTAGGTTTTTGGACGACAGCCATACCTGGTAGCCTGGTTGGTACTGTGGGGTAGGTCTTCTGTGTTTATCAGCCTGGGCTTTCCTCTGGGTTGTTGAATGCTGTGTAGTTTTTGGTGACGTTCCCGAATGAATGGAATATGTGGTAAGACGTGTGCATTGATAATGGGAACATCCTGGGGGCTGACCAAATAGACAGTAGAATGTTTGTTTGTTTAAAACTTTATTTCGGCTATTACAGCTATAAAAGCACACATAGGATAACAATCTCTACAATTCATATAACAGCATGGTTAAAACCTAGGGAAAAGAAGGAAATACAAATATCATTGGAGCAGCTGAAGGATTAAAAAGGTGTCTGCATGCAGAGGAGCAACCCACTGGAATCAAAATTGACTGTTGGGGCAGCAAACCGATACAAAAATTATAATAAGGGTGACATTTTCATCAGTAATAGTAAGTATAAACGATTAAGAGTCACATTAAAAATCTAATTTAAACAAAAAATGTAACATTTTTACAGCCTAAATTTTTCCACATTTGGGATCACTGATATTCTTATGATAACAAGATTTGCTAGTTCTCACATCAATCTTTCAATAGATACCTACGCTTGCACCACATAGCAAACAAAAATTTGGAAATAGCGTCAACAAAAACTGGGTGAGTGTCATATTTTAATACCCTAAAAAATCCTCTATCATTTCTTATCCCCAGATTTCTGCAAAGTTGGAGGACCTAATTTAGACCTGGCCTTTTTATATGCCACATGAATTTCAGTTTCTTCCGCTACTAGGCACCCCGGGCAATATTGTTACCCCGGGCAATATTGTTTAGTAGCGCCCGCCCATTTGTTTGTGAACGCATGTAGCGGGAGCGTACCGTGCCTAAATTGCAGAAACAATTTCTTTGCTGTGTGGGGTTGGATAGAATCCAACACCAATTCCATGGTATAGTGTTGTTTTGTTTCCAAAAACCCAGAAGTCAAACTAGAAGAATCTACTGTCTGTAACATATGGGCCAATTTATACTCTCTCAAGGCGATTGCTAGTAATTTTTTTGAGATAGCTGGGCATGTCTCCTCTGGTGCCGACCATAGGTCATCCCTCCCTATGGCACTAAATGCATTCCTAATAAATGACAACCACGGGATATTCCCCGCCCCCAACACCGACATAACAGCCTTTAGTTCCTCCCTATAATGTACTAACTCAGGCGTACTCCATAGCCGACGCCAGTAGAGGAGTGGACGAAAAGCAATCAGATCTGCGATGAGGACAATACCCAGGTCCAACCTTAAGGGGGTACTTTTGGGCAGACACAATAGTTGTCTTAGAAAATTGCGTTCTGTTACAGATAGGACCTTAGCTGAGGAATGACCCCAGAGTTCAGCACCATACATTGATGCCCCCCTGGCTTCGACATTATAAATTTCAACAGGTGGGCTGATAACCTTTAGGACACAGCTCCTTTGAACTTTTAGATCCCCCCTGGATTAGCTTTAAATTTGCTTTATTGATTTGTGGGCCCCACCCCATTTTATCATTTAGGGCAGTGAGCTTCAAACTTCTTGATGCCAAGACCCCCATCAAACTTTTTTAGGCGTAAGGACCCCCTCCTGACAACAATTTCTAGAACTTGGTAGTCCTTATCATTGACAACCATAGATGATCTCCAGAGAAATGGTCAATCTGTGGTTGCACCTCATTAGTACCAGTTTAAAACCAAAATATAGCAAAAAGCAACAAAAGGGGGACCAGTACAGCTTTACAAAGGGCCATCTACAGAGGGGCAACAGTTGTTGCTGCTTTTTAGTAACTTTTAAACCTTTTTAGTAAATACATTTATTTGGGTTAAAATCAGTAGTTTATGCGGCAGATGATGGATTGTATGGCAAATGCGGCAAATTTATAATTATGCTAAAATCGCTGCGGCCACACTGTCCCCTGGTATAATAGCTGTAATGCATGGTCTGCAACTTTAATGCACGGCATTAGAGAAAAAAACATACTGTATTTCATGGGATGCTCACAGATTGGCAATTACAGCTGCATGTAACCGGAGGTAGATGAACATTATTCATCATAATTAAAAATACCTACATTCTTAGGTCTTTCGTCGTCAGATAGCTACATATAAAATAAGGGCAGCGTCAATGAATAAAAAATACATTTTAAAAAGTTGTTACTCAGTAGGAAAATCACTATAATGAAACCTCTATTAGTTAATGCACTGCAAAAGCCTGTGGTCTTTCGTCATCAGGTAGCTACATATAAAATAAGGGCAGCTTCAATGAATAAAAAAGACATTTTAAAAAGTTGTTACTCAGTAGGAAAATCACTATAATACATTATGAAACCTCTATTAGTTAATGCACTGCAAAAGTCTGTGTGAAAAAAGAAAGACACAGAATTAAATTGTGGCTGGTGCAGTAGAGAAAAGTGACTTGTGTATCTTTAGAGGTATGAGGTCACAGCCTGTGACAGAGCACTGTGAATATGTAAGTCTTTTTTTTTATACTTGCATTGCACACAATATAAGATACACCGCTACAAAATGTGCAAAATGTTTCACGATAAAATGGTGCTTCCAAAATATGCGGGCTGCTTCTAAAATATACAGGCTTATTTATAAGCCTCTTGCAGTACCAGTGCATCATTTTTTATGACGCTCTAGTTGCGCAGAGTGCAGACCCATATCTACGAGGCCATGCAAAGTCACTTTGCGTGGCTTTTGATGGCCTCCTAGAGATGGCGTAAGGCAATGCAGCGCAAGTCAGTGTGTTGCTTCACACTGCATCAGTCCTTCTCAAAGTACCTAAATAAACATCATTGGCTTCAGGTTTTTCAGAGGGTTAACTTTAAATACATATGCTTAGTTCATAAAGCATTATATGGCGATAGACATAGCCCTCTTACCCATAAATCTAGGTTCTAGACCCCCAAATGCAGTCTGCACCCAGAAAAAGCTTGGGAATTCCCCGGTCCCACATTTCAGAGAACTTTATGGGGAAAGATGATTTTCAGTGGCTGCAGCAATGCTCTAGAACTGGCTTACAATAAATCTGAGAAGACAACACTCTTTGCTGAGATTGAGACTAGGTAGCTACTAAACACCTGGCTTTTCCACTACAAGGCTCCTGTGATTTTATATGACGGGTTAGTGATTTGCAGAAATGGGCTTTTAAAAAAGAGCGCTGATGTACCTACCTTGCTATAGCACTTTAGAAGTGCCTAAATATAAATAAATTAGAGGAGCAATTGAACGCAAAAAATTATCTTATACATGGATGTGGGGTTTGGTGCAGCATTAGACGTTGGTCACTGCTGCCATCATTTGCTTCGCAGATGTGTATACTACTAAGGGAAACCATGGGCCTAACAAAGGCCCCAGCATGTGGGGAGCTCCTTCAGCATTTCTTTCAGGGGGCCCCCTCACGTTTTGGTATGCCACTGCCTATTACCTGCAACAGCACTCTCGGAAATTGAAGCCAGTCATACAGCTAAACACACCTTTCTGCCAGTGTGCTGCTGCCCTGAAAGAAATGTAAATGTGCACAAGGAGTTAATCTGCAAATCCTTTACATTTGCAGATTAACTCGTTGTGCATATTTGTATTTCTTTCAGGCCAGCAACACACTGGTAGAAAGGCTGTTTAGATGTCTGTTTGCCTATAATTTCCCATTCCCTGAATAAAACTCCAGGGAAAGCATTTCAGCTGTGTCTCGGATGTTTTCATTTTGCAAATGAAGAGCGCGACCCCCTTGCCATGCCTCCACGGCCCCCCTGCGGGTCGCGCCCCACAGATTGAAGATCTCTGATTTAGGGTAATACCCAAGTAGTCAAATATAGGTACCCTTTCCAGAGGCCTATTGTCCATTTTTGGGAGAGGACAGTTTGTGGAATCAGCATGAAAGACCATATACTTCATTTTCTTTATAATAACTTCCAAATTTCGACAGTAGAATGAGGAAATCCCTGTGGCAGTGTTATACACAAAGTCATCGAGGGGCAGCATTTATCCCAGTATGTGGACCACGTGATCACTAGGCACCTCAAAACCTGTTCCATGGTCTGATTTACACCTTCTGTTTCTGGGTGGTAAGCGGAGGACAAACAGACATCTATTCTTACAGATGATTATAAACTGCGCCAAAACCACAAGACACATTGCGGACCCGATCGGAAACGATAGTGGTTGGTAAACCATAGAGTCGTACTATGTGTTGAATTAATAGATCAGTAAGAGCTGCTGTCATAGGTATCCATTTTAATGGGACAAAAGGGGCCAGTTTTGGCCAGGTAATCAACCGCTATCCAAATAACGGAGAACCCATTGGATGTTGGAAGGTCTGTATCGAAATTCATGCTCAACGTGTGTCATGGAGAAGGTGGTATGGGCCAGAGACATAACAGTCTAACAGGCATCACATTTGTTGCTTTGGATCGCACGCAAGTTGGATAGGTTTGAACATAGTTTCTGATGTTGAAAAATGAGAGGATAGTAGTGTTGGCGAACATTATGCTGGGAAAGTCTTTATGAAATTTTGAATAAAGAAATATTGAAGAACACAGACTTGGACCTCGAATTATATTGGCGTGACAATTGTTGATCCCCTACTACATACAAAAAATTGCTTTTTTGAATTGTATTTGTGGTTGCTTGTTTAACACTCTACAATCCTTTGTATAAAATTTTGAGTGTTGAGGGCTGTATACTAGAGCTCATCATTGATACTTACTAATTTGGAGTGCTGTAATTAGAATTTCCCCATATAGATAGTTTCTGATGTTGTGAACCAATTTAGGCCACCAAAACCATCGCTGACAGAGTTCCACACTTTTATTTCTCCTGGGTGTCCCTCCAAAACAGAGTCATGACTTTAATGCATCACAGTATCACATAAATCTTGGGAGGGAAGGACTAACCAATTCTTGTGATACAACAACCCTTCTTTTACCATGATCTCTGTGGATGGTGATAAGGTGGTTTGTGCTTCTCTGAGTTTTTCCAGGAACTTCTGTGAGGAACAAAGGGCAGTTATTTTGTTTAGGGGGATAACACTTTGTGGTGGTTCTGTCTCTAGGTCAGTGGTTGAGAGAGCCAAATGATACAGTGTGTCATCTTTCAACTGTGCAGCAACAGGACGGTACATAATATCGAAGTCCTATTCATTAAAAAAAATAAAAGCCAGCGTAGCTGGTAAGGGGTCAAGGCTTTGGTTGCCTGGAAGAACTGTACGTTTCTGTGATCTGTGTATATGGTGATTGTGTGCCTAGCTCCTAATAGGTGATTCCTCCATTCCTGGAATGCCAGCTTTATGGCTAGGTGTTTTCACTCTGCATTGTTGTCGTTCTGCGCTGCTGGAAGAAGTTTTTTTTAAGTAGGCACTGGATGAACCCCTCTGAGACAAACCATGCCCCCACTGCTATTTGGGAGACATCTGCTTTCACAAAAGAGGGTTGGAAAGGATCTGGGTGGTGCAAAAAAGGTGCTTCAATGAAAGTTTGTTTGAAGTATTAACAGGAGGCTTCGGCTGTCCCCTGGAAAGAGACCCCACCACCCAACAGCTGTGTGATCAGAGACACTGTGGTGGAGAAGTGAGGAATAAACCGCCAATAGAAATTGGCAAACCTGGAAACCTCTGGACTTTCTTAAACAATTTTGGGGCTTCCCAATTAAGAATGGCCTGAACGTTAGAGCAATCCATGGAGAACTCATAAGGGGTGATGATATAACCTAGAAAGTTAATGGTTCTGGCATGAAATACATATTTCTCAAGCTTAGAGATGAACTGATGTTCACAAAGCCATTGTAGTGCTGCCCTTACATGCCTTATATGTTCTTCCTCAGAGGGTGAGTAAATGAGGATATCGTCTATGTACACCACTACACAGACGTCAAAGAACTCCAGCAGCACTTCATTGTTGAAAAATTGGAAGGCTGCAGAAGCGTTAAACAGACCAAAGGCCATCACAGTATACTCTAAGAGCCTGAACGTGGTCCGGTACACAGTTTTCCACTCATCCCACTCCATGACCCAGATCAAGTGGTAGGCACGTCGTAAATCAGATTCAGTGTAGATGGTGGAATGCCATATTTGATTTAGGAGGCCAGGTATAAGCGGCAGAGAGTACCAATTGTTTATTGTTGCTTTGTTAACTGAGCGGTAATTGATGAAAGCACGGTGCTCACGATTCTTCTTTGGCATGAAGAATAAGGGGGACATTACTTGTGGATAGAATGGCATATGAAGCTCTTGTATAATAGGGCATCTAGGTAGTTGGGTAAATAGTGATATTCCCATAGAGAAGGCATACACCCTACTACACAGTTAGGTGACTCCAGGGATCAGATCTATGTGGCAGTAGTAGGACCTACGAGGTAGCAACTGGGTAGCTTTCTTTTCACAGCATACATTTTAGAAGTCTTGGTATGACTCAGGTGGGGCTTGTGTTTCAAGGCCACGTTAATTTTGTGGATGCACAATGCAAGGGCACTACCAAATATGATACAGCATGCTAACAGGATTGCCAACAATGCTTTGAGTCAAGGGTCCCTGTACTTAATATCCAATCTGTTGTTGGGTTATGAAGCTGTAACCAGGGGATGCCCAAAATAGCCCCTAAGACAGGAGTATCAATTAGGGCAAATTGTATGCGTTCTGTGTGTCCATTGGCACATATCATGGTCAAAGGAGATGTCTGATAAACAAGGATCCCTGAAGACAATTCAGAACCATTCACGGCTGAAATGGGTTCCGGAGTCGCCTTCCTGATCGGCGTGATCTCAAGTGTCTTTGGCAAACCTAAGTCTAAAAAGTTACCCATAGCCATAGAGTCTAGAAGTATGAGGATAACCTTACTTGCTTGGGTAGACAGCAGTAGTGTCTCTATGACTGTCATGGTCTTTTCTAGGTAATGAGAGGCTGCCTGGTCTGTAGCGCTCGATAAAGAGGCCTCTGAAGTTATCGAGCTTAGGAGTTTTCTGCCTGATCAAGGCTGGTAGAGTTCGATTCTCCCTCTACTCCTATTGCCTTCTTAGGAGTGCTGGGATTACTTGTTCATTCCCGTGCAAAGTGCCTTAACCTGCTGCAATACAGGCAGATGTTCAATCGTCAACTGCAGTCTTTTTCGTCCGTCGGCAGGGGCACTCTAATGCTTCCAATTTGCATTGGTTCTGTGGCTTCAGGGGCTACAGTAGAAGATTCTTTTTGCCCAGATTTCACTATAACTACTCGTGTATCTCGCTTGGTTTTCTCACACTTTAATTTACACAGATGGTTGTCCATCTTCACAACCAGGTCAATAAACCAGTACAATCAATTGGAGGGGCTCCACGATTTGGGCTAAGATATCCTTAGATTGCCCCAGGTAGAAGAGAGACATTTGTTTCTTTTTCGGCCATTCCGTTTCTGCAATGAGTCGATTGAAGGAAGTGATCTAGGAACTCTTTATTTCCCTGACACAAGTTTAGCAGCTTATTGTCACTAGCCTGCACAAAGAGATGTTTGGCAAATAGCTTATACATAGAATCCTTGAATTGGCAGAAGTTGTAGAGAAGCAGGTCATTCTGTTCTACCAAAGGGATGAACCACATAGCTGCATTTCCAACCAGGTAGGAAGTGACAAAGGCCACTCTAGCAGTGTCATTAGGGAAGGCTGCAGGATGACACAGGGATTGTAATTGCACTGAAGTATAAAGATCTTGTATTTATTGCTGTTGTCAAAAAATCTCTCTGGCGGAGCTAATGGAACGTGCATGTGTGTGGTGGTATTACATTCACGGGCTGTGTGAGGTGTCGTCCCTGTAGTGCCAAGGCAAGTGGAGAGTATATCGAAGCGCGAGGGCTGCTTAACTGGGGTTTTAGTCTTAGGTTTATTGGACTTCATGAAACTGTTCCATGGGCTACCCCTGAGTTTATATCTCTGTTGCTCATGATTCAACTCTTGGTTTTCGTGCTTCATGGAGAATAATTCCTGTTGCAGGCTAGTTAAGGCCCTAGTTAACTCTAACAAGGAGAGACTTTCATTAGCCTGCAGGGCTTAGGACAAACCCTTAAAATGTCTGTAACGGTTGGATCCATCCCCCAAAACCTTTTTTTGTGGCTTGGCATTATATGGTGAGACCACTCACCTGAAATGCAGGTTTGATGCAACCTCTCTACACTACCCATAGGTTGCAAAGTAGTCCCGTCAGGTCTTCCAAAAGGGAAAAGGTTTTAGACGGAGAAGAGAAAGAGACACTTCTACGCCTTGCTGCCTCAACCAGCCAGGCATCCTGGGTTTTTCAGGAGTAGAAGGAACAGCACTCTTCTTGAGTGTGTGTGTAGTTTATATTTCAAACAAAACATAGATTAGTAACATTACACAGGGGGTATTCCTACAAGTAGTACCATTGGATGAATATAAATGTTAGGCACCTTCAGGGAGACTTGTCACTAGAAGGTTGTGATACATCCGAAGGCAGTGTTCATGAACTATGGCAGGTGTCCTTAGTGTGCTGGGGTTGGCACCAATGCGCTTGTCTCTGTTGGCGCAGGTGCATATTATACACTATATCAATCACACCACCTCATGATGCCACTCGTGTCACACTCAAAAGAAACATAAGGAGCAACAAACAATAATCCCCCATTCTCTCTCTCTCACGCGCATCATAAAAGAAATAAAACATCAATATTAAAATAATGAGCAGGATTAACACATCCCACCTTCACTGTTATGAGTAATAAAATGAAGGCCAGGAAAGAGGCCCTCGAGCAAGGTGGTGCTTGCAAAGTCAAAGCGAGTGTGCCTTCTAGGTTCAAGTTCAAGGGCACTGTTCAGAGGCAAGACGCCAAAGCAAGAAATGCACTGGAAATTATGGTACAGTCAAAAGCGAGTGTGCCTTTCAGGTTCAACTGCACTGTCCTGAGGCAAGACGCCTGAGCAAGCAATGTGTGGAAACATCATTTACAACGAAGTCTTTTCCACGCATGACGTTATCAACGATCCACTTACCCCGCAAACGTCTCTTCAACGCGGGTGCCTTCCACGACCGTCTTTACCACGCAAGTGGTATTCCTTTTGGTCGTCCTGCTTGTAAGTTCTGCGTGGCCTTGGGGGGTTGGGTGGGGTCTCCCCCCCATAAAAAAATAAAAAATAAAACGAGCAGGGTACATACATTAAAAAAACGCACTACAGTGTCATTTAAAAGTAAAAGAAAAGAGCCGCACCAAAGACGTGGCGTGTACGTCATAATTGTAGTCCTTTTTTAGTTTTGGTAGACGTGTTTTGATGCATATTTCCATGGTGGATGGAAGTAAGAGCTGCTGAACGTAACATTTTTTAAATGCGATGTTAGAACTTGCGTTCTAAAAAGCTGCGTGGTAAAGCCACTTACTTGCGAAGTAAAATTCGCGTGGTAATGCCATGCGGAGTATTTGTATTCGTGGTAAAGTCATATATTCGCAATGTGCTGCATATACTGGTTAAGTCAAATGCGCACACATGGCACTTAGCTTCGGCTCTCAGGTAATCTCTTACATTGTCCAATGCTGCGACAGCGGAGATTTCGGAAGAGCTCTCTGGTTCCTCAATGTTGCAGCACGGACTCGTCCTATGTCCAGGAAGTTCATGGAAATGTGTCTGCTTGTAGGCAAGAATAACAAAGCCAAGCAAGGCTTTGGCTGGGGTGTGGCCTTAAATACCTGCAGGCCGGCAAGGAGATGTCAGTCAGGAGGCTTACATTGCCCACGTGTTGCCCAGAACACCAGCAATAACAAGCATTGACATAGCCAATAGGTCTCTCCTTTGGGAACCTTATAAGTGTTTAGCCCTGCAACAGTTGATGTTGTTGTACCAAGGATATTGTACTGCATAACTAAATACTTCTACGGTCCCAAAGGTCCCAATGCTTGTTTCATATTTGGTCACCTTGATTTGGTCTTTGCACTGATTACGCTTAGGCCTCATTCCTTGAGGCTAAGTTGTACAATGGATTGAAAAGTGAGGCTAATTAGAAGTTAGGGGAGATGCCATTGCCACCAGAGGTGGGTACTGTAAGGGTACCTGTTGGGTGCTGCTGGTTACAAAGACGCGGGACGGTGCTGACCCATACCATGTCCGAGCGTGAAGTAGTGGATATACAGAGCCTGGGTGTTCTACTCTGTGAACTCGTTCTTCCAGCTCTAAAGCATCATCCCACTGGACACTGAAGTACTCTGTCTTTGGCATACTCATAGTGTTAGGGCCAAGCAGCATAAGGTGGCTTTCAAAGACACATTCACATTAAGGTGATATGCAGAGCGGCCATTTGGGTTACACTACATGTTTCTGCAAGCACTACACATTGGGTGTATGCCCTGGAGCTGAAGCAGTTTGACCAATCCAGGTCCAAGAACATGTTCGACTCAGTTTTACTGTATCTTTTGCATTCTTAGCACTTCATTATTTTGTCATCTGTACATATGTAACACTGAGAGCATGTTTCTCCTTATTAGTACCAATTTAACACCCAAATACAGCAATGAGCAATTGAAAGGGGAAACATTCTTTACCACAAAGTAAATACATTATTTTGCGGAAAATGCCATGGCAGCCGAATTACATAATTCCAGTGCCCATGGTTATGCTCCCACAAAGCCAGCACTTTGAAACCGTGGCTTTGGTGTGCTTAGAAGTTCCCGCCGAGAGTTTCTGATGCTGAAAACATACTTTGAATTAATGTAGCTATGTCTCAAACAGCTATAATGTTTCAAATAGGAGCAAAGCAAGTTAGAAATCAATAGGTGTTCTGAAAAGACAATAAAACAGTTTGTATAGCTGTGGGATATGAGTAAGGCAAAGAAAACATTTAAACGGCGGAAAAACAAAATTCAACATGTAATTTAGACTACGTTTTTTGGGGGTAAATAGAAGGCTTTTAAAGTGGACGATCACCGTTCTCTATAAATATTCATTTGCGTGCTCAAAGGGTTTACAGGGATTCAGAGACGGAACACAAGATTGTACGGTGAAAAACACTCGTCCCCTTGGAGACAATGCAAAGCACCGCTTCTTATGACAGGACAGAGTTTCACTTGTCTGCTGCCTTCCTCATCACGACAAGCAATCACCCCAGGGCGGCTACAGCGTCACCGCTATGCAAACGATCAGCTGACAGAACCAGTGTGTGTTAAGGAGAAACCCATCTGGGGAGGAATTCCACAGAGGGCCGGGGGAGGAGGGACACCAATACAAATAAAGCTCCCTCCAGTTACCCAAGCCTGTAGGTTTCTTGGTAAATTACTGCCGGGGTCAATTTTTACAAAGTAGACAAGAACGGACACTGGCAGACACATACAACTTGCCCCCAATACACGTAGATGCCGGTGTTTCTCTCTCCTGTTCTTCTGTAATAAGCAGCCATCACCCCAGTGCGTTTGGCACATATTATACACTATATATATGCAGCCAGATAGGTTCCAACGGGGTCAGAAATTTCTCAGCCAGAGGAGAAACCACTTGGATGTCAGGGCAGCGTGGGTCCCGCAAACACCAGCTCATGTCATTCTAAATAAACGACCTGAGGCCCACTGCACGACTCTGGCTGGGGTATTTTTGCAACCTTGGCTGCTTTCTACACACAACATGACAGAAGCAGTCGTAGAAACAACCGCAGGTGGCAGTAATGCGGCGGACAGACGCTGGATGTACTCACGACAAAGTGGCAAAAAACACCCCTTGCGGACTTTGCCCCTCTGCTTTTTCACTCGCAAGCTTCGTGGTTTGTAGCCACGCTGTCCCCAAAGCCAGCTACTAGGCAGTCTCCTAAACTTTTCCAGCTGTCAACCCCACAATAAAGAATGCATCTCTCCTCACTGTAAACGCTGTCAGTCAGCTCGCACATTTCATAGCGTGAGCCTTCCCCAATGAGTCTTGAAAGTCCCGAAGCTGCCCCCCACAGGAACCTCCGCTGTTCTGCACTGTTTACAGAAAACAGTGCCCGGCCGCGTGAACGTAGCCGCGAAAGTGAAAGCATGGGGAAGCCTTTGAAATACGATAACGGCCAGCGCGACCGCCATCAATTTCCCATTAAGATCATGGGAAACAGATGGCGCTGCTGCTTGCTCCCGAGCTGTCTAGGCCAAGGCAGAGAGAAGGTGGGCCATGCACCCGTCTTTTGGCCAATTGCGTGCTGTCTTTCTTAGAAAGACGCACACAAAGGCCAATAGATGTGAAGAAAAAAAAGCACACACACGAGAGTGTGGTGCGAGTTGAAAAGCCCTTACTAGAAGCCTTGCCTGGCAGCGCATGCGCGCTGGCTCAGGTGTGACCTAAAAAAAAGGACATGAATCAATTGCCAGGGCAATGGGGTTCCCTGAAACACGCGACCTATAACAAAACACATAACGTGAATGAGTGGTAAGTGCCCATAATAAAATACACAAAACAGAATAAACATGATGTCATGCCACATATAACCCCACATAATACAGTGTTTAATGGCAGGAGAGAGGGGCCCCAATAGCAATATGGTTAAGCAGCAGCCCTTGGGGTTGCTAACAAATGGTACAGGGCACAGTATGACGGTTCGGTACACAGTCAACATATCGAGTTGTAAATATCGACCTACACAAATATCGAGTCAGAAATATCGAAGGTAAAGAATATCGATGTCAAGAATATCGTTGGACAGAATATCGACACTAAGGTAAGTAATATCGATTTTTTTTATATCGATGTAAGTAATATCGAAGTCAGTAATATCAATATCAAACATATCGATGTTAGTAATTTTGATGTTACTAATATCGATATTTGTACTATTGTTATGTTTTTTAGTATGTATTTAATATGTATGTGTTATATGTTTTTTGTTAAGTATTTTACTTGTTTTAATTTATATGTGAACTATTGTCATATATTTATAATGTTATTTTTAAGTCAATTTTATGTTTTAGTACCGGAGCGGGTTGTGGGTTTATAGGGGAATAGGGTGGGAAGTAATTTAATTATATTAAACTAATTATTACTTTTTAGGAAATATGAATTAATGTTAATTCATTTTTGCGTTTAAGCTCTGTAGCTAGTAGTGGGTTTATAGGGGAATTGGGTGGGAAGTGTTTTAATTGTAATTAAGTCATGAATTATTTTTATTTATTGGTATTGATAATTAATGTATTTTTAAATAATTATTCATTGGCAATTAATAAATTTAATTGGTAATTAATTGTTTTAATTGGTAATTAATATTTGTAATTGCTAATTAATGTATTTTTTATTAATTATTAATTGGCAATTAATAAATGTAATTGCTAATTAATTGTTTTAATTGGTAATTAATATTTGTAATTGGTAATTAATTAATTTATTTGCTAATTAATGTGTGTAATTGGTAGTTAATGTTTGTAATTTGTAATTAATGTATTAATGTTTAATTAATTTTTGTAATTGTTAATTACTTTATTTAATTGGTAATTAAATACATTTTTATGGGAAATTATTTGTCAATAATTCATAATTAATGTGTTATAAAAAGTTATTTTTTGTATACAAATAATTATATTGTTTAATGTTTTTTAATTGGTAATCAATTATTAATAATATATATATATTTTTTACAGTATTTTATTGCTTAATATTTATTATTTGGTAACTATTATTTATTTATTGATATTTATTGTAAATTTATTGTTAATGATTTATTATAACCTATTTTTTTGCAAATATTAATGAGATATTTTTACACCTACACTATCCAGCGCTTTCCCTACTGTTTAACTCTCTGGAGTTGGAATATTAATTTTTACCCCTACGCTATCCAACATTTTCCCTACTGTTGCACTCTATGGAGTGGGAGTAGTAATTTTTACCCCTACGCTATCCAACGCTTTCCCTACTGTTGCACTCTCTGGAGTGGGAATAGCAATTTTTAGCCCTACGCTATCCAGCGCTTTCCCTACTGTTTCACTCTCTGGAGTTGGAATAGTAATTTTTACCCCTACGCTATCCACCGCTTTCCCTACTGTTTCACTCTCTGGAGTTGGAATAGTGATTTTTACTCCTACGCTATCCAACGCCTTCCCTACTGTTACACTCACTGGAGTTGGAATAGTAATTGTTACCCCTACGCTATCCTACGCTTTCCCTACTGTTGCACTCTCTGGAGTGGCAATAGTAATTTTTACCCACCCGCTATCCAACGCTTTCCCTACTGTTGCACTCTCTGGAGTTGGAATTGTAATTTTTACCCCTACGCTATCCAATGCTTTCCCTACTGTTGCACTCTCTGGAGTGGGAATAGTAATTATTACCCTCCCGCTATCCAACGCTTTCACTACAGTTGCACTCTCTGGATTTGGAATAGTAATTTTTACCCCTACGCTATCCAACGCTTTCCCTACTGTTTCACTCTCTGGAGTTTGAATACTAATGTTTACCCCTACGCTATCCAATGCTTTCCCTACTGTTTCACTCTCTGGAGTTGGAATAGTAATTTTAACCCTACGCTATCCAGCGCTTTCCCTACTGTTTCACTCTCTGGATTTGGAATAGTAATTTTTACCCCTACGCTATCCAACGCATTCCCTACTGTTGCACTCACTGGAGTTGGAATAGTAATTTTTACCACTACACTATCGAACGCTTTCCCTACTGTTGCACTCTCTGGAGTGGGAATAGTAATTTTTACTCCTATGCTATCCAGCGCTTCCCTATTGTTTCACTCTCTGGAGTTGGAATAGTAATTTTTACCCCTACGCTATCCAGCGCTTTCCCTACTGTTGCACTCTCTGGAGTTGGAATAGTAATTTTTACCCACCGGCTATCCAACGCTTTCCCTACTGTTGCACTCTCTGGAGTTGGAAGAGTAATTTTTACCCCAACGCTATCCAGCGCTTTCCTTACTGTTTCACTCTCTGGAGTTGGAATAGTAATTTTAACCCCTACGCTATGCAACGCTTTCTCTACTGTTGGACTCTCTGGAGTTGGAATAGTAATTTTTACCCACCCGCTATCCAACGCTTTTCCTACTGTTGCACTCTCTGGAGTGGGAATAGTAATTTTTACCCTTACGCTATCCAACGCTTTCCCTACTGTTGCACTCTCTGTAGTGTGAATAGTAATTTTTACCCACCCGCTATCCAATGCTTTCCCTACTGTTGCACTCTCAAGAGTGGGAATAGTAATTTTTACCCCTACGCTATCCAGCGCTTTCCCTACTGTTTCACTCTCTGGAGTGGGAATAGTCATTTTTACCCCTACGCTATCCAACGCTTTCTCTACTGTTGCACTCTTTGGAGTTGGAATAGTAATTTTGACCCCTACGCTATCCAATGTTTTCTTTACTGTTTCACTCCCTGAAGTGGTAATAGTTATTTTTATTTTTATGCCACACAATGTTTTCCCTAATTTTGTATTTTCTGGAGTGGGAATAGTAATTTTACGTTTTACGCTATCCAATGTTTTTAATACTGTAGTTTTTTTGGACTTTAAATAGTAGTTTTATTTATTATTTAGAATTAATTTAGATAATGTATTATGTTATTAATCAAAAAAATATTGAAAGTATATTTAATTTTTTTAATTTATTAAAAATAATTATTTTATTTTTTATGTAATGATTTTATGTGTGGAGATCTATTTGTAATTTATATTAATTTTAAACAATTTATAAGTAATTAAAGTAATTATTAAAATGTATTATTAAGTAAATATATAATATATATTTTACATATGTGTTTAATTAGTGTTATATTATTATATATCTATTATTTATTAATTTTAAACATTACTAAATATTTTTAACAATGTTTATTTTATTTATAAGTAGTATTTACTATATTTTACACATTATATTTTAACAGATATATAACGATATTTTTAATTACGATATTTTTAACATCGATATTTTTGTTTCGATATTTTTGTACTTACCATGTTGTAGATAGGATGTCGATATACTTGCCTTCGATATTCCAGCGTCGATGTTTCTGTAGGTCGATATTTTTGTCTGTCAAAATTCTGTCATAGATTCTGACGGTTCATGACATAAGGGAGTTATCAGCAGATTAATCGAGGAGCTGCTATGCAAACAGAACTAGTGATTACCTGACCACAAGTGTCCCATAGATGAGGAGACATCACCTGGATACAACACTTTCTACTTAAGAAGCTGTCGGTTTGTCTGCAGAGCCGAGAAACCAGTCTGCTTGCTAAGAGAGGGAAGGAGTCTGACTGGCCCTCCAGAAAGACAGACTATTCAGAAGGAGAAGCTCTTTGTGTTCCCAGCTTCAGGAGTCCCATCAGGAAGCTGATGATTCATGAGAGTGATCCTGGAGCAACCGATGATGAAAAGAGGGCCCCTAGGTATCTATGCGCAGTTCAGGAGTTAACTGTACCAAGCTTGGTGCAGAGTGTATACCCAGGTAGTCTGTTGCAACTTGAGAGATAGATATTGCTGCTGCTGACAAAGAGACGATCACTATCAGTGCCCCAGTAGAGAATATTGATTGCCACAGACATAGCAACTACCCCCACAGTCATTGAAACAAAAACCTTGGCACAGAAGCTGCTACTGCCATTAGAGAGTACCGGAATACAGCTGCCCCAGATGGCGCAATGCCAGAGTTGGGTGCAGCAGTGCATGCTATCCCCTGCCTCTGAGCTTAACTGGGAGATTTGTCCTAAAGTGAGGTCGCTGCCACATCTTCCCCTGTGGAAGAATGGCCAAGCTGTGATAGCAAGTGTGTAACATCCATCCATGGCACAGTTCAGATCACCTTGAATACACACAAGTAATCGGCTGGGCTTAACGTGCACAGACCAACAACAAGATACTGAGTCCTGCAGGCCAGCCTCAATGCACTTGCCTGAATCTATTAAGTGAAGGAACAATAAGAAACATTGAAATGAGCTGCCCCCCTAAACAGTGAGACTGTTTTAGGCCATCTGGTCAAGAGCCTAATCTTGATTAATCCCAAAGAGGGGTAGGGACAGTGATAGAGGTAAACTTTACTCTAGCTTTGGACACAAGTTTGATAAACCTGCATGACATGGCAATTTAATTGTGTACTGTTTAGTTCTGCTGCGAGATTTAAGTGCCTTCTTTTTTTCCATAAAATATAAGTACTGGTCCGAGAAATTGGGTGTTTGGTTGAGGGGGGTGTAATCCTTCCTCAAGCAACAACCCCAATTATTTCAGGGTGAATCACAAAAAGTTCAAAAAGTTGCTAAATTAACCTTTGCTTAACCCTCTGGTTGCTTGGCACAAAATCACTCAGGCTTACTGTAGAGGCAGTGTGTAAAGTATTTATGCAGCACTATCAGTAATAAATTGAAAACATCTCAAGAAAAATCAGACACCAAATTAGACAAATAGATAAATAGAGTAAAATGAAATACATTATTTTATACAAATACAATACAAATTCTATCAGTAAAATTGGAGTTATGAATTTTTAAATCTTTTATTAAAACTAGCAGCTAAAAGATCAAAGTACCAACTGCGTCATCCAGTCGCAAGAGACCGGTCAAAGTCGAACATTTTGGCTTACCACAATGGAGGGTGGTTCAGATACACGAGGTGGATTGGGCTTGGTCTCTGCTTACCTTCAGACTTAAAAGAATTCTTGCAGAACATGTCTGAGAAAGTGGAGTACAGCAGGACAAGGCAGATGGTGGGGTCGGAGGAGGAGGTGTCATTGTCAGGGCGCTGCTGGTCATAGTTGCGGTGAAGATTTCTACATTCAGACTTAGTGTCTTTTTTTTTAAGTCAAAAATGTCCAGCAGAACAAAACTGCAGGCTGTGGCAGATGAGGGCTCCAAGAGGCCGGATACCCCTTCTGCAAGGAGCAACGGCAGACAAGAGTGTAGAATGAGCTACCAGAAAGTCAGGCTGACCGGCGATGCACCTTGGGTGGATTGGTTGGTAGGAAGGTTTTGGTCTCTTCTCGGTTCTCAAGGCACTGTTTAGCTGAAAATTTTCCAAGTTCAGGGTTTAAGTTGGAACTTTTTGCATCCCTGTAGCTCACATAGGAGGTTAGCCAAAGAGACTCTTTGAAGTTACTGTGGTAGTCCAGGGTACAAACATCGAGGCAGTCCTCCAGCAGCAAGGCAGTCATCTCAGGGTTCAAGGCAGGCTTCTTGCAGCAGGACAGTCCTCTTAAGTGCACGGGAGAACTTCTGAGTGTCCTCCACAGGTCCAGGAGTGAACTGGTGCTTGGGTCTAAAGGTCCCATTTTTATACTTGGTGCCTTTGAAGTGGAGGAAACTGCTGGAGCCCCCCCTACTCCAAAGATGGTTCTGAAATTCCCATCCTTTCTGCCCAGGCTCCAAAGGGTCCGGATTGACAAAAGGCTAGTGAGTGTACTGAGGAGGCTAACTCATTGGGGTGAGGAGGTAAGTGCGACAGGGGACAGCCACACCCCGCACATCCTAGCAAGATGACACATTCTGCCAACACTTAGTCCCCCTATGCCTCACTGTCTGGGAGGAATACACAAAGGCTAATCACAGTCATGTGATGCAGGCTTCGGGCACCAAATGGTTAGGACAAGAAAATGCCAACTTTCTAAAAGTCTCCATAAAGGTGCACTGCTCGTGCGCCCGCCTGTCGCACTGCTAAATGAGGAATAAATCCTTTCATTAAACCACTTCATCCTGAATTCTCCCATGCTTTAACCGCAGGACAACTCATCCCCAACACAAAACCTCGCATCGCAGCACGCAGCCTCCTCAGAACCGCCACTGTGCGACGCGTCTTCTAAACAGGCCTTTATATTGCTAGCCCTTCATTGAAGGTATCCTCGATCATGAGGCAAGGCTCTGCATCGCAGACACGCAGCTTCTTCAGAACCAGCCAGTGTGTAATGCATCTTCAACATAGGATTTTGGAACGCTCTGCAACCAAGATTCACGGTACTCTTGTTCAGCGTGCATAACCAAGTCCCTCTGTATACAGCCCGCACTCCATTGTGGTAGGCCCATACTTGTGACTTTGTGCAAGTTCAGATCGACCATATAACTACAGTTAGCACTTTGTGCTTCTAGACACGTTTTTCACTTAAATCTTTAAAATTGCAAATCTCTGGTTTTACTGATTGGATTTTTGTTGTTTTGGTATCAAGACATTTACTACATTTTACTCTAGTTTTCAAAACTGGTGTGGGATTTATTTTCTTTGTGTTGTGTTTTCACTTCATTATTGTTTGAAGTGCTGCATAAATACTTTACACATTGCCTCTAAGTTAAGCCTGTCTGCTTTGTGCCAAGCTACCAGTGGGTTAAGCACAAACCAGTAACTCAATTTCCAACACCTGGCAAAAGATTTATTTTGCCAGGACAAAGTGGCAGCTTAAAACTGCCCAAAGGCTGAAGTGGCAGGCCTGAGACAGGTTTTACAAGGCTACTTTAGTGGGTGGCACAATAAGTGCTGCTGGCCCACTAGTAGCATTTAACTGAAAGGCACAGGGTAAGTGTTGCACCACTTTACTAGGGATTTTTAAGTAAATGAAATGTGTCAATCAGGTGTAGGCCAATTTTACCAAGTTATAAGGAGTGAGGACAAGCACTGGTCAGCAGTGGTAAAGAGCACAGAGTCCTAAAGTCAAGAAAAACGAATTTCAATAAACAGGAGGGGATTAGGTAAATGGTTAGGAGGAAGACCACCCCAAGGCTGACAGGTATAACAAATGGGATGGACATTATATTATTTTGTCTGCTGGTTCATTGTTGAGTTCTGAGCTCTTGCCACCCATTCTATATGCCTGGGAAGCCTCTGCCTGCTCATCTTCACTTCCCTGAGAGTAAGTGTAGAAAGGGTTAGACTTGGCCCAGTTTGCAGAGTCATACTAGGATGGGACCCAGGACACCAATAGCAAACAATATCAACCACGAAGGTTGGGGCCCAGTTGTCCCTGCCTGCTTTGTGGCCTCCCTGAACGAGGTTTGACAAAACCCATAAACATTTTAACATACAGAATCGTGGGAGTGCTGTCCTCCCATTAGTCTGTGTGGGGGCAGAAAACGTGCAAGGGATAAAGCAGAGATGTGGCTGTGCCCAGCCAAGGTTAGCTGTTTAGACAAGTGAAAAACAGAAGCGCTGTACTAGGAATGCTGTGTCAAAGATGCAGTGGAATTATGTGGTCAAAAAGCTCCAATACATTTATAATACTATACTGTTGTCATAAGGACAAGTCAGATAAGGGAAAGGTAATCTGTGTAAGGCACAGTCAAAGGCCCCACTTGACAGTCCCTGTTAGCAGCCATCATTACACAGCACTTATATTGACCAGGTAAGCCAGGAACATCTCGACATAGTTTGCATGGGGGCCCAATCACTTTGCATTAAGCTAATGCACATTGTAAAACTGGAACGACAGGTTTCTTAAAGCACTGATAACATTAAAGTAATCTCTCACTGGATGACCTACTATATTTCAAATGTAGCTTGTGGTAAATCTGTTGATATGAATGAATAACTTAATGATGCTCTATGCACTAGAACATAAGGGCTCGAGGACTGAATGTGCTACAATGTGTTGCTTGCCACAAATAAGGAACTCAGTACTTCTTCATCTAACCTCATCCCCAATCTTCAGCATATTCAATACGAATATGGAGGCTGTCTCTAAACTCTTAAACACATCGAATCAAGTTTAAGAAGCCACATAACCTTCGGTGAAAGCACATTCAAAGCACTGGGGGGCATATTATCAAGGGGGTTTATCTCCGCTTTCTTGGCTTTAGAAGCCAAGAAAGCGGAGATAAAATTATCTCCCTATTACCTAGCTGTCGCTAACACCAGTTAGCGACAGCTAGTAGGAGATAGCGACCATCTTGGGCCCCACTTTGCATGTCAGTGATATTTATCACTAATGACATGCAAAGTGGGCGTGCCAAGATGTTAGCGACTGGAAACAGTCGCTAACATCGCTATCTCCTATTACCAACTTATGGAGATATTCGCGCTAAGCGCGAATATCTCCAAAAGCTAACACCTGCCCTGAGCAGTTCTTAGCCATGTTATCCAATGAGTGGTGGATAACATGGCTAAGAGCATTAGCTCGGTAATGCATGAATATCGCTGACTTTTCAGCGATATTCATACATTGCGGCCAATTTTTATCGCATTTGCGATAAACCTTGGTAACACCAAGGTTTATTTGCGATAAAAATCGCCGCAGCTCAGCGGTAAATTTTTGTCTCTAACCAAGTAATTATCGCTATTGCTTGGTAATATGCCCCTCTGTCTTACCCAAAAGGGTCTTCACAACTTGAGATCTGCTTACTTGTTGCACACCAGCAAGGCATGTAAGGCCGTTGAACGCCTCCTTGCTTTCACTGCTAAAGCATAATTGCAGATACTCCTCGCAGTAAAAACTTTAATTATGTCGAAATCTCTGCACTTTTTGGAGAAGAGAAGAAAGCCCTGCTGCAAATACGGAAAGGCGGTAGGCCTACCTATCTCATGTTTCTGTAGCTAACCCCTATGGCGCTATGAAGCCTCTCCGTTGTTGAGTCCTTGTTGGTAACCTTTCCTTTTCTATTTCGCTCCATTTCCTTAGCCCCTTGTTTTTTAACACTAGTCCTCGTCCCCCTTCCTTGACTTTGCCTCTGAAGCGATCCTGTTCTTTGATAGCACGTTACAAATGTTAATTACACTAATTTAATTTATACAAGAATGGTACGGTGTGTGGTCTCGAATTGTTCCAGTCACGCGCCATCTATCCAGATTCAGTCCTGTGAGCTCCACACACAGCTCTCTGGGGGCCTCATTTATGAGGCCTTGCGTCACTTTTGCGCTGCTGATGCGTCACTTTTTGTGACGCATCGGCGGCGTAAAACATGCGCCTTGTTGCGCCATATTTAAAAAGTGACGCATCGCTGTTTTCACGCAGCGATGCGTCACTTTTTATAAATAATGCCCTGGGTATTTAATGTAGTCTAACTCCAAGGGGGCAGATGGCTTCATAAGGCGCATTCTTATCGCAGCATGGACATTTCAAAAACAAGGTCCTGTAGGCTAGGGTTGCCGGCATGACCACAGTGTCCACTCCAATTACTCGAGCCACCATAGATCAAATACTTAAATAAATCTGAGCTGTTCATCGTGCCAGTTTCCAAGACGAGAAACTGTGTTTTTCCAACTCACAAACCGCAGGGCATTTTCTCATTTGCTATTTTGAGACTGACTGTCAATAGACACAGATGTCACGGAAAGCCGTAAGCGACAATTCCAACCACTGCGACGTGGCTTGAGACAAGGAGACTTGAGTGTACACCTATCTCTGTGTGACGAGCTGAGATCACTGTAGTCTGACAGCGGAAGCCATAGCGCCTTTCAGGCCACCCCAAGGAGAGAGCAGTGCACAGGCAACAGCCTCTTCATTTGTGAGGGAAAGGAACTCCTTCCAGGCACTTTTCAAGGTCAACGCATTAATGTGTTTACACGATAAGGATATGGCAAGCATTTCTGAGGCAATATAGATGGCGGTCATAAGAGGCGCCGGAGTTAACTTGACCCATCTCAACGTGCTGAATGGAGCGTTAGAGTATAGGTGGTTATTATCAACCGGAAGTCCCCGATGGGACAATACTGTGACTTGAAAGAAGTGGGGTATTTCAATTTCGAAGACAGCATGCATGTAGGATTTTTGAGAGAATGTGAATTGCACCGTATTAGCATATAATATATAGCTGCCACACTACAAATAATAACTCTATTCCTACCAGAGAGTAAAAGGTCGGGGGTGAAGATTGGACGATAAAGGTAGCTATTTACAATAAAATGTCAGAGTGAGGTGTTGCTCCAAAATTGGTGACGCCGCGCACTGACACTTTTTAAATGCAGAGATGCTAGGGGCCTTATTTATGAAGGCCTTGCGCCGCCGGTGCGTCACTTTTTCCCATATTAAAAGTGGCGCACCGGCGGCGCAAGGCCTTCATAAATAAGGGCCTAGATATTTGCAAAAATGTGTCGCACTCATGTGATTCCCCTAGCGCTGGCACTAAAAAAGCTGCCTAGCTGCAGCGCAGACACCCTTTTGCCATGTTCCATGGCTGCCTGCGCTGCCTGCGCTGCCTGCGCTGCAGGGGCAATTGTTTATGTACAGGAAGGTACACATTCCAAACATACACAATCTTTAAAGGCGATTTGATGTTTTTATGCATGCTGCAGAATGCAGCATATATAGAAAGAGCAAAATACGAGGAGAAACGAATAATTTTCCTCGCATCGCCCTCCTAAATTCAGTGTTTACCTGGCCTTTTTTTTGGCGCTGCTCCATCCTTGTAAATATGAGGCAGCCTCAAAAATCAATGGCTGATGCGGCAGAACACCCCTGCAAACCCCCATTGCACACTCCTTTCACGCTAAGTGAAGCATGAAAAGGGCCTTATTTACAAGGTGGCTTTAAGCTACGTTAAGTGGTTGAAAACCGCCACGTTAAGTGGCTTAACGCTGCATTGTAAATAAGGAGAAGGGGATATCGCCACCGAACATCACTAAAAGTAACGTTCTGGTGGCGATATCCCCTTGTAAATATGCCCCAATGATTCTTTGTAAGGTATCACATTGCACGGGGTAGCTTCTAATGTTGTCTTTTAGAGTTTGGTGTTTGTGGAAGAGGAACATTGTCGGAGGAAACATCCCAGGCTCCCTCGTCCTAATACGTTATATATCAGCTCCTAAAACATAGGAATTAGGCCTTGGATTCTATCATATTATGACAGCTGAGTGTCTATGGTTTCATCTATGACGCACCAACGTTTTTTGTAAACCATGCATTTTTATAATTGTAAACAAAATTCTAAAGAATACGACTCATGTCGAATTGGTCATTGACATTGCGTTTTATGACTTTTTAAATGAGCAGTCTTCATGGTAAGCACATTCAAGCAATAAGTACACATTTATTTATTAGAGATTTCATGACATTAGAAGTGTTCCTGGGGGTGGATTTAGCATACATTGCTGCATTTAGTTTCAAATTGCAAACATCTTAAAATGCCCTACTTTTGATGGGCACTGAGATGAATGAACAAGACGAGACCCAATTAACTCTTTCAATTAGTTAGCTCGAATTAATGATTGAACCATGTACCACACATCACTGAGAAGTGGGGAGAGGATTTAGCCTGAAGGTTAAGGCAGTCAATCTCAAATCTGGGGAACTGGTTTGAGTCTCGGCAATGGTGCTTAACATCCTGTGATTCTGGGCAAATCACTTAATCTCCCCATGCCTACCAAAAAATTGAATGTGTCCTTGTGTAATGCTCATGTAAAGTGCTCTGATACCTGATACCTTTGGGTCAAGTTCGCGCTATATAAAATCTCCGGGGAAAAGAATTACCTCTAGGCACTGCTTTATTGGGGCTAGGGTAGCGAATTTCATAGAAATGCTTTTTCAGTTTCTTCCTTAACATTTGGTCTTTTAGTCTGATAGTTAATGGGTTTTGCATTACATAGTCCGTGTCCACGAACTTTGATGCATCACTGGAATTTGGAGGTGTAATATGTTCTGAGGGACTAGATTATGGTTAGAGGACTCATCTAGGAAATGGCATTTATATTGCTGAGATGTTAGAGACAATTCATGCATGGGTATTTGTGAGTTGAACAAAGGATCTTGTTGGTCATATTCATGGTGATGGATTAAACCCAGATCATTTGACTGGGGGTGAGTGCTTGTATTGTCAACACTCCGTCCATCATTTCCTTTGGTTTTTCTTTGTTCGCCATAAGTTGGCAGGGTATGCTCAGACGTGAGTCCCTTGCTCACTTTGCCACTGGATTCAAGCAACCCGGGCTGAAGACGGCTGAAATGCCACAAACCGGTCCTCGGTAGCTTGTTTCCGGTCCAGGGAAGGCATGGCTTGGCAGTACGGGCTGGACTGTTCCCATGAGGCACAGGGTCAGACTGATTTGCATATGGCCATGTCGGAACTGGGGTGGCAGAGTGGGCTTAAGAACGGTGATGGATTAAACCCAGATCAGTTGACTGGGGGTGAGTGCTTGTATTGTCAACGCTCTGTCCATCATTTCCTTTGGTTTTTCTTTGTTCGCCATAAGTTGGCAGGGTATGCTCAGACGTGAGTCCCTTGCTCACTTTGCCACTGGATTCAAGCAACCCGGGCTGAAGATGGCTGAAATGCCACAAACCGGTCCTCGGTAGCTTGTTTCCGGTCCAGGGAAGGCATGGCTTGGCAGTTCGGGCTGGACTGTTCCCATGAGGCACAGGGTCAGACTGATTTGCACATGGCCATGTCTGAACTGGGGTGGCAGAGTGGGCTAAAGAACGGTGATGGATTAAACCCAGATCAGTTGACTGGGGGTGAGTGCTTGTATTATCAACACTCCGTCCATCATTTCCTTTGGTTTTTCTTTGTTCGCCATAAGTTGGCAGGGTATGCTCAGACGTAAGTCCCTTGCTCACTTTGCCACTGGATTCAAGCAACCCGGGCTGAAGACGGCTGAAATGCCAGAAACCGGTCCTTGGTAGCTTGTTTCCGGTCCAGGGAAAGCATGGCTTGGCAGTTTGGGCTGGACTGTTCCCATGAGGCACAGGGTTAGACTGATTTGCATATGGCCATGTCTGAACTGGGGTGGCAGAGTGGGCTAAAGAACGGTGATCGATTAAACCCAGATCAGTTGACTGGGGGTGAGTGCTTGTATTGTCAACGCTCCGTCCATCATTTCCTTTGGTTTTTCCATATTCATGGGGAGCCAGTGGAGTGCTAGCAGGGAGGCATTAATACGCTCCTGGATGTTATTTTCTATATTTGCTCTTCCGATAACATGGATAAATATAGAAATAAATTGAGTTAACATAACTAAGTTAAGAGTTAAACTGAGAATGGAAAGCAAGTGGTTAAGACATGGGTATTCACAAACAATTTCCCAGGGGCCACAAAGTATGGTCTGTGGTGTGACCAAGGGCCGCACTAATTCCAGCAGGGTGGCGGTCAGGAGGTTTGGGGTTTGTAAGGTGGGTGTAGGGGAAGCAAAACATGTACATGTAGTTGCTGAATTTCACAATTCGAAACCAGAAAAGCTGGGATCAATCCTGGCTTCCCCCACTTTACCAAATTGTGTGATCCTAGGCAATTGGTTTTTTTTTCACATTGACTTTTTTTCCTTCTCTTGTGTTTGATTTAATAAACTATGCTGTTGTCCATTTATAATAGCAACAAAGCTGACTTGTCTCTTAGTTCACTGTTGGCATTGTTGTCAGGGTCAGTAGAGGCATGAATGCTTCTAAATTCATTTTTGAAAACTAACTTCTTAAAAAATACCTCTCAATGCAGTGGTATCATCGGATGTACTAAGGTGAAAAGGCCCTGCATGTTATCAAAATACACGTTTTTGAATTTTGAAGAGACTTTATCATATTTGTACACGTTTGCTGTAAAATATCTTTAAAAAATGAAGGTGTTTCTTAAGTTAAGTGGTGCAGGACTTCCATTCTGAATGTTAACGTTAGTGTGAGTCAAGGTAAACAGCGTTCCAGTGCTGCTATTCCTTAGGGGGCTGCATGGAAAGGTCCTCATGCCACACTTTGAGCGTCACTGGGTTCAGTCATGTTTGTATGTACGTATGTAGAGGTATTTGCATAGTGCAAACCTACCTAAGAATAAATAGAGAACTAGTCAAAGGGTGCGAGCACTGAAGTACAATTCAAGGTCACTTACAGAGCATATCATTTCTAAGGGCCGTATAGGTGATGCAGCTGCACTTGAAGAAGATGCAGCTTGGAGGGTAAGCCAGAATGTTCCTTCATCATTGAAGCAATGTAGTAACATTTCTTCAGCCCCTTCATAAGGATGCCTTTGAGGGGTGTCAGAGTGGTATTGGGTAGGCCATTGAGCAGAGTGTTGCTTTCTACCAGATGTGAGCTGTCAGGGCTTGTACTGTTGCTCTGAATTCGGTTTCTGAAAAGATGGCTTCAGCGTTTTCTAGGAGAGCCAGTATCATGCCCTCTTGCTTTTCTCTGGTGGTGTGTTTTTTGAATGTAACTTTAGATCAATGGTGAATTCAAATCATTTCACATTGTCTGACAGCTGATAGTTGACACCACCTAGGTGCATGTTAATACTCTCTGGATGTGTGGAGCTGTTGTTGAACACGAGAAATACAGGGGCAGATTTATCAAACTTTCACACAGACCAGCAAGCTACCTTTTGCTGTGCTGCATGAAAGGGCAGGATTGAACAGTATTTAACACTTAACATTGCATTCCTGTCTTTTCCATGCTTTGGCGCACTCTTAGCTGCCTAGTGCCAATGCAGGGACCCTTGTACCATGGCATCTCTACCATGCACTGCTTATGACTTCATATATTACATCACTCATGATATGTTAAATTGCATCATTGACTATGTTCAATCTGGTTCCTTGTAAATTCATGGACCATAGAGGGCTTGCTAAGAAAGCAGACCTTAGGATCAGTGCCAGTGTGTCCAAAAAAGTAGCTGGGGTGACTCTAAGAAGGGTGGTAGATGTTAAATCCTTCGGCGCTTATGACGAGCTCAGCTCGTCATGAGGCACAGTGGAGCTGTGCTCATGATGAGCTGAGATCGTCATAACTGCCGCGGAACGCCCACGCGGGGCTAATTCCCCTAATGTTCGGATGTTCCATGGGAGTGGGCGGAGTCTTGACAAGCTCAGCTGGGCTCGTCATGAGTACCGCGGCGCCGCGCGCTGCCCCCCCCCCACACTAGGGGAACTAGCCCTACGGCGAAGGGGTTAAAGATGGCCCAGACAAGTGCCAGAATAAGGGGGGAGGAAAGGGTTCCCATGCCACTTCTGAGAAACAGGGAGGCTGCTCTGCTGGGATGTGGCCCAGTGTGTATCATTTCCAACCCTGGTGATTTGATTGTTCTGAGTTAGGACACAAGCAGGGGGGTGTCTGTCTGTCCAAAGAAACCATCCACTGCTGGGAATTCTACAGGGGTGGCCAATTTGGCTTTAGGGGTAAGTAGTCCCCACGGGCAGGTCATAGACCATGCCATGATCTCCCTTAGCTGGGAGCTAAAGATAGACCAAGAGGATAAGCTGGTGTTCCCTGAGGGGGGAGTCGTCACTTCCACCAGTTAGAAGTGAATGGAATCCCTGTCACTGCTTTGAGGGATACCAGGGCTAGCCAGACTATTGCAGTAGAAAGGCTGGTTTCCCCAGGGAAGAACACCAACCAGGTGTGTAGAGAAATTCAGGCTCAGCTGCAGGACATTTTTTGCGCCGTGGTCCTGGTATCCCTGGAGTGTGGTGGGGAGGTGACCAAGAGGGGGGGTCATAGTTAGTACCCAGATGTCCATAGACTCCATGGAGAATGAATTGCCGCCGGTATCAGGAGAGCTGTGAAGGTGTTGCAGGGATTCTGCACATACACAGAACTATGCACAGGAATACTGGACCTAAGTGTATAGGGGCTAAGCCTTCCTACCACCTCAGTACCCAAAATCCCAGGACCGACTAGCTATAGTGTCTCACTCACTCTCCTCCACGGCACCCCGGGGTTTCCAGGTGTTGCAGTTTCTCCCTTCGCCGGCCTTGACTTGCGAGAGAGGTGGGAACGCCGACGTTGGCATGCAGTCTGGTCATTCCGTCACAAGGGGAGCCCAGGATCTCGAAGGCAATGCTGGGGTCCACGCTCGCTGGCTTTCCTCGGCGCTGAAGCATAATCGCACACACAGAGAAGTCGTAGAAACAAAAGCAGATGCTGAACTGTAGTGAGAGCTCACTATGAGTACAACAAAGTCTTTAATGGCCCTGACACTCCAACAACAGGGGCAAACCAACAATACCTTGGAGTTTTGTTCGTTAAAGAGGTTGTAGAGGGCAATTTCAGTTTTGCTTCACTGCAGAAGCGGCAGGCAAACACAGCAGAGCAAGTTGCAAAGTGGCAGTCCATCCTGGCAGAGCAGCAATCAGCAGGCCAACACAGCAAAACAAGTGACAAAGTGGCAATCTCGCCTGGCAGCACAGCTCCTCTTAGTTGCAGAGTCTCCTCAGGACCTCAAAGTGAACTAACGTGGGGGTTTCAGGGGTCCAGAAGTTATACCAAAATCTGTCTTTGAGGGGGAGAGACATCAAAGAGGCCTTTGCCTCAAACGTTTCCTGCCCTTCCTTCACTGGCCTCAGATGCACTACAGGGGAATATACATCTCTTTGTACGGACAGGCATAGCCCTATTGAAGTCCAAGTGTCAGCTCCTTCCTCTCAATCTACCTCAGGAAGGCCCATCAGCCTGGTGATGGGCCAGGATGCAAATGTAGCACCACAGGTTCCTGTGTGACTGTCTAGAGGGAATGCACAAAGCCTAGCTGTCAGTCTCACCTAGAAATGTATTCAGAGACAAGCAGAGACACAGTATAGTTAAAGTAGGGAAATTACAACTTTCTAAAAAAGTGACATTTTCAGACCTAAAATTTAAACAAACAACCTTCCTGAAAGATGTGTTTTCAAATTGTGAGTCCAGGGACACCAATCTTCAGTTTTCTATCTTCTCCCAATGGGAAATTTCACTTAAACGATGTTTTAAGGCAATTCCCAAGTTAACCTATAGGAGTGATAGGCGTTGCAGTAGTGAAACATGAATATAGCAGTTGTCCCTTACCAGAACATGTAAAACTAAAAAGTGCATGTCCTACCTTTTTAATTCACTATTGCCGGTCCTTGGGGCTGCCTAGGGCCTACCTTAGTGGTGACTTCTATGTAATAAAAGCGAAGGTTTGGGCCTGACAAGTGGTTATCTTGCTTTGTCGAAAATGCAGTTTAAATCTGCACACACAGGCTCTGCAACGCAGGCCTGAGCCATGTGGATAGGACTACTGAGTGGGTAACACAATCAGTGCTGCAGGGCCACTAGTAGTATTTAATTTACAGGCCCTGGGCACATATAGTGTACAGTACTAGAAACTTGCACATGACTAGAGAATCTGGATTTCATTAAAGACACTGAGGCTGACATTATGGAGTATCTTTTAATGCAGTCTCCATGCAGCCGCATTTGTCATAATACAAAGTTTCCAGAAAAGAACATTGAAATAAAGTAAATGGCATGAGCTGACCACAATCTGCCTCTTTTAAATGAAGCGAAGAAAAATAAGAAAGTTCAAAGGTATGATAAACTACAGAGAACTTGGATTGAAGACTTGAAGGCTTCTAAAGATCCAAATGGAGACGTGAAGAAGGAAGTAACCTAACAAGGATTCAGCCAAAAAGACCGTAGGTTATGAAGAAGGGTTACCTGAAAAGAAAGAAAGCAATGAATGTCTCTAGAACAAACCAAACCATACCAAAGACAAGATAAAAAGGAAATAAGAGTTATTTCAAAGCATTACATAGGTATAAATGTAAACAAATAATCTTTGTTACGGAAATCACCAAACACTGGGAATGGGATGGGTGGGATAATGTCAGCCTCCGTGTCTTTAATGGAATCCAGATTCTCTAGTCATGGTAATAGGAGAATCGCAATTTTATTACAAGAATGGAGGCTACATTATGCACGTTGGTAGCTTTGTAACACAACATTAGACATATGTTCGATAGGCTTACAATAATGTCGATCAAAGGTGCTAGCTTTCGACCAGTCGGCCGATTTAAGAATGTCATCCAGACCATAGAGATTTACTGGCCATAGCACCTCTAACAGAATGAGCTTGAAATTTTGCTAAGTTCATGGCAGTCTTAACCCATCTAGCAATGGAAGTAGAGGTTATAGCTTTATGAGGTTTTACGAAGGAAATGAGAAGTTGTTTCTCATCAACAGGACGTAGACTAGACATTCTCTGATCGTATACTCTCATGCACTCAACCACACAAAGTTTTGGGCAAGGATCAAAACGTGGATAGAAGATCGAATCAGACATGGTTTTGGTTCTTCTGTTAATCTCGAATTTGACTGCAAATATGTTATAATATCTGTTAGAGATCTCGAAGGGCTTTAACATCAGAGACTCTACGACAGGAGAAAAGACAAAGAAGAGTTGCCAGCTTGATGGACAGAGGCTTTCTATTCAGAAGGGAATTATCAGGCTAGGAGTTAAAAAGATCCAGAATCAAGTTTACATCCCAGACTGTATCGTATTTGGGTCTTGGGAGTCTCCTTAGTTGAACGTTCTTCATCACTCTGCAAACAATGACATTTTTACCTACTGTTTTCCCATTGACAAGTATATGACCAGCAGAGATGGCAGATCTATAGCAATTGATAGATCTATAGCTTAAACCTTTATCAAATAGTTCGACCAGAAAGTTCACTACATCAACAATAGGTGCCTGTAGGTCATCCAAGTTCCTTTCTAGGCACCAACGAACCCAGAATTTCCAAATGTTATTGAATCTGTAGTGAGTGCCTGGTGCCCAAGACTCTCTGAGGAGAGTTTCAGCAGATGACGAAAGGCCCCAGATTTCGTTGGATCTCCTGACACTCTCCAAGCAAAAAGGTTCAAATTCCCTGTTTGGGTTAGGAGATGGTAATCTCTGTTTACGTCTGTAAGGAGATTCTCTGGAAAAGGGATAGGAAGAGAAGATCGTATGCAAGTTCCAGAGTGGTGGGGAAACATGCATGAGATGGCCAGAATGGAGTTATCAGGACATGGGAGCACTGGTCTTGTCTCACTTTCTGTAAGACTCTTTGCATCTTGGCAAAGGGAGGAAAAGCATATGCGTTGATCCCTGACCAAGGTTGTAGAAAGGCATTCACTGCTAGAGCACCGGGGTTGGGCATCCAGCTGAAATAATTATTTAGTTGTGAAGTGAGACGGCTCGCAAACAGGTATAGCTCAAAAGGGCCCCAGATCTTGTTCAGGGAACTGAAAACAAAAACGTTGAGCTTCCAGTCGCTGTGATCTAATAGGAATCTGGAATTCCAATCGGCAGAGATGTTCGACTTCCCGGGAATGTATTCCGCTTTGTGGGCAATTTTGTGCTCTAGACAGAACATGAAGAGTCTCCTGGCTAGATTGGAGAGATCGTCACATTTGGTACCTCCCAAACGATTGATGTAAGCCACCGCGGATATATTGTCCATCTTTAAAATAACCGACCTTCCTTTGGAGGGAATGTTTGAAGCTCATAAGAGCATAAAGGCCAGCTGTAATTTCCAGAAAATTTATGTGAGATGATTCCTTTTGAGACCAGATCCCTCCTGTGTTCTGATCCAAAAGGCATGCACCCCAACCTTGGAGGGGAGCATCTGATTACAAAGCAAAATCTGGTTCTGAACCAAAGATTGCTTTGTTTATACCAGAGAGAGAGTAAGGGTATTTTTAGGTACCATTCCAAGCTTCTAGGTTGTCCAGCCACCAGATTAGTTCTGATTAGACATCCTGATCCAGGGTAATTCGATCTTCGTACCAGAGACCGGATCTTAGGGCTCTCCCTTTTATCCTTTGTAGGGCCCGATAATTAAAAGGGCCTGGAAAAATCGCCTGAATAGAAGAAGAGAGAAGACCTAAAAGTCTGGCTAGTTCCCTCAGAGGAAGATCTTGTTGTCTCAAAACATGTCTTATCTCTTTCTTGATCTTTCTTATTTTGGTGGAAGGTAGAAGAAGGAGGCACTTGGAGGTATCCAAGGTGAACCCGAGGAACTCCAGTGATTTTTAGGGGGTCAGGATAGATTTTTCTTTGTTTATAATGAATCCTAGACTTTCTAGAAGATTCATTATGGTTTTCAAATCTTTGAGAATTTGTTGAAGGTCTTGAGACATTATCAGAATGTCGTCGAGATAAATGATAAGGCGATTACCTCTTTCTCTCAGGAAAGAGGCGACCGTCCTCATGACCTTGGTAAAACACCATGGGGCAGAAGAAAGTCCGAAAGGAAGGGCTTGGAACTGATAAAGATGATTTTTCCACATAAATTGGAGGAAGGTTTGGTGGATTACGGCCATAGGATTGTTGAAATACGCGTCCTTTAAATCTAGTTTGACCAACCAGTCTTCTTTCATGAGGAGGACTCTCAGGAGGTGGATACCCTCCTTCTTGAAATGCCTGCAGACTAGAAATGTGTTGAGATTTTTTTCATTTATTACAGGTCTCCAACCGTTCCCTTTTTTCCCTTTGAGGAATAATGTACTTATAAATGTTAAAGTATCCAAGGGAACCTCTATCATTGCACCTTTCTGGAGCATAGAGGATATCTCCTCTTCTACTATTTTTTGTTTCTCCAAGGAGACAGGCATGGCTCATGGGAAGGAGGTTTGAAAGGGAAACTGAGCGAAATCTATCACAAACCCCTTGATAGTGTTCAGGACCCATGGATCTTGAGTTATTAACTTCCATTTCTGGAAAAAAGCTTGAGTCTGCCTCCCACCTTTAAGGGGATAGAAGGGGGAGGAGGGAGGAGAGGAAGACTAACTTGGTGGATTGGAGTTGAATGAACCACAGGATCTATATCCTCTTGAACGAGTTACTCTCCACGCTAGGGGTAGATGGTAGGAGTGTTGAATTGCTGGTATCCCCGTCCAAAGCCACAGGATCTTTGATAGGGCCTCTGGTTAAACCGGCCGGAAGAAAGGCCCCTTCTTTCGGTCCTTCCAAAAAGGTTATTGTTAAAACCATTCTCATATTTTGTTGTGCCTTGTCTAGGGCGGTAAATGTTGAGACATATTTCCCAAGGGACTTGATGAGCTCCTCACCGAAAAGAAGGCCTTTTGAATTTGAAGATGGCTCTTTGACGGCCATATCGGAGAGCTTGGGGTCAATCTTGCAGAGAATTAGTCTACGCCTTTCGGCGTTAACGCTCGCGTTAGCATTGCCCAAGAGTATTAGGGCTCTTTGGCTCCAACCTCTGATAAGTTCAGTATTAAGAGGTGTGCCATGGATATGGCTCTCTGCAGCTGAGTCGAGAATTCTTGCAAGGGGGCCAAGGACATCAAGAACACGGTCCTGGTAACCCTTAAGTGATTTTTCTATCCCTTTTCTAGGGTCATGACCGAGCTTAAAATTAAATTTGATGAGCTCGGGGTCTAGATTAGGAGTCTGACAGGTGTTATCTTCAATGGAAGGTCTTGAGCATTCTGCTCTAAGAATATTCCTAGTTTCTCTTTCTAGGAGATTGCGAAGCCATTTTTTTAATACATTTTGAAACGTGGTCCTGTGGGAACCATTCCGAAGATCTAGGGTACTTTAGGTTTAAGGGAGAAAACATTTCTTCCCCTAAGGGGTCAAGAATGTTGTCTTTAGAGGATGTAGGGGCGTCATCTTCTGTGTTGAAGAAATCACCATCTTCTTTGTTTAAATCCTAGATGTACTAGTCAGGTACATCCAAAAATGTATCATTGATGTTAGAGGGGTCATCTCCCATATTATGTTGAGTACTATGAGGTATTGTGCCGCTATGGACATCCGAGTTATTTGCGCCGCAATGGGCATCCACAGATGTTGTGCCGCTAGGGACACCCTTGGAAATTGAGGTGCGGAACCTCCAAATAGATTTGATGTGCCAGGACCTCCCATATCTGAAAAGGTGCTAGCACCTCCAATGCTCATAGGGGTAGAGAGATCAACATTTTTACTTTTTTAAATTTGTTTATCCCTTAAATCATGATCATCATAAGTAGGCACCTCATTAATTTTGCCTTCTTGAGAAGGGAGAGGTGTTTTAGGGGGAATGACCTGTCCAAGGGTCTCTAACATGCATGACCTCATTTCCCTTTGTAACATTAATCTAAAACTTTCCTTATCAAAGTTGGGAAAATAGGTACTAGCCTGCTCTGAATCAGAGTCAGATTTTTTTATTTAGATATATAATCACGAGAAATTGATCATGCCTTGAATATTACTGATGATCAGACCCTTTTCTTAATTTAAACCCCCTTTTTTTATATGTATTCAGAAAAATATAAATGCCCAAGGCTCCCTTGAAATAATGCTTTGCGTTTGTAATGTGAACAGCTGATCGTCAACTGACGATCGCGAGGCTTATGTTAAAGGTTGATGCAGTAGAGGAAAAGTCTTTGGTGAACTAGACACGAAGCTTGCCTGTTCCCAAGGTACATTCCTCTAATTCCCACCACAACGCGATGTCCTGCCTATATCGCATTGCGGTAGAGGAAGAACAGGAAAATGCGCCAGTGTTGCTCAGTCGAGTGGAGGAAGGGCGGAAGGGCGCGTAGGCTAAGCGTCTAATGGGAACTGAAGCCAAGCCCCGTCAGTGTGTGAAGAGGCGCAAGGTAAGAAGTGAGCAAATCTCCTGAGGGGAAACGAACTCAAGTGTAGGTAGCGCATGAGATTCGTGAGCAAGAAGCAGTCAGTTAATCAATTGTAGCAGTAATAGAAACATTAAAAAATAATACTTACATGTTGCTTTGGAGGAAGAAGTTAAAACATATAATACAACAATTTAATCAAGTTACCTGACTCAAGTTACCTGACCACGTAGGTGAGGCAAGAGTGGGAGATCTCGGTAAACTGGAGACCAGTAAGGTGAGGGGAGGGGGTGGGGGGTGGGGATTATGCCACCAATAAGCCACCAATAACCAAAATAGAGATAAACTCAAAGAGAGAGAGTTTACTTATCTGCTCGGAGCTGCAATTAAAAGAGGCAGATTATGGTCAGCTCATGCCATTTACTTTATTTCAATGTTCTCTTCTGGAACTTTTGTAATATGACATATGCGGCTGCTTGGAGACTGCATTTAAAGATATTGCATAATGTAGCCTCTGTTTTGTAATGAAATAAAATATGTGGATTAGCCAATGTTACCATGTTTAGGGTACAGAGCATACATGTACTTTAGTACTGGTTAGCAGTGGTAAAGTGCCCAAAGTCCTAAAGCCAGCAAAAATGAAGTTAGGAAAGCAGGAGGTAAGAAGGCAAAAAGGCTGGGGAAACCACACCAAGGAGGGCAGATATATATAGGTCCTCAGTACTACATTTGCTAAAGTGTTAGTTGAATATGTGATACTGTGGTATCGTTATATTGATGATTTATTTCTTATCTGGAAAGGTAATGAGGAAGAGGCTCTCGTGTTCAATGAGCAGATTAACAACAATGACTTAAATCTGCAATTCACAGCACATATGAGTAAAGAAATAGTCGACTTTCTGGATGTAGAAGTTAACAATGATCATGGGAAACTGGAGACTAGATCACACCGCAAGCCAACTGCAGGCAATACAGTGCTCCACGCTACCAGTTACCATCTTGAGCACTTGATCCGCAGCATTCCCTAAGGGGAAATGCTGTGAATCAGCGCATTTGTAGCGCGGATGATGACTGTGTCAAGGCCCAAAATGAAAGTAAGAGCAGGTTCCTGGGAAGGGGCTACCCAGTAGATATGGTTGACAAAGCCATCAAAAAAGCAGAACTAGTATCCAGATCAATGACTTTGACCCCTAATAAGTCAGAGAAGTCAAATGCTGATCCTTCCCCAACTGCCAAACTGCCCAGATTAATTATCCCCAACACCGTGCCCTGCGCAAAATAATCAATAAAAATTGGGTTGTAGTGCGCAATGACCCGGTGATAGGAAGATCGCTTGCTGATTCTCCCAGTATAGCATCCAGAAAAGCACGGTCTATGAGTGACATGTTGGTTAAGAGCAGTCTAGAGGCCGTTACCTCTAAAACATGGCTACAAACTGTGAAGGGATTTGTTAGATGCCCTATATGCAAAGCATGCAAATATAGCAAAAGCAGAACTTCTTACAGGACCCTATTGCCATACAAAAGAGGCTCACTTGCAAAACAGAATTTGCTGTATATGTGCTGTAGTGTTCGTGTGGCCTGCAATATGTGGGTAGTACCAAGTTGCAGGTCCACAAGAGGATCCTCCAGCACATTAGGGCAATCAGTAACAATGACACATCCTATCCGGTTGCCAGACATTTTAAGGAGGTCCATGGCAATTGCCTGGATAACCTTAGCTACTTTGTGGCGGATCTGGTCCCACAACTCAAGCGCGGTGGCAACCGCGAAGCTCTGCTAGGTACATCCTGGAGTTGGATACTAAGTCACCCAAGGGGCTCAACTCCAGTGAGGACCTATACACATGTTTATAACGCATTCAACTAGCCCTTTTCAATTTCATTGATGCCTTTGAAACATTTCATACCCTGTTTCCAACTGTAATATTTAGATATATATATATATTTTTAACTATTTCTTTTTGGTAGCACTATTGTATGCACTTGCACTTTGTTTTATTGACATAGAGAAGCAATCAAAGCCCACTAAGGCTACATCCTTCACTCTGAATGCAGTGACAGCCATATGTATAAACCAATGTAACGCTTATGTTGGCAGGAGTAGATAACCAGTGAGGCAATTCTAGTCAACCAGGTTAGCCTCTAACCCTCATATATCACTAATATCATGTTGCTATTAGAAATCTTTTTGTTCTAGCGTGATTTGCCTATTTTATGAACTATTTTAATTATTTATGAAGTAATAAATATTTATGGTGTTTTTAAATTTTAAGGTTAGTTAATCAGCTTGCAGGACATTTACTATATAATTATATCCACTTGGGATATAGGGCCAGATGTAGGTAATTCTATTTTACCGACTCATAAATACCGAATTTTACCGATTCGGTATTTATGAATCGGTAAAATAGAAGTACAGAGATGTAGGTAAATCCAGATGTGGATTTACCGAATCTTTAAAAGTCGGTATTTACCGATTCGGTAAATACCGACCGGTAATGCCCCATTCATTCCTATGGGCTTTGAAATACCGAATTTGACAAGGGTGCAGGGGGGTGTCACTTTAACACCCTCTAGCACCCCCAAAAAAGGTTTGGGGGCCATGTGGCAGGCATACCTGCCCTAAGGGCAGGTCTGCCTGTCATATGGCACAGGTGTGCATGCACACCTGAATCGGTATTTTACCATCAAATTGAATTTGATGGTAAAATACCGAATTTGTAGGGCTTGTGGGACTCAGAAGAGTCCCACCTACATCTCGATTTTACCGATTCTGTAAAAATACCGGTCGGTAACTTTACCGACCGGTATATTTACCGAATCAGTAAAATTACCGAAATGGCCTGTTTCCTGTCCCCTACATCTCAAAAGCCAAATACCGGTCGGTAACGGCCGAATTCGGCCGTTATGGACCGGTATTTGGCTACCTACATCTGGCCCATAATGCTTAGTATTAGCACTATTGGATGCTAACCTCCTGAAAATTGGTTCCCATCTTTGCACATTTGCACTAGAAATTGGGGTTGTTTTAGATTGTTATTTTTAATATTCATGTATTAATGAGCATGTTTAAATTTCAAAAATGGTTTTATGTAGCTGCTTGATGTTGCATTGTGAATAGAATGTATGTATACCCACTTGGGTATTATTCTTCAAACTACCAATGAATAATGATCGTAGAAAATTGGGTCCTTATCCAGTTCGCCTGCACGTGGTAATGTTTTTAGTAATGTTTAAAATGTCCATGAATCAATGTGCATTTTTAAATTATTACAATGTATTTATTGCCATATTTGCACACATTGATTGATTGCTGCTGCATTTACGAAACTTTGTGAGTGGTATATAAGTTTAAATTGTACTGTGCCTCGATTAACACTTGCTGTTGCACTGTCACTTTAAAAGCTGGGTCACTCCTCATGGTGCAATGTGACCAAGGCCTCCTGAGGGCCGAAACGCGTCATGGCAGTAGTGCTGGGTGTCTGAACTAATAAATACCTTGCAAGAAGGTTTGCGTCCGTATTAATCTTTCCTGCGCATTTGGATTAACTTGGTAAAGCTCGTCTGCATATATTTATATATATATATATATTTTTATTGCTATCAGTTTTGTTTGTGACCATTTTCATTATTTCATACTATTCACGTGAATGCATTTGCACATATGTTTTAAATGTAGGTATATTTTTAATGTATGCATCTTTTTAAATTGGAACAAAAAGATTTTTTCTTTGTCCATGATTATGACATGTATAAATGTTTTAAACAAAATGGCGCTCATGAAATTGAAGAAGGCTGCCTGGTCAGCCGAAATGCGTCTCTCTTTGTTGCTGGGTCGGAGGAGGCCCTAAGAAATAAAAGGTGCCTGAAAACTCAGCACTCCTTGTGTGCGTGCTCTCTTCCTTCTGGTGCCGGGTTTTGTGTATATATAGATATATATATATTGAATATGACATTATCCAACAGGCAACAGGAAATCATCCGGCACTCCAAGGTGGGATTGAAACGTACTCAGTTTATTTTTACAGAATGACAAATTTACATCAACGCGTTTCGGGAGTCAAGCTCCCTTGTTCACAATGTTTTACCACCATTTTTTTCAAGTTAAAATACACAGCACAGTGACAGTAAGAAGCGAGGATGGACACAGAGTTGTGTGTGGGATTCAGCTTTGTGGAAAGCAGCGGCCATATTTAAATGTGTTACTTTTACCAGCATTCACATATCTATATTCACCACAGACCAGCTCAATTACCAATTCTTTCATTAATTCTTGGTTGAAATCTAATAGAGCTTTTTTAAAGCCAAATATATAAATTGGGAGTATCACTTCCTCAATTTTGTACAATTAAAATAAACGCAAATTAAAGTATTTATAAAACAAGATTGTACATTTCTAGAATTTCAAAAAGTGCAAGTGCTGTTTAAAATTGGCAATTTTTGGATTGTTTAAAAGTACGGCAGCAAGTGCCTATTTCCATTTGCTCTTAGTACTTGCAATATCTCATGAAATTGAAGAAGGCTGCCTGGTCAGCCGAAACGCGTCTCTCTTTGTTGCTGGGTCGGAGGAGGCCCTAAGAAATAAAAAAGTGCCTGAAAACTCAGCACTCCTTGTGTGCGTGCTCTCTTCCTTCTGGAGCCGGGTTTTGTGTATATATATATATATATATTCACTGAAAAAACCATAGGTTATAGACCATATATAGTTAGGAATTAGCATTTAAAAAACCTTATTTTACTCACACAAAACCATTGAAATTCCATATATAGTTAGTTGCACTAACTATATATCGCGCACCCGCAATCCACTGCTGATGATGTCACATATTACATCATTCATGACATGGTCAGTGACATCACTGATGACATCACTGATGACATCTCAAATGACATCACTGATGACATCATCCAGTGACTGTGTGTTTCTGTAAAGTTTTAATATGTTTTACATATTGAAGAATGAGTAAATGTATAAGTGTCTGGACGAAGGATTTAGTAGGTGCAAGACTGAATGTATGAGTCAGTGATTAAATGTGTCTCACTGAGTGCATGGGTTAGTGACTAAACTGTCTTAATTTGTGCATCATTATGTCTGTTGTTCTGTAAACTGCTGCATGTGTTGATCAGTAGCTATATGATTAACTATATGGGTTATTGATTGATTATCCAAGTATTTGTATGGGAGACTGAGTGTGTGTGTGGCTGGCTGGGAGGTGTGTGACTCTGTGCAGATCAATGTGTACTTGTATCAATGATTGTATAAGAAAGTAAGTATGTGTTAGTATATGTTTGAAAATGTAAGGTGCTCTATGTTTAACTGTATAGACAAGAAAATGGAAGTGTGATTGATTCTTTACAGGACTGACTAGGTGTGTGAGTAACTCCATGGATGAGTGGCAGAGTGTGAGTGTCTGTATAGGTGTATGACTGCATATGATAGTGTTGTAAAGATGAGTGATTGTATGTATGAATGATTGTATGGGTGAATGAGTGAATGTGTGTGTAGACGTAGGAATCAGTGAGTGCGTATGTAGTAACTAGTATTGGTGTGTCAATGGTTTCAAAAATTATACTCTGTATTTAACACTGGGTGAAACAGAGGTTATATTAAAATGTGAGGAGATGCATTGTATTGTCACATGAATGATATCATCAGTGATGTGGTCATTGATGTCAAATGAGATGTCATCAGTGATGTCATCAGTGATGTCATTTGAGATGTCATCAGTGATGTCATCAGTGATGTCACTGACCATGTCATGAATGATGTAATATGTGACATCATCAGCAATGGATTGCGGGTGCGCGATATATAGTTAGTGCAACTAACTATATATGGAATTTCAATGGTTTTGTGTGAGTAAAATAAGGTTTTTTAAATGCTAATTCCTAACTATATATGGTCTATAACCTATGGTTTTTTCAGTGAATTTTCAAGGTTTTGTAAATGCTAATTCCTAACTATATATGGTCTATAACCTATGGTTTTTTCAGTGAATTTCAATGGTTTTTTAATAGCAAATATCATAAGCTGTCGAATGTCAAGTACGTGGTAAGTGAAAACATTTTCGTGTTTATGCACACTGATCTGCTTTGAATGGTGCCCCCCCCCCCTCATTTCTATTAGGAGTACTCTCTCTTTGCAGATAGTGAAAGGTAGTTAACGCAGGCCTTTGCCCCCATTGTAATCCGTCGTGCCTGCTTCTCTCTCCATTTGATTGATTGTTATCCAAGTATTTACTGTTTTAGAATTAGTTCTCTTTGGTTCATTCTCTATTTACAAACAAACACAGATGTCGCAATACTCTGTTTAGTCTTTGCAGATAACGAAAAATCGTGTAAAAAAAAGAAAAGGAATCGAGTAAAATCAGTAGGCCACTAATGGGATCTCTTTTTGACCTCGCTAAAATAGAAACATTAGGAACAACCCCTCATGACAAATACAAAACTAGTGAGATGAACTGAACTCCACACAATGATGGCTGCAAAACAGCTCGGCTCCGCCACCCACCCCGCCCAAAATAACGATAAAGAGCGGCTGCCATGATTGGTTGCGGAATGGCCACAACGGAGCTACGAAATGGTGGTGCTCTCATGCTAACCCCAGCTTCAGTCTGAAACATCCAGAAACACTGTAGACTACCAATTCGATCAGTTCCAGTAGCGCCCCAATGTAACCCGGTAGACAAGAACTAGCCCTCCCCTCTTTGACTGATGGTTCTTGTTCCCTGTCCCTTCTGTTGTCATTTAACAGAACTATTTAGCCTGCTGAAAGGGGTTGTGTTTCGACCGCTGGTTGGTGGAGACATTTTGACTATATTCTGGACCTGCGTTGTCGCGTAATGCGTCATATGACGCGCCGCGTTAGCGCATCCGGAAGTCATCCGGGGCGCGCAGCGCGTAACGTAAGCATAACAAGTCATGTGACTTGTTAATAAAACTTTTCATTGGTTCATTTTACTTTTCTTATTCTAATGATGAAAGCCTTGGTCATATCACCTAAAAATTACGCTTTTAATTACTTCCGAACATTATTTTTTCTTAAATATATGTTATAATGTTCCAGGCTAATGTACTTTCCCGGAAATTTTACAACTGTCCTGCAAGTAAAATATATTCTTTTTTCGAGAAAAAGAGCGTTTCTTCGTCCCATGACGGAGCCGTTGAGCAAAAGAGGGTCGACCTGCTGTCTTAGTCGCCGATACGCCTGAATATGAGATTCTTATCGATCACTTTATGTTGCAGGAATAGAAAACACAACAGCCCTTGACCATTTATCTTTACTGCGTTCCTTCGTATTATACCTTTTACCCTTCATGTAATTGGTCTGCTTTATTTCACTTGCCTTTTAATGATTCTAAAACAGTGACTATTATTAAAAACTTTACCAATGTATATACTACTACCATGTTTTCTTTTAAAAACCTTTATTGTGAAAATTTCATTATACAAATACGAGCCTATAACCACGTGGGTGTGCCACGGAGCAAACTGTAATCGTATATGATGAATAGACATTTACACTGTAGAGGAACGTAACGGGCGGGCCATTAGGTTGCAAGAACTAAGGTGTCTAACAGTTACGGAATCGGTGGACGTACATTTTATAATTAAAATACGACAGGGCCAGTTACAATAAAATTATCTAGATATACATTTGCGGGCAAGTACCATGGGTGACGTTAATTCGAATTTTCAACAGTACAGTAATCAATAACACATCAGAACTTAATATCAATAGGGATGTCGAAATATTCAATCAATTCTCGTCCCCGCCCGCCATGTGCTTCAAAACTGCATACGTATCTCGTGATTTCAAGGTTCTGCAACCAGTACACAACAAGGAGTTACGAGTCCCATTTATTCCGGCGCCATTTTGGGCGAGGACGGGCAGGTCCAGGATATAGTCAAAATGTCTCTACCAACCATCGACTATGATGATGTTCATATGCTGTATTTATTAGAGTAACACTCATCTGTCCACATGAAATTAATTTACCACAATCTAAACATGTCATTTTAATCTTTCCAAAGTTCTTCTAAATATTTGGGACCATTTCCCTTGCCTCTGAAGCTCTCAGTGCCACTTCTTTGATGAATGTACTAGCAGGTCAGGGGTTCTCCTCCAAATCTCTCTTTTATGCAGCACTATAATTAATTGGTGCCACCTCTCCATATGACGATGCATGGTATAGTTACCACAACTATATTTTTTTCCGGTTCCTCTGGAGAGTTCATCGTGGCAGATGAAGCGTGTAACGTACCGGGCATTTACCTTTTTTTGCATGTACAGGAAAGGAAAAAAAAATCGAGCGTCCGAGTTCTAAGGTGTCCCAGGGCCATTTTAGTGGACCAGGCCCAAATCCAAAGAACAGGCCGCCATTTTGAGAGTCCTCTTGCAGCCGCCTGTCGCTTTAACATCAAGAGCAGCCGAAACTCAGCTGAATGGCAACTGAAACGGTAAATGGGCGCCCCACTACATTTCAGCATTGTAGGATGACCACACCAGTACAGCAACTTGCTAGACATCACCTCGGTGCCATCCGGATCTCGGCGCCCCACTGCAGATGAAGTGCCTCTCAACTATGAAACCACCACGGTGACATCCGGATCTTGGCGCGTTGTGCTGCCTTCGGCCTATTCGCACATCGGTCCGCTACTGACGCCATCTCACAGGCTAATGGGGTGACCCACGCCGAGTTTCAGCATTGTAGGATGACCACACCAACTTGCTAGACATCACCTCGGTGCCATCCGAATCTTGGCATCTCAACGCCTAGTGGTATCTTCCATACAGAAAATATTGTTACGCTGCCTTTGGCCCCATTCGCACATCAGTCCGCAACTTAGACATCACCTCGGTGCCATCCGGATCTTGGCATCTCAGCGCCTTGTGGTGTCAGTCAGAAAATATTGTTGCGCTGCCTTTGGCCCCATTCGCACATCAGTCCGCTACTGACACCATCTCACAGGCCAATAGGGCGCCCCACGCCGACTTTTACCATTGTACGATGGCCACACCAGTGGCACAACTTGCTAGACATCACCTCGGTGCCATCCGAATCTTGGCATCTCAACGCCTAGTGGTATCTTCCATACAGAAAATCTTGTTACGCTACCTTTTGCCCCATTCGCACATCGGTCCGCAACTTAGACATCACCTCGGTGCCATCCGGATCTTGGCATCTCAGCGCCTTGTGGTGTCTTCTACTCCGAAAATATAGTAGAAAATATTGTTGCGCTGCCTTTGGCCCCATTCACACATCAGTCCGCTACTGACACCATCTCACAGGCCAACGGGGCGCCCCACGCCGACTTTCAACATTGTAGGATGGCCACAGAAGTGCGACAACTTACTAGACACCACCTCGGTGCCATCCGGATCTTGGCGCGTTGTGCTGCCTTCGGCCTATTCGCACATCGGTCCACTACTGACGCAAACTCACAGGCCAACGGGGCGCCCCACGCCGACTTTCAGCATTGTAGGATGGCCACACCAGTGCGGCAACTTGCTACACACCACCTCGGTGCCATCCGGATCTTGGCATCTCAGCGCCTAGTGGTGTCTTCTATTCCGAAAATATTGTTGCGCTGCCTTCGGCCCCATTCACACATCGGTCCGCTACTGACGCCATCTCACAGGCCAACGGGGCGCCCCACGCCGACTTTCAGCATTGTAGGATGGCCACACCAGTGCGGCAACTTACTAGACACCACCTCGGTGCCATCCGGATCTTGGCGCGTTGTGCTGCCTTCGGCCTATTCGCACATCGGTCCGCTACTGACGCAAACTCACAGGCCAACGGGGCGCCCCACGCCGACTTTCAGCATTGTAGGATGGCCACACCAGTGCGGCAACTTACTAGACACCACCTCGGTGCCATCCGGATCTTGGCGCGTTGTGCTGCCTTCGGCCTATTCGCACATCGGTCCGCTACTGACGCAAACTCACAGGCCAACGGGGCGCCCCACGCCGACTTTCAGCATTGTTGGATGGCCACACCAGTGCGGCAACTTACTAGACACCACCTCGGTGCCATCCGGATCTTGGCGCGTTGTGCTGCCTTCGGCCTATTCGCACATCGGTCCGCTACTGACGCAAACTCACAGGCCAACGGGGCGCCCCACGCCGACTTTCAGCATTGTAGGATGGCCACACCAGTGCTGCAACTTGCTGGACACCACCTCGGTGCCATCCGGATCTTGGCGCGTTGTATTGCCTTCGGCCTATTCGCACATCGGTCCGCTACTGACGCCGCCTCACGTGCCAACGTATTTTCTCCGCATTTTACACCCTATGCCGCATAACAGGTCATGTGACTTGTTTATAAAACTTTTCATTGGTTCATTTTACTTTTGGTTTCCTAATGATGGAAGGCTTGATCATGTGACCTAAAAACAACACTTTTCATTGGATGAAAACTTTTTTTTTCCCCAAACGATGAAAGCCGCACCTTGTTTCTGGATGTTTCAGACTGAAGCTGGCGTCAGCATGAGAGCACCACCATCTCGTAGCTCAGTCGTGGTCATTCCGCGAGCAATCATGGCAGCCGCTCCCCACCAGAAGCCTGCAGGAGTCGGAGCCCCCAAAACTTTTGATGAATTCTCAAGGCGAAGGGGACGCTTTCGAGAATGGGGTCCAAGACCTAGCAGACAAGCGTCCGATTTCCAAGGTGTCCCAGGGCCATTTCAGTGGACCAGGCCCAAAAAGGAAACAGCCTGCCGCCATTTTGAGAGTCCTGTGACAGCCGCCTATCGCTGCACCGCAAGAGTGGGCGCAACTCAGCTGAATTGCGGCTTTTGACACAGTGGACCAAAAACAGACGGAATGGCAACTGAAACGGTAAAGGGGCGCCCCACTACAGCAGACGAGACTCCACCTGGAGAGGCCCGTTCACGCCGCCTCCCCCGGGGCGCCCCACGCCGTTATTCGGAGCAGCATTGTAGGATACCAAAACCAGTGCGGCAACTTACTGGACATCACCTTGGTGCCATCGTTCTGCTGCCTTGGAACTATTCGCGCAACAGTTTGCTACTGATGACCCACCCCCCGCGACGCCCCATGCCGTTATTTGCTGGGTGGCAACTTACTAGACATCACTTTCGTGTCATCTAGATTTCGGCGCGTTCTGCTGCCTTGGAACTATTCGCACAACAGTTTGCTACTGATGACCCACCCCCCGCGACGCCCCACGCCGGAAATCTGGACGTTGTGCTGCGTTGGGACTATTCGCACAGCCGACCGCTACTTCGTTGTTTTTCCCTAAAAATTTTTATATGTTATTACTATTTTTGTTTTCTTGTATATATTTATAAATTATTAAAGTTTTATAATCTTACTACTTTGTCGGAGTGCTATATATATTTAATGTGACACATAATTGTAAAAACTTTGATGTACAAAGAGTCATCCCTGGAATCTTCCGCTTCAGGCTCGGTCCCCTCCCCAATCACAATACAGGATGGTTTTCAGATAATAGCAACGCTTCTGCTGTGACGGATCTCATCCAGTGTGGGCCTTGATCTACTATAACTCCTTTGAAGAGGGGTGATTCTTTACAGCTGTGGCCATAAACTACATCTGCAGGGCTAGCTGATACCCTAGGACCAGCCTGGACAATCGGACACAGAGGAAAAGGAGTGTCAGAGGGTGCGGTAGTGAATAGGGCGAAAGGGAGGTGTCGGGCGGGCACAGGGTGTGATTCTCAGGGAAGAGCAGCGCAGATGGGGGGAGGTTTATTACCCATGCATAAGACAGAGAGCGGGGGTGACCACTGCCTGGGGGAGATGCTTGCGAGGGTGGGGAGCCATGCTAAGGATCGACAGCGTGCACAGAGTGGGTCTGGTCAAGGCATCTAAAATGGCTGCCGTGCACGACAAAAGTGTGGCATTTGAAAAAAGACAAGAAGGCGCAGACAATGTTTTTCAACACTTCCTGATTTCCTTCGAATCGAACGTTAACAGACGTTGGGGCATATTACCAAAGTTAAGCGATATTTATCCCTAACGATGCTTAGCAACGATTTTTTTACCGTCAGAAATTATCGCAGATAAACCTTGCTATTATCAAGGTTTATCGGAAATACGATAAAAAACGACCGCAATGCATTAATATCGCTGAAAACTCAGCGATATTCATGCATTACCGAGCTAATGCTCTTAGCCATGTTATCCACCTCCCATTGGATAACATGGCTAAGAACTGCTCAGGGCAGGTGGTAGCTTTTGGAGATATTCGCGCTTATCTCGAATATTTCCAAAAGTTGATAATAGGAGATAGCGATGTTAGCGACTGTTTCCAGTCGCTAACATCTTGGCATGCCCACTTTGCATGTCATTAGTGATAAATATCACTCACATGCAAAGTGGGGCCCAAGATGGTCGCTATCTTCTACTAGCCGTCGCTAACTAGTGTTAGCAACAGCTAGGTAATACACATATAATTTTATCTCCGCGAAGCGGAGCGCTGTTACAGATATATATCTTGTTTTTGAACGTTAATTTCTCAAAATGCACTGAAGCACATATATTGAGACCTAGCAAAGGCACATCGGGCTACCAGTCCCTACAATTTTGCCAAGTTTCGTGCAAATCCATTCAGCTGTTCGATCCTACCGAGAGACAAGATGGCGGCCGCTACGGACTGTTTGGAATGTTTACAGACACCGGAGAGCCAATCAGCTTCGCTTCGCAAAGCTCCGTAACGCGAAAAGTACGCGAAGCGGTGCGGTGTTACAGATATATATCTTTTTTTGAACGTTAATTTCTCAAAATCCACTGGAGCACATATATTGAGATCTAGCAAAGGCACATCGGGCTACCAGTCCCTACAATTTTGCCAAGTTTCGTGCAAATCCATTCAGCTGTTCGATTATTATTATTTTTATTTTTTTTTGCCCCGCGGGGCCCTTTTAAAACCTCCACATCAAACCTAGGGGGTCAGCGACAATGTACTATGCCCCCTTATGGTCATTTGCCCCTTCGCTTTGGCCTCCTCTTGTCTCTCGATCCTACCGAGAGACAAGATGGCGGCCGCTACAGACTGTTTGGAATGTTGACAGACGCCGGAGAACCAATCAGCTTCGCTTCACAAAGCTCCGTTGCGCGAAAAGTACGCGTCCTGGGCCGCTGCCCAGTCCGCTGTTACAGATATATATCTTTTTTTAAACGTTAATTTCTCAAAATCCACTGGAGCACATATATTGAGACCTACAAAAGGCACATCGGGCTACCAGTCCCTACAATTTTGCCAAGTTTCGTGCAAATCCATTCAGCCGTTCGGGCTAAAAGTGAGGCCAACCGCCCTATGGAAATTAACATGGGAAAAACGCGTTTTGGGACCCCCCTTTTTTCTCGGCCCCCCCTTGACGAACCCCCCCAAAATTTTCAGGGGCTGCTCAGAAACAAAATGTGCCAGAAATTATCGCAGATAAACCTTGCTATTATCAAGGTTTATCGGAAATACGATAAAAACCGACCGCAATGCATTAATATCGCTGAAAACTCAGCGATATTCATGCATTACCGAGCTAATGCTCTTAGCCATGTTATCCACCTCCCATTGGATAACATGGCTAAGAACTGCTCAGGGCAGGTGGTAGCTTTTGGAGATATTCGCGCTTATCTCGAATATTTCCAAAAGTTGATAATAGGAGATAGCGATGTTAGCGACTGTTTCCAGTCGCTAACATCTTGGCATGCCCACTTTGCATGTCATTAGTGATAAATATCACTCACATGCAAAGTGGGGCCCAAGATGGTCGCTATCTTCTACTAGCCGTCGCTAACTAGTGTTAGCAACAGCTAGGTAATACACATATAATTTTATCTCCGCGAAGCGGAGCGCTGTTACAGATATATATCTTGTTTTTGAACGTTAATTTCTCAAAATGCACTGAAGCACATATATTGAGACCTAGCAAAGGCACATCGGGCTACCAGTCCCTACAATTTTGCCAAGTTTCGTGCAAATCCATTCAGCTGTTCGATCCTACCGAGAGACAAGATGGCGGCCGCTACGGACTGTTTGGAATGTTTACAGACACCGGAGAGCCAATCAGCTTCGCTTCGCAAAGCTCCGTAACGCGAAAAGTACGCGAAGCGGTGCGGTGTTACAGATATATATCTTTTTTTGAACGTTAATTTCTCAAAATCCACTGGAGCACATATATTGAGATCTAGCAAAGGCACATCGGGCTACCAGTCCCTACAATTTTGCCAAGTTTCGTGCAAATCCATTCAGCTGTTCGATTATTATTATTTTTATTTTTTTTTGCCCCGCGGGGCCCTTTTAAAACCTCCACATCAAACCTAGGGGGTCAGCGACAATGTACTATGCCCCCTTATGGTCATTTGCCCCTTCGCTTTGGCCTCCTCTTGTCTCTCGATCCTACCGAGAGACAAGATGGCGGCCGCTACAGACTGTTTGGAATGTTGACAGACGCCGGAGAACCAATCAGCTTCGCTTCACAAAGCTCCGTTGCGCGAAAAGTACGCGTCCTGGGCCGCTGCCCAGTCCGCTGTTACAGATATATATCTTTTTTTAAACGTTAATTTCTCAAAATCCACTGGAGCACATATATTGAGACCTACAAAAGGCACATCGGGCTACCAGTCCCTACAATTTTGCCAAGTTTCGTGCAAATCCATTCAGCCGTTCGGGCTAAAAGTGAGGCCAACCGCCCTATGGAAATTAACATGGGAAAAACGCGTTTTGGGACCCCCCTTTTTTCTCGGCCCCCCCTTGACGAACCCCCCCAAAATTTTCAGGGGCTGCTCAGAAACAAAATGTGCCATTTTCCTGAAAATGTCAGCCAATTCCGTCCACAAACGCCAAAGTTATTAGACATAGAATTTTCAAAAAACCCATAGAGAAAAAATCCTAACTATATATACCTACTGGCGACCGCCAGTAGGTAATATATATATATATATATATATATATATATATATATATATATATAAAAAATATATATATATATATATATATATATATATATATATATATATATATATATATATATATATATATATATATATATATATATATCTATCAAAACTCCAGGTTGCCCGCAGGTAAGGACGCACTTCGACAGCAGTTCGCTTCGCGCCATTCATTAGGTAGGACTGCTTATGGATACTGATACATGAATGGCAGTCTTAAATCCTATGAACTGTTATCTCACACGACGTGCTCCTCATGATTCGAAGCCCTATGACCCCCTATGTTCCCGGGGTGGTGCAATCCTCCGCGGCCGGGCGGCCGCGTGTAACATCAAAGCTCCAGGTTGCCCGCAGGTAAGGACGCACTTCGACAGCAGTTCGCTTCGAGCCTTTCATTAGGTAGGACTGCTTCTGCATACTGATACATTTTCCGCAATGTCGATGTTAGCCTGACGCATTTCTGAGCTTGGTGCTCTCTTCAGAGGCTCGACATATTTAAGTGCTGCATCTGACACGCCTACTCAAATCATTAATTAACTGCCCTCCAATGGCTTACTTGAATAAGTTTGATGCTTTCTGGGCCGTGTAGTTCATGTCAAATGTTAAACATTCAAAGCCCTCCAATGGGCCTCAGAATGAATGGCAGTCTTAAATCCTATGAACTGTTATCTCACACGGCGTGCTCCTCATGATACGAAGCCCTGTGACCCCCTATGTTCCCGGGGTGGTGCAATCCTGCGCGGCCAGGCGGCCGCGTGTAACATCAAAGCTCCAGGTTGCCCACAGGTAAGGACGTACTTCGACAGCAGTTCGCTTCGAGCCTTTCATTAGGTAGGACTGCTTCTGCATACTGATACATTTTCAGCAATGTCGATGTTAGCCTGATGCGTTTCTGAGCTTGCTGCTCTCTTCAGAGGCTCGACATATTTAAGTGCTGCATCTGACACGCCTACTCAAATCATTAATTAACTGCCCTCCAATGGCTTACTTGAATAAGTTTGATGCTTTCTGGGCCGTGTAGTTCATGTCAAATGTTAAACATTCAAAGCCCTCCAATGGGCCTCAGAATGAATGGCAGTCTTAAATCCTATGAACTGTAATCTCACACGACGTGCTCCTCATGATTCGAAGCCCTGTGACCCCCTATGTTCTCGGGGTGGTGCAATCCTCCGTGGCCGGGCGGCCGCGTGTAACATCAAAGCTCCAGTTGCCCGCAGGTAAGGACGCACTTCGACAGCAGTTCGCTTCGAGCCTTTCATTAGGTAGGACTGCTTCTGCATACTGATACATTTTCAGCAATGTTGATGTTAGCCTGACGCATTTCTGAACTTGCTGCTCTCTTCAGAGGCTCGACATATTTAAGTGCTGCATCTGACACGCCTACTCAAATCATTAATTAACTGCCCTCCAATGGCTTACTTGAATATGTTTGATGCTTTCTGGGCCGTGTAGTTCATGTCAAATGTTAAACATTCAAAGCCCTCCAATGGCCTCAGAATGAATGGCAGTCTTAGATCCTATGAACTGTTATCTCAGACGACGTGCTCCTCATGATTCGAAGCCCTGTGACCCCCTATGTTCCCGGGGTGGTGCAATCCTCCGCGGCCGGGCGGCCGCGTGTAACATCAAAGCTCCAGGTTGCCCGCAGGTAAGGACGCACTTCGACAGCAGTTCACTTCGAGCCTTTCATTAGGTAGGACTGCTTCTGCATACTGATACATTTTCAGCAATGTCGATGTTAGCCTGATGCGTTTCTGAGCTTGCTGCTCTCTTCAGAGGCTCGACATATTTAAGTGCTGCATCTGACACGCCTACTCAAATCATTAATTAACTGCCCTCCAATGGCTTACTTGAATAAGTTTGATGCTTTCTGGGCCGTGTAGTTCATGTCAAATGTTAAACATTCAAAGCCCTCCAATGGGCCTCAGAATGAATGGCAGTCTTAAATCCTATGAACTGTAATCTCACACGACGTGCTCCTCATGATTCGAAGCCCTGTGACCCCCTATGTTCTCGGGGTGGTGCAATCCTCCGCGGCCGGGCGGCCGCGTGTAACATCAAAGCTCCAGTTGCCCGCAGGTAAGGACGCACTTCGACAGCAGTTCGCTTCGAGCCTTTCATTAGGTAGGACTGCTTCTGCATACTGATACATTTTCAGTAATGTCGATGTTAGCCAGACGCCTTTCTGAACTTGCTGCTCTCTTCAGAGGCTCGACATATTTAAGTGCTGCATCTGACACGCCTACTCAACTCATTAATTAACTGCCCTCCAATGGCTTACTTGAATAAGTTTGATGCTTTCTGGGCCGTGTAGTTTATGTCAAATGTTAAACATTCAAAGCCCTCCAATGGGCCTCAGAATGAATGGCAGTCTTAAATCCTATGAACTGTTATCTCACACGACGTGCTCCTCATGATTCGAAGCCCTGTGACCCCCCCTATGTTCCCGGGGTGGTGCAATCCTGCGCGGCCGGGCGGCGGCATGTAACATCAAAGCTCCAGGTTGCCCGCAGGTAAGGACGCACTTCGACAGCAGTTCGCTTCGAGCCTTTCATTAGGTAGGACTGCTTCTGCATACTGATACATTTTCCGCAATGTCGATGTTAGCCTGACGCGTTTCTGAGCTTGCTGCTCTCTTCAGAGGCTCGACATATTTAATTGCTGCATCTGACACGCCTACTCAAATCATTAATTAACTGCCCTCCAATGGCTTACTTGAATACGTTTGATGCGTTCTGGGCCGTGTGGTCCATGTCAAATGTTAAACATTCAAAGCCCTCCAATGGGCCTCAGAATGAATGGCAGTCTTAAATCCTATGAACTGTAATCTCACACGACGTGCTCCTCATGATTCGAAGCCCTGTGACCCCCTATGTTCTCGGGGTGGTGCAATCCTCCGCGGCCGGGCGGCCGCGTGTAACATCAAAGCTCCAGGTTGCCCGCAGGTAAGGACGCACTTCGACAGCAGTTCGCTTCGAGCCTTTCATTAGGTAGGACTGCTTCTGCATACTGATACATTTTCAGCAATGTTGATGTTAGCCTGACGCATTTCTGAACTTGCTGCTCTCTTCAGAGGCTCGACATATTTAAGTGCTGCATCTGACACGCCTACTCAAATCATTAATTAACTGCCCTCCAATGGCTTACTTGAATATGTTTGATGCTTTCTGGGCCGTGTAGTTCATGTCAAATGTTAAACATTCAAAGCCCTCCAATGGCCTCAGAATGAATGGCAGTCTTAGATCCTATGAACTGTTATCTCAGACGACGTGCTCCTCATGATTCGAAGCCCTGTGACCCCCTATGTTCCCGGGGTGGTGCAATCCTCCGCGGCCGGGCGGCCGTGTGTAACATCAAAGCTCCAGGTTGCCCGCAGGTAAGGACGCACTTCGACAGCAGTTCACTTCGAGCCTTTCATTAGGTAGGACTGCTTCTGCATACTGATACATTTTCAGAAATGTCGATGTTAGCCTGACGCGTTTCTGAGCTTGCTGCTCTCTTCAGAGGCTCGACATATTTAAGTGCTGCATCTGACACGCCTACTCAAATCATTAATTAACTGCCCTCCAATGGCTTACTTGAATAAGTTTGATGCTTTCTGGCCTGTGGGTTATATGGGAATCCGGTGCTTCAATATCTAAACTGGAGGTTAAGCGGGCATACTGGTTGTGGATCGATGCCTAAGAATCTAGAGCGGATAATCTAGGTAGACTCACAGACGAGTTTCGTCTGCACAAGACAGTACCCTTGCTTGAACCCTATATGGACTTCATTAGAAAACCTAAAGATAGGGCCTTATATATCCAGTTTAGAATGGGAACTCTACCAGTCTGTGAACGCACCTCTAAATGGAAACCCCCCCATCACATACCTGCCACCTGCCCACACTGCAGAGCTGAACTGGAAACCATCGCACATGTCTTTTTTGTCTGCAGTGCCTATAACAAGCCTAGATCAAAATGGCTAAAACCAGTCTGTCGCCTTCTCGAGACTAGAGGCTATGCCCCAGCGTTAAGAATCTTACAATCCGATCCTAACACAGTACTGGCCTGTGGGTTAGCTTAATTTCTTAGCTGGGCGTGGGTGATTAGATTCAAAGCTATGTGATGAATTTTTCTCTGGCGATCCCCTGTCTTTTTTTTTTCCTAACTATCCCAAAGCTGTAAATTGTTTAATGCTGTTTTATCTTGTCTTTTTAATTATTTATTAAGTGTTTTAATTAATAACATGAATTGTATTTTTATTGTTCTGTGCTTTTAAGATATTTCTATCGAATAAAGCTTTGATGAATTACTTCTCAGGATCAGCAGTGGGCTGAAAGATGCAGCACTGAGGTCTCTCCTGATAACAGGTGAGTAAATCGGAATTCGTAGTTGGCTGATTTTTGAGGAATTTTTTAAACTTCCAAAACTCCACACTTAGAAGAATTTCCTAGTGAAACCCGTCAATGTTAGCCTATGGAAGGAAATTCAAGTTACTGTAAGTATGGTTAGAATTACTTTCAGGATCAGTAGTGCGCTCAAAGATGCAGCACTGACGTCTCTTGTGATAACAGGTGAGTAAATCAGAATTCGTAGTTCGGCTGATTTTACAGGAATATTTTGCTCAATAGTGAAGGAAGGGGGCGGGGCCTGAGGTAACATGTGTGCAAACACGCCCTGTGGCGCGTTTTAGGTTGGGGAATTAATTCCTCTTCAATCCCAAGGTCCCCTGTGAGTCAACTAGCCCACCAGGTACCTCCAGTATGCGCCAGGGAGCTGCGTTGCAGACAGGTGTTCAGAGGGCACGCCCCCTTTTTACAACACTCTGCAAGGCAGCTCCGTGGTGCTTACTGGAGGTACCTGTTGGACTATTTGGCCCCTAGGGGGGCATGTTTGCACACATATTACCTCTAGCCCCACCCCCTAACTTCACTTCTGTGCAAACACGCCCTGTACCACATTCTAAGTTGGGAGATTAAGTGCCCTTGTATACTGCGGGTCCATGGGGGCCAACTAGCCCACCAGGAACCTCCGGTATGTGCCAGGGTGCTGCGTTGCAGAGAGGTGTAAAAAGGGGCGTGGCCTCATTGCACCTCTCTGCAACGCAGCCCCCTGGCGCATTTGCAGACGGGGAACTAATTCCCCTTGCATACTGGGAGTCCCTGGGGGACAACTAGCCCACCAGGAACCTCCAGTATGTGCCAGGGGGCTGCATTGCAGAGAGGTGTAATGAGGCCACACCCCTTTTTACACCTCTCTGCAACGCAGCCCCCTGGCACGTTTGCAGAGGGGGAACTAATTCCCCTTGCATACTGGGGGTCCCTGGGGGCCAAGTAGCCCACCAGGAACCTCCAGTATGCGCCAGGGGGCTGCGTTGCAGAGAGGTATAATGAGGCCATGCCACTTTTTACACCTCTCTGTAACGCAGCCCCCTGGCGCTTTTTCAGAGGGGGAACTAATTCCCCTTGCATACTGGGAGTCCCTGGGGGCCAACTAGCCCACCAGGAACCTCCAGTATGCGCCAGGGGGCTGCGTTGCAGAGAGGTGTAATGAGGCCATGCCCCTTTTTACACTTCTCTGCAAAGCCCCCCCCTGGTGCTTTTTCAGAGGGGGAACTAATTCTCCTTGCATACTGGGAGTCCCTGGGGGCCAACTAGCCCACCAGGAACATCCAGTATGCGCCAGAGGGCTGCGTTGCAGAGAGGTGTTCTGAGGCCAAGCCCCTTTTTACACCTCTCTGCAACACAGTCCTCTGGCGCTTTTTCAGAGGGGGACTAATTTCCCTTGTATACTGGGGGTCCCTGAGGGCCAACTAGCCCACCAGCAACCTCCAGTATGGGCCAGGGGGCTCCGCTGCAGAGAGGTGTAAAAAGGGGCGTGGCCTCAGTTGCACCCTCTGCAAGGGAGCCCCCTGGCCCATACTGGAGGCTCCTGGTGGGCTAGTTGTCCCCTAGGGACCCCCAGTATGCGAGGGGAATTAGTTCCCCCTCTGCAAACGCGCGTTTGAAGAGAGGTGCAGGGAGGGGGTGTGATGCCCTCCCGATCCCGTTTAAAAAAAAAATAATACTTTTAAGAAGGGGGACTGTGTAGCCCCCCTTCTTTTTCTTCTTTTTTGGCCCTGGGAACCCCAACCCCCCGGGGCTTGCCCCCCATTTTCTTTTTTTTTTTTTTTTAATCGGGACCTTCTCACAGATGCAAAACCAGACATGCTATTCATAACCGAATCATGGTTGGGAGAAGATATGGCTCCAGTCCTACATGGAGTCATTCCTCTAGGCTATCAAATAATCCCCGAAAATCGTATAGCCAAAAAAGGAGGTGGTCTAGCTGTTGTATTCAGGCAAACAATACATATCACTAAAATTGACAACATCTCCATAAAGAATTGTGAGGCTCTTCTAACAAGATGCAATCCTACACCGTCTTCCTCCTCTTTTACAGGCCTCCACCTAGCAATGCAACATTCCCAGACGCACTTCTAGACACAGTTCAAACCTGATAACAATACACTTCAACCTATGCGTTCTGGGTGACCTTAACAATTGGTTTGATAAACCCAACATGACCCATCCAAAAACTATAATCACCGGCCTAGACGCAATGAACCTGCATCCGATTGTCCACAATCCGACACACACCGCTGGACAAATCCTAGATGTCATTTTTGCTAATACTGAATTAGTTACCTTTCAAACTATAACTCCAGTCACATGGTTAGACCACCACTTGCTTGCCTTCCAACATAAAACAACGCTAAGCAACTCACCTAAAACTACCTTACATCCATCCACCAAACTCAATTTGGAACACTTGGAAACACAACTAACATCCAGTACAAATCTGGAAAGCATAAATTCTGTTCAAAATCTATATGAATTTCTAAGGAAGCTTTTGACATCCTGATACCACTCAAAACCACACAACAGAACAAAAGAAAAAAAGCTCCTTGGAGAAACATATAAATAAAAGACATAAAACAACAAATTAGAAAGCTGCAATGTACCTGGCTCAAAACAAACGCCAAACAAGGCAAACTTTACCTACAGAAAATTAACAGATTATACAAGTCTGCTATCAAAAAGGCCAAGAAAAGGTACTATTCAAACAGAATTCAAAACGTGCAAATAAAGAATTCCATAAAATACTCAATGAATTTCGCAAACCAAATTGCCTAGAAGGAACTCATCCTGTTACTCAAGATTTCACAGACAAACTGGCAAATCATTACATGGACAAAGCAGACACATTGGAATCATACTTAAAACAGAAACAAAGCACCATCACTAACCCTTGTACAAAACAACAATCCAAGAATGCTCTAATCAAGCCTCTCCGTTCCTTCCAACACTACTCACACGATGAATTTATGGACCTGGTCAAAGCAAGCAGGCCTGCCGGCAGCCCTTTTGACCCCTGTCTGCCACAAACTTTCAAAACAATTCTTTTAACAACCTCTGCTGCCACTCCAGTAAGAAGAATCATCAACAATTCCTTAACTACTGGAATATTTCCAGAAGAACTCAAAAAGTCATACATACACCCTTTACTGAAGAAAACAAACTTGGATCCGCTGAAGCCTGACAACTATAGACCCATTACAAATGGACCCTTCCTGGGCAAACTGATAGAAATAGCAGCGTTCGCCCAAACGTCACAATTCATTGAAGAGAATGACATACTTTCAGACTTCCAAACAGGATTCCGTCCGGGAAGAGGCACTGAATCTGCCCTCCTTGCCATCTGGGATGACCTACAGAATACAGTTGACCGCAACAGGGTTGCTGCGCTACTCCTCTTGGACCTCTCAGCTGCCTTTGACACAGTTGACCATGAAACAAAGACTCTATGAAGCCGGCATAGAGGGAACTGCTTTAGACTGGATAGCGTCCTGCCGTCGAAACAAAACTAATGTCATCCATACCCCACCTTTCTCGTCCAAACCATACTCCACAAAAGCAGGGGTCCCTCAAGGTTCTATCATCTCGCCCATGCTTTTCAACATCTACATGAAGTCATTACCAGTACTGATCAATAAATTTCACCTCACGTGCTATAACTATGCAGATGACATGCAAATACTCCTTCAACTGGAATGCCCCAAAGACATTGGAAAATCACCAATTTTCAGCTGTCTCAAAGCCGTGGATCAGTTGATGACCTGGAGCCATCTCAAATTGAATGCTTCGAAAACTGAAATACTCACGTGTGGTGATTGGAAACATTACAACCCGCTTGCCGCATGGCCTGATGAACTGGGATCACTGCCTAAAGTATCGAAGGAAGTAAGAAACCTCGGAATGACCATGGACTCCAAGCCGTCGATGAATGCCTAAGTGGATAAACTAGCAAGATCAAGCTTTGCTACTATAAAAATGCTGCAAAGAATTTTCCCTCACTGGGATTTCCACACAAGGTCCAAGCTACCATCTCCCTTGTTCTGTCCAAACTCGATTACGCCAATAGCCTCTACCACGGATCACCTTTAACGACCATGAAAAGACTACAACGGCTTCAGAACTCGGCATATCAAACCGCGAGACCACATCTCCCCTGCCTGGAAAGCCCTGCGTTGGTTACCGGTTGCCAGAAGATCCACGTTCAAGCTGCTTTGTATCACCCACAAAGCAATACATGGAATGGGACCGCTCTTCATCGGGAATAAAATCACCAAACACATTCAACAAAGGAACCTCCGCTCCAAAGGAGCATCTCGCCTCAAAATCCCACCATACAAGAAAAAACCATGGGTGGCACATCCTTCTCTGTTCAAGCAGCCAAACTATGGTATTCTTTACCCCCCAACATAAGGTCCACCGACAACCACCTTATCTTCAGAATACTACTCAAGATTTTGCTCTTCCCCACATAAGCACCATACGCAAACAGAGATTTACAGCATATCCCTCTTCATACAAGCATTTTTTTTTCACTATAGATATGTACCTATCTTTGTGTATTACTTTGTATAAACATGTAAAATGATTATGTTGCTGAGAGAAAAAATAATAATAATAAATAAATAAAAATCATCTTTGGTCTACATGTACATACTTCCATTGTGCATCTATGTACCTTCCATGTACTTGGATCTGTGTGTTTGTTTCTTTTCTCCTGAAAAAGCATATCCAATGCACTACCCTATTTCTCATCCTGTGCCTCTATCAATATCTTTAATCTACATATACGTACCACCTTTATGTATCTATACACTTTCAATGTAATTATGGATCTATATATTTATCACTTTCTTCTAATTTAGCCTTTCCAATGCGCTACCCTATTTCTCAGCCTATACTTCGCTCAATATATCTTCTAGCCCAACCTTTCTGACTCATCTCAAACTTCTTCTACTACTCCTTCCAATGCACTACCCTATCTCTCATCCTATACATCTATCAATATATCCTCTTCATCCACTCTCTCATTTATCCCAAACCCCATACCATTACTATGATGGCCAAAATAACCCTTTCTAGACTCTCTCCTACTCTACCCCTCCTTGCATCATCTGACACCTCTTTTACTATACCAATCCCCTAAAACAAAACTTTCAAAACTCTTTCCTCTGAGTCCTCCCATCCAAAACTCCTTTTTACTCATCCAAAAGCCTCCTTCTATTGCTAAGACCTAAAAAAAAAGAAATCTTTCACTTTTTTATCCCTCCACTATCCTTTTCAATCGAAATTACCAGACTAACATGTTCACTACTCAAATTCCATATTAAACTATACTAATATACTACCCAAATAACTGAATAACATATCCATTACTCAAATTACTTCATTAATTTTTTTTACTATACTAATTTTCTACAGTAATCCTTTATGGGTTCCGGAGTGGCGTGCTACTCGCCAGAAAAGCGATTCAACACCCATATGGGGTAGCAAGTGCTATATGAATTACACTCTTTCTTCCCTTTTTATCCCTCCGCTATCCTTCTCACTCCAAGTAACTGAATAATATTCACCACTGAAATTACTTCATATTTCTCTATAATAATTCACCACTAATCCTGTGCAGGCTTCCTGAATAGCGTGCATCAACAAGCGCTCTATAAATACAAACCTTTGTCCTCCTCTATCTTTCTGCTATCATTCCAAATCCAAATAACTGACTAACCTATGCACCACTTAACATGTACTTGCATGTTTTACTATACTAATTCAACACTAATCCTCTATGGGTCCCGGAGTAGCGTGCTACTTGCCGAAAAAGCGCTTTGACGCCTCATCAGGGGTAGTAAACCTTATATAAATGCAATTACAATACGATACAATACAATTCTCACACTGCATCTAGGAAGAGAATTCATGTCATATAAACCGGACTAGTTCAATAGCCTCATCGGAGATTATTCCAGACAATCTATTCCCTAACTGCAGCTCTGCAGTACACAGCTGCCTGCCTTGTTAATGGATCAAAGAAATGGAACTACAATAAATCCCTTAATTTGTCTTCCTTTCACCCAACAAATCAACTAGACATCACGTAGGTAACTCCTTCATCCCTACATGAAAACTTGCCAAGCTAGCTCTCATCTAATTTCATTGAAACAAACTGATAGATTTTCAGCTCTCCCAGGTACATCCACTTAGACCACTCACTACTCTTGACATTGAAACCTTATATAGCTTCAAGTCCTAGGGGCATATGTAGGAAGGCGTTTGTGATTCGCAAACGCCGGAATTCGCAGAATTCCGGTGTTTGTGAATCGCAAACGGCGTTTTGGTATTTAGGTGCCACATAGCAAAATAAGGAATCGCAAAAATTGCGATTCCTTATTTTGCTCAAGCATTTAAGGAATCGCAATATTGCAATTCCTTAAATGCTATGTAGGGGTGCCTTTTAAATTGCGATTTTGGCTTAAGGAATCGCAAAATACCACCTACTCCAAGCAGGTGGTATTTTGTGATTTCTTGTCAAAATGCATTTTTTTTAAAATTCAAAGTGCCATGTGGCGCACAGACATGCCCTTGGGGCATGTATGTGCACCACATGCACTTACAGGCACATTCCATGGGTGCAACATGTGTCCTTTGGACACCCTGGCACCCTTGGAATTATTCTCAAATTGCGATTTTCTCATAGAAAATCACAATTTGAGAATGTATCCCCATTCATTCCTATGGGCCTCTTGGCCCATAGGAATGAATGGGGCACTCATTCCTTAATTGCGATTCGCAATTTGCTAATCGCAATTAAGGAATTTTAGGGATTCGCAAAAAAATTGCAAATTATTACCTACATTCCATTTTGCAATTCTCCAATAGCGATTTCTTAAAAATCGCTATTTGAGAATCGCAAAATCTAAATTACCTACATATGCCCCCAAGTCCTTTAGGGCTACCTCAAATCTGCTGTGCCAATGCACACATCGGTTGTACTGACTCAGATGCACACTCTATGAAAGGCAATCACTTCTCATCACCAGCCCCCAATTCTCTGAAAGTCTAACTCCCTATTTATACTAATCAGTCTGAATGACCCAAAAACATATATGTCTATGAGCTGTTTCATTTACAAGTTGAGGTGTTCTCTGTGCCACGCGGGAAGCCTTCTTGGATATGTTCCTTTCTACCCATGTGATAAAAGTTGTAATTGTAAATAAAACAATATATATTGCGGAATACAGTATCTAAGTGCTGTCCTTTGTCTATCTGTAAGCATATATCCTTCAGATTCTTTGCGAGCACGATCCAGCCGCCTGGGCAGCATGCTTCAGTCCTGCATTTAGCTCATTATTCATAACCATAGATGTTATTTTGGTAGTGAAGAAAGTTAACTCTAAACAGGTTTATACAGCATCAGTTTGCACTATTATAGAAGTCACTTATCTTTTAAAGAATGTTGCAGTTGTTTCATTAGTGGTTTCTATGTGAATGTTGAATATAAGTAGATTATTTTATTGGCAGTAAGGCTTAGGATCCAGTCTATCTCATGAGGTTGGCTGGGTAGATTGGTAACGTGCATAGTGCTTAGAAGAAAAACTTTGATACAAGATTCCTAAAACTAAACAGACTCACCTTCTTTGCTCAGCCGCGGCCATGTCAACATCTCCTGCCATACAGTTGTGAATAAATTGTGACATGAAATAATTTTAAAAATCTGTTTGTTTTCAGCTTTTCATCCGAGAACCCGAAAGGAGACTGGGTATGAAGGGGAACATCCGTCAGCATGCCTTCTTCCAAGGGATAAAGTGGGAGGTTCTTGAAAACAGAGGGATGTGTCCACCATTTCAACCAAAAGTGGTAAGGAATAATCATGAACAGCTTGCATAGAAAATTGCTTCAAAAGCACTAGTCTAAGACAGAATGAAAGAACAACAAAATTCTCATTTGCTAGGTGTGAATGCAAAGCAAATTTGGTTACAGCATTTAAGCGGAAGACTTGGCCAATTCTTTTTCATATGATATTGCGACAATGTAAACGTTGTCAGTCCAGCATTTACAATTGAGTACTGGCCCATTGTAATCAATAAAACAACAATGCTGTGGAAAATTAAATACAATGATGTTTCCAGTGATATACATACACACAACGAGACACCAGAAAAAGACCATCACGCTCACTGATGATGCCTATTTACATACTGTAGTGCTGGTCAATTCAAAACAGTCTCTAGTGCTTCCCTACGCTAGCTTGGCTGACGATCATGAAACAGTTATGGTCAGTGACTTGCGCCCTCTGCACCATTCAAACAGATATGACCTCCTGTTTTTGCAAGCCCTCATCTGGATGAGCCTGCCATGGATTTGGCGGTAAGGGGGACGGTGGCAGCTTCTTCCCGACTCCGCTTGGCACCATTCTCAGAGCATAATTGCTCATCATTGTTTTAAGTGTTGAAACCGGCTCCGTGAGCTCCAGAATAATTTTATGTAGAAATCGAAAATTGTGTTTTAATAAGGGGATAGAAACTGTTAGTGCTCAGAACTGATTTACTAGTTGCACTTTGTGAAAAAAGACCGCATACCCACACGCATTGAGGGACCAGCTCCTACAGTAGCTCGACCTGTGCCTGCACGCCCGGTCCGACCCTCCAGCCAATCACGGGTGCGGAAGGCGGGGCAGAGCCAGGAACATTCAGGGAGGCGAGCGGTTAGCGCTCCAGCTCTCCCCTACTCGAGGGCTATAAAGCAACTCGTCGGCTCAACGCGCAGCGTTGACGCGCAGTGTGGCGCCTACTCCTGTGCCTAAGACGAGCCAAAGACCAGCCCGTCTGCGCCCGTCCGCGTCAGGACGGGGCTAGGGGCAGGGGGCTATGGCGGACAGCATCAAGTGCTTGGAGAAATCCAATTGCAACATTCTTACATACACCAGCCAGACCCTAATGGATATTGGTAGGTACGTTACCACACTGTGCACCCATAGGGTAGGAAATAGCCTGGAAGGGCCGTTTTCTTGCAGGGGATGTCAAACGCAATTTACCATCAGCGCTGAAACCGCACTGCGTTTGCCAAGACCTAGGCTGTCAATCCCTATTAAACATCCTGCGGAGTTGACTGTCACCCCTCTTAAGGACCCGTTTTTAAATTGTAAGAGCCTCTTGTGCAATGTCCGCTCCTTAGTTACACACGCAACTCAGGTTTGGGATCTCATAACATCTGAGAGCCCACATCTCTGTTTTCTAACTGAGACTTGGCTGAAGCCCCATACTGTTTCGCCCATAACACTGGGGGTGCCGCTAGGGTACAAAATAGTGAGGATGGACCGCCCCATTAAAACTGGAGGAGGGATAGCCATTGTATTTAAACAGGAGATGGAGATTGCAGTTACCGAGGTAGTGTGTACCCCCCAGATGGAGCTCCTGATCTTCACAATCAACCCTAGTTCCAGGGAAACCAGGAAGGGAGCGTTAGTTTATCGACCCCCAGGCCCATGTGGGAATTTTTCCATTCAACTTGTTGAAGCTCTGGCACACCATGTGCAGGTGAATTCAGATTTCATCTTGGTAGGGGACTTTAATGTCCATAGCGAAATTGCTACCTCTGTGGAGGCACAGACTCTTTTAACTGATCTGGGCACACTTGGACTTAATAAAATGAATCAGGGGCCCACACACCTAGCAGGCCACACATTGGACCTAGTGTTGTGTAACTCTACTGCCATGAAATGCTTGCCTCCCATCCAAGTGGATTGGACTGACCATTCCATTATTGAATTCTACACCCGGTCCTATTATAAACCTAAGGGCATTCAGAGGACCATGGCAGATGTTAGGAGGCCCTGGAATAAATTAACATCAGAGGTTTTTAGGGGGAAATACACTGAACCCAATTGGGACGAATGTGGGGACAATGCTACCACTGCACTATGTAAACTCAATGAAGCTGTGACAGCAACTATAAATCACGTTGTACCTCTTAGAACATACAAACCCCGGCCTGCTCCAAAACAAGAAGTCTGGTTCACTGACGACCTCAGACAACTAAAGCTAACTGCGAGGAAGCTATAAAAACGATGGAGGGACACACGTAAGGCTGAGGATAAAGAGAACCATAGGATCTCTCTAAAAAGCTATCGGACTGCTCGGAAACAGCATATAGCAGCCCAATTATCAGCAGCTGGTAAAAATGTGAAAGTTCTCTATCAAATCCTACAAACCTTTATCAAGCCTACTGCTTGTGAGACTGAGGGGATAAAATCTCAGGAACTTTGTGATAATATTTCCCTATTCTTTATTAGAAAAATTGAGGGCATTTATGTTAAGATACTAGCCTCAAAAAACATCTCCAACAATATGGGCACAGTCGACCACATGGCTCAGTCACCCATTAGTACAGCAGAGAACAAGGTTAGTAAACTTGTAGAATTCCCTCCCATATCAATGGAGGAGACAATTGCTCTAGTCACCCAAATAAAGAGCGGGTGCCCCTCAGATATTATCCCGGCACGCATCATGCCACTACTGATTGACAATCTGGGTGCTGGAATTCGGCAGGTAGTTAATCTGTCCCTGAGTACAGGAGAAGTCCCCCCGGACTGGAAGCGTGCTCTGGTAAGGCCACTGCGTAAAAATAATTCTATCCCCTGGACCGAATTGACAAACTTGAGACCGATTTCTCTCCTCCCTTTTTTAGGGAAGCTCACCGAGAAGTTTGTTAACCAGCACCTGTCAAAATACATCGAAAGTGCTGGGGGGCTAGACCCCTCCCAATCTGGGTTCAGGCCTAGGCACAGCACGGAGACCGCCTTGCTGTCCGTCGCTGACGATCTTCATATGCTACAGGATAAAGGAAACTCCGTTATCTTGGTGCTTTTAGATCTGTCAGCGGCGTTTGACACTGTGTCACACAACATCATGACCTCCAGACTAGTTGACATCGGTCTGGGAGGCAAGGCGCTGGCCTGGCTAAGGAGTTTTTTCACCAAACGTACTCAAAGAGTCATTCTGGGTCCATATCAGTCAGAGGAGGTGGAGATCTCTAAGGGGGTGCCACAGGGCTCTTGTTTGAGCCCAACGTTATTTAACATCTATGTGGCGTCCCTAGCTAACATCATGAGATCCCACGGGTTTATCCCCGTATTGTATGCGGACGATACTCAACTCCTCTTCCCGTTTAAAACGATGACTCCTGAAGTACGTAACTCCTTTGCCCGGGGGATGAAAGAAGTGGCCCACTGAATGGCAGCAAACTTCTTGCAGTGTAACGTCTCTAAGACTGAGGTGATGCTCTTTGGGGAAGCCAAACGCCTGTGGACTCCTGACTGGTGGCCTCAAGATCTAGGCCCAGTCTCTGAGCCCAAATTGGTTGTGAAAGATCTAGGAGTTAAACTGGATCAGGAGCTCGCCCTTAAACAACACGCCAATCAAGTGGTCGGCTCCTGCTTCCATGTTATTGGACTTCTTCGGAAGGTATTCCCCCTGTTACCTGATACCACCAGAAGAACACTGGTTCAGTCGCTCGTACTGAGTAGGCTGGATTATTGCAATGGTTTGCTTCTAGCCGCCAATGAGGGGATTACCGCAAGGTTACAGGTTGTGCAAAACACTGCTGCACGCCTTGTTCTCAATGCCCCGGCTCGTACTCCCTCTAAACCCCTATTAGTCAAGCTTCACTGGCTCTCAGTGAAACAGAGGGTGTTGTTCAAAACTTGCTGCATTATTCACAAGTGCCTCACTGGTAAAGGTTCAGATTATCTGACCAAAAAATGTAATCCATACGTTCCCTCCAGATCTTTGAGATCAGGAGATCAAGAACTGTTATGTGTCCCCAGGTTCAGGAAGACAAGACAAGGGGGAAGGGCTCTATCAGTGGCTGGCCCGAAGCTATGGAACGAACTCCCTATTGGAATTAGACTATGCAAAGAATATCTTCCCTTTAGAAAAAATTTTAAAACTTTCCTTTTCAATTACTAAGCAATCTGGCTAGGGAATTAGGATATATGACTGGGATTCTTCCTCTTTTTTTGCTCTCAGATGTTGCCAAAGGCGCGGAGATACTCCTTAGGGAGTCGATTCCTAGCGCGATACAAGCTTGCAAATAAACCATGGAGAGGCTAGTGACAGGTGTCAGGCACCATGCCCTGTCCCACCAGACCTGCCACTTTCCACCAAAAGGTTTAAGAAAATGAGTTTTTAGTCTGGAAAAGGGTATCCTAAATCTGGACCTGCACTCAGTCCTCTCATCCATTAGGCTTATGGAATCTGAAACAAATACCTTGTCATCGGAACACTGACCCATGGGCTCATGGTTCCCAACAAAGAAGTCTGTTGAATCCACCAGAGTGCTCTCGTGTACTGTGCAATGCACTGCAATGATATGTATACTGCAAACCCTCTCGACTTGCTTTTTTGTGGGTAAACACATATTTTTTGTAAATCTATTGATTGGTTTTGGCTTACAAAAAAAAAATGAATCCTATGAGTGATGGGAAATGTCATCCTCTTCATATACAGCACCAATTCATCTTGTGCAAAGGACCTCAGATCCAACCCTTAATTGATTAATTTTTTCAGAAAATATGGCTACTATATGTCCTACCTAAAACATGAAGTCCTTCATAGATCAAAAGAATGATGTAGCTTCCAATACCAGGAAGCACAAATTAGCCAGGAGATGGTGCAATTTTTTCTCTCTCGCCTTCAATCTGAAGATCTGAAATATATACCAAATCAGTACTTCTCTGGAATGTAAGTAAACATCATACACTACTTCGTCTAAGATTCCAGTCTTAAATATAACATGGTGTAATGCTTCTTAGTCATTGTTCTGTAAGTGTCAGTTTGGAAGATCACTCATCGCCTGGTGGTAGGCTTACCCTTACATTGCTTTTAAACAAGAATTTCTGCATGTACACTCTATGTTTTGGAAAAAGTACGTTACTTGTGCTTTCTTACTGTCTACATCAGCATGTATTTTCCATTTAATACTTGTGTCGACAAGAGTGCCAAATGTAAACCCTCTCCTTCTTGCTAAGTGTCTTATAAATAAATGTAACTTTCACTTGCATAATTTGTGGATGTTTTCTCTCTCCAGAAATCCCCAAGTGACTGCAGCAACTTTGACAAGGAATTCCTAAATGAGAAGCCTCGACTGTCTTGCGGGGACAAAACACTGATGAACAGCATGGATCAAAACATGTTTACAAATTTCTCATTTATAAATCCAAAGATGGAGGCTCTGCTTTCCTGAGACAACAGCTCCACTCCTTAGCCCTCTTCCCTTTGGGCAAAAAAGAAACAACTGCACCTGCTGGACAGTTTGAATGACACTTGTATTGACTGAGTTGTTCACTCCATCTCTGCAAGCGTCTCTTGGTTGACAAACATTCTGCAAAGGAAAATGTATCCTATGTGATCTAGGCCTTTATCCTGCAGTGCCCTGCGCCAGTTAAGTTATTGACGGATACCTCTATATCAACTTCACAGTCCAACCAATGTGTTGACCACTGTTTTACATCTATTTTTATCCCCTTTCTACCTCATAGATCACCCACACAATACAGAACAATAAATACGTTATACAGCCTGCTTGGAATCCAAATCCAAGTGGGATTTTATTGGATAGAGGCGTGTAAAGCTGCCTAATGTCTCTATCGATTTCACTCCTACTGTATTTATGAGCATCAGCAAACACGACGCTGTTAAATCTTGAAAGACATGACTGAGTCATAGGAAAGGCAATGCTAAGTCCATAGAAATAATGAATGACTTGCTTATGGGGTCATGTCACACACAGAGGATCCTCATCTTGGAAATCACTCTAAATTGATTAAACAGAGATGCCAAATCCAATGTTAAACCAAGCATCTTCAGAGCATTCTCAGATTAATGACTGACATCTGCAGCATTGGTTGTAAGACCTTGGCTTGTCTGACTCTTTGTATTTTCGAAAGTGGCAAATTTACATATCTGTCTAGCACCACTCATTACACTTTCTCAACTCCTCCTATCTCGTGTCTACATTTTCCACGACTCCCTCCCTTGCTATTTCAGATCTTCTTCACATTGCCTCCATGTCCTACCCAAGATCCATCTCATGCATACAGTAGACTGCTCTTTCTCATTTCTCTGTGTTTGGTATTGGAGATACATTGTGTGCTGCATCAGATCACTTCACCTTTCTTTTCAGAAAGCTTTGAAAACCTTCTGTGCTTTACTCAATCTCTGGAGTTTTCACTCCTCCTCTATCCCCCAGCAATCCCTCACCACCATGATACCTATAAGGTGATAATGCACTTCAGAAGTACAATAGCATAGCACAGTGAGGGGATTATTTCTATTTAACTCTACCAAGGTAACTTATTAGAGGAGCACTCACCAGAAGTGAAAAACACGGGAGGGACATCTTTTATAAGAAGATTCAGAGTGAACAAAGAAGCACTTCATAAAGCTCTATCCATGCGTTTTATGCAGCAAACATACATAAATATATCAGTTCTTGAAATGTCATATCAATATTTAACTTTGATTTCTACAATTATGTACGTAAACAATAATGTCTATGCTCATGTGAAAAATATGTATGTCATTATACAGATGTATAGATGTTGAAATACTTTACATAAGAATAAGTTACACCCATGCTGCAATTTCAGCAACTGGTCTCATGGCATGCCTGACCTTAGAACATCTTTTTAACGGGTTGTCTTTTTCAGCCCTCATCATTGAGAGGACTGATATCATAGATCAATCAATCAATCAATCTATCAATCAATCAGAACACTTGTAAAGGCTGCTACTTACCCGTGAGGGTCTCAAGGCGCTGAGGGGAAGGGGTGCCGCTACTGCTCGAAGAGCCATGTCTTGAGGAGTCTTCTGAAGGCGAGTAGGTCTTGGGTCTGATGTAGGTGGGTAGGAAGGGTGTTCCAGGTCTTGGCGGTGAGGTAGGAGAAGGATCTGCCACCGGAGGTTGTTCGTTGGATGCGGGGGACATCGGCGAGGGCGAGACTGGCGGAGCGGATCTGCTGATAACAACCAGGATATTAGCTCATTCAGGGGTTAGCATTGCATAGGGGTCTCTAAACATGTGTTTGGCCACAGTTACTAGCTCCACAGAGGAGAGGAGGTCTCAAATAAGTCCAGAAAAGTTGAAACTGCTGATTTTGTATTCTGAAAGAAGTCAATGCTAGCCTTAAGTGATGCAAAGAATATGGTGTGAAATAAGTTGGTACAAATTTAGAGGTTCAACTATGGCTTTCTCTACAGCCACATCTTAGAATTAATGTTGCTGCATCCACCATCAAGTTGGTTTTGTTTAATTGACAAGACTATGAGGCTTGTACTATATTTTTGCCATATATTTTTTGGTCCGGACTTGACACATTAGCTCCAAACCTACTTTGAAGCATCTTGATCAACGGAAACACTCTAAATCCAAAGCATGTCGTGTAAATAGCTGGGAGCTCTAGTTTGTAATGAACGCCTCCTTGGAAGGTCCCTTTCCCAAAATAAGGTATTCTTGGATTTCTTTGAAACAGCCTGTGTTACATACGATCTTTTAAACAATTGTTTCATAGAATTAATTGGCAAGTAAGGTTAATATTAGGCCTGGGCGGAGTCCACAGTTACCAAAAAACACTGCTGCGCTACACAGAGTTTTCGCAAGCGGCGGAATGTGTTACGTCACGCTGCTCACGTGGATTTTTAGAGGTAGGTGTCTGTCCGGCGCCATAAAATCAGCAAAAACGCCACCCTGCGGAGCACAAGAGTGTGCTTCTTCTTTCTGTCGTTCGAGTAAACATTCTAATCGAGCAGCAGCTTCTGCAACGTGAGTGGAAGGTTTCTCAATATGAGTGGTAGCGACCAGCCGCGACTGCCCGCGCTGAGAAATCTTGCCAGGAGGTGGTCTGGAGTAAGAATTTCCTCGCTCGCGCTCACCAGCGTTGGTAAGCCACAGGAGGGAAAAACTACACTCCGCGCCGATACGCTGAGTTTTTTTTTAGCTCTGCTATCTACACGGAGAGGGGGAAAACTCTGCAAACTCCATGATTGGAGCAGAATTTCACACCCAGGCCTAGTTAATATTTTTTTCTGCATGGGCAGACTTGTGTAATGCAGGAGGTACAACATTAAACAATCTATAGGACCTGTATGAAATAAAAACAAGCGTTTTTTATTCATTTAGTTTGAAAGTATGCAGCCGCGGGCCGTGGAGGGAGTTACGGTGGGGCAGGGAGGCGGGGAGGGGGAGGAGCGGGGTGGAGGGACCTAAAAACTGGCATATGGATAATTGCAGGTAAGTACACAATTTAATTATTAAAACGAATTTCGTAGCGCGCACAGTATCGCATTTTGCGATGCAGTGCGCGCTACGAATTTCGTTTTATTAATTAAATTGTGTACTTACTTGCAATTATCCATATGCCAGTTTTTAGGTCCTTCCACCCCGCCCCTCCCCCTCCCCGCCTCCCTGCCCCACCGTAACTCCCTCCACGGCCCGCGGCTGCAAGTATGTATAAAGAAAATATATCATATAATCTTTGCAATGGCTATTTACGGTGCATTATACAAAACTCATCCATTGCAGGTGGTCCCCTGAATCACACTAGGTGAAAGGTGCCAAACTCTTTGCCAACATTTCATGAAACCTTAGGGCAATAGAAAACACCTGCTGAAAGTTGATTGTACACAAAAGCAAAATATTTCCAATGAAGACGGTGATAGCGACATATTGTGTCCCTGATCAATGGGATACAATCACCATTCAGCCTTTTTAGCAACATTTTACATAATGTTGACACCCTGATTGACACCTTGTACTTAGGGTGATACATGGCTTTTGAGTATGTGAATTTTCATTATGCACCATAATCATCAATCAAAAAGGTTATATTATGTTTTTTTTTATATACTCCTAATGTGAATGCATAAGCTCTTCTATTTTCATTTTACAGAGGCTCAGTAATTTCTGCATTTTATATTCTATGAAAATACTGTTGTGTGTGAGTTCTGTGCATTAGTCCTAATAATACATATGCCATTTGACTGTAGAAATAAATAGTAGTCAATGTATCCTAGGCAACTATTCTTTGAGAGATTGCTTGGAGGCTTCCAGTGTCTACACCTCATTTTGGGCAATCTGTGCTGCTTACCTGTTGCCTTTTTGGCTTGTAAGCTTTGAAGTACCCCTCTCTACCTCACTGTCCAGTTCACTATAAGGTCAAACCTTGACCATAAGATTTTGCTTAGGACAAGCATATCGCATGGAACACTTGGAGGTCAACCATTCTACTGTATTGCTCCAAAGATTTGAATAGGTCTGTCTGCCTGTGGGCCTTAAATATTTACTAAGTCCTGTTACGTCATGGTACAATATGTTTTTATTGTGTTTTTGTAATTAAATTTCATTTCTGTAAGGTACTGTGATGTTCCCTGAAGTAGGGTTTCCTGTTCACCTTAAAATTAAAATGAAATAAACAATAATTCTATAGTGACATGGAATCTTCTTGCATTTGATAACATTTATGGCACTATATTGGTGAGTCGTTATCTTGCCTAAGAGAAGGTGTATATATAGGGCCACATAAGAGGGCCCTGTTAATTCTGATGAGGCAGGTAATTTCCAAAATCTGCCCCATCGGTCTGCGTTTTTGACATGGGCCCTGTGCTGTCTACAATCCTGAAAGGAGGCAAAATCACTTGGAGGAAACTCGGGCGAGAATAAAGAACAATTGGGTTATTTAAGAACGGAATTACCCACTCCCCAGTTAGTCTTCATTTCTTAGGGATCCTAGGGACCCTACTCGTGATCTCCATAAACCATGCCTGGCCTTTAGGAGTTACCAGTACTTCTTGAACCTGTAAAACCAGAACAGGCAGAGTTAGCAAGTGGATTACTGGGTCACTTCAAATAATGACTATGGGGTGCTAATTTGATAAAATAATGCAGAAGTTAACTACCTATCCATAGATAGTCTTCCTTTCCCATCATCTGTTGATTATTTCACCCCATTTGCCAATTACCCACTTCCTCCAAAATCACTCATCATGATGTGACCTCCAACTCTACTCCCCTTTTCCCTGACAAACACCTGCCAGCCTACCACTTTCTTGGGCAGTCCACCAAACTCATACTCTTTTGTCGCATTCCCACCTCTGTTATAAGCAACTTCATCCTAAAGAGAAATATTCACCCTCAATCTAAAAATGTAAATATTACAGCTTTCACAGGCCAGAAAAAGTAAAGTTATTGGGGCTCTTCTAAAACAAAACAGTTTTGGACGTTTACACCTTGTTTGTGATGAAGTTCCAAATGCAACAAGGGTGACCGCTGGCAAAACTTCTTCATTTGTACAGATCAGAAGTGAAAGGAAGTTCTCAATAGTCCTATCTGAGGTGCATAAGAGAGAATGGTTTCTGTGATGCCCCTCAGATGTGACTGGTCTACAGGTAACGTAGGGTGAATTCTGTCCAGAATTATCACCTTCAGTTATGTGCTGACTGAGGATTGAGGCTAGAGTGGTATGTACGGTAGTTGCAACATGACAAATATATGAGGAATCTAACATCCCAGCATACTAGATCATCTTGACAAATCAGTTGATGAGCAAAAAGAGTTCTGGTCAACTGCAAATATAGTGCTTAGCTAATCTGGTGTTGCTAAGGCTATATATCTAACAACTGAAGAAATCTAAATAAAGTTAGTAATATTTAAAGATGTTTTACAAAGAGGAACCTAGGGGTATATTATCAAGGGGTTTTATCTCCGCTTTTTTGGCTTTAAAAGCCAAGAAAGCGGAGATAAAATTATCTCCCTATTACCAAGCTGTCGCTAACACCAGTTAGCGACAGCTAATAGGAGATAGCGACCATCATGGGCCCCACTTTGCATGTCAGTGATATTTATCACTAATGATATGCAAAGTGGGCGTGCCAAGATGTTAGCGACTGGAAACAGTCGCTAACATCGCTATCTCCTATTACCAACTTTTGGAGATATTTGCGCTAAGGGCGAATATCTCCAAAAGCTAACACCTGCCCTGAGCAGTTCTTAGCCATGTTATCCAATGGGAGGTGGATAACATGGCTAAGAGCATTTGCTCGATAATGCATGAATATCGCTGACTTTTCAGCGATATTCATGCATTGCGGGCGTTTTTTATCGCATTTGCGATAAACCTTGCTAATAGCAAGGTTTATCTGCGATAAAAATCGCCGATGTGCGGCGATAATTTTTGTCTCTAAACAAGTTAGAGACAAAAATTATCGCTAGTTGTTGATAATATACCCCCAAGAGCTTACACCTAATTTACCTGCAAGAAGACCTATCCAAGCTGACCACAAAGAATCTTGGGGCATATTACCAACAACTAGCGATAATTTTTGTCTCTAACTTGTTTAGAGACAATAATTATCGCCGCACATCGGCGATTTTTATCGCAGATAAACCTTGCTATTAGCAAGGTTTATCGCAAATGCGATAAAAAACGGCCGCAATGCATGAATATCGCTGAAAAGTCAGCGATATTCATGCATTATCGAGCAAATGCTCTTAGCCATGTTATCCACCTCCCATTGGATAACATGGCTAAGAACTGCTCAGGGGCAGGTGTTAGCTTTTGGAGATATTCGCGCTTAGCGGGAATATCTCCAAAAGTTGGTAATAGGAGATAGCGATGTTAGCGACTGTTTCCAGTCTCTAACATCTTGGCACGCCCACTTTGCATGTCATTAGTGATAAATATCACTGACATGCAAAGCGGGGCCCAAGATGGTCGCTATCTCCTATTAGCTGTCACTAACTGGTGTTAGCGACAGCTTGGTAATAGGGAGATAATTTTATCTCCGCTTTCTTGGCTTTTAAAGCCAAAAAAGCAGAGATAAACCCCCTTGATAATATACCCCTAGATCCTCTGTATCTATTCCTCAGTTTGTTACAAACAACTGAAAACAGATGCTGCAACCTTTTCCTGTCCGCCCTCCGAGATCATTTCAGTGTGCATCCCTGTCTTTCTTTTCACGACAGTATATACCTGCATTACATACACAGGGAGCAGTATGAAATGAAAGGAACCGTTTTCATCAGTGTTACACTGTATGACCCTGCTGATTAGTCCTACTGAGTTGGTTCCATTGTTATTCGTGGCCTTTTTCTAGGACGGATATTACCCTCAAAGGTAGAATTACGCCTACTACAGCCTTCTCAGGATCATTGTGTGATATATATACAATCTTAAAGGCTGCTTCGTTTTGGCATGTTTGCCTTGCATTAAAGATGAGCAAGATTTTTGAGGACTCAAAAGAGAATTTATCACATAGTCTGTGTATGGATGCCTTATTTTCTCACCGTAGTCTTTGTTTTCCATGATACTGTATATTTGATACATGTGTTAAAATGTTCATTGTGAAATGACAAGCACAGAAAAAATCTTAAGGAGTACAGGTATCAGCTGGGCTTTCAGATGTCTTTAAAATCTATCCACTGCCATGAATAAGATGAAAAACGACTTCAGTAGCACCAAAGTGAGCAGCATCGCAAGGGAAGGTCCAGCTTTAGGCATGTGGCCAGATTGAGGTTTACTGAGTAAAGACAGTAAGAGTTCATACAGTAGTGGTGCTGCTAAAGAATGCAGAAAATGTGTGTTTCTATTCATAGGCAGAGCAAAAGACGTGGGTTTTCAGGCCTCGCTGGTACATCAGGATATCTTTCTGGCATCTTAGCTAAATAGACAGGTTGTTCTGCCTCCAAATCTTTAGAACCTGTATGTTTAGGAATCAAGATTATTGTGGTTGGCTGACTTAAGGCTTTTGCAGAGCTGGTATTGGTAGAATGCCCTGGAATATATCTTCGGCCATGGTCATTCATGTCGTAAATACCAAGGGGCATATTATCAAGTAAGGGCGTTACATTATCGCCACTTTTATCGGCAGGAAACTGCCGATAAAGCGGCGATAATGGGCTTGATAATATGCTCTATGAATTCCAATTGAAGCCCATGTTAGATGTGAAGACATCTAACATGGGCTTTGATTGGAATTCATAGAGCATATTATCAAGCCCATTATCGCCGCTTTATCGGCAGTTTCCTGCCGATAAAAGCGGCGATAATGTAATGCCCTTACTTGATAATATGCCCCCAAGTCCAGTATTTTGGTTTGCGTTTTTCCTATGAAGTGTTTTGAGGACTGGTGACATATGATATTGCATCTCAAGTGTAAACTGAGCCTTCCAACCATGGGCCTGATATTATTATTAATCTGAATGTGCATTAAAGGGCTTCAATCATTGAGAAATTGCCTCCTACCAGGCATTTTAGGGACATTAAATAATTCCAAACAGTTATATAAGAAAAGATTGCAACATGAACAAATGTTGGTGGCAGGAGTAAGGCACTTTTAATGTCAAATGTTTTAAATATATATACTTGATTTGATGTGTGTGAATTAATGGAAAATGAAAACTGAAAAACCACATTGGATGGAACCAAATTATGGAAAATCGATTTTAAGGAAAGGCGATTTCAAGGGAATACCAAAAAAATCGAAAATTAAAGGAAACATTTTAAACGCAATTAATTTTAAGGAAAAATCAAAAATTACATTAAACCTGGGTGGAGTTTAATACTACAGTGGGGTTTTTGGGTTTAGGAATGGGTAATGTTTAGGTTGATGAGGGGGCTTTAGCAGTTAGGAATGATTAGAGTTTGGGCATAGAAAGGGGTTTTTGGGGTCAGAGATTGGTGGAGTGTAGGGGTGTTGAGGGGTTTTAAGGGTTCACTGATGAGTGGTGTTTAGGTATGTGAAGCACTTGTAGGCTTCAGAGATGGATGAGTGTAAGGGTTTTGAGGGGTTTTAGGGATCATGGACGGTCGAAGTTTAGGGCTGGTGAGTGTTTTAAGGTTCAATTATAGGTAGCGGCTGGGGTGGTTAAGGGTTTCTTGGGATCAGGATGGGGTGGAGTTTAGAGTGGCGATGGCATTAAAGGATTCAGAGATGGGTGGAGTTTATATGGGTGGTGTTTTTATTGTTCAGAAAATAGCAGTTTAGGGTGATGAGGAGTTCTTATTGGTGATGACTGGCTGATGTTTAATGGCATTGAGGGTTTTTTAGGGCCAGGGATGGGTGGAGTTTGGTTGTGCTGAGGTGTTTAAAGGGGTACTGCATGGGTGGGGTTCAGGCATATGAAAGGGTTTTTAGTGTTAAGGAATGGGTGGAGATAGAGGTAGTGAATGATTTTATGGTTCAAGGATAGTGGATTTTTGCGGTAGAAAGGGTGTTTAGGCTTCAGGTATGAATGTAGCTTAGCTATGTTGAGGGGTTTTATAGGGTAGCTGCGGACTGCCTCAGGGATCCTCCCTGAGCCCCACCCTATTCAATATCTACATGACCCTGCTTGCATCCATCATCAAAAGCCACAGAGTTAACATTGTCTCCTATGCCACATACACCCAGCCGATTGTCTCCCTCAAAGACAAACCCAAGCCACCAAGAGCAACTGCCACAAAGGGATGAAAGCAGTTGCCACCTGGATGAAGGACAGTTGCCTCAATATTGACTCAGACAAGATAAAAGTCATCATCATGGAATCCTCCCCCTCCGCCTGCGATGTCCCCCAGTGGCCAGCATCGCTTTTAATCCCCCCCCCCCCCACAGACCATGCTTGAAACCGCTGCATTATCCTGGACCCCTCACTCTCAATGAACTGCCAAATCAATGCTGTCTCATCCTCCTGCTGCAAAGGCTCCACCTCCTTTGTAAGATCTTCAAGGAGATACCTACGAGTCCAGGAAAAGGGTCACCCAGGCGCTCATCAGCAGCAGACTAGATTACGGCAACGCACTCTTTGTCGACTCCACCCAAAGACTCCCCCAACAACTTCAGACCACCAAGAACGCCTTGACCAGATTCCTCTTGAACATCCGACGTCACAACCACATCAGCCACCTAAGAGACCTTCACTGACTGTCAACAAGAGAATCACCTTCATGCTACTAACGCACGCCTAAAAAGCCCCCCAACAATGCCAGACCTCAATACCCTAACCACCGCCTCTCCTACATTCCTACAGACATCTCTGCTCCGCCCAACTGGCCCTGGCCACCCTCCCATGCATCCACAAAACCATGGCTGGAGGAAAACCCTTCTCCTACCTCGCTGCAAAAGACCTGGAAACCCTGCCTCTGCACCTCAGGCAATCACCATCGCTGCCACAATTCACGAAGGACCTCAAAACCTGGTTCTTCCACTGAACAGCAGTCACAGACCCTCCTCTCCACCCAGCACCTTGAGAACCTCACTGGGTCAGCAATGGATGGTGTTTACAGGTGGTGATGGGTCAGCACATTAAAATCATCCATAGTATTTGTTTGACAATGTAAAAGATATAAATATGAAATAATGTCCCCTGAAGTAAAGCACTGAATTAATATCTCTGACAAATCTGTTTCTGAAAGTAAGACCTGCATATTGTATTTACACTTGAAAAATATAAGCATTCAAAAGCCAATTTCGACCAAAAAGAAATTCTATGAATTGGTTTATACGAAAAGGTAAATGGCCTTCTCTCTGAAAATTCCCATTAAGCAGTTTAGATGAAATGACTTCTCACTAATATTCCATGAATTCGTTTTTCTACGAAGTCACATATAACCACTTGATTATGGTGCCTTTAAGACACATGAAGAATACTATATGCTATAATTGTGTCTTTAAGAAGAGACCACAAAAATATCATCTAAAAAAACAACATTTTGGGTTTTGTCAGATGCGAGTGAACTCAAGTCTTTTTGACTCTAGAAAGTGGAGCATGGAAATGGTAAGTGTGAATGGGATGGTTTTATTAAGAACTTAGGGCCAGATATGTCAACATTAAGAACTGTGATTTCCAAATTGGGATTCTTACCAATTTGCAAATTTGGAAACTGCAATTCCTAATGTATGACAGTTTTATTTTTAAAATCGTGATTCCTAGTGGGTCGCAAATTGACCATGTTCATCAGATTTACTGAGGTCTTCAGAGGGGTGATGACCTGGTGGAGTCAGCAGACCATCATGTCTGTGGCTGCTTTTTAATAAAGCAATCTTTTTTTAAAGTTTTTTTTTTAATGCTGCCCATTTTCCATAAAGAAAAACGGCCTGAGTTTCAAAAAAGAAAGTTTACTATTTAGGTTTCATTTTTTTAAGAGTATGGCAATGGTCCATGGGAACACTGTCTGGTCTTATAAAATATTGTGTTCAACATTCTCAAAGGAGAAGGGGTCCCATGGCGACTCCTTCCCATTTAAGAATGAGTTACTCCCACTTTTGAATTGGTGGTAAAGTATTACTGTTTTGCGATCGGAATCAAGTCCCTTGTAAACTGAAGGAAAGGATGACGAATAGTGAAAGCTTGTATGTCGCTTACTCGTGTAGCCAGAAGAAGAGACATTTTCCAAGTGATATATTTGAGGTCCGCTCAATGAATTGGCTCAAATGCCCTTTCATATGTTGTGCCAATACAATGTTTAGATGCCAAGGTAGAGGTGGGCTCCTTATTAGGGGGCACATTCTAAACAAGCCTTTTAGAAATTGTTTCACATTTTAGATGACCAAAGCAACTGTGACACATTATGCCGCCGAAATCTGGATACTGCAGCAAGGAAAACCTTAATGGAGGAATGGGAAAGACGAGACTTAGCCAGCTGCAGGAAAAAAGGTAGTAACTGCTCTGGAGGAGATTGGATAGGATGTACCTCAGAGCTTGCACACCAATCGCAGAATCTCTTCCATTTAAGCTTGTAAGGCTTGATAGTGAACGGAGCTTTAGCATTCACAAAGACCTCCCGACAGTCAGCAGGGATGGCTAGATTGGCGACCTCATAGTGTCCAGGAGCCATAACGATAATCGAAGAGATGTTGGGTCTGGATAGCAGACTTGGCCATGATTCATCGTTAACAAGTTCGGTATAGGACGCAACCAAATGGATTTGGACTCCGGTAGAAGGAGAACCTCTGTAACCAAAACTGGCAAGGCCATCAGGGGGCTGTGAGTAACATTCGGCAAGGTTCCTTCCTCATCTTCTGGAGCACGCTTGGAATTAAAGGAATCCAAGGAAAAGTGTAAGCATAAATCTTTGACCAATTTATCAAAAATGCATTTCTGCATGATCCCTGTTGAGGTAGCCAGCTGGCGAAGAATCAGCATTTGTGGTTCTGACTAGTTGCAAACAGATCTAACTTCAGTTCACCCAATGATAGAAAGAGGTAATCCAACGTTGGTTGGTGAAGTTCTCTCTTGTAGCTGGACAACATTGATATGCTCAGGGAATCTGCCAGGATATTGGCCAGTCCTGGAACATGTTCTGCTGTTAATATTATCTGGTGCTGAGTTGCCCAATCCCAAATTTGCTGGGCTTTCAGAGATAGTGTAGTAGATCTGGACCCTCCTTGTTTGTTTAAATAATGTATGCTTGTCGTATTGTCAGTCTGAATTAAAAACTGATCCTCCTGAGATTTTTGAAAGAAAGGACTTCAGGGCCAAGAAAATTGCCTTTAATTACAACAGATTGATGTGCAGGGACCGTGGCTGGCTGTCCCATTTGCCCTTGACTGTCAGATCCACCAGATGTGCTCCCCAACCTTCGAGGGAGGCGCCTGTCGTAATTATGTATTTCAGAGAATCTATTAAGAATGACCGGCCTGTGGCAATGTTCGGGATGTGAGTCCACCATTGAAGCGCCTCCTTCATCTGTGGTGTTATCCTTATAATATCCTTAAAGGACCCTGAGATTTGTAATCACTGACTGTCTAGTCCTTCTTGCAAGGGCCTCATCTACAAGCGACAGTTGGGACTGAGTGGAATGCAGGAGTACAGCATTCCCAGAAGTGATTTGTACTTCTGTACTGAAATTGACTTTTTTACTAGGAATAGAGCTGCCAGTCTACAAATCTTCTCTTGCCTTTCCTGCGAGGTGAAAGCTTTTGCCTGGTGAGTGTCCAAGGTTTTTCCTAAAAATGTTCTGATCCTCAAGGGAATTAGCAGAGACTTTGGAATGTTGACGGACAGCCCCAAGGACTGGAAAAGGGAGTGGCATCTCTGAGTATGACTGCTTGCTATGAGACAATCGTCCAGGTAGGGAAAGATTTGAATCCCTTCCTGTCTTAGATGGGCCTCCACCTGTGCTAGGACCTTGGTGAACAGTTGAGGCACTGGACGAAAGCCAAATGGAAGAACCCAGAACTGATAGTCCATGCCAGTCACTTTGAAGTGAAAATATTTCCTGTGCTTTGGGGAGAGTGGGGATATCAAAATAGGCCTCTTGAAGGTCTAAGGTAGTCATGCAATCTCCTCGATTCACTAATTGAAGCACCTCCTGAAGAGATAACATACAAGAGGTTTTTATCCCAGGAATTTGTTGAAGCAACGTAGGTCCAAGATGGGGCGCCATTCTCCCGATTTCTTTTTTATGAGGAATAATCTTGAATAAAATCCTGTTCCTTGCTGTGCACCTGGTGCCACTTCGATCACTCCCTTGTGCAACATTACCTTCATCTGAGATAGTAATTCTGTTAGATGAGAAGGCGGAGGACCTCGGTGGGATATTTGGAGGGCTCTTCTGAAATTCCAAAGTGTGACCGTTCGAAACTATATCTAAAACCCATCTGTCTGTTGTTGTTGTGGACCATCTGGGGAGGACAAATGAAATCCTTCCACTAATTTTGAAGTGATTGGTGGGGATTGTAGCCAGCACTGGGCATTTTGTCACTGTTTCTTAGTGCTCCCACTTCCTCTGAAGGCTGTCTTTCCTGTGTATTACTTGTAGGAAAGGGCAGGAGGTTGCTTGTTTGACTGCTGATGTTGTGTTGATGACTATCGGGATTGCCCCTCATAAGGTTGGAACTATTTGTACTGATTATAATCTCCCCAAAAGGAACACGAGCCACATCGTCTGGCTCCACAAAAAGGCTGCTTCTTAAACTGCAGTATCTGTATCCTTCTTAATCATTTGCAGCGCTTCATCAATGTGACGGATAAATAAGGATTCACCATTGCAAGGCATATCAATGATCTTTGTCTGCACTTCTTGGTGGACAGAAGGAGCTCTTAACCAACGCTTTCGTCTGAGGACTGCCGCACCAGCCAATTGTCTGAAACCTGTTGACGAAACATCTACAGCGCAGTCAATAGTCTCCGCCGAGAACCTCTCTCCCTTCGGAAGTATTCTCCTTGCTTCTGCCTTCGAGTCCTCAGGCAACATTTCAATAAACGGCGAAATGTCCGACCACATTTGGCGGTCTTATCTACCCAAAATAGCAAAAGAGTGGGCCGCTCTAATAGTGGTTGCTGCCTTAGTGGAGATTTCTTTCCAATAGAGTCAAGACGTCTTCCGTCTCTATCAGGAGGGGCAGACAGGGGTGAAGCAGGATTTCTGGCACAACGTTGAGCCGCTTGAGTGATCACTTAATCCTGCTTAGATAAAGTCCTATAAATCCTATAAGGTAGGCAGGCGAGTTTTCCAGCACCTTAAACTTCTTCTCCAACTTAAGCAAGAATGCTGGAATTGAAGCTGGTGTTCTCATTACCTTTAAGCTTTCCTCCCATATAAAATCCACTATGGTGATAGAATGCACCTGCCTTTTAGGCTGTTCCTTAAAATCGTAAAGGAAACAATCAGCTTGTTAGGTAACCATCAGTAGCTGAAATCTCTTTGCCGCTCTTTCCATTAGGGTATGATAACCCCCTATATCTTCGGGGGGAAATCAACCGGAGGTTGGGTGGAAGGAGATGGTGTTTGTATTTGATAGTCATCCCATTCGTTAGGTAGGGGTACCTCATCCAGCTCACCCTCGCCTCTCTCGTCATCAGAAGAATGATCTCCTGACCCAGTGGTTGCAGTGCTACAGGTGGTGGAGAAAAAGGAGGGGGAGACCTTATCGAGGAAGGCTGCGCAGTAGGAGTTTGAGGAACAGAAGTAGCTGGTTCTGAAGGAGGGAATCTGCGGGAGTAATCTTCTACCATTTGCTGTAAATTTGATACTAGGGAAACAGGCATTTAAATGATTTGTTCCCTGTGTGTATCCTGGTTGGGGTCCTGATGATAGTAGACATACTCATCATCATCCTCCTGGCATTTTATTTGAACCTCCGAAGGACTGTGAGCCACACCAAACATTTCTTTGCCATCTGAATCTTTATCTTCGTCTCCATAATCAAAAATTTATTTTGGAGGACAAGGAGATGCCTTACTAGGAGAAGTGTGGATAGGTAAAATCAGTTCTTGTGAAGCTCTTCTTTTAGGTTGGGGAACTGTATCTGACAAAACAGTGTTCTGGGCAATTTGACAGTTTTGACGTCAATGAAGTTCGTCAAAGCTGGTCTGTGTTCATAGGCTTCGGCTCTGTCGACAGAGCCACCGTCGACAAGGCTACCGTCAACGAGGCTACTGTCAACAAGAGAGTCTTGTTTTTGAGAACCGCCGACAGCTGCAGAGGCGATGAGCGACCCTTTGACGATTCTTTTAACAAAAGTCCTTTTTTCGTCGTTGACATTAAAGACAATGCTGTCGTTGACGCATAAGGCTTCACCCTTACCAAAACTATGGTCAACGGAGAAGTGGATGACAACATAATAAGTTTTGTTTGGATGAAGATAAGGTCGATGTCGTCATCGTAGTTGTGGGGACAGAAGCTTTCGTCAACGAGGGTGCTGTTGAATGGTTTAGTTGACAGAGTGTGACCAAACCATCTCCGGTAGAGACCTGGACATTGACTTTACTTTGCATGAGGCTGTAGAAGGAGTAGAGAGCACAGAATGACCCTTGTGAGAGGGAGACTCCCTTTCAGATGAGGAGGGCTGGTCATCAGATTTTAAAGAATGGTGATGTTTCTTCAGCACCATAACAGCATTCTGTTTAGAAGCAGTAGTTTTGAGGGAGTAATCACTATCCTCATCAGATAGAGGATTGTCCTTAGTTTTCAACTTCTGTCGCCTCAGAAGGAGACGTCCCTCTCTATCTCTCAAGGTTTTTTGAGAGAATGTTCTGCAGATCTGACAGTCTCTCACCTGATGATCAGAGTGAAGGAGGTAGATACACTTTTTGTGGGGATCATCCTAGTGAAGTCTGAGTATCCCACTGGAGTCACAATGCCTGAAAAGAGGCCTCTTTGTAAAAGACATGCTGATCAGAAGAAGACAAACAATGCTCAGTAGGCCAAAAATGAAAGTACTGAGCAGAGCTCAGGGAGACTCCCTTCACACAATGTGCGGTACAAAATCTGAGAGCCTGGCGCCTCTGTGGAGAGGGTACTAGAGGGTGCTGTTGCCTGATTATCTGGAATTTGGACCATTCCTAATGACTAGGACGAGATATTAAGGTGACTTTTTTTTCTCTATTAAAGTTAAAGACATTACTTACCGCTTTTAATGTACTGTGGGACTCCCACTTCGACGACAGGGAATGTTTCAAGCATGTGAATCTAAGAAAGATACCAATACTGGAGAATTTATTTAATCTGCAGACCAACATGTTCATGAAATGTTGAGAAGCGCATCTTAAGCAATCAGTATACTGACAATAAACAGATCTATCTCTCATTCTGAGGCAGATCTAAGGCAGCACTCAGTGCTGGTTTTGGCTGCCTGACTGAGGCATCCAGTGTGATGGAGGAGAAGTGGAAGTCTTATGCCAGAGAAAGCAGTGGGCAATAGTGCCCCTGAGGCTATTATGAAAGTAGAGCAGGGAGAGTTCATGCCCCAGTTACAGACTAGGATGCTCTCTCCTTTTAGCCTCAATGTCTGTAATCTCATTTTGACTTAATATGAGAACATAGACAGTGTATACTGTTAAATAGGACTTTTAAAATGTCCAGTGATTGGAGATTGTGCTCCTCACTAAAAGTCCTATCTGCTGTGTAGTCAATAGAGGAATAAACAAAGCTGCCTATGCAAACCAGTTAAAACTTCTCTATCATTCAGGATGATGTCTTACAAATAGTAAGAGCTGTGTATGGGAGTTTAGCAAAATCAGAGCAAATGTATAAAAACTACAGGCATTCCATTATTTGGAATTATTCCTAAATGAAGAGGAATTAATTGGTGTGCAAATAGTTCACTATAAGGATTATCGTGCACCTCTGAAAATCGGTCTCGCTGTCTACTATTAGTATACAAGATTGATCCTGATTGATTATCGATAGCTGTACTGTCTGGTCTTTGAGAACATTCTAACCATATATTAAGGTCACCAAAGATGTAGATCTCATACCACAATGATACTTAACAATGATATTATTGACATCCGACCTCAGGGCCAAGGGAAAGTTCACAGCAAGATACCCAAAGCTAACAATGCAGAGACAGGAGAATGGCGTCAGCTTTAGGTGATTTTTGTATCTAATGTCATATCTTCCACTAATGCAAGTCTTCACATTTGATATAGCTTAAATACAGCAGATACTACAATATTGGACCCTGGTAAGCACCAAATTATGTTTCACTGAAGAACACAAAGATGCATCAACATGTTTCAGCTGGGCATTGGTCTCCACTCTGCAATGCAACTGGATACATTTTGATGAAGCGAGGCAACTATAACAACTTTCAGTAGCAGGATCTTTAGAGCCCCATTCACAACAGATAATGCTAAAATGCATTCAGTGCTTGCGACTAACTCTTAAATCCTAACTAATATATATATTTGGAATTGGCAGGGGGTAGAAGCATTTGCTGGTTGACTGAATATTGCCTGATGAATTGCATAAATCACTTTCCTTTCAAGGGAGGGGCATATTCACAATGACCACTCATTACCATAGAAATCCAAACATAGTGCAGATGTAGAAAAGAAAACAAAAAGATGTGTTGTGAACTACTAAAATACACCTAGTCTGCTGAATAGTGAGACAGCACTTCCCCTGGAAGGAGGATGGATAATATATATCTACTCCCTCGAACTCAATGTGAATGTTGGTCCCTGTAGTGTGCATTGTGTAGGGAATCCCTATTGTAGTCTGCCCTTGTAGTTGGGTTTCTGAGACCCGATGAGTCGACCTGCTGCTAATAGCAAATACTTTGAAATTCACTCTAATCTTGCACAGAATCAAGCACAAGGTCCTCACTTTTTCGCTCAAAGTCTGCCTGCTATACTTCAAATTACTGACAGTTAGTGTGTTCTTACTGGCCAGGCTAAAGTAAGCATTTTTATTCAAAGATAGGCATTATACACAACTGGCTCATTCCGACGAAGAGTGTTGTGTTAACAATGGAGCTGTGTTTGAAAAGGGAGATATCACAGCATTTAACTGGCGGACATTTTTTATACTGAAAAGGGGCCTAGTTTTCGAAAGCTGCCTATTCCTTTCAGTTTTCATTTTCATTATTTCAAAAAATCCTTGATATGATGCGAAAAAATGTATTTATTTATTATTCTTATGTAGCACCAGGCGGAATCAAGGCAGGCAACCATATGATAAATTAAAAGAGGACCGTAAAATATGGAACAAAAATACATATGAGTAATACATGGCATGGAGAACGGATACAGCGCTACAAACAAAATTCAGTAGGTGCATATGTGGGTACATATTGGGATGTTAAGTGGGCACATACATTTAAGTGATGCTCCTCTTTTTATGGTGGACCTTTTGTGGTTATGTATGTCATATTCTCTACTGAAGGATGGATTCAAGTGTTATGGTTCAAGGTAAGACCGCAACCTTTTTGTTCTCTTTTACATTTCTTCAGGGTGTTCGTGAGTCAGACATGTGCTTACAGAGAATTCCAAATCATGGGGGATAACACTTCATGTAGAGCACTTCAGGATAGAAATGTTCCTGAACTCCCGGATTTCCAATTGAAGACGCCCTTTGCTTCTACAAGTATTGTTCCTTTCAAACATATTGAAGTAAGACATTCAGCAGTGCTGAGGTGCAGAGCCTTGTAAGGGGTCCACCATGCATATATGCTGCACTCTTAAAGAGGTGGCCATTTCAGGCTCGTCAGGACTGATGTAATATGTTCACATATCTTGGTACAAGGGATCCTTCAGGAATCACAGTGTAACAAAGCTTTAAGGAAATTAAGGTGGATACTAGCAAGGGCCTTATTGCCGCTTTAGCAGCACTTTTTGCCACTAAAGCGGCGATATTTATATCGCCCTATTAGCAAGCTGTCGCTAACAGCTGTTAGCAACAGCTTTATAATGAAAGCGGACGTTTTGGTGCCGCTTTGCATGTCAGCATTATATATCGCTAATGACATGCAAAGTAGGCGTTCCCAACTTAAAGCGACTGAAAACCGTTGCAAACACAGCTATCCCCTCTTCGCAATGCCCGCAAAGCGATAAAATAATTATCGCTAACCGTGAATATCGCTGGAATCTAACACCTGCTAAAAACCTGACAATCATTCTAGTCAAAGGGGGGGGGGTGGATTGTAAGGTTAAGTCCTCACCTGCCTATTAGCAAGCTTTTCATTAGCATGTAGAATGTATCGCTGGTTTCCTCGCACTATTGCTGGGTTTCGCTGCTATCACTGGATTTTCTATCGTCTTGGAGATAAGCGTTGATAATAACGCATTATCTCTGCGGTGAAATCCAGTGATAGCTGGCGATAAAAAAAAACAGAGCTAAGCGCTCTTTGGGATAATTATTGCATTTCTTGGTAATATCCCCCTAAGTCCGTTCTTGGGAAGTCTAGTAAGTAAAGCATTCTCATTAACAATTTATGAAAAGTCTGGTTTGTCTAACCAACTTTAAATCTGCATGTGAGGGAAGTTTCTGATGTTTTAAATGATTCTCATTTTGTCCTTTAGATATAGCTTTAACGTGAGCATATAAATCGAGTTTGAAGTAAAAAATGATGGCTAGATATTTGGGTTTCGCCTCTAACCTAGGAGACACTGATATTGTTGAAGATGTTAGTCCATTCTTATAGAAGCTGGTGATTGGACTTAAGAGTGAGTTTTTTTAAGGTTAAATATAGTTTCATTTTCCTATATATCATCCACTTTTGAACCTCTTAAATAGGGTGAGTGAAATTTGCGTAATTTGCCTTTTACATTATTATGCAAAATTTCTGCAAAATTACATGACATTACGTGCAATTGTGCAAAATATAAAACTGCCATTTCCCACTGTCATTTGGCTCAAAATGCATGCTTTTGTCTTTTGTCGGGCAGATATATGTTGGGCTAAAAAATAAAAGTGCAGCTAACAGCAGCTGTTCACGTTGTTCCAGTGAGTTTGCAGTAAATTTTACCTGCAAATGGCACACAATTATACGATGTGGAGTAATAGAATAATTTCTGGTATTTTGCATAACAAGAGTAACGTGAAATTACCAAAATTACTTCAGCAAACACAAATTACGCCCGGACCTATTATACATGTGATTAAAGTGTAGATGTTATTAATGCAATTTCTTTTCAGATAGAACTGAGTATTATCTGCATGTAGGTTGAAAATAATCCAAGCTTGTGTAACAACAATTCTAAAGTCTCAATTTATACCTTGCAAACGTTTACAGCCAGAATGTTGAGATTTAAATATTGACTTGCCAAACCACCACAATATGTGAAGATACGTATATATAGATATCTATAGGTGTACTCTAATTAACCCCACACCTTTTGTCCACCAATCACGGTTCTCCACTCGGATACGTTTGCTTCGTTTCTCCTCCTTTTCACCCAAATCGGTTTCTGCACTCCAGATGAGCCAGGCTACTATTCTCTTATCTTCCCCCCCCCCTCACAGCCAACCAAGGAAGAGGATTTTATGCATAAACTGGGTCCCAGACAATCCCAGTCACATTACTGCACACAACAGGATAGAAATGCTGACCAGCTTTTTGTGGTTGTCGCAAAGAACCACTGCCTCACATATCAGGCACACAGCAATATGTACTTTGCCTGATCCATGTCACATAATTTCCTTGGTTAATTGCCAGTACTTGATCCCACCTCCCACGGAGGTATTTCTGTGAGACATTCATAGGATGAGGAGTGAATGGGAGCAGGTATCCATCAGGAGACATTTTTTCTGATCTTCGATAATGATATTTGTAGTGGATACACAATATGCATGCAGATTCCACACTGCCTTCGCTCCTCCCCAATAAACTAGTGTCATGATTAATAAGATATGAGGGGGATGAACATGTATTGTGTGCTGCATTTGTCTCTGGTGATTCCTATCCATATCCCTGGATAAGGAGCAAAAGAAATATCAGGAACTGACTCAGCGTGCTAATGGGCACCTCAAGTACTCCAGTGACATTTACATTTCCTGGTCACTATCTCCTGCCTGCCTCTATGAATGTCAATTCCTGCTAGTAATCCCAGCGCACCTTTAGTGTCATTAAACTTTGCCTAGGGAGGCGTAAATAATTGTACAATCCGTTTTAATGATAAGTGTAAGAAATACAAACATGGTGATTAGGAAACTGACGCGTTAGCTCAGTGGATTCATTTATCTTTCTAGCAATCTGAGTGCGAAGACCTCTGGCCACGGGTTCAGAATTCAGATAAATTGAGACTGAAAACAAACACTCATCACACCTGTTTTCTACAGCTCTAAGCAGCAGCAAGCACCGCATAAAACGCGTTTTGTTAATAATCCCACCGGCCCTTTCACTGTGGCATGTGTGTCAATTCTTGGAGCTTTGAAATTGCACACCTGTCGCTTTGATTTAGAGCCCATGCACTTGGAGCCTAAAAAATCACTTCAAATATGTTTTTCCATGATTTCTGACAAATGATGTATTGTCGTCTACTTCTTCCCAATGAAAAGCAGTGACTCGGAGCCGAAGATCTCTCCGCACATGGCCCATGCAGTGTTTTTGTATCCTTGGTGTGCGTTTTGTCCATCTGTCAACGCCAACTGCAGCTTCTCGATGCAACACGTACAGTGTGGCTGACCTATGGAGCATATTTACAAGCCCCGAACGCCACCGGAGCGTCACTTTTTTGGACGCTCCGGTGGCGCTCTATTCAAGCCCATATTTACTAAGCCACTTTGTGTGGCTCAACACAGCCTTGTAAATGTGGTCCTCTGCAACGCAGCTTTCTGCGGCAAAGGGGCGTGCACTGGGTGTTGCTGTGGGCGTTCGCAGCAACACCCATGGCTTTTTGACACGGCTCCAGATTTACAAGGATCTGTAAATTTGAGGCAGTGCCAAGAACAAATGCCTCTCAAAAGGAGGCATTAATGTGGCGCAACGAGGAGAAATACTTTTATTTTTCCTCGTTTTTTGCTCTTCCTAAGTAATACACCAGCACATATAGAAGAAGCAAAACATCATTAATTATTGTTTTTGTCCCTTCCTGCATAAACACACTCATCGCTGCAACGCAGGCACTTGTGCACCATGGTGCAAGGGTGCATGCATTGGTGCTAGGCTGCTTTTTTAGCACCGTGGCGAGCACAGGGATGCGCCATACGCGTGTTAATACAGCGCATTCCTGCGTTTTGAAAATGACGCTGCTCAGAGTAGGGAAATCGCTTGCAGCACCGAGCTGCGCCATTTTCATGAAAATATGCCCCTATGTCTTGTGAGGACGCTCCACAGTACAGATAAATTCGGCAGTTGTTTTCAGTGCACCTTTTTATGTAGCAGTTTGTAACGGTCAGTTATCATTAGGTGAAGCTGTGAAGTATCGCTGCAGTTTGGATCGTTAAATAAAATGTTATTGTGCATTGTTAGATTAGAAGCCTCGTGCCGAGCACATATTTGTGTTTATATTGTGACCGTGGGAAGACAGAGTGATAAAAATGATGAATTCAGGCAGGATGCTTTATTCGTTGGTATGTACCTAGGGGCAGATTTGAGGCCCTTGCGCCTCTTTGCCCCGCAATTGCGTCACTTAATTTGACGCAACGGTGGCGCAAACAATGCGCCCTATTTACAACGTGACGCATCTAGGAGATGCGTCATGTTGGAAAGCCCTGCACCATAAGGAGGCGTTCCTGCGCAGGGGGGGCGTTCCTGCGCAGGAATGCCTCCTAAAAGTGGCTGAGTGAAATCTTTGAGATTTCACTCAGTCACTTTCTACGTCAATTCCTTACGCCTGCTTGAAGCAGGCGTAAGGGTGACGCACCATGCATTGTAGGGGTGGCCCCTGTGCATTGCAGGAGTCATGTCGCACTTGCGACATGACTCCTGCAATGCGCCGCCCGTACGCCGAAAGATGCGTCACGCATCTTCCCTGCCTTGCACCATGGTGTTCCGCATTGTAAATGCGGCGCACCATGGGTGGCGGAGCAGTGGCGCACTGTGGCGCACATTAACTGGCGCATCCCTGGGGATGTGCCAGTTAACATAAATCTGCCCCAATATATATACATCGCACTGGGTGTGGCAGGGTACTGCACTTCCAATATGCAACAGTTTAAATGTTGGCCCACTCCGTAGATTTCCTGGAGACAATATGACCTAGAGAGTGGGAACAAATGCTGTATTGTTCTTAGCTTGAGTATTGTGGTGATTGTGTGTGGTTATATTCTGCATGACACTTTGCCCAGGGGCGCACTAACTATCGTTGGTTTAAGTCCTTATTGCACAGGAATTATTATTCTCAACTGGTTTCACAGTTTACTTTATACCATTGTCTTGAAGCTGTAGGTCCATCTTTTTCCTCGAGTACTTCTCCACTACCCAAAATATTGACTGTTATCCCAGAAGTGCCAGCCGTGCCCAAAACATCTTAACTGAGGTGAGTTGTTATAGAAACTGAATCTTTTAATTGCAGTTAAATAAAGAGCAAACAAGACCCACTCCGTATTAGAGTGCTGCTCCTAAGAACAGTTTCATCCTGCAAAGGGCAACTCTTACACCTGACAATTAAACATGAAGTTTCACATGACATCATTTCTATAGCTGCATTAAAGCAGTTTACTTAAGGACAGTTTATCATGAATTCCCTCATAGAAACAATTGTATAGCATAACAGCAAAATACGTATGAACATATAGCAGAATTCACAGGACGAACGAACCAGAAGTTCCCCTTGAGTAAACAGTTCAACGAGGTGTGTCACGGGTTCTTCATTATTAGTTGAGCGCATCCTTCCTCACCAAAGATGTCTGATTTGGCAAGGTTCAGAGAGGCCAGGGTGATGTGCAGCATGGCCGTCTCTGCTTGCAAGCTAGCTTTAATCTTTTTACCATACATAATGACTAAAGCCATGATTCATAAACCACCCCCGCCCCTCCAAATCTGGGGAAAATATCATATTCAGAAAGTAGTAAAATATTCGGTATTATCTAGTGAATGGTTGCAGAGTGGGGGCTCTGTTCTCTTGGAAACATGAGGTTATATTCATTAAGCCAGTGTCTCCGAATGTGTTTTAGGGCTGGGGAAGTGTTCGTCAAATCATTAGAAATACAGCAGGCAACGTTATCTGAATCCGTTAAAAGTGTATTGGGAGAAATCCTCTAAAAGGCATATCTCATTGTGAGAGTGATTAACATTTGGGGGCATTGATAACATTTCTTACAAACCAGTGCCTTCAAAGGAAGTAAGGGATTGTATAGAATCATCCAGTCAAATGCCAGGCAAACAATCTCTTTTATTTCCCCAAACAGCTGTGTTTGCCGTGAACAGCTGCATATGTGTATAGGATGTTATGCTTCGGTGCCCTGAGGTGTCCACAGAGTGTTGAAAGGAATCACAGAAGGTGGCAATGTCTTATGTCAAATATTTTGACATTTTAAAAATAGAGCAACACTGCATCTTGAGGTGCTTATCATAATAGAACAGTTTTCTATTTTAACTCTCTTTACCTCTATGAGCTATTAAAAAACTCAATGTTAGCCCAGCCAAAATAATGGTTATTTTCTTGCAGCTTAGGAAACATAACCAATAGCAGAATCATCGCTTTCCCTAGACCTTGACTTTGCTATCCATAACCTATTCATCTTTCGAACATGCACCTCAGCTTCTCTATACAGAAAACAGTCATGTTGTCTTAGAGTGCATAACGAGGCCCTTCACACATTTTTCCCGTTGATTAAATTCTCCCAGAGCCTACCCTCCTACACCACACCTTCCATGGTCGTACAGAGCTCTGGTCCCACCGTCTTGTCTGTTCTCTCGTCCCCAAAGCTTCAACAAATCTAAGCCCAATGTGCCTTTTCCCAAATTCATATTATTCTATCAAATAGCCCCAAAGGTTTTAAGCCCTCTCTCTTGGAATAAGGTCTACACCATTTTGAACATCTGAAACATTTTCTTTACAAATCACTTCCTCCAACAGATGCCCACTGTGCAACCCATGATCTCCATCTGAACACTCATGAAAATACTGCATCTTCTTGTTGAATCACATTTATAATTTGCTGTACCCACCTGTAAAGATGACCAATAAAGGAGGTAAGTTGGAAGTTCTTTATTGAAGTATAGTACTGACACCAAAGCACGTCTACATGCAGTCGCCACTCACAAGCAACTGTCACATCTTAACTGTCAACCTGCCGGTGGTCAGGTAGAACACCCTGACGTCACAATGCACCGGCAGGTCGCGCGTGCAGAGAACATAGCGCGCGTGCTCTACATTAGAAGAAAGCACTGGGTAATATAAACATAACACATCTCCCTTCCCAAAACAACAAGAGGGACCGTGGTTGCCCAGCTGAAGCTTAAGGATGAGAAGGGGAACCCGCAGCTAATCACATATGTAATCTTGTAACTTAGCTGGAGGTTTGACTACTCTTCCATATCTGCTCACAGTGGGTTGGTCCTCACAACTGACGTCCTGTGACGTAACATCTTCATAAACAGAATCATCTGAATCAGAATCCGTATCGCTGTTGGTCTGATACCTGTACTCTTCCAATGTCTCCTTGCTCTGCCTACTACTACTGTCTTCCAACCGTGAGGCATCTGAAGTGTTCTCACTCTCAGAAGATACTTCGTTTGTACCTAAAGATACAATGTTAGTACCATCTGGCCGAGACCCCACAATTCCCTCACGGTCCAGAATCCAATCATAGTCTTGAGAACATGAAACCTCGTTATTTCCCGGAGTGGATTGAGAATCACACATTCCTTTCCTCTCCTTGCATAATGATAAAGCAGAAAAATGCCAAGTTTTTCCATCACTCAAAAGGGCAGAATTACAAAACACTTTCTTTACCTCCATTGGTTGAGAGTAGTGATTTCTTCCCTTGCTGGTACTTCTGGTATTTTTCACTCTCACATTGTCACCTGCTTTGATGTCAACCTTTTTACATGCATGTCTATTGTCATAGTATTTCTTACTTATGGTTTGTGACCTTCGTAAATTCTCTTGTATCTCCTCTGAAGACCACATCACTCTTTTAGGGGTAGCCCAACCTACATTATCCTTTGTAATGGGAGTCCTCCCTCTCAAGAGTACAAAGGGACTGGTACCTGTAGATACACATGGCGTAACCCGAAATGACCAAAGATTTTTGATTAGTTGTTTTCTCCATGATATGTCATTCTGATTTGCCAGTTGAATTATTCTTTTAATCACCCGATTAAACCTTACAACGGCACCATTACCTGCAGGATGATAAACAGATGTGGTTTTGTGTTCTATCCCATGTTTCATCAGAAATTCTTTGAACATTTTTGACGTGAACTGTGGGCCATTGTCCGATACAATGCAACTTGGAAGGCCCTCTCTTAGGAATAGCTTGTGCAAAAAACTTACAACACTTTTAGCATCAGCATCTTGTACCACTTCAACCTCTGGCCATTTTGAGAAATGGTCTACCAGTACAATAAGATATAACAGTTCTCCTTGTTCACGAATGGGCCCACTAATGTCAATTCCCAATCTGACCCAAGGCATGTTAGGACAAGACAGGGGTTGAAGAGGTGGTCTAAATGTGTGCTTAGTCTTGTCAGAGTTTTCACAGGCTGTACAATTCCTGACACTTCTTTCAATTTCTAGGTCATACCCAGGCCACCAGTATGAATTCCTGACTCTACTCTTGGTTTTACCAATTCCAAGGTGCCCCTCGTGGCAAATATCCAGGAGTTTAGAACGTAAACCTTTGGGTGGAACAACCTTTCCATTTCTCAAAATCAAATCACCTTCTTTAGACAATTTGTCTCAGTTCCCAAAAAGGACGCAATAGAGCAGGTAATTTTTTTTTATCCGGCCAGCCTACTCTTATGTATTTCTTTACCTCAAGTAGAACATCATCTTTTTCCATATTTTCTGACCACCAGAGATACATGGTACTTCTTCTACGACATTAGCTATGCAGAAAGTGTCAATGTCTGAAACCTGATCTTCATTGTTTGGTAGAGGTAAACAGCTTAGACAGTCCGCCACCTTGTTTTTCACACCAGGAAGATATTCAACTTCATAGTTATATTCTAACAATTTAATTGAAATCCGTGACAATCGGGGGGAAGCAACTTGAAGACCCTTTGTGGAAAGCACTGTTCCTAAGGGTTTGTGATCACTTCTAAGGGTGATTTTGTATCCCCAAATGTATTGTCTAAAATGGTTCAAAGCCCATGCACATGCTAGTGCCTCCCTCTCAATCACAGAATACCTTCCTTCTGTGGGCGTGATTGAACATGAGGCAAAAGCAATGGTAACCTCTTTTCCTTCCCCATTAATCTGTGAGAGTACCGCTCCCAACCCCTTGTTGCTTGCATCAGTGGTCACTATGCTTTTTAAAGAGGGGTTAAACCCTTGAAGAGGTGGTGCATCACAAATGTCCTCTTTTATCCTGTTAAATGCTTCTTCACAAGTAGCATTCCACTCAAATTTATTCTTCTGTTTTATGAGTTCTCTTAAATGTAAGGTTTTTGAAGAGAAGTTCCTTACAAATTTAGCATAAAATTCTGAGAGGCCTAGGAATGCTCTGACCTCTTCCTTATTTTTGGGTGAGGGGGCTTCCCTGATTGCCGACAGCAGCTCTTTTTTTGGTTTTACGCCATTACCATCAATTTCATGCCCCAAATAGGTGACTTCATTTGCAGCAAATTTGCATTTACGCAGATCAGCTGTAAGCCCATGATGTTCTAGCAACCCTAGGACTCTGTTGAGTTTGGCATCATGTTCACCTCTGCTTTTGCCTGTTACCATGATGTCATCTTGGAAAATTAAGAGATTTTTTTCCCCTTTGAAGAGTTCACTCATCAACTTCTGAAACATGGCCGCAGCAGAGGCCAGTCCAAATGGTACTCTCTTAAACCTGAAACACCCCAGCGGGGTTACAAATGTGGTAAGGCTTCTGCTTTTGGGATGTAAAGCCACTTGGTGGTAGGCAGAGCTTAGATCAATGGTTGAAAACCATTTAGCACCATTAGTAAGGGACAGCATCACACTAATTTTTGGCAAAGGGAATTGATCCACCAGAATGTTTTTATTAAGATCGCGTAGATCAATGCATAGACGGAGCTTGCCATTTGGCTTCTTCGCGAAAACCAACGGCGAAACCCACTATGCAGATTCAACCGGCTCAATGATGCCCTCCTTCTGTAATTTTTTAAGTTCATCTTGCACCTCACCAATGATGGAAAACGGTATGTTTCTGGACTTGTGTATACAAGGCACAGCATCTCTTTTAAGTTTAATTTCATGGACAAAACCTTTAAGTTTCCCAATGTTCTCTGAAAACACCTTAGGATACCTTTTTTTAAAGAAGTTATTACATTCTTCCTCTGTTTGTAAGATGAGGACGGGATCCGGACTGTTTGGATCCAGAATTATACCTAATTCTCCCTGGTCAATCCACCCTAACACAGATGGACCCACTTTGGAGACATACAATTTGCCAACTGTTTGGCGGGATTTAAATTGGAACTGAAGTTACCTGTAACCTAACATTTCAATTGGTTCATAATTAAATGACTTTGGGAAAATATCTGGGTTTTTAAATTTTTTGCCAATGACTGGAACAAATTTCTCTAACCATACATCTTGATTTACTATTGTATATGGCGAGCCTGAATCAGCCACAATTGACATGTCCACCCCGCCAATGTTCATGTCACATATAGGTTTCTTCTTTTTCTTTCCACCACCTTCCACATTCAACACAAATAAGTTCATATCATCTTCATCTGAAGATGTAAATTTTCCTTCTTCTTCATAAATTACAGCTTTCACATTTCTACTCCCTTTTTGTTTCTTAGGACACATGGCACTGAAATGTCCTACCATACTACAATTTGAACATTTTTGTCTTACCGCGGGACACGATCTGTCGTTGGCCAAGTGATATATACTGCCACATCTATAACATTTCCTGTCATCTGAAAGCTTAGCTTTATGGCTAGAATCTCTTTTCTGTACATAACCAGAATTAGGCTTACTATTAGCTTTTCTAGAACCAATGACTTTTGCCACCATAGATTTTTCCTCTGTAGAGGATTTTTCTTCTTGTAACACAGCCTTAGCACACCTTCCAGTTAATTCAGTACATTTTACAATTTCCACTACCTCTTCTAATGGTAATTCACCTTTAGCCCACAGTTTCTCCTGGACATGCTTATTTGAGGATCTCATAACGACTTGTTCATAAATTAGCTCGTCATGTAATGCCCCAAATCTGCAAGTTAGTGCTAAATTTTTCAACACAGCTACGTAATCTTCTACAGACTCTTCTTGTGTTTGCTTGCGTTGAAAAAATTTGAATCTGTTGACAGAAATAGAAATAGTAGGTTTGAAATACATTGTCAAATCTTCTAATGCAATAGTATAAACATCACCTGGCCTAGCTTTTTTGTTGATGCGGTTGTAAATTTTCATAGCCTTTGCACCTAAACAATGAAGAAGAATTTTCTTTTTCTTCTCCGGGGTCAATTCTTCATCCCCCTCAAAAGTGGATAAATAGTTCTCAAAGTACTCCCTCCACTCATCCCATTTAAGGGCATCATCCCCTGTAGAGGATATGAAAGGTAAGGGTGGAGATAAATTCCAAACATTACCTGAAGCCATGCCTAATTACCCTTTTTTTGACAATTTGTGACAGATTTTGAAGTAAGTAATATTTTGTTTCCTAGTAATTACTATTACCGACCCATTAAGTACAATACTGTATTGATTTATCCTCTAAAGTTATTTCCTTGCAATTGTAGCTATCCAACCTTTATTTTATAGTTCCAAAACTTAGGGGATAATGGAAGTGTTCATGTACAAATAAATCTATTTTCCAAAAATGTACTTTCAATGGTGTGCGTGTCACCGTTTTGAGCAACACGCAAATTCCAAAACTCTTAGTATACTAGTGTTTATTCACGTCTTTGAAACACTCTGTAGCGCTAGAAACAAACGTTTTGTTAATGAGGATAGGTGTGCGTATCACCGTAAAATGACAAGCACGAAATGCAGCGGGGAATTTGGGGCCCCGGGAGGAAGGGTGGGGGGAAGGATTAGACGGGGGGACAGGAAGAGGATTTGGGCTGGTTGGGCTGTTTAGGGGGATTTGGGCTGCCTTGGGCTCCTTTTGGGCTGGGGGCTATAAGAGCGGCCATCTTGGGTCACTGTGCACCATTTTGTGGGACAGTGACCCAGCAGCCGAGTAGCAGGGGAATTGTTGTGGCATAGTGTGGCATAGTTCTGTTCGGTGGTTAGTGGGGGGAGTAGTGGTGCTTAAATGCACTGTTTCTGTAGGCAGGTGCTTTTACACGGTCCGTTGGCAGGGCAGTGGTGGTGAGTGTCGGGAATCGTGAGAACTGGTGCGGCGGTGCGGACGGCTAGAGAGGCATACCTTCGTTGCAGTATGGTGGCAGAGGCGATGGCTGATCCCCGGGTGAGAGAGGCGCTCCACCTCTTGGGAGACGCAGGCAGGATGGACCTGCTTCGCGGCAACGTTAGGGTAAGGCCCCCGAGGCGCGCTGCCGATGGCGCCGCGGCGACGGTGGCGGCTTGTGAGCCGCCTCGCTCTCGCGCAAGGAGGGAGGAGGGGGCGGGGTGCGGGGAGGAGCGGCGCGCGGTGGCGGCAAGCGGGTGGCTGGGGCGCCGAAGCGGGGAGGGGGAACGGGGAAAAAGCACGGTAGGGCGCGGAAGGCGCCACTGGAGTTTGTGGAGGGAGCGGGAGGGCGGGGTGGGGCGGGCGGCTCCGGTGCAGCGGGAGGGACACCAGCAGGAGGCGCAGGGGTGGAGAAGGAGAAGGACGGAGGGAAGAAGGTTGGGGGGTGCGAAACGGAATAGGAGGAGTGTCAGGCTGGGGGGGAGAGGGGGGAGACGGGGAACAGGGGCGGGTAGGACAGGGAGGAGGGATCCCGGGGGGGGAAGAGGTACCGCAGGTTCACTGGCAGGCCCGGATGGTGGGAGTGGAGGGGCGGGGGAGGGGCCGCCTCAGGGTGCGGGCGGGGAGGGGGATCCAGGGGTACACGGGGTGGGTAGCCCCCTTGCTGATTGATGAATCGGAGGATGAGGGGGGTGCCGGGAGGGGGGAGGGGGAGAGCGTGTTAGACTGGGGGTCATCGTCGGAGGGTGAAGGGGACATGGTGGGTCCTAGCAGGCCGGGGTCCCCGGGGGTGGGGAGGGGGGGTGGGTCTAGGGGGGGTATGGCAGGAGTGGGAGGGGGGCGGGGCAGGGGGGAGGAGAGGCCACGGGGGATGGGGGCCGATGGGGGTGGGGGAGGGGTGGAGGGAGGGGGTGCTTTGGTGAGAGGAGCCAGGAGGGAGGGGGGTGGCAGGGGGTAGCGGGAGGGGGTCGCGAGGTTGCGGTGCTTGCAGGGGTTCGGGGGGGAGCGACGGGGGGCCTGGGGGGCGCTGGGGGGTGGGGTTGGGGGTGGGAGGAGAGCGTGGGGGGGCAGACCGACGCGATGGGAGGGCATTCGGCGGCGTGGGGGAGAGGCGCGCCAGGAGGTTGGGAGGGCGAAAGGGGTGGCTTTTCATCGGCATGCTGGACGTCCCTACTTTTTTCTTGGCAGGAGCAGTTGGCAAGGGGCTCGGGTGAGCAGCATGCGGTTCCAACCCGCCGAGAGGATGGGCCGGCTCTGCCTAGTACGGGCGGTCATGCTCCAACGTGGTCCCATGCACGTGACGAGCGCAGATGGCAGGGCCATGGGTCTCCAACGCCCCCCTCCCGATGGGTCGAGCCGGCCGCCGGGGGACGGGGACGGAGCACACATGAGGCAGGATACACGGATTACCGGGCGGAGCGTGGGAGGAGGGGGAGCGTGGATCTGGAGACACTGATGCAGGAGTGCAGGGACAAAGCAGCATTGAGCAGGGTGCACACAGAAGAGGTCCAGGCAGGGCGGTGGGGACATGGTGATGGAGATGTAGGGGGGGAGATGGAGTCGGAAGAGGAAGGGGAGCTTCGGGAGGGGGGAAACGAGTAATGGTGTTGGCAGTGTTTTACAGGTATGCCCCCGGCAGATGGTGCCGCAAGTGACGCCCCCCCCAGCGGAACTGGTTAGGCGGCGGGATCCGGTGCGGACGCCGGCCTTGACGCCAGGTAAGGCCGGGACACGGTTGGGGAGTGGCTTGGGTGGGCCTCATGGAGGCCAGGCGTCTGGGGGTGCGGATGGCGGAGGCCGGGTGTCTGTGAGAACGGATGCTGAGGAGGGGGGTGTGGTGCGGCTGGTGAAGGGTAGGTATGTGATGGATGGCGGTGTGTGTACGGAGGCGACAGGCGACGCGGCGTCGGGAAGCACGGGGTCGGGGAAGGCGGCGCCGTCCGGGAGATCGGCGGCATCCGGCGTCAGGGCGAAAGAGAGTTGTGAGGTGCCGGTCCGGAAGCTGCCTTATATGGGGGTAGCGAAGCCACCGGGGGCGCACTTGTCACTGGCGACTAAGGAGAAGATCTGGAAAGGGGAGTATGTGGAGATTTTGAAGTTGCTTCACAGGGAATTGATGGCCAAAGAGGGTTCAAAGGAGGAGGAACAGGAGTTAGCCAGGTGACCGAAGGTGCCGGTTACCATTGAGAATTGGTCGGCCGCTTTCTTGATTTACGCCAGTGTCTACTGCGAAAAGTATCCCGACAGGTCGGTCGCGCTGTTCAAGTATATGGATGTGGTGCGGCGGGCGCAGGTGACGTACGGAGGTCTTGCGTGGTCGCATTATGACGAGGAGTTTTGGGCGCGCATGGCGTCGGATCCGGAGCCCAAGTGGGGAGAGTTGGATGCTGACTTGTATCAGCAGACGATGAGCCGGGCCAAGTTTGGCCGCACCATATACACGGCCAGTGGTTTGCCACTGACACCGACCCTCTTTACAGCCCGCCCCACCCGAGGGGGGGTGGGGTCGGCGGACGCCGGGAGTACGCACAGCGTCGGGGCCTGCTGGGACTTCAACAGGGGTTCCTGTCTCAGGCAAGTGTGCCGTTTTCGGCACGAATGCTCCAAGTGCGGGAGGCGCCACCCGGTGGTGCGCTGCTGGGGGCTCGGGGGAGGCCCCGCACAGGGCCAACAGCCGGCAGCGGTGCCAAGTGGGGGCAGGGGGGCGGCAGAGGGGGGTGAAGTGCCCTGGGAAAAGGCTCGTACACCGGTTAGGCTGGACAGATTGGAACCTCTTTTGGCGGCTTATCCTCGGGCGGACGATGCGGCCGTGCTTCGTCGGGGTTTCAGGGAGGGTTTTCGGTTAGGCTACGAGGGTCCGCGGATCGCTCGGTGGGCGGAGAACCTGAAATCTGTGAACGCGCACAGAGGTATCGTCCGGGAGAAGCTGTTCAAGGAGGTAAAGGAAGGGAGGATGGTGGGGCCTTTCCAGGAGCCGCCATTGCCGGATCTGATCATTTCCCCGATCGGGGTGGTCCCCAAAAAAGAGCCGGGACAATTTTGTCTCATTCAACATCTATCCTGGCCGGAGGGCGCCTCAGTGAACGACTATATCTCGGCGGAGTTGGCGTCGGTGTCGTATTCGTCCGTGGACGTCGCGAGGAGGTTGGTGACGACGGCGGGCCGGGGTGCCTTTATGGCAAAGTGTGATGTGAAATCGGCATTTCGGTTGCTGCTGGTACATCCGGCAGATCATCAGTTGCTGGGGATACAGTTTGAAGGTTCCTTTTTCGTGGATAGAGCGCTTCCCATGGGGTGCTCCGTGTCGTGTGCATTGTTCGAGAGATTCAGCTCCTTTTTGCAGTGGGCTTTTTCCTGGCGCACAGGCTCTGAGGCGATGACGCATTACCTGGATGACTTCTTCCTGGTGGGTCGGCCCGGTTCGACGGACTGCCAGCAGCGGCTGGACAGTTTTACGGACTTGATGGGTTACCTGGGGGTTCCTTTGGCGCCAGAGAAGACTCAGGGTCCCAGCACGGTGCTGTCATTCCTCAGGATAGAGCTCGACTCAGCGGCCATGGAAGCACGCCTGCCGGAGGAGAAGCGGGGGGTGATGATGGACCTGGTGAGGGGCATGTTGGCCAAGCGGAAGGTGATGGTGCGGGAAGTCCAGGTGTTGCTGGGACATTTGAATTTTGCGTGCCGGGTGGTGCGGGCGGGGCGGACCTTTTGTCGTCGACTGGGGTTGGCTTTGGCGGGGATGACGCTGCCACATCACCACATGCGCCTATCGGCGGGTTCAAGAGAGGATCTGAGCATGTGGCTGGCTTTTCTGGGGCGTTTCAACGGTGTGCCCATGGCGCCTCCGGAAGACTGGGAGTGGGACGTTACGATGTCATCGGACGCGGCGGGAGTCGGAGGTTTCGGCCTGTACTGGGCAGGCAGGTGGTGCGCGGAGCAGTGGCCGGGACATTGGTAGGCAGGGGGCAGGAGCATTGCGTTCTTGGAGCTGTTCCCATTGGTAGTGGCGGTGACAGTGTGGGCGCAAGAGTTGGCGCACAAGCGTGTCTTGTTCAAGGTGGACAACATGTTGGTGATGCAGGTGGTAAATCGGCAGTCTGCACAGGAGCCACTGGTCCTGAAGTTGATGCGCGTTTTTGTCTTGAGGTGTTTGGAGCATGACATTTTGTTCCAGGCTCAGCATGTCCCGGGGGTGGACAATGACATTGCAGATGCTTTGTCTCGTTCATAGTGGCAGAGGTTCCATGGGCTAGCCACGGAGGCGGATGCGGTCAAGACACAGGTGCTGGAGGAGCTCTGGTTGGTGGGAGAGCACGGGTCGTTCAGCTGGTGAAGTCGTCCTTGGCAGCGTCCACGTGGAGGACTTATGAGCAGGCTTGGATGGAGTTCCTACGCTGTGGAGCGGTAAGGCAGAGGGGCAAGTGGCGTCGGGAGGAGCAGGTGGTGCGTTTCATGCTTAGTTTGATGGACAAGGGGCTTGCGAGGGTGACGATTGCGGGTAAATTGGCGGGGGTGGCTTTCATGGGCAAGCTTTGGTGGGGTTATGCGCCGTCGGTGGGGAGTTGGGGGGGCGTCTTCTGGAAGGCTGGGAGAGAGAGAAGGGGGCACGGGTGCGTCAGAGACGGCCAATTACGGAGGCGATGTTGGAAGGCTTGGTGCGGTGCTTACCGGGGGTGTGCAGGCATCAATCGGAGGTGGTGTTGTTTTCGACGCTGATGTCATGGATGTTTTTCGGAGCCTTCCGGGTGTCGGAGCTGGTAGGGCTGAAAGGACGTCCGGGTTTGACGTGGAGGGAGGTGGAGTTGCATGGCCGGGAGGTTGCGGTGCGGCTGCGACGGTCAAAGACAGATCAGCGGGGGGAGGGTACTTGGGTGGTGTTGGGTCCCGGGGGGTCGGAGGCGGCGTGTCCGGCGGAATGGGGCAGACGGTTGGCGGACGGGCAGGTGCAGGTTGGTGCGGAGGTTTTTGGCCGGAGAGAAGGCGGTCGGGTGACGGCTGCGCAGCTGCTGTGGGTCCTGCGGCACGCCCTACGGTCTATGGGTGTGGACCCGGGTGAATTCGGGACGCATTCCTTTCGCATTGGGGCGGCGACGGAGGCGGCATGAAGGGGTTGGGGGAAGGAGGAGATTAAGAGGCTGGGACGCTGGAGATCAGATTGCTATAAGACATACGTCAGGATGCGGGGGGTAGGTGTGGAGTAGACTGACATGTTGGGACCGTGGCTTACATATTTATCTTTGCAGGTGCGGTGGCGGGGCCTACTGGGACAGCGATCAGCATTTACGTGGTGGGACATTCATTTGTTAAAAGAGCGGAGCGGGCCGAATGGCAGAAACACAGGAACCTTAATTTGGAATTGGACGAACAGTTGTTTAGGTGTCATTGGAGGGAAAAAGGGGGAATGCGTTGGCAGGAGTTGGTGCCAGTTTTGAACAATGTTGTACGGGGGGGAGTTTGTCCGGATATGGCAGTCATCCATTTGGGGGACAATGATTTGGTGCAGTGTAAGGGGCTGGCACTGGTGAAGCAAATGAAGAGGGATTTGCTGGAAATTTGGAGACAGTGGGCGGGGTGTTATGTTATTTGGTCCGAATTCATTCCCAGGAGGTGCTGGAGAGGGGCGGAGAGGCCGGGGGCCATTGACAGGACACGGAGGAAAATTAACAGGGATATGCGGGCCTTTTGTGAGAAGGAAGGTTTGGGTAGAATGGAACACCCAGAGCTGAGATATGGGGCGATATATTTTTTCCTGGAGGATGGAGTGCACTTATCAAGATATGGGATGGAGCTCTATATTGTGCAGCTGAAGGAGGCAGTGGATCGGGCAGTGGGGGTGATTAGGTATCCAAAGGTGCAGAGGCCCTAGGGGGGGGGTCGAAAGGTGGCGCTTTTTCCTAGTTAAAGGGGGGGGTAGGATAGGAGGAATGATTTGCCCTGGATAGAGGGGGAGGGAATGTACATATGGCAGGTGTTTAAACAGTTGAGGCAGGCGTTTTGGTACTTGGTAATGATGTTTATGTTGTTGGCGGGGGAACTGTTTAGGGGTGGGGGTTGGAGTTTTGGTCAGGTATGTGCATATTTAGTTAGGCCTAGTTTTGTACGGCAAAGGCCAAGGATGTGGTATATTTTCAGGATGCACCTGTTTCCCAATAAAGCGGCCTTTATCACACCTTAATATTGTCTCCGGTCGCTCTTTCCCCTCCCCGTCTCCCGATGGGCCCCAATGGGGCTTTGCGGGGGGTGGCCGACCGGAGGGAGGCTCGCCCCCCCAGGGAATTTGGGGCCCCGGGAGGAAGGGTGGGGGGAAGGATTAGACGGGGGGACAGGAAGAGGATTTGGGCTGGTTGGGCTGTTTAGGGGGATTTGGGCTGCCTTGGGCTCCTTTTGGGCTGGGGGCTATAAGAGCGGCCATCTTGGGTCACTGTGCACCATTTTGTGGGACAGTGACCCAGCAGCCGAGTAGCAGGGGGAATTGTTGTCCCGCCCACCCTCCCCTTTTAAGTCAGGTCGTGGGGTGGTTAATGCAGGGGGGGAGGCACTGGGGTCCTGAAGGGTTTTTTCCGCTGGTTATAGGGGTTTTGTTGGGAGCAGGTGCTTTCTATGGTTGAGGTGGCTGGAATTTTGTCGCTGGGAGCAGGTGCTGGAAAGTTGTTGCTAGGTTGTGCTTTTTCCTAGTTAAAGGGGGGGGGGGTAGGATAGGAGGAATGATTTGCCCTGGATAGAGTGGGAGGGAGTGTACATATGGCAGGTGTTTAAACAGTTGAGGCAGGCGTTTTGGTACTTCGTAATGATGTTTATGTTGTTTGCGGGGGAACTGTTTAGGGGTGGGGATTTTGGTCAGGTATGTGCATATTTAGTTAGGCCTAGTTTTGTACGGCAAAGGCCAAGGATGTGGTATATTTTCAGGATGCACCTGTTTCCCAATAAAACGGCCTTTATCACACCTTAATATTGTCTCCGGTCGATCTTTCCCCTCCCCGTCTCCCGATGGGCCCCAAATATAATTTGGCTGGTTTGAACAGCCGAAATCTTTTGAGGTTGAGGGAAAAAACAGCGAGGGTCTCATAATTATCATAAAACTTGAAGTTCTCTGCACACACCTCCGTTATATCTTTCTAATAATGCTTCCCTTCGAAAAACAACTTTTGTTCCATCCAAAAAGGCATTTTTCGGTCCATGCCTGTATATAATGCAGAGTTCTATCTGGTGAGCATTAAGAATCACCACTCACTGAAAACTTCCTTAGACACAAAAGTGCATTCTGTGTGGGCAACATCAACGGTGTCCTTTAGAAGTGACAGGTACCACAATGTGTAAATGGCTTAGAGCAATTTAATTTCACTGAGTCCACTAACCCTTATTTCAGTCATAAAAAATAAGGAAGCAAGTACACCTCTCACAGATAGGCAACCCTTTCAGCCAATCCACCTACACCTCCAAACGTCTTGTGTTGTTACCAAATCCTAAACTCCAAAGTTGGCCAGGCTAAATACCAATGGGGAAGGAGTTCATTTATGACCAGAATGAGGAAAACTGGTCACAGAGAAATGGAACTATATTAAGTAATTTAAATATTATGTCGTTGATCAATTCCTCATTCCACCCATTACAAACATGGAGCATACCAAAGCCAAACAATTTAGTAAGGACAACCTTTTACAATGTCTAGTTCGAAACTCCAAATTTGCAGTCAAAACAAACACATTTATTTAAGAAAACCTAATGCACATTACCTCATAGAAGCAAGAATCATAGAGCCCCATATATTATTATCAGTACCTTCGACCTGAATGCAATAAGATTTTGTGAATGTGGGAGAGGATGCCGAAGTAGGTGCTCTGCCTATTTCCATCAAAGATGCCCCCTGAGCCTCTGCCCAAGAAGCTGATAGCACTAACTTTGGCCCACCCAGTTTGCCAAGTGAACAGGCTATGTTCTGAATCTAGTAGGGAAAGCAAAAAGAGGTTCCCCTGGACTTGCTAGTGGTAAGTAAGAATTCACATCCAAGCCTGTTGTTCACTCACAGATAATTCAGCACAAAACATACACTCTTCCTTTGACTTACAAGATATTCCCCATTGTGGCATGAATCTATAACCAAACTAGGAAGTAGTGCTAATTTACATTTATTTTCATTTTTTTTAAAAACAGTCTTCTTCTTTACACAGGTATTTAATTGTATCAATACAAATATTAAAAAGCAGTTCCTTCATACATGTATATGAAGGATGTTAGTCCGTTAAAAGCATACAGATTTTTTATAAAAAACAAAAACACAACATATTATAGACAATTCATAAAACAAAAGTACAAGACCCCATGGCCTCCAACAACATGGTAATGAAATTCAGTTGTGGCCAGACTTTAGATCCAAAGCTGATATATGATTTAAAGGTAATTTCGGCAAAAAAACTGTATTTTTCTTTTTATCCTGAAAAACCCTTCCGCGGTGGATTCTTATCAAGTGCGTTGATGCGTATCTATGCTTATTACCCAAAAACCTTCTTCAGGACTAACATAAATGGGTACAGGGTCTAATATTTCAATTTTGCAACTGGTTAATCTAATAAAGAGAAAACAGATGTCCGCCTTATCTCCATGTATTGTACACATACGCAATAAATACTCTTATGTCCCCCAGATACATATGAATACAGAGGCCTTTTTCCATTTATGTTTCACTGTCTTAGCTTCCTGCATCATTTTCCTCAACCTCAACCAGATCGTCTTATCATAAAACACTAACATTTGTTTAGCACTGCCTTCCATTCTGGGTTTCATATGAAAGCCGAATACCACCCCCTGGAGTCCTCCCTCCTAGGAAGGTATGTTCCTCCCCATATAGACTACATCACTTCATCCTATCATCCACATTCATACATAAGCGATGAGCTGTTATATAATCACATCTACTAACCATAGGATCGGGTAATTTCTGATGTTACATCCGTATCTCATATTCGGTTCAGGTAAAAGGAGTTCCATTTCTAGATCCACTTATTAGAGCTAGAATGACATGAAAAGGGCAAAAGGCCTTATTATTATCAATAATGATGTAAGGCCCTTCTCAGTAGTTACTTTCAACATAACTGTCTTACCTTCCGTGTGTTGATCGCTTTTTCTGATTATGACGTTATCTTTATATTAATTCCTTAAAGCCTTTCTTTCTTACTCTCTCATTGTGTTATATCATTTAGAGTATAGATAAATGGTTCCCTGCATGGTGATATATAAAGGTGGTTTTAGTTTTCAATTTGATTCCTCTTTGTTTTTTTAAACTAAAAAGAATTTCCAATGCAGCTTACCTCAGTATCTATGTGAATCTATTTCGTAGTTATATTTAATTCCTTTTCTTTGGTTAGGATCAAACAGCAACCCCCAGCTTCTGATGCGCTTATACGTGGGTCACGCACCGGATTTTATGGATATTAAATCTCGATGGTATCTGTTAGAATCATAAACCAGGGGACTTTTTATAAAATAGTTCAAAGACTTCTCTACTTATTCTACTCCGATCTTCTAGGAGAGCCACGCCCTGATTGATCAGGACTCGGTGCTCTGTATATTACCTATTTCAACACTAAGGAGGTGTTCGCATACATTAGAATTGCTCTGGTTGGCGGGACTATTCCCCTTGGCATATGACCCCCACCTTTAGTTGTTCGGTGTCTCGAATCTTGTGGACAATTTTATGTGAACCCTCTTTACTGAAATATAACGCTAGCACATCCCCCTCCCCATGGATATTTAATTTAAGATGTGCGTGCATTAGTCGGGGTACCCTAAGTCTCTTTATAAAGGACGCTATCTATCATTGCCCGTTTAGCCTTTAAAGTTTGCACGCACTAAGATGAACCGCTCCTGTTCACTCTTGCCTTTTTCCGCTTACCTTTATTTCCCTCACGCTCGTCTTGATGCTCAGCGTTTTCTGTATAGGCAACGCCATTGCGCTAGTACTTCTTTTAAGGGTTAGTCTACATGTGATGGACGTCAAACGTGATGTCGTCACACTGTGGGCTGCGCATGTCTGGCGGCCATCTTAGGTGTATTTACTATCTGGGCTACAAACAATGTTATATCGATCTAGGTGTTTTTTAAGTTTGGAATCTCATATTATTTCCCTTATCTAATATCAACCACCCTTTGTAGAAAAAGTTAAATCGAGCTTCTATTCATAGAGTCTATTTAATCACTAACACTACGTATTGCTTACTTTTTAATTAGTGATTTACTCCATAGATATTTACTATAACATACACAATACCTTAAACTACTGAAGCTCCAATGTAGTCAAACCGATATGCTGGTTTTCGGAGCTATACCATATTACTATATCAAGATGCTAATTATCAGGGCTATAAGCCCTAAGTTTCACAGAATGTGCAGGAATGTATAGGTAACGATCTTTGTAGGCCAATAAGAGAAAGTTTCCCTATTGTTTGTTACACCATACATATGGTATGCTTTTTGCCCATTATTTTCCTGTTCCAGCTGTACCTATCTCAGTTAAATTACCAGCAGGGGTTTATCAGTGTATTCATAATCAGTACATATCCCTCCATGTATCTAAGTTGTAATGATCTTCTCCCGAACCTCTCTACTATTAGGCCCGTTCTTGATAGTTCTGAATCTAGTAGGCCCAGGAAATGCAGATAGGAATGGAAGGCCTCCAGTCATCCTTTTCAGTGCCAAAATTAAGAAAAATGTTAACTGCCATTATAAAAGAGTCCACTCTATCCAAATAATTAAAAACTTGCACGCCTGGCATTCAAGCAATGCATAGGAATAAAGTGATATACATCTTTAGGGTTTAGAGTGGCTATATATTCTCTTGGGTACACCAAAGGAAGAATCCCTTGTAGACACAAATGTGTTGTTCTTATCAATTTGTTGACACTCTCTAAGTCCAATATAGCACAATATGCCCCATCACATTTTCCACTAGGAACAGAACTGAATAAATAGCATTTTCTTCTTTTCTTTTGGGGACTGATTTGACTGCTTTTGCCTACAGTATTATAGCAACTCCCTCTCTCAATACCTCTGATTGCCATCCTTATCAAGGTCAGCATATCGAAGCATGCCAAATCAGAAAGCATTGCTTCAAATTTTATTTGCTGATAAAATGCTTTTATTAATAATGTGCAAAAGCTGACGTTTAAATCAGACATATGTTAAATGCCAACTTTGTAGTACATAACCATACTTAAATGTTGTAGGCATGCAAATGAGTAAAAGTGCTGATTTATGTTAGTCTAACTGCTGATGCCATGTTAACTGAAAAATAAAGAATTAACATGAAAGGCCTGTTTTTCCACATTGAATAGTTGTTTGTGAACAATGTTTTTTTCTTTCATTTTAAATATTTTATTATTTCAGGAGCCTTCTCTTAGATAGTGACTAGGTGTGTGTTATGTATTTGACAGCTGATAGTGAGTTCTCACTGAGACAAGAACTTTTCATGGTTTGTGCTCCTCTGAGAAAATGGGGGGTTTGCTTAATTCACAGGAGTTTTCGGATATTCTATTGGAGGATGAAGAAGATGAAAGAAAATAATGTTGCAACATTATATTTGTATGTTTATATTAGTGTGTATTCCTAGAACAGTTAGCCAGAAGCCAGATGCAGATTCCAGATTCAGTTTCTGATACCTTTTCTTCATGAGAGTCTGCCATACTTAGATTTTACTGAACTGTCTGCTGGTATCTTTGTGCTGAGAATAAAAGGCTTTATGCTTGCTTATTGATTCTGTCATTAGAACTCTTTATTGGGTATCTGAATTGACACCTTTTTCCCTCCTTATCCCAAATACAGAATTTCCTTTATGGAACACACTTGTTGTATTATTACTATTTTGACTGTGATTCTAATGAACTTTTTGTCGTATTCAATAATCAAATATTGATTGATGGATTATATTAACTTTTAATGCTGCAATCCAAAGATTAATGCCTAATAAATAAATAGATGAAAGACTAATCCCGTAACACACAATAACTATCTTTGTTGAATGAATTTAAGTCTTTAATGTTTTATTGTTCTATAGCTGTTTTCTCCTCGTTTCTCTTTGTTGACGAAGGAAAGGTCCATAGACCAGTGGTGGGGGTTATGGTATGATCATATCTGAAGATTGAGATATAGAAAACCCCGCTCTCCCAGAAGCATGGAGACAAAGTCGTAATGTACCTGTCTCAATTAATGGCCAAACTCAACCATCTGAAACATCTGCTGCTGTTGGTCATGGCTAAAAGAGAACTGTACTGTGTTAGATTTGTTTTCTCAAGCTGCCTTGGTTGGAAGCATGTCTGTCCTGTCATGAAAATCTAGATGAGCGTGAGTAATGTTTACATGAATCCAAACTTCCACAACTGGAAGTCCTACACACAGGATTTTCACTAGTGCTGTCTTCTTTGCTATGACTACTTTTCAATCCCACATACATAGGCATCTTCTTGCCAAAACTGAAGCTATACACAAATTAAAATGTGCTCCTTTCTCCATATGCACCAAGATATCTGAGCAAACTTCAACCTCCGGGATTGCACAAGCCAGAAATTCAAAATTTTTAACCAAAGATTGCACGTTTTTTGTTGCAAAAACTCCTGCCCCTAAAGCCAAGTTCATATGCATTCTTAATGCGCAACCCATGCGTTTGACCACCGGTCCTTACTACGCGTATTCTTTTGTGTTAATTGATATGCTCTCTGTCAGAGAGGCTAACATAGACCCAGATTCTCAAATTTTTTAGCATTACTTTTTTAATGCTAACCCGATGCTAAACCTTTTTTAGGATTCACAAAACAAAGCAAATAAATATTTGTATTAGATTGTATGGTAAAGTAACGTAAAGCAACGCGAAACGCTGCTTTGCATTACTTTGCATTAAGGGGGTGGTACATGGGCGTTCCAATGCAACCACCAATGCTTTTTGATGCTAAACCCTAATCACTAACATGAGTGGAAAGGGTATACAGCCAAAGTTTAATGTAGCTGAAAAGCAGGCTCTAAAGAGAGAAATGTTTACCTTTCTCTGTGCTTTTCCAATGTTGCATGCCTGCTGCACTGTGCAGCACACATGCAAAGTGTGAAGTGCTTTTAGACATGTCTAGGCATAGTATTTTGTATAGGAAGGGTTCCGTTCTACAAAACATATGCTAGACTCAGGCACGCACCCTAACGCCTTGGCGCTAAGGTATGTACCTGGCGTACGGCTGCTGAAATCAGCACCAATGCTAGGAAGAGGGGAGGAGAGAGCCATTTCTCTGTGAACATGGCACTCTCTTGCTGTCTACCTGCCATGCAGCACAGACTCTTAGGAGGTTGCACTGCGTTGCGTGACAGTATTCAGAATCTGGGCTTTAAAGTCTACCTTTGGAGCATGGGGTAGATCTTTGTCTGCCTCTTCTAGAGATTACGGGGCATATTAGCAACAAATAGCGATAATTGTCACTAGATGTGCTTAGTGCATTTTTTTTATCGCCGGCTTTCGCAGCGATAACGTGCTATTAGCAACGTTTATCTCCAAAGTGATAAAATATCCGGCGATAGCGGCTCAATGCGTGAATATCACTGGAAATCCAGCGATATTCAGGCATCATCGCTAATGAGGTCTTAACCAGAATATCCATCTCCCATTGGATATACAGGTTAAGAAGTGGTCTGAGCAGGTGTTAGGTTTTGGCGATAATCGCGCTTAGCGTAAGTATTTTTATCACTTTGCCTGGCTTGCTAATAGGCGATAGCTGTGTTAGCGACTGTTTGCAGTCGCTAACAGGTTGGGTATGCCCACTTTGCATGTCATTAGCGATAAATATCGCTTACATGCAAAGTGGGCCCCAGACCTGTAGCTATCGCCTACATGCTGTCGCTAACTGCTGTTAGCGACAGCTTGCTAATAGGGGGATAAAAATATCACCGCTTATCGTGGGAAAAAGTCCTGCTAAAGCGGCGATATCGCCCTTGCTAATATGCCCCTACATTTTTTACCTGAAACAAAGTATTGGAAGTTCGACAAAATCATGCCATGTGTGTAGTATAAGTCACTTCATCTTACCAGGCAGAATAAGCGCTGCACTTGATAATCTTTCATACTGCAGATAAAGAGAATTGACAGAATTTTTCACTTGAACTGTCTGTAAATCCCATGTTTTCACTTACATGAGTCACAATGGCTCGACCCCTCTCTGTGAACATATTTGCTGTGGTTAGATGGACCACACTCTTTGTGATCGGATGAACTTGAATTTGAACATAGTCTGCTCTTTAATATGACGGCTATGATGACTGTTTATCACTTTCTGTAGTCAAAGTCTTAGCTTTTAATTATTCCACCAACAGCTATTATTTATTTGCTGACATAAAGTCAGACTTTGCAGAAAGTGTGGAAAGTTTAAGTCTGCTTCTTTTGTGATCAGTCTCCTCATCAGTCTCCTCATCATCCGAAGAAACCTTTGCAGAAAAAGGATTCCTTTTCTCAGATCTTTTCCTATCCATCTTTCTTCTAAAAACAAATAAAAAAGAACCTAGAAAAAATGTATATGTTTTTAAACCAATGATTAGGGAGTTACAAAGCCCCCAATCCATTGCAAGAATTCCTTAATCAAAATGACCAATTAGAAAAAAACCTAAAGCCACCTTCTTTTTCTTAAAACTGTAAACTTGCACAGCACGATCATCTAAAACGTAGGCCTGAAATGCTACTTTTTCCACAAAGAGAGCTGCTTCCTGCAGCAAGAGCTTAATGAAAGGATGCCTAGATGTTGCACATATGGCCAACATCTCTCGCATTTATGCAATTCTCGCCATAAAGGATGCTCACAATGCCGCAGTTACCTGTCATTTCTGTCTCATGTATACCTAGGTCCTCACAGGGACAGTGTTTCATTGACGAGTATGCTGGCGATTGTAAATGCTTGTTCATGCCCATCCCGCATTGAGAACCAATGGCAAGATGCTGTCTTCATCTGTCTGATCCTCAGAATGCCATTTCTCCAGTGCGCTTTTGAGTTACAAAGGCCACAAGGTAAATCAATGCAAGTCCAAAAGCCCTATCACTTCTTTTCCCAAAGTCCTAATTTGTTAACGTCTAGTTCCCCACAACAGACCAATATTAATTTTTTTCTTTTCGTTTAAAAAGTAACTCTGTGCCCAAAGGTACAGATTGCTTGTCTAGAACAGAGAAAAAAACAGATGTTGTCTGGGTAGGTGGTCCAGACATACATAGCTGAGAAGGTCTACATTTGTTGGTGTGATCTAAATGTGTTGGTGTAAGAGGATTGGATGAAAGGTTTGTCTGTTTGTGGAAAGCAAAGCCATCTCTATATTTGTCACGACTAATTGAAGAATTGAACAAGGTGGCAATGTTATGGCTTGCAACCCTAAAGTCTGGCTGCTTTGCAAACAAGCACTGGAAAATTCAATAATTCTTGCCTTGTTGACCTATTGACTTTACCAATGCTTTTTTGCTACGCTGTGATGCATGTTGACATGACTTTTCCTGTCGTGATGACACATGTTCATGGCTAAAGAATGATGCAAGTATTATTTTCGTTCTTTCTTTTTTAAATTTACAGATTTAAAATGGCATCTACCACTTAGATCAGTTTGTAAAAAAAAAATATTTGTACAAAATGTTTTTGGACAGCTGGGGGGCCTAGCAGCAAAAGGCAGTTTTCGGTCTCTCCAATTTGTTTTCTATTAAAAGAAAACATGTTTAAAGGGCAATGAGGGGTAGAGGAGCAACGGAGGAACTTGAAGGGAAAGATAGGGAGGGGTTATTTGAGGGGGAGGAAGCCGCAGATGAAGGAGACTAAGAAGACTCATGCTTGCTCACGGAGTGTGTAATGAAAAAGAAAGAACTAGCTCCCTAAATGTGTGCAGTGGAGGATACAAGTCAGCGAATCAAAAGCATGGTAAAGAGACTACACTCCAGGGGAGGTACAAGCACAAGCTGGGCACAAGTCCTTTATAAAGAAGTGGGGGGACTAACCAAGTTAGGCAGTTTGCAAGTGACATGATGGCACGTGCCATCATAGGGCATAAGGTCATGATGTGTGACACTGCACATGGCATCACAGGAAGTGACATCACAATAAGAGACATGAAATATTAAGACCTCATGCATATGTTTATAAAGTACATCATGAGTACATTTAAGCACATTATGAGATGTAACAAATACGATTTTGTGTTGAGTTTGTGCCAAAAAAGTAGTGCAACGCCGACGCAAAATCTCGGCCTCACCTAATACATTTATGTCTTTTTTAAAACCCTACCACAAAGAAATTGGCAACTAGGAGAAGCATGGCACTATATCAGTTCTGCTTAATTAGTTGCAAAGTCTGCATTTTAAAATATTCTATGGGGTTCAGGCAGTAAATCTCTGGGAATAATAATAATGGTGAGATAACACTGGCGGATAACACATTTAATGAAGAGATATGTGCTTTGTGTAGTCCCAGATTTGAATCAAAGTACTATATGAGATTAATATGTCTCCTGAAAAGTATATCATGTAACATGCAGATGACAGATTTTTACTTTATGTGCATAGGTAAGTGGGTACTGCTTTTAACAAAGCAATCCTTTTGTTATTTGCAGTTCATAAATTGTAATCCTTGTGATATAGTGTGACTCCTACATCTTGTAACCCTCACTTTTTCATGTACCACATCTTGTACATTGATTTACACACTTACACGATTTATTGTCAACATATAATGTGTATGTTACGTAAAGGGCTCAGACACCCTGCACTGGCATGAGTAGTCCTATAAAATAAGTAAAAACAATACTATTTAAATTGTAATTTGTGTAAATAATGGACAGACCAACAAATCTGACATTTCTTACAGTGCATGCAGTTACATACAGGGACAGAACAAGGTCAAAAGGATGCCTCTCTTAAGTACCTGTGAAGTGATAATAAGCTGTGTGCCTTTGTTTCCCCTCCCTTGCATTTAAGTGTGAGGTTCCAGGTCTCATCCAGTCCGGATACTCGATCAAAGGGAGGCCTGATTGCTTCTTAACTTCGGCCTTTATCTTTGACCCAGTTAGAGGTGAAAATAAAAAAAGCTGCTCTGGCTGCCTGCACATTGCTGCTGGTAATGGAAAGCAGACAACGTGCAGGTGCTGCTGAAAGTGTCTGGTCTCTGGAAATTACACCGGTACAAGTTCAGCATATTTCTGTGCGGTCCAACTTGTTGGCAGGGTGGACAGTGTCCACCCCAGGTAAATAGTGGATGGTTCCATGTATCCGTGTGTACCCCTGACATGTGCCCTGAGAACAAGTAGAGGAAGACAAGCTATTGAATAAGAAGCAAGTAAATAAGAGTCACAGTTATAGCCAATCCTCATCCACGCACACAAAGCCCTACACAACGCCGGACCAGCATACCTTAACGGTCGACTCAGCTTCTACACCCCCACACGCAGCCTCCGCTCAGCCAACCTCGCCCTCGTCACAGTTCCACGCCTCCGGAAATCCACCGCCGCCGGCAGATCCTTCTCCTACCTCGCTGCCAAGACCTGGAACACTCTCCCTACCGGCCTACGTCAGACCCAGGACCTGCTGGCCTTCATACGGCTTCTCAAGATCTGGCTCTTCGAGTAGCAGCAGCCCCCCAGCGCCTTGAGACCCTCACGGGTATGTAGCGCTCTACAAATGATTGATTGATTGATTGAACCAACGATAAGCAATAGGAGGGCACTCATCCCACTGTAAGTCTTTGGCATGGTTTTTGGTATGGTACAGAAGAAGCTTTCCCCTAAGGACAGCTAAAAAAAATGTCTGGTTGGTGAAACCTAAATATCGCAGTACTGATCTTTCACACTTAAGCTTGCCTTTAGTATCAACTATTTCTAGAATCTAGGTGATTGCGTCTTTTACTAATCATTGTTTATTTGCGAACTGCAGTCTTAAATATTTGATGCATAGCAATTTTTAAAAGCAAACTGCTGTTCATTAGGGTTCAAAGGTGATGTGAGGCTACTAGCTGACATGCTGGTGAGTTTCAAGGGCTCGGGATGGGCTTTAGCTTACTTAGAAATCGGATTTTGAGAAAATTATGAGATCTGGTTAATCCTCTCAATGCCTATTAGACAATGTTTCTGAGGTTTTGTTGTCACAATATACAACAGAACAAACAACTCACAACAAAACCTGACCATGTTGTTTGGCACTTTGATGATGGCAGGTGGTTAAACACTGAGGGGCAGATTTACAAGAAACTGACACATTGTATGGATGTGTCAGTTTCCCTGCGCCTTAGTGAAAAACCCTTGCGCCACCATAGATGCGCCATATTTACAATACGGCACACAGTGGCGCAAGGATTGACAGATGCGTCAGAAATTCTGACGCATCTGTTGGTGGAAAAGTCACGCATTCCTGGAGTTGTGCCGCAAGCACGACTCAACTACAGCAAAGCTTGTTGTGGCCTACTTCCAATACACTGGTTTTGACGCAATGGCATCCTAAAAGTCACACAGTGAAATCTTGTAGCTTTCACTGCGTCACTTTCACGAGGCTTTCCTGCGTGGGAACACCTACCCTGCATACATTATACCTGACGCAGGTATAATGTCAGGCAGGGCTTTACAACGTGACACATCTCCCTAGATGCGTCACGTAGTAAATTTGCCGCATTTTTTTGCGCCGCCATTGCATCACAAAAGTAGAGAAGTGTGGCTCAATGGTTAGAGCGGCAGACCCTGATGCAGTAGTCTGGCTGGGACCAGGGTTCAATTCCCGCCTCGGCAGGTCTCGGGCTCAATTTCCTCTGACCTGATAATTCTCGCCTCGGTGCCTATTCTAATCATGAGTCCCACTCTGCACCTCTGGGCAATAGCTTGCTTAATCTCTACAACGGCCCCAACAACGCTGAGGATGCCTGACTTCACCTTGGGGGTGCCCAGGAGTGGGCTCAGGGCCGGACTGGTATTTCCGGGCACCGGGCAATCCCCTGGTCAGCTGGATGGGGTAGGGGGCCGGTTTTTGCACAGGAGGCCGGTTTTGTTGTGGGGCCGATTTTCGGTCTGTGAGTCACGGATCGAAAATCGGCCCCACAACAAAACCAGCACCCTGTGCGTGAGTTAGTCAGTAGTCTGTCTGTCTGTCTGTGTGACCTCCGCTGCGGGCTGTAGAGCAGCACCAGCAGAGGTTAGACAGACACCATACCAGGCCGCTCCGCTCCATGCGGCCAAAAAGCACAACTGTCTGGTACTCTGGGGCCTCTAAGCACCATCCGGTGCAGCCTGGCCAAGGCGGATATAGGGTGCGCAGCGCAGGTTGCGCAGATGTCTCTGCGGCAGTGCACCGTTAGGGTGGGGCTGGTGATCAGTCATGCGCATTGTCGCTCTCACATTAAAAAGAGCGCGTGACTGGTGAGGCAAGGACGCAAAGGCATCCCAGAGGTTCCTGCTAGTAGAGAGAGGAGTCGACTGACATAGAGAGGCAAGGCACCGCACCAACCCGTGCAGCCATCATTTAATTATTTCGAGCCCCCTGTCTACCGCCCACAGCCAGGTGAGTCTGTCCAGTCTTTGCAATCATCATGGGCAGTGTGGGCTTTGCTGAGCGGGCGTCACAACCGGGCCGGTATTAAAAAAAACAAAAGGTATAATTAGGACCTGGCCCGGTAGCTTTAGTTTTCATGTAAATGCACTTTAGCTGTGACATAATGTCCATTAAATTCTCGTTCAGGCGTCCAGCAGAGAATTCCTCACTATCCGTGTAATCTTAATGAGAGATCTCATAAAGATCACACAAGATGTCAGGGGTGCATTTCTGTATGAGTGTGCTGGGCGCAATCACACACTCATCAGGCGCTTTGCATACTTTGTAAACTTAAAGTATGCCCTCCCTTTCTTATAACAGTTATTCACATGAAAAATCATTACGAATAGCAACCCTGCTGGCTGCTGCATAATTTGCAACGTTTCCTTTGTATTCGACGTTTCTACTTTCTTCTGTACACCTGTGGCCAGTATCTGCCTGCAATGTCATGCCCGGGCCCGGTTCTGCACAGTAGATTTAAATTGTAAGCAGGGCGGACAAGGTGGTGGCTTCAGTTGCGCACCGTCGTGGGCCTGGCTGTGGCTGGCTGCAGGCAATAAATAAAATACTTTAATCGTGATGATTGTTTGTCAGGGTCAGCGACAGTGAGTGACAATCATCATAGTTAACATTTTTGATTTGCATAGCTGCAGTGCCAAAGTTTCAGATTGCTATGTGTGACATTTTCATAATTACAGTGTAATTATGAGTGACGTTTCACTTTCAATGAGTATGAATGATACTTTCTTGCAAGCAAAAATCAGGCAATGAAGGCGAGGGAAACATATAAATACAAAAATTAGACCCATGATTTGAGCAACAAGAAACTCTAAGAAGATCTGCGGCGGCTGACTCATATATACAATGAAATTATGAAAATGTCACACATAGCAATCTGAAATATTGGCAGCTATAGCACTGATTTAACTATTCTGTGCTTTCTGGGAGTTGTGGTCTTGATATGCCCCTCAGTGGACCACTTTGTATAAATACACTTGAAAATAAAGATACCTAAAACGAAAGCCTTGGATTGTGTAAACATGGTGTCCTGCTGACAAGGGCCTGACAGTAGATCTGGCTGACATCCTAAATATCCAGCGTCTCATTTGTCCAGGTTGTGGTGTCTTGCGCTCTTTTTTAACGGAATGGGACACATTTTTCATTATTCAGACTTTACTCAGAGTAAGAGAGATAAAGGCAGAGAAAGGAAAAAGGAGAGATAGGAAAAGAGTAAAAAAAAAAGGGGAAAGCATGGACGAAAAAGAACCTGTAAGAGAATAAAGCTGAAGCAGTGTGGGGGTGGTGGAAAATGGCATTAGTTATTCACAAGTCTAGGCACCTCAGCTTTCAGCTGCTCCTGAAGTGGGTCTCTAAGAAAACTTTGGACTCCCTGTGCTTATTATTTTTTTTAATTAGGCACTGCCTATATCTTTACCTCATTTTCAAGAGTTGACAGTCCATGTCTCCCTAGTTCAGGGCGTCCCTGGGAGGCTTGGCTTTCACAGGTGCTCAGTGTTAAGGGCTCCACGACTCCTTCCCTTCCTGAGATTATATTGGGCTCCCCTGTCACAGTCTTTGTCTGCTGATCTTTTAGGTTCGATGTGATACCCTGCGTGTTCTGCGTCCCCTGGGCCCTGGGTTTATATCTCCCGGTTTTGAAAGGCCTCGTTCCCTGGCCTTTATGCAACGGCCAACTCGGTCCCCTGCTGTGGGGAACACAGTGTGGAGCTCGTGGCCTCGCTGGTGCCGTGTACAGAACCACGGTAAATACCCCATCAAAGTCAAGTCCTGTGCAATGCCTCAGCAGGATACATCCTCAACGTGAAACATAGCCCATGATAGTGACATATTTCACCAGGCCTGCATTTCACAGTCAGTGATTGTGCTGCCTGGCATGACTGAGACTGCAGGAGAAGTGTGGCTCAATGGTTAGAGCGGCAGACCCTGATGCAGAGGTCTAGCCCGGGACCAGGGTTCAATTCCCCGCCTCGGCGGGTCTTGGGCTCAAAATTCCACGGACCTGATAATTCTCACCTCGGTGCCTATTCCAATCATGGAGTCCCATTCTGCAACTCTGGGCAATAGCTTGCTTAATCTCCACAACGGCCCCCACAACGCTAAGGATGCCTGGCCTCCACCTTGGGGGTGCCCAGAAGTGGACACCTCACAGGGAAAGCCAGGATGGGTTCCACAGCGGTATTCGTACAAGCGCCTTGAGACCCTTGCGGGTGAGTAGTGCGCTATACAAGTATCAATTTACATTTACATTTACAGCGTCACAAAACTTCTAAAGTAGAAAGTGAATGATCCCATAATAATGCAGGACATTCCAGGAAGGTGACAGGGGCTGCCCTTCTAACAATAGAGCAAGCACCCGCTTGGTGGCCTGATATATAAAGTCAACAAAATAGCAAAAGCTGCATTCAGTGCCATGGAAGTATTCAGTCAGAATTAGGACTCATGGCAACAATGGTGGACTCCTCCGAAAAAGAGCACAATATTTGTGCGGCCTGTTTTGTGCTGCACCACATTGCATTACATCACATTAACCTTTGCACTGGAGCGTAGGCACACTCAGGATTTAAAGCAGTGTCAGTGATCGAGCGCAGGGACTGGAGGTGGGCCCGAAGAATAGAGTGCTGGTGTGCTCTTTCTTCTGAGTGCCCTGTCTGGGAGCCAAATGGGTAGAACTGGCATTTGTTAGTTACTGATGAACCGTGGTTTATGTAACTCTCCCGGTAATGTCAATCTGAGACCCCACATCAGCCTATCACTGCACTAGACTAATTATTCATTTGCCGCCCTCAGTGCTATCCATGAGCCATGCGTAGCTGGGTAATGCTACACCACCTCACCCACATTGTTCCAGCAGAGCACGTCATAGTCATGTGAGGCAACCATGCCAGTCACCCTCCCTTTTGCACAACGTCAAAGTCCTGCCAAGCCCATGCTATGATATCATAGCGCATGCTCTGAAGCCTCACGTGTGCGCCAATTGTGCTGTATAAATATTTACAGTAAGTCTGCATTGTATGACTTTAAAAGTCTGTACGTGCTCTCAAGTACATTCAACAGGGACACAGGGACATGCTTACAGCGCCACTAGCAATAGAAGTGGAAGCCGTGAATAGAGAGCATACTGACTAATGCCAGGATAGTAACCCAGAACATCTGCATTTTGAAAAGACATGAAGTTACTTTGCTGCACAGGGAACCTCCAAGTAGATTGTGCAGTGGAAGTACTATGCAGCTTAAGCCATAACTTCTCTCACTCGTGTGCCATCCTGCTGCTGGGGGAACATTCTCATCAGGAAACATACCGATTTAGGTAAGCAAGAGGGAACCTATTTTTATTATGTAATAGGAGGTGGCCTTTGAGGCGAGAGGGGGCCCTTGAGAAGGAACCCTAGTTCTACAGTGATAACGCTGTCGGGCCAAACTCTTACAATGTCCTTCGCAGACATCTTCATCAAATCTCATTCATCCATACATCTATCCATTCATCCATCCATTTATCCATATATCCATCCATTTAAATGGGATCACTCGCCGTAGTCACCTCCATGTTCTTTCGAGATTCAAAAGGCTGCGCACATGCGATGCACATGTAGTCAAGTTATGGATATTTATTGAGCTCATGCCTGTCATAAAGTGTCCTACAAGTTGTCACACAAGTCACGTGAATTGTCACATAAGTGCCCTTGAGGACAACCTATGCTTCATGTTCACGGTTGGGCTAAATGATTGGTGGTAGGGTATGTAACTATTTGCTGCTGATACAATGGCAGTGGGAAATGCCAATTATTAACTCCTCAAAGTAAATGGACATACATATCTGCTAATCTGCTTCACATAACACTCAGACACATGTCCTGTGTCTTCTCTGTGTGGATTCCGGGATACATAGCAGAAGCAGGGTGTAGGTACAGGTTACCTTCAGACGAAGCACATGCCCCAGTCAATGGCTACTAAGCGCTACTTATAGAGGGCACATCTGGGCCTTCGAAGCCTTGTCAATATCTAAACACTGCTAGATGGAGTTACCATATGATATAACAGGCAATATTAAATCAGCCCAATAAGGTGTGGAGCAATAGAGCCCTTGCCAGCGGGGCTAGCACTCTTAATCCCAGTAGAAATAGCTATGCTCAGAAAAGTGCAACAATGAATAGTGATACACTACACTAGCCATACACTTACAAAAGTAGTTGCATTCACAGCGCTTTAAAGAATATGCATCCGTAAACTCTCTCCTGTGTTAAACATTCAAAATGATACTGGGACATGGTAGGGAGATGCTCTTCAAGGATGATGAGCTGTAGCACTAGTCTTCCACAGGCCTCCCTTGTGAGGTGTTTTTTAGATAAAAATTGTTCATAATGACTGCTGAGACATGGTAAATAAGTCCTTGTCGGCCTCAGATTCCTCCAAATTAAATTCAGGTAATTTACTATGCTTTAAAAGTTAATACAATCTAATATGTAATGAAAAATGTGTTGAAAACTGCTTTGTATTGGCCTTTCTGTCTCCCAAAAATTTCTTTGTGGGAGAACCCCTCCCAAACTCCCCCTAATAGTGCCTGCTCACTACACTTGCTCGCTACACACCATATAGGGGATGGTCTCACTTTGACTTTGTTCTCTTTGATTCATTACTCGTGTCTATTTTTGGTGCTCTCTGTAAGAATGTCTAGGGGTACATATGACTGGTTGTGCAACCTGGTGCTCTTAAGGTCATCATCTACTATTTACTGTGCTTTGAAAGTTGAAACAATTGAATATGTAATGAAAAATGTGCTGTAAAATTCAACATTTTGGCCTGTCTTTTTCCAAAATTTTCTTGGAGAACCCCCCCCAAAAACGCCCTGCTAGTGGGCGAGCTCGCAACGCGCCGGACGGGGGCTGGTCTGGCAAAATTTGCCAGGGCTGCTTTCAGTTCCCAGTCCGGCTGCGAGTGGGCTCCTCACAGGGAAAGGCCAGGAAGGGTTCCTCTGCGGTATTCGTACAAGCGCCGAGATGCCTACGGGTAGTCGTGCGCTATACAAGTGCGTAATCATTTCATTTCAAAGTGGCTTGTAAATCTGCCCCTAAATGAACCGCCTGCAGCCACTGTGATAATAGCACATCTCATAATTTACAAGTGATACATTAGGGTAACATTAGGCAGAAGGATATGGCGCCACAAGAAGGAGCAACCAACTTATGCATAAAGCACACAAACTTTTACATAGACAGGAGCGCTGAACAGTCGTCCGTTGTCAGGGCTCTGGAATACAACAGCTGATCATTGACCCCCTCACCTCCCCACCCCCCCGCTATCTTTCCTACGTGATTTCTTCGTCGCGCGCACGACATGATGACATAGGCGGCGGCCTATAATCATTTCCTGTGTTAAATCTGAAATCAGATAATCGCTCGGCACGTGGTCTCAGAAGGGGAAAGTTGCACAAACCCCAAACAGACATTGTCAGTGGCGCATATCTGCCGTCTATTTTAAGCAAGGGCCTCTTCGAGAGTGGAAGATGACGTACCCAAGTGCCGAAGGAGCACGTGGGCGCATAAACTAGGTGAACAGTTATAGGGTTAATTAGCAGCATTTAAAAATAGTAGTTCAATGCTGCTTTTGACTCATCTCAGTTTCCAGCGAGCAAATGCGGCGACGTGGGTGGTGGTGCTGAATGCAGGAAACTGTAAGGTTCAACATAAACACTTTCGGGGAAATTGTGAAACAACTTGAAGACGTTTTAACTTCTATTTTAACTAGAAAACATGCTATATGACGTGCCCTGACATGTATTTTTTAAGCATGTCTAATCAAGTGCCGCAGCATTGGTGTTCTACTTCAACATCCGTCCTTTGTCACATTCAGCTAAATAAAGAACTCGTGCAGCCTCGATATTAAGGGTTATTTTTAATTTTGTAATCATTTTGCTGAGGAAGTAAAAAGGTGTCGCTGCAAATAGAAGATGGAGGGGATTTTAATTGTATGGAGCATAGGAAACCAAGCACTGAAGACTCAGCTTAGTCTTCCCAGCTTAGGTCCACCAAACATATCTAAAGATCACTGCCGACAAAGCAGAAACACTTTTAGCAAAAATTTGATCCAGCGTAGTTTACCATGTCATAGTTCCAGCTTTTCTTTTCTATTTTTTACAGAAGCAAACTGTGAAGAAAAAAACGGCTCTGGCAAACTGGGACCTTTCTCCAGTGCCTGGGGGGCCTCTATTCTTTTCCCGTCTTGCGCTGTCATGCCTCAGGTGGCAGCCTTGGCAGGAAAAATGCAAGGCCTCAAAAGGATGGGCCTTCTGACATGCATGTGTTGGTGGCCCTGTGCCCAATGGTCAGTACTAAAGTTGTCCAACAATAGAGCCAACGGAGTCTCCGCCACTGGAAACCAAGCAGTCCCCTGCCCTGTAACTGAGGTGGGGAATCATGGCTTTAAGACATCTGCCAGTTTATAGTGAATGTCACACAACCACCAAACTCTAAACGACGGCCACATTTCTTTATTTAAAAAAAAAGAAATCTTTATTATTATTTTAGGATATTGGCCCAAATATAATATTTGAAAATGACTTTTTAACATATAAAGTTATATATGAATATATTCCAGTGATACCTATAGAAACAATTATTTCTTGAAAATATGATGGAAATTATTTTGATGATAAATTAAGGGCGTTTCTAACAAAAGTAACGAAGAGTTCAAAAATGCAGAACTTCTTTTATAATCATTTATCAACTGTAAAAGCTCCTCGTGGCTTTTAAGCATTAGATTTTCTGAAGCAGTGTTCTCCTCCATTGTCCTGCTCTGGGCAGTACTTTGATAACTGACTTTGCTTGAAACTGCTGAGCAGTCTCGGTCACATGCACTTTGCTTGAAGGCTAGTTTCTTTATTTTTTTTATAAATTAAAATAGTTGGCACTGTGGGAAACGTGTCTGTGTACAGGACGTCTGCACAGCAACACAGAGTACAGATATAAGTTCCAAAAAGAAATGGAACATCAAATAGTGTCCATCAGCAAAGTTCAGTGTTGAATTCCTCAGGCGTCTTATACGTATGTTCAAATCCAAATTTATTGAATTTTTGGGGTCTATTACAGTTGCACATCAGCCCAGCCAACGCATTTTGTCACTTAGGACTTCATCGGGTTTGGATAATTCGTAAATCTCTTATTTCTCGTAGTGTACTGTGGCATCCAAAAAACAGCATCTGGAAAGGTTCAAGACTGGCCGATTGCCCATGATTGTGGAACTTTACACAGATGAAGAAGGTATGTATGTATGTATTGGATTTATATAGCGCTTATAACCCAGGGGTCTCTAAGCACTTTGCCTTGGGAACCCGTCCTGGCTTTTCCCTGTGAGATAGCCCCTACAGGGCATCCCCAAGGTGAAAGCCAGGCATCCCGCCGCGGGGGCCGTTGTGGAGATTAAGCAAGCTTAATGCCCAGAGTTGCAGAGCGGGGGGCCGTTGTGGAGATTAAGCAAGCTTAATGCCCAGAGTTGCAGAGCGGGGGGCCGTTGTGGAGATTAAGCAAGCTTAATGCCCAGAGTTGCAGAGTGTGAACCCATGATTAGGTCAGGCACCGAAGCGAGAATTATCGAGTCCGTGGACATTTGAGCTCGAGACCCTGCCGCGTTGGGAATTGAACCCTGGTCCCGGGTCTGACCTCTGCTTCAGGGTCTGCCTGCTCTAACCAGTGAGCCACACTTCTCCAAGGTAAAAGATGGGGCACTACACCACACCTCACCCAGTCTTGAACCTTTCCAGACAAAGACTTGCCCTAGCCGTGAAGCCACAGTTGACAGAGGGTTCTTCTTTCCCTTTGATAAGTGAGTTTGAGATCTCTGGTTCCTGTTTTGATATTTTTTGCCTAACCTTTTATTCTATAACTTACTTAACCTCCTTATCTATTGAGTCTGCCCTTTTGAATATCTGGGGTTAGTGAGATGAGGTTAAGGGTATGCACTGTGTATTGTTGATGGAAGAGAGAAGTTTGCCTGTTAATGATGAGTGCTGTATCGTCTGACAATAGTCTGCCAACAGCTATGATATCAGCTTAAGGTTGTGAATGCTGAGCGCGGGCTACCTGTGGTATTCTTTAGTACGCTTATGGGCAATAGATTGCAGGAGGTACTGTTACTATTGTTATATTGGGAGTCTGGAGGGGTCAATGATAAAGGTCACGGATATCACCGGAGGTTGTTGAAATGTATCAAGATCGCTAACAGCACCAAAAGCATCATATTCCCATTGCACTAGGAGGCCAAATACTCAGTTACAGAGCCTGAGTATTTCAGAGAATTGAAGGTGTGCATGTGTTTATGCTCTTGTGCCAGAGGTTATTGCCATTTTCAGGGATTTTAGGGTTTGCTGCTCACTTGACGTTCTATTGCCACCATTCACAAAGAATTATGCAGCAGCTAAAAAATGAAGAGCAACCAATGTAAATTCTTCAGTGATAACAACTACACTAAACAAGTAATATATCATCTGTAGTTAGTACTAATAACCCAGTTAATGTTCTCTCTATTTATATCCTTCAAATATGTATGGGTTAATAGACCATCGTACTGTACAAATATGTTGTGGCCAATTAGATGATATAATTACAGTTCTACTTGATTTGGCCATGAGCTTCCTAAAGCAGCCGCTTGAGGCCCCTACTGTTGCCTTTTTCAGTAGTGCGGATGGGGTGGGTTTCGGATGAGGACTGGGTTCTTGAACTTTGGGTTCCACTTCTGACTTCTCTGTTCCTTTTTCGGTCAAAGCGGTTTGCTAAAGACATCTTGGGGCAGTCGGAAGCTTCTCTGGTAATGCATTCTGCCCGTTGCTTACCATTGGCTTTATGGTTTGTAACTCACGTATTCTGGCTTTCTATTTGCTGGCTGTTAGACCTGGCCATTTTGCAGGTTGATTCCCAAACTTTTTGCCTTTTGCCTTCTATTTTTCTGACCCTGTTTTTGTTGGCATTAGGACTCTGGGCACTTGACCACTGCGATTAGTGCTAAAGTGCACATGCTCTCTGTGTAAATTGTGATGATGATGGGTTATTCATGATTGGCATATTTGATTTACTGATAACTCTCTAGTAAAGTGCACTGTGTGTGCCATCACCTGTAAATCTAAAGCGGCTAGTGTGCTTGCAACAACAGAAATAGAGGTAACGAATAATATAGACATACAATGAGGTCTATATACATTTTATGTTCATCCGGACAAAGAATCTTTGAATGTCTTTATATTAATAAAAAATCACACACAAAGAACATACAAGTGGGGACATATTTGTTGTGAAAAATAAAAACAAAAGAAGGCGGCTCGGGCATTTACAAGGATTTGGATTCAAATGTACAGTTGTCCAAGCAAATGCAAAGAGCAACACCATAGCACAATACAATTAACAATTATGAGAGTATCAAGATGTACAGAGTCAATGAAGGTTCAATCCCATTTAACTTAATATGGGGATCATGATCAGGACATAAGATTATATGCTTGAGACTAATGCCTGTAAAACTATCCGGAAAATAATAAAAAGAAAGAAAAGGGAAAGTTAGAATTGGGAATCAAAAGAAGGAGTCTGACAGAATGGCTATTAAAAAACCATGCAAAGTGTGGTTGATAAAATGGGTGCATTCCATTCAATAGCGTCCATAGAGCACTAAGGGCGATATGTATCATACTTCCGTTTAGCGAATTCCAAATAGAGAATTTTAAGGAATCGCTATTTGGAATTCGCAAAACGGTATGTATGTACAAAATCGCTTTTCAATAGCGATTCCTTAGCATTCCTAATTTACGATTAGCAAATTGCTAATCGCAAATTACCCATTCATTTCCATGGGCCAGGAGGCCCATAGGAATGAAAGTGCAATTTGCGATTAGCAATTTGCTAATCGCAAATTAGAAATTTTTTCAAGAACACCCTGCTGCACCCCTGAAAAAGACATTTGGGGCGTATGGCGCACATACATGCCCTAAGGGCATGTATGGGCGTCATATGGCACCTTTGTTTTTTTGTAAAAAAGCTTTTTGAAAAGAATTCGCAACTTACCACCAACTAGAAGTTGGTGGTAATTTGCGAATCCTTAATGGCAATTTTTGAATATTTTTTGTTTGATAGATTGCATTTAAGGAATCGCAAAATTTGCGATTCCTTAAGTGCAATCGCAAAATAAGGAATAGCAAATTTAGCAATTCCTTATTTTGCATCAAACATGTTTGATACATACCATTTATCTAATTAGCATTCGCAAAGGCCGAAATTCGCAGAATTTCGGCCTTTGCGAATGCTAATTAGCTTGATACATATGGCCCTAGGTGGGGTGAGTATGAAAGTGCAATCCAAGTGATATTGATGTGAATACCAGATGTAGCTTGACGCAATGAGTAAAGCAATGCAAGGTAATGAGGATCTTACTGATTATGTCAGTATCCCCTCTCCTGGAAGGGACTGGGAGCAAGTGACATGGCAGGCGCAGGGGCGCACGCCACAGGAAACCTGAGGAATAAAGGTGTATTGTGTGAAGTATAATACTAGTCAGGGTGAAAAGATGTGAGTTCAACGTGAAAGTGCCTTACCTCTAAGGGGTTCCATTAGGTCCTATGATGATGTAGGTCTTCAGTATTCGTAAAAAAGGAGAAAAGTAGACCTGCAGGATAATAATCCAATTAGGGCCAAACTCCTAAATGGGGTGTTATACTTGTAGTAAGTGAAGGCGAAAAGGCTTACCAGTTGTAGCAAAAGACACACCTTCACCACCAGTCAAGAGATCTGTGTGAAATCCATCATTCTCACTGTGCCACCGGATTCAAACTAGCCTGCTGATGAGGGGTGATGCCCCTAAACCGGTCCCAGGATGCTTGTTTCCGGTTCAGGGAGCACCTGGCTTGGTAGTTCGGTCTGTACTGTTCCCATGAGGCACAGGGCCAAGACTGATTTGCATATGACTGGGTCGAAACTGGGGGTCCATCCATCATCTGTGTGTCTTTTACTTTTCGAAAGTGGGCATTTTTTGCTTTACCATTTTGTGTGCCTCTGTCGGATTATGTATTTGTTGTCTGGTTTTGGCGTGACAGGAGCTAGGGATGTGCATTCACTCTAGACAGTCACAAGGGAGCTGAGGTGTGTCCTGCCTTGCCTAGGTGACTCATCACTAGGCTGAATAAACCTGGTCTGCATTTAGAGTGGTGGGAGTAGTTTCGCTACCATCTGAATAGTCTGTGTCTCCTTTGCACAATGCTGTCCCACCCCCTGTGGTCAAGCTGGACAACGGAGACTTGAACTGGTTTGTACTGAGCTCAGAGGCTCTGAAGCAAAAAGAAAAATGAGAAAATGGGATATAAGTATTAGACCTTAAACCACAGGACCTTACATTACTTATGGAAACAAGAGGACCCTGATGAGGAGAAGAGCTGTGTGAGGAGCGCTGCCCTTTCTGTGTGAAGGGCCTGCAGTTGCTGCTTCTGTCTGTGGCAGATGAAAATGACTGAATCTTCAAGGGTTTGTGTGTGCTTGCCTCCTGTTGAAAGTCTCACAGAAATCAAAGACTTCAAGAAAGATCCTTACTGGATCCCAAAGTAACCTGTTGGGAAGGAGAGCTGAAGAGCTATGTGAAGAACACTACCCTTTCTCTGCTGTGAGGGGTGGGTTGGCCTGCTGTTGCTGCTCCTGTCTGAAGCTGGAGAAGGACTGGACTGTTTTTCACCTTTGTTTTAAAGTAAAAGCACATAAGGAGAGCTTTGTCTTGCAGTCCAGCGTGTGTAGAGCTCTGTTTGAAAGTATCAGTGCTTGGTTACCACAGCACATGCAGTGCTGCATTTTGCCTAGTGTTTTGGAGCAAAGGGAGGGGAGAGCTTGTAGCCGAGTAAGTACTCTCCTTCTCCCTGGCAGCCGGTGTATGTGTAGTGATGGTGAAGGAAACCAGGCCCGAAGTTCCAGCGTTGCCATTAAATGTGTTGCCGGTGTGTGCCATTTCATTCTACACCTTTGCACTGTACTCTGCACCACTCTACTCTATGCCAAAGCACTCTACTCCACTCTACGCCACTGCACTCTACACCGCTCCAGTCTAGGCCACTCCCTTATGCAACACTGCACTCTACACCACTGCACTCTATGCCAGCACAATCTACGCCAATGCACTCTACTCTGTACCACTCCACACTTGGCATAATAAACTGGATGTGGGACATTTTATATGTATTAGCTCAGGAAAGACAGCTGTGGTATGCCCAGGAACTTCATTAACTTGAACGGCAAAGAGGTGAAGCCTGACCAGCCATAGTTTACTGTAAGTGGAGACATTAAAAAGGGAAATACTTTGTCCCAAAAGTCCACCCTGGCCAGGCTGGCATCAAACCTAGTGGGAGGGAAGGGGTTTTCGCACCTACCTGCTCCCGAAAGATGCAGGGCAGAGACGGCCTCCGGGGCATCTTCCCACTGCATAGTAGGTGCTGGAGGTCTCCCCCAGAGATACGAGGCTGGACCTCCTGCGGGGCCGGATCATGGGCACCTTTTCTTCAGCCACCCCTCCTAGATGGCCTCCTGGAGCTGTCCGAAGTGGTCTGAGTTGAGGACCAGGAGGGAGCCCACTAGTACAGCCAGAAAGGCGCAGACGAGGCGGGTGGCAGGAGACAGGGAGCCCAGACCAGTGACGGACTGCAGCCGGGGAGAGGGGATTTGGGGGGGGGCTGTAAATTAAGTAAATAACTATTAAAGGCAAGTGGTCGCTCGAAAGTGGACCCCGCCTTGATATAATCAAATAAATTGTTAAATTAAACTGCATTACCCGCATTTTAAAAAGACGCGCTGGAGCCATTACCGATGTGCCGTGTTGTAAGGGAAAAAACAATATTAACACAGACAGCACATCATGCATACTTCTGCAGTGAAACAAACAAGCGCGGCCCCTAAAGTGAAAGAGAACCGCACTGCAAATAACAAAAAAAAGAGTGCTTACCGACTTATGGAGACCGTGTAACACTACAAGTAAAAGATCTAGGGCCAGATGTAGGTGGCCAATTACCGGTCGGTAACGGCCGAATTCGGCCGTTACCGACCGGTAATTGGAATTTGAGATGTAGGTCACTCAATTTTACAGAATCGGTAAATTTACCGATCGGTAAATTTACCGATTCTGTAAAATACCGAGTCGGTATTTTTACCGAATCGGTAAAATTGAGATGTAGGTGGGACTCTTCTGAGTCCCACAAGCCTTACCGAATCGGTATTTTACCATCAAATCCTATTTGATGGTAAAATACCGATTCCGGTGTGCATGCACCTGTGTGCATGCACACCTGTGCCATATGACAGGCAGACCTGCCCTTAGGGCAGGTATACCTGCCACATGGCACCCAAACCCGTTTTGGGGGTGCTAGAGGGTGTCAAAGTGACACCACCTGCACCCTTGTGAAATTCGGTATTTACTGATTCGGTAATTACCGAATCGGTAATGCCCATTCATTCCTATGGGCTTCAAAGCCCATAGGAATGAATGGGCATTACCGGTCGGTATTTACCGAATCGGTAAATACCGAATATTACCGATTCGGTAAATGCACATCTGGATTTACCTACATCTCGGTACTTCTATTTTACCACTTCTTAAATACCGAATCGGTAAGATTCGGTATTTAAGAGGTGGTAAAATAAAATTACCTACATCTGGCCCCTAGTCCTGATGCGCGGTCACAAAAGGAGACAGGGTGGTAACAAGGAGAGACTAGGAAGCCTCATTTTGAATTGGAAACCAGCTTTTCCCAAAAACAATGCCATCAGCCAATGAAAAATATGGGCAGGGCTTCCCCAATTCTAAAACATACACTAATACAGCATGCCTCGCAAAGCGAGCAACGCATGCGCTGCAACGCTAGGCGAGACCTAAAAAAGGGATATGAGAGGATCACTGGGCTTGCCTCATGTGTGGCTACAGGGACATAACGAGCTACAAGAAGCATTTTTCCTGAAGTGAGCTATTGGCCAGTACCAATTTGGACCTAGACTGGACCTTGCTGGTGGCCTCTGCTGAAGTGGGTTGTAGCCCCTAAGTCCCTGAGGTCTTGGGTGCCACAGATTTGGCTCAGTGGAGCCACTTCAGAAATCCTGAAAAGTTGAGCTTAGAACATTTTTATACTGCCAAGATGTTTAGAGCCATCAGGGGGACCTTGTGGTAAAGCAGTCTGATTTTAATATACAGGGCCGTTTCTACCATTAGGCAGGACTAGGTGGCCGCCTGGGGTGGCACAAGGGGGAGGGCGGCAAAGTAACCTAGAAATGACCCTGCATCAGGTGCAGAAGAGGGCAGGGGTCGCCGTTGTTAAGCCCCTCTCTCATGGTGCAGGGCTCCCCAGCACTGCCAAGGGAGTGTACATGTGAGGCACAGTAACGGGCTCACCAATTATGCCACTATCAGAGCGCAGGGACCCTCAGACCGGCCTGGGCAGAAAAGTGCTTGGCAGATGTCTGCTTCCGGTCGTGCTCCTCGCGCACAAGCTCAGCCCGGGGTCCCTCTTTTGCCTCAGTTATTCGCATTCATTATTAAAAGGCGCCGGAAACAAATGTGTCATAAATCCGGGGGCAAAAGTGGTTCGGTGGCCAGGAGAGGTGCCATACATCAGGCTCGGGATAGACGGGGATGAAAGAGCTCTGCGCCACCCTGGGGCTGCGCGGCGTCAGTAATTCAGTGCACCAAGAAGATTATACCAGTGGATCAGGAGTTAGAAGTCAGGCGCTTGCTAATAGTGTTTTCTGGTTTTGTGGCTCTGTTAATAATATGCTACTAATTCCCAAATGGTTTTAGCAATTAAGGGCCAGATGTAGGTAAGCTTTTACCTGTCGGTAACGGCCGAAATCGACCGTTAACTACCGGTAAAAGCCTTTTCCTATGTAGGAGGCTATTTTACCGATTCGGTAAATAACGAATCGGTATTTACCGATTCGGTATTTACCGAATCATCATTTACCGGTAAATGAGATGTAGGAAGCACTGTAAACAGTGCTTCTGGGCTTTAAGAATTCGTTACTTACCACCAACTATTAGTTGGTGGTAAATAAGGAATTCCTATGTAAATGCATAAATGTGCATTTACACCTGTGCTATGTGACAGACATACATGCCCTTAGGGCATGTATGAATGCCACATGTGCACACCAGCACTAATCAGGGGTGCAACAGGGTGTCAAAGTGACACCCTGCCACCCTTGGATTTTTACAGGCCCATAGGAATGAATGGCAAATACCGAATCTGTAATTACCGATTCGGTAAATACCGAATCTTACCGATTCGGTATTTTTTACCGAAGAATTACCTACATTGCATTTACCGATTCGAAAATACCGAATCGGTAAAATTCAGTATTTTCGAATCGGTAAATCTAAATTACCTATATCTAGCCCTAAGTGCTTATCGAAATTTTGGCCAAGTATTGTAGTTTTTGCCTTAGGTGGAGATTGTTTGTGCTATGATTAAATTAAAGTAACTTTTATAGCGTTGTTCTGGTAGCACCCAAAATTACCAACTGTATAATTTCCACGTATAATGTGATGGAGCAACAGTGTAAATGCACCTTCAGAGTGATAAGAAGCAATATAAACACGTAAAAACATGGTAATTGCTATAATAATTATTAAATAACGTGTTATTATACTTTTATCATAATATTAATTACAACGGAGTGCAAAAAGTGTACAAACACGTTTTGTTAATTCATTTAAAAAACTGTGTAATAACACTTTATCGAAATATGTTTATCACAGCCCCAGTACTGACTGAACTATTACTTTTATTGTACAAAATAGTATAAAAAAGGGAAATTTAATATTTTTTATTGTACATTATTTTCTAACAAAAATATCAAAGTATTTTATTATGGCGAGAGTTATAAAAATAACAACGTGAAAGTACATTTGATTGTAGTAACTTTAACACAAAACCAATGTCAAAGTTGGGTAATACTTTTATTGGCATACTATTAAACAAGTGAAAAGAAAATGGGAAGGCAGGATTTTTGTAAGAGCCACAACAAAGTGAAATTCCACTTTCATTGAAACGAGCAGAAGATATTCTCTGTCGGATACTTGATAGTAGGCATCATGTGTACATAAATATAATATTCACTGATGCATATACAGCCTGAATTATTAGTAATAATATTAATTAATTAGTCATTCTAGCCTTGAATACATTTCTCCTTCCCAAGTTGAATATTGAAATAAAAATTTACTGCATCAATCTATTTACCCATTGCATCTTACTGTCGGTGAATTCATAGCTCAAACATATAGACCTTTAGAAAGCGCCTCATGAAACCCAATTTCAGGCAAAAAGCGCCTGGGGCTCTGCAACCTGGCTTCCCATGCACTAGCACACTGACTGACACTCTTCTTTCCGGTCACTTGATCGAGCAAAGACTACATCATGTGATGTCAGAGGACGCTGCTACCCCCACCCACCCAACCATCCGCGACCCCGTCCTTTTGCAACCCCACAAGCAAAAATAGTAGAGTTATTTTCATATTGCGCTTTACACAATGCGTATACAATTTCCAAAGGCTGCAAATAACAGGTGTCACAATTGCCCTATTTACCTACCTCTGCAGAATGGAAGACCGAGTGTGCTTAGCAAGGATTAAGAACTTGTAGTTGATGAGTGATGGTAGTAAAAGGGAGGGGGCGGCATCTTTCAATTCTCGCCTAGGGTGGCAAAACACCTAGACACGGCCCAGTCAATATATCTTCCTCGGCTACAGCTTCAGGCTTTCCCTGCTAGAGGATTTTGAACTCCATAAAAGACTGAGTCAGACTATAAAATCTTTTACTGGGATAACCCTGCTTGGGGTATCGACCCGTGCTCCATCGCGATCTGACTGAAATTGTGCTTGGGTTCTGGCCTACTGTTTCCATAGACTATCGTTGGCGCTTAGTGATTTTTGGCACTATTTGTACTTTAGACTTTTAAAACTCATATCTTCAGTATGCCTTATTGGATTTTTTTTGGTCATTTTGTTTATTACATTTTTTTCTTTTATTCTAATTTGGTTTAGGATTTTTATTGTTTGGTGTTTTGACTTTATTACTGTTTTTATACACATTCCCCTAAATTAAGCTTTGCCTCCGCTGTTCAACAGCTACCAGGGAGTTGAGCTCAGCTCAGTATAGTGACTTTGGGGTTCATCCTGATAAGTTAGTGTCCTTCCTTGAGGTGGGAGACTGCTCACCCGAATTAGTAATTCACTTTCATACAATACCCTTTATGTAATTAGATCAAGGACATGCAACAAACATAAAATATTTCCTATCCTTAGTGCACTTTTACATAACTGTGATGTAACATAAGTTCTGTCAGACTTACTTTCCAACTCTCTGTTTCCCACTGAGTCTTGTGGGTAAAAGTAAAATCAAAAAGTATTTGTTAGAAGGTGGTTCTGACACTAGGGGCCGCCCAGATGTTTTGCTTTTTGAGCACCTAATTGTTGATCTCTGTGGGGGAGCCTCATAATCTGGGACTCACCCACAGTGAACTCATAATGAAGGAGACTGCATGGATATTTTACTGGTGTCCCCCTGGCTTGACTAGGCCGCTGCGCAGCAGCTGGAGTATGGGGCACCTCGCTGGCTACATGCAGACACATGTGTACATGTGTATGCACACATGAGGGGCTGCGCAAGGGAGATTCCTAGCGTTCGCAGCCCAGGAGCAGCTACAGAGTGAATGGTGTGGCAGGACTTATGCAGAATTGGGTGGTGACATGGAATAGGCTTTATACACTGGAAGGAAACATGCCAGGGAAAGTGAGTGTGTTTTACTGTGTTTTTCACTTCATTATTCCCTTATGGCGAGGTGGAACCCATGGCTAGAGTAATTTCCACAAGGCCTACAGATTCCAGACACGCACTAAGGTCCAGTATAGCGGATGTTAAAAGAAGTATTCTGCAGAGTCCTAAGTCCTATTTTTACTGCTTTTGGGTCATACAGAACTGTCATATTTCTCTGAGCCAGCCATGACCAGACCCAGGCTGAGGGTTGACCTCAGCTGGATGGATTGATAACCTTTCTTCCACAAGCTGAGGCCTCCTCTCCACAAAGAAGAAGATGGGTGGGGCTACAGGCTCATCCATTCGCAGCTGTCACTGGGTGCCAGGCACCAGGCTGCACCAAGGAGGGAAGGCAGTGAGGGGTGAAGGAGTTGGGTTTCAGAGGCCATGTTGCCAGAGACACTGGACAACTCCATTTTGAACAACTCAGAGGCTGGACAAGAAGGAGGGAGCAGGGGCAGGGAACTGATGTGGCACTATTTGATAGGACAGACAGAGACTTCCTGCCAGCCCCCTACTCAACTTTATAAAAGTACTTGCACAGGAAGAGAAGCTCTCTCTGGGGTGTGGTCTGCTGAGGTGGAAGGTGCCGGAGCCTGGTAATGGGCAGTTGGAAGGAGGACCCCCTCTGACTGCTCCCCACGGCCCTAACTGTACCAGAAGAAGCGCCTAGGACCGGTACGCAGAAGCAGGTGCCTCTGCTCAGTTAGAAGAGGGGGGCAGGGAGCCCGTGAAGAATGCTTCCTGCAGAATGGCACCCTCTTGGAGACCCCGAGGGTGATGGAGTGCTCCCAGTGGCTGGGGGGCACTGCCAGGAGCAAGAAGAGCCAAAAATGGAGAAGATCGGACCCCCAGGGGCTGAGATATGGCCCCTGGAAGGTAGGCGACCTTTCATGAGACCAGCAACGGAGCGCGTGGGGCTCTGCCGCCTGTCAGTAATGGGCCCCCGGGGTGGGTCAGGTCCCGGGGGCTGCCCCCCAAAGAAGTAAAGCTGGGGTGAGCTGTTGTGCACCCCGTAAAGCTGCCCCCGCGGTGTGACAGGAGCCCTCCCTGGCCCCCGCTGAACACTAAGCTGGGGAGCGCCGTCGCGCTCCCCCTGCAGAGTGTGAGGAGGAGGGGCCCGGTAGCCCAACTCCAGGCCCCGTGTGAGAAGGCGGGTGTGGGAGGCAACGCCGCGCCTCCTCGCGAAGAAAACTGGAGGGGGCCCGGGACGCCATTCCCGGGCCCTGAAGTCAAGCAGGGGAGAGCCGTCACGCTCCCCGTGGCAATGCCCAACCGGGGGCCAGGAGCTCCCCCGAGGTCCCGACGGGACTGCTGAGTCCGCGTCTGCCCGCAGGAGCGGGCAGTACCAGAAGGGCACAGCTGGCTCCTGCGGCAGCACACGAGGGTGCTGGCCACGTGGGAAGCCGGCGGGGTCAGCTGGGGTGGGCTCTCCAGGCTGCCCTCCAACATAAAGGCAAGTGGGGGTCCCGGGGGAACCCGACCCCCGGAACAACGGAGTCGGCGTCGGGGGCCGGGTGAGACCAGGCCCCCCAACAACTGGCAGAGCGGCCACGGGTGGGCAACCCGAGCCGCATCCTCTTACCTGGGGGATCCGGGTGGGACCGTGCCCCCCCACCGAGGCCCAGGAGGCGGCACGGAGCGCCAGAAAGATGATCGCAGCTCTCCCCGGTACAGCGGGAGAGCCGCTTCTTCCATATGCGGGCCTACCCATAATGCCTTGCAGGTCTGGCCCGGCCTGCAGGGTCAAAACAGTGTGTTCTTTGCTTGTGGTGGCCCCAGGAGGACGGGGTCACCACCACATGAATGTGCAGGTGCTGGGGGAGCTGCTGGAGAAGCACAGTCTCCCCCTTGCATGAAGAGAAAAGTCCCACCCTAAGTGCCTTGGGGATTGGAAAGAATAACCACTCAAGGGCTCACCCTACATTTAACACCTTCGAGGCTGGAACTGAGGGTGATTTGAAAAGTGTTTCATTGAGTAAATGGGCTGAGTAGGGGATGTCTGGAGATGAAGAGGTGTAAGTGCATCAGAACTGCATTTACTAATTGTTATTTCTTTTATGGGGACTAAAGTTCATGTTTTTAATGTGAAGTACATGGTAAAGGTGATGTCATAAGCAAAGAGCGGTTATGTTGTCAGACACTCCAGTTAGGGTGTCTTGCTGTATATTCATAATCCTAATCTGGTGATTTAATCTGTGATGCCTTTAGGGGCTGTATTTGCAAAGCATTCTAATGATACCCAAATGTAGTGAGCACTGTCATTCTCAAGTGTGCGTAAACATGTATTCTTGCTGCTGTGCTTAGGTGAAGAACCCGGACTGTTAGCCCTTAAGATGTAGAGGTGCATACTTTATGGTCAGTAGGAGATGCTCAGTCAGGGTCATGTGTCACCAAGGCAGGTGTACCCCTGGTTAATGCTTGTTGAGGTAATGAGGGGGGGCGCCACTGGGATGGTGCCAGTGTGCAGGGCCCGCCCTCCAGGTTATGTTCAACTAATTGCATTGGGGGCAAGATGATGTGCATACATGGGAGTGGTGGTACTAGACCCCACCCACCTGCAGAGGGGTGGAGATGTTATGCAATGTCACAAAGTAATTCCAACAGCTTATGTATATTTGTAAATTGGTGCATAGTATTGAGTAGTGTGTGTGTTTAATAAATGTACTCTTACTTTTATAAAGCAAAGTACAGACTGGACAATCAATTATTGAGTGTTATTGCTGCGCACTTGCAAATGGCGATTACTAGCCCATACCACCTCCCTTGAGTAAGCTTCAGACTGATCTGCAACGCTACCCTCTGAGAGTCAGGCGCTACAATTGGGTGTTTGGTTCCCAGTGAAGGACAAATGTAGTCATGTTATTTGTGCAGGCCTCGCAGATGCTGCCTCGTTTTGCAACAGCGGTGTCTATCGGCGGGAAACATAGTATCCCATTCTGGTGAGCATTTATAGCATTTGATAAGTCCCGTTTTGCCACACATTGCCTATGCAGTAATGAGCAAATGGTAGAGTGCAAGGCGCTGAGAAGGGTTAAAAGTTTTGGTTATGCGAACTAAAGGTATGGGAAAGCAAAGCCCCGCGCCCATATGTGTCATGTGAAGATATTATGGTTTAAATGTAAACTGTATAGATATGACCACGCTATCTTGATTATCATGTGCTAGCAGGATGGTGCTTTCCAGGAAATGATTACAAACAAATGTTCTAAACCATATTGTACACCTTTTAACCCTAACACTACACGCACTATACCTGCATGAGGACGGTGTCTCCTCAAGAGATAGGGACAGCAACTGATACCTTCATCACAGAGGGGGGTGTAGGGGTGGATTGACCTTTATAGGGGTCAGGTGAAAAAGGGGTCCTGGGAGGTTCCCGCGTTTTTTAAGGGCAGGGAGGCTTTCCACAGAAGGGGCCCCAGATATCATCCCCCCGCTGAAAGTTTCTTGCTATTGGCACAAGCCAAAACAACTTGAAGGGTGGGGCAGGAGCTTTCTTCACCCCAGGTAGTAACACCCCAGGGGTTCCCATGGTGGGGGACCCCATCAAACTTTTTCCACTGTGGGAGGAGGGTGTGGTCCCCCCGGTTAACTGGTGGGGAGGTGAGCAACCCAGGGGTGGCCCCTGGTAGTGGGTGGCCCCAAAGGAGGGTAGTTCTTGAGAGATGATGTGTAGTGGTAGCCCCTAGCTACCCTAGGTGGGCTAGGTAACTGACCCAGTGGAGATCTGAGTGGGGGTGATGTGCTCCCAAGTTTCTAGTTGAAAGGTTAGTGGTGGACGGTGACCAGTCCGGTAGTTCCTGTGGGACTTGAACCCCAGGACCAGGAGCTGGTGGAAGGAACCTGAAGTGGTGGTTGGGGCGATGCCTAGCCGGTAACCAGTCAGGTAGGTCCTGTGGGACTTGGACCCAAGGACCAGGATCATGGGGGAGTTCCCCTAGCTCGAGGCAGGAGATGGACTTCTGCAAGGTAGTACTACCCTGAACACAGGTGGGGCCTATCCTCAGTGAAGGGACCCTGTGTTTCGCGAAGGGGTGGTGCAGGCCTAGCCGGGATCTTTAGAGTCCCTGGCTGAGAGTGGTAGTACTACCCTGAGAGCAGGTGGGGCCTATCTTAAGTGAAGGGACCCTGCTCTTCAGAAGGAGTGGTGCAGGCCATCCAGGGACCATGTAGGTCCCTGGACGGTCTCCCAAGGCACTGCCGGGAGACCGGGGAAGGCCATGAGAAGTGGGCCTGGGGCTAGCTAACTCAGGGCCAACAGGCTCTCTAAGGGTACTCGTGGAGGAGAGCGCGCCTCTCGGAGGAAGAGTGAATAGGCCCTGTTCTCGCGGAGCAAAACAAGGAAGGGGTCTAGGTTCCCGAGGTAGTTTCCGTGTGGAGCTACTGACGGGGGGAATGAGCTGTAGGGGGTCTGATGAGGCAACCTCAGTGTTCTTCCATAGAACTGCCAGTGTGGTAGTGAGGCCGGTTTGATGTCCTACTTTTGGAGTCAGGCCAGTGGCCAGAGGAGCTTTTCTGTGTGGGAAAAGCATGAGTGGCTGTGCTTTCTTTAGGAAAGCCAGTCATCCCGAAAGGGTGGTGGCGGCAAAATGACCTCAGCTGCAGGCTGAGGGTGAGAGTCCAGAGAGGTTGCATCTTTAGGGTGCAAGGACCAAAACGGAGAGAGTGTACTGGTTGGAACAAACTCTGGAAGGGAGACTAGCTACTGTCCCGGGGATGGGATGTAGACCTATCCCAGGAGACCACATCAGTGTTGAGGCACTGTACTGTTGTCCAGAGAAGGGGTAGGCATAGTGTTGCATGCCCAAGGGCAAAGGTGGGCCTAGTAAGGCTGAGTCTGTGTAGACCATGAGTGACCTGGAGGGATCTAGCCTGGAGGGTTCTGGGATCCCTGTCATGGGTGGAGATTTCATGGATGGGAGAAGCAGGTGGTCTGAGCAGATAACTGGTGAGTAGGGGGGGTCTGGTCAGAACCCCTTATACCTAGTTATCGCTGACTATGGGAAGTGTACCCATGCAAAGTGGCTACTTCTTCCCTGTAGGAATCAGATGCGTGCGGCGTGTGTTAGAAGGTGGTTCTGACACTAGGGGCCACCAGGACTTTAGCTTTTTGAGCACCTAATTGTTGAGCTTTTACTGTGGGGGAGCCTCATAATCTAGGACTCACCCACAGTGAACTCATATTGAAGGAGACTGCATGGAGATTGTACTGAGGTCCCCCTGGCTTAACTAGGCCGCTGTGCAGCAGCTGGAGTATGGGGCACCTCACTGGTTACATGCAGACACATGTGTACATGTGTGTGCACACGTGTAGGGGCTGCACAGGGGAGATTCCTAGCGTGCGCTGTCCAGGAGCAGCTACAGAGTGAATAGTGTGGTAGGACTTATGCAGAATTGGGTGGTGACATGGAATAGGCTTTATACACTGGAAGTAAACATGCCAGGGAAAGTGAGTGTGTTTTACTGTGTTTTTCACTTCATTATTCCCTTATGGGGAGGTGGAACCCATGGCTAGAGTAAATTCCACAAGGCCTACAGATTCCAGACACGCACTAAGGTCCAGTATAGCGGATGTGAAAGGAAGTATTCTGCAGAGTCCTAAGTCCTATTTGTACTGCTTTTGGGTCATACAGAACTGCTATATTTCTCTGAGCCAGCCATGACCAGACCCAGGCTGTGGGTTGACCTCCGCTGGATGGATTGATAACCTTTCTTCCACAAGCTAAGGCCTCCTCTCCACAAAGAAGGAGATGGGTGGGGCTACAGGCTCATCCCTTAGCAGCTGTCACTGGGCGCCAGGCACCTGGCACCAGGCTGCACCAAGGAGGGAAGGCATTGAGGGGGGAAGGAGTTGGGTTTCAGAGGCCATGTGGCCAGAGACACTGGACGACTCCATTTTGAACAACCCAGAGGCTGGACAAGAAGGAGGGAGCAAGGGCAGGGAAGTGATGTGGCACTGTTTGATAGGACACACAGAGACTTCCTGCCAGCCCCCTACTCAACTTTTAACAAGTACTTGCACAGGAAGAGAAGCTCTCTCTGTGGTGTGGTCTGCTGAGGGGGAAGGTGCAGGAGCCTGTCAATGGGTAGTTGGAAGGAGGACCCCCCTGACTGCTCCCCAGGCCCCTAACAGCACCAGAAGAAGAGCCCAGGACTGGTGCGCAGAAGCAGGTGCCTCTGCGCAGGGAGAAGAGAGGCACAGGGAGCCAGTGAAGATCACTCCCTGCAGAATGGGACCCTCTTGGAGACCCCGAGGGCAAAGAAGAGTGCTCCCAGTGGCTGGAGAGGCACCACAGGAGCAAGAAAAGCCGAAGGTGGAGATTGGACCCCCAGGGGCTGAGATATTGCCCTTGGAAGGTAGGCGACCTTTGACCATTCATGAGACCAGTAATGAGCCCCCGGGGTGGATCAGGCCCCCCCCAAGAAGTAAAGCCGGGTTGCGCCATCGCCCACCCCGTGAAGCTGCCCCCGCGGGGTGTCAGGAGCCCACCCTGGCCCCCGCTGAACACGAAGCCGGGGAGCGCCGTTGCTCTCCCCCTGGAGAGTGTGTGGAGCAGGGGCTCAGGAGCCCAACTCCGGGCCCCATGTGAGGAGGAGGGGGCAGGGGGTGCCGTCGCGCCCCCCTTGAAGAAGACTGGAGGGGCCCCGGGACCCCATCCCCGGGCCCCGAAGTCAAGCCAGGGAACGCAGTTGTGCACCCTGCAGAAATGCCCAACCGTGGGCAGGAGCCCACCCTGGCCCCCTCTGAAGGTGGAAGAGGGGGGAGCGCCGTCGCGCCCCCCGAAGATATCCAGAGGCCCGGACCCCATCCCCGTGCCCCAACGACAAGGAGAAGGCTGGGGGAGTGCCGCCGCCGCACTCCCCTGAGGTCCCGACGGGACTGCTGAGTCCGCGTCTGCCCGCCGGAGCGGGCAAACCAGAAGTGCACAGCTGGCTCCCGCAGCAGCACACGAGGGTGCTGGCCACGCGGGGAGCTGGCGGGGGCTGCCGGGGGTGAGCTCCCCAGGCTGCCCTCCAACATAGAGGCAAGTGGTGGGCTCCCCGAGCCACATCCTCCTACCTGTGGGATCCGGGTGCGACCAGGCCCCCACCGAGGCCCAGGAGGGGGCGTGGAGCGCCAGAAAGATGATTGTGGATACCCCCCGGCACAGCGGGAGAGGGGATGCTTCCATATGCGGGCCTACCCAGGAGGATTGTGCTACATACTAATTGAAGACAATTCTGATGTTTTGCTGAATTGAGTTTCTGTTTGGTACCTCTTTTTACCAATAGGAATTTGAGTGTTTCCTTGTTCTAATTGTCTGTCCCTTGTTTTTAATGATTATTTTAACTATTGTGCACTTTTTTACTATGAATAAACTGTTTAGCATACTCTTATTATTTAGTCTATTTTTACATTTTGCTTTACCAATATAGTATCATGTCAGTATTTGTTGTCACTTTTACTTTGGTGCCTGGGCCTATTTTCTGTCCCTGTAGTACCCTGGTCCAGGACCTCCACGACCATAGGGGGTGTGTTTGCAGCGGCATGCGAATACCACCCTTGTTTTTGGCTTGAAAAGTTGACTAGTATTTTAGTGTCCTCCAGTGCAAGGACACTAAGGGGCAGATTTACGACTTCTGGCGCATCTCTGCTAATCAGCAGTGATGCGCCAGAAGAGTTGCGACACATCCGCCCACCCGTGCGCCACTACTGATACGCCGCATCTACAATGCGGCGCACTGTGGCGCTCGGATGGGCAGATGCGTGACGTATCCCTGGTGGAAATTCGGCGCATTGCTGGAGTTGCGTCGCAAGCGCGACGCAGCTCTAGCAAGGCTCGGGATGCCCTATCTGTGACATGCTGCGTTAATCATTACGCCTGCTTCAAGCTGGCACAGGGTTTTGACACAGCATGGCCCTAAAAGTAACTGAATGAAATCTTGTAGATTTCACTCAGCCACTTTTAGAAAGCGTTTCTGCCATGGAACGCCCCCCCCCCCCGTGCCAGAACGCCTACAAGTGGCGCAGGGTTTTGCAACGTGACACATCTACGAGATGCGTGACATTGTACGTACCCCGCACCATGGCGCTGGATTTGCGCCACCTTTGCGTCACAAAAGTGACTCAACGGCAGCGTGAAAGAGGCGCAAGGGGCTTGTAAATCTGCCCCTAAGAACTTGCACATGTCCAGGCATGAAAAGGGAAAAGCATGATTCAAACACGCCAGGCAAACATTTTATATCTAAACTGCTAGCTACAAAGATCAAGAGCTCAGAGCTGTTGTGCCAAGTAAGATAATGCAACTCAAATATTGAGAGAAAACATGGATCATTTGCAGTCCCAAATCGCCATCTGGTGGCCTTCTGGTTGTATCTGTTTCAGTCGTTAAACCACAGCTACACAAATATTTTCAACATAATCAATTCTTTTTTCGTTTAGGTCTGCTGAGAGTGTATGGATATATTATGGGAATACTGGGGTACATTCACGCCGATGTCCTTATCCGTATATATTTATGGTATTACTTTGCCCACTTAAGATAATATAGCACGATTTCAACACATTATTATGCTTAGTTTCACTGTGCATTTCTGTTTTTATATTTCAACGTGGGTGTGAAGACGTTGGCACGCTGGCGTGAAAAGACTATGGGCATATTATCAAGTGACTTATCTCCGCTTTTTTGGCTTTAAAAGCCAAAAAAGCGGAGATAATGTTTTTGCTCTATTAACAAGGCAGTGCTAACATGCATTAGTGCATGTTAGCAGCCTTGTTACCGACGCCTCGCTTTGTATCTCTAATGAGATGTAAAGTGGGCGTCACTGGGCAGTACAACCTTGTAAATATCGCTGATGTGCACATCGCGATATTTGCAAGGCTGCCCCAGCATTTAGAGAGACGTTAGTTTTTGGAGAAAGCTAACGTTTGCTAAAATACAGACTTACCTTTCCCTAACATTGGGGTGGATTATGCTGATACGACCACAGGGTCGTATCAGCAAGGTTATCACCGTTTTGCAGGGAACATCACTGGAAAACCAGCGATATTCCCTGCAAAATGGCGATTTACCTGCTATCGCTGGAACTTTAGTCACCCTGGAGAAACGCATTGCTAATAACGCCCTACCAGGGCGATAAATTCCAGCGATGGACGGCAATAAATAAAAAAGAGCTTAGCGTGCTTTGCGTTATTTATCGCCGTCCCTAGATAACATGCCCCTACGAATGGAAGGCCCGGGGTTGTGAGTACAGCCAGGTCTTCACTGTTTGAGGAGATTTGAAGTAATTCCGCCCGTGTGTAAATGCACTAAGGTGGTTTTAGTCCAGAAAGAGGCTGCTTGAACGGAGAAAGACCCGCTGGCCAGCCAGACCCGACTCGAAGATGGATTTGTTGGTTCTTTTTAGGGAATTCACGAAGATCACTAGATGGCTGACAGATACAGAAGATCTGTTTGAGAAATGTCCATACGCACCACGATTACCAAGGCACAACAAGGTCATTCTGACTTGTTCCACCGTAATTTTGTGTGCGGAATTGTCATTTACCACACTCAGTAAATACCAATTCCGTGGGATGAGGTATTTACAGATTATGGTAAATACATGAGCATATCTTAGACAGTAATGTTAGAGGCAGTTCTCAGGGCTTTAAGTGGGATGAAGAAACAGGGGGGGGGTCTCTCAAAGGGGTGTGACCAATGTGATTGAGGGTGTGGCTTAAAAGCACCTGAGTTGAAAATCTATGCTTAGCTTAGTGTTTCGCTTGACTAGGGTGACCCACTGTCATGGGTGCAAATTCACGATGATGAGCGTAGAAATTCAGGACAAAGGGTCAAAATTCAGGACAGAAGGTCAAAATTCAGGACAAAAATTCTAGACAAAAGGAAAGTTTTACAAACACATCAGAGGAGGTCGTACAATAGTATATAAGTGATATTAATTAATACCAGTGTTTGCATTTTTCTACTAGATGGTGGGATTTTTTTTGCGGTGTTGCTCCTTGTCCTACTACTTCTTCCTTGTGTACCCTGGGTCTGAATGATAGTACTTGTTTGTCCTACGAAGTACTTATATTTTTGCCGCTTGGGAGACAGTGGACTGGCTGCTGCATCCGCCAGAGTATTAACAGACCGTTGGTCTGTGACAACTGGCTGCTCATTAAACAAAGGATTGACTTCAAATTATTCCCATGATAACAGAAATGATGTAGGCATATGCCAATGATTTTCTTTATTTATTTGAGAAGTTTGATATAACGCGAACATGACCCATCAGGGCATCAGAGCACTGTACAAGAAAGAAAGCAATTTAACCAGGAGAAGAATATGGAATAGCCCGGGTCATGGGAGGTACCCAGCAGTATAAAATGCATTGTAGGACATTACAAAACAGTGGAGTAAACAGGAAGAACAGTTGGTATGGTGATTTCAGGACTATTATTGCAAGTAGTTATTCAGGAACATCCCTGTGACATCTTTTTTGATTGTGGCGATCAAAGGGTTAGTTCTGATTTAGGGAGACCAGAGAAGGATTGGTTGTAAGTTCTATTTAAGTAGACTAGATAGTTGTAGTGTAACATTTTGTGTGTCAGACAGGCTCTCTTGAGATGAATCCTTGCTTCGAGAGGGAGCCACTTGAGTTGAATTAGGTTCAGCTTGATGTGAGCGTGTTTTCTAGAACCTATGATGAGTCTGGCAGTAGAGTTCAGGGTAGCTATTAAAGGGGCCAGACTAGCTTTGGGAAGCCAAGCCAGGGTCACAATTCCATAATCCAAGTGGGATATAACAAGGGACTGGACTGCCAAGCTGGCCCTCCTCCAGGGCATTAGGACACCAAATGTGCCCCCAGTGCAGACTTTCAGGCACTCTCAGAGTGCACCCACCAAGCCCCAATACACTAAACCCTGTCTGGGAGGTGGTCACACCGCCCCGTGACAGGATGCCTATTGTGCTGCCTTCCTCTGCTCGAGCTTGGCTCAGCAACAGGAGGGCAGAAATGTGTCTCTGGCTGGCTACATCCATTTCGTGCTATTCGGGTCAAGAAGGCTGGCACCGGGTACACCGGTGACCCCACGAAGCTCGCTTCAGAAGGATGGAATCATACCTCCCACACCAGTTACTAGTGTGGAAGTATGATTCCAAGGTGTTTGATACTGAGCACAATATGTTTCTATGCAGCCATTTTCAAGATAGCATTTACCGCAAGGTTATAATGCACCTCTACCTATATATCCGGCTGAGTCACAGACACCCCGGGAGATTGGTCTACAAAGGATGCATAGGGGCTCCGCTCATGCAGGGGCACCCTCTCACATAAAACTCAGCACCCTGCCTTCAGAATTGATAAGGCCTGCTATAGGGGTGACTTATACGTTTTAAGTGTAGTGACCATTAGATATAGTGATCCTATATCTAAAGTAAGTTGTGCAAGCACCCTCTTACACACACTGCAGGAGCACACCTAGAGTTCCTTTTTGCATGGCCTCTCATGGATGGCATCATACATGCTTCAGCCCAAGGGAGGCCTCTGGGGTACCTATGCCCTGGGTACATTGTGTACCATGTACTAGGGACTGATAAGGGTACCCCAGTATCCAATCTGGAATTTACCAAAGTACATGTATGTCAATTTAAGGGAGAAAGCAGATAGGCTGGGGTCCTGATTAGCAGGATCCCAGCCAGACTAGTCAAAAACCGTGAGACATCAAGCAAAAAGTGGGGATAACCGTAAGAAGCAGATCCTACTTTCCTACAAGGAGCTCATCAGCTCTGGGGATAGGGTGTGCATCAGGGGTCATGGAGAACAGAGTAGCAAACTGTTCCAACAGTTGGCGGCAGTCACTCTGCTGTTCAGGAGTCAAGGCGGTGTAGAGTGTTACACTGTCCACTGACCCACCATGTTCCTTAGCAGACAGGAGGTCAGAAAGAGGCTCCATCTCCTCCTCCATTCAGCATCTGTTGCTAAGGCGGTTGACATGCAGGACCCGCAACGGGTTCCTTGGAGACTGCAAGTCTGCCATGTAGGTGACTTTACTCTTGCGCTCCACCACCTCAAATTGCCCAGTCCTCTTATCTTGGAGCGAGCAAGGCTCCACTAGGGCCATGACCCACACTTTCTGGCCAGGCTTAAACTTGATCAGAGTGGCATTCTGATCATACCACTGTTTCATCTCTTCCTGGCTGGCTTCCAGATTCGCCCGAGCGAGTTGCCTGAAGAGCTTAGTCTGGTTCCTGAAGGCCAGCATGTAGCTGTATACATCCTGGGGAGGTTTACTGGGATCTTTCTCCCAGCCTTCTTTCACCAGACTTAGAGGGCCTCTTACAGGATGCCCATACAAGAGCTCATGCCCTTCAGGGTCCGGTTGAATCTCTCAACCAGCCCATTGCCTTGGGGGTGGTAAGGAGTGGTGAACATGTAGGTAACACCGCACTCCTGCCACAGGGACTTCATATACTTAGATATGAAGTATAGTGCCACGGTCGGACACCACCTCTAAAGGGAACCCCACACAGGAGATAATCCCCATCAATGCACAACCCACCATGGGGGCCGTCACAGTTCGGAGAGGGATGGCTTCTGAGTACCAAGTGGCATGGTCCACCAATACCAAGATGAACCTGTTGCCCATGGCTGTCTTGGGATCTAGAGGCCCCACAATGTCAATACCCACCGTCTCAAAGGGGGTGTTGACCACAGGGAAAGGTTGGAGAGGAGCCTTGCATTTCTTCCCACTCTTCCCACTTGCCTGGCAAGTCTGGCAAGAACTACAATGGGTGTCAGATTTCTTACGCATCTGGGGCCAGTAAAAGTGGGTGACAAGCCTTTCAAATGTCTTTTCTTGCTCCAACTGCCCAGCCAAAGGCACATCATGAGCCAGACCCAGTAGGAAGGCTCTGGCGTGCTGGGGTACCACCAGCACACAGGCTGACCCAGGCTCAGCAACCTTAGGCTCACTATACCCGAGACCATTCTCCCAGTAAATCCAATGTGATCCAGACTGATCACCTGCTGCCTGTTTGAAGCTTGTTGCCGCAAACCAACAAGAGAAGGGCACTTCTGCTGCTCCTGGCAGAATTCCTCCCTGGAGGGTCCCTGTTAGAAATGAAGGTCTCTAGTTGCAGCGGTAGTACCTTTGTCCAAGTAGGGACCCTTCTTTCTAGTCAGGATGAGGGAGTTACACCCCTAAAATAACCCCTGCTTACACCCTTGGTAGCTTGGCATGAGCAGTCAGGCTTGTGTAAAGCATTTGCACATAACAAACAGTAATACAGTGAAAACTCTACAAACAGACACCACACCAGTTTTAGAAAAATATCCAATATTTTATATACTTAAAACAAGACTAAAACGATAACAATCCACAATACAAAAATCTCGAGTAATCAAAATAGACTTGAAATGCAGTTCTTTGAAGTTGATAGCTTTGTCTGGAGCTATCATGGCATCATGAACAACAAATCCACACAGCTCTGGCTGACCGCAGCATCGCGGGCCAGCTACGATGTTGGGTAAACAAGCAAAACAGTACCTCTAGAAATATAGGTCATCGGCGACCTCCCGATGAGCCCAGAACGGCCGGTGTCTGCAGGCGTTGGTTCTGGAGGTCGGTGCCGGAGTTGTCGGGCCCTTACAGTCACACGTATTGCAGATTGAACTCCTCGCGGTTGAAGTCGGGGTTCACCGGCGTCGGCAGACGTCGGGTGCTGCGGTGTGGCATGCAGTGCCCTCAGGTCGCGGTGCAAACTGCGGCTCGGTGACGGTTGTCCAGCGGCATTGGTGAGACCAGGGCTGCGGTGCAAAGTGATGCGATGCTCATCGCAGTGCTTGCAGGTCACAGTGCCTGCAGCGGTGTCGTCGGTGCTGGAGCGCTGTTGTCGTCTGACGAACTAGAGTCGATGGCACCGGCGTTGGTAGGCCAAGGCTGCGGTGCGGGATGAGGACTGTGCGTTGTGGAATTTCCGAGCAGTGTCCTCGAACCACGGTACAAGCAGCAGCGGCGATGTCGGCGTGGAGTGGCATCGTCGTGGATACCAGGGTGGCAGCGTGAAGCGAGGCGGTGCGGAGTGCGATCCCCATAGGTCATGGTGCAATCAGCGGCTCGGTGGTGGCGTCATCAGTAAGACCAGGGTTGCGTTGCGGCATTGCGGCAATGCCCTCTGCGGAACCCTCAGAACACAGAGTCCGCAGCGGCGTCGTAGACGGCGTCTGGCTGCTTTTCCTTCTGTTGCAGCACAAAACGCACAGTCCCCAGTACTGATGGCAGAAGAACTTGAAGTCTTTGCTGTTTCTGAAAATGTTTGAACATGGGGCAAGCTCTACATCAAGCACTGAGGTTCTGTGAATTCTGAACCCGTGGGTTCCATTTTGTGTATGGCAGCCATTTTGTGGTTGCCCTCACATAGGCCATGATTGTGGCTGAAACAAGTCTTTTAAGGACATGTAGACCTTAGCTTGAGTTTGTGCTGACTCCTGTTTGACCTGAGTGAACTGACCCTGTTGCCTGAAGCTGACCTTGTTAAACCAGTTCCTTCCCTTTAGCTGATCAAGATTGAGGATCAAAGCACAGGACATTGTAGAGTTTGGTATGCACACACACACACCCCTTATCTGTTTTCTGTTCCTTCTTTTATGGTCTGTTTATGATATGGTTGTGGTCCTTTTATTATGGGTTTGTCCGGCTTGTGTAAGAAGGAATGTTAGGTATTTTGCATGCTTGCAAAAGCTAGGACTGCCCCTTACTTGTATGCTGAAGTTTGTAACCCTGAGAGCATATAAAAGGCCTCTGTTCTCTGTATTCCTCAGACTACCTCATTCAGTTGCTACGGCTTCTGTGGGACGTGGCCTCACTTATTAAATTTAATAAAGATGTCTTTTCATATTTTCAGCTTCCGTGCCAAGTTCTTTTTATTAGTAAGTATTCCCTGAGAATGAAGATTTCAGTACTTCAGCACTTGGAGAAACTCACAAAAAGAAATTGCAGAAAGTTCAGTCCAGTCTTTTCACTGCCCAAGACAGAAGCAGCACTGCAGGCCAACACAGCAAAGCACACAGCAAAATGGTAGTCCCTCCTCACAGTTTCGCCAGCTCTTCTTCTTGGCAGTCTTCTTGGTTCCAAAAGAGTTCTAAAGTTCAGGGGTCTGGGCCCCAGTACTTATACCTAAAATTCCTTTGTTCTCTGGTGGCAGAGAAGCCCTGTCCCCAGCCAGAACCAGTTCTGTCCTCTCAGTGTAGCTGCCCAGCAGGAGGCGGAGACAGCATTGTCTCCAGCAGACCAGGCCCATTCAGGTGTGAAAGAAATCTCCTCCCCTTACTCTAAATGCAGTCTGGGCCTCTTTAGCTGCTAGCGAAAACTCCTCCCACTACTCTGAATGCAGCCCAGGTCTATTCAGCCCAGCCCTGACTCATTAGACTCTCTGGAGCCACTGCACATCCCCAGCCCCTGTCACTCCAAAGCCAGACAGTCAATACACATCCTAGCAGCGGCACACTGGATGGCTAAGCAAGAAAATAGCTTCTTTCTAAAAGTGGTATTTTCAAACACAGAATGTAAAAACCACCTTCACTAAAAGATGCATTTTTACATTCTGAGTTAAGGCCTATATTAACTTTATTTTCCTATCTGGTCACAATGGAAAATTATATTTATAAGATGTTATAAATTAACTCTCATGCTTTCCTATGGAGCAGATAGCCTTACAATAGTGAAAAACGAAATTGGCAAGTATTTCACTATCAGGACATGCCACACACATCAAGGCATGTTCTACCTTTCACATACACTGCACCCTGCCCACAGGGGTACCTTGGGCTTACCTTAGGGGTGACTCTCATGTAAGGGGCCTGGCAAGTGGGTGCACTTGCCAAGTCAACATGGCAATTACATACTGCGCGCAGACCCTGCAGTGGCAGGTCTGAGTTACCTTTTCAGGGCTACTCATGTGGGTGGCACAATCAGTGCTGCAGGCCCACTAGTAGCATTTGATTTACAGGCCCTATCTTTAATTACATTAGGCAATCGTATGTAAACGCCACGGCTTCAGTGTGCTATTCTAAATCGGGAAATTGTACATGTTCCTTTAAAATTTCCAAAGGAGTCAGACAAGGCTGTGTACTGGCCCCTTTTCTCTTCTCCCTATTAACAAACGGAGTAGAGAAGGCGCTAACAGTGGCTACTAGGGAGGTTCCTCTTTATGAAAATCAAATGCTACCGATATTGTCCTATGCAGACGATGTGGTTTTAATTGCAAGAACAGGGATAGGACTACCAAGGCTTATAACAGCGTATGTTTCTTTTATGGAATCACTACAGCTAAAAGTAAATCCATCTAAGTCCTTTATAATCATAGCTGGGGGTACTAAAAGAGATAAAGTCCCATACTTTAGCGCAGATGCAGGAAAAATTGAGGTTGTAGACTCTTTCCCCTATCTAGGTATTCTTTTTGAAAAAGACCTGTCATGGGCAAAATTGCTGGAAGGCAGGAGGATGGTGATGGAGAGGGGCATTGCTGCCGTAAAATCGTTTGCAAAGAAATTGGGCACCAAACCCCTACTGCCAATAAAAAACAAATATCAGGCTAGAGTAAAAGCGGCTGTGACTTATGGAGCTGGGGTCTGGGGTACGATTGCAGCTACACCTCTACAAATCATTGAAAATAATTTTTTCAAATCTGTAGTGGGCCTCCCTCTCTCCTTTATGAATGTGATGTTACACACAGAACTAACTCTCCCACACATATCAGATTATATAAAACTAGCCCCACTCCTCCTATGGCATTCCATTTGGAGGAGAGACAAATTACGTCTGACTAAAATGATAATTAAGAGTTTCATAGAGATGGAGAAATGGAAAAGATCTAAGTGGCTAAGCTATGTGGAGACAGTTTTAAAATAGATCGGTCTTCACGAACTTTTTAAAGATCCTCTGGTCTGTAAGAGGGTGTCCAAGCAGAAAGTTATTGCTATGTTTATGTTGATGGCTGAATATAAGCGTAAGAGAAACATGTAGCACAGGTCTATTATCTCAACCCACCATCAATGGAGGGAGATGTCTCTTACCTGGTCAACATAAACAGTTCACAACATAGATTCTTATTGTTAAGATTTTGTACCAACTTGATTCTCCAAATGCTTGGCTACCCCGAAAAAACGTATAACCACTCCAAACTAAGTTTTTGCCGATGTAATTATCCCTTCAGACTGAACTGCATTTGGTTTTATTTTGCAAACTCTACGAGAGTGAACGGAAGGCCTACTTGAAGCCAATTTTAAAGAAAATGGGCTTTAAGCAGTGTAGGGTAGCACTATCCTTTTTAAAAACACTCCAAGGTCCTTTGGTTTGCTTCTCTGTAGCAACTTTCCTATGGGCTTGCATGGGAAAAAGGAAGGGGATGACATGCAGTAAATTGAGTTTGATTAGCAATCTCAATGTAACTAGACCCATGATATGAAATGTTTTTTCTATATTTTTTATCTCTTTTTTGTCTTTTATACACTCTCATCTCAGCTTAGTATTATGAGGAAATATTCGGAATTTTAAATGATAATATTTTGTAATAATATTTTTTATAGATCGATTTGTATGTGCTTTTATGGTTATTTTTAATATGACCGAATAAAGATGATGATGATTTACAGGCCCTGGCACACTCAATGCACTTTACTAGGGGCTTACCAGTAAATCAAATATGCTAATCATGCAAACACCAATCCATAACATAATTTATGCGGAGAGCATATGCACTTTAGCACTGATCAGCAGTGGTAAGGTGCCCAGAGTCCTAAAACCAACAAAAACAGGGTCCAAAACAGGAGGCAAAAAAGCAAAAAGTCTGGGGGTAAACCTGCTGAAAAAGTCAAGTCTAACAGGCCCACTTCCTGCTGCCAATGGGTCAGCTCATGCAGGTCCCTCAGGTCAGCCACTTTTTCCCCTATAGGTTCAAGGGCATCCCCTCAGGGTTTGCCTCCTTCTGGACCGCGCCCCCTTCCTCTTCTCTTTCTGGCAGGTACCTGGGCCACTGTTTCAGGCTCCAGGTCCTCATGAATGCCCTTACCGGCTGCCATAGACCGAGTGGTCACACACGACCACTCAGGTAGACCCAACATCTCCAAATGAGACTACTGCTCCCCCTTTTCCCAAGGGGAGCTCTCCAAATCGTTGCCCAGCAGACAGTCAACAGGCATGGCTGGCGTCACAGCGACTTTCAAGGTACCTGACACCCCCCCGCTCCCCACTCAAAGGGAACCTGTTGTGCCACTTTGCAGAGGCACTCAGAGTTGTCAGCTGCAACTACTGGGTAGAATGTGTTGGGGACCACCTGCTCCTCAGACACCAGCCAACAACTGACAGCTGTCACACTGGCTCCAGTGTCTCTCAGAGCTTCCACACTATGGCCATTGATGGACACCCCCCGCCTGTATTTTTTAGTGTTATCAGGCAGATGAGCTCTTGGGACCATCTCACTGTCTCCTAAAGAGACCAGGGTCATCTCTGCGGACCCCCACCCCTCTTTATTATTATTCCATTTGTACAGCGCACAGCTACCCGAATGTATCCCAGCGCTAGAGAACGCAGAAGGAAGAAGGCTAGGGTAAATAGAGTGTGATGGAAACTACTGATTAAAAAGACAGGTTTTTAAGTCCTTGCGGAATTTAAGGTAGTGTTTTTCAGAACGTAGGTGATTAGGGAGCGAGTTCCAGAGTGAGGGAGCCAGGTAGCAAAAGGAGCGACCACCCATTCTGGCCCGTCTGATCCTGGGGACTTGGAACTTGTGCTGACTGGAGGATCGGAGAAGGCGGGGGGGAGATAGTGGTGCACTAAGGACTTTAGGTAATGGGGGGCTGTACCGGAATTGATTTTATGTATGTAGCACAGGGCTTTAAATTTGGCACAACTGTCAATACGGAGCCAGTGAAGGTCACGTAGTGACGCTGAGGTAGAAGTTTTGTTGGGGAGTTTACAAAGTAATCTAGCGGCCGAGTTCTGTACAACCTGTAACTTGCCTAGCACTTCCTTGTTTGCGCCCAAGTACAGAACATTGCCGTAGGCCAATCTGGACATTATCAGGGCATGTACTACAGTTTTTTGGGTGGACAGAGGTAGCATCCAGAGGATTTTCTTGAGCCATTTGAGAATTGCAAAGCAAGTGGAAGCAATTTTGACCACTTGTTGCTTCATTGTCAGTTGGTCGTCGACAATGACCCCAAGATTGCGGACAGATTGGGAAGGGGGCGTGGGTGAGCCCATCTGTGACGGCCAGTGGTGGCGGCCCCAGCGGGTTTTATTATTACCGAAAAGGAGAAGTTCGGTTTTTTCGCCGTTAAGTTTTAATTTGCTAGCTTGCATCCATTTGGCTATGTCTGTTAGTCCAGATCGAAGTACTGATGTGTTGGAGGTTGTGTTAGAGGAGAGTAAGAAGATGAGCTGAGTGTCATCTGCGTAGGAGTAAATAGTGAGCCCAGCTTGCTCAGCTATTGAAGCCAGGGGGCTAACGTATATATTGAAGAGCAGGGGGCTCAGTATGGAGCCTTGGGGGACTCCATACTCTGATACATGAGTTTTGGAATTGGCGGAGGAGGAGAAAACTTGGAATGTCCTGTTAGATAGAAAGCTGGATAGCCACTTAAGTGCTAGGCCAGTAATCCCACATGAATGGAGGGTGTTAAGAAGGATGGAATGGGAAACAGTGTCGAACGCAGCACTTAGATCAAGTAAAATAAGTGCCACGGTTTCTCCTTTGTCGACCTGTTGGCGAATGATTTCAGTAACACCCAGAAGTGTAGATTCCGTCGAGAATCCTGCCCTGAAACCAGACTGGGATGTATGTAGTAGATTTTGTGATTCCGTGAAATATGAGGGCTGAATGTTTATATGTTTCTCTAAGATTTTGGAAAGGACTGGGAGAAGAGAGATGGGGCGAAAATTAGCTGGTACCTCTGGATCGGTGTTAGCTTTTTTTAACAAGGGCACAATCATGGCATGCTTCCAGGCTGCCGGGACCCTAGCTTCAGTTAAGGAAGTATTAAGTAGCTCCATGATTAGGTTGAGTGTGGAGTTATCTAGTGTTTGGAGTACCGGGGGGGGAAGCGGATCCTTAGGGGACCCTGATTTAATGCTGCTAAGGATCTTGCGGAACGTGAGGATATAAAGTGGGGTCCATTTATCTAGGCAGGTTTTACTGTTGGCTGGGATGATTTCCGGGGGAAGGAGTTGTTTTGGGAGTTTATCAGATTCAGGTTTTATAGTCGTATTTGTTTGTTTATCAAAGTCAGCATAAATATTGTAAATTTTGTTGACAAAGAAATCAGCTAAGGCGTTATATTGCTTAGTGTCCAGGCACGGGGGTTTGGGCTGACAGGTGGCGCCTGAAAGTTCCTTGACAACTTTGAAAAGTGCTTTTGGGCGGTTTTGTGCGTGTAAAACTGTGAAATTAGTGTGCTCTGCCCGGGCGATGTTGCATAGTGAATGATATTTGTTTAGGGCAGATTTGTAAAGTGATTTCGTTTTAGGATCGTAGTATTTGCGCCAGCGCCTCTCTAAGTTTTTGCAGTTTGTCTTTTCTAGTTTGAGTTTTTCAGTGAACCAAGGGGCGGGTGGGTAGTGGTGATTATATTTCTTCTTGGTCTGAGGTAAACATGCATAAATGGCAGAGCTGAGCCATTTATGAATTAACGTGTCATCATTAAATTTGTTTAGATCCAGATCTTTCCAATTTCTGCTGTTCCTAGGCCCTTGTGGATATACGGGGTTCTTAAAAGGTAGTTTAAGTTTAATTTGGAATTCGACCAGGAAGTGATCGGACCAAAGGATAGGAGTAGCAGGTTTACATAAGACGTTGGTAAGGTTAGAAAAAATAGGATCGAGTAAATTTCCTGCTTTATGCGTGGGGCCAGAGTTATGAAGGGTGACGTTCATAGCAGACAGGTCTGCAATGAGGTTGGCGTTAGTAGGGCAGGAGGTCTCATTAAAATGTATATTAAGATCGCTTACAATCAAGAAGCTAATGGCTTGGAGTAAGAGAGGGGCAATGAAATTGGGAAAGGAAGCGGCCACAGCACTAGCTGGTCCTGGGGGGGGGGGGGGGTAGATAAGTGTACCTGATAGAGTAAAGTTAGGCGAGAGCAAAAGTTTGAAAAGGCCGGCTTCACAGCCCTGAAGGTCTAGGTCATCCCATTTGCATTTGTAGTAGGTTTTTAAAATTATAGCTGTCCCTCCTCCTTCTTTGCGAATACGGTTTCTACCAAGGTACGAGTAATTAGAGGGGAGTGCTGTGGCGATATCCGGACCAGAACTATCGCTTAGCCATGTCTCTGTGAGGAAGATAGCGTCTGGTTGAGAGACAGATAGCAGGTCATAAATGTCTCTTTTATGTCTTGGCAGTGATCTGCAGTTTAGGCTAAAAAAAGTGAATTCAGAGAGTTTAGTCATGTTAATCTTGGCGTGAGAGGTTTGTAAGAAATCTGAGGCACTAGTGTTCAATTGAGATAGGGGGGTTGAGAGCGAGAACCCACAACCAGAGCAGTGAGAAGGGCTAAGGTCACATCTAAGAGGAGCATGCGTGCACTGAGTGGACCGGAGAGATAGGAGGGTTTCACGGAGGTAATTGGTGGGACCAGGATGAATTTGGGCAGGGGGTCTGGCCCCCGGCCTCGGACGGGCGCACACGGGCTTGCCTTTGGTGAGCCTTCGACGCTCCAGCGGCGCATCCGCTGCGCGACTGAAAATGCATTTGGTTTTTTAAGGGCGTCGGTTCGTCAGCTGCGGTCAGCTGATTGGCAGCCTGTCACGGAAGTAGTTAATCACTTCCTCAAGGCCCAGTTCCCGTCCCTCCACACAATCCAAACTTTTGGCGGTGGACCGGGGACATAGAACAAGTGCAAGAGGTAATGCAGTTTTGTTTTTAAAACAGTCTGTTCGTGTGCAAAGATTTAAACAAGATGTGCAAATAGGCAATTAAAAGAGATTAATCGCACCGAGTGCGTGGAGGTTATTTAAAAAGAAATTCAATTAAAACTGAGCCTTTTACAAAGCGCTCCTGGTCGCTTAGCTTACTCTATGTCTGCCTACATCCAGCGCTTCACTGCGCCACTGAAAGTGCAGATCGTTATAAGGGCGTCGGTTCATCAGCTGCGGGCAGCTGATTGGCAGCCTGTCACGGAAGTAGTTAATCACTTCCTCAAGGCTCGGTTCCCGTCCCTCCAACAATCCAAACTTTTGGCGGTGGACCGGGGACATAGAACAAGTGCAATAGGTAATGCAGTTTTGTTTTTTAAACAGTCTGTTCGTGTGCAAAGATTAAACAAGATGTGCAAATAGGCATGGAAAAGAGAGATAAAAGCAGCGAGTGCGTGGAGGTTATTTAAAAAGGAATTTAATTAAAACTGGGCCTTTTCCAAAGTGCTCCTTGTCGCTTAGCTTACTCTATGTCTGCCTACATCCAGCGCATCCACTACGCATCTGAAAGTGCAGATCGTTATAAGGGCGTCAGTTCGTCAGCTGCGGGCAGCTGATTGGCAGCCTGTCACGAAAGTAGTTAGTCACTTCCTCAAGGCCCGGTTCCCGTCCCTCCACACAATCTAAACTTTTGGTCACCTGACTCCTCCCCCAAGGCTGTTGTGTTTCTATCTAGGACCCTAATTTGATATTCCCGATTTATGCCCTTATGTGGCTACAATAAATATTATCCTTATAAAGGCATAAGAATCATATCCATATTTAGTAATAGCCATGCAGCCCAAATACGGCATGGCTACTCCCCTAGACTCCTAGAAAGTACAACGCGTTCTTTAAACAAACCAAACCTCCAGCAGCCCGGTAAATCCCCCTGCTCTTGTTTTGATTTGCACAAGAACTCCTAGAGTCAGAAAGAACTGTTAGTTCTTGGTGACGTCTTATGTCCAACCTTACGTCAAACCCGGCACCTTTCAGGTATAAATATACCAACATTGCCTTAAGCAAACACACAGTGGTTTGGAGCAGAGCGGCTATCTACTTGCCCGGAAGCCCAGCTGACGCACTGAGAAAGACGCTGTCTTTTTCTCCAGCCGAGAAAATCCAGCTCCGGTGTTTCCAGCCGCCCTTGCGGGTTGCCGGGATCACGAGTCCTGAGAGAGAGATACAAGACCTCCTTCATTCTAAGAACCAAGGTACGGAGCTGACTAAACCCTTAAGAGAATTCTTGATCCAGATCCTTGGCAAAACCAACTTAACTTAAACTGCAACTTACCTACTCCTTCCCACGTATTAGGCTTAGGTCAGGTACACCGGGGTAGGCGTAGATTAGAAGCACCAGTTGAGGACGTTAGTCAATGTATTTATGTATGTATATATTTTATCCATTTTAAAGTATCATATGGCTAAGAAATCATATCAATGCTTTTACAGTATTATTTCATAATACTCCTTTTACTGTATGCACTTTATTTTATGTTAAGTATTGCAATTGTGGCAATTCATTTCTCTTGCATGAGAAAGAAGACTGCTCAATAAATAACACCTTTTATTGAAAACGCCTGTCTCTCTATTTCTCTGCACTCTGGTGAAACTAAGTACGCATTATTGACTGAGTGAAATAATTGTCTATTGTTTTCACACGGCTCTAGAGAAACACTCTTTATTCTGAGGGAGCAAAGTTGTCATGTTATATGGTTGTCAGAAGCTAATCCCTTCTTGTCTATCCAGGTAAGTTAAACTCCTCCTTGTTTACTCAAGAAAGTTTCTAGTGACCGCTGAGCTAGCTGGCAAAACTAATTAAGTCTAATATAGTCAGTAGAGACCTAGTCGACCTCAGTCCTACGTCTGCACTGCTGTTTATATTATTCCAATGCGCAGAGCCTATTGGGAATATAGGAACTACACTACATGGCGCCCAACGTTTGGTAAAGCGATAATCGAACGCAAGACATTTGAGTAACTCAGTCATGCTTTTTCACACAGACCCTTTTCCCCGTAAAAACTCCAATAGACGTCTGGAGTGGGTAAAAGGTTAATATCCGCCGGAACTTAGTAGGAAGAGATTCCTATGTATTAGTTTTTGGTTTAGTCAACGTTGAAGGATACAGTGTTCCAAAATATTGTGCACCTAATCTTTGTTTCCCTTGACACTTGATCTGCAACAAAATCTTTCTGTTAGTAAAAATGACGGAAAGCGACGATGAAAGGGAGAGAGCTAGAATAGCAGCTCAACTCCTATCGGATGACACAAGTCTCCAAGATGAAGAGCCGAATGCTATAATCATTCCGGTAAATGTAAGAAGAACTATAACTAAAACACTTATAGAAAATGGAGTATCATCACGAGGTGGTACAGTCATATTCGTGGTAGAGGCCCTGAATATCGGCAGACAGAGGTATTCTATTCAAGGATAAATTTTCCAGCAGCACACGCTGTGACACACAAATTCCACTATTACAAAATGGGGGAACCTCTGGATGAATACGCTCCTTTCGAGGACGTTGAAATCCCACTAACTTACCAAGAGCACCTGCTCTGGTTTAATGGCGCCCTAAAACATCAAAATCACATCACCAGGCTAGGTCCACTAGGTAGACCAGGAGCCACGTGGCCGGTTCTAGCCAGTTGCACACCACATCCAGACATTGACAAAATGTCAGACCGGGAACTTTTAGCTCAGCTAAAACTACTGATTAAAATACATAGACAATTGGTCCAATATGTCATGCGGACTTCAACAGTCCAAACGGCAATAATAATTCCACAGACCACCCCTCACCAGGGGAACACAAATAAAATCACAACACAAAATATACAATCAGCCATTGGCAAAATACCCGCAAAACAGGAACAAATTCCATTCTGGTTAGCACAAAAAATCACTCAAATAGAGGCAGTATTTCCTGAAATGACACCTACTGAGAAACACAGAATTCTGACTATCTGTCTTCCGATGGGGATCGCACCACATGTGGAGGACTGTGACACTTGGGGCACAGTCTTTGCTTCGATATACACAAAAACGCATGGTATTCCGTCCATGGCGGTAATACCAGATGTGCTACGACAGATTCAAAATGAATACGGTCCAGAACCTGCTTTAACTCTGGGTATGAAATTACTGAAAGACTTCAAGCAGGTCTCGGCTATATTATTAGCCAACATAAAAGGAGAAGCAGCATCTGTGGCGATCCGCCAGAAATTGAAAGAAACAGATATAGCAGAACAACCATTTGAACTTGCCAGAATCATAGAAAAATCCTATGAAGAACTAGGTAGAGATAGTTTGGGTGGGAAACCAGTAAAATCCCAACAACTTGAAAATCCTGAAAAAACATTTATTAAAAATAATCTAAACACTCCAAAAAAGAGTTTGGATGGCAATAAACAATCCACTCCCAAAGAAAAACGATTCCAGTCCAGAGGAAGGTCTCCTCAACGGAGAAAAAGATCTCCGGACCGAGGACACAAGTCTCCCCAGAGGGAGCCCTCTGAGAAAAGATACAACCTTAGAGATAGGGATAAATTAAGAAAACCTGACAGATATCAAGATATTGATACACGTCCCTCTCGATCTTTTCAGACTTCCTCACAGAAATCGGAAAGAAGAGGACGGTCAGAACACAAAGAAGAGCACGTCAAGTCCAAAGACAAGGAACCTGCTCATCAAAGTAAAAAATTACAATTTCCAAGAAAGAAGGTAGCTAGTATTAAAATAATAAAACATGCAGAGGATACTGAGGACACAACTGAAAAACGGAGAGTGGGCCCAGACAATGCTAGACAGCGCAGCAGAAGTAACAATAGCTCGCAAGATCTTGATGAATCTTCTGGAGACAGTGGACACGAATGAATACATTCAAGTGGAAACTGCAGACACCTAAGTTAGCAAACCCCATAAATTATACAAAATAACATTACGTATAGAGGGGGACAAGACTAGGAAAGTAAGGAGTCCCTTTTGGGATAACCTTTCAAAAGGCTATGACATCCTGTTAGCTGAGTAAGACTGGCCACCAGAGTTTGTCAGGGAGTGCCCTCATGGCAAAGAAATGATTATGCCTGCCTTCTCAAATCATATTCCAATTCATAAAAAATATACATTAGCAAAAAAATGGGCAGTGGCCCAAGCTCCTGCATTATATAAAAATCATGTAGGATGGGATGAGGATTCTCCTCACCACAAAATCCAGTTAAAAAACTCAACCCACTGCACAAAGGCAGTACCCAGTTAAGCAAGAAGCTAAAAAACAGGTCAGGGAGATATTAGATCAACTTGAATATCAGGGGGTGATTGAAACATGCACCTCACAAATAAACAATCCTTTGTTTCCTGTCTCCAAGCCAGACGATTCATATTGTCTAGTTTTGGACTACAGACACTTAAACTCCTGTTGCAAAACATTTGCAGTACAAAACTCACACAGTGCAGCACTAATGAATAACATTGTGCGCAAAAAATATAAAACGACATTAGACATCTCTAATGGATTCTTCTGTCAAAACATTGAACCTGAAAGCAGGTATTTGACCGCTTTCTCAATAATGGGGTCGCAAAAACACTTCTGTCGACTCCCACAGGGATTCAAGAATAGCCCAGGATTATTCTCAGCAAGAGTAACAGAGTTACTACAAATATATGATGATGAGGCATTATCTTATGTCGATGACATCTATCTCACAGATGATGACCTGGAGATTCACTTGAAAAGAGTGAACACCATAATACTTGGGTTTGCAGCTGAGGGTTACAAATTCAACTTTAAAAAGTCACGAATTGCCCATCTAACTGTCCTATTTTTAGGATATGAATTATCAAGTGAAGGCAAAAGCCTAGCAGACAACTTCTTAGAGAAGTGTGCTGTACTCCAAGCACCTAAAACGCTGAAGAACTTACAATCAATACTAGGTTTCCTGAATTTCGGAAGAACATACATTCTAAATTATGCAGAGAGGGTTAAACCTCTCGATTAATTAATAAAACCTGATTTCAAACCAATAAATTGGACTCAGAAACACACAGAAATTTTAAGATCATTGCAAACAGACATGTTAGCTAAAACAAAATTACAAACTCGCGAAAACATACGCAACCTTGTAATCCGAGTCATCCCAGGAAGATGCGGATTCACATACCTAACCTCTAATGAGGGAGAAACGGTACCAATAGCTTACAAATCACATTTGTACACACAAGCTGAAATGAAATTCAGTTCTACTGAAAAGATTCTAATAGCGGTTCAAACTGCTGTAGCAAAAGAAAGAGCCCAAGCCCAAGGCAGAAGAATAACTGTTTTAACAGCAGAATCGGCCCTTGAGGCATTAACAAGCCCACGCAATTTGAATGCTGTGGCATTAGATCCAAAATGGATACAATGGGAAAATTCTCTTGCTGCAGAAGACGTGAAATACTATTTTGACTCGAAAATGAAAAAACTAGAAAATCTAGAATATGAAGAAGAATATCCTCTGTCAATCGAAATTCTGCCTCTCGAACAGTACACATGTGTAATCTACATGGACAGATTTGCACAACACTACGATGTAGAGAAAAAATCCTACAACGCAACGTGCGCGATTGTTAAAGGTTGCTGGCGCTTTGGTAAATTCAGACCAATAGTCACCAAAACTGAATCACTCAGAAACTGTTCAACTCAGCGAGCTGAAATAAGATCTTTAAAGATGGCGCTTGAAAATGCCGATCGTGAATTCTCCACACTAATAGTGTGCGATTCGCATTTCTGTGTCAAGTCTTACAATAATGACATGCAGACCTGGATTCAAAACGGTTACAAAGATGACACAGGTGCCACAATCAAGCATAAGCTCTGGGAACAAGTAGTTCTTTTGCAGAAAGAACTACAAAAGACTCACGTGATACATACACTGAGTCATCAACGTGATGGCGTTCACGTTGCAGGGAATTCAATGGCTAACAGAGCCACAGCGGAAGCGGTACTACTGGCTTCCGTAGCCACAAAAAAGCTTTCTAAAAAATAGATAGACGGAGAAACTGTGCTAGCGGTAAAAGCCTCATTAAAAGGCGACTATGCAGCATTACCTCTGAACTATCCACTCAGTTATACATACATAATTGATGCAAACACCGTTCCTTTTGCTCAAATCCCTGGAGTGGGGGATAGAGTAATTCCAAACACGAACCAGAGAGTCTTTTTAATAGCAGACGCACACATGGGAGAGGGTATAAGGCACCTAGAGATCGTTAAATCTCTAAAAAAATTACAATCAGAATACTGGTGGTCGGGGATGAACTTGCAACATTACAAATTTGCAAAGGTTTGTCCAGACTGCAACAGAGATCCCAGTCATGAACCGAATGGAGTATTGCCAGGACCCCTTTGTTAGAAAGCATAAGGCTATCTATACGCAGAAATCCAGCAGGAGAAATGCGATCCCATAAATATAAAGACTAGATTCACTTAAAATGCAGACACCAGCGCTCGGCTGACGCCAGAACTGTTATAAAAGATTTGCAAGTCTTTATCGGCATATACGCAATTGGCATGCTATATTCTGCCCAGGGTCCTGCGTGTAGCGCTAGGGCTTACAAGGAGGCCATGACCAGCATGGGCATTGCATTGCGGTACTCTTCTCCATTCCATCCTGAGGGAAATGCGGTAGTGGAAAGAAAAAAACGTGGCATAAAGCAATCTATAACGGCGAGGGTATTAGGTTCTGGTGATGGGTGGGTCAAACATTTAACAAGTGTCCAACGTAGTCTTAACAATCTGCCCAGAAATTCTCTAAAAGGTCTCACTCCCTACGAACTATTGTTCGGTACTAGAATGCATATCCAGGACTTGGATAGTCACACTTCAGTGGTAGAAGAAAAAGCCTTTGATATCAAAGACCGTTTGGCTGTTTTACAGGACTTAAATGAAACAAGAAGAAGTCTGAGTAATCTAAAGCTAAAGCCAACGGCCACTGAAGAAAAACTACCTGTCCCAGCAAGACCTGTCTGGATACCAAAGATTGGGGATCTGGTCAGAGAAAAGATCATGGTGAAGAAGGAATTTGGGCCTTCTTACAGAAGAGCAGTACCTGTCTTAGCTGTCAGCGGAACAAGATCAGTTGTACTACCGCCCCTTGCTGGTAAAAAGGAGAACCGAGTTGTATCCATCGACCTGGTAAAACCACAATCATGTGGCCAATAATAAGTAGTAGGCCCAGTGGACTCCCAAGAAATAGCAGAAGACCAAATCTTGCTACAATCCAAGAGGTTCAAACCGAGAGACTAGTTACTTTTGATAAACCTGCAGTGAATAAAAAAGGACTATGCAACAAAGCCATGGAACTTGTGCCTCTTGAAACCAAATTGCAACAGTTCGTCAAGAAACACCAGTCTACAACGATGTAGCCTCAGACTATGCTAGTGAAACAAAGAAAAATCCAAAAGCAAATGAAAATTCGGAAGCACTTCCAACAATTGACAGAACTGCATCTGGCTACTTGATCAATTTCGTTGACTTTTCTGAAGATCCAAGCGAGCATGGAGAAACGCCAGCAACAAAAACTTTCAAAGACAAAGTAACTGAACTCTTTCATCAACTCAAAGAAACCTATCTGATTTCTCCATGGATTGAATTTTGGATTGTGTTAGGTGTACTTTTCCTCCTGCTTTGGCTCATCATGGTTCTATGTTTGGGAAAATTAATTGATGGAACATATAGTACAATGGACACAGCAAGTCAGAACATCAACTTGGTCCTAAAGTCTCACACATCCTCTCACATCACAAAAAGAGAACTGTCACCAGTGAACATCACAGCCAATCCAATACCCAGTGGGGTGCATGGGACAAAACGGATTATGAAATCTATGGCCCGATTGAGCTCTTGAAATATCCACACCAGTTCAAGGTTTCATTAAGTGACTTTGTAAAACCAAGTACTTTTTCTGATGATTGGGACTTTGATAATATTCATAATGGTACGCAGACATAATATCGAACTTTTAATATCGAAGTGACATAATATCGAAGTTTAAATATCGATGATGAAAAATATCGGAATCACCAATATCGATTACAAAAATATCGTAATAAGTATGTGTGCTGAAATATCGATAACAAAAATATCTAAGTAAAAATATCGTTGTAAAGAAATATCAATAAATAGTAAAAATATCGAAATAAAATATATTGTAATAATTATGTAGTAATATGTGTTATTGTTGTGTAATAATTAATAATAATTAGAATTTATTAATAGTAATGTGTACCTATAAAATATAATAAAAAACATATATAAATTTAGGAGCGGGATGTTGGGTTAATAGGGGATAAGGGTGGGGAGTGTATTAAAAATGTATATATTATAAATATAAAATTCCATAATTTATATTTTAATTAGAAAATATTACAAAAAAATATATTGAATTTTTTTTTATATAAAAATTTATTAATTGATATATAAATTTAGGAGCGGGATGTTGGGTTTATAGGGGATAAGGGTGGGGAGTGTATTAAAAATGTATATATTATAAATATAAAATTGTAGATTTTTTATTTTATTTTGAAATTTTAAAAAATAAAATATAAAAAATAAATTTTATATAAAAATTAATTAATTTATATATAAATTTAGGAGCGGGATGTTGGGTTTATAGGGGATAAGGGTGGGGAGTGTTTTAAACATTTTTTATTTTTTTAATTTAAAAAATATAATAAAATTAAAAAAACATTTAAAACTTAAAAATGTATAATTTAAAAAATTACAAATTATTTTAAAATTATGTTTTCGCATTAAATTAAAAAATAATTGATATTTGAAATAGATGTTATTTTATATTAATTTTTTAAAATTAATATTATATAAAAAATGTTTATAAATAAATATATTTAAATTTGAGAAAAATATTAAAATGGTTAAATAATTATGCATTAAAAAAGTGTTTTAAATTTTAAATTTATTTGGAAAAAATGTAATAAATAAATCAAAATATTGTTTATTTTAAATATATATTTAAAAAAAAAAAATTTTAAATATGTCAAAACATTTATTAAACCAATATGTACATTTAATAAAAATTTAAAATTTCGAATTTCGAAAACAAATTGAAATAAATTGCGAAATTTTTTCTATAAAAATGTACAATATTGTTCTACTTTCAAATATGTTTAACTATTTATTTGATATAAATATTTGGAATACTTTTTAACATTTAATTCATATTTAAACATTTGGTTTAAGTATATTTGTTTGTTGAGTGTATGGAGTGAGTAAAATTGTTTACAATCTATATTGCTGTACAGTTTTCTATATTATACTACATTTGAATAGTGAAAAAAACATTATTAATTAGAAAAGATTTTATTTTTATACATTATTATTGTATATAGTGTTTAAGGTATCTATTTTTATTTAACTAAACATATATATACATGCATTTTATGTACCTTGGAGTGGGAATTTAAATGTATATGTAAATAGTGTACTAAAGTATTCCTAATTAATGTAGAATGGAGTAGGAATAGTAAATTATATATAATTAGTGTCCACCATCTATCTCTAATTAATGTAGACTGGAGTGAGAATATTAAATTATATTTAATTTGTGTCCAGCACCTACCCCAAATTAATGTAGACTGGAGTGGTAATAGTAAAGTTATGTAGATTGAAATGTCATTAAATAAATCTTGTAGTGAAGTAAAATATTAAATACTGTAGTGTTTTTTTGAACAAATGAATTTTTTTATTCACATGAGAAAGAACAACAATAAACATTACAATAACATATATTTTTTACATTTATATTTATTCATATATTTGTGTAATTTGTGTAAATTTTATTAAACATTTCAAACAATATTGGTAATATAACCAGGGCCGGACTGGGAACTCAAAGCAGCCCTGGCAAATATTGCAAAACCAGCCCCCTTCGGTACGATAGCGAGCGAGCGCAGCGAGTAGCGCCCGACGACTGCTAGGGGGGTTTGGGAAAAAGATAGACCAAAATGGTGAGTTTTACAGCACATTTTTCATTACATATTCAATCGTATCAACGTTCAAAGCACCAGCATTATGCAAAGAGATAGTTGTGCTTGTTTAATGTTTGGTCAGACAGACTACTGAACTGGCTCAGACTCTGTCTCTGTCTCAAGGTCGGTCACGGTCCAAATCGACCCCAGCAATAAACCGGCCGGTGTGGTGGCACCGATTGCACCGCCCTAGAGCAGGCACTGAGTGAGCAATCTTCACTTAAAAACACATTTGTCCAGTTGAACTCCAGGGAATCCTAGACATTCTTTCTTTAGTTGAATTTAATTCATCATCAAGGAAGGCAAGAAATCAAAACTCTGGAGGGTGAGTGTAAATGCAAGTGAGTCCTCAATGGTTGTATCATGTGACAACACAAGACTGCAAGACACCTTTCACAACAGAGACCTAAAAATACAGACTGCCAAAACAATCTTACCCCAATGTCTCTCTACAAAAAATGCATCCTAGTTTGCAAACCAAAAACCAGTCCAACTCCGTTTCCACATATATTATGGAGGGAGGAGAATCTGGGCCTACACAACATACCACACACGTCCTCACACACAATGTAACAAAAGCCTACACAGTCCATATTTGTGCTACACACAAGCTAACGTTGTTCGCTTTTCCTTCCTTCATTTACTCATGGACATAGATATCACCTGGCCCCTCCCCCCTTGCATAAAACAGTTCATGGTGCAATGCAAGTGTGTAAATAGTATTATTCGAACGTGTCTCCCCTGCCCTTAAACATGTGTAAATAGGTTTTGATCAATAACTGTGGCATTTGAAGAAAGTTTACAGGAAAAAATTTAAAGATAAAGGTAGATAAAATAAATGCAGCTTAGTAGTAGCTATTGACTATATGAGGCGCGTGCCATTCACTGTAGACAGTGGACCTCTTCCAGACACAGTTCGACGTTACGTGGTGTCAGTGCTTAATTTGTAAAAAGTTAAGTGCCAGGACTCAAGGATTACTTACTGGTTCACTGCAGCTTGTGCACCACACTCATTTTAAACTTCAAGTTTAAGTTAAAGTTTTATCATTCTTTTTAACATATTTCAAATAGCTTAATGCTTCACTAATGAATGTTGCTTCAAAATATACACACGTGACACTGCACCACCATCTGAGGTCTCTCAAAAATATATGCTGTGTTTATAGATAAATTCCGGTGCTGAGCACCGGAAAACAGTGGCATGAATTAAGCACTGCGTGGTGTGTATACACAGTGTTATGGGCAGTGAGTTTGTGTCAGGCTGATGTGTGTTGCCCGGGTCGCACAACTAAAGGAGTGAACAAAATAAACCATGGCCAATTCACTAATGTCAGGGCGTGAGCAGCTTGCTTTGGCATATACATCGTTTCAGTGTTTAATTTACATAAACAACAGGCTTTCACTTTGCTGTTCCATTTTGGAGTAGTGAAAGGGCCGCTCCTCGAGTCCTAGCCAAGAGTGACTAGAGCCAGTCTGAGACTAGCCACCACCTTGCGTCCTCACTCAATCCACTGCGCTGCAGAACTGGGCCGGGCTTAACCTTTTTCTTTTAATTCCCATTGCTGCCAAGGTTTTAGATTGCTATGTGTGACATTTTTATAATTTCAGAGTAATTATGAGTGACATTTTAAGGTCTAAGAGTGACACTCTCTCACGAGCAAAATCAAGCAATGAAGACGATGGAAACATAAAAATATTAGAAATTACACCAATTTGAGCAACGAGAAATTCTAAGATCTTACAACTGCTGAAAAGCACCAGAAAATGAAGGGCACTAACTTAGGGCCCTTGTACACTGAACTTACTGTTAAACAACTGTACAATCATGACTCAGACTGGCAGTCAGTGACTGCGTTTAATGCAAACGAGCTGTAAGTTTACTTATAGTAGAAGCTGATTGATGACGCACTGCGCTCCTCAAAACATAAAAAGCAATGAACGCAGTTATTCATTCAAATAAGGATTATACCCACAATTGTATTTCATATCATATAATGCATACTAGGATGTGTGCCTTTTTATTTTGCTATCCAGTAAATGTAGTATTATTGGAGAATCCTTGCCTGACATATTTTACTAAAGGTGACTATGTCCATTATATTATGTAAAAGTATACGTGAGAATGTGTCCAGTTATAAACTGATTCCTGCCTAAGTAAATCAGTTCTCATCTTTGTTGCTCTGCTCTCTCTTTCCTGGCCCTTTTCATTTAGCAGTTTGTCTCTTTTCAGTTGTCAGCGTTTTGCTTACCATATGTCCCCTTCTCCTCGTTTGTCCCATATATTTCACTGCCCATTTCTCCCCTGCCCCATGTATCATCCTCATTCCTGCTCAGCACCTGCTTCTAGCTTCTCTCCCAAGTCTCACCCCTTTCCCTCTCAGCTTCCCCTTTCTCTCTCTATTACCTCTGCAACTTCATCACACCCCTGCCTTACTATACAATGTTCCTCTTCCTATCTTGACTCCCCCTTCTCTCTTTGTATTAGTGTCTTGTTAGGCTCCTGAAAATGAGGTAGGGGGCATTCATTACCTCATCCATCCTGTCATGCTCTGTGACATGAAACTCTCTAGCATGTAACACTGGTCTGAATATGACAGTATTTGAATATGGTGGGGTGTCCCCAGAGACCTATGACTCCCTAGCATGACCGTTTGCACACATTGACTGAGGTCAGAACAGACAGCATGTGAACATGTGCCTGTCTTGTTTAGTGTGGTTTGTCCTTTACTTCAAAGAGAACACTGCTACCTTCTTCCTAGTTTGGGTGCAGTCACAACCGGGGCCTACTGAGGCTGCAGCTACAACAAAAACAAAGCACCAGAAGTTAGCGTGCATGGCATGGACACTGTACAGAACCCCTCACTACTGACCCAATCAGCATGCGCGGCATGGAGTGCCGGCACTGCAGGATTGTCGGGCCTGTGGGGGGTAACGCAATGGGGGTACAAAAAGGCCCATGATTGGCATGTTTTTTTCTGTGGAGCATACCTCACCAGGCCACAAGGCAAATGCGCCTGTACTCTCTGTCCGAATCACAGCCAAATGTTCCTATTATTTTCTCTCGTTAAGCTGTTTTCTTTCTAGATGTTTCACTTCCTTATAAAGTTGTATACTCTTTCACCCGCCTAAGAGACAACTTCAGCAATTATGAATCCTGCTCTATATTATAAAAGCTCTTTCCGGCACCGCCGCTTTCTTATGTATAATGTGTCAGTCTGAAAAGTCAAGTGCCGATGCTAGGATTGTGGATTTGTGGTGACAACATCTTTTCAGAGGTGAGCACTAGGTACACAGACAGACACTCTCACACTTTCACCTCACGAATGTGTAAAAAGACCCAAATCAGACACGCCACGGCGATTCCTTAAGGCAGTCTACCGTGCATATGTGGGAGAAGCGACGCCACACCCCAGTGAGGAAAATAGCGCGGGGGGGGGGGTGGAGGGGGTGCGCAAAGTGAGTCACATAGCAAGTAGGAAACAGCTAGAGGGGGCACGATCCACTGCAGGTAGGCCGCGACCAGCAGTGTGAAGAACCCAACTACGCAGTTAAGAACCCTAACGTACAAATGTCACTATTTCCATAATCCTCCTGTATCGGGCCAGAAGAAGATTGGTTAGCAGTGACTGCACAGTGTCATGAAAGACTGGCAGATGACGGAGAGTGCAAATAAACCAAGCGGAGGTGGGGGGGGGGGGTGAGTTCCCTGACAGACACAGCAAGCTACAGATTGTAGATTCCAATGCAGGGCCAGTAAGCAGCAACTGACGTGTAAAAGCAATGTGGCAGCCCCAGGGGGGCTCCCAGGATTTGTGAAACCACTTACCTTACCAGTCTGCAGAAGGGTGCGGGCCGTGCCAGGCACACAAACCCACGAGGCCTATTCCGGCCCGGTCGCAACGCACGCAGGCAGAGCAGGCCAGGTGTCACCTCTCTGGCCTCTAAGGTGCCTGCCTCCTCGACCTTCGCTTCGCCCTGCCTCACCCTATGTCATGCCCGCATTTTATCGCGCGTTCCGAGCCCCCCTGACCCCAGTAAACAGTAATGCGCATGACATCACCAGGCAGATCCCACCCTAAGATTAAATTGTGAAACCACGCGCAGACGTGGCGGCGCCGCAGCGGAGATATCTGCGTGCGCGCTGCACGCGGCATGGAGGTGCTGGTGCAGGTGATTAAAAAAAAAAATATATATAATAACCATAGTAGCCTCACTAGCCTGCCTGCTAAATGAAACTGAAATCGGGTCACAAAGTGAGTCATGGAGAATCATCGACGGTGTGTATGATGCAGCACCAGCATTATGCACGTTCAGGGTCCAAACCGGCCCCCTGTCACAAAACGGCCCCTGACACAAAACCGGCCTCCATATGGACCAGCCGACCGGGGGATTGCCCGGTGCCCGGAATTGTCAGTCCGGCCCTGAATATAACTTAATTCAAAGAATACATATTTAATAAACATAAGTATTGTTAGAAGTAAATAAAATGGGAAACAACCATTACAATGCAACTTTTACAACGCACTACCATTACAATTAAATTTTTACAACGGTAAAACTATTACAACGCATGTATTTACAACGCATTTTTTACCAACGCAGGTACTTTTACAACGCATACCATTACAACGTAAGTATTGGTAAGTATATAATAAAAAATTACATTTTATATGTTTGGTTTTTTTTAAGGGATATTTTTAAGGGTCCAGGGTCAGTTTTCAGTTTTGGGGTAAAGGGGTATTTGTAGGGTTCTGGGTCAGTTTTCAGTTTTTGGGTAAAGGGGTATTTTTAGGGTTCTGGGTCAGTTTTAGGTTTTTGGGTAAAGGGGTATATTTAGGGTTCAGGGTCAGTTTTCAGTTTTTGGGTAAAGGGGTATTTTGAGGGTTCAGGGTCAGTTTTTGGTTTTTGGGTAAAGGGGTATTTTTAGGGTTCAGGGTCAGTTTGGGGTTTTTGGGTAAAGGGGTATTTTTAGGGTTCAGGGTCAGTTTTGGGTTTTTGGGTAAAGGGGTATTTTTAGGGTTCAGGGTCAGTTTTCAGTTTTTGGGTAAAGGGGTATTTTTAGGGTTCAGGGTCAGTTTTCAGTTTTTGGGTAAAGGGGTATTTTTAGGGTTCAGGGTCAGTTTTCAGTTTTTGGGTAAAGGGGTATTTTTAGGGTTCAGGGTTAGTTTTTAGTTTTTGGTAAAGGGGTATTTTGAGGGTTCAGGGTCAGTTTTCAGTTTTTGGGTAAAGGGGTATTTTTAGGGTTCAGGGTCAGTTTTGGGTTTTTGGGTAAAGGGGTATTTTTAGGGTTCAGGGTCAGTTTTGGGTTTTTGGGTAAAGGGGTATTTTTAGGGTTCTGGGTCAGTTTTGGGTTTTGGGTTTTTGGGTAAAAGGGTATTTTTAGGGTTTAGGGTCAGTTTTGGGTTTTTGGGGTACAGGGGTACAGGGTTAAAATAAAATTACATTTAAATTAATTTAATTAAATAAAATTAAATTACATTAAATTAAATTAAATTATATTATTTTCTATTAATTTAAATTAAAAAAATTATTATATAGTTACCAATACTTACGTTGTAATGGTATGCGTTGTAAAGGTACCTGCGTTGTAAAAACATGCGTTTTAAATACATGCATTGTTATAGTTTTTGCGTTGTAAAATTATCGTTGTAATGGTATGCGTTGTAAAAGTATGAGTTGTAACGTCATACATCCAAATAAAATATACTGTTTTAAAAATACATATACAATGTATATATTCAAATACATGTTGTTAATAAACAATAGTTTAGTATTTATATTAATATTAATATATTAATATTACATTTTGTAACAAAATTTTTAATTGAAGAAAATATTGTAGATTACATTTATTTATATACATTTTGGTAAACATTTTGTTAAATTTTTTAACACCATTTCAACATTTTAAAATTATATTAATACATATTATGTATTTTATAATATTTATTTTTATAATTTTACAAATTGTGTACTTTTTTCTAAGTAATTTAATACAAATTATAAATTACTATTTTTTCATAGTATTCCTTGGTTTATTAAATTCACAAATACTTTGCTTGCATTAAATAATAAGTGTGTAATTTCTAACTTTTTCTTTAGTTTTGGGTCCTTTATTTTGTAACCGCTTTAGGTCGTTTTGTGTCATTTTGAGGAAGTTCAGCTAGCGGTTGGGAAACACTTCACGTCTCTGAAGGTAAGGTTTATTTAATATGTTTTAACTGTGTTTTAAATTAATTTTGAGAGTAGTTTGGTCGTATTTAGTGTTGTTAGAAGTAAATGTGTTGTATTGGAGATTATGATATGTTGTGTTTGCGGATGTACATTTAACGTACTTTTTAGTGTTGTATTGGCTTGTGTGTAGAGTTAGTGTTTCGATGTTTAAGTTTATTATTCAAAATATTATGTTGCTATTACTTTTAGTAGGACTGTATGTGTTATTTTATGTGGGTGGGAATATTTCTTTTATATCTTTCACTTGCAGGAGTACCTGATGTCCGAAGGAAGCGGTTTTTTTTGGGGAGAAGTGTTCGTTAGTTTTATCAACTAATAGTTTGTAGACACTTCTTCAATTTTTTCGGTTTTCCTGGAGCCTTTTTTCTACATTTTTACATTTTTCGGGTTTTTTATGGTATTTCGAAAGAGCTTCGTGGAATGGATTTATCTATTTTGGGACACTTGTATTTTTTCATTTTTTTTTGGGTAACTGGAATTCGAAACTGGATTATTTTGGTGGAAATGGATTCTATATCATTTGGAATATCTTTGGTAAGTTATTTACACTTTTTATAATTGTGGGTGGGTAATGTTTTAATGTTTATTGTTTAGTTTTATTTATTTCAAACATAATTAATGTGTGTATATATATTTAATTATATAATATATATTCCATACATTAATTATTTTCAAAATAAATTATATGAATGTAATATTATTGTATTACAAAATTTTTCTATTGAGATTGTTTGTGGCTTACAGTAGTTTACAGTAGTGTTTTGGCTATTATATTGAGGTATTCCATGCCTGTTGTGCTAGGGTACAGCTTTACTTGTTGCTCTAGGTATTTGTGCATTTGTTTTGTTTGATTGGATGTTTTTGGAGTTAGTTGTGTAATGGATTGCTCCATTCTTAATTCCTGATAACTTTGCTCTTTTTGGAGGCATGTAATGAATTTTTCTAATGTTGGTTTAGTTCGGCCTGTTGATTGGAGGAAGGCATTGTGCCAACCTTCAACTGCGTTGTTTGTTTTAGATTCTCCATTTAAGGTGCTTCTGTAAACATTCCACCAGGGTATTAGGATTTTAGGATTTCTCCTGTGGCCAGATCTATGGAGTCTACCTATCCAAGTGTCCTCAAAGTAGTCTAAGAGAGGACTTAACTTTGCTTCATTTTGTTTGTAAAATTGGCTGTCTATTAAAAGGTTGTAGTGTTCGGCCACATCCGTTTCAGGGACGTAAGCTAGTGCTATCAGTTTTTTTATTTGATATGCAAAAGATGAGCTTGTAGCATATTCTATGCTTAGAGTAGTTTTTTGTAAATGCCTCCAAAGACACTGATTAAAATGATAATAGCATCCTTGGATACAAGTATGGGGGTGTATTTTTAAAATAGCTGAGAGCATTGCTTGTTCAAAATCCAGTATAATTTTTTCTGGGGAATAGTCATTTGTTTTTTGTTTGATAATGTTTAATAAATCCATATATGTTGAATTAGTTTTATTTGGAAGCAGTGCATATAGTAGAGGTATGTTACAGTTTTGATATAAGCCATGTATTGTGCAAAGTTGGTAGAAAGGTCTGGGACAGATGTTAAAAGTACCGTCCATCATCCAAATTTGGCATTGTTGGAGTTTTATTAAATTTATAGCAGTACCAAAGATTATTATTCTTTTCTCATTGTTTTTATTGTCGTAAATTATAAAAGGTATTTTGTTTAAAGTTATAGTTTGGTTATGAGTTAAATTTATATCACTATATGTTTTAGGTGGTGGAGTGGTAGTAGTAATTGCTTTTTTGGTACGTGATATTGTTCTTTTGAGAGAAATTATATTAGGCATTTGGGTAGTGGCTGTTTTTGGGATTTGTGGAATTTGTTCTTTTAAAATTAGGCTTGTAGGTTTTTGGGAACCTGTACTAGCTTCTTTAATGTTTTCTAATGCTGTTCTGACTTCTATTTCTGTAACATTTGGAGGGTGGTTGTGTTCCCTGGTGTAAAGGACAGTTGCTTCTCTAGCTGTTGCTCTTCCATAACATTTGTTAGAGTAATATTTGCAATATTTCCAATTTACTTTCATTCCAAATTGTTTCTCTTGGGTATAAGTATAACCCATGTAGCAGAGTAATAGTTTCCCTTTTTGACTGGTAACAAATTCAGCTCCTTCTGTCATTTTCTCCTTTTTAAATCTATAAGAAATATATGGTATAGTTATTATAGTTATAGTTATATGTATTTTAAGTGGGAATTATAAATATTTATATTGTGCATGCTTACCTTTGGTTGAAGTTTAGTCTGTGATTTTGATGTTCTTTACTCTTTTTTTGTGGTCTGTCTTTTCTGGTGTTTCTTTGCTTGAAAAAAAACATTTATTTGTGTTAATTGTTTACTTATATTTTGTTGGGTAGATTTTACATGTTTTCCTATAAGTTAAAGCTTTTACTTATTTTATCTTTTGGAAAAGTGTTTGGATATACTTACTTTGGTAGTTGTATCTTTGTTTGTTGAATTCTGTTCTTTGATATTTGTTGTTAGTGGATGTTGTAGTGGTGCTAGAAAAAAAGAAGGATATATGCATACATTTTTACAATATGTTAGCAATTTTTAATTCTTTAGGAGTTACTGTTTGTCACATCATTTAATTGACTTACTTTGTATTAGTTGCTTGTTATGCAGAGTTTTAATGCTGTTGTAGGTGTAAGGCAATCTGTTCAATTTTCTGTTGTGGCCTGTATTTTCTTTGATGTCTTTATCTGTAAAAAAAAATATTATTCATTACAATCCATATTTAGAAACATATTTTTGGTAGCAGGTCTGTTTGCTGTTTTAATGTTAAAGCTTCAATTAATTAATGTTGTTCGAGAAAAAATAGAAAATGATTACTTTGTTAGTAGTTTCGTCGTTTTCTTCTTAGGTTTTTCTGTTCTTTAGTAGTGAAGTTTTCTGTACTGGTAGGAGATAATATGCAATACATATGTATGAGTAATTTGTCCTTTTTACTAACTGTGTAATTTTAGCAGTTCCTTTAATTAAGTTACATTTAGTTACTTACTTTCAATCCTCTTAATGGTAGGTTGAATCTTAGTTTTCTTGTAGGCGTCGTCAAATGTATCCACAGTATTCTTTCCTGTCTTCTACTTTTCTCAGGTAATTTGTTTGTTGGATGTAATTGTTTATATAGTGTTTTGGAGTTACTAATTAGTTAGCTATTGGTGAGTTTATGTTTGTACTGTTTTGATTCGTTGGTTTGTATTTTCGAAAAACTGTTGGTGTAATTAATTACCATATATGGTAAACGCTAATTAATGTTGAGCATACATACCTTTATATAATATGTTAAAGAAATAATTTATAAATGTGTAAATAAATTTTTTTAATGTGAAAATATTTTTATTTATAAATAGTTGTGAAATTTTATTTTTTGTAGTGCTAATAGTAATTTTTTAATGTTTAAAAGTGTTATAGAATAATAATAAAATTGTTCGATATTGCTTAAATAACGATATTATTGTAGTCGATATTTTTACTCTCGATATTTTTAACGTACTGTTTATAAATTTTAATTATCGATATTTAAATATTGCGATATATATGTGGTCGATATAATTGATATCGATGTTTATGTATTGCGATATTTAATTTTTGATATTTGTGTATGTGATTAAATAAGTATAGGATGTCGATATTTTTGATGTCGATTTATTTGTGTCGATAATTTTGTACTACGATATTGTGTCTTTCGATAATATGTCATAGATTCATTAATAATAAGATGTCAGATTTAGTAATGTCAGCTAAATTCACAGAACATGATTATTTACAGGGTTCATCAAATTATGAAGAGTTATATTGTTATAATCATTTTGGTCATCACTATTTGCATAAATCTGCTCAACCTAGAAAAGTTTTTAATTATAATCAATGGGAACATTGTGCAACACCGCCTAAAGGCAGCTCGAAAACATTTTATGAGAAATTTCCATACTTCTCAGGGTTTAACAACAGTGATGCAGAAACGTTTTATTTTAAAATATTAAATAAGGCAGGAATGAAAACAATGTTGACAAATACTAAATTGATGTATTGTGAAACATTTTATGAAAAAATTACTACATTTGGTTTTGAATTCTGGAAAAACAACATTGAAACAAAAACCATCTGGTGTACAAAAGAATGGCAGGTCCAAGGTTTAGAAGCATTATTTAGAGCCTGCATGATCCCAGAACAATTATTATTCCTGAATGACACCATTCAGCAAACAACCTGTCTTGGTTTAGCCAAGATAAAAGACTTAAATAAACCGTCTATTCCAAAGCCCATACCTGATAGTAATAGCACTACAGATGTGGAGATAGACGTATCCCATATTTTACACCAAAACAGAACAAATCCTGATTGGAAAAAATGGTTGGTCTGGCCCACAGACACAAATAAGTGTCAAGATAGATTCCTGAACAAACCACAGGGGTTTAAACAGACCAGGCCAGACCCTAGATACTCCCAGAGACAACATCCAGGGATAGTTACAACAAACAGTGTAGGGAAACTCTGCCTTGAATGGCTACAGAAATCCACACTGGCTGAAATTAAGCAACACTTGACTTTACTTAAAGACGGTGCTGACTTGCGTGATTTCACACTGGCACCACGCAAACAGCGTCAAAAATGTTTCATATACGCCAGTATATACGCTGCTTACAACGAGGCTTGGAAAGTAACACAAATTGAAACAGCTGAAAAAATACGAGAAATTGATCGTATTAATTTGGAAAAATCACTTTCTGTAGTGGACAAGGGTTAACGACTCTGTCCTCCAGAATATATTCACTGGACAGCATTGTATCATCTGCTATTGATATAATAGAGCAGGACTTACTAATGTTACAACATGGTCAGTCCCAATTACGTTCTATTGTACAGCTTGGCTGGACGTTGCAAAATCTGCGTTCAGGCTACGTTCCATGGCGTTTAATCAACGTAACGTCATTATTCTCTATCTTTAACCTTACTGATAAACAAATCAGTTTGGCAGAAAAAGGAGCAGACTACACGATTCTGAGCATTGAAAAACTTGAGAGATTACCATTGACAATGTCAGAGAGACCTGTCATTGAATGGGTAATACACGGGACGATTACAATCCCAATAACAACTTTCCAGTTTAAGTATTGCCAAAAATATATACCAGCAGGCCTGTATGAAAGGTTGGGTAAAGGATACATCAAGTCAATATGGAATTTGCCTTATACACACAAATGTTATAGTCAAGGAAAAAAAGAGGTATTTCTTAGTGGTAACAATTGTAAAAAATCACTAAGTGGTACACTCCTGTGTCTGCGAAGGGTTTTCAAATAACCTTTCATGTCACCTGCACGGCACTCCTGCAGCACAGATAGAGCCATTTTTCAGACAGCTTTCCAACGGCAGCTACGTTCTAATAAGTGACCACAGCTGTTGTGGCATGGTGCCAGGAAAAGCCTATCTCGTGAGCGTTAGTTCCATGGTCACTTGCTGTATGCAAGTATTGTATCCAAACAGCAATCCAGACATGGAGGCGGCAATATGGCCTCGTTTGAATAATGTAAATGTAAATGTATTTCGATTTATATAGCGCACGATTCACCCAGGGGTCTCAAGGCGCTTGCTTAGGGAACCCGTCCTGGTATTCCCCTGTGAGAGAATACCCCGGCAGGGTATTTACAAGTTGAAAGCCAGGCATCCCGCCGCGAGGGGCTGTAGTGGAGATTAAGCAAGCTATTGCCCAGAGTCGCAGAGTGTGACCCCGTGAGTCGAGTAGGCACCGGAGCGAGAATTGTAGAGTCCGTGGAATTTTTGAGCCCGAGACCCGCCGAGGCTGGGAATCGAACCCTGGTCCACGGCTGATCTCAGCTTCCGGGTCTGCCGCCTCTAACCACTGAGCCACACTTCTCCTTCTATTCGAATTGATACTTTAAGCAGAATGAAGTCTATTCTTTTACAGACAACTGTGCCTTTAACCTCGTCCAAAGAGACATATGATCTACAAGTTGCAAGGACAGCAGCAGAAATACATTCCCTATTATCAACAAATTGCCCCGTACATTTCGTAGAAATGTTGAGCCAAATTTTAAACATGTCTGATACCAGTGGCATCGCACATGTATTTAAGACAATTTTTTCGGGACTGTTAACACCCTTTGAAACAGTTCTGGGCATCTTTCCGAATTTTGTCCATTCTGTCTTCGGCGGTCTGCCTCTACTTTTGGGACTCGTAGCAGAAATTTTATTTTTCATCCTTCTGCTCCGATATGGCAAGCGAAGCCACAGACAAGACTCCAGCTACAATGGAAGAAACGATCCTAGCTATACGCTACCGAGACCAGATAACTAAAGTCCTCGGATTGGTATAAGAGATCTAAGTGCAACCTGGTTTCTTTCATTCAGACCTATCTGGCAAGATTGCTTCGATGTCTGCTATGTGGAGAAGAATGTGTGTTGGACGTCTGTCTTACACTACCATCAGCAGTACCAATGGATACAGATACCTTGCTAGGTCCGGTAACGACTCATGCATCGTGTTGTCCCCAGCGGTTACCGATTCTGATGACGGCCTTCGTTGAGACTTCACCACTACGATTAGGTGGCGGTGAAGTACGAGAGGAAAGCAGCACCAAACAGGTACAACCTTCTGTGAGCATTGCTGATCCTGACATCGATGATAGCAATCATTCTCACATATGCACAATTTCAGCATTTTCGAACTTGGTCGAACTTTCACCTGATGTTGTAGACCCATTTTTTGCAAGTCTGTCTGAAATGATGTTTTCCCCGGAACAAAAAGAATAACTTTTAAAACAACGAGCACACAGCGTTCCCTGAACTCTGAATTAGGCCTTCAGTTTTGATAAACACAACTACTGAAAACAATTGGAACTATTTTTTCCCTTGAGAGCGAAATTATTTTTTTCCGCTTCCAAAATATTTACCCTTTTTCTGGCACAAAGTACTCTGCTTAAAGTAGAACTATTCTTAGAGAACAGAGCTTCTATTTTAGGAACTCTAGAGACAATATTTTACCTCAGTCTCTAGCACATGTACAGCATTTGTATAAATATGTGATGGAATGGTCTCGACCTTCTTTTCTGTATTCAGAGCCATTTCATGTGTAATTTTCGCAATTCATTCAGCTGATATATATTTGCATTTAACTGAATGATAACACTGTTTGAAAAGCGTACAGTACCAATACTCATTTTTCATGTATTTGCCATATACCATTTCAAATGCAATTTATGTATTTTGGGGTGGGTTGGAAAACACACATGCATCAGTATGTTTAATATTGCTTAGTTTTTAGTAATGATGGACATTAATTCGTGGAGTGGGTGTTGTGTTTCTATCTAGGACCCTAATTCGATATTCCCGATTTATGCCCCTTATGTGGCTATAATAAATAATATCCTTATAAAGGCATAAGAATCATATCCATATTTAGTAATAGCCCATGCAGCCCAAATATGGCATGTCTACTCCCCTAGACTCCTAGAAAGTACAACGCGTTCTTTAAACAAACCAAGCCTCCAGCAGCCCGGGAAATCCCCCTGCTCTTGTTTTGATTTGCACAAGAACTCCTAGAGTTAGAAAGAACTGTTAGTTCTTGGTGACGTCTTATGTCCAACCTTACGTCAAACCCGGCACCTTTCAGGTATAAATATACCAACGTTGCCTTAAGCAAACACACGGTGGTTTGGAGCAGAGCGGCTATCTACTTGCCCGGAAGCCCAGCTGATGCGAGGAGCCGAAGGAAGCCGCCCTTCCCTTTTGACGCACTGAGAAAGACGCTGTCTTTTTCTCCAGCCGAGAAAATCCAGCTCCGGTGTTTCCAGCCGCCCTTGCAGGTTGCTGGGATATCGAGTCCTGAGAGAGAGATACAAGACCTCCTTCATTCTAAGAACCAAGGTACGGAGCTGACTAAACCCTTAAGAGAATTCTTAATCCAGATCCTTGGCAAAACCAACTTAACTTAAACTGCAACTTACTTACTCCTTCCCACGTATTAGGCTTAGGTCAGGTACACCGGGGTAGGCGTAGATTAGAAGCACCAGTTGAGGATGTTAGTCAATGTATTTATGTATGTATATATTTTATCCATTTTAAAGTATCATATTGCTAAGAAACCATATCAATGCTTTTACAGTATTATTTCATAATACTCCTTTTACTGTACGCACTTTACTTTATGTTAAGTATTGCAATTGTGGCAATTCATTTCTCTTGCATGAGAAAGAAGACTGCTCAATAAATAACACCTTTTATTGAAAACGCCCGTCTCTCTATTTCTCTGCACTCTGGTGAAACTAAGTACGCACAATTGACTGAGTGAAATAATTGTCTATTGTTTTCACACGGCTCTAGAGATACACTCTTTATTCTGAGGGAGCAAAGTTGTCATGTTATATGGTTGTCAGAAGCTAATCCCTTCTTGTCTATCCAGGGAAGTTAAACTCCTCCTTGTTTACTCGAGAAAGTTTCTAGTGACCTCTGAGCTAGCTGGCAAAACTAATTAAGTCTAATATAGTCAGTAGAGACCTAGTCGACCTCAGTCCTACGTCTACACTGCTGTTTATAATATTCCAATGCGCAGAGCCTATTGGGAATATAGGAACTACACTACAAAGCTAGACTAGCCAACTCACAGGGAGGAGCACCTCTGGGTGCAGTAGTGGCTTTCTGGGGACACTTAGGATCCCCTATGAATTGGCCCACCTGACCACAAGCAAAACATGCCCTGGCACCCTTCTAACCAGGTTTACCTGTAGGGATCCATGGCTTCCTTTCAGTGGAAGGTTGGTAAACTTCTTCTGTTTACCCTTGCCCCCGCCACTCTTCTGCTGGGGACCCGTTCCCAACTTTGGCAGAGTCTCCCACATTACTTTTGTGGACCCTGGTACTGACCCAGCGGTCCGCCTCCACAGCAAGCTTCCTGGGGTCAGTCATCTTACTATCAATCAAATGCTGGCATAGCTCTGCAAAACAACTACCAGACAAGAGCTCCCGTGCAACTAAATCATACAACCGCTTCAAGTGATTCACCTGGCTACCATTCACCCAACCATCCAGTGCTCTGCAAAAATAGGACACATACCCCACCCAAGTGCTTGTCACTAGATTCTTACAGTTCCTCAACTTTTGTCTGTACAGCTCTGGAGTCAAACCATACCTCCTTACAAAGGCTTCCTTCATGGGGGCATAAGACATCTGATCCTCAGTGGGTAAGTTTAGCACAGTTTCCCTCCCCTCAGACAGGAAGCGGCTAAACAACCCTGCTCCCCAGTCTCTCTCAGGGATTCTGTAAGACCTGATAGCCACCTCATAAGCTTTGAACCACTGACCAATGTCCTCCTGCGTTGTGAAATCCTTAATAACCTCCTTGGGGATGTATAACTTCCCTTCTACAGGCACTGATGGTGCGCTGCCACCATGGGATTGGACTCTATGCTCTTTGCCTTTAGATCCGGCTCCCTCAACCCCCTTTCATGCTCCAAGAGAATCTTTTTCTCTTCCAGGGCTAATTTTTCCATCTGAAACGCCAACTCCCTGTCCTCTTTCTTCAGCTCGTGAACTCCAATTCATACATCCTGGTTTTCTCCCTATCCTCCAGCTCTTCTGCTGGAGACAACCCCCTTTGAAGAGACATTGCTACCCCCCTGGGAAGGTACCCCCCCAGGCAGACCCAATAGCCCATCCTGCTGTCCATTTAAATTCTCCAGCTCCTCCATAGGCTGATATGTATGCTCGCTGGCATACCTTGACTCCAACCAGGCCATCAGTGCCTTTTGGAGTTTCTCCTTCCTGAAGAGGCCTCTTAAAGAGATTTTAAACGTTTTGCAAATAGCGTTCAATTGAGGCACAGTGTAGGTTTCAATCCTATCCTCCTCAAACTCAAGTCCATGGATGCATTTGATGCTGGCTCTGACATGTTGAAGTTTGGGAGTTCTCAGTTGCAAGAAGAAAAAAAAATCCCCCCAAAAAAGTTCCACCAAATGTATGTGGTGTGGTCACGTAATGGTCTGCAGTATACTAATAGTGGACACCAATTAATGCATGTAAGACACAAATGCAAGTCCAGATCCTCACCGCTGACCACCAATGTTAGAAATGGGGGTCTCTAGTTGGCAGAGCTAGGTACATTTATCCAAGTAGGGACCATTCTTCCTAGTCAGGGTAAGGTGGATACACTTCTAAAATAACCCCTGCTTACCCTGTCTCAGAAGCAGTGTGTAAAGCCTTTGTGAACACATACAGTAATACAGTAAAACACTGCAAATGGACACCACACCAGTTTAGAAAAACAAGTAATCTTTATCTGAACCAAACAAGATAAAACAACAAAAATCCACAATACAGTAATAGAAATCTAACTTTCAGGTGGTAAAAATAGTTCAGTTGAAAGCAAATTGAAGATGCAACACTTTTCACACAAAGTACCTTGGATGCGTCACGCATAAAACAAAAAGGGCCGCAGGGAAGGTGATGCGTCCCCAAGGTCCAGCGATATCCTGGGCGTGCCTCCTCTTCCTGGACGCTGAGAAAGCTTTTGATAGGGTGGATTGGTTCTTTCTCAGAGCGGTCCTGCTGAAGATCAGGCTTGCACCCATCATGATATCCTGGATAATGGCATCCTACTGCCCCCACCACAAAAATCAGGGTCAATGGTCTTCTCTCCCCTCCCAGTGCACATCCACACGGGCACCTGACAAGGATCTCCACTCTCACCACTACTCTTCGCCCTAGCAGTGGAACCTCTGGCAATAACCATTCGTCGGACATCTAACATTAAGGGTATCTCCGTTGGTGGTGACGATCACAAAGTTGCGCTATTTGCGGATGATCTTCTGTTCACTTTGACCAATCCCAGTGATTCCTTCCCTGCCCTGATCTCGCTTCTTCATACTTTCGAACAAATTTTGGGCCTCAAGATTAACACTACCAGGTCACAGACATTGAACTTAACACTTTCGCCACAGGAGGCCCTGCAGGTGTAGTCACTCACCCCGTTCCAATGGGTGACCCACACGATCCGATATTTGGGCCTCAACGTGACTACTTCACTGGCAACATGGTCTCAAGCTAACTGGCCAGAATGCCGGCGCTCTGCCTTGGAGGATCTGAGGCGATGGAGGTCACTCCCTATGTTGTGGCTTGGTTGACTTGACACGGTAAAGATGTTGCTACTACCAAAAGTGCTTTATCTATTTCAAACTCTTCCCACACCCATTCCCCAAACAGCTATCACAGCCCTCCAGAGGGATGTGAGCTCCTTTATCTGGGGAAACAGTCATCCGCAGTTCTCTAATATGATACTCATGCTACCCCGAGATCGGGGGACTTGCCTGACCTAATCTACTTGTTTACTATTGGGCGGCGCACTTCCACTACATCTCGGAATGGGTGGTTCACGAAAGTGGAAAACATTGGTTTCATATGGAAAGGGCGGTGGCATTCAGACCACTTTGGGATCTGTCCTGGTTGCTGAAAAGGCTAAGACCATGCAGTGCCTACATTGCCACCCCTACAAAATCAATCCTGGATATATGGGAAAAACTTGCTGTCACCGGGGGTCTCACCTCCTTCCCTTCTCCCAATACCGTGTTGTCTTGGAATCCCAACTTCCCTCTGGCCCTACAACCTCACTCCATCTTAGACTGGGGGGAAGGGGAATGTTGCATTATCAGTGATCTCTTTGAGGGGGAAACCATTCAGACTTTTGACCAACGCACACAAGACTATTTCCTCCCCACCACGACACAACTACAATATTTTCAGCTCCGACATTGGCTGCTCACACCCACCAATATACAAGGGGCTACGCATCAGCTCACCTCCTTGGAGACTCTTGTGCGCTCCTTTGATGGTTGTGGGGGATTATCTCGTGTACATACTAGATCCTACAACACTCTAATCCTATGCCCCTCCATCCTTACCCAACACAGTGGCACTCAGACATTCCCAGATGCCATCCCCTTGGAACAATGGGAACAGCTTTGGCATGACATCCCACTTTGTTGATGAGCCCTACACCTTGAAGTCACTTTCCATCGTGATGGCAGGGGGCGTGGCCTTGTACTGCTGCCGCTACACTGCCCTTCCAGGCAACCGCGGTATTTAAACCACTTCAGGTATCGCAAGTGCTTTTGATCCATTCCCGGCTGGGTGAAGGGTGTTTGTTTGCATCGTTGAATACACTCTCAAAAGGTGAGCACCTCCAAGACCGTAAATCTTGTTTTTCTTTTCGCGTCAATGCGGAACCTTGTCCCATATAAGCGGAGGTTGTTAACTATTGCGCCTCGCTTTCTTTCCTAGACGGAGACATGGTTGGGTTGGACTCTCTACCCCATCTGCCCCCTAAGTTATCGGCGAGACACTTTTCTTTTCCTTTCCTGTTACAGCAGCCATGGACAGGTCGTTTTGAGGGAACGTACTTAGGTTTTGAATATCTTTTACCTCTTCTCAGCCTACAGAACCAATTATACTTTGCCCAACCGGAGAGGGGTGAGATATTTGTCGTCCTGCATCTTTTTCATTTGGGCTCATCTGCTTGAAAACCTTATCTGGCTGTTGTTGTATCTGCTCCTATCAAGTCCTGCAAATTTGCAGTGGTAAGGACTTTCACTACCTTCTTATCTCATCAGCTATTTCTAAGGTATTCGCGTGCAATGTTGACCTCATTATATTCGTGTTGATCTGCCTCTAACAGGTCCTTTTTGTACATAAAGTCTTGTTACTGGCCTTAATCAGTTCCTCTGTACTTGCGTTCAGGTAGTTATATAGTTTTTCTGTATTAATTATGCACTGGGAGTTTATCTAATTAAACCTTTCTATCTTGTTTGACATTAAGTTTCATCACTGAATTTTGGTATTTCTATCAGGCCTATATCTCTTTATCTTCCTATTCAAAATCTATGCTCACTTATTGGGTGGTTGGATTGATAATTTTCTACACTTCTCATCTATATTTCTTGTGCACACTGGTCCCGTAAATCATGTTTTAGCCATTGAAAAAAACTTTTTCCCTGAAGCTGAGCCTTTTTCGCTGACTAAAAGAGCTTGCATTCTATTAATTTATATATTCACTATATATATATATATATATATATATATATATATATATATATATATATATATATATATATATATATATATATATAATTACATTGTTTGCATATTATTTATATTTTGTATTCCTTACATTTTTCTTTTACCTTAGGTACATCCTACGACCTCTTTTACGTATATACCCGCCCTGAGGAAGGTGAGACCTTTAATAGGTCGCACACTGAAACGCACGTCAGCACTGTCTATAAAATCTTCTATGGACCATATGAAACTTATAATTTCATCTGCTCATCTTTATTGTCTAATTTTGAACATCAATCGGATGATACATAAAAAAAGATCCCTGTACGTAAAAACAGTTTGGTTTATGATACAACTTTTCCTGACAATTGTGGTCCACTTTTTAAAACATTGCCTTTATCCCTACTAGTATGACTGGATTCCTGAGCTTCAGGACGGATGAGAATGTGTGTTTATGAGTCTGTCAGTATGAATGTTTGAATGAAAGGGTTGTTGGGATGTTACTTATTTTGCTTGTTGACTATTTATGTATGAAAATATATGAATCGACTATAAATACATTTTGATATGTTTTGAATTCATGACTCTTGCATGCCTTTGTCTATAGGCCAGCTTCATGGGAGCTTATGCATTGGCGATGTTTAGGGCCCTTTGACCAATACAGATAGAGAATTTCTGTACCATTAGTTTGTGTTTCTCTCTCCCTTGTATTTCTACCTTTATCCAAAGTCAGGGGGCCCCCTCTGTTTGAGTGGTACGACATTCCTAGGATTTATAGAAGCATTTCTCAGCCCGAAACTGCATATAAAGTCATGGCCCACTGGTATTACACCCCATTCCGGTTGCAGAGAATGTTCCCTACCTCCTCACCTTTGTGTTGGCGATGCCACTCCATCATGGGCTCCTTCATCCATAGTCTGGTGGTCATGCCCACTCGTCACTCTTTTTTGGAAGGAGGTGCTGAGCCACATCAAAGACACAGTGGGGTTCCCCTTACCGAGCACGCCACATGTAACCATCTTAGGGATCTGTCCCCAATCTCTCAAAGCTATGATGCACACTGACTGGCGCCTAATATTGCCATGCTGGAGGCAGCAAAACAAACTATCGCCTTGAAGTGGAAAAAACCCTCGAGCCCGCCTGCCTCACAATGGAGCTCTTAACCTGTCGTATCACGCAGTCTGAAACCAAATTTACACATGTATGGCAACCACTGCTAGATCACCTCTCCAAACAAGAACACTTCCACTTCACCCCTCCTCCTTCGCGCTCTGCAGCTCTTTGAATATATTCTTCTGCCCCGCAGGGTTGATTCCTCATAATGAACCGACCCACCCTAGCATAGGCGAGGGATCCTCTATTCAACCCCTCCCTCCCTACTACCGCTGCCTAACCCCTCGGCTTCCACCTTTGTAACCATTCTTGCCCCCTCAGAACATGGCTAGACTTTAAGCGTCGACCTTCATGGGCCCCACTTCTCCTTTCTCTTCCCCCCTTCTTTTACCTGTTTTTCTTAGTTATTCTGTTTCATGGGGCATAAAGGGAATCCTGTTTCTAGATTACAGCCCCTTCTCTAATCTAGGCGGTGCGACCACACTATATGCTGCACGCTGCATAATGTTTTTATGCCTCACTCCCTATATCCAGCAACAATAGACCCCTAATAGCAATAATACCATGGGGACTAGTGAGAATGCTAAAAATGTAATGGCGACATATAGGAGGCCAAAACAACATTACTGAGAGCAAAATGTTGCCCTATACAACCGCACGATACGTTTTTACTTTATTAGGCTGGCTCACAGCAAGTGTTGGTTCGATCTGTATACATAACTCTCTGAAACATGGAGCACTCCCCTGAGTCCAATGGAAATTACTATATGTACATTAACACTGTACTTTGATAAGATCACCCAGGGCATTGAGGGCAACTAGAGGCGTATTGACAGGATCAGCCAAGATATTAATATGCTGTACAATTGACAATAATGATGAAAGTGTGATAAATGTGCTTACAGTTATTTGAAAATAATAAAACAGATTTTTTTTTTGATAATCAGCTTTATTGAATTTTTGATCAAACCACAAATTCACATTGGCATCGAAATCAAGCACAGTATTTAAAAACAAAAAATACTGTATTGAGCTTTTTTTATTATACTACATCTTGTATAGCTCATGGGCCTCAAAAGCACTCTGAGACCTGAAGATGAGTTCATTATTTATTTATTCATTCCTTCCACCTTCTGAACAATGCAGACAAGTGTATGCTACCACTCGCATATCTAACAAATGTAATATACGTCTTCTACAAAATACATACATGAGGACCAGTGCACCACAGAGAAGCTAGCTGTAATTACGTACAACAAACATCACAGCAGTAAGTAATATGGGCCAATGCACCATAAAAGACTACATACCTTTTCTCTGAGTCTCGATTCTTAAACAACCCTGCCTTCTGCAGCAGATCCAGTTCAATAAACTAAACAAACTAAAGTTCACCACTGTTAGAAATGGTGATCTCTAGTTGGCAGTGGCTTGCATCCTCTAAAAGTAGAGACCCTTCCTTCTAGTCAGGGTAAGGGAGTTACACACCCAAGATAATCCCTGCTCACCCCCTTGGCACTAGCAGTCAGGCTTATCTCAGAGGCATTGTGTAAAGTATTTGTACATAAACACACAGTAACATAGTGAAAACACTACAAATGAACACCACAACAGTTTAGAAAAATAAGCACTCTTTATCTAAAACAAACAAGATCAAAACTACGACAATCCAACATACATAAATCTAAATATCGCTTTTAAAAAGGTTTAAGCAATTCTGTCCATTGAACTCTATGGATGCGTTGATTTTAACACAAAGTACTTTTGATGCATCAAAATCCAAGACGTAAAACAGCTGCAAAGGAGGAAAGCATCAGAAAACATAGCAATGCGTCGGTTCCCGAGTCCCATGTGAATGGAGGCGTCATTTCTGCTGCACGCAGGACAAATGTTGCGTCGCTTCCTTACTGCAAGGAGAAGTGTAGGAAGGTGGATATCTGACTATATGGTTACCCCCACGTTTTGCCTGGTGTTTTGCTGGTTTTCGACTTAGTTGGGCTGGGACCCTGCTATTCAGGGCCCCAGTCTATCTGCTTTCACAATAAAATGGACTCCATGTACTTTAGGTGCATACCAGATTGGTTGCTGGGTCACCCTTGTGAGCCCCTGTATAGTGTACCCTATGTACCCAGGGCATAGGTGCACCCTAGGCCTACCAGGGGGTGCAGCATGTATTGTGCCACCTCTGGTTTGCCTTCCAAACTGACACCACAGGTCTGTACTTAGAGCCTGGGTAAGGTAGTGTAATCACCCCTTACTTAGATATAATATACCTATATCTATATATAGACACATATTAGCCTATAAGTCACTCCTATGGCAGGCCTTGACAATCCTGGAGGCAGAGTGCTTGGTTTTGTGTAAGAGGGTGCCCTAGCATGAGCTGAGCCCCTCTGCAGCTTTTGGAACCATCTCCTTTTAGTTGTTCTATGATATAGCCATACCATATACTCTTAAGTGAATTCTAATCCTCGCGGTTAATGCTCACTTTGGTTTGGCTTTATCAAAACATGTTGTGTAAGGTGTCAAACACCTTGGAATACTGCCCCCCCCAGTCCTGGCGGCGGGGTAGTATTCCACCCTTCTAGAGGGAGAAGACATGTAGTTACTGGTTTACCCGGTTAAAGTTAAACAGAGCCCCAGCATCACAAAATGGATGCTGCTGCCACAGACATGAGTCTGCCCTCCTGCTGTTGGATGAAACTCCAGCAGGGGAGGCTTGAACAATAGGTTTCCTGTCCAGGAAGGTGCTGGCACCTCCCCAGACAGGCTTTAGTGTATTGGGGCAGGGTATGTTGCATTCAGTGAATGCTTTTCAGACACTGCCTGGGGCATTCAAGGTGCCCCATGCATTTCCCACTTCAAACCGGCTGCCTGGGCACTCAGCCCCAGCTCTGGCGTGAAACTGGACAAAGGGGAAGGGGTGTAACCACCCCCTCCCCAGGTCCACCCATAGGAGGGACCTTGGAGTTAGTTCAACCCCTAAACTTACTATAAGTATAGAACCCCAGTCCCTAGGACTTTAGATTACCCTGGATGAAACTCTGCAACATATATCCTGGACCTTCGACATTCCATTTCACCTGAAATATGGAAAACATCTCCCATGTGGTCAAGGAGTGACCACCCTGTTCAAACAGGCACCAGCTGCATCTTTGACGGTCTGCATTGTTGAGGCTACAGCCAGATCCCAAAGAATCAGCGACACAGGACATGGACTTTCAGACATTTCTGATGCTGACCTGTGCTCACAGCAAAGCTGAGACATGTGGCAGACACATGAGACGTGGGACCGGAACTCCAGGACATCCTGTATTTTACAACCTGCACCTACTTCCCAAGGTATCCCAAAGTTGTGCATTGGGGTGCTTGAAGCCCCAGCCACGTGGACCTTTTGCACTGAAGCTCAGAGGCCCACACTCCACGAGTGTCCCGTGGGCCCGCTTTGTGCATTGCAGCTTGATGCGTCTTTGTGTTTCCTAGTCTGTTGGCTAGTGAGCCCCCAAGAAGACCAATCCTTAAAATACTTTGCGTTTCTGGTTGCTCCAAGCTTGCTCCAACTTCTCTGCAAAGGAGAAGTGCCACAGACCTTGTTGGTCTGCACCAAAGCCAATCTTGACATCTTGCGTGGATTGTCTTTGCCAAGGCTTGTTGGGTCCAGTCCGGATACCAATACCGCTGTCAACTAGATCCTTTATGGGACAGCTCGAATCCAGCTCCTGGTCCTCGTGGACACCTCCTGGTCTTCGTGGCTGAAGAGACAAACTTCACCTTTTCACCTGAAATCACCCAACATCTGGTGGCATCTTCCTATCGCCGCCCTGGTCACTGGCTAGTGGCCCAGACTCTGTCTCCTATGCTTTCAGGTTCTTCACATCTCCGATCCACCCTTGGATCCACCCGGACACTTTTCCTCTGGCCACCTGCAGCACTTCTTTGCAGCTCTCCATTGGAATCAAAGACGAAACCCGACACGAAAAGACACCTATGCACCCAGCTTCCCTGGATGAGGTAACACGAGTACTATGGTGCTTCCTTGGGTATTGACTCTCCAAGTGTCCTAGTCTAAAAGGGTTCCATCGCAGTTCACCTCCTTGTACCCTTAATCTTTAAAATTGTAAATTGTTTGTTCTCCATAGAAAGTCAATGGTAACCTGCGGCTGTGTTTATACACTGCACGCGTCTCCCGTGGGCCTCCTACATCCTAACCCTTGGTTGTTCCTAGAAGCCCCAGCGATTCCCCAGGCCCTAAGCCTGCTTTCTATTCCTCGCGTGGTTCTTATACCACTATTTTAGTATATGGTTTGTGAGGCCCCTAGGGCAAAACATATACTGTGCAACTTATCGTATGCTAATTAAGTTCCTTGTATTGTACTTATACCTCTGAACTCATAAATAGTGCAGAGGGGTTGTTTTTAAAATAAATACATATATATTTGATATAGCTTGTGTGGTGTGCTTTTATTTGGTACTCAAGAGATTATAAATGGTAAAACAACTTCCTTAATTCGTCTCCAAGTCTTAGCCTGAAGGCTGCTCTCCACAGCTACCACTAGGATAGCTTTCTATAAGGTTGACTTTATAACCTACCATCAATAAGGGTTGATTGGACTGGTGCAAGGTGCCCACTAGAATGGTGGACATCATATACCAGGCCAACTTCTCACAAGAAGTATTGTGTCGATTTTCAGAGAGGACTCCTTTCTGCGGAGCGATGCATTGGGTCCAGAACTGGAATTGGCACCACTTGGCAGGTTAGAACCCAGCGCAGTGGATTTCAGAGACTGTAGATGAAGTCTTTGATGGCCCTAAGACTTCCAACAGGAGTCAAGCACACACCAACCCTTGAAGAACCTTTAAAAAGCAGGATACAAGAAAGCAAAGTCCAGTTCTTTCACTGCCCACAGACAGAAGCAGCAACTGCAGGCCAGCTCTTCTTCCTGGCAGAGACCTCAGTCCAGAAGTGTTCTAAAGATGGGGAGTTATGGGTCCTAAACTTCTACCCCTTTTGCCCTGTAAAGTAGGCATACTTCAAAGGAAAGTATTTGTTGTACACAAAATCTCGCCTTGCCCTGCTTTGGCTCCAGACACTCTACAAGGGAGTGGAGACAGCACTGTGAAAAGCTGGGCACAGCCCTATTCAGGTGTAAGTGACAACTCCTCTCACCACTCTAGCTCAGGAATGTCTATCATCCAGTGATGGGCAATCAGGATAATCAGGGCACACCTCAGCTCCCTATGTTTGACTGTCTAGAGTGAATGCACAAACAACCCAGCTGTCAGTCTAAACTAAGGGTGGGCGTAGGGTGCGTAGTGGGGCTACGCGAAGCTTCATGAAGTGGGCAGGAAGCTACCCCCACCCACACACTTCACGTAGCCCCACTACGTGCCGCCTGCCTCCCTCCCGCCTTCTTCTACATGCCTAATGTGATTTAAAAAATAGTGTAAAAAGTAAATTAAAAGCACTTACCTGATATGCGGCGTCCCGGGGCTCCCTCTTCTGTTTCGCGTTGACTTCTTCCATCCAAAGCTTTTGGATCGAAGAAGTCGGCGCGAAATAGAAGAGGGAGCCCCGGGACGCCGAATATCAGTTAAGTGCTTTTAATTTACTTTTACACTATTTTTTAAATCAAATTAGGCATGTAGAAGAGGGCGGGAGGGAGGCGGGTGGTGGGCAACTTCGCTCTGTCCCCGGAGTGTGCGTAGTGTTGCCTACACGAAGTAGACAACACTACATGCTCTCCGTGGATGGAGCGAAGCACTGCGCCCAGGGTTAGTCTAAACCAGATGTCGATTCCACAGGCAGGCAGAGAGACAGGAAAATAAAGCAAGAAAAATCCCACTTTCTTAAAGTGGCATTTTCAAACACACAATTTTACTAAAAGATGTATTTTTAAATTCTGAGCTCAGGGAGCCCAAACTCCAAATCTCTAACTCTTCCCAATTGAAAGTTACGTTTGTAAGATATTACAAGGCAGCTCCAATGATAACCTGTGGGAGAGATAGCCCTTCCCAAAGATATGATGAATGGCCTCCTTGAATCCCTCACCCGGTTATGGCATCGCTGATGGACCTTTGGAGTTCATTCAGACCAGGTGTGGAAGCGACTCCTCAGTATGGAACTGAGAGCGAGACCGGGGGACCCTGGACATCCTCACAACTTTTCAGAGAGAGAAGCGAGGCTGGGAAGAGGCTTGCTTGGACTTCTTGTGTTTTTTCTTTACCCGAAGACTTGGATAGTGATGATGATGTGACGCTGTCCTGGTGTCAAGCAAATGACACACAATTGATTGAAGGAATGCAGAACAAATCAAAACATTCACCTCCAGTCAAGAGATCTGGGTTAAATCCATCATTCTTTTGCTCACTATGCCACCCAAGTTTAGACCTGACCATATGCAAATCAGTCTTGACCCTGTGCCTCATGGGAACAGTCCAGCCTGAACTGCCAAGTCCTAATGTCAAGACCTGGATCGAGTCCATCTCCTCAACTTTGAGCGGGAACAGGCCTTCTGTGTCTTCCTCAGGTGTTTGGTGATATACAGCTTGGTTTCGCTGTCACAGATCGCGTTTGGGTTCATCTGTGTTTTATAGTACAAGGTAGACCTGGGTTTACCTAGGAACCTGTGGTTTCTAATAATTTATCAAGTACAGTGGTCCTTTTGGTAACATTAAAATCTAAGAATAATGAAAATATATTGTGAAACGCATTAATAATGAATTACGCCTAGATAAAAATAAACATATAAATGGGATTATCAAATAGATCATTGTCCCTTCAATCTGCCTCACAGCTCAATATGCCAGCATAAACAGGCAGTCAGCTTAATAAAATGCGGCCTCTTAAAGAATGAGGATTGCCTCCTGATTTCCCAGATTTCTGCCAGCCGGCAACTCCCTTGGCTGATGCATCTACATCATCTTCGTTTCCAGCTATATTTCCTTATGCAACCACTTACTGCCTCAGGCCAATACAAACATTGATTCACACGTGTATTACAATTGCTTGAGCACCGAGCATGTTTTTCACCTCACTGATAGTCCCATTTATAATGTGTTTGTCCTTTGTCTATGTCTAATTTATTATTAAAACATTGCGGGTTAATATATATTGTCATTATTCTTAGATTATTACTATTACCATAGTGTCCACTACCACTGTGCTTTATAACTTTTTGGGTTCATCAAGGCACACTGCCCGCATGTTCTGGCTTCGTTGCCCGAACCAGACACCAGGAGCAAACCTTGGGGGGGCAGGGAATCCCTTGCACTGATATTTTGTGCAGTCCCTATCAGGCTTACACACTGTAGTTTTAGGAGAGGACATTGTCCCTTGCACACTGGAAAAATATGTTGTTAAAAGCTCATCAATTGATCAGAAAAAAGCAGGAGTTAGCACAGGATCTGCGTAAGAAGGCGCAGAAAGAAAGGAACTTATGCCAGCGAATTTGAGTAGTTCCTATATGTGGTTTTAGCCATCACTTATGGTGCAGAGTCCACCCACAGCTGCATGGTGCCACCTATCGGCATGCAGTCGCTATGCTGAACAAGGATTTGAAATGCAATAGGTCTCGCATTATTAAAGTTTGAGCTATTGGCATTGCTAGTAATAATGCAAAGCCAATAGCCAGAGCTATTGCATTGCAAATGTTGTTTTTTTTGCATGCGCGCTGCTACAGGCTCGACCTAAAAATTAGCTGAAACACTGGCGAGGATAGAGGGAGATGAGTGAATAGAAGGCATTAGTGACGAGGCAGTGGGGATACAGAAAAAAGCATTGTGCAAGGACGAGAGAGAGAGCGAATGGCAGTTGAGGGGAGGCTCGAAAACGAAATTGTAGTGAGACAGCTGCAGTAAAAAGAGTAGAGCGAGGGAGAGAAGGAAGGATAGAAATTAGGCAAGGCCAAAAATATAGGTAAGGATCATCCATCTGGAATTCGGGGGAAGAGGGGTAAGAAATACAGAAATAAGTGAAGGGAGCAACAGCGGAAAGAGTGCTGGTGGGAGGGTCAAACCAAGAAATATTAGACAGATAGATAGATAGATAGATAGATAGATAGATAGATAGATAGATAGATAGATAGATAGATAGATAGATAGATAGATAGATAGATAGATAGATAGATAGATAGATAGATAGATAGATAGATAGATAGATAGATAGATAGATAGATAAATAGATAGTTAGTTAGACAAACAGACAGACATGGGGAGAGGTACCAGAACAAAATATGGTGGTGAGAGCTTCAGAACAAGAATTAGTCTGGAGGCGAGATAGAGAAAGAGAAAACGTGCAGCACATAGAGAGGGGCCAACAAGCAATACTGCAGGAACAAAGGGGGATATTATTAAGGACAGGCGATACATTATCGCCGCTTTTATCGGCAGGAAACTGCCGATAAAGCGGCGATAATGGCCTTGATAATATGCTCTATGAATTCTAATCGAAGCCCATTTTAGATGTGAGAGCATATTATCAAGGCCATTATCGCCGCTTTATCGGCAGTTTCCTGCCGATAAAAGCGGCGATAATGTATCGCCTGTCCTTGATAATATGCCCCACAATGACATCAGTTGATAGACAGTACACATAAGAAAAATATTAAGAGGAGATGACAAGGACAGAGTGATAGGAATGGGAAGAGAAGAAGAAATTGAGGTGGGGAGAAGGAGAGAGAGCGCTCAAAACAGAGCCGATATATAAAAAACACAGCTTAAAGACATTGACAAAGCCAATGTCTTTGGCTAAACACATATAAGGTCCCAAAGGAGAGACCTATTAGCTATGCCAATGCTGGTTACCTGTTGTTTGTGACTTCCGGTGTCATTCTTTAGACATCAGCACGACCAATAACCTTTCTTAATTGTGATACCACGTATCCTTGGACTTCCATGGTACTCACTGGAGGTGGGGGACTCATTGAATTTCAAGCTCTTTGCATATATGTGTAAGGGAAACTCACAAGCACAAATAAGATTGTTCACAATAGCAAAATCCTTTTCGAATTGCGAAAAAAAAGGTTTTAAGCTTATAAATCGCATCTTGTAGGTGGGAAGTGGATGTTCCTGCGCGGGAATTCACAGAACTTTTCATGGACCATGTCTAAAAAGTTGCAACAGCTGCAGGTTTCCACGCATAACCTTTGTGAATTCCTAAAATGATTAAATATTCCCCCTTTGTGAATTCCTGAAATTATTAAATATTCCCTCCTGCGAAGTCGTGAATCTGACGGTGGCAGATTTACTAGGTTCTATGCCCCTTTGTTTTTAAATGGTTCCTGCCCAGAATTATCAAAATATTCTTTTGCTGTGATCGCATATTCGATTCAGAAAAGGGGGTCGTGATGAACAGAGTGCCTGAATTAAGCAGACCACTCTTACCCAGTCCAAAGATCAGGGCTTGATCCATCACCGTTTTTTAGCTCACTGCACCATCCCAGCTCAGAACTTGGCTATATGCAAATTAGTCTGTTCCTGTCCCAGTGCATGATGGGAACAGGGCAAACCAAACTACCAAGCCAATTCTTATACTGGGAAGGAAACAAGCTTCCGGGGACCGGTTTCTGCCATTTCAGGCGTCGTCGGCCCGGCTTGCGTGGAAGGGTATACTCAGACATGAGTCCCTTTCTCACTGCTCCATCAGGATTCAAGCAAGCCGGGCCGAAGAGGCTGAAATGCCAGAAACCGGTCCCCGGTAGCTTGTCTCCTTTCTGGTGAAGAATTGGCTTGGTAGTTTGGTCTGCCCTGTTCCCATGATGCACTGGGCCAGGGACAGACTAATTTGCATATAGCCAGGTTCTGAGCTGGGATGGGGCAGTGAGATAAATAACGGTGATGGATCAAGCCCTGATCCTTGGACTGGGTAAGAGTGGTCTGCTTAATTCAGACACTCTGTTCATCACCACCCCCTTTTCTGTATCGTTTTTGGCCACTATAGGTGTGGCAGGGTATACTCAGACATGAGTCCCTTTCTCACTGCTCCATCAGGATTCAAGCAAGCCGGGCCGAAGAGGCTGAAATGCCAGAAACCGGTCCCCGGTAGCTTGTCTCCTTTCTGGTGAAGAATTGGCTTGGTAGTTTGGTCTGCCCTGTTCCCATGATGCACTGGGCCAGGGACAGACTAATTTGCATATAGCCAGGTTCTGAGCTGGGATGGGGCAGTGAGATAAATAACGGTGATGGATCAAGCCCTGATCCTTGGACTGGGTAAGAGTGGTCTGCTTAATTCAGACACTCTGTTCATCACCACCCCCTTTTCTGTATCGTTTTTGGCCACTATAGGTGTGGCAGGGTATACTCAGACATGAGTCCCTTTCTCACTGCTCCATCAGGATTCAAGCAAGCCGGGCCGAAGAGGCTGAAATGCCAGAAACCGGTCCCCGGTAGCTTGTCTCCTTTCTGGTGAAGAATTGGCTTGGTAGTTTGGTCTGCCCTGTTCCCATGATGCACTGGGCCAGGGACAGACTAATTTGCATATAGCCAGGTTCTGAGCTGGGATGGGGCAGTGAGATAAATAACGGTGATGGATCAAGCCCTGATCCTTGGACTGGGTAAGAGTGGTCTGCTTAATTCAGACACTCTGTTCATCACCACCCCCTTTTCTGTATCGTGATCGCATATTCGGCGCACCTCAACAAAAAAAAGCTCTGAGTGACAGCGGCCTACTTCTCGACTGGCGGCTGGGCGGTTGGGGAACCGCAGTGCGCCACATTATGTGGAACACGGTAAAGGACAGGCGAGCCCCTCTCCTCCCGAGTGCCATTCCTCCCCCTGCCCTGTGCTCGGAGCGTTGAATACTTTTCATGGAGGTGACACGCAGAGAAAGCACGCTGCGCCAGGTGGCAAGCTCATTACATGGCTGCTGCTTTTAATCGCTGTTTAAAATGCGATCAGCCAGACATGAGAAAAGGAGTGATTGACAGGGGAAATCTGACATTGTGTGTACAGTAACCGATTCCGCAGAAAGCAAGATGTCCGCTTTATTCCCTAATTAAGAGCGTGAGTTACAATTTTAAAAGCAGATTTAACATCGTCACTCGATCCCGTATCACAGTTAAACTCGTGCAAACAGGAGCTGCATACTTTTATCGCCAGTTATTAAACAGTGGAGAAGAAAAAGGTGTCTTTTTCAGTGCTCTGAAGGGACGTGGTGCTTAGAGTAACAGAAGGACAGTGAGAAGTAGCCATGAAAGGTAGGTCACAAGACACACGAGCAACATCACAAAGCCACCACAGAAACATGAGCCATGTAGGAACAAGCAAGGTGACTCCCTTAAAAATACTCGAAGTGAACGCGAGAACAAACGTTCCATTAAGGGGCATGGAAAGATGGGGGGGGGGCTCGTAAACATGCACCATCATCTTTCACCTTCCCCAAGACCCCTGTGGCCCCAACGCAGTCAAATATAACAGAGCTGTCAACTTTCACTCAGAGAGGAGTGCTTTTAAAATAGAATACACCTCGAATGCAAAGAAATCCAAGATAAACTAATGCTCTGGGGAGTGGGGGCTTTCTTTTGAACTCACGGTAGTCATTACGCACACGGGAAAGGTTGTAATAAAACTAAAATAACGAGTGGTGCGGGCGCACGTGCCACAGCGAGGCATGTGCTTTCAATTATCGCGCCCGTGTCTGGGCACGATAATTGAAACCGCATGATGGCTGGTGCACGTAATAGACACCAATAGAACGTGGGCGGAGCAATGCGCCCACCTTTGACCTATTGCGTGCTCTCTTGGTAAAACAAACGCACACAAAGCCCAATAGCGTTCCCCTAAAGGAAAAGTACACGCTCGCGTGTATGCCATTCCTAGGTCAGCTTCTGAAACCCCATTTTTACCTACTAAATGTCTCAAACTGAGCGAGCAATGCTGCGCACTGCAACGCTAGGCGCGAGACCTAAAAAGCATATGCATCCATTTTGGTATCTGGGATATTCTAAAAGTGAGGAATGCACACACAGAAGTATCCATCAATAAGAGCAATACTGAAATAGATGACCTTGAAGGAAGGAATGAAGGATGCTGGGACGGGCTAAGGATGTATCATAGAAAGTGGAAAGTGCGTGAGGAGGTCAGGAAGTCCCTGCGATATATGTGGAACGTTCTGCATTTTCTGATTGTCTACATAATGCAATTATAGAAGTGTCAAAGTGGTCCGAAATAGTTGTGAGATCGCATGCCAGTGCTGTGCAAAGCAAATGTATTGAAACCCGCTGCTAGGAAGTCCTGCCTGGCGAGATGAAAAGTCTCTTGTGAGCAGTAAAAGCCACCCCTTGCCCATCTGCTGAGGTGAACCCCACACTACGCTGCACATTTATTGTTTATGCTGTAGTGCGCCGAAGCCAGTAAAAGCAGCTGGCAAGATTTACTGTAACGTTTTGTTCCAATAACATCATTTATTGCGGCCCATTTGTTCTCCCAATATGGCACAGATATTGCCGCCAGGGGACTGCTGGAGCGGATAAAGAAAATTGCAGTGTATCAATTTATTGCACAGTCTCTTGAGCTGATTTCATTTGCCGATAATAAGAGGATAAAGGGAAATCAATGGCATGGACCTCTGCCAGGTTCAACTAAAGAGGCAGAGCCCTGTTTACTGTAAGAGGCGGCACAGTGGTGTGTCCGGGAAGCATACCTTAAACAGTAGCAACCCCCTGGATCCTACTGCTGTGAATGAGTGAGCATAAAATTCCTTGTGTGGGGTGGATCTGCACACCAGTAATCAATTATGAAAATAGGTTATGTGGATTCTGAGGAAATCTTAGCGTGCTTACTAGTATGAGGGTTGTGTGCCTGACTCCCTCCTAAATAACAATCATTCAAATACTAGCCCAGGGAGACCCTGGGCTGCTAGAAGCACAGCAGTTGGGCATTAAGCCTCTGTAAATTAAATGGGATTTTTACACATATATTCAGACTTCAATGTTTTCATTTATTTTTCAACAGATAGCATATTTACTCATAAGCAGTGATCATCAAAAATATATATACGCATGTTTCAAAGAACATTCATAATCAATGTCAAACATTAGGCACATGAAAATATTAACAAGACATATTTTCAATTCCTGTGAAATGGTATTAACGGTTCATCAATAATTGGTATTCAAAAACAATAACCAATATCCCAATGCATTTCGGGTTACGTAAAGAACCCTTCTTCAGGGGATTAATTATATACAGTCAAAAATTCAATCGTCCTTGAGTGATTGGTCTCTCAAAGTGCAGATTCGACAGGATCTAAAAGACAACAACATACCAAACTATATTGAGTTTTTCCATATGTACAAGAGTGCATCACAAAAGAACGTTCTGGAGTGAACACTGAGGGGAAAGAGCCAAAGTACACGCCACCAGAAAATGACACCCGTGTCTTACAAAGCAATCAATAAATGTGAGGTACAGAAAATGAGACCGACTCATTAATGAGAAATAATGAGAATTAAACATGCTGCACTCTCAAAGGTGAAAAACAGGCTACAAAACCGTGACGTCAAAAAACATGCCGGTGACAATTTCACCAAGTGAATTACTGTATTCAAATCTCTGCCCTTAAGTAGAAAAGTACTACTTCAATGTAGAAAAATACATACACTCGTATAAACAGTCTCTCATTTATCCAATGGCTTATCCAGCATAAATATCCCTTTCTGTGCCAAAACCTAAACAACAAATAAGTGAGAACCTATTACAACTCTAGTGCAATGTGTTTTAAATACCAGCATGACTCTAACTTCGGAACATATCTTACCGCCAACTTCAAAAACGGGTTCACACGCTGCTCAAAAAGTGGTCGCCCGGCAACATTCTATATGTTAAGAGAAAACTCGTGGTGAGTTTAAGGCTGTAAAGCTGCCGCCCTTCCCAAAACTAACTACTAATACTATGTTCGTGAACTAACCTGCCGCCTCCAGCTTCGGCGTCCTGAATGAGTTTTCCGGTGCGAGTCCGCCCTACCGATCACGTGGTGCGGAACTTGCCCGATAGTTACTGCCTTAATCAACACAAAGGAGGGACAATAGTCACGCAACTTTGTTTTGCCTCTCTATTCATGGCGGTTGTAGTGCGCCCTGCTGCCTAAACACTGTAAACAATAAGTGCGTCTGTCATGTGGATCATCAGTGAACCTGTTCAGAGTTTACTTAAGAAGTCACTAATTCTAAAGTCCTTTATCCTAAGTTGAGACAGAGAAGTAGTAGTGAAATACCCTCATAAGTAAAATTATGCACAGATGTGTGTTGAAATAAACTCAGAGGGAACCTCTGCCATGCTGTCATGGATTCTTATTGCGTTCCTACGCTGGATACAAGAATGTCTGAGGTGACAAGGTAAAAGTGAAAGTAAAGGTAAAAGTCAAAAAAACGTAAAAGTGAAAAAAGTGAAAAGAGCTAATCCATAACTCAATTAAATGATTTATGTAAAAGCTGAAACAGAGATGAAAAAAGAAAAGCATAAGTGAGTGCCAAGACTCAGTGTTCCCCCTTACAATCTGAAGTACGTCATCATATGAAATTTAGAGAAAGCACAAGAGTTCATAATGATCATTTAAACCATTTGGATTAATAGTTCCTAAGAATTTTATCCAATGTGTTTCCCTTCTCGCTAGAAGTGTATGCAAATCCAATCCTGGGGAGCATTCTATGCGTTCTAGGACTGTGTACCTGAGTTGGACACAATGCAGATTGCAATACGGAAGGAGTTGTATACGCGATCAAGTGTCCCTGTGGACTAGTTTACGTGGGACGTACAAGTCGTAAAATAAAGACTCGTATAGTAGAGCACAAAAGTCGAATTAGGAATCGCACTACAACCTCCCCATTGGCCAGACACTGGGTAGAAGCTAATCACACAATTCCCCAACTCAGGTACACAGTCCTAGAACGCATAGAACGCTCCCCAGGATTGGATTTGCATACACTTCTAGCGAGAAGGGAAACACATTGGATAAAATTCTTAGGAACTATTAATCCAAATGGTTTAAATGATCATTATGAACTCTTGTGCTTTCTCTAAATTTCATATGATGACGTACTTCAGATTGTAAGGGGGAACACTGAGTCTTGGCACTCACTTATGCTTTTCTTTTTTCATCTCTGTTTCAGCTTTTACATAAATCATTTAATTGAGTTATGGATTAGCTCTTTTCACTTTTTTCACTTTTACGTTTTTTTGACTTTTACCTTTACTTTCACTTTTACCTTGTCACCTCAGACATTCTTGTATCCAGCGTAGGAACGCAATAAGAATCCATGACAGTATGGCAGAGGTTCCCTCTGAGTTTATTTCAACACACATCTGTGCATAATTTTACTTATGAGGGTATTTCACTACTACTTCTCTGTCTCAACTTAGGATAAAGGACTTTAGAATTAGTGACTTCTTAAGTAAACTCTGAACAGGTTCACTGATGATCCACATGACAGACGCACTTATTGTTTACAGTGTTTAGGCAGCAGGGCGCACTACAACCGCCATGAATAGAGAGGCAAAACAAAGTTGCGTGACTATTGTCCCTCCTTTGTGTTGATTAAGGCAGTAACTATCGGGCAAGTTCCGCACCACGTGATCGGTAGGGCGGACTCGCACCGGAAAACTCATTCAGGACGCCGAAGCTGGAGGCGGCAGGTTAGTTCACGAACATAGTATTAGTAGTTAGTTTTGGGAAGGGCGGCAGCTTTACAGCCTTAAACTCACCACGAGTTTTCTCTTAACATATAGAATGTTGCCGGGCGACCACTTTTTGAGCAGCGTGTGAACCCGTTTTTGAAGTTGGCGGTAAGATATGTTCCGAAGTTAGAGTCATGCTGGTATTTAAAACACATTGCACTAGAGTTGTAATAGGTTCTCACTTATTTGTTGTTTAGGTTTTGGCACAGAAAGGGATATTTATGCTGGATAAGCCATTGGATAAACGAGAGACTGTTTATACGAGTGTATGTATTTTTCTACATTGAAGTAGTACTTTTCTACTTAAGGGCAGAGATTTGAATACAGTAATTCACTTGGTGAAATTGTCACCGGCATGTTTTTTGACGTCACGGTTTTGTAGCCTGTTTTTCACCTTTGAGAGTGCAGCATGTTTAATTCTCATTATTTCTCATTAATGAGTCGGTCTCATTTTCTGTACCTCACATTTATTGATTGCTTTGTAAGACACGGGTGTCATTTTCTGGTGGCGTGTACTTTGGCTCTTTCCCCTCAGTGTTCACTCCAGAACGTTCTTTTGTGATGCACTCTTGTACATATGGAAAAACTCAATATAGTTTGGTATGTTGTTGTCTTTTAGATCCTGTCGAATCTGCACTTTGAGAGACCAATCACTCAAGGACGATTGAATTTTTGACTGTATATAATTAATCCCCTGAAGAAGGGTTCTTTACGTAACCCGAAATGCATTGGGATGTTGGTTATTGTTTTTGAATACCAATTATTGATGAACCGTTAATACCATTTCACAGGAATTGAAAATATGTCTTGTTAATATTTTCATGTGCCTAATGTTTGACATTGATTATGAATGTTCTTTGAAACATGCGTATATATATTTTTGATGATCACTGCTTATGAGTAAATATGCTATCTGTTGAAAAATAAATGAAAACATTGAAGTCTGAATATATGTGTAAAAATCCCATTTAATTTACAGAGGCTTAATGCCCAACTGCTGTGCTTCTAGCAGCCCAGGGTCTCCCTGGGCTAGTATTTGAGTGAATGAGTGAGCAGCAGGCAGCAGCCCCCTCCACCAAGCACCACCCAAAGGGATCTACATTGGAACAGCAGAGCCTCAAGCCACTGAAAAACGTATGAGAAGCCAGCGGCAGGCGGTGGTTGTGATGTACGGATGTGTCCGCTAAGCAAAGTGGGTCTGGTTGTTCACTAAAGCACGGAGAATTCAAAAGAAAACAAATATTCATAACACAAATGGATTGATTTGAAAAAGTCTTACTGTTGTCCTTTGTAGTCGGTCGGAAATTTGGGAGTTACAGGAGAACTATGTTATTTGTCCAAGATTCTACGTAGAATTCAGTTCGCGAAGCTATGATCATTCCCCTCCCCTCCCCACCACCCTCCCCCCCTTCCACCCACCCCACCCCCACACACACACACACAACCGACCATCCCATCCGGTGAACAATTGAGATCAGAGGCACTCTGGAATCTATTTCTAATTGGCTGGAAAAGCAGTGAGAGCACCCTTGCTTCATTCTCTAACACTTAAGCAGGCCAAACGGAATGTCTTGATTATCATTTGGAGGCTGTCCTGAAAGTGTGAGGTGGCTTTCTTTTGGGGTCTGTGAGAGTACTGCCATGACCTGAAAACAAAATATAATTCGGTCGGTCTCTTAGGAGATAACTCGATTTCACTGTGTAATATTGATCTGCAATTAATTGTACCGTAGGTAGGGTTTGTTTTGAAACTGAAAGTATCTTTACACAACTTACCAATGTACATTGGTTCTGTGAAGTGTTATACTGATCTGAGTGGCCATAGATATTCAGTTGTTCCTATAGGGCTGACAAGTCGTTAAGGTTTTATTAAATGTAGGCTTAGGTTCTTGATTCTCCGAGAAAGACCTTCTCAATGGTGGGCAGCAAAGATGCATAATGTGACCTGCATGTTCTGCAGTCTTAGTTTGGAGCAGTGCTTATTGCTGGGGCCCAAAGCCCCTCTTAGAAATCCACTGCCGTTGCTATTACATGTCTGCGTTCCACTTACCAAGGCTAAGTAGTCTGGAATCCACCACATGCTTCTTTAATAGACACCAGACATCCTCTGCCTCTTGTTCTCACTGTTGCAGGTTGCTGCTTTCTCCCTTTGTGACAGTTTTCCGTCCTTCTCTTTCTCCTTCTTTTCCCTCTGTTTTTCCTTCTCTTTTACTCGGGGAAAAACAAGCATTAGCAATGCAATAGGTCTCGCATTAGGAAAGTTTGAGCTATTGGTATTGTAAATGACAAATTTTATATTTATGTATTGGTTTTGAAAATAGCTAAATTAATAGCTTTGTCATTTACAATACCAATAGTTTTAACTTTTACAAATGTGACACCTATAGCATTTGTAATGCAATATGTCTTGTATTTACGTGACTTAAATGTATTGATATTTCAAATAACAATGGCTTTTATTTTTCTTTAATAATTGATACTTAAATAAAAGTTATTGTAATTTATAATGGCAATAGCTAAAACTTTTGTAAATAACTTTTGTGAAGATCATGTTCAGTGTATTTTATTGTGACGAAAATCCAAGAACAGAAGTGAAATATTAACATCTTTTTGTGACATTTGTAATAAAGCTTGAAACATTGAGAGAACATATTTGAACCAGTTGTTGTTGAATGGTTGCACAGATTGATGCTGTGGTGGCGCTGTGTGATGTTGTGGTGGCGACGAGTGATGCAGTGGTGTTCACTGATGCTGTGGTAGCGCATAGTTATGTTGTGGTGCTCCTGAGTGATGCTGTGGTGGTCCTGAGTGATGCTGTGGTGGTGCTGGGTCATGCTGTGGTGGTGCGATAGAGTGAGTGCGATAGATAGATAGAGGGAGGGCGATAGATAGATAGAGGGAGGGCGATAGATAGATAGAGTGGGGGCGATAGATTTATAAAGTGAGGGGGATAGATAGATAGATAGACAGATAGACAGATAGACAGATAGACAGATAGATAGATAGATAGATAGATAGATAGATAGATAGATAGATAGATAGATAGATAGATAGATAGATAGATAGATAGATAGATAGATAGATAGATAGATAGATAGATAGATAGATAGATAGATAGATAGATAGATAGATAGATAGATAGATAGATAGATAGATAGATAGATAGAGTGAGGGAGATAGATAGATAGATAGATAGATAGATAGATAGATAGATAGATAGATAGATAGATAGATAGATAGATAGATAGATAGATAGATAGATAGATAGATAGATAGATAGATAGATAGATAGATAGATAGAGTGAGGGAGATATATAGAAAGATAGAGTAAGGGAGATAGATAGAAAGATAGAGTGAGAGAGATAGATAGAAAGATACAGTGAGAGCGATAGATAGAAAGATAGAGTGAGGGTGATAGATAGATAGAGTGAGGGCGATAGATAGATTTAGTGAGGGTGATAGATAGAGTGAGGGGGATAGATAGAGTGAGGGCGATAGAGTGAGGGCGATAGATAGATAGAGTGAGGGCGATAGATAGAGTGAGGGCGATGGATAGATAGAGTGAGGGCGATGGATAGATAGATAGGGTGAGGGCGATGGATAGATAGATAGAGTGAAGGCGATAGATAGAATGAGGGCGATAGATAGATAGAGTGAAGGCGAGAGATAGAGTGAGGGCGAGCGATAGATAGAGTGAGGGTGATAGACAGATAGATAGAGTGAGGGCAATAGATAGATAGATAGATAGATAGATAGATAGATAGATAGATAGATAGATAGATAGATAGATAGATAGATAGATAGATAGATAGAGTGAGGGCGATAGATAGATAGATAGATAGATAGATAGATAGATAGATAGATAGATAGATAGATAGATAGATAGATAGATAGATAGATAGATAGATAGATAGATAGAGTGAGGGCGATAGATAGATCGAGTGAGGGTGATAGATAGATAGATTGAGGGCTATAGATAGATTGAGGGCGATAGATAGATAGAGGGAGATCGATAGATAGAGTGAGGGTGATAGATAGATAGAATGAGGGCGATACATAGATAGTGAGGGCGATAGATAGAGTGAGGGCAATAGATAGAGTGAGGGTGATAGATAGATAGAGTGAGGGCGATAGATAAATAGAGTGAGGGCGATAGATAAATAGAGTGAGGGCGATAGATAGATAGATAGATAGATAGATAGATAGATAGATAGATAGATAGATAGATAGATAGATAGATAGATAGATAGATAGATAGATAGATAGATAGATAGATAGATAGATAGATAGATAGATAGATAGATAGATAGATAGATAGATAGAGTGAGGGCGATAGATAGAGAGATAGAGTGAGGGCGATAGATAGATAGATAGAGTGAGGGCGATAGATAGATAGATAGAGTGAGGGGGTAGAGAGAGGGGGGGTAGGATTTTAGGTCTCGCATTATCTCAGCGAGACCTAAAAACCACTGAGGAGGAATCCGAGACACTAAAGATAAGTGACAGAGAACTGTCCTAGCTCAAAGCAAGAACATGCACGCTGAGGCTCAACAAAAACCATCGTCCTGCGGAGACTACAAAACTAACATGGCTCATCCGGTGATGGGAGGACTCAAGTCCCTGAATGATTTAAAAAGCGCAGACCAGCTGAGAAACAGAACAGTACATTTGCGCATGAAGGCTTTTGTTAAGATTAAAGCAGGAATGAGGGAATAAGTGTTGTTCGCTGGCATGTGGATGACGTCATATCAGAAAACTTACTGTGTTTGGCCACTGGGTGAGCTAGCCTTACTGATGCATGAAATGACATCCCGTGGGACTGTGTGGGTGCCAGCTTCGGTGCTCTCCCAGGCAGGCAGCACTGCCGCTAAGTTTTCAGTTTGCTGATGTGCGACACCTGCAGGTTTTTGCATGCTTATGTGTAAGGCTCCCGGTTTTCCGTTTAAACGGATTTTTACATATAAATACAGACGGAAACCTTTTTGGTTTTTGTCTGTATTTATATATAGAAACATGAAAATACTTACAAAATAATCCTGCCGCCTCTGTGCTCCACTATGAAATCCGATACAGAGGTGCACAGGGGCTTCCAAAAGAGATCGGAAACTGCTGAATAAGTGCAGCTGATAGTGCCGTCTCTGCAGAGACTCTCCAGCACCCATCATAGTGGGGTTTTAATTGTTCGAGCAGTGCAAGCAGCGATGTCCAATAAGAGGTGTAAAAACACCTCAGAACATCGGCTGCAGGCCCAGCAACCTTTTGTTTTGTTTTGTTTTGGTTTGGGAGAAGGAGGTTATGTGGCAGGGCAGGGGGGGCGAGAGGGGTCCGTAGTAGGGTGGAGAGACGCACTTGAACTGCGGCGTTCAGAACAGAGGGCTTACTTTCTGTGCCAAGAGCTATGTCCACATCGGGTGTAAAAATATATGTAAAATTAACAGTAGTCTTTTAAAAAAAATAATTTAGCGGCCCAATGCATTCTGAAAAAACACCCGAGCTAAGTGTGTACTAAGAAATCCAGGCATGGCTCGGATGACTCTGCGACCCCAAATTCTCCCCTTCCGCTGCCAGGATCAATGTGTAAACCGTTTGAACCCCCCAGAGAAGTGGTAGCATTTTTACAGTGAAATATCAGTAAACGATGTGAACACGTCCATTGTGTCGAAGCTGCCAATCACCTGAGCGGAGATGCAACACAGCCGCGGCTGATGGCAGCAGAAACCGATGAGTGATGAGGCATGCAGGTAGGGAGCAAGCAAACTAGTGAAAAGCTTGGACTGAGACACAAAAGCCTCCATCGCCAGACGCAAACATTAACAGATTGTGGAACTACTCATTCATGACACAGATGAAGACACAATCTGATCTGTGAAAGGGAAACTCGGAGTCAGAGAACCATGGAGGTGACGTCACTTACACAGCAAAAGCTCCATGGTCCCTGGTGAAAGCGAAGCAAATTAGTCCCTCCCATCCACTGGCAGAACAGTAAAATACAGAGCCAGAATGGGGTGTATCTTGCTCTCATCTGCCTTGGCGCTACTGCACCTGCTGCACCCTGTGTACCAATGCGACACTGTGAGAAGAGTAGACGTCACGGCGGGGCAGTGATTGGCATTGGGGTGTGGGGGCATACCTATCAATCCGCACAGTGCCGCTGTGTGACCCACGATATCGGCTCCCATCACGCGGTTACCCGGTGAGGAGCTGACATCACACTGTAGAAGGAAAAACGAGCTGAAAACCACTAGGAATAGTGGATTTACAGCTCGTTTCCAGAGGCTTTAAACTGCTGACATCCATTAAGGGGAAAACACCATAGGACATCGGCACCAACCTCTGTACGTGTTTCTGTTTTAGGAGGAGGGGGCTTGGGCGAGGTTGGGTTCAAAAGTGCCTCCTAGGTACTTCATGGCATGAGGCCCCGCCCCCCTCCTCACACTGAGGCTGTTCTTCAAGTTGGCAGGTATGTGCTGGTGAAGTCCCCAGGAACAAGGAGCCACTTGTTCAGCTCTCGAGTTGTTTTCTGATACTGTGGTAACGGACGTTTGCACCATACGTCATCCTATCCTGTGTAGACCTTCCTTCCACAGTAGACAGTCAGTTTCTGGCACATCCAACACGCATGGCTGGTCGACGAGGGAAATTGCTTCCCTTGATCTATTGAGCCATTGGGGGCAAATGCCCGGTTAGCAACAATATGATTTTATTTACCACTACAATCCTTTTTGTTGTACTCCTGAGCAAGTTCTGCTGATGCCACTGGGAAAATCCATGCAGCCCCTTGCAACGGCGACAGTGCATGGTAACTGCGCATCAATTTAGGTGGTGCAGCAAATGCCTTGGACACCGGAGGGCCAGCTCAGTGCAGAAAACTGTTCACAGGATCCTTCTTCACAACTTCCTTCTGGACAGCAATCCACCTTTTAATTTTGCTGAGCGCGCCTTAGCTTTTGGGATCACACAACACTTCCCACCTTTTCAGCCCTCTTCAGTGTGTAAGGCAGCCCGAAATATGACATGTCAAAAGAAGGAACTCCATAAAAGGAGGTGGTTTGCTCACGCCTGTTTGTAGCCTGGTTTCCACAGAGACAAATCATATATATAAAATGGTTCTCTCTCATTTGGGTGAGCAGCTAAAATTCGAATATTCCTTCTGTAGTGATTGGTGCTGAACCCCTTCCCAGCACTCTCAAAAATATTTAAATACTGCTCCTTCAAACCAATATTTGGACGCTTCTCATAGTTCGAATTTCTGCATGGCTTCTGTGCCAGTATACTGTGGACAGTGAGATACATGCTATTAAGCATGGGCCGATTTTGCGGATCCACGATTCACGGATTTGCGTATTCACGGATCGTGGATTCGCAAAATCCGCGGATTTAGCAGATTTGCGTATCGGCGGATTTGGGGCGGGGCTTCCATGCGAGTGCACATGCATCTTGTGTGTATTAAAGGTCAGAGACCGATCAGAGCAGCAGATGAAGATACAGAAGCTCCTGGCCACAGGAACAGCACGAGGATTGCGCTCGTGAAAGTCAAGGATGCAAAGGCCTCTGTCCAGCATCACAGCTGATTTTCGATGGTATATTTGGGAAGAAGGCACACCTGCCCAGCCTTGACAACGCTCACGAATCTTTTTTGGGCCGATGAATGAGTCACTGAATTTAAGCTTCAAATAGACGGTGCCCACCGTGAGTGTGTGAGCGGGGCCAAACGTGCGGGGCTTCCATGCAAGTGCACATGCCTCTTGTGTGTATAAAAGGTCAGAGACCGATCAGAGCAGCAGATGAAGATACAGAAGCTCCTGGCCACAGGAACAGCACGAGGATTGCACTCGTGAAAGTCAAGGATGCAAAGGCCTCTGTCCAGCATCACAGCTGATTTTCGATGGTATATTTGGGAAGAAGGCACACCTGCCCAGCCTTGACAACGCTCACGAATGTTTTTTGGGCCGATGAATGAGTCACTGAATTTAAGCTTCAACTAGACGGTGCCCACCGTGAGTGTGTGAGCGGGGCCAAACGTGCGGGGCTTCCATGCGAGTGCACATGCCTCTTGTGTGTATAAATGGTCAGAGACCGATCAGAGCAGCAGATGAAGATACAGAAGCTCCTGGCCACAGGAACAGCACGAGGATTGCGCTCGTGAAAGTCAAGGATGCAAAGGCCTCTGTCCAGCATCACAGCTGATTTTCGATGGTATATTTGGGAAGAAGGCACACCTGCCTGGCCTGTTGTTACTATTTTACGATGGCGCCGGCAAGCTGCCAGCGCCATCCTAAACTAGTTACTAAATTAGCTTCAACAGGAAGCTCGAATAGATAAAATAAAGCAGATGCACGAGCAGCTGCTTTATTTTATCTATTAGTGCTTCCTGTTGAAGCTAATTTAGTAACTATTTTAGGATGGCGCTGGCAGCTTGCCGGCGCCATCGTAAAATAGTTACAACAGGCCAGCAAGGCTTGAACTTTTGCCCTCGGAATCCGCCGCTCGCGGATTTGCGAATTCGCGGTAAATTTGCGGGAGTTCGCGGATCGCGAATTTACCGAAAATTCGCAAAATCCGCGACGTAACGGATTTTGCGCTCATGCTTACATGCTATGCTTTCCCCCTAGGCTGAGACCAATCCTGAATAAGAATCGGTTTTAAAAAAGACCATATTCCTGGAAGTCAATGTGGAAGCCCCAAAGATCAATACAATTATGCCAGTTGCTGGTAACTGAGATAAATCAAATATTATTCAGTTTCGATACCAAGTTGGGACTTCATTGCTATCTCACAGAAAACAAGCATTTGCAATGCAATAGGTCTCGCATTTGCGAGAGTTTAAGCTATTGCCATTGTAAATGGGAATGCTTTTAGTTATGTTTTAAAAACCAACACGTAAATAAAAGGCATTGGCGTTTACAGCAGGGACATTTTTTGCATGCTTCTTTGTGGTAATAGTAGGTTGTTGCATATGATCTCCGGATCATGTTCTGCCTTATACTACCACTTGCTCTTGTCTCCATAGGCCCTAGGCGCTAGAGAGGTTTCACTTCTCTGGGTAGTGATGGGGAGGGACCCCCCTCGCCGATCAGCCACAAGGCAGGAGAACATGCTTTCTTTCCCTCAGTACGGGCACAGGGGCGGAACGATCTACATGCCTCCTCAGGGTAGGAAGGAACTGGCCTGCACTCTCAAAGGAAGGCAGGGTCGCTCCCAATGTGTAAAGTGCGCTTAGCATAGGCTCCAATTTAAAAAAAAACAGCTAAACAACCTAGTGCATGTGTGCATGTCAATTTAAATAAATGAGGAAAAATACTAGCTGTAGTGTGTTTTTCTTCTTGCTACAAAAATAAATGTGGATAAATACAGGTAAAATGACCAAAAAATAAATATGGATAAATACAGACGGAAATGCTAAAAAAATAAATAACGTAAAACCGGGAGCCCTACTTATGTGTGACATTTCTATGCGTCGCGTGTGACCCTTTGAGTGACACTCTTGCAGGCTGAACAAAGCACTGATGTGAGAAAGTACCCTATGCGGTCTAGAAATGGAATTACAACAAATAGAACATTCACGATATGTTAAGGCAACATTAATAACCCTTTACCCTGAGAGCCAGGTGGTCTTTGCTAACAAGTGAAGACTAGCTGGGTGTTCCAGTTAGACAAGACACTGCCAGCCCGGGACTCTTAAACCCCCCTCATACAGTGATACACACTGATGGAGACTGGCTTTGTGTTGTATGATGGAGAATTGTATAGTGATGTTCCCATTCTCAGAAAGAACAAATATTGAGAAATGTTTAATTTATTTGAGTAGTTCTATCTGGCGAACACTACCAGCTGCAAATAAATGAAAAATACCACTGCCGTTAAACGTCTTTTCTCAGCATAGCTGATGCCTTTGAAGGACTGCCCGTGTTGACGTGGGACTGCACTGCACAGAAGTGAAGCTCCAACACCGACGGCCTGGTAGGCTGTGCAGCGCCATATGGGAGGGCTCGGTGGGCACTGTGTGCAGAATAACTACAGACGGCCCCGTGGTGTGAGATACCTTCAGCCAGAACTGGGTTTTAAGCAACCAGAATAGCAAACAGCCGTTTTTGAGACTCAGAGGTTTACTTTTTAATATTGCATAACGTGGTGATGGCAAAAAAACAAAGGCAAGCTGATGTGGTCACCCTTACAGTATAAGGTGAATCCCTATTTTAAGTAAAGGGCACACAGCCTGATTTAGAATATATTGGAATTGCTCGTCTGTCAGCAATCGGAATGCTTTGTGGGCACATATATTAACAGTTTCGTGGGCAGACTGTAATAGAACAGTAAATTATTTTGTTTTAAAACATCTAAAACATACAAGTTTTAATGAAGTCATAGTTTGAGAACATTCTGCTTAAAGTAGTTTACTGCCACATTTAATCAATGCGGAGATCTGACCGAGGGTGACTGGAGAGGGCTACCAGTAGTGCTGTGCTCACCGCAAGGAAGGCAGATTATTAAAGGACATACGACCCAGAAGTGGATCGCATGTTTCAGCAGTATCTTGTGCCTTCCAGGATGGATGAAAGGGAGAGTGCCCTGGGGCAAGTAATAAACGACGGAGGGCTAATTAAACACACAAAGCAGACCCAGGGGTTGAGTAACAAAAGGAAGAGAGACTAAACTGCCTCTGAACATCGTCTAACGAAAGAGTCTGTATGAATATGTGACTCACATGACAGTTTAGTGAACAATACTTTCATTCTGGTCTACTCTGGAGGAAAGCAGTGAGCCTCGAACCATCGACTTTCCTGCCAGTGGACGCCCTTCAGAACGAAGACTCCTTGCGGCGTTAAAGCGGCTCAGAGAGTCACTGGGTAATGGTTGACTCCGTGTCACGGAGATGGAAAGGGGCACGCAGTGACGCTGTCCGCGTTTATTAACGTCATGCGGGGCATTAGTGGCTGAAAGTTGAGAGAGAAAAACACACAGTAAGCGAGACAGAAAGCGTGTTAGTTTTCAGACGAATACTTAATACGGAGTCATCTCAGTACTAATCGGGCCAGCCAACACTGGTTTAAAATCGTCTTTTTCTTTTACAAAGTAATGAGCAGACGTTGGTTGCTGCTTGTTGAACAACAGACACTGCGACAATAAGATCTGGCTGGGAACAAAGAATGCAGCAAAGTATCGGAGAGGTGCGCGAGTCTCTCAGTTGCCAAAAGGCTGCTTAAACAAGCTCTCGGCATTGCGCAGAGGGGGGCGGGGGAGCGGCTTTCTTTGAAGTCTGATGGGGGGGGGCGGGGGAGCGGCTTCCTTTGAAGTCTGATGCCGAGGCATGGTGTGGGATGTGGCTGGTGATGTGCACGCGCCTGGCTCACATGAACTGTATCGAATCCGCAGTTTCGGGAGACTTTTCGGAAGCCTTACTATAAATCTCGGCCACCATCCCTACGGGATGGCATAGGCTCGACCTAATCACATGAGGAAAAACAAGTGATGATCCCAAAAAAGAGTGATGGTGGGTCACATCGGCTTAAGTAAAGCACTGGTTGGAATCTTTGGAGTACACTTTTAGTACCTGCCCAAATCTGACAAATTTATGAAAGTAGTTGTTGAAATCTGATTGGTTAGATCATGGTGTGAGAGATTGTGGTGAGGCAATTGATCTCGGTGATTTAGAAATAAATCTTGTGCAGCGATATTGCGTTTTCTAGACATGAATGGTTCACCAAGGGCAACTATCTACAATAAAATGTAAAGTCCAGTCTGACTTTTTGATTTATTCATCATGATAAACCAAAGATTGTTTGTACTTAATTTTGGTCAGAAATCTGATTTCTGAGAAGTATTACGTGCCTAGAAAAATCGAATATGGAGAAGAGACAGTCAGAGATGCTTCACCAGTGACAAGATAAGATGGGCAAGGAAGGAAGAGAAATGGGCTTGGCTGCAGGGAAAAACAGCAGCGACCAACTAAGAAGCCCCCCACGCACCAATACGCTCAGCCCAGCTGAGCAAAAGACTCTAGAGAAATGTATATCCTTTTGGTTTGTTTGTGTGAGATAATAAGGTAGACCAGGGAAGGGTTAGGACAACACACCTCTCAAGCTACACCTATGCCAGTTTGTCACATTGACAGTTTGGGAGATGGGCATGGGATGTGGGAGAGTATGGGAGGGGGTAGTGAGTTGCGGATATTGGGAATACTACGTAGATTAGTTGATAGGGGTTTTTGTTCTTATTCAGTCAGTGGTGGGGGAACTAAAGACATAGATAGGAATGAGGGAGAAGGGGTAGGAGAGGGACCCCCCAAAATATGCAAAGAGAAGGAAAAAACAAGTAGATAATGGGTGAAGACGAGTATACAGCCCTGACGTGGCATTTAAATGGATTGGGAAGTAAGATCAAGAGAGGGCTAGTAACCAAGTAACTTAAGAGATTTAAGCTCGACATTGTCTTCCTGCAGGAGACCCACTTGATGGGAACATATTGCCCTTTCTTAGGTAGAGGTATGTACACTACACTTGCACACGCAGGCTTTTCTTCCAGAGCAAGAGGGGTGGTGATCCTAATCAAGAAAACGACTCCCTTTCGCATCACAAAAACCTGGAATGATCCAAACGTAACTTTTGTTGCAGTCCTGGGTACATGGGGCAGAAAAGAGCTGACTCTTGTTAGTATATATGCTCCACCATGACTGCAAACCCAGACATTAGATGCCGTAGCCAAAATATTGTTGGAATCTGGCCCCTCCACACATATAATATGTGTGGAGACCGCATACGCATAGGCACTGGAACTTGCATTCCTACACCTTTGGCTGAATTCACAAACTCCTTGAGTCTAACTGATCTTTGGCGCCGACATCACCTGACTAATCGCACCTAATCCTACTTCTCTGGGGCGCACAAAGTCTTCTCTAGACTTGACCATTTCTTTGCACCGGCAGGAGAGGTTAGGAACATAGCAAAGGTGAAATATTTGGCGAGAGGAACCTCAGACCACTCGCCGATCTGGCTAGCAATAGGATGGAGGCGAAATAGGCAGAACGTAGAATGGAGATTAAATAAGTGGGAGCTAAGCGACAGAAATATGCACGGGGTAATAAAAACGGAGATCAACCTTTACTTCAGTGAAAACGAGGACACGGTGCTCTCGGCGACAACCTTATGGGAGGCTTATAAGGTGGTGATGCGGGGTAAAATACAGGATGCAATAGTGTGAAAGAGGCGTGAAGAGACCCAACAAGTAGAGGTGCTGGAAAAAAAGCTCCTGCAACTTGAGCTGGATGTCGGCCCAGATGTATACACGACCCAGATGTGTCAGATAGTGCTCATGCATAGGGAATTTCAGGTGTTGAAAGAAAGGGAGGTGCAAATGCAAATTCAGGCCTCACATCATCGACTTTATGAGTAGGGGGATAGGGCCGGAAAACTGCTGGTCTGGCTGGGCAAGAGGGAAAGAGAGGCGAGATGGGTGAATGTGATACATGAAACCGAAGAGGTGCACACTACAGCGAATGCTATAGCAGGGGCATTTGCCCGCTTCTATAAGCGACTCTACCATGCCAGACCACTAGCAGAGGAAACGCAGATAGCCGCCTACCTTGAGGATATAGAAATCCCCTTCCTGGCCCGAGCTGATCAAGATGGTTTAGACGAGGATATTACCCTGCAAGAAGTATTGGATGCTATTAGCTTGCAAAAATCAGGGAAAGCCCCTGGAGGACTTGCATATTATTTCAAGCAAAATGCTGACTGCCTAGGTCCACATCTACTAGAAGTGTAAAATGGGGCGTGGGGAGAGGGATCACTTCCTGCAGACTTACACAATGCTACGATAGTAGTAATTCACAAGCCAGGGAAACCGCCTGAGTGTTGTGGGTCGTATCTCCCAATCTCGCTGCTCAATGTTGAAACCAAATTCTTGGCCTCTATATTAGCGGCCCGGGTGGTAATAGTAATCTCTGCACTTATCCACCAAGACCAGTCAGGCTTTATGCCCCAACGAGCTAGGCGTCTTAACCTCCGACGCCTAGCCAAGTGGCTAGACATGGTGAAATATAGATCCACTCCACACATATTCCTTTCTCTAGATGTGAAAAAGGCCTTTGACATAGTTCACTGGCCTTTAATATGTCAAGTCTTGGTAAAATTCGGATTCGGACAAAGCTTTATATCATGGGTGGACCTACTTTACACCAGCCCAAGAACCAAAGTTCGAGTCAACAGGACGCTATCCGTGGACTTCCCAATAAAAAGAGGAACCAGGCAGGGCTGCCTCTGCCCCCTGCCTTTTGCTCTGGTGCTGGAGCCACTGGCATGCCTGATCAGATCTCACCCTGGGAGAAGCGGTTTCCAATACAAAGAAAAAGGTGGAAGAGATGAACAGATCTCGCTCTATACGGACAACATCTTACTATACAAAACTAGCCCTGATGACACAATCCCATTAATTTTAGAGGTATTTAAGAAATTCGGCGAGCACACGGGTTATACCATAAACTGGGACAAGTCAAGCCTATACTCTGTAGGATGTACCATTGGTATCTGCATACAACCAGGACACATCCCAGTTGCTAGAGATGAGTTTAAATACCTGGGACTGTTCATTTCCACAAGTGAGATGGAATGCCTACACAGAAACATTAAGAGGGTCATCACGGAATTTTGAGACGACGTTACTAGATGGCAGCGACCTATACGTACTATAAAATTCCAGGCACAATTTTCGCTACAATTAATAATGATCTTAGAACGTTGCTGTGGGATGGGGCCACCCAAGGGTGGCGTTACAGACACTACAACATAGTCAGTACAATGGAGGGATAGCGCTCTCGGGTGTGATGTCCTCCTACAGGGCCGCGCATTTCATTGTAATTAACTAATGGGGCCATGCGGCAGGTGACCACCCAACATATGCTCTGGAATGGCTCTAATTACAAAATCATGCCCACCTTCACTATATATTTGGAGATGAAGGCACCAGCCGGGCCGAAGACGGCTGTAATGCCAGAAACCGGTCCCCGGAAGCTTGTTTCCTTCCCAGTGTAAGAATTGGCTTTTGTAGTTTGGTTTGCCCTGTTCCCATCATGCACTGGGACAGGAACAGACTAATTTGCATACAGCCAGGTTCTGAAACTGGGATGGTGCAATGAGCTAAAAAACGGTGTTGGATCTAGCCCTGATCTTTTGACTGGGTGAGAGTATTCTGCTTAATTCAGAGACTCTGTCCCTCACCACCCCTTGTTGTAAATATTTTTGTCCACCCTAAGCGTGGAAGGGTATACTCAGACATTAGTCCCTTGCTCATTGCACCATCAGGATTCAAGCAAGCCGGGCCGAAGACGGCTGTAATGCCAGAAACCGGTCCCCGGAAGCTTGTTTCCTTCCCAGTGTAAGAATTGACTTTTGTAGTTTGGTTTGCCCTGTTCCCATCATGCACTGGGACAGGAACAGACTAATTTGCATACAGCCAGGTTCTGAAACTGGGATGGTGCAATGAGCTAAAAAACGGTGTTGGATCTAGCCCTGATCTTTTGACTGGGTGAGAGTATTCTGCTTAATTCAGAGACTCTGTCCCTCACCACCCCTTGTTGTAAATATTTTTGTCCACCCTAAGCGTGGAAGGGTATACTCAGACATGAGTCCCTTGCTCATTGCACCATCAGGATTCAAGCAAGCCGGGCCGAAGACGGCTGTAATGCCAGAAACCGGTCCCCGGAAGCTTGTTTCCTTCCCAGTGTAAGAATTGGCTTTTGTAGTTTGGTTTGCCCTGTTCCCATCATGCACTGGGACAGGAACAGACTAATTTGCATACAGCCAGGTTCTGAAACTGGGATGGTGCAATGAGCTAAAAAACGGTGTTGGATCTAGCCCTGATCTTTTGACTGGGTGAGAGTATTCTGCTTAATTCAGAGACTCTGTCCCTCACCACCCCTTGTTGTAAATTTTTTTGTCCACCCTAAGCGTGGAAGGGTATACTCAGACATGAGTCCCTTGCTCATTGCACCATCAGGATTCAAGCAAGCCGGGCCGAAGACGGCTGTAATGCCAGAAACCGGTCCCCGGAAGCTTGTTTCCTTCCCAGTGTAAGAATTGGCTTTTGTAGTTTGGTTTGCCCTGTTCCCATCATGCACTGGGACAGGAACAGACTAATTTGCATACAGCCAGGTTCTGAAACTGGGATGGTGCAATGAGCTAAAAAACGGTGTTGGATCTAGCCCTGATCTTTTGACTGGGTGAGAGTATTCTGCTTAATTCAGAGACTCTGTCCCTCACCACCCCTTGTTGTAAATATTTTTGTCCACCCTAAGCGTGGAAGGGTATACTCAGACATGAGTCCCTTGCTCATTGCACCATCAGGATTCAAGCAAGCCGGGCCGAAGACGGCTGTAATGCCAGAAACCGGTCCCCGGAAGCTTGTTTCCTTCCCAGTGTAAGAATTGGCTTTTGTAGTTTGGTTTGCCCTGTTCCCATCATGCACTGGGACAGGAACAGACTAATTTGCATACAGCCAGGTTCTGAAACTGGGATGGTGCAATGAGCTAAAAAACGGTGTTGGATCTAGCCCTGATCTTTTGACTGGGTGAGAGTATTCTGCTTAATTCAGAGACTCTGTCCCTCACCACCCCTTGTTGTAAATATTTTTGTCCACCCTAAGCGTGGAAGGGTATACTCAGACATGAGTCCCTTGCTCATTGCACCATCAGGATTCAAGCAAGCCGGGCCGAAGACGGCTGTAATGCCAGAAAGGGCCGAAGACGGCTGTAATGCCAGAAACCGGTCCCCGGAAGCTTGTTTCCTTCCCAGTGTAAGAATTGGCTTTTGTAGTTTGGTTTGCCCTGTTCCCATCATGCACTGGGACAGGAACAGACTAATTTGCATACAGCCAGGTTCTGAAACTGGGATGGTGCAATGAGCTAAAAAACGGTGTTGGATCTAGCCCTGATCTTTTGACTGGGTGATAGTATTCTGCTTAATTCAGAGACTCTGTCCCTCACCATGCCTTGTTGTAAATATTTTTGTCCACCCTAAGCGTGGAAGGGTATACTCAGACATGAGTCCCTTGCTCATTGCACCATCAGGATTCAAGCAAGCCGGGCCGAAGACGGCTGTAATGCCAGAAACCGGTCCCCGGAAGCTTGTTTCCTTCCCAGTGTAAGAATTGGCTTTTGTAGTTTGGTTTGCCCTGTTCCCATCATGCACTGGGACAGGAACAGACTAATTTGCATACAGCCAGGTTCTGAAACTGGGATGGTGCAATGAGCTAAAAAACGGTGTTGGATCTAGCCCTGATCTTTTGACTGGGTGAGAGTATTCTGCTTAATTCAGAGACTCTGTCCCTCACCACCCCTTGTTGTAAATATTTTTGTCCACCCTAAGCGTGGAAGGGTATATTCAGACATGAGTCCCTTGCTCATTGCACCATCAGGATTCAAGCAAGCCGGGCCGAAGACGGCTGTAATGCCAGAAACCGGTCCCCGGAAGCTTGTTTCCTTCCCAGTGTAAGAATTGGCTTTTGTAGTTTGGTTTGCCCTGTTCCCATCATGCACTGGGACAGGAACAGACTAATTTGCATACAGCCAGGTTCTGAAACTGGGATGGTGCAATGAGCTAAAAAACGGTGTTGGATCTAGCCCTGATCTTTTGACTGGGTGAGAGTATTCTGCTTAATTCAGAGACTCTGTCCCTCACCACCCCTTGTTGTAAATATTTTTGTCCACCCTAAGCGTGGAAGGGTATACTCAGACATGAGTCCCTTGCTCATTGCACCATCAGGATTCAAGCAAGCCGGGCCGAAGACGGCTGTAATGCCTGAAACCGGTCCCCGGAAGCTTGTTTCCTTCCCAGTGTAAGAATTGGCTTTTGTAGTTTGGTTTGCCCTGTTCCCATCATGCACTGGGACAGGAACAGACTAATTTGCATACAGCCAGGTTCTGAAACTGGGATGGTGCAATGAGCTAAAAAACGGTGTTGGATCTAGCCCTGATCTTTTGACTGGGTGAGAGTATTCTGCTTAATTCAGAGACTCTGTCCCTCACCACCCCTTGTTGTAAATATTTTTGTCCACCCTAAGCGTGGAAGGGTATACTCAGACATGAGTCCCTTGCTCATTGCACCATCAGGATTCAAGCAAGCCGGGCCGAAGACGGCTGTAATGCCAGAAACCGGTCCCCGGAAGCTTGTTTCCTTCCCAGTGTAAGAATTGGCTTTTGTAGTTTGGTGTGCCCTGTTCCCATCATGCACTGGGACAGGAACAGACTAATTTGCATACAGCCAGGTTCTGAAACTGGGATGGTGCAATGAGCTAAAAAACGGTGTTGGATCTAGCCCTGATCTTTTGACTGGGTGAGAGTATTCTGCTTAATTCAGAGACTCTGTCCCTCACCACCCCTTGTTGTAAATATTTTTGTCCACCCTAAGCGTGGAAGGGTATACTCAGACATGAGTCCCTTGCTCATTGCACCATCAGGATTCAAGCAAGCCAGGCCGAAGACGGCTGTAATGCCAGAAACCGGTCCCCGGAAGCTTGTTTCCTTCCCAGTGTAAGAATTGGCTTTTGTAGTTTGGTTTGCCCTGTTCCCATCATGCACTGGGACAGGAACAGACTAATTTGCATACAGCCAGGTTCTGAAACTGGGATGGTGCAATGAGCTAAAAAACGGTGTTGGATCTAGCCCTGATCTTTTGACTGGGTGAGAGTATTCTGCTTAATTCAGAGACTCTGTCCCTCACCACCCCTTGTTGTAAATATTTTTGTCCACCCTAAGCGTGGAAGGGTATACTCAGACATGAGTCCCTTGCTCATTGCACCATCAGGATTCAAGCAAGCCGGGCCGAAGACGGCTGTAATGCCAGAAACCGGTCCCCGGAAGCTTGTTTCCTTCCCAGTGTAAGAATTGGCTTTTGTAGTTTGGTTTGCCCTGTTCCCATCATGCACTGGGACAGGAACAGACTAATTTGCATACAGCCAGGTTCTGAAACTGGGATGGTGCAATGAGCTAAAAAACGGTGTTGGATCTAGCCCTGATCTTTTGACTGGGTGAGAGTATTCTGCTTAATTCAGAGACTCTGTCCCTCACCACCCCTTGTTGTAAATATTTTTGTCCACCCAGAGGCATGCTGCCTGCTACACAGAGAGTAATTGAGGTATGGAAGGGGGCCAATAGGCAAATGGGATGTGGCAGGAGACTTACAAGGGCAACATCACTATGGGAAGGCAGGAGACCAGAATAGCCGGGCTGTGGGACTTCAGGAAGTGGGACATGTTGGAAATTTCCACGCTGGGCAATATAATGCAAGGTGGCAATCTAATCCCCTTTTCGGCGCTGCAATCGAATATCCACTGACACATACACAAAAATACAAATACCTCCAACTTCAGCACGCCTGGAGAGCGCAGAAAGTAGACACAATTATGGTGCCGGGAAACCTTTTTTAGGTAGCTGTGCGCCTTACAAATCCTAAATAATAATAATAATAATAATAATAATAATAATTGAAATCCCGGAATATGCGCCATTGGAGGTCAGGCTACTACAGGAGGAAAATCAAACAATTATCACTCCACTCAACCAAATAAGTGGAAAATTATATATCCATTCAATATTTTACTCAAAAAAGGTAGTAAATATTAAAATGTAAAGCAAATATTGGAGTATTTTAACAAATAATTCCTAAAGTGATAGACAGTATTGTCTAATGATTGTTGCAAGGTTCCATCACCTTGAGGTCCTTAGTAGTCCAAACTAACCACCACATTTTGAATAAACATATGCTTTCTTTCACCTATTTCTACTGCCTGTTAACCACATTTGGCCTTCCTTCACCACCCATTGTAGTTAAAAACTTAGAGCCCAATTTACAAACAGCATTTGGTAGTTCATAAAATAGTACTGCAGTATTTAGTTACTAAAAAATGCAGTTCACAAACTTCTGGGTGTAAACCTTTCCTAATTTTTCTATAAGGAGATCCTCACACATGTAAGAGTCCTATTAGTAGTAAATGTGGAAGGGACCGGGGGAGTGTCTGGGAAAAGGGGAATACTTATTACTAAATAGGAGGAGTTTAGGTCGAGTAAGGACAGATGTAAGGAATGATATGGAGGGGTTTAGGGAATGACTGACACCCACCCATAAAAGAGTAAGCCCATTGCTATTCACAAATGGCACTTCTAAAGTTACTATAGCCAAAAAGCACCCACAAAAGTAGTAAATGTACTCCAGCTCAACCCTGGACTAAGACCAGCACCACCTATGACGAACTACCGGTACTGCAACTACCTTCCATAGAAAATAATTGAGGCAGGGACGTAAAACGGAACCAAAATGAAATAATTTTAAATGAATTTATATTGTCTTTTTAAATATATATATATTTTAAATTAATGTTAAATATATAAATGAAAAATCGGATTTTAAGGTAAAATATTTTGATAAACGTTTTAATAAATGTAAAAATAAATGTAATTAAAAAGAACAAATATAAAATAATTTGATACATAACATTTTGTAATGTTAATGCATGACAAGTAAATATAAATACTTTACTTTAGGAGGCTTATTAAGAAACCTTACAAAAATACATTGTAATATAGTTAAATGAATTAACTATTAAAAATGTATTGGTAGAGCTGTAGCATTTTCCTTTATTTTGTTCCACATTTACAATAAGTGAATAAATAACGTAAAATAGATTTATATGTTTATTTCAATATCTATTAAATATTTTTATAGTTTTTTTTTCCGTTAAGTTTAATAAACTGTGAAAATATTCCCTATATTTTTCCACATGGTGATCTATGCCCAGGTGGCAAATAACTCTACCTACATATGAAAGGTTTTTAGCTTTAACTTTCCACTATTAACTTACATTTTGAATTAAATAAATAATTAATTCAAATATAATAAATTGACATTCGTTTTTTCAAATTTATTAATAAAGCGCACCCAAGGTAGAACATTTGTATTTATTTATTATCCATTAAAAATTTGTTATTTATTGAATTAATTTAAATTAATATGTTTCTAAAATACATTTATAATTTTCCATTAGAAAGAGGTTTAAAAAAATATTTCATCATAAAATGTTTTTGTGTATATAGTTTTTTTAACATATATATATATATATATATATATATATATATATATATATATATTAAACCAAAATAAAGAAATTAATTTTAACAGTATTTGCTGAGAGGTTATATTTCATGTTCCAGCCTCCACCTGTGGTGCAGAACTAACCCCAGATCTGAGCTGCTACTGTTTTGGGTCCTTTTTATCTGTAATAACTTAACGCTCGTAAAGTTTCCCCACCCCCTATTTCAAATGGTGGAGGCAGTTAAGTCTACATTTTGTAGTATATTTGTACTTGTAAATGGTGAATAGCCAAAAGAAGTACATTTATTACAAAGTATAAGATGTACATTTACATGTGGATTTACTCATGTGTAAATTTATTTTTGTGAATAAGCCCCATTGAATCAATAACTATAAATAGGGCTCCTGGTTTTATGGTATTTTGTTTTAACATTTTCATCTGTATTCATCCATATTTATTTTTGGGCCATTTTATCTGTATTTATCCATATTTATTTTGTCATTTGCATATATTGTTCCATATTTATTCATCTGATAGACGCACACTCATACTTTGATATCTGTCGTGTTTTAGCTATTTAACCTGTCAAATATTCCACAACAATACATCCACAATACTAGCATTATACTACAAATGTATCTTGACACATGCAGTTTACGACGTAAACAACGAAAGTTATATAAGCAATTTGTGGATAACGGTAGGTGCTGATGGACATTTACCTAAATTTCATTCGAACCTCACTCCGCGTCAGGATAGGAGACGATGGGGAAAAAATAAAAGCATGTGAGCAGGTAGAAATAAGAGTAGTCTGCAGGGAAAAGAGAATGCAAATTTGATCCCATGTGTTAGAGTAAGTGAGCTCTAGGAAATTGCAGCAATGTGGAAGATAAGCAGGAGCGCAGTTAGACCGGATAGCCTTAGGGTGGTCTTTCCCAACTTTTCTGCCTCCCTCCATTTTTCTGTGCTTGATTTGGCAGCTTTTGGACTCTGCAGACACCTCTCTAGTCTGACACCTGTGTTCAGAACTGACGCATCGCCTTCACTGCGTGGGAAAGAGCGACGCATTCTGTGCCTGCAAGCCTAGACATCAAAACATCTTGCAGTTTGTGACCAGGAAAGGTAATTTATTCACTGGTGCCTGCATGTATTCTGTAGCCAACCAGTGTCCGATTGCAGTTGGCCTGAACTTTGACTTTTCCCCAGTTCAACGTGACCTAAAGAAACCTTTTTTGCGCTACTTGCGCCCAAGAAGTAGAACTCTTTTCATTCTTTAAAAATTCATATCTCAACTTCTGCATGTTGGAATTTTGTTGTTTTGGTCTTGTTGTATTTATAAAGTCATAATCTATGTTGTGGAGTCTTTTGTGGTGTTTTCACTGTTTTACTGTATTATTTATTGTGCAAATACTTTACACATTCCTTCTAAGTTAAGCCTGCCTGCACTGTGCCAAGCTACCAGAGGGTGAGCATTGGATAATTTAGGTTGTGTTTGTGACTCAACCTTACTGGGTTTGTGGTCCCTACTTGAACAGGGTGCGTCAACCAGAAGAACCAGGACACGTATACTTTCGCTCCAGGCCTGTTTTACATTGGCCCTTATTATGGAGGCCCACGGCTGTGTTTTATGATTCTCTATGATTTGGGAGGACACTGTACCCCATCTCCACTGTGAATGTGACACTCCACCATATTTTTTGCCCTGACGAAGTTCATCTCTTGAACGAAACGCGTTGGCTGATGTTCCGTGTTTGTACAACTTTAAATAAAGGATGATACCAATGAAGAAACTGATCTTGCTTCTTTATTGAACGTTACTGCATTCTGGTAGTGCACCACTCCATTCAATTCCAGGGTGCATATCTCTGCCAACTAGAGACCCAATCAATCAATTAGATAACTTTATTTACATTTAGTAAATGCATAGAAGTACAAACAATTATTACAGTACGAATTGATTGAGGAATAATTCAAAACAGTCAAAAATTCATTTGATAAATTTTCCTTTTAAAATATCTAAGTTTACATGAACTCACATTTCTGGAACTAGCAGCTATACATTATAAACAAATATTTACAGTAATCAATTTACAATGGTTTCACCGTCACGTAGGCATTACCTTATTCATTGACAGTTTCTAAATAGCGTGTTTAAAATCTACCAGCAATTCAATTAAAAGAAATTTTAAAAGTTGACAACGGTTAATAAAAATAATCACATAAAACGACACCCTTATCTGTAGATCTTCTCCTAGTCCGGAGGACTGAGTATAAAAAATTTGCTAACATGAAACAAATATAGGGGGTTTCCAATTAACAAATAACTGTAAGAGCTGAGAAATAAGAGTATAGGCTCAGTTTTTTCATCAGAAGGAGGATGTACTGTTTCCTTTCCGTCTTATAAAAGCCACAAAAGAATAGAATATGTGACATTGTTTGGGTAGACAGGCCATCACAGGGACAGTGTTAAGTTGTTTAATGAATGTTCAAGAGCTGAGTATCCTGCCATGAGGGGAAAAAAGTTTTACTTCCTCCTTATTAATAGATATCGGTGCATATTGTTAGTCACAAAGGAAAGATATGAATCATGACCCGTGCTCACTCTGGGCAGCATGTGGTAGTATATAACTGTGACTTTGCTTTGACTTCGTTGCCGTCTTTCTAGCTCACATTTGGTAATAAAGGCCTCTTTTAGCTTATTCTTAGCAAAAGACATGCAATCACTGGGTGATGTGTACAAGAAAGCCAAACCCAGATCTGTAAAAGACTTCCTATACAAGCCAGGGAATACTACTGGCGCTGTCAAGTTCCATCTTTAACTATAGTTTGGTTCAGCTCAACCGAGTCTCTTTTTCATATCCGCAACCATGAAAGGAGCGAGCCGGTTTGAGTACATCAGTAACGAACGGGAGACCTTGTTCATTGTGTGGGATCAGATTTGAACAGCCTGGATTAACTGAAAACAGCTTTTTAACAAACTTATCTTCCACTTTCTGCAAAGCACCCACTACCGCTGTGCCCCTGATTTCTGCGCCATAGGTGGCTATGGCAACAGATTTTGCCTGGTATATTTCTACTATTTCCCACATATTTTTTTGTCCAATTTTGAGGCGAATTTCCACAGGGCACTATGCTTTTTTGCAACATGTTTATTCTATTTGCAACCATGGTGGACCAGTTTAATTTCGCTCAAAGAAGAGGCCTAGGTACATAGTTAATATAAAAGTTTTCAATCTGTTAGCCAATAAACCCAATTCAGCCATAAAAGATTAATAGGAGTTATTCAGGCGCTGTAGGGCCATATGTGTCCTGGCCATCAAGACCGCATCATCTGCGTACAAGAGAGCAGGCAGCGGTAAGCCGCCTGATGATGGAACATGCAAGCAATGTGCGGCCAAGACTTCATTACATTTGTTGACATATAGGGAAAACAGAAAGGGGGCGAGAACGCATCCCTGTCGCACCCCCTTTTCAATTTTAAATGTCTCTGTATATTACCCGTTTGCCAAATCTAACTACAGTCCCGGCCTCTTCATCGTGTTCCCTAATAAAGAGAATTATGGATATATCCACACTCATCGACTCCAAAAGAACCCATAATTTTGAATGGTCCATACAGTCGAAGGAAGGCTGCGGACAAATCCACAAAAGTCATATAAAACTGGCCCTTTTTCACACAGACATACTTTGCTGCAAGTAAGGCCAGATTAAGCCCTTCGTCGATTGTTCCCCTCCCCTTTCTGAACCCATATTGAGACTCTGCTAAATATTGTTGGTCTATGCCCACTCCTGCAGCCTATTTAAGAGAAGTCTCCCCATTAATTTGGCAGTGCTATCCAGCAGAGAAATTGGGCGATAACTTGCTGGATTCATGGAATCTCCTTTCTTATATACAGGAATGATCCCCATTTGTTTCCAGGATCCTTGATGTTCCACTATAGAAACTGCATTGAAAACTTATATAAACGTGTATAAAAAAAAAATCCAGAGGGACCCATCCATCCCTGCAGCCTTTAATGCTGGCGACTGGGACAGTGCAAGATCAATTTCCTCTATAGAAAATTCCATCCCCCGGTGAATGATCGTCAAATCATCCAGATGACTTTTAGCTCAATCCTTCTCTATGTGAAAAATGCTCTGAAAGTGAGAGAGCCAGGAGGATTCGTCTATGTTGGTGTCAAGAGAGGGCCCAACCTCTTCCTGTAGGAAGGGGACATTTACCACCCGCCAGAATGCCTTGCTGTATTTACTTCTCGATGACTCTCCCAATTTTCTCAAAGCTTCATCCTGTAATTCCTTTTTCATCACCATTCTAGCTTTCTAATAGTCAGCTCACAATGACCTTATCTGGGGCCCAATGTAGGTAAATGGCATTTACCGATTTGTAAATACCGAATTTTACCGATTCGGTATTTACAAATCGGTAAATGCTATGTAGACATTTTTACCGATTTTTTTACCGAATCAGTAACATTCGGTAATTACCGAATCTGTATTTACCGATTCGGTAATTGCCATTGATTCCTATGGGCCTTGAGGCCCATAGGAACCAATGTCAATTACCGAATCGGTAAATACCGATTCGGTAAAATTACCGAATTTACAAGGGGGACAGGGTGTCACTTTGACACCCTGCTGCACCCCTGATTCAGGCTTGTGTGCCATGTGGCACACATACATGCCCTGAGGGCATGTATGTGTGTCACATGGCACAGGTGTACATGCACAGATGTGCATGTACACAGGAATTCGTTATTTACCATGCAAGAGTATTACATGGTAAATAATGAATTCTTAGGGGCCTGTGGCACTGTTTCCAGTGCCACCCACATATAGATTTACCGATTCGGTAAATTTACCGATTCGGTATTTTATAGAATCGGTAAATTTACCGAATCTGTACAATATAGGCCCCCTACATCTCAATCACCAAATACCGGTCGGTAACGGCCGAAATCGGCCGTTACCGACCGGTATTTGGTGACCTACATCTGGCCCTAGATCTTTATTTCTGAGATTCAATTTTAAGAGCTGTGCGAAGAGCTCTAGAGGCTTTCGAACAGTTTTACTCAAACCACCTTTTCGTAGGAGTGTTTCTCATAGGTGGGCATGTAAGATTAGATTTCATAGATGTTAAGATTTTGTTAAATGATATTACTACCTGGTCATTGTCAGTGTTAGAGTCTAGACAAGCTTCAGTCTCGGGTGAGACCTCTTTTACAAATTTTGGGAGGAAGTGAGTTGGATCACTTTTCTCCCATTTAAGGGTAGATCCATTTTTCCTACTTTGTATTGGTTTTGGGGTACATAGGGATCTTGACTTAGCAGGAAAATACCAAACAAAAATTAAAACAAGGACAGCATGATCACTGAACTCTGTCAGCTTTACCTTAGAAGACTAAATGCTACTCATATTGTTGGTCTGAGTGATTATAAAATCAATTGTTGATGTGACTCCATTGCGTTGGAAAGTAGGGAGGGGTTGACCTGGCATGTGGTGACACAGATTTATTATATTTAAATCCAAGGTTAATGAAAAGCTGTTTAAAATGTTACCGTAATTTTGATGCACAAAATGGATAAGCAGCAAATCATTAAAGTCAGTTACACCACAAATACGCTGATCCGATTTAAGGCAGCAATGTATATTAAAATCCCAAGCCCAGATTAAGAAAAGAGAGCGTGGATGGTGTGATAATAAAGTTTCCAGTATTCCCCTAACTCATCTGTCACATGTGTAGGATTCTTAAAATTATTGTTATAGGAATTAATCAATAACAGGTCAACTTTCCCCGGAGTTTCAGCCAAAATAACATGAAAATTAGATGAATTATTAATGACCTTCACCTTGCCTAGGGTGGTCATGTTTCCAATAAGGGAAAGTAAGCCCCCCCTGGATCTACCAGCTATAGATGGGACTGCTGGGGTAACATAGGAACGATATCCATTTAAATACATGGGCTGTTCTAACCAAGTTTCCTGAAAACAGATAATATCTGAAGTTATGAACACTTTGTGCCTGTTTGGATTATCTTTTTTAGATTCGCTTTCTGCTATATTCCATGATAAAACCTTTATGTCACTGCTCGAATCTTGTGAGTGATACACCGTCAGTGCCGGGGAGAGTGATGAAATATCATCAATCGGTATGGGGTGAGGCTATTTATTAAATCAGGAACAGTCAACTGAGCCCACTCTACAGGCAACAGTCCAGAAGCCATTTGATTAGAGGTCAGTCAACAACAAGCCTCCATATATTCCAACGTTGAGTACCTGTTAGATAGGAGAAGCGGAGTGAGAACCACCTGTGCGTGCTTATATCCGGGTCTTGCTGGAGGATAACCCTGATTGGTGCATACTGGTATGGGCCTGTAAAAGAAACCAAGAGAAACTGCGTAGATCTGAGAATGGAAGGATGGGGCAACTGGTAAACTTCCTAATAGATCTCTCGTCAAACATTTGTTATCAAAATTTAAAATGACGCAGTCATTATTAATTGTTTTTATATCAGAGCCTATCCACTGTGTTCTTCTGGCCATTAACAAGCGGTTTTGAATCAAGTGGCCTTTTTCTGAATTTTGATTCAGCCAGTGTGGAGCCTTAGCCATCAATTGAATTGGGGATTTATTGAGATGTGGGCGCAACACCCGGCACATTTACTAAGATTTCAACAAAAGGGCAAGCAGCAGGAGGGAGATTCCTATGTTGTTGGTTTAGGCTATTTAGTACCTGAGTAGATAGTTGATTTGCCTTAACCTGTGATCTTAATGTATCTTGTAATTGCCCTGTATTCCTAGAGTCTTGTGTGGTTACCTGCGGGAGACAGCACCTAGGATCAAGAATTGCATGGTTGGGTCTACTGGAAGACATCTCGTTAACTATACCAAGGTGATCTGTCGAAATAGGGATAGGCAAAGAAATAGCCTGCACACAGCCTGGAACAATATTTTTACATTTAGAACTCAGATTATGAATTTCGCAGTTATTGTTTTTGGAGGTTGTACAAGCTTCAGATGTAACCATAGGTTCAGACAGGACGCTAAAGGTGGCTGAATTAGCTCCAGGGTCTAGAACCGCTTGTTGTACCAACTTGGTCTGAGATAAACCTTGTAAAATACAATCTATAGAATCTAAACGGGCATAAATAGGTTGCAAGAGTTGTCTAATTTTATCCAAGAGGCCAACCCAGTTTAGGGGAGGAGCAAAGTCTGTGGGTTGCTGACCATTCCAGCAAGATGAACTCAGTGGCATGGCGACCTTCTGATCTTTTTAGCTGGACATTTAGGAGGTAATGTCATGTTGCCTCTTTTACGTTTCCCATTTACAAAGTCAGGGGCGATTGGTTTCCCTCTATGTGTAGTAACAAGCACTGAACATTCTGTGAGTGATCTAGCAGCCACCAGCGGTTCTATAGGGACAGCCCCATCAGTAATATTTGCATCCCCCTGTATTGTTTGAACAAGTGAAGTAGATAATTGTCCGATCCCGAAGCCCAGCTAGAGTCTCCTTTCTGTGAGGGCAATTTCTTTCTCTAATAACGAGGTTGCTCTGGCCAAAAAGGAATCTATAGTAGTCACAGCTACCTCCTCAGTTGCTATAGACTTGTTCTTTCCCATTGTGTTTCAAGAGGTAGGGTCCATAGATGTTAGAGGAGGGCCCAGCCTCCTCCGGGCTCTGACGTTGGTGGCCCGGGCACGCCGGCGTGCGTTCCGCGCCGCAGTGCCAAGTGGGAGCTGTGGTCCCCCAAAAAAGTGCAATGTGCTACCAGCGATGACGGGCTCCTGCGCCATGGGAACCACGAGCAGCCTTTCAGCGCCTCCTTGTGCCAAATAAGGTTATGGGCGATGTCTGCTGAAGTGCCAGGTGGGGACTGTGGTCCCCCGAGAAAGTGCAACGTGCTACCAGCGATGACAGGCTCCCACACCGCGGGAGTCCCAAGTAGCCTTTGAGCGCCTCCTACCGCAAAAAAAAGGTCATGGGCGGCGCCTGCCGCAGTGCCAGGTGAGGGCTGTGATCCTCCGAGAAATTGCAACATGCTACCAGCGATGACGGGCTCCCAATTTCGAACATGTGCCTAGACCCAAAGCACAGTCCTGTGAAGAATGAAAGAGAGAGCAAAAGCGACCTTCTCATCTAGCCATCCCTGACTTGGCATAGAAGAAATTTCAATTATGCTGGCATTACTGACGTAGTTTTGGTAATTCTGCATGACAAAATGTATGCAAAACCACCAAGATTATGCCATTATACAACATTGCATGATTTCACAGAGATATTTTAGCGGAAGGGGAATTTTGTAAGGCAAGTGACATTTCAGGAATATTTATTTACCGAGCAGATTATCTTTGAGCAAAAAACTACAAATCTGCACATGAACTGTAGTGTTTTTCCATGAGTGCCAGTTACTTTTACAAGGGTGATCTAAAGATAGTGCGGTAGATTTTTTTTTTTACCTGAGAGGACTGTTGGGATAATATTTGAGTGCGAAACTACAAGTCTGAAAGCGAGGGGCAGAGTTTTGAACGCGTGCAACTGAAAATCAACTCAAAATAAGATTTTTGATTTGAATTTTTTTACAAATGCACTATTTAGGAACTTTTTTGAATGAGAGATGCATTTTGTATCATTTTATATACATTTGCATAATTACATTACAGCAGATTACCCAAGTTTTGCATACCTCTACCCTGGACCACTTCACCAGCGACTCTGGGTGTAAACTGAAGATCCACCCAAGGCATGGGGATCTTTGCGTATGTGTGCATGATACCTTCCTTCTTCTCTTCATGTGATCAGTTAGAAGAAATACCTGAAAAGAACCCTACCTTCTCTTTCCATTTCCTTCCATCCATCCCTTCATGGCATGAGCTACGAAGGTGATTGCCTGCAGACCCTTTTCCTTTATTTCTGTGTGTGAAACGTTGTAGGGAATCACAATGGGGCAGAATGATATAAATGTATCAATCACCCATCCAAAAGGGACTCCTGCTCACACTATGTACCAGCAGTATGGTAAGCACATCAGCATGTTCTTGAAAGTGTGGGTGGAGCTCACTAATGATATCAGAAAGAAGAGTTTTCTGTAAAATAAAGAAAGTCAAGCTAATTTACAAAAACGATTGAAAGATCCTAAAAATATTATAAATGCTGAACAGTGGCTGCTTGTCCTCCAGTGGCATGAGGAGACATGCTGGTAAAAGCATGAATCCTATGTGGCGAGCATGAAAACTGCACAGGAAAGTACCAAATCAGCCCCCTCAATGATAGTTAAGAACATTTGTTCCAACTGTTCTGCCTCTTCACTATCTAATTCCACAGATCATTGATCGGGAATAGAAGAAAGGAACAAATGAATCAATGCAGAAAGATTTACTGGATATATTCCCCATGCCAGCTCATCTGGCTGGGGGAAAAGCCGGAGTTGCACCTGGTAATGGAGCAGCACCAGCAGGACTGCCGGCAAATGCAGTACAAGCAGGTAACGTGCAAGTGAGCACTGCCGTGCACACGGCGGAGCGATTAAGTAGGATGCTGAATGAACTGCCAAGTAAGTACTGGTCAAGAGCACAAACGTTTTTAGTGTAGAAGAAAGAAAACCTTCACTAGTGCAAGGTGGCAGTTGAGATGCCCCCCCCCCCCCCCCCGACCAAAGTAGACGACGAGGATCCTTCTGTCAGCCATCCTTACCATGAGGGACTACTCAGTGGCTGGGGGTAAAGTTATAGCCATGTACCCTGGACCCCCTATGATTTAATGATTATAATTAAAAAAAAACATTATTTAGAAAAGGTTTTGAAGTGGATATACCACAGTGGTTGTATCTGAATCAGTAGTGCCAAGTGACTTAACAGAGAGAGTAGAGAAGTTGTAATGGCCAAGAGCAGAGCTGGAAAATTAGAGAGTTGAGTGCTACTAGATATGCATTACTGAATGTAGTACTAGAGATATGTCCTTTGGAAATGGGCTGGACGAAGATTTATAATTGCTAGCGAAAGAAATATGAGGCTCAAGCTGATTATTTAGATAGGTTCAAGGATGTTCTTGAGGGATATTGGGGCATAGCCCGACCAACAGAGGTGGCTCAGGAAGTTACAGGGACTGCTTTTGTGCAGGGCTGTTAATAAATGTTAAGAATCAGTTCACTTCTATATGTATTGGGTTGGTAATGAAGAAGGTGTTGGAATTAGTGACAGTTGCGAATCACTGTGTTGCATCACAGGAGGAAAAGCACCAAAGAGAGAAAGAAAGACAATGTGCAGTTGAAACTGATGTCCTTAAAATTACAAAACAGGCAGAGAATTATTAAAGGAGAGGGGCATAGAGAGACTCATAAGAGGGAAGGCCGAAAATGTCAAGGGGTGGACAAGATGCAAGGGAAAATGGAAGAGGTAGAGTAGAGGTCTCAGGAGTGGGGGCTCTTTTTTTGTATGTGGGCTGCTGGGGCATTGTCAACAGGATTGTCCCAGCACTGTTTCCATTGCATCAGGGACATCAGATCCATCCGGGTACCAACAAGTGGTCCCAAACCCCTACCATAAGTTTTAGGGAAGCCCGAGAGTAAAATGAATACCTTAGTACCTGTAAACCAAAAGGGCCCTTACGTTGACTGTGATCGAGCGGTAATTTCACGGTAATTTCTCAATGCAAAACCTAATTTACCTCTAGTTTCCCACTTTAAAGGTGATGGACCTTTCCCACCGTGTATCACTTTCAGGAGACCTTACATAAACATGAAATATCAAAATGCAAATAATACTTAAGCCAATAAAGAGAGTTGTGAATATTTTAAAGGGTTTTATTTTCGAGTCAAACGTTAAGTTTCTCTGACCCTTTATTAATTACTCAAATATCAATCAGGTTACAGAATTGGAAAACAGGAAAAATAGAATTAATAGAGAACATATTATAGGTTGCATACAAAGCACTCCATAAAGGAGGGAATGAGCCATCAAATGCCAATCAGAATTCTTTAAAAAGTTCAGGATAATATATTTCAAGAGCGAGTTTTGCAAGGCTAATCAATAATTAATAATTGCCAAAAAATCTCCCACAAAGAGAAATAAATGCACAAGACAAATAAATCTTTTCAAAACGAGTTTGTTAGTCAAAGCATAAATGTAGAGTTTTAGCATCTAAGTCTAAACCTGTTCCATCAGCAGCTTTCTCTGTCCTGGTCTGTGATCTGCCTTGCCAAAAATATGAGGTGCAAGGCTAGCCGTCGCCTCTCTGAAAAAATCATGAGCAAGACCCCCTCCTCCTCCCTCTGTGTCTCCTCGGACGCAATCTCCTCCAAGGCTGCACCCACGACGTTCACGTACTTAACCCATATGATGTCTGGTCATGATCTGCTCCTCTCCCCTTCTCTCTTCTAAGACTTCTAAGTCTGACACGCCCACTAAGGGTCATTATTTATACTGTAATTCTTGGCTGACTATACTAATAATGTTGCAGTGTCAGTAGAAACTCGCACTGTGATTGGTTAGCATAGGTGACATGAGGGTCTCACCATCCTGAACTCATTGCAAATACAACTCATACCGGTTTTAACAAAGGAAGCGTTAAGGCTTAATACAGTCATACGTTTCACCATAAATAATTATACAAATATTGTAACATTTAGGTGGGAAAATGTATCAGTCCGTTTCCTTCTCGCTTTCACATCGCACACAGGGATGACACTCTACCACAAACACTGGTACATTGGCACGAGGACAGGAGTGTACAGTTCATTGTGGCCTTGACCCATGTGTCTTCACTTGAGGCAGTTGGCAGTTAATGCAGCTGGCACAATCTTATGCGCATGTGTCTCTCATTCAGGACACTGCTAACAATTCTCAGCCAGGCTGGATTCTTAGGCATCCATTTTATTTTGGGCCATAAAACAAAACAAACACAAAAGAATATTAATTTATTAAATAAAACCCATTATGTTTACATCCCCCATACTAGTACCCTGTATTAGTTATTACCTAGCTAAAGCTATTTGTTTAAAGCAGATGTTCTATTATTTGTGCACAACATGCAAAAAAGTGCAATGTACAACATAGCATAAACATGCACCAGTGCAAATTTTCAAAGTGCAAACAGTTAATACATACTCATAGAAACATGCTCTAATGTTTTAGATTGCAAAAAAAAACAGTTGATGGACAGAATGTAGAACAATGTCATACATTCACCCCAGTACAAGGATCTGGGCCTAAATCCATCGTGTTTTTGCACTCCACACCACCCTGGGTTAGACACTGGCTATATGCAAATCAGCTCTGACCCTGTGCCTCATGGGAACAGTCCAGTCCGAACTACCAAGCTATGTCTTTCCCAGACCGGAATCAAGCATCCAAGGACCGGTTTCTGGCTATCAGCCTTCATCAGCCTGGATAGCTTGACTCCACCCCAGTACAGGCCCAGATCCTTGTACTGGGGTGAATGTATGACATTGTTCTACATTCTGTCAATCAACTGTGTTTTTTGCAATTTTCACCCCGAGTGGGCTGGGTATGCTCAGACGTGAGTCCCAGTCTCTCCACACCACTGGAGTCAAGCTATCCAGGCTGATGAAGGCTGATAGCCAGAAACCGGTCCTTGGATGCTTGATTCCGGTCTGGGAAAGACATGGCTTGAAGTTCGGACTGGACTGTTCCCATGAGGCACAGGGTCAGAGCTGATTTGCATATAGCCAGTGTCTAACCCAGGGTGGTGTGGAGTGCAAACAAACGATGGATTTAGGCTCAGATCCTTGTACTGGGGTGAATGTATGACATTGCTCTACATTCTGTCCATCAACTGTGTTTTTTGCAATTTTCACCCCGAGTGGGCTGGGTATGCTCAGACGTGAGTCCCAGGCTCTCCACACCACTGGAGTCAAGCTATCCAGGCTGATGAAGGCTGATAGCCAGAAACCGGTCCTTGGATGCTTGATTCCGGTCTGGAAAAGACATGGCTTGGTAGTTCGGACTGAACTGTTCCCATGAGGCACAGGGTCAGAGCTGATTTGCATATAGCCAGTGTCTAACCCAGGGTGGTGTGGAGTGCAAAAAAACAATGGATTTAGGCCCAGATCATTGTACTGTGGTGAATGTATGACATTGTTCTACATCTGTCCATCAACTGTGTTTTTTGCAATTTCACCCCGAGTGGGCTGGGTATGCTCAGACGTGAGTCCCAGGCTCTCCACACCACTGGAGTCAAGCTATCCAGGCTGATGAAGGCTGATGGCCAGAAACCGGTCCTTGGATGCTTGATTCCGGTCTGGGAAAGACATGGCTTGGTAGTTCGGACTGGACTGTTCCCATGAGGCACAGGGTCAGAGCTGATTTGCATATAGCCAGTGTCTAACCCAGGGTGGTGTGGAGTGCAAAAAAACGATGGATTTAGGCCCAGATCCTTGTACTGGGGTGAATGTATGACATTGTTCTACATTCTGTCCATCAACTGTGTTTTTTGCAATTTTCACCCCGAGTGGGCTGGGTATGCTCAGACGTGAGTCCCAGGCTCTCCACACCACTGGAGTCAAGCTATCCAGGCTGATGAAGGCTGATAGCCAGAAACCGGTCCTTGGATGCTTGATTCCGGTCTGGGAAAGACATGGCTTGGTAGTTCGGACTGGACTGTTCCCATGAGGCACAGGGTCAGAGCTGATTTGCATATAGCCAGTGTCTAACCCAGGGTGGTGTGGAGTGCAAAAAAACGATGGATTTAGGCCCAGATCCTTGTACTGGGGTGAATGTATGACATTGTTCTACATTCTGTCCATCAACTGTGTTTTTTGCAATTTTCACCCCGAGTGGGCTGGGTATGCTCAGACGTGAGTCCCAGGCTCTCCACACCACTGTAGTCAAGCTATCCAGGCTGATGAAGGCTGATAGCCAGAAACCGGTCCTTGGATGCTTGATTCCGGTCTGGGAAAGGCATGGCTTGGTAGTTCGGACTGGACTGTTCCCATGAGGCACAGGGTCAGAGCTGATTTGCATATAGCCAGTGTCTAACCCAGGGTGGTGTGGAGTGCAAAAAAACGATGGATTTAGGCCCAGATCCTTGTACTGGGGTGAATGTATGACATTGTTCTACATTCTGTCCATCAACTGTGTTTTTTGCAATTTTCACCCCGAGTGGGCTGGGTATGCTCAGACGTGAGTCCCAGGCTCTCCACACCACTGGAGTCAAGCTATCCAGGCTGATGAAGGCTGATAGCCAGAAACCGGTCCTTGGATGCTTGATTCCGGTCTGGGAAGGACATGGCTTGGTAGTTCGGACTGGACTGTTCTCATGAGGCACAGGGTCAGAGCTTATTTGCATATAGACAGTGTCTAACCCAGGGTGGTGTGGAGTGCAAAAAAATGATGGATTTAGGCCCAGATCCTTGTACTGGGGTGAATGTATGACATTGTTCTACATTCTGTCCATCAACTGTGTTTTTTGCAATTTTCACCCCGAGTGGGCTGGGTATGCTCAGACGTGAGTCCCAGGCTCTCCACACCACTGGAGTCAAGCTATCCAGGCTGATGAAGGCTGATAGCCAGAAACCGGTCCTTGGATGCTTGATTCTGGTCTGGGAAAGACATGGCTTGGTAGTTCGGACTGGACTGTTCCCATGAGGCACAGGGTCAGAGCTGATTTGCATATAGCCAGTGTCTAACCCAGGGTGGTGTGGAGTGCAAAAAAACGATGGATTTAGGCCCAGATCCTTGTACTGGGGTGAATGTATGACATTGTTCTACATTCTGTCCATCAACTGTGTTTTTTGCAATTTTCACCCCGAGTGGGCTGGGTATGCTCAGACGTGAGTCCCAGGCTCACCACACCACTGGAGTCAAGCTATCCAGGCTGATGAAGGCTGATAGCCAGAAACCGGTCCTTGGATGCTTGATTCCGGTCTGGGAAAGACATGGCTTGGTAGTTCGGACTGGACTGTTCCCATGAGGCACAGGGTCAGAGCTGATTTGCATATAGCCAGTGTCTAACCCAGGGTGGTGTGGAGTGCAAAAAAACGATGGATTTAGGCCCAGATCCTTGTACTGGGGTGAATGTATGACATTGTTCTACATTATGTCCATCAACTGTGTTTTTTGCTAATGTTTTAGATAGCAAAACACACAAGGTGATGGACGGAATGTTGCACATTGGCAAAACATTCACCCCCAGTCACAGATCTGAGTTTAATCCATCGTTATTTTGCTCACCACACCACCCCAGTTCAGACATGGCCATATGCAAATCAGTCTAATGTTTTTTCACCATGTTTTCTCCCATAATTTGCAGTGTTATCTCTTCCATTTCCAACTCTTCCTTATCTTTCTCTCTTATTTCTTCTTATACCTTTTGTTTATGTTTCCAGACTATTTTTTCCTTAATCTCAAGACACTCACTGTTAACGGTTTCCTTCCTTCTAAATTTCCTATCAACTTCCTATCTCTTTATTTCTTAATTTTATGAAAGGACTTCGTATTATAATGTGGAATGTTAAGGGATTGCGCAATCCCATTAAACGTCACAGGGTGTTATCGCACCTTGCTAGATTGAATTGTCAAATTGCAATGTTGCAAGAGTCACATCTCAAGCTCGAAGATTTATCTCTGTTACGTAAGCATTGGGTTGGTGAAATATTTTGCTCTTCTGCTGTCAATAATAAGAATGGTGTGCTTATTTTGTTTCATAAATCTTTAAATGTTGTATTACAGAACACATTTTCAGACACTGATGGTAGATGGTTATATTCAGATGTTACTGTTAACAATCCCCAGTTATCCTTTTGCAATGTATACGGCCCCAACGGAGTGGATGTATCTTTCTGGAGTGACCTTTCCACCTTTCTTTCATCACATACAGCTGAGCACTTAATCTTGGGTGGGGATTGTAATCAACTCATGGACCCTTTCCTTGATAGGAAATCCCAGACCAGATATGTCCCGAATAGGATGCTGAAAGGTTTTTCAAAACCATTACCAATAGAGGATTAATAGATTCCTGGCGCACATCTCACCCTAATACTCTAGAATTTTCTTTCTTTTCCCCCGCTCACAAATCACATTCTTGGATTCACTACATCTTTCTTACACAATCTGCATTCCGATTCATGATTAAAGTAGAGATTGGTTTTATACTGATATCTGACCATGCCCCAGTAATTATCGATATGGACTATCCTCTTCCTTCTCATGCTTCCAAGAGGTGGCGCTATAACAATTCCTTTCTTCTTGATACACAATTCTCTGATCAATTTGTTTCATTTGCCCAGGAGTTTTTTCAACAGAACCTGGATTTCTTCTCTCAAATTCACGTTATTTGGGATGCTTTCAATGCCTCTGCTAGGGGTTTTATCATTGACTTTGTATCCCGGAAAAAAAGAAGGCCCTTTCACACTCGCTATCGCTACTTAAACAAATTAAAGCCCTGGAGCACAAATACTTTACTTCTAATGGTCAAGATTTTCTACCTCTTCTTATTCGGGCCAAAATGCAATACAACAAAATTCCTTGGGATTCGGCCAGCAACGTCCTTCTCAAATTTAATGCTAAAATGTATGGTGGTCGTAATAAAGCCGGCAGATCTTTAGCAAACTATCTTAAGATTAAGAAACAAACATCCAAAATTGCAGCCATCAAAGATAACTCTGTAACTCTTCACTTTTCAGATTCTGCCATTCTTGACTGCTTTTCATAATATTACTCCTCTCTTTATACTCCCGAGACTATCCCATCTTCTGATCTTATCGATTCTTTCTTTCATAACATCCCTAAATCCCCTGAAAGCATTCCTGACCTCACTTCCCTTGATGCTCCCATTTCTGTTACAGAACTTTTGGAGGCTATAGCCTTATTACCTAAACATAAGACTCCTGGGCCGGCTGGCTTTTCTGTTCGATTTTTCAAAGCATTCATGATTCCCCATCTTTTGTCACTTATTAACTCCTTTTTACTCACTGGCGAGTCACATGGTTCTTTTACCCAAGCAATGTTGTGTTTAATACCCAAAAAAGATAAAGATTCCTCTCTGTGTAAGAATTATAGACCAATCTCCTTAATAAATACAGATTGTAAAATGTATGCTAAACTTCTTGCCATCCGCATTAATAAGGTCATTCCTAAATTAGTTAAAATATACCAATCTGGTTTTGTGAAGGGATGCTCTATTACAGACAATTCACAAACTCTTCTCAATATCATACACTTAGCCTCAAAATCGGATGCCCCTATTCCGGCTATTACCGTAGACGCTGAAAAAGCGTTTGATAGGGTCAATTGGGATTTTATCTTCGGGTCTTTAAAATGGCACGGTTTCAGCCCCACTCTTATTAACTTCATTAAAATGTTATACTCTGCTCCTTCTACATCGGTCTGGGTAAACGGTTGTCAATCTCGATACTTCCCTCTTATCCGAGGCACTAGACAGGGCTGTCTTCTTTCTCCCCTTCTTTTTATTTTAGCTCTTGAACCCTTTTTAAAGACCATTAGACGTTCTAAAGATTATACGGGTTTTCACTTCCAAAATGTTGACATAAAATTCACTGCCTATGCCGATGATATCCTCCTTTTTATTTCCAACCCAACTGTTTCCTTACCGACCTTTTTTTCTTTATTAAGGTCGTATTCTAGTGTTTCGGGATACAAATTGAATGTTGATAAATCAGAAATCTTACCTCTAAATAAATGTTGTCTCCCCTCTATGTTTACTGTTCCTGGTTTTGATTGGTCCCGTCTCACATTAAATGTCTTGGTATTTTATACTGTAATAACCTTAAAGACCTCATTAAACTCAATCATACTGAAATTCTTTAAAAAATTACAGCACTCACTGATAATTGGTCTCCTCTTTTCCTTTCTTGGTGGGGTAGGTTGGGCACGATTAAAATGATGCTTCTCCTCATTATTAATTTTTATCTCTCCATGCTCCCCATCTCTCTTCCTAACACTTTCTTTCGCACTATTAATAGTTTACTCATCAAATTCCTTTGGAACAATTGTAAACCTAGAATTTCACTAGTCCGTTTTCAGTCTCCTAAACATCTAGGAGGTGTTAATTTCCCTAACCTCAGGCGATATCACTCCGTTTTTTCTTTGAAATAAATTTGGACTTTTCTGTCCGATTCCACCACTTCACCATGCACGGCGTGGAGCGCTCTTGAACAGGCCCAATGTTCTCCATTTTCTCTTCTCTCAGCTATCCAGCTCACTTCACCTCGAAACGCATGTCCTCTCCTACTCTTGTCCACTCTAAGGCTTTAATTTTCTCCTCACTTTCTGAGCGATTCCCTTCCACCACCCTTTCTCTAGATATCCCTCTTTGGTATAATAAGAACTTTAAGATTAATAACCGCGCTTTATTTTGGAAGGAATGGATCGATAAAGGCATTATCTCCCCTCAGCAACTGAAGAAAGATGATATATTTTTATCCTTTTCTGAGCTTCAAACCTTATATGACATCTCACCTTACCACTCCTCTCACTACAGTATCCTCAGAGATATCCTCACCTGTTTCTTTAACCCTATCAATCCCATTTCTACTTCCTATCCCGCTCCTTCACTTCCATCTCCCACCCCCATTGATTTTTCCACCCAATTTAAAGTAGCTGTCATTTACAAGCTTATTTCCCACTCCCCTTCTATTAAAATAAAATCCTCCTTGGAACTTCTTTGGGAAAAGGACTTGGGTCTTGATCTTTCCGTAGACACTTGGAACCTTCTCTGGTCCAAGATACACACTACATCTCGCTCAGCCAGCACAACACAGACCCTATTTTATTTTTACAACAGGTTATTTTTTACCCCCAGTGACCTTCATAGATTTAATTTACTTGATTCGCCTAATTGTTGGTCCTGCCCTCATGTTTTGGGAGATCCTATTCATATGTTTTTTTACTGCCCCCTCATGCACGACTTATGGTCTAATGTATGGTCTAAATTAAATGACATTCTTTTGTCAGATATTCCTTTTTGCATCAAACATGTTTTTCTTGGCAATCTTTCCCCTGTATTTGATAATTATAGAAATGTTGGTAATTTTATCAATTTATTTTTAGCCATTACTTTTCAGATTATTACCTCTAATTGGAAAGACACCTCAAAAATTTCCTTTCAAGCATGGTGGAACTTATTATATCATCACCACAGAATGGGTAGAGCTAATGCTACCTCCACTCCACTGATGATTAAAAGAGACTTACTTTGGTTACCTTTAACTAACTTTTTATCTAGAAAGTCAATTTAACTGTTATTCTTTTTTATCTCTACAATGTTATTTCATGTATTCTATTTTTGGTCTTCACTATTTTTTTATACCTCTTGCTTATTTTCGCTTTCTGGACTCCTCCTTTTTTTGCTTCTCTCCTTTTCTTTTTCTTCTTTCTTCCTTTCCTCTTCTCCTCCCTCTTCTCCATCTTTCTTTACTCTTTTAAAAAATCTTTTCTAAAAATGCATTTTCCACTATATGATATGTTTTTTTTTGTCCATTATCAACGTTATTACGCTTCCTGCTCTTCTCGATTTTGTAATGATGTTTTACATTGTTTTACAATCTCAATAAAGCATCTTAAACTAAAAAAAAAACTGGATAGAAATGAGGTTCTCTGTGTGTCCACTGAAATCTTCTCTGATATCGCATCTACTCCCATTGATCTTCATTTGATCTCATCTCATATCTGACTGAGTTCAGCTCATGCTGCCAGAAAGGTCCTGTATCCAATATCTTTAATTTCCACTGGCTAGTATTTAAATTCAAAATATACTTATAGTGATATGGTGTAAGTGCTCTGCAGGGCGATTAGTTCTGTAGGTGGGCATTGAGTAAAACCTGGTATGTCTTGCTATTGGCCTGACAGAGCTCCTGACATAGAATTGACAGCCCTCATGACTGTGAAAACAGAAAAATTGCCAAAATGACTTAAAAGTAACGTGGACCTCCGCAGCTGAAGCTTCTCTGATGCAGGCCGGCGATCATCAAGAGCTCTGCGTCTGTACACAGTTGGCGGAGTGGTTACAAGGACTTTGCTGCAAGGAGTTAATTTTGAGTGGCATAACCCTCTCCTGGAGTGCTCTGTAGGCCTGGTAGTCTTGAGCCTCATCTCACTCAATGAGCAGAAAGAGACAACCGGGTGTGCTATCCAAACTGGGCAGTCCTGAGCAGGTTCTCCACACCGCTTTGGGAACATTGAGGATCACATCTAACCGCTGTGGAAGCGGCATATGCCTCCTTACCTACCACAACTAAAAAGAATGTGAAAGCCATATCATCACTCCCTACCATCAGGAACACCCTCATGGATCTGGTGTCTATGCAGAGGTCTGCAGTCTGGTACAAGATACAGTGAAGGTGGGACTCCAGGTATGCCCAGCACCATCAGTGATGTAGATGGAGGCTGAGCACCTCTGGTGCTGTGAAGACCAGTCCTCCATCCTTGGGTTTGCTGTGAAGACCAGTCCTCCATCCTTGGGTTTATGACAGAAGGAAAGATAGTAATTGGGTCTTACATTACAAGCACTGTTGATGATGCATGAACAGCTGCTCAGTCAAAGGATTGCAGTCAACCACTTGCCAGGCACGGACAGCAGCCCTTCTCCTTCACCCTTCCCATGTCCCCTTCACCTTCTTGATCGGTCCAGATGTACACAGCAATTCCACACAGGAGGTCTGCTCTTGTTGAATACATCAAAAGGAGGGACGAGGAAAGGTTGTCCTATCTGTTCCCCGGAACTCAGTAGAGATTATCAAAAATGGATAGGACACTTGTTACCACTTATACCAAGAGAAATATATTGTGAAATATATTGTGAAACCCTCATAAGCGTTGTGTATAACGAGAAGCGGTATATCTTGTTCTCCGCCCCACACAAACGTTTTGGCAGCAATCATCGGGTTTGACAAAATTGTGTATTGCCTAGCCTCGCCCGAGGCTTTCTCTGGTTTTTTCGTGGCAGTCTCCAGAGATAAAAAATTCGAATAACCCCAACAGAAGGCACAAAAAGGGATAAAATAGTTTCCAACCGATTAAGATACTCTTTATTATTAGTATCGGTGGACAACTAGTTTAAAAAGAAGTTGGTATGCTCGCTGGAAAATTAGGAATCCATAGCATATATTAGTAGGATTGACAAAACGTCGACATGTTTCTGCTCTGTTGGCCCGTGGGTCTAAGAGCATTCGTCAGGACAAAAAACAACAATAAACAGAGATCTACCTATCACTATTTGTGATGTAGGGGGGTAGAGGTGTAATTTACAATCTTACCCTTACGTGGTTCTATGTAGTCACCTCTAAATCAGGTGAACTTGAGTATGCGAACCTTAATTGTGTTTAGAAAAAGGTTCCCTCAGGAGATCCCAGGCCGCAGCGGAAATGTGTTCCGCGTCTTGTGCTGGCTCTGCCTCCAGGAGGCAGAGCCAGCACAAGACATCACAAAAAGCCGCGGCCTGGGATCTCCTGAGGTTAAGGTTTGCATACTCAAGTTCACCTGATTTAGAGGTGACTACATAGAACCACGTAAGGGTAAGATTGTAAATTACACCTCTACCCCCCTACATCACAAATAGTGATAGGTAGATCTCTGTTTATTGTTGTTTTTTGTCCTGACGAATGCTCTTAGACCCACGGGCCAACAGAGCAGAAACATGTCGACGTTTTGTCAATACTACTAATATATGCTATGGATTCCTAATTTTCCAGCGAGCATACCAACTTCTTTTTAAACTAGTTGTCCACCGATACTAATAATAAAGAGTATCTTAATCGGTTGGAAACTATTTTATCCCTTTTTGTGCCTTCTGTTGGGGTTATTCGAATTTTTTATCTCTGGAGACTGCCACGAAAAAACCAGAGAAAGCCTCGGGCGAGGCTAGGCAATACACAATTTTGTCAAACCCGATGATTGCTGCCAAAACGTTTGTGTGGGGCGGAGAACAAGATATACCGCTTCTCGTTATACACAACGCTTATGAGGGTTTCACAATATATTTCACAATATATTTCTCTTGGTATAAGTGGTAACAAGTGTCCTATCCATTTTTGATAATCTCTACTGTGGTCTGCTCTTGTTGCCAACTCTCAGAGGCAGGGCATCCTTTCAAGGAAGACTGCAAAATGACCACAGGGTCTGTGCACGTAACAGTTGTGGTTGTGGCGTTAGTGAGGACAGAAGATTGGACAGTAAGAATGTGTGTTAGTTGTAAATGGACGATGGTAGCAGAAACAAGGATTGTTATGGTTATTGTGGGAGATAAGGTAGAGCATCTAGAATGTTAGGGTTATGCGTGTATGGGTTAGGTGTAGGAGGGAAATGCCAGGGCATACAGACTGTGGGGTTGGAGTGGAAAGGAAGATTAAAATAGTGATGAGCTTAGAGAGAGCTATCTAGACACCGGTATTGAGATTAGTTTGGAGGTAGGATAGAGCAACTGGGGAAAAACTAATTGGGTTTAGAATGGGAGGAAGGAGAGAGATCCTAGGTCACTTGTTAAAAACGTATTTTAAAATATATATTTTGATCACATAGTTTCATGCGATATATTTGCTGAGATGGGAATGTCCCCTGCATGGTACTTAGGCATCCCTGCCCTTAGTAACCCAACTACATGTGAAACTGGTATCCTGACTTTTCATTGGCCTAGCTAGTATGCTCATCTAAGGTGTATGTGGAAGCCTAGGCTTGTCTTTAGTGAAGTCAATGTATGGAACCTGTTCTGTCATGTAGAGGGGCACACTAAATGTGCCCTCTACTGACATGGGACTACTGTCCATGTCCTGTAGACAAAGTGGTAGTAGCAATTTACTGATTTTTGTTGTTGAATAGTCCTGAGAAGAGTTTTTTTCCAGTTCCAGGAGGGAATGCGGCCTACTGGCCCTACTCATGTAAAGTTCCACCGAAATTGAACATTCTGTGTTTGTCAGGAGCATGTATGCATGATGGATTTTGGGCACATCTGGTAACAAGACTTCCTGTGTACTATGAGCATGATAGCTGGGATTAGTGCAATCCCTTTCGGATTATCCCTTGTTTTACATTCACCAGACAGTGGCAGTGCATTACCGGCATTCTTGTGACAGGAGGGCAAAAATCCAGGCACTGATTTGAGGGAGAGTGGAAACACGGCTGCCATTAGAAATTCTATGACAACTTTTTAGCAAGGGATTGCTGAATTATATTTTCTTGATCACTGACATTTTAGAAGAAGGTATGGGAGGGTGGTGAGTCAGCTGAAACTTTTGCTACGGGTGGGGACGCTTCAGATCTTTTGTCCTTTCGTGATTGCTTCCTCATGAAGGCTGATAACTAAGTGCAAAGTCTTCACACTTCACTGTGCCTGTGACCAGGACACTCTTGCTCAGAGCCAACATAATTGCTATCTGTTATTGGAGACATAATCTTGCACAAAGGCTGAGTCTGCACCGCAGAGAGAAGACAACATTTGAAAGGGAACCACTTCAAAATAGTTCCAGAGCATTAGACAGTGGATCAACATTCCTTGTCTGGAAATTTAATATAAAACTGGGGCCCAATCTATTCCATTTTATTCCAGTTCCAAGTAACTTCACTGACCAAGGAAGAGAGTGCTCCTAAGAGCACTTGCAACTATGATGTAACTTGCCTGAGAAGCTAGGTTTGCCTAGCAGCTAGAAACCCACCTGTATGCTCAGAGCGAAAAGGAGAGTGCCTCAATGAGAGACTGACCACGTGCCGAATTACACAAGGTGCCTCAGGTGTGCAACTGAAATTTGCACCTGATTTACACACCCCTGTGACACTTTGGTATTACAGAAGGGGCTGCAGATGCTTGTGCCACCCTTTCTGTAATTCTGAAAGCACGGGCACGCATACAGCGCCAGCGCTTTCTCATGAGGGCGTTCCCTCATTTGCATGGGCTATGTGCCAGCACCATATTACAGACGCGGGCACAGAGGCAAAGAAGCTGTCAGGAGGGGCACTGACAGTGACCTAATTGGTGTCGCACTGTCAGTGCACCACCTGATTGCAGTCCTCTGATAGGGGAACGGGGTCCCATGGACCACCCCCAGATGTCCCCTTGCAGTAGGGCGCAGTCACTCATTGCACCCACCTGCAAGGGGATCTCTAATCCCCTTTAAAGGTGCAGGCAGGATGCCGCCTGCACTGTGAAAACACAAAGAGGCTGCTCTGTTTTTAACATGATTGTGCTGCCTCTAGGGCAGTTGGAGATCTCGGCTGCTCTGGGGGTAGAGCATTCCATATAATAGGGTGAACTTTCCCTGTTTGCGGTCGGTACACCTGGTTTAAGGGTGCCAGGTGCAAACAGGGAAAGTGTGCCCTGTACATAATACATCCCCAGGTTGAGAAGTTCGCCTTATTCCTGGTGTGTGGAGCACCCACAAGAAGATTACTGCAACCAGAAGTGCAACTGGTACTGATGAAGACGTCAAGGGACATCCAGTCTCCCCAGTTCATGTAGCAAACTACATCAAGAAACCTTGCAGCGCAATGAAGCAGAATGATATCCCATAGCTTGCAGTGTATCTGGAGGAACTGGTGCTGCCACTGTTCGCCGCTGAGGATATCCTTCTTACCGCTGTGGTGGAGAACCTGCCCACATCTCAGAGGCAACAAGGACAAAGCACCCATCGACCAGGCTAATGTCACTCTTTATCTTGGCAACACTACTGCAGAGTACAGAGCCAGACTAGGGTACCAAGAGCAGTCATGCCATAAGTGCTCAAGGCAGCTCTATACCCTTTGTGTTCCCCAAAAATCTCTCATTACATCCATCCATTCTCTTTCTCTTCTCCCTATCTGATTGCTTTCTCTCTTTATTCCTGCTCTTCCTCCCTCTCTCTCTCTCCCTCTCTCTCAAAGCCTCCTCATGCCTGCTACAGTTAGCCTCAGGTAACTGGGAAAAGTGATAGAGCCACCAGGAGATGCCCTGAGCTTCTAATGCTTGCTTCATGGGGCTCCAGCCTACTGGGGTAATACCCAATGGAATAAAAAGCCTGACAGAAAAAGGCTGCAGTACACAGTACTGCACCAACTGTGAGGACGAGTTGCCAACAGCACATACCCAAAAAGTGCACCAACTGGAACTTTTAGTGCTGCTTCATCTGTGAACTGGTAACATGGGGCCTGGTAAAGAGAGGCTGTGAATGTGTCTTGAACTGTAAAGACAAGTCTGCCATTAGGGAAATAACGTAGCCAGTACCAACTTTTTGTTTAAGATTACACAAACTTATCTATGAGTTACTGAAACTTGGTAATTGCTTTGTGAACTCGCACCTATACCCTCTGTTGCCTATGTCCTGTAATACACATTAGAAACCACAGAGCTTGGGAGCCCAATAGGAACTGAGAAGAGGACATCAGTGGTGGTGTGACATAAAGTGGAAACCTGTAGTTGGGAATTTCAAGCACTGTACTGAACCCCATTAGTGTGTGTAAAATTTTGTTTTGCTATAACTGTAAGTTACTTCGCTTTCCTTAAGACAGGCAGTGGTGGTCAGATCGAAACCTAGGGGGGCGGGGAGGGATACAATTAAAATAAATTCAAATTGCCTTATTTCATCACGCCATTTCTCCCACGTCGTCTCTCCTCCGTCCTCTTCCTGACTCCTGTGCACACTGGAAGCACCCAGGCTCCCCCAACCCAACCACAATGCTACCAACCAGACTTTTTTGGGGTTTGGCCGCAGGCGCTCCATAGGAAGACGGAGAAATCAACAGGCCCAGGTATACTGGAGTCCCCGACCATCTCCCAGGAGCACCCACAGCAACAAGAAGAAAGCCCTCCCACAACCAGGGACCAGTGCGGAGGCAACTTAGTAGTGAATCTGAGCAGTCGGACTGTGGCGTCTGATGAACAGTTAGTACTCAACAGAGGTTTGGGCTTTGTCTCCACTTTCAGTGGAGACCCATTTCAGACTCCGTGTGAACTGGCTAAGTTCTTCCTCAAAATACGTTTGCATTTTTTCTTCAAAGACAAAGAAGGAAAAGTACCTTTGGAAACCGAAGATGCGAATACTTGTTTGAAAAAGCATTCTATGTTTGACCCAACTGCGCACAGTGTGACCGCTCAAGTTTTGACTTTCGAGAAGGCAGTAAGTGAAGATGTAACTACAATGTGCAATACTGAGAACAGAACTCATAACAACCTTCCAAGAAAGGAACAACAGGCACTCTGCACTCTGACAATGGATGACAAAATAACCATCAAACCGGCGGACAAAGGCGGTGCCATTGTCATTTTGGATACTACAAAGTACTGTGCTGAGTGCCTACGTCAACTAGAGAACAGAAGGTTTTACCGCCCACTTAAAACTGACCCTAAAAAGAGGATCAAAAGGGTTACCTATGATATGATTGAAGAAGCGACCAACGAAGGGTGGATTACTACCCACAAAGCTACCTTTCTGCAAACTCCATACCCAGTGATGCTATACTTTTATGTACTGCCTAAAGTGCATAAACAGAGACCACCACCTGGGTGGCCCATCATATCTGGTTTGGGTTCTATCCTTGAACCTTGGTCCACTTTTGTGGACTACTTTCTCAGACCCATGGTAAAAGAGATGCCTACGTATCTTCAGGTTACGAAGGAGATCCTGAGACTGCTGCCTCAAGTGGAGTTCGACATGGACACTGATTTTTTTGTTTTGTTCATTGTTGAGTCTCTATACACCTCTATCCCCCAAGACGAGACAGTGGACACCATTGGACTACTTTTGTCCAATAGAGACCTGGATTCAATCACTCTAGTGAAATTCATCATGTCCTGCACTCAGTTGGCCATGAAAGAGAATTTTTTTCAGATTCAAGGATACCATCTACCTCCAAATTTCGGGGACCAACATGAGAAGTGTTTTTGCACCCAGCTTGGCTAACCTGTATGTCCACGTATTTGAGCACTAGCACTTTTTGTCTGAAGCCAATCCCTTCCATGATATCATTCGTTTATGGAAGCGCTATATCAACAATGTTTTTGTCGTATGGTGAGGGAACTCTGATTCCATCATTTTGTTCCAAACTTGGCTAAACTCGAGGAATAATTTCCTCAGATTTACGATGGAGTTCATTAAGAACATGTTATCGTTTCTTGATCTCTCTATTTTTGCTACACCTACAGGCCTGGAGAGTGAGCTGCACAGGAAGCCAATGGCCAGGAATTCTCTCCTCTGCTATGACTGTCATCATCCCAAGTCACTTTGTGACAACCTGCCGTACGGCCAATTCCTCTGTTTATGGAGGAATTGCTCTACTAAAGAGAGATATGAGGACCATGCGAGAGTACTATCCAGACAACTTCAAGAAAGGAAGTAACTGAAAAGACTTGTGCGGCGCTCTCTCAAACGGGCCACGAATAACAACAGAGAGGCACTTTTGGACCTATCTACACCAAAACCCCCATTAACAAGACTAACATTTGTCAACACATTCAGTACACTGTCCAATGGGATTCAAAGAAGTGTGCTCAAACATTGGCGCATATTGAACATCGGAAAGGAAGAGATCCTATTACCATTATTCTCATTCAAAAGAAGTACCAACTTGCGTGATAAATTGGTTCACACTAGACCTAAAACACAACCTACTCGCATCGTGAGAACTTTGTGGGATCTCACAGCAGTTCAAGCACATTTCGCTTGCGGCTCTTACGTGGCGTGGCCACAGACTGAACACTTGAAGACAGTGGATATAGGCACAAACAGACCTTGGGTACAAACCAAACTCACTAATTGTAATAGTGATAAATTGATTTATTTGATTACATGTCCCTGCTAATATCACTATGTAGGCATGACTACCCGCAATCACATTACTGATGTGTTCAAATTTCTATTTACAGAAGAACCGAAATGGGTTTTTAAACTGCAGAGTGATAAGCAGGGGCTCAATGATGAGATACCGTGGACCTCTTTAAAAGCGATTACCAACAAGCAGTCACACAAACAATAAGAAGCAGATACTGTGAGGTGTCACTATCTATACCAACTCATGAGAATAGACTCAGCAGGCAAACGAATCAGCTCTGAATGTGTTATACACAATGCTTAATTTTAAGAGACTATTACCATCTCTCTGTGGTGCCTACACTTTTTAAACAGTAAGCGGGCGAAATATTTACCTGTATTCACATATACATCCAAGACTCGCTATGTGCAGGTTCCTAAGATAGAGCTATCTGTGAACGTTACATAGATATATGTAATATTTATGCTAGACGCATATTCACAGATATGTTCTATAAACATAAGATATGCGATGTATATAAACATAAGATATGTGATGTATAGCACTTCCTTCTCCACACCTTAGTGCGAGATGTATACAGGGCATTTCCACAACTACACTTCCCAGGAGGCGAGTGACTGTGGGTTGTTCTATTCAGAGTGGCGTTGTAGTTCACTACACTCCTGTATTGACTTAACAAATATGCCTTGTGCAATGTGTTGGCCTCAAGTATTAGATATATCTCACGCCAGGCACGCAATGTACAATCATCAAATTTCACACACGCGAGTGCGGGATATGCAATGGCTATATTGCGTAACTATATTTCACATGAGGCTAGTGGCTCTGTGTAGTTTAGTAGGAGCAACGTCATCACAGTGCGCTTTCTTGTGGGTGATGGGGTACCGACGGACAGGTTAGTACTGTGCGAAAGCCGTTTGTAACTTTGCATCAGCAATGTGCTGACTTACGATCTTATAAAAATATAGCTGAGTTTTTGGGATAAATATCGCAGAGTTTTGGGTTAAACTACAAACTTCTCTATTATGCCGGCCTGTCGAGATCAGGTGGATTAGTTTCTTCTGTTAGTCTGTATGAAGACAGGTGTTGCATAGACATAGAGAGTGTATGTTGCATCTTTGTTGTTCGATTTGAATATAACTTTCCAGGCGCAATGCTCTCAATGCGCTGAGTACATTCAAGTAGCTGCATTAGAGAGTATTCATTTCTGCACAATAGCCTTATATAACATATAGGCACTCTGCCCCTTCCTTTTTGTGATTACAACCATCGCACAAGATACCATTTCGATTATACCAGATTAGTAATGCAGAATGTACACTCTGTTGCTGTATCAGTATATGATTTTCGAGTGCACAATGTACAGAGTTCCAGTTCACTACAAGCATGTCAGGCTACATTTTGTGGCTGATGTATTCTTATATGCTTAAATGCTCTTTTTTTGCATTTTAAGAAAAACCATGACATTTAGACCGCTCATCCACACAAGTACAGGTGGTTCTTACTCAGACACACTCACAAGAGTCCATTGTCTGATTTTACCACTGAGTGGGGCCTCATTTCCTGAGCTGTCGCCAGGTGAGATGAGATCTATCCCTCGTAAGATATGGGTAAGCACAATTTCATACATGTCTTTGAATCCTATAATATTTAGATACTTGCAAATTGATGGTTATTGCTGCACCACATTCTGCACTGATACATAACATGAGTACTAGACATATTTTCCTGTTTTCTTAAAATCATCATTTTTCTGCAGGTGCCATCAGCATCCTGTAAACTATGGATGACCTTAATACCTTAATATCAGGTCACACAGTTGTATTTGTTCTAACCTTGTTTGTTTTCCTTTTTTATCTTATCTTCACTACGCAGTAGCAATATTTCATTGTGGTCCTGAGGAAGGCCTAGGATTACTTATAATCCATGTGGCTGAAACATGTAGACCCAGTTATTACATTCTTGCAGTTATTCTATTAAAACTGCTTTTGCGCTGTTTTTAATTTGGATAACAAGAGATACTCAATAAATCTTTTTTCTCTTGCTACCCAATTTTATTTGCACTTTTCACATTCATGCACTGAGCCCATCACTCTTCTACATAACACTTCCTCACATCTGCTGGATCTTATAGATCTTGTCAGGTATATCATACGCTTTTGAAAACATCCGTGAGCTCCCCTCTCTCTGAGAGAGGGTTGTAGCCCTTGGTTACACTAGTCTGTAATCAGGAGGCGATCCCAGAGGATGAAGCATGTAACTTCGGTGAGTGATGGGAATCTGTCCTTTTTTAAGGATTTTCCTCTCTAAATAGGATCACAGTTTTTAGGTCTATGTCTGTTTGAGGGTCTGTTTAGACCAGGGCTTAATTTGTGCCGGTGCTTTCCAGTGCCTAGCACCGGCACTTTCTTGACACTTTCTACAATCTTGCACTGCGCGCACCAGGCGCACGTCACATTTTTCAATGTAAGTTAATTTTACAGTAGTACTGTGTGATGTATCAATCTGTATGAAGTCAACTCTGTGAGACTCTCGTGCCATGCCTGGCCCGCAGCGTGTTTTTTGCATCTCCAAAGGAGTGAGTCACTCACACAGAGTAGTCACACACACTGGCTGTATTCGTATTCAAATTTAAATAAACTTAACTGTGTTGTTGGGCAGCAAGTGCGCGCGGCATCATCGCACTGCATGCTGCAGGGGCCTTCGCCACTTACTTGCTGCTGTGGGCGGGCCGGAGGTTTGGGCGTTTTTTGGGCTGCTTTTTGGTTATGTGATGGGGTAGGGGCTGTGCGGCAACGTGCGCAGATTTTTTACACATTGCCACACCCAGCCCCCAGCATAACCACCACATGACTGTCCGCAGCGCGCAACAGGCAGCTGAACTCGCTCAAATCACCACGAGCGGAGCATTGCACCTTAAAGTTGGCCCCGTCCCCTGCCGCCCGAGGCCCGACCCGAGTGTGTTTGGTGGTAGGGGTACTACAATTAAGCAGCAGCAGTAGCACCAGGTCTAATCGCAGCCGGTGCAGGGTGTGTCTGGCTTGCTGCTCTGTGTCCCGTAGTGGGCGTAGTGGGGCTTCGCGAAGCTACGCGAAGTGGGCAAAAAACTACGCCCACCCACGCACTTCGCGTAGCCCCACTACACGCCACCCGCCTCCCTCCCGCCCTCCCTAAATGCCTAAATGAAATTATAAAAGAATTATAAAACCACTTACCTTATCCGCCGCGTCTCCGGGGCTCCCTCTCGTCATCGCGCCGCCGGCGCGCACGTCTTGGATACTAATGCGCATGCGCGGCCGCCCGCGCATGCGCATTTCTCGCGAGAAATGGCCGCGCATGCGCATTAGTATCCAAGACGCGCGCGCCGGCGGCGCGATGACGAAAGGGAGCCCCGGGGACGTGGCGGACAAGGTAAGTGGTTTTATAATTCTTTTATAATATCATTTAAGCATTTAGGGAGGGCGGGAGGGAGGCGGGTGGCGGGCAACTTCGCTACGCCCACGAAGTGGGCGTAGTGTTGCCTGCTTCGCCTACTTTGCGAAGTTGCCCGCCCAGGGTTAGTCCGGAGTCCCTGCAGGTAACGGGTAAGAGTCATATCCACCTGTCTGTGCTCGGTATGTTGCTCCCCCTTAAAACGTAACCATTCGTTAATGCACCCCTACCGACCTCAGTAATCTTTTTGTTGATTTATTAAATCCCTCCTGCATGCTCTTCCATTGCATCATATAATCGGAAGCATTTACTGGCTCCAGGCTCCAAAACTATACCTTGCATGCCCCACCCAACATATTTTTATTTTTAGCTGGAGGGACCAGTAGCTCCAATTTGCTGTCACGCTCCCCATTTCCAAATAAAGCACCTACAAATACTTCATTTTTTTTTTTATTTACTCTTCCAAGAGCAGTATTTGTCAGTTTAGAATAAAATATGGTTACCACCGTGCTATGATGTATACATGCACATGCTGATGACACATCCATGTGCATAATTCACCACGGTGAGGCCAGCATAGCATCATGACCCAGGGCTGAGCATGCATGGTAATCTATGCATAATTGCACTGTTGGTCTTGCCAGTCCTTGTTTACTTCAGGGGCTGAAGAGTAATATAAGCCTTTACGTCACATCTCATGCTTTTTGTAACATGTACACTGGAATAGTTCTAAACAGAAGAACGATCCAAAGACAGGATAGAATTGAAGAGGTTTTTAATCTGAGCCTATAAAATAAAATATTTGAACGATCAGCCCGAGGCAGATGCTTCATTCACATTTTAGGCCCTTCTACCTCGTTTGCAGGTCTCCAGAATAACATGTTTGGGTATTTATACCTTTAAACCACATCCTCACACATGCTCGAGCTCTCGAAGGAAGTCCCCCGAACTCATTTCTTAAGAGAATTTGTTTATTTCATTTACTTCTATGGACAAATATTTTTCAAACTTCAGCTAACATAATTAGAACCATCTTCCTGTCATGCTGCTATATTTACTTAGGACCAATACTGAGTTTTAAAATCTTGCAGAATCTCCAGGGCAGTGATGCCTTGGACATGCCATGGTTGTTGTACGTCTTTTGTGGCACTCACAGTTTTTTTTTTACATGCACTGCCACTATACCTGGCTTTTAGTAGTGTCAGTTGAGGATGTGAATGGAGCCAAAAGGGTAAGTGGGTGGAGCCAGTGGAGGAAGTGAGTGGGGCCAGGGGAAGTGGGTGCGGCCTCCTAAAAATATTTGAGCACCTACACTTAGGGCCTTATTTATGAAAGCCTTGCGCCACCGATGCGTCACTTTTTCCCATGCAAGGCCTTCATAAATAAGGCCTAATATTTTACAAATTAAGCACTGGTTTAGACTAATTAGACCCGTGGATATTTTGGTGTATTGTGACTGTTGCCCACGTCCCTCTTGTGCAATGTCTTCATCTCTTTGGTTTTGTGCAGTCCCCTCCACCTCCTCTTGCATTGCCAGACATCACCTCACTGCAACATCACGCAACACCTAATAAGTGCGATCATACACACCTTGCCTGACTTATTTGTGAAGGAACCTCCAATACAGTGCAGAAACCAAAAACGGCCCTGCACGAGTTCAAACGCACCTTCAAGTTTGCACTTTTTTTCTATTCTTGCTTAAAAGCAATTTCTGGTAACCACCGAGGGGTTAGGAGTAGGGTTAACGCCTTCCAAAGAGAAAAAGACCAATCGTTTTCTTACGTTTTAAGATCCTGCAAAGATCTGATATTACACTTAAATGGAACTGTATAGAATATAGTCTCTGTTAATTTTAAACACGGCATATCTGTCTTTGTTTACATTAATTGTCAATTATGGATCAATGCGGCAACGGCAGAACACCAACTATCGTTATGACGGTGAATTATAATGAAGCATAAGAGATAGTGCAGCAACAGTTAGTTAATAACTAAATTGCCAGGGCCATTTCGAAAACAATAGCATTATTTTGCCCACTAGAGTGCGCTATACGCCTGGAAATACCAGTTTCTATTCTACTGGTCGATTTATCACGAACTGAGTAATAGGCATTGAGGGCCAGATGTAGGAGGCAAATACCGGTCGGTAATGGGCGATTTCGGCCGTTACCGACTTGTATTTGTAGTTTGGGATGTAGGGGCATGTTAAAATACAGATTCGGTAATTTTACCGAATCGGTAAAATACCGAATCGGTATAATTATTTAATCTGTATTTTGACATGTAGGTAGCACTGTAATCAGTGCTACAGGGGTTTAACCCCTTCGCTGCGGGGGTTAATTTCCCGCTGTGCTGGGGGGAGGGGGGCGCGCACGGCGCCCGCATGCTCATGACGAGCTCAGCTTGTCATGAGGCACGGCGCCCGCATGTTCATGACGAGCTCAGCTCGTCACAGGTGCATTACCTGCCGTGGAACGCTCAGCACAGCAGGGGAATTATCCCCGCGTGTGAGCGTTCCACGGCTCATCATGAGCACCGGAGCGCCGTGGTTCATGACGAGCTCAGCTCGTCATGAGCATGGAAGAGGTTAAGAATTCTTAATTTACCACCAACTAGAAGTTGGTGGTAAATCATGAAAACCCTTTAAAAAACATTTCTTTTGCTTTTTAAACAGTGCCATGTTGCAGACATACATGCCCTAAGGGCATGTATGTCTGCAACATGTGCAGCCATGCACAATTGAGGGGTGCAACAGGGTGTCAAAGTGACACCCTGCCACCCTTCAATGTTTTCCCCAATTACCGAATCGGTATTTACCGATTCGGTAATTGACATTCATTCCTATGGGCCTCCATAAGAATGAATTCGGTAATTAATTCGGTAAAATCACCTACATCCCGATTGCCAGTTCTTAAATACTAAATCAGTAAGATTCGGTATTTAAGAATCGGTAATCTGGGATTACCTACATTTGGCCCTAAAAGACTTTTCCTTCTTCCAAACTAGGGGGGGGGGGGGGTGATGGGGGGGGGGGGGTCGTCAACGCCCCCTCCCACTCTCTTTACCAGCTACAGTGGGGGTGAGGTTCTTTATGGGCCTCTTATCTGAAACATAACATGAACGCTTATAATTATCCCTAAAAGAAAGAAAGATGGGCTGATAGAAAAAGGAAAGGAGGATGGGTGAATGGGTGCATGTTTACGTGAAATGATAGTTGATTGGCTGAAAGGATGGGTGGATAAAAAGATGAATGAATGGATGGTTAGATTAATGGGTAAATGGATGGGTAGATAAAAGGATGGATGTGTGGGTGAAAAAAAATGCGTGGATGAACGGATGGAAGGATGAGTGAGTGAAAGTGTGGGCGGATGAAAGTTTTGTGATAGAGCGCGCAGGTCACCCGACTAATAATTTCACCATATGCACACTTGGGCCCAAAAATTTAATTCACCATACACTCTACTACCAGTAACCCAGTTCGTTCCTTCCTATTTCCTATTATACTCGACGTACCAATCCTTGTCACTGGTACCTATGATCACAATGGATCAGGGAGCTAGCTGAAAAGATAAGCAGTCACCAGAAATACAATAAACATTTTATATAAATTTGCACTCTTTATAATAACCACAGACTCAGGAAGTTTTGAAAACCTTTATCTAGTTCTCATCAAAGTCAGAAAGCATGAAATTCACAGCGAGCAGACTATCAATGACCAAAATCATGAAAATCGTGTAGCCATGCAGAAAATAGATTATGCCAACCATTTAGAACCCTAAAGGGAAGGTAAGAACAAGGAACATGCTAGTAAGAAGTTTCAGAAATCAAACTTGGTATGGGGTGTCTAAAGGACGGGGAAAATAAGGAACATGCTAAAATGTTGAAAGTTTGAGTACCCTAAATAGGTGTTAAGGAAAAAACCTTGACTTATAATGACGTAAAATTTGAAATAACCATGTAGCTATAGGGAAGGTGAGAAAATTGGGAACATGCTAGTAATTCAGAATGATCACTTTAGTACCATATAAAGGGAGGGTAAAGAAAAGGAACATCTATTTATTCAGAGACAGTACTTTAGTATCCAACTATAAGGTAGGGGAAAATTGGAACAGGCTAATAAAGGCACTTTCACGACTTCGGTATTTTGTCACAAGGGAAGAGAAAAAAGGAACCTATGCAATTATAACTTTAGCAAGATCTCAGGAAAGGGTAAAGGAAAAAAGGAACGCAAGTGTGTTTCCCTCACAGATTTCTATTTACCTAGAACGGTGTGGAGACCAACCCTGGCCACGGGTCAGTTAAGGACAGGAGAACCCCAAAGAATGCAGTCGCCAGTAGGCCAGCAGGTGCAGAAATAGAAACCCAGGACAGGAAAACCAGATTAGGATCAGGACAGGACCACCAAGGTAAGACCAGCACCCGCAGTTCAGTTGCAACGCCTGCGCTACACCCTCTCTGCAGCTATCAGTCAAAACCCCGATTGGGTTCTCGAATTCCCCAGCTAAGTGCTTCGCCAGCACTTTAAGGTTCCCAAAACCCCGATTGGGTCTGTGAATCTGTCTGACAGAGTGCTCCGCAACACCTCCATTCTCGATCAGCTATTGAGTGCGTTGGGTCAGTGACAGGTCAGCTATTCGGACAAGTTGGACAATTTCTCTAGCTAACCTAGGCTAGTTATACTGTTTTCAGGTTAGTGTTCCACCCCCAAAATGTTGCAAGTGTAAGGATCCCCAATTTCGATTGGACAAAAGAAAGGACAGGTCATCACACCACCTAGGATTTGACTTTCTCTAGCTCATAATTTGCATTTTCCAAGACCGCTCCTCGAACTTCAGGTTCTCATGATGAACAACAATACATGTTCTTTTCACAAATACAATGTATGCGACTAGAGTTCGTAAGGTGAGGTTCCCATGAGCATCTTCTCAGTCAGTCAGCTTCTTGGCAGTATTTCAAAGGTCATCTGCTTTGGGAGGCTCGCGGATCTCGCGCAGACTCAGTTTCAATCAAGATGGAGTACAGCAAGGGAAGGCAGGCCACATTTCGTAATGTACCATGAAATAGAAAGGAACAGTTTTAGAACACAGAAAAAATGAATGCACTGTATACCATGAATCACTATACTACTTCCATTACTTTATAATAACGATAGCTTTAGTGATTAATGCAGAACGAACAAAGTAGCAAAAGCAGCAATGCAAGCTTCAGGCATGTGAGAACACAAAGCAGCCATCTTAGTTCTACTGCGCAAGTGCAAAGAGTTTCCCACCAGAACTGCGAGTACGTCACGTCACATGGGTATGGCTCAGAAGAAATTCCCGCGTAGCAGCACCCATTTTAATCTGCAAGCGTATTACTATTAATAAACACATAAGCAAGCGTCACTGGGACACCCAAAATGTCAGAATAAGGGGTAAATTAATAAGACAAACAGATTGGTTAGTTAATTAGGGTTATTTGAGGTTCTTGAATACAAGCAAGGCGCTTTACATGCGAATCCTTGCTCCATCACCAAGTAAAAGTAAGAAGTAAAAAATTAAAAGAAAAAGGTTGGGGGAAAAAGCGATGGGAATCGGCAGGTGAGCAATGGAAAGGGTGCCGCTTATCTGGAGGGCAATTAAATGCGTCCTCGGATAAGGGACAGTTAGCATGGAGGGACATAAGAGCAATGGAGGCCAAAAGATGCTTTGATAAAAAAGAAAAAAGCTGGAATGAGTGGAGGGAAAGCAAGGGATGAGCTGAGAGTGGGAGAGCAACATGAAGAGTACAGGGGATCCGGTATGAGGGAGGCAGCACAGAGAAAGCAAGAAAACACAAGCACTTCCATAGAGTGCTAAATGAAAAAAGTAGTTCCTTGAATACAAGAAGTGGAAGGACACAAGTCGTACGGTACGAAGATATTAAAGAAGAAATGCTTAAGAGGTAGGACATACAAAGGATAGGGGGAAATCCCCTGAATAAGATGGAGCGAAATGAGATCGACAAGATAGCTGTCCAATCAAGGGCAAGGTGCCTCCCCTAAACCCACTACATGTATATATTTGAATGTATTAGAGACAATAGGTCTTTGGCATTCAAAAACTAATGTGGTTTGTAGGCGAGACATAAACCTGCCACATGTGAGCTGCATTGCAACATCACCGGAAGTCTTCTTTGTGAAATGGAGATTTTTTACCTGCAGAGCAGAATTAGGGTCGCACCATGGGCAAAAAAAAAAGTTAATAAGCCCAGAGCCTAACACAATTGCTTTTAGGTGATTGTGAGGGGCTAGGCAATGTAATCACCTTAATGATAATTATTTTCAGATAAATACATTGCCCAGACTATGTTTGGTGCCTGCAGACTCCCCCGCCCCCCCTGGCAGGCAGGTGCCACACTCAGGCTCTCCAGCCTGGGAACTTGCTGTGATGCGCTATCAGGGGCCAGGCAGTGTAATTACTTCATGCAACTACGGTTTCTAAGGTAATTCTCTGGCTCGACTCCTGTGAGAGCTGGACACTGCTCAAATATTCATCGGTGCGTGTAATGTGGAATGCTTGTGCTAAAAGGCATCCGGCTTAAATGTCTTTCTTTTTTTTAATCATTAACCCGGGTGTGGTGACCTGACCACCGACACGGGGCACTAGGACCCTGTGGGTCACAGGGCAGCGTCCAGGTCACTGGACACGACTTCCTGTGGACAGACAGGAAGGGGGCATTGAAGACCAGGACGACGACGAGGACAGACGTGAGGTGCCCCTGAGCATGCATGATAATAAAGACCTGCAAACTGGTACCTGGTCTCCTGCGTGTTTCATTACCGAGCTGATGCAGTAGAATACGACAACTGTCGACGAAGGTGGGATTAGACGACATATTTGCCGCCTGGGGTTCCCCGCAGACACTGAAAACAGACAATGGTCCTCCCTTCTCGGGAGAGGAATTCCGTAGATTCCTGGAATATCTGGGGATCAAGCATCGGAAAATAACTCCTTTGTGGCCACAGGCCAATGGAATGGCGGAACGATTTATGGGGACTATCAAGAAAGCCATAATGCGGGCAAAATTAACGCAGATATCAATTGGTCAAGCGCTTTGTCAAGTGCTCAGAGACTACAGGAATACCCCTCACAGCTCCACCGGCAGGTGCCCAGCAGAGCTGGTGCTAGGGAGATCGAGCAAAACAAGGCTACCTCAGATAGACGCAACGGAAAGTACGACCAGAAGTGACATTGCAGACAGAGATCACCAAGCGAAAAAGAGAATGAAAGAATATGCTGACAAAAGGAGAAATGCAACTGAACACCAGCTGACTGAAGGGGATCTGGTGGTAGTGCGACAGAAACAACAAAGAAAGTCGGACAGCCCATTCTCAAGAGACCCGCTGGTTGTGACTGACGTAAAAGGGTCAATGGTGACTGCAGCGTCAGACAACAGAAGAATAACAAGAAACAGTTCCCACTTCAAGGAATTCAAAGTGGAAGAGGAAGAACGCGCAACAACAACAGAAGACCGAGAGCAAGTGACAACAAGAGAGACAACACCACCAAAAGAGGAAAACGGAGGACAAGAACAGAGCAGAGAACAACGACCAAAAAGGGAGTGCAAGAAGACAAGGAGACTACTAGAAGAAATGTAGAGACTTTCTTTTCTCTCTCTCTCTCTCTCTCTCTCTCTCTCTCTCTCTCTCTCTCTCTCTCTCTCTCTCTCTCTCTCTCTCTCTCTCTCTCTCTCTCTCTCTCTCTCCCCATCACCATCGGTCTATTATCGCCTCGTCATGAGGTACTGTGCCAAGGACTTGCACATGTGACACAAAGACGTTCTGTTTGGAACAAAGGGGGAGATGTGGTGACCTGACCACCGACACGGGGCACTAGTACCCTGTGGGTCACAGGGCAGCGTCCAGGTCACTGGACACGACTTCCTGTGGACAGACAGGAAGGGGGCATTGAAGACCAGGACGACGACGAGGACAGACGTGAGGTGCCCCTGAGCATGCATGATAATAAAGACCTGCAAACTGGTACCTGGTCTCCTGCGTGTTTCATTACCGAGCTGATGCAGTAGAATACGACACCGGGGTAGGTGGATTCGAAACTACAAGAAACGGGTAAAATTGTTTTTAAGTTTCACATCTGATTAAAGTGGCTTCAAAATAATCATCAAGCCCGAGTGACGTGGATTAGTGACAGTGGAAGGTTGAGTGGGACTCCCCAAGACAGCTGAGAGATGGAAGAGGAGGAGGACCCTAGAGTTACCCCTTGAGTGAGTCCATCATGCACTGACGGTGACCTGTTCACCCTGCCTGAGCGCATGCAGCTGGCCACACAGAATACAATAATCAGCAGTGTCAAACGTCATTGAGAGACTGAGTCATATAAAGGCAGTGACACTGCCAGAGCCACCACCAGCCAGCCAGAGGTCAAGAACTGCTGCAGTCAGGGTCTCCATGCTGCTACCCAAGTGGAATCCGCTGGGTCATTTTTGTGGGTGTTAATGGTTACTAGATAGGAAACCCTCGGGCAGCTCTATAACTCTCTAAACGCTTAGCTGCTTTTGGGGTAAAGTTATTGAACCGCAATGAGCTTGTGATCTCTTGCACTCTTGAGCAGGGCTATCCCAGTAAAGGTCACTCAGAGGTTGTATTTGGAAGACAATTTCAATAGGTGGCTGGGATGATGGCCTGAGGTTATTTTCAGTAGTGGTACTATTGAGGGGCTAACTTGTGGCTACTATTACTAGGTGGGCTGGGGGTCTACCATAGTACTAGGTAGGAAGTAGCTCCAGTTTCAAGAGACACTCCGGAGATGGAGCGCAATGGACAGAGCTGTCATATAGCGAGGCAGGAGGCATTCATCATTAAACAGGAATCACTCAGTGGCAGCACCTGGCTTACTGCATCACTGGGTTCAGCTTTGGATTTCCAGTCTGTAAGGAATGCTCTATGAATCCTAATCTCAAATATACACAAGGAGCAACATTCTAGCCAGGACGTGCACCACGGAGTGCCTGCAACTATGCTGGGTAACCGTGGCCTACTAAGGAATCAAAAGACGCAGAGACTAAGGCTGCATGCAATTTTAACTTCACCAAAAAATCAGAAACTTTGCTGTTCATTATGAGAAATACAGTTTCTTGACATCGTCTGAATTTGTTGAGCTGAGGTTAAACTTCTTTTGCTGAAGACTTCCTCTTGACCTAAGCTGGGCAGTGCATCCGCCTGCAGGTAATCCCCTCTTAGTACCCGTTTATCATCTGCATATAGCGGCATCGCATTAGCACAAGACACTCAGGAAGGAGTCAGCAGGAGAGGACAGAGCGGTTTAGTTGTAAAGTGGGCCTTCATGCAGATCAATGCAAGTCCTTGAGTGGAGGCAGAAGGATGGACCAGCCAATAGCATTAGGCGAGAGATGAGTTTTCCACTGGGCTCAGCCAAGACATGACTGATAAAGTCTCAAGTCAACGATCGAAGAAAGTCAATGGTTGGATGGGTCAGGCCCAATGCCCACTATGTATATCAGCAAACGGTCAGCTTGACAACTGAGCTGTCAAAACCCAGACCTACAAAAGAAAGCACTTTGGACCTGGGAAATCAGTGGCGCTACAACAGTTTTCAGAGTAGGAGTGCTGCCACCAACACTGTCACTGAAGTCATCGGGATAGTGAAAAATCCAAGCGGCCTATAAAGAACAAGTGTAGCAAATAAGACATACCTGTTCAACACGAGACAGATAGGGTTTTTTCCAGGTTTATCGTGATTGTGCATATCCCCAGTAGCAGGGTAGATCAAGTAGCCTTGTGGTGGCTCTGCCAAATCAGGGCAAGAGTATAGGCCTGGCACAATTGCTTCAGGGGTGTCCAGCAAAGTGCAGCCCATCATAGTAGACAGCGATTCAAGGACCTTCCGCCAATATGTAGCCAGTACTGGACAGGACCAAAGCATATGTGGTAAATCTGCATTAAGGAGGGCACCGCGAGGGCGTTGTGGTAATACACACCAAATATTTTATTTATTTGGCTGGGCATAGGATTAGCTCAGTTCAGAATGTTGAAGTGAATATACCTAAACCAGCATTACATGACAACTTATGGGAGTATTTCAATATTCTAACCCAGTAAGCATTGTGAAGTGGTTTAGCTAGGTCTGCCTCCCAAGCAGATTGGAGGTGCGTTTGAGCTTGGTCCATCTGCCGCAGAAAGGCCCTGGAGAACCATTGCAGAGACCTGTCCCTATGCCATACAGTGTTTGGATCACTTCGTGAGTTGCCAGAGCGAGGTGACGAGTATGAAAAAAGGGTCGTTAGGGGTTGTCCTCTGACTTCATACAGAAGGACATATCCCACTGGGATGTCATTCGTGGTTCTGAGCACCTGGGATACAAGCAATTTGTTGTTAACGAATAGGGCACATGGTTAGGACAGGCCCACGGCGGTCCACTGGTGGATCTGACCTCGTCAGAGTCTTACCCTACCAGCAACGAGCCCTAACAAAGGAATCGCTGGGGCATAGGGCTTCATAGTAGATGTAAGATGACATACTCTCTTGAGGCACATCAGTGCTGTGCCAAACATTACCAAGGGACCAGGGACATCTTAAGAATTTTGGCGGCGCTTATCAGTACAGCTTTGAATTTATGATCCAATTTCACCTATTTTATGCCCTCTTTAGCCAGGTCACTGACAATGCACGAGCACACTCCTCCAAATTCGAAATGTCATGTACATCTAAAATTCAGGGATAGTGAGAGGTGTTTTCAATATTGTAACACAACAACAGTTCACTAATATTACTGCAAATAATCTCCGTGTTGACCTACCATTTCTCATATGTGAGGTCCTGTTTTGATCTAAAGGAAATCATAAACACATTTCTTGGATAAATGTCTGTACTAGACTCACACATCACCCACATTAAAAATGGATGAAAGGAAAACTGTATTAAAAAAAATCTGTTTACGAATTATTCAAGGACATCAGGGCAAGACCCTGCAGAAGAGAGCTGGCTCTATTAGCCCTCCCCCCCACCCCCCCCCCCCCGAAAGCCTGGGGCTCTGGACAAGAGCCCACTTGGCCCATACCATAAAACCTCTCTGCACAGAACCCGAGGAAGACAGCACACCAGCTAGGAAAGCATAGTTCAGTATGCCCTCCTGTATATCCTGTTTCCTCCCAGAAGGCCAGTGGAACACCCACCCGTTGGAGATACGAGGCTTCAACGTGGAGAGCACCACTTGGCGTCTGGCTGACCCCCAAAAGAAAGACACAAGGTTCGAATCAAATTCTCAAAAGAAGGAGCATGGGAGGAATAACAGAAGTTACATACCATCATATAATAAACAGGGCAACACCACCATTTTCACTGGGGAGATCCAGGTCATCACCAACAGCGATAGAGATAACCAAAAACTGAACTGGGTAGTGCAGGGCATGAACTGCTCTACCCAAGTTGCATTCACTGAGATCCAACGGAGAGTGGTATACGTTAAACCCCAGATATCTAAAGGTTGTCAGTTCTCTTGTTAGCAGTGGATCTAAGTAGCTACAGAGAGGAAACTTGCAGTTTGAGCAGAGGGGGAAATAAAGGGCTTAGCCCAGTGCATTTGAAGTCCTGAGATCAGCGCCAAGTCCAGCTGTAGGATAGATGATAAAGGCAGATCGGAAGTAATATCCCTCACATATAACAAGGTGTCATTTGTGTAGAGTGACACTGCATGGAGGGCCTTGTGAATTGGAATACCCCAGTTCCCTCCATGTTGTCGCAGGTGGGCCGCCATAGGTTCCATCTTCATGGCAAATAATAAAGGAGACAGAGAACAGCTCTGCAGGTGCCTAGTCCCACAGACCGGGCAGAAGAAATCGAGGCTCTGGTATTTACCCAGGTCATCCATAGGGTTAGACTATAAAAGTCACATCTATTTCTGCAAGTGGGAACTGATCCCTGAAAGCCAGTTCCCAAGATGTATGTATTGCCAATGGCGGGAATCAAAAGTGTTCTCTAAGTCAAGAGTTATACATGCAGCTGAAGGAAAGAGATCTGCTGATTTTTCTTTAACTCGCCATATTCTGCGGCCCTCTAAAATAAAGCCTGGCCTGTCCTTCTGTATCAGTTGAGGAAGCTCTGATAATAGTCTGCTAGCCACGATGGTCGCTAATATCTTATCCACCCATCCATCCATCCATCCATAATAAGGATAGAGAGAGGGCGATATTATGTCGGGTCTAGTTGAAGGATTTTGTGATTTTTAACTATCTAGAAATAATGGCTCCATTTATAGTGGGGGATGTGATCTCAAATGCCAATGCAGACTTGTATAAAGGGTGGATGTGTGGCACCAGTGATAGGGCAAAGAGAGAGATATATTTGGCCGGTGTGCCTGCTGAACCTGGGATTTCCCTGCAAGGGAGGTCCCATATTCTACATAAAGGGGCAGATTTACAAGCCCCTTGCACCACCGGTGTATCACTTTTTGTGACGGACCAGTGGCGCATTTTACTTCTCCATATTTACAAGGACAGGAAAAGCAACCCTGCATGACTTTTCCTGTCCTTGTAAATATGGCCCCTTTGCAGGCAGCACTGGTGTTCCCACGCAACACCCGTTGAACCAGACACATTTCCAGATTTACAAGAAATCGTAAATCTAGAAATGTGTGTGAATGCCACGCCTCCCCAGGGGAGGCGTAGGGAGGCGCAATGAGGAAAAATGCATTAATTTCTCCTTGTTTCTTTTTCTGTTTTTCTATGCGTGCTGCATTCTGCAGCACACATAGAAAGAAGAAATAAGCTCTAAAGATTGTTTATGTACAGGAAGGTGTCCCTTCATGCACATAACCTATCATTGAAACAATGACATTTTTCAACTTTTATGTGTGCTTCTGCAGCACACATAGAAGTTGAAAAACAGCATGTCAGATTGTTTTTGTGCAGGAAGGGAACCCTTCCTGAACAAAAACCATCTCCCCACGATGCAGGCATCCTTGCATCATGGTGCAAGGGTGCCTGTGCCGGCGCACGGGGCAGCAGTTTGTGCGCCAGTGCAGGGGGAAGCACAAAGATGCAACATATTGTTGTAAATATGTCGCATTCCTGTGCTTTGAAAGTGACTCAGTGCGGTGCTCCAAAAGGACTTGAGTCACTTTCTTGTAAAGCTGCCCAAAAATCTCTTGTGTTGATATGGGGGGGTTCAGTGGAAGGCGGGCCGCAGGCGGAAATCGGGGGATTCAGACCGGTGCAGTAAACACAGTCAGCAGAGGACCCAGCACCGGTAGCAGCACTCGCTACTAGGTACTATTAATGCTGTATTGAGGTGTGCCCCAAAGGTAAAAGAATACTGAGAAGAGGCTGAGAAATCGTGACAATGCAGCAGTGTCAACATATCGAAATTAGAGGCCCGGGCAGAACAGAGACTTTTAAGGTGGTCAGACAGTGAGTGGGTTTGGCATTGGAATTTGCGCGTGAATGCTTGTAACCACATACGATCTCTATTTAAAACTTGTCTGGTGTTTACAGTGTTCTTATTGCACTAGCCCCTAGTGGCCACTTTGAATGTGTCCCACTCAATAGAAGTAGAGGAGGATGCTCCGGCACTCTTCTGGAAAAAGACAACTATATGTACTTGAAATGTTTGTCAAAAGACTGAGGGCCATATTATCAAAGAAGCTGCGGTAGTTTATCGCCTCTTTACCGGCAGGAAACTGCCGATAAAGCGGTGATAATGGGCTTGATAATATGCGATTAGAATTTCAATCGAAGCCCAGGTTAGATGTTCACACATCTAACCTGGGCTTCGATTGAAACAACAATCCATGTTTAAGATCAAGCTAGGGGGAAGAACCATTTGCAGGATGCAGTTCCATACTGCCCTTAAAATTGCAGAGAGGACAGTTCAGGCCTCGAGGGAGTTACAGAACTACCACCTGTTTTGCTGAGCCCTGTGAAGCCTGTGGGATGTCAGGAGCATCAGACCAGTGAGCCTCAATGTGGAGCCTACAAATGCAGGAAAGTGACTCCGTCACTCCATGGGAGATTACTGCGGATGTCTTTGATGCCCACAGGTCTGAAGATCCTGGAAGAAGCACATACACCGACAATGAAGAAGACTTGCAGAACAGCCAGACCAAGAGCAGGTGGAGGCTTCCTTGGTGCAGTCTAGGTTTTGGGCGAAGTCCAAGGGGTCCATTCGGATGTCGGGCGGATTGCCTCCGCCAGGGTAGCGGTGACCACCGCCACCCTGGCGGAGGCAATCTGCCCGACAACCACTCTCGTTTTCCCCTCTGCCAGATTAGGATGGCGGAGGGGACAGCGGCGGACGGAAAGACCGTCCGCCGCTTTACCGCCGCGGTCACCTTGTGACCGCGGCGGTAATCAAATAATATGGTGGCGGTGTCCAATGGACACCGCCAGCCACATTACCATGCACCAATCCAGGGGCCTTTCCGCTGCGGCAATGCCGCTACCGAAAGGCAGGCGGAGATTGCTGCGGGGGCCCCCTGCAGGGCACCCAGGTTGCCGCCCCTGTCGGGGGGCACATGGGGAGTACCTATGGTACCAACCCACATTTGCATATGCAAAGCGGCAGGCACCGCGTGGTGCCTGCCGCTTTGCATATGCAAATGCGTGCTGAAATGTTTATCATTGTGGAGGGCGGTGCTGAGTGCACCGCCCGCCACAATGATAAACATGTAGGATGTGCCCGCCACTGTGGCGGGCACATCCTAATTCCCACTACGGGACCCCCGCCCTTATGGCGGGTGGTCCCATTCTCCGCTAGGGTGGCGGGCGGAAAAAGTCCGCCCGCCATCCTAATGTGCCCCCAAGTGTCCAGACAGTCGATGACTGATGTGGTTTCAGGCTCGAGTCTTGTCCCATGATGAATCTAAGGAGCCACCCACAGGTAAGCCCTTAAGTACTCTAGGGAAAGAGTTGGAACGACTCAGGAGTCTCTCCCAGAGGAGGGAGGTGGACAGAGGGGAGCAGACTCCCATGTCCTTTGTCCAGTTTTGCGCCAGAGCGGGCACCAAGGGCTACCTGGATGGGCTCAAACTGAAGTATGCAAGGAGGGCACCAAAGGTGCCCTTCAAAGCAGTCTGGTGGTGCTGGCAAGTGCCCCACCCCACCAGCCCAATACAATAAATCCTTTCTGGGAGGTGGTCACACCTCCCTGCAACAGGAAACCTATTGTTCTATCTTCCCCTGCTTGAGCATGGATCAGCATCAGGAGGGCATAATCTTGTCTGTGGTCGGCACCAGCAGTAGCTTGCTGTCAGACCCTGAAAGGCTGTTACCGGTAGTTCAGTGAGTAGCCCAAAGGAGCCCCCCAGTACATTAGATCTTACTTCCAACACTGGGATTAGCATTGGGGTATAATTTCAATATGTATGATACCAAACTTGACTGGGTTCGGTGCAGGCTCTATACAGTTAGATAACTTGTATTGTATTGTAATTGTATTGTATTGTAATTGCATTTATATAGCGCTTACTACCCCTGACGAGGCGTCAAAGCGCTTTTTCGGCGGGTAGCACGCTACTCCGGGACCCACAGAGGATTAGTGTTGAATTAGTATAGTGAAACATGCAAGTACATTTTAAGTGGTGCATAGGTTAGTCAGTTATTTGGATTTGGAATTATAGCAGAAGGATAGATGAAATATGAGGTAATTTCAGCGGTGTATATTAGTCTGTTACTTGGAGTGAGAAGGATAGCGGATGGATAAAAGGAGAAGAAAGATTTGCATTCATATAGCACATGTTACCCCTGATGGGTGTTGAAGCGCTTTTTGGCGAGTAGCACGCCACTCCGGAACCCATAAAGGATTAGTGTTGAAAATTAGTATAGTATAAATATGAAGTAATTTGAGTAGTAGATATGTTATTCAATTATTTTGGCAGTATATTAGTATAGTTGAATATGGAACATGGAATTTGAGAAGTGAACATGTTAGTCTGTTAATTGTTATAGAAAAAAAGGATAGTGGAGGGATAAAAGAGTGAAGGTTTTTTTTAATGAGAAAAAGGGCAGCATTTCTGTCCCTAGTCCCGATCAGTCTCGAACAGGCCCAAACAGGCAACTACCCTTGTCCTCTCCACCCTTAACAGGCCCAAACAGGCAACTACCCTTGTCCTCTCCACCCTTAACAGGCCCAAACAGGCAACTACCCTTGTCCTCTCCACCCTTAGCCTCGACGCCCGGGCTGAGACGCCCTAAGCCTGGCCTTTTTTGTAGCCCTAGTAATCAGGTGACCCCTTCAGCCAATGGGAACCCTAGCCCTAACATTATCCAATCACAACATTAGTCCTAACTTCTAGAACCAATAGGAGACCAGGACCTTGCAGCCAATCTTAACCCTAGTCCAAGCACCCAATCAGTTCAAAAACCCTGATCTCTACGTCCAGTAAAGGCCCTAGCCCTACCACTAGTCCCAATCCAAGTCCAAGCAGCCAATGGTACAGGTAGCCCTAGTCCCTACTTCCAATAGCAAGCCTAACCCTACTCTCAGTCCCACACCTGGTCCAACAACCAATCACACCAGAAGCACTAAATAGCTACTTCCAATTGAAGGTCTAACCCTAGCCCTAGTCCCACCCAACAACCAATAACATAGGAAGCCCTAGTCCCTACTTCCTATAGAAATCCGAACCCTAGCCCTAGTCCCAACCCTGCAATGATTGAATCACAGACCGAGAAACCAGTCAGAACCCTCAAATACCCAACCAATGAGGACATTAACCCTAACCCAATAGAAACACCAGATACAACCACCAATCAGTGTACACATGTGCCAACCACCAGCACACCATATAGCAACCTCAGACAAGGTTTGCTGGCCAGGGAGTTGGAAGCTGCTTGCTCCTGTTCAGAATCTCCTAGGAGACAGACAGGCTCAATCCACAACTTTGGACTTCAGCAGGTAAAGGCTTCACTAACTCGAAATCTAACAATACTGTTTGAATAAAGCTTTACTCCCCCTGCTGGCCAAAACACGAAGTGCACAGGCCCCAGTAAATACAGCTCACAGAAGCACCCTCTGATGTAGAAAATCCCTGTAGCTAGGGGAGGGCAGGGGGGCTGGCCTCACTGGCTTGTGAACACAAAATGGTGGTGGGGGGTGCACTGTTTGAGCACACAGGCCTAAGCACAGAGCAAAGGAGAAATTTGGAGGGAAAACAGATTTGTCACCAAGGAATTAGAGGGACAAACTACAGAGGTTGGACTGCAAATCCCACAATTCAACACACTAAATGAAGGCAATCATGGGCAGGGAAAACCACACATTTAAAACACAACACAGGTGATAAAATATGCAATTACAGGCAGGATAAAACTACAATTTTTAACTGTAACAACCACAGGCATAGACAGTAAACACAGAAAGTGAAAATCGTTTTTTAAACAACTTTTTGTCTTGGGAAGAGACAGCACTAGTCTGTCTCCTTACCACTTCCTGGACTCTGCTCAAAGCAATCTGGGGCACATGTGGGCTGCAACTCACAAGATGGAGGAGAATGATTTGGGGTGCACCCAGCAAGGCCTTCAGGGGCATGGGCAGGTGTGAGAGGAGGGCTCAGACTTGCCTGGTAGCTGAATAGCCAATGGTCCCACTGCCCATTGTAGCTGTACACCCTATCATCTTTAACCCCCAAGAAGTGGAAAAAGCTCTATTGGCAACTACAAAACATAAGGCACCTGGCCCTGAAGGAGTCCCTGCTGACTTTTTTATGTACTCACCAAAACTGTGGGCGGAGGTTTTGTCAAATGTGTTTAATGCAGTTAATGGTAACCTAGCCCCTGCCTCATGGGCCATATCCACCATTGTCCCTATTTTTAAAAACAAAGGTCAGCGGGACGATCCCGCGTGTTATAGGCCCATATCCCTGTTGGACTCAACCATAAAAATCTTGGGTAGAGTACTTTTATACAGACTGAGGGATAATGTTGAGAGTTGTGGTGGGCTGTCGGAACTACAATATGGCTTTAGAGAAAGAAAAGGGACCATTGAACAATGTATCAATCTGCATTTACTTATCTCTAAATACACTGTGGCCAAGGAGGGTTCCGTGTTTCTTGCATTCATGGACCTCTCCTCGGCTTTCGACCTGGTCCATAGGACAAAACTATGGTTGATCTTGTTGGAGATGGGTATTGACGAAGCCTTGGTCGCGTTCATGGCCACTCTGCATCAGGAGCTTTCTGCAGCTGTCCGAGTGTCAAATAATGGCAGATGTACCCCACTGTTCAAATCTTTAAAGGGGGTACGGCAAGGCTGTATTTTAGCCCCCTTGCTTTTCACCATCTACATTAATGGCCTGGGGGCACATCTGCGGGGCCAGGAAGCTGACGTCCCGTGTGCAGGAGGCGCCCAAATCCCGGCACTCCTGTATGCGGACGACGCTGTGTTGATCGCTCGTACCGGCGTTGGCCTCCAGCGCCTTCTGGACGCCTTCGGTTCTTTTATGGATAATTTGGACCTTAAGGTTAATGTCTCTAAGTCACACACGATGGTAATGGGGCGTGAGTGCACTAAAAAAAGACATAAAACATTCTTTTGCAGGGGGGTCCCCGTCTCTAAGGTAACTACATTCCCCTACCTGGGCGTATTGTTCGACCAGAAAGGATCGTGGGGCCCACAGATAAGAGCAAAGAGGCTGGCCGTAATCAGATCATCCTCAGCGCTCCTGGGTTTCGCTGGTAAGTTAGGAGCTAGGCCCATGGAAGCTCTTCTAAAAATCTACAAGTCTAAACCTGTGGAAATTGCGCTATATGGGTCCCCTTTGTGGGGGTATGTAAATCTCGACCCTATCCAGAGAGCAGAAAATAGATTTATTAGATCTCTGCTCTCTGTACCACAGTCAACCCCAACTTATTCCATTCACAAAGAGGTGGGCTTACCCTATCTGTCAGATACATTGAGTCTAGCCCCCCTGATCCTGTGGCTGAAAATGTGGTTGAACGAAGATCTCCCCCTGAACCATAAAATTTTACATGAAGTCTTATCGCTTGACAAATACAGTAGCATCCCATGGCTGGCCTATCTAGTCAAATCATTTACAGATTTGGGTCGCCCGGAACTTTTTTCATCCCCAGAGAAAATTAGGGTTCAGGATATAGACTATATAAAAAAGTTATTTAGGGAAAGGAAGGAAGCGCGTCGTGAGGAACACGAACTGTTGAAACCAGCAGTAAGGGCTCACAGCCTTTTGGTTAGCGCATCCTCACTTGCACCTTATCTTAGCTTTGTTACATTCCCTTATCACAGGTTTTTATTAATTAAGTTTAGGTTCAACCTGCTACATTTTTATTTGGGTTCTTTTAAGAGTTGGCAGAAGCCAGATTTAGCCCCTCCCTGTAGCTGCAACCATTTTTCCGTGCAGGATACAATGCATTTTGTCATGTTTTGTAGCTTGTACCAAGAGCAGAGGAAAAAATATTTGCTCCCCATTTTGAAAGAAGCCGGCTTCACACAGGTGCGCCCGGCGCTGCTCTTCTTACAACTTCTGTCAAATCCTCGCATTACTTTTTGCACTGCTAATTTTTTGGTGGCCGCTGCAAGGGCGAAAGCTGCCGGCCAAATTTCGCCTTAAAGCTAATGGTTTTACTATGTTCTTTTGGACATGAAATGCAAAATCTATTTTAACTATGTATATAACTTATTAACTGTATACTTAGACTGTTGTTTTCTAGGAAAATGTAGGAATAAGTATCGCATGTTATGTTTTTATTGTTTTTGTTTCTTTGTATGACTTGGAACAAGTCGAATAAAGATATTCTGACTGACTGACTGAATAGCCAATGGTCTGCTGGCCTGGGGGTGGGGTTTGGGCAGCTGCTTGCTCCTGTTCAGAATCTCCTAGGAGACAGACAGGCTCAATCCACAACTTTGGACTTCAGCAGGTAAAGGCTTCACTAACTCGAAATCTAACAATACTGTTTGAATAAAGCTTTACTCCCCCTGCTGGCCAAAAAACGAAGTGCACAGGCCCCAGTAAATACAGCTCACAGAAGTACCCTCTGATGTAGAAAATCCCTGTAGCTAGGGAGGGGGGGGCAGGGGGGCTGGCCTCACTGGCTTGTGAACACAAAATGGTGGCGGGGGGTGCACTGTTTGAGCACACAGGCCTAAGCACAGAGCAAAGGAGAAATTTGGAGGGAAAACAGATTTTTTTACCAAGGAATTAGAGGGACAAACTACAGAGGTTGGACTGCAAATCCCACAATTCAACACACTAAATGAAGGCAATCATGGGCAGGGAAAACCACACATTTAAAACACAACACAGGTGATAAAATATGCAATTACAGGCAGGATAAAACTACAATTTTTAACTGTAACAACCACAGGCATAGACAGTAAACACAGAAAGTGAAAATTGTTTTTTAAACAACTTTTTGTCTTGGGAAGAGACAGCACTAGTCTGTCTCCTTACCACTTCCTGGACTCTGCTCAAAGCAATCTGGGGCACATGTAGGCTGCAACTCACAAGATGGAGGAGAATGATTTGGGGTGCACCCAGCAAGGCCTTCAGGGGCCTGGGCAGGTGTGAGAGGAGGGCTCAGACTTGCCTGGTAGCTGAATAGCCAATGGTCTGCTGGCCTGGGGGTGGGGTTTGGGCAGCTGCTTGCTCCTGTTCAGAATCTCCTAGGAGACAGACAGGCTCAATCCACAACTTTGGACTTCAGCAGGTAAAGGCTTCACTAACTCGAAATCTAACAATACTGTTTGAATAAAGCTTTACTCCCCCTGCTGGCCAAAAAACAAAGTGCACAGGCCCCAGTAAATACAGCTCACAGAAGCACCCTCTGATGTAGAAAATCCCTGTAGCTAGGGGGGGGGGGGCAGGGGGGCTGGCCTCACTGGCTTGTGAACACAAAATGGTGGCGGGGGGTGCACTGTTTGAGCACACAGGCCTAAGCACAGAGCAAAGGAGAAATTTGGAGGGAAAACAGATTTTTTCACCAAGGAATTAGAGGGACAAACTACAGAGGTTGGACTGCAAATCCCACAATTCAACACACTAAATGAAGGCAATCATGGGCAGGGAAAACCACACATTTAAAACACAACACAGGTGATAAAATATGCAATTACAGGCAGGATAAAACTACAATTTTTAACTGTAACAACCACAGGCATAGACAGTAAACACAGAAAGTGAAAATTGTTTTTTAAACAACTTTTTGTCTTGGGAAGAGACAGCACTAGTCTGTCTCCTTACCACTTCCTGGACTCTGCTCAAAGCAATCTGGGGCACATGTGGGCTGCAACTCACAAGATGGAGGAGAATGATTTGGGGTGCACCCAGCAAGGCCTTCAGGGGCCTGGGCAGGTGTGAGAGGAGGGCTCAGACTTGCCTGGTAGCTGAATAGCCAATGGTCTGCTGGCCTGGGGGTGGGGTTTGGGCAGCTGCTTGCTCCTGTTCAGAATCTCCTAGGAGACAGACAGGCTCAATCCACAACTTTGGACTTCAGCAGGTAAAGGCTTCACTAACTCGAAATCTAACAATACTGTTTGAATAAAGCTTTACTCCCCCTGCTGGCCAAAAAACGAAGTGCACAGGCCCCAGTAAATACAGCTCACAGAAGCACCCTCTGATGTAGAAAATCCCTGTAGCTAGGGGGGGGGCAGGGGGGCTGGCCTCACTGGCTTGTGAACACAAAATGGTGTCAGGGGGTGCACTGTTTGAGCACACAGGCCTAAGCACAGAGCAAAGGAGAAATTTGGAGGGAAAACAGATTTTTTTACCAAGGAATTAGAGGGACAAACTACAGAGGTTGGACTGCAAATCCCACAATTCAACACACTAAATGAAGGCAATCATGGGCAGGGAAAACCACACATTTAAAACACAACACAGGTGATAAAATATGCAATTACAGGCAGGATAAAACTACAATTTTTAACTGTAACAACCACAGGCATAGACAGTAAACACAGAAAGTGAAAATTGTTTTTTAAACAACTTTTTGTCTTGGGAAGAGACAGCACTAGTCTGTCTCCTTACCACTTCCTGGACTCTGCTCAAAGCAATCTGGGGCACATGTAGGCTGCAACTCACAAGATGGAGGAGAATGATGTGGGGTGCACCCAGCAAGGCCTTCAGGGGCCTGGGCAGGTGTGAGAGGAGGGCTCAGACTTGCCTGGTAGCTGAATAGCCAATGGTCTGCTGGCCTGGGGGTGGGGTTTGGGCAGCTGCTTGCTCCTGTTCAGAATCTCCTAGGAGACAGACAGGCTCAATCCACAACTTTGGACTTCAGCAGGTAAAGGCTTCACTAACTCGAAATCTAACAATACTGTTTGAATAAAGCTTTACTCCCCCTGCTGGCCAAAACGCAAAGTGCACAGGCCCCAGTAAATACAGCTCACAGAAGCACCCTCTGATGTAGAAAATCCCTGTAGCTAGGGGGGGGGGGGCAGGGGGGCTGGCCTCACTGGCTTGTGAACACAAAATGGTGGCGGGGGGTGCACTGTTTGAGCACACAGGCCTAAGCACAGAGCAAAGGAGAAATTTGGAGGGAAAACAGATTTTTTCACCAAGGAATTAGAGGGACAAACTACAGAGGTTGGACTGCAAATCCCACAATTCAACACACTAAATGAAGGCAATCATGGGCAGGGAAAACCACACATTTAAAACACAACACAGGTGATAAAATATGCAATTACAGGCAGGATAAAACTACAATTTTTAACTGTAACAACCACAGGCATAGACAGTAAACACAGAAAGTGAAAATTGTTTTTTAAACAACTTTTTGTCTTGGGAAGAGACAGCACTAGTCTGTCTCCTTACCACTTCCTGGACTCTGCTCAAAGCAATCTGGGGCACATGTGGGCTGCAACTCACAAGATGGAGGAGAATGATTTGGGGTGCACCCAGCAAGGCCTTCAGGGGCCTGGGCAGGTGTGAGAGGAGGGCTCAGACTTGCCTGGTAGCTGAATAGCCAATGGTCTGCTGGCCTGGGGGTGGGGTTTGGGCAGCTGCTTGCTTCTGTTCAGAATCTCCTAGGAGACAGACAGGCTCAATCCACAACTTTGGACTTCAGCAGGTAAAGGCTTCACTAACTCGAAATCTAACAATACTGTTTGAATAAAGCTTTACTCCCCCTGCTGGCCAAAAAACGAGGTGCACAGGCGCCAGTAAATACAGCTCACAGAAGCACCCTCTGATGTAGAAAATCCCTGTAGCTAGGGGGGGGGGGGCAGGGGGGCTGGCCTCACTGGCTTGTGAACACAAAATGGTGGCGGGGGTGCACTGTTTGAGCACACAGGCCTAAGCACAGAGCAAAGGAGAAATTTGGAGGGAAAACAGATTTGTCACCAAGGAATTAGAGGGACAAACTACAGAGGTTGGACTGCAAATCCCACAATTCAACACACTAAATGAAGGCAATCATGGGCAGGGAAAACCACACATTTAAAACACAACACAGGTGATAAAATATGCAATTACAGGCAGGATAAAACTACAATTTTTAACTGTAACAACCACAGGCATAGACAGTAAACACAGAAAGTGAAAATCGTTTTTTAAACAACTTTTTGTCTTGGGAAGAGACAGCACTAGTCTGTCTCCTTACCACTTCCTGGACTCTGCTCAAAGCAATCTGGGGCACATGTGGGCTGCAACTCACAAGATGTAATGACTGTTGCCCACTATATGTTTTAAAATGGCTGACCGCACTTACAATGCCTGGAGAATCGACTCCGGGATTTGTAGAGGTGTTCTGCTCATGCAGGGGCACCCTATCACTTATAACCAACACCCTGCCCTCAGGAATGAAGAGCCTGCCATAGGGGTGACATAGGTTTTAAGTGTAGTGACCCCAGATATAATGAAACTTATATCTGTTGTGAGAGGTGCAAGCGGCAAGTCTCACATGCTGCAACGGCAAGACTGTAGTTACAGTTTAAGTGGACTCCCATGGGTGGCACAATACATGCTCCAGCCCATGGGAGACCTCTGGTGTACCTAGGCCCTGGGTACCTTAGTACCATATACTAGGGACTTACAATTGTACACCAGTAGCCAATTGTCAATGTACAGAAGTACTTACCATGGTCAATTTAGGGAGAAAACACAGTGACTGGGGACCTGATTAGCAGGATCCCAGTCAGACTAGTCAAAAAGATACTGACACCGGGCAAAAAGTGGAGGTAACCATGCTAGAAGAATCCTACCTTCCTACAACATGTAATCACAACATAGGGTGAGAGCGAACCTGGGGCTATATCAGTCTTCAACCAGTTTTCCGCAAAGGTACTAGGGTCATCCACTTCTGGCCAACAATATGGAAATTATTCAGACGCTGCATCCTTTAGCGTCTTCCAGCCTGGATTCCACCATGAGCAGCCTTTCCAGAAGAGATTACATTTGGGTGGACATGTTTTTGGTCACTGGTTGTATTTCCTTGACAGCTTGTGAGTTAGTGTTGATCTGTTCCAATAACTTGTTTTGATGTTCTCGCAGAAGAGCCCGATGATTGGTCGGGGAATCTAGTTTGGTTTCAAATGCCATGTGGGAGTCTGCTATGGCAGCCATGATCATATATAATTTGTCCGGTGGGGCTCTGTCCCTGGGTGGAGTGTTGTAGTGGCGAGGAAGTAGCAGCTGCCTCCATGTCATTGTAATCCATGGGGCTCTCTGAAATGGAGGGTCGAGAATCGATCATGGGGGCTGGTGGATTTGTCTACACACTGCTTGCGGGAGGCTCTCTGCTTAACCGGGACCACGCACACAATTCAGCGAGGACATCGCCGACTTCGTCAGCCCGCATGCCCTCCCCTCCGCTGACTACATCCTCCTGGGGGACATCAACTTCCACCTGGAGAACAACAACGACCGCAACACCATCACCCTGCTCGACAACCTCGCCAACCTCGGACTCAAGCAGCTGGTGTCCACCCCCACCCACCTCGCCGGACACACGCTCGACGCCATCTTCTCATCCAGCGAAGACATCGCCTTCAGCCACGCCACTGGACTCCACTGGACAGACCACAGCTGCGTCCACTTCACCTTCAGAAGAACGACGATCCACCACCACCAGCAACAGGTTGCTCGAAGAAGCTGGAACAAGATCACAGCCGACCAGCTCGCCGCTTCCCTGAGCCAGCACCCTCCCGCCAGCTCAGCGAACCCAAGCCAGGCCGCCGACAACCTCACGAAGTGGATCAGCAACTGCGCGGACGAACTCGCCCCACTGAAGACCCCGCCCAGCAGACCCGGCAGCAAGAAGGCCCCATGGTTCACCCACGAACTCAAGAGCTCCAAGAAGAACTGCTGAGCCCTCGAGAAAGCCTGGAGAAGGGAACCAACACCGGACAACATGACCACCCTCAAGCTTGCCACCCGGAAGCACCACCAACTAATCCGCGCCACCAAGAAAACTGCATTCAAGGACCGGCTTGACAACAACGCGCACAACTGCAAGGAACTCTTCAACATCGTGAAAGAGCTCTCCAACCCCAACGCCGGAAACAACGACATCACCCCATCGCAAGACCTCTGCAACTCCCTCGCCTCCTACTTCCACAACAAGATCGCGGACATACACAACAGCTTCAGCACTCAACCGACGCACGCCACGAACGAACCACCGCCCCCCTCCACCACCCTCCGCGCCTGGACCCCGATCAGCACCGAAGACACCGTCCGCATGATGAACTCCATCCACTCCGGATCTCCGACCGACCCCTGCCCTCACCACGTCTTCAACAAGGCCGACGATGTCATCGCACCCCACCTACGGGACATCATCAACACCTCCTTCAACACCGCCACATTCCCGGAGAGCTGGAAGCACGCCGAACTCAGCGCCCTACTAAAGAAACCTACAGCGGACCCCACCGAACTCAAGAATTACCGCCCCATCTCGCTCATCCCGTTTCCAGCCAAAGTCATCGAGAATACCGTCAACAAACAGCTGGCCGCCTTCCTCAAGACGAATGGATCCCTCGACCCCTCACAGTCTGGCTTCCGAGCCAACCACAGCACCGAGACCGCCCTCATCGCTGCCACCGATGACATCCGAGCCCTGATGGACAACGGAGAAACAGCGGCCCTCATCCTCCTAGACCTCTCCGCGGCATTCAACACTGTCTGCCACCGCACCCTAGTGCAGCGCCTCAGCAACGTCGGAATCCAGGAGAAGGCACTGGAATGGATCATCTCCTTCCTAGACGGAAGAACACAGAGAGTCCGTCTACCACCGTACAAGTCAGAGGCCACCGAAGTCATCTGCGACGTCCCTCAAGGATCCTCGCTGAGCCCCACCCTCTTCAACGTCTACATGAGCCCCCTCGCGGCCATCGCACGCCAACACAACCTCAACATCATCTCCTACGCTGACGACACCCAGCTGATCCTCTCCCTGACCAACGACCCCGCCGCCTCCAGAGCCAACCTTCACAAAGGGATGAAAGACGTAGCCGAGTGGATGACGACCAGCCGCCTGAAACTGAACTCAGACAAGACGGAAGTCCTCATCCTGGGCTCCTCGCCCTCCGCCTGGGACGACTCCTGGTGGCCCCCCGCCCTGGGCACCGCACCCAAACCGACAGACCACGCACGCAACCTGGGCTTCATACTGGACTCCTCCCTCTCCATGACCAGACAAGTCAACGCCGTCTCCTCGTCATGCTTCAACATCCTGCGCATGCTACGGAAGATCTTCCGGTGGATCCCCACCGAGACCAGGAAGATGGTCACCCAGGCCCTCGTCACCAGCCGACTGGACTACGGCAACGCCCTCTACGCCGGAACCACCGCCAAGCTCCAAAAGAGACTCCAGCGGATCCAGAACACCTCAGCCAGACTCATCCTCGACATCCCACGACACAGCCACATCTCCGGACATCTGAGAGACCTGCATTGGCTCCCCGTCAACAAAAGAATCACCTTCCGTCTCCTCACCCACGCACACAAAGCCCTACACGATCAAGGCCCGAGCTACCTCTACAACCGCATCAACTTCTACGCTCCCAAACGCCATCTCCGATCAGCCAGACACGCCCTCGCCGCCGTCCCCCGCATCCGAAGAACGACAACAGGAGGAAGGTCCTTCTCCTACCTGGCCACCAAGACCTGGAACTCCCTCCCTCCCGACCTGCGCCTGACCCAAGACCACCTCTCCTTCAGGAAGAAGCTCAAGACCTGGCTGTTCGAGCAGTAGCAGCACCCCCCCCCCCCCCAAGCGCCTTGAGACCCTCCGGGTAAGTAGTGCGCTCTATAAATGTCTTTGATTGATTGATTGATTAACCATCTGGGAAAAAATCTCTGATTAAACTCTTGTGAAAGCCCCTGGGGCAAATGGACGTTCGGCAATAGTCTAAAAGACCAAGGGCCTTCGTCCCAGGGCCAGGACAGTACGCCTACTGTTTAAGGTGGAGGCACGAGCAGCCCTAGGGCCCAATAAATCCAGTGCCCGGAGTGCAGCAAAGAAGCCAGAGTAGATTTATTGATGGTTGGGGCCCAAGAATGTGTAGGGATTAACCAGCCAATATGGGGTGTCTGGTTGTGAGGTGGTTCTCCCAATAGTACCAGTTATTAGTTGCAGCCATGGGGTTCCCAAATGTCCTTTGCTACTGAAGGGTCACGCTCCCCTGGAGAAAAGCAGCTTAGCTCATTGGGATGGATGCTGGGAGTATGGGGGAGTCGATGGTGTAGGGGGAGGACACTCACCCCGCTCACCCCGCCCCGCTCCATGCAGAATCAACTTGGGCATCCCGGGTGGTGGAGATGACCAGGTACAATCATGGCCACAACAGCACTGGTGTGTCCTGCGTCCCCCCGCAGTGCAGCACCTGCCCTCTCAGTTCCGGGGAGAGGACAAGGCTGCGGGCCACACCCCGGGTGGCCACACAGTGTCAGCCAGACCAGGCCAGCCAAGCTTGGGAGCGGCCTCTAGCAGGCCCTGCTGGGTTGGAACTGTGGCATAGGACCTACAGGATGGGGCAGATGGCCCCAGTGCTCCTCACTTGTCCTCTAAGTCTCACAGCTCCAATGCTGCGTTTCTGGACCTCCGATACTGCAAAACAATTACACTGGGCTGAGGGGGGTCCCGGAGCTTGTCTACAGTGCAGCTGCCATGTTTGGTGGTCAGGCCATAGCGCTTATTTATTAATTTGTGCATCACACAAGTAAATGTGTTCTGATTATTCTGCTTCTATTAAAATATTTGTTTCCATCGTACTTAAAGAATTACAAAAAAATAACTTGTCTCATTCGTACTTTCCTTACTGCTGATATATATTGAAATATTTGTGTGACTCGTTTGCAAGTATTTAAATGTTGTTGTGTGTAAGATAACATTTGATACCCTGCACATGTATCATTCACTAAAGTCCTTTTTATGGCTCATTCTCCTGAATTGATTTGATGGACGATTATTTTGGGGTGCCCCAGTACCTGCAGCACCTCTCAAGGGAGTAGCCAGAAAATTAAAATACCCCCACTTTGAACCCAAGCCCTGATAGCACCAAGCAAGCAAGGCATGTGATCCTGAACCTCTCTAGAAGAGCTCCGTTGTCTCTTCCTTCCAAGGGGCAGATTTATGAAGGCCTTGCGCTGCCGGTGCGTCATTTTTAACATGGGAAAAAGTGACGCACCGGCGGCGCAAGGTCTTCATAAATAAGGCCCCAAGAATCTCGATATTCGTCCTTTCACCCTTCCATTCACACGTTGATATCAACAATTTCACTTTTACATTCTCTCATCCACTGATTCATTCATCCATCATTTAACCTTTTACCATTCCTTCCATCGGTAATTCCGTCATCCATCCATCTATACAGACATCCATCATGTACGCTTGCATACATCTGCACATCCATCCATCTATACATTCATCATTTGTCTTACCCATCCATGAATAAAGCTATTCATCCATCAATTGACCCTTATGCCCACCCATTCATCAATCCATCATCCATTCGCTCAGATTTTCATTTACTTTGCCATCCATCCTCTCACATTTCCATTTAGTATGCCATCCTTTCACCCAACTATAAATCCATCCTCTCACTTTTCCATTTTCTCTGCCACCCTTTCACATACCCATCCGTCCTCTAAGATTTCCATTTAGTCTGCCATCCTTTCACCAATCTATCCATTCTCCATCCATCCTTCCTCTCAGATTTCAATTTACTCTGCCCTCCTTTAATCAATCCATCTATTCATCTCTCCCTCTCAGATTTCTATTTCCTGTGCTATCTTTTCATCCATCCTCTCAGATTTCCATTTACTCTGCCATCGTTTTATACACCAATCTAGTCCTCATCTTGCCCTCTCATCCACCCATCCATTCACCCATTCATCCATCCATCCTTTAACCCTTCCATACTTTCACCCACACATCCATTCAACCTTTTACCCATCTATCCATCCTTTCCTCCACCCACACTTTCACACACTCATCCTTCAATCCGTTCCTCCACCCATTCTTTCACCCACCCACACACCCATCCATCCTTTCATCCACCCATTCATTCACCCTTTCACCCAATCAACCATCTTTTCAATTACTCATGCATCTACTCGCCCATCCTAATTTCCTTTTTCTATCAGCCTATTTTTCTTTTAGAGATAATTATAAGCGTTCAATTGACATGTTGCAGATAAGAGGCCCATAAAGAACCCCAGTCCCACTGCAGCTGGTAAAGCGGGGGTTCACAACGCCCCAGGCACCCCTACTTCCAGCGCCCCTGGGGGAGATAAAATAAACAGAGATATAACATGGTTAGACGGAGCCATAGTGGAATGAACCCAGAGATACAGGATGACGCCGGAGGTCACAGGGCACGACTCTTCACACGAGCCTCATGTTCTATGAATACTTAGCTCTAGACCTTAAAGTACTTAAAAGAGCCAAGTACACGGTGGGCGCTCATGATTTGTATAATGAGATGTTCTATGAGTGGTTTGGAAGGAATATTAGATAACAAAATGTAATATTATGTGAATGTTTTGCTTTCGAATATGCATTTCTAAGATAATAGGTTGGGGCTAAGTTACCCAAAGGTAGGGATTAATGTACTTTCTCTCTACATGAATCCTGTATAATTTGTTTCCCGACAACATTTTGTTGTTGTTTCTTGGATTATATAACCGCATTACATTACATTTGAAAAAACCCTTCATTTTGCAGCAAGAATAAAGCAAATGTTGCACATGAAATAAACACTAAGGCCCCCATTAGGATGGCGGGCAGACTTTGCCCGCCCGCCATCCTCGTGGAAAACGGGACCGCGATCTGAGCGGGGGTCTTGCGATGCCCATTAAGATGCGCCCCCATGGATTCATAACATTGCCGCAATTAATTGAATGCATTTGCATACACAAAGCAGCAGGCACCGTGCGGTACCTGCCGCATTGTGTATTCAAATGCAGGGGGGTACCACAGGTACCCCCATGTGCACCCCCACCTCGCCTTCACCATGGGGGCCCGCAGGGGGCCCCCAAAGTAAAGACCGCATGCCTTTCCGTGGCGACAACGGAAAGGCATCTGATTTGGACCATCATGATATGGCTGGAGGTGTCTGATAGACACCTCCACCATATGAACCCTTTTCCGCCCTGGTCGCAAGGTGACCGGGGCGGAAAAGCGGCAGACGGTGTTTCCGTCCGCCTCGGTCCCCGCCCCCCACTCCCCCCCCTCCATAGTAATATGGGGGGGAGAAATGGGTGGTGGGCGGACAAGGATGTCGGGCGCATCGCCACCGCCCGCATGGCGGTGGTGATCCACCCAACATCCTAATGGGCCCCTAAATGTTTAACACAGATATACACAGGCACCTCCTGACGGAGCAAGTCTGTAAATGCCAGTGCTACACAGGATTGTCACTGAGAGCCTAGTTAAAATGTTTGGAATGCGTTTGGTGAAGAGTACCTTTCACTGAACCGCCGCTCATTGACCTGGAACCCTCACTAGAACTGTGCTTAGCCATTACTAATGTAATAATCTCCTTCAAGTCCAGACACTCTACAGCCGCTGTGCTTTTTGCTGCACCCTAAATTTCCTTAAATTCAGTCATTGCATGAAGTTGTGAGAATGGTATTCATGCTGTATAATGATAATTGCCATGGATTGTCACCTCCCTATTCCCCACCCTGCTCGACCATATATTTGATATATTGTAGTCTAGATCCAGTGAATTGTAGGGGTGATCACTTAGCAGTGTTCGGGTTACACGGTGTATGCAGGGATATCTGCTACATTTAAGAAGCAATCCGCTGAGTTATGTACATAACTGAAATTACTAGTGTATGGGTTGGGGAGTGCAACGTTACAGCTCACATAGCAATGTACACAGCTTCTGGGAACTTGCTTGGACTTCTACCAACAACAGTAGACATGCCTTCTCCCTTGGATGAATTCTGGTTCTATGACAGCTGATCTTGTGTACCAGGATGGCACCCTACCCTGACCATCTGTGTTCACACATAGCAGCAAGCCCTGTTAAAAGGTATGAAGGTATTGCTCCAAACACACTCCTTTAGATAAAGGCCCAGTGAGGGAAAGGAAAGATGTACAGCTTGATGAAACAATCAGGTACAGGGTGTGCTAAGGATGTCCCAAGACTCACAGTTTGGTTGGTAAGCTCTAGTATTAGAAAGCCTAAAAGGGGCTTCAATGGTGAATGTTTATGACAAGGTTTTAGTACTGAGGTACTATCATTGCAAGAATTGATCCAGTTCTGTTACTCTACGTAGAAATTACAATTAGGCACAGAGAAAATGGAGCTTTTATGAACTCATAAGAAAATGAAGATCCAAATAATAGTTGTCACTGAGGCTCCTGTTAAATAGGGGTGTGTGAAAGTAGTGGGGATTACACGTTTTGGGGAAAGAGGCATTTCAATGCCGTGTTTTTTTACCTGGTAATTTTACACGGAGATTTCGCCTGCTTACAAATATTGTCATTTTAGTGACCCAGTAACTCCTATTCCGAGGCACATTTGAATTTGAGGGTCATTTGTAACCGAGGCCTTGGAAGATAGAATGAGCCTCTGACAGACATGGTGACATTTTTGATTCAGTAACATCAGTTGGTGTTTCATATAAACAGATGTGATTGTCTTCCAGTAAACAGTGTAGGCACTGGCTCCATGTGCTATATTTTCATGAAGAATCTTGAAAGTTTGGGGGGATTGGTTCATGGGCCACAAGGCAATTCGGGCTACATGGCCTCCTGTTGTGACAGCAAGGGTTTTACTAACTCTTATGCCGTAGAGTCACCCTACTGTTGCACTAACTAGGTATTCCAGTTTCTGCCTTTCACCCTCAGGCTAGCAAGGCAGAGTGTTAAAGGTTTACCCAGGGAGGCAGACTAGAGACTCCGATCTCAGCACTCACTTTCAATAAACCACTGTTGAGCCACTGCAAAGTCTTGTAAAGAAAATTTCATTATTGTACACGCAGCTGGATCACTACACCTGAAAAGTATATCTGGAAATTGGTGAAGCAGAAGGTACCGTCACTGCTTTGCTATAGTTGAAAAGCAGTACGATTTCTGATAAAACAAGCATTTGCAATGCAATGGTCTCACCTTTAGGATCTTAAAAGTATTTATCTATGCAGCACATTATCCTGGCTGTTATAGTAAGCCTTGTCATTTAGCCTTACACAACTGCTATAACCAGATGAAAAGTGCATTTGTTTTCAGTAGGGCGCCATGGAAAGGGGTTAAGGTAACTGTTAGTCCCAAACAATAAAGTTTTACAAAAACCGACATGCATTGACAAAGCTACTGCATTGACAAAGTAAAAAGGCTGGCAGCATAAGTCGGACTAGCTAGACCAAAACGCACAATGCAGCCCTTGTTCCACACAGACATTGTAGCGAGGAGGGAGGAAAAGAAGCGGGTAGTTTGCATTTTTTTGTTTTAGCCGGAGGAAAAGAAAGAAATAATGAAGCAAAACAACGACAGTGACAAGCACTTACTCATTGGTTAGGAAGAATGGGGGGTGCAAAAGACACAGCAAGAGAAAGGCAGTAAGGGATTAACTGCTGCACCACCTACATATACACATGGGTTCAAATCAATTGCTGTACGCACGCAGCCCACCTCCTAAGTCCACTGCCAGAGGACTTAAAACAAATAGAAATACAACAAGCACATGGAGAGGCAACAAAGAAAATAAAGACAAAATGTATCAATACAACAAAGCACAACTGATGTCCTTCATTAATGTATAAAAAGTCCTGTTTTAATAAGTATTCTTGACACAGTGATACAAATGAACAGCCAATATTCTCAATATAGGATAACCAATGAAACAGCCAAGAAACAGCCAACGCGTTTTGCCCGAAGCGGTATTTAAATGTAAAACGTCCCCATTTCATCCGACCAGTATACACTCTCGCTTCCTGGCAACCGGGTTTCGCGCCAAAAAGGTGCAGAGGGAGTTTAGAGGGCTTGAACCGAAGGGCGAGGGCGAACACAGTGACGCAGATGCAGACAGACGGCTCATGTGGTCAAACTGAGAAACCTTTTAGAGTATATTAGTTTGTGTTCTAGCAGCTGTGATCTTCCAAAAACAAATTCTTCGAGCAAGTGCCAGTCAAACAACCCACCCTGCTTAGAACCCGTGAACACCTCCACACAAAACACGCTTGCGGCCAATCTGAACAATGCCTTTGAGCCTCAAGCTGAGGTATTCACACCAAGTTATCGCACTTCCAGTTTAAAAAAAAAGCACTTTCACGCAATAACTAACCCCCCAAAAAAAGAGAAAACATGTCCTGTCGCCTCGCCCCACCCCGTACACTATTGCTGTCAGCCTCCTTCCCAAACGCCTGACTCTCCTGTAGGGATCATAGGGGCCTTTTGGTATGAATGGGTGACTGCGCGGCTGCTCCATGGGCCGCAAAGTCCCTCTGCTTTTCATTACTCCCCCCACACACACACACAGACACCCTGCCCAAGTCAACTGCTCAGAGCTGATCCGAGCCCCCCCCGTGATGTAGGTTGCTTGCCATGTACATTGTTGTTTTTTTTCTTTTGCAGTTGTTTTTTATATAGCACAAACTCGACCCGCAGATATCGGGGTGCTCTATGTGATCACCTGTTGCATTGCAGACACATTCATTTTTAGGCACGGAGCGATTTGTCCAGCTTTACAGGATGTTCAGACACAGACCCAGTTCCTCGACTTCAAAGTCCGCCACTCTAGCCGATAACGGCCAGAAAAATCGCTGCGTATCCTTCGCGTTTTCTGCCGTGATTAAGGATCGGACTATCCATGCAGCCATATAGGAGAGCCCCGACTTAATATTGTAATAAGCAAACCTTAATGGAACCTGCTCCGGCCTGCCCGTAATTCGACTAAACAAAGAATTTCCTGAAGATCTGCGCATGGAGCCCCCCTTTGCCGCCATCAAGACTCCCTCGTTGCCTTCAAGATCAGTCTGGCTTGTTTGTTAATTCCTTCAGGGCTCTACCCTGTGTATAAAGACGCTCTGTCGTTCTGTGGCCCCCTACACTCCTGCCCTGATGAAGGTGTAGCCCCGGTCGGGGCCTCACACCGAAACGCGCGTTGGCATTTTCACCACTGGAAGATCATCCGAGTGATTTGGGATACTGTTTCCAATGTCCCCTGTTGTTCGCTGATTATTACATCTGCGGGGAGTGATTTATGTATTTGTGGTAGCGGTATGAATTGAGTTGTATGCATGTTGGTATGACAGTGTTGTACGGAGTGTGGGCCATAGTATGAATTTTATTGGAGTACTTATTTCTGTTATATTTCCATTGTATTTAACATTTATAAATCTCATATAATGAAATGTCCTTGATTATGTTAACACAATAAAAATTATTGTCCTATAAAATAAAAATAAAAATTCTATATTTTGTTAAATTTGTTTTCAAGAACTTTCTGTGTGGTATGAGGCTGATATGAATATAGTTGGACCTTTTAGAGGCCGCTCTTTTTAATATATGGGGCAGGTAGTGTTCCTTCTCTTTGCACTCTAGCCGATAACGCCTCAATTAAAAGCCTCTGCTAGTGACGCTAGAAACGAGTGCGGGAAACTATCCGCAAGTGCTTCGAGCTGACATTCGTGATTTGGAGGAGCTGCATTAATAGGAATTTGAAGAAAGGTACACCCCCTGCCCACTTACTAAAAAGAATAATAGGGCAGAGTTTACTACTGATTTCACTCAAAGGCGTAGAAAGTGGAAACAGACACAATACAACCAAACCACAAAGACATCACCACACACGGGTACATGCAAACACACCTGCATGCGTGCGCGCGCACACACACGTGCGTTCTACTGGATAGTCAGATACCTAAATATATTGAAGTACATGGCCCTTACATATGTTCATACAAGGCATAACTATGGCAAAAACATAGGCAAACGCACAGCCAGAGAGGCACTGAAGGTACTGCACACAGTCAAACACGCATACAGGGTACACGCAAACACACCTGCCCGTGCGCGCACACACACACACACGTACGTTCTGCTAGATAGTCAGATACCTAAATATATTGAAGTACATGACCCTTACAGATGAATACAAACACAGAAATGCACATAGACAAGCAAGATGAAACAGAGACCGATGCACACAAATGCACCTCACACACAGACACCCGCATACAGACACACGCACAGCCCATCAACAGTGTAATTCATTTATAGCTTAAGCTTCAGAAACCTTTCTGTGGGTGCCTACAAATGATCTGAAAACCTGGGTTCTATGACTGCAGACAAGGGTTCAGCATTTTTGAGTCGTCACACAGTACCCCTTCCCACTAACCAGTGACCGTACGGCTACCACACAATCACACACATGGGCCGACCAGGGGTTGCTCTCGCTTAGCCTAAACTACTCATAGATGCTGCAACTTACCCTCTGATTGAGGAGAGTTGGGACGTTTGCTGTTCACCTCCAGAGCCGTCACTAGATCCTGGAAGTGTTGACTGGCTCATGTGTGCTTGTAGTGGAGTTTCACAGAGTGCACAGGGAGCAACACCGCGTAGTACTTCTTCTATGTTTATGGGGAGGTCACGCTACCACACTGACGGATATGTTGGTTTGCGATACATGTAAGCAAATACATGTTGATCAAAGTAAACTATCCTCTACGTAATGGAGGACAAGCTCTGTTTGTCAAAAGATTTAACATGCTGGTTTTTAAATCACATGTAGGAGGGCTGTGAATTTAGCGGCCATTTTAGAATGTTCTTAACTGCTGGTTTGTGTCTGAACGATCGTTATGTTCTATGCTGTTTCAGTTTATTAAACTAACCCGTAGGTTGAAAATACATGTCTGTAGTTTAAATTGCTCTCGCTTTCGGTGGGGTGTGAGTGACGTAGCAGCCGATGTAAGTGGTGCCGTCCTGCAGGCAGGGGTCGGGCAGAGAAGACAAGGAAAACAGGTTAGGGAGGGAAGGAGGCCCAGAGAGTGCCAGTATGCGGAAGGGTTATTTAACACACCGCCTGCAGAAGCCCGGGCTAGGAGAGCCAGTGTGAGGAGAGAGGGAGGGGTGGACAGAGCAGCGCAGGTCAGCAGGGTTGCGGGTCCCATCACAGCAGTTGCCGTTCTGCAGCTTCCCCCGGGGGTTTGCATGGACAGGATATCCAGCTCGAACTGCCCGGAGCACAGACACAGCTTCACCGGGAGAGAGCTGAAGTTAGAGCATTTACACTGCGCTCAATCCACATGGCACAAAAACAAGGGCACTCAAACCAAAACAAGCGCGAAAGTGAAAGAGGATCTCTTGTCTTTATGAAGCCATTTTGTTTAAACATGACCCTATTGAGTGACGCATTTCCTGCATAAACCACTGGCTTTAGGAAAACCTCCTGTTTTTCATTGACATGTTTACCCATTAGGTTGCATGTTTAAACAAAATATTACTTTGGTGTTGCTCACAAATCTGTCTCGAGAAGCGGTGTCGGTACATCGGTCATGACTTGGTATCGGTCCATCGGCCGTGACGCGGTGTTGGTCCATCGGTCGTGACGCAGTGTCGATCAATCGGTCATGGGGCGTGTTGGTCCATCGGTGGTGCGGCGGTGTCGGTCCATTGGTCGTCGGGTGGAAAATCAGATTCCTGGCCCTTGTTACTTATTACATAGTAACAAACTAGTTGGAGAACTCCGCAATGGCCTACAGTCCAGTTTCCAAGCCTTGCAAACGACCCAGATTGATATAGAGCAAATACAGGACCTTCCAGGCAGCATGGGAAGAAGAGTACTTGTTTGTTGAATGCCCAAAAGAAAAAGCCACCTGTTTGCTTTGCAACGAGAAAGTAAATGTTTTTAAGAGGTATAACCTGGATGAAGGAATCTGAGAGTGTTACAGAAACGTCTTTCAAAATATGCTACTTGCTTGCCAAACATAAAAAAACATTCACAGATGCAGAGCTGGTGAAGGAATGTTTCCTTTCAGCAGCCGAAATTTTATTTGACAACTACACTAATAAAGCCTGCCTTTTAAAGGAAATCAGTGCATTGCAGCTATCAGATTCCACGTGTGCACGTAGAATAGAGGCAATGGGTCAAAACGTCCAGGAGCAGGTGATTAAAGCAGTCAGAGAGTCACCATTCTTCAGCATTGCCTTGGATGAGTCCACAGACAGAGGAGATGTGGCCCAGTTATTAGTTTGCATGAGGTATCTGGACCAATCGCTTCATCCCAAAGAAGTGTTCCTGTGCCTTCTACCACTGCAAGGGCACACAAGAGGAGAAGATATACTGGACAGCATGTGCAACTATTTTAAAACTAGTCACATACAACTGAACACTCTAGTCAGCATAACAACAGATGGAGCTCTGATAGGCCATGACAGAGGCTTCATATATATGCTTAAAAGGAAGCTCATAGGACAGACTGTGATAGACTCCCACTGCATTATTCACCAAGAAGTACTGTGTACAAAATTAAAGCATGGAGAACAGAATAATGTCCTAAAAGTTGCAGTGAAAATTGTTAATTTTATCCGTGCCAAAGCTCGGAACCACAGGCTTTTTAAAGCAATGCTGCACGAATCTGAAGTGGAATATACAGACCTCTTGATGCACACTGACGTGGGTTGGCTAAGCAAAGGGAAGGTTCTGGAGCAGTTCATCGCATTGCTTCCTGAAATTGTACTCTTTGTGAACAGTAGAGGTCAATCATTCCCAGAACTAATGGATGTGAAATGGCCTATTGTGCTTTATTTTCTTTCAGAACTTTTTACACATTTTAATGCTCTCAATTTGACCCTGCAATGTAAACAACAGTGTGTGTGCTGCATGATGAATTGTATTTATGCTTTTGAAAGTAAGCTTGTGCTATTCAAAGAACAACTGGATCATAGTGACTTCACCCACTACCCAAAACTGTTGGCTGTGATGCAGAGGTTTTCAGATGCACAAGAATTTCTGTCAAAGCTAGGCCTTGATGCTTGTCTTGAAGACATTTCTGGGGAGATCATACGCCGATTTTCTCTATTCAGAGCCCTCACCCCTCTGTTCAGGCTGGTTGAAACCCCCTGGATGATTAGTGCACTAAATCTTGACATTGCTGCCCTTATTGGCACGGAAAGGGCTGAAGCAGAAATAGAGCTGATTGACATTCAGCACAATTCAGCCCTCGGAGCATTTTTTGGGGGTCAAGTACCAGAAGAATCCTGGAAAATTGTGCCTTCTGAGAAGTTTCCTCTTCTTTTTGTAGTGGCCCAGAAGGTATTTGGTATGTTTGGGTCTACATATGTTTGCGAAAGTTAATTTCCCACAATGGGACTGATGAAGAGCAAACTCAGAAATAAGCTTACGGACATACATTTGGACCAGCTCTTAAGGCTTACCATTTCAGACTTGGTACCAGATTACAGAAAAGTAATTGGTGACATGAAATGTAAAATAAGTTCATAGTGTTTGTTTTTAACATACCTATTTTTTGGACTCTGAAGCCTGTGCTACAATGGGCATGTGCTGAATATCCGGTTACTGCAAATTGCCATGCAATGCCTTTTAAGATTGCTATTATTTGGTAATAAAACATTATACACAAACATTATATAAAAATGTGCTCCTTGTAGTTACATCTGCTTTGGAAATACAGCATTGTCTAGTAATGTTTTGAAATGGTAGTGATTTTTTTTCCTCGAGCCCCCCCCACTGACCCCGCCCCCATTGGTGTGGGCCTTGGCCACAAACCACACTGTAAATATGGACCTCGAGAGAAAGATTGTGAGTACCCATGGTCTAGAGGAAATGCACAAAACCCATCTATCACACACCTCAGATCTATATTTAAAGACAGGCAGAGGCACAGATTGGTTACGGTGAGAAAAAGCCACCTTCTAAGTATACTTAGAATCTGTAGTCTACTTGGGAATAATAATAAATGCAGAACCAGGAAGAATAATAGAAGATAACTATACACCGCTTATCCATTCGATGGAAACAGAATTAAAAAGAATGGATTCGCTACAGCTATCATTGATTGGAAGGGCCAACGTTATAAAAATGACAATGTTTCCCAAGGTGCTTTATAAATTAAGGTCAATCCCATTTAAAATCGACGAGAAGATTATAAAAAAGATTGAGGCTATATTCATGAAATTTGTGTGGCAATATGGTAAAATAAGGCGATCAAATAGATATATGTCACTACCACAAGATAGAGGAGGGTTGGGATTGCCAGATATCAAGAGCTATCATCTCGCATGTCACCTCACAGACATGGGCATCCTACTTCATTCGGGGGGTCCAACCCTCAGGCAGGCGGTGATACCATAAATTTTTCAGCTTTTGGTGGGAAGTGAAGCTGTAGGGCTCCTATTAAGGAGAACTCAGAGGAGTTACTACAAGGAAATTGGATTTAAAACGCTTGAAGACGTATGGTATATATGGAAAAATGTTTAAAAAATCCTAGATATACCCACTATCCATCAGAGAACACCGCTTTGGAACTCAACACTCTTTCCAAACCTTAGTAGGGATGGAGCGTGGTGCCATTGGGAGGGTCAGGGCATTGTGGAGTTGGGACAAATAATGATTAGTGATCACTGTAGAACGCTCGAAGAACTTACGCAACACTATTCCCTACAAGGCTATCAAGAGCTTAAATACTTACAGATTGTTAATAGGATTAAATCAATTAGGCCACGTATCACTTTGCTTGGGAGATATGAATTAATTGAGTACCTGAAGTCGGGGGGCCATAGAATTAAGGACAAATATAAAATATTTAATGATGTATTGATGGATGATATGGGAAAAATGGAAACCGCATGGTCCAAAAAATTGGGGGATCCCGAAGTAGACCTTGACAAGGCATTAGCTATGGACAAGAGGTTTCTGCGCTCTTCGAATCTCAGGGCCCAACACTATAAAACGCTATTCAATCTATATTATACTCCTGAAAAACTATTCTCTTGGGGGAAAGAGGCAGATAGCAACTGCCCCAGATGTGGAAATGGTCCAGCTGATCTCATACATATGTTCCATGGGTGTGAAAAACTAAAAAGTATTAAAAATGAAATAGTGCGGTTTTTAGAGGCGTTACTCGACGTTAAAATCAATCTATCCCCTACCCTGATAATAATTGGATGTGATGTGAAATTAAATATGTGCACTGAGGCTGAAGCTTTAGTTTTCATTTCTGTAGCAGTCCTTAGGATCTTAATTAGTGCAGCCTGGAAGGATACAGAAGCTCCTACATTCCAAATGTGGATGTGCAGAATGCTGGGTATACATAACATCGAGGAAGCACTATATGATTTAAAGGGAGCTAAGATAAGGGATATGGGTAAGCGACTTTGGGCCCCAGTAGCTATTTGGAGGACAGCAAAACTGCAAATGAATGATTTATTGGCATTGTAGCTATCTAACCTGTGCATGGCTTATTGTTTATTGTTTACTGTTTATCATTCATTGTTTAATATTCTTTTTATTCTTTCTGTCCTTTTACTTGTTCGCATAATTCTTCGTATCTATTTTTGGTATTTTTGTATTTATGTATGCTTTTATGTATTTACTGGTATGAACTCTCAATAAAATAATTTAAAAAAAAAAAAGGAGAAAAAGCCACCTTTCTGAAAGTGGCCTTTTCAGACATACAATTTAAAGTCCGACTGCACCATAGGTTGTGATTTTAAATTGTGAGTCCAGAGACACCAAACACAACATTTCCATCTTGTCCCAATTGGAAATTAGTTATCCGATGTAATAAAGTCATTTCCATGTTATCCTATAGGCAAGATAGGCCTTGCAGTAATAAAAAAACGATTTAAGAGTTTTTCACTACCTGGACATGTAAACTGTAAACATACATGTCCACCTTTTTGAATACACTGCACCCTGCCCTTGGTCTGTCAAGGCCTACCTTAAGGTTCACTTATGCATATTCAAAAGGAAGGTTCTGGCCTGGCAAATGGGTTACCTTCCCAGGTCAACATGGCAGTTTAAACTGCTCACACAGACTCTGCAATGTCCTGAGACATGTTTAATGGGTTACTGAAGTGGGTGGCACAATCAGTGCTGCAGGAGCACTAGTAGAATTTACTTTATAGGCCCTGGGCACATGTAGTGCACTTTACTAGAGACTTATAAGTAAATTAAATATGCCAATTGTGGATAAGCCAATGCACCATGTTTTTAGTACAGAGCACATGCACTTTTTAGCACTGATTAGCAGAGGTAAAGTACCCAGAGTCCTAAAGCCAACAAGAGTGAATTCAGCAAAAGGGGGAGGACTAAGGTAAAAAGATTGCGAGTGACTTGAATAAAGGGCCAGGTGCACCACTGGGCAATATGTTGATGCAATTGGTAGAGAGTGCAAGCAAGGGATGCTGTGGTGTCTTCATCCAAGAATCAAAGCTGAAAAGAGGTCAATCTTTATTTAGGCACCTCAGCCACCCTTCAACTGACAGCTCCATGAACTGTCTCTCCTCAACATTCTCATCTCCTTACCTCATCACATTCTTATGATTTCATTCCATTCTAAAGGAAGAATCCTGAACTCCTCTCCAACACAATATGCCTCACTTTTTGATCCCATAACAAAACCCAAACAAGAAGCATAACAAAAATACTAACATTTGAATACATTGGAATGTATGCACCAAGAACTCTACAATTAAAGAAAAATTAACTATCAAGTGATCTAAAAAAAACTCCATATTGAAAATGTACAAAGGATATTAATCATGAGCATAAAAAGTAAGAAAAAAATTCATGTTAACTACCGTGCCACAAAATCCTGTAAATACAAAGGTTTCTTACTGATTCTCCCACTTCTCCTGTCACAGATTGCTGCAGGCAGCTTACAGATGCCCACTACCACTGAAACATCCTTCCCCCTGTCCGTGTTACTGGTAAGAATCATATTTTTTTCTTTACCATTCTCAAGTGATTCATATAGAACAGCCACTCTAGTTTTGTTCCACATTCTGCCATCATCAGTCTTTACCACATGTTTAAACAACTTGGACCACTACGCACAACCCTTTGGTGCTCTCACTCTCACATAATCCCCCACTTTCATTACAATATCCTTCACATTCTTCTGTTGGTCATAACCTTTCTTCCTTCTTATTTGTAGATCAATCTCTTTCTCTCCACTCACCAAGGTAATTATTCACTCATCCTTTGTTCCAAATTATCAATCCAGGACACACTTTTGTGAATGGAGGTTTGCCCTTGAACAGTTCTAATGGAGATTTTCCAGTGGTAAAGTGTGATGACATTCAATATCCTACTATTCTCGGAGATAGTTCTACATTGCAATCAAGACCATTCACCCTGGCTAACTGTATCCATCCCTTTAATGTCTTTATCACCCTTTCAACAGCACCAGTGGTCTGGGGATGATAAAGAGATGGTTTGGTGTGTTATTTTCATTCTGTCAAGTATTCTTCCGTCTCCCTGGAACAAAACTGCACCCCATTGTAAGTGAGCAAATACAGAGGAAAGATTTCCCTCTTGAATATATTTTCCAGGAACTTTATCACAGCTGATGAGGAAATATCTTGTACACACGACACCCCGACTCACCTTGAGTATCAATCCATCAGCACAAGTACATGCGGAGTAGCATGCTCCCCCCGTACTGCCCCAAAAATATCCATAGTAATCTCTTCCCATGGATGAAAAGGCAGTCTCCTGCATACCATGGGTATATTGTTAATTCTTAGGCCTTTATCACATACCACACACTCCCTCACCATGCACTTAACATCATGATCTAGTGCCGGCCACCAGATATCTTTATAAAGTCTCCCTTTGGTCTTTAATATACCCAGATGTCCCTCATGTGTCAGCTATACCAGTTTCTTTGCAAAATATGCAGTGGTACCAACAGTGTCCCTGTCAAAACTCTTGTCTGTCAACAGCTCACTCTTGTCTTAAAATGCACCACACTTCTTCACTCTTTTTCATTGAGTCTTTTTCCCACATAGTAATTCCATCACTTCTTTAAGCTTCATATCCTTCTCTAGTTCTTGTAACCATTCCTCTTCACTAACACTTCTACAAGTTATTTCACAAACACTGACATTCTCAGCAGTATTCTCTCCCACATCCATACCATCTGACTCATTCACAATTATCAATCTCAATAACCAAACTGCCAATCTTAGAGCTCGTGATACACATCTCAACCTTCTCTTACTGAAATGAGGAGAGTCCCCAAGCCCTTTCCATTTGCATCACAGACCACTTTCGTGTCAGATCTGGGAAGATACGCCTGAAGGCAGGGGGCATGACTTATCTCACTTTTCACCCACTGAACTTTCTCCATACATTTACTACCTCACTTAAATTCAACTTTCCTCTTAAGCAATTTCCCTATATGAAAGGTCTTACTTGCAAACTCTTTCACAAATTTACTGTAATATTCTACCATGCCAAAATAAGATGCTAACTCCTCTTTGTATGTAGGTTCTTTCATTGACACAATAGTATTTACCAACTCCTCTTTAGGATGAATACCTTCACTTGAATTTTTGTACCCAAGATAGGTAACTTCACTCACACCAAACATACACTTTCTTGCTTTTAAAGTTAATCCCACTGCTTGCAGTCTACCAAGAACCTCACAAACTCTCTTACGGTGTTTTTTCCTAGAGAAGCAAAAATTATGACATCTTGATAACATTTGACTCCAGATAGGTCTTTTGAAATTTTCAGCATTTGCCTTTGGAAAACAGGTGCCACTAAAATTAGTCCAAAGGGCATTCTTATAACACCTTCACCAGGGGCTAATTCACCCGTGGCGCTGGGGGGAGGGGGGTCGCACGCAGCGTCACGGTGCTTGCGACGAGATCGGCTTGTCACGCTGCACGGTGGCGCTGTGCTCATGACGAGCTGAGCTCGTCATGACCATGCCCACTTTTCAGAACGCTCAGCACAGAGGGGGAATTAGCCCCGCGTGTGAGCCCCGCACGTGTCATGACGAGCTCAGCTCGTCATGAGTATAGCGCAACCGTGCCGAGCACGGAAGGTGTTAAACCAATACACACCCATTGGAGTCACAAAAGCTGTAAAATCCTGAGATGTTTCTTCTAATTCTATCTGGTGGTATGCTGATACCAAGTCTAATGTTGTAAAGACTTTCGCATATGCAAAAGTGGAATTCATTTCCTTAATGTTCGGCAACAGATACTTATCAACTATGATCCCCTTGTTCAAAGCACGCAGATCAACACAAAGATGACTGTCACCATTCTCTTTACACGAAACAGCAATGGGTAACAAGAACTCTGTGGTTTTCACTGGCTCAATGAACCCTGTGTCACACAACCTCTGCAACTCATTAGTTACCACATCTTGCATGCTTAGAGGAAAAAATCTCACTTTTGCTACTGCTGAAATAGCTGATTCTCTTAACTTTATCATATGTTTATACCCAACAAGTTTCCCAAGTTTGTTTTGAAATAAACTAACAAACTCTTTTACAAGTTTGTCATCTCCTGTGAGTATCTCTTCAATTTTAACTTGTGGAATCTTGTTGGGATTTAAGATGACTCCCAAACTGCCTTGATGAGTCCAGCCCAATAAATTATCTTCCTAACGTGGCACATTGACTTTTCTATGTGTAAATTTGCTCCCCACCTCAATGCTATCAATCCAACTGTCCTGTACAGCAATAACATTTCTCAAAATAGCAGCAAAAGAACTGGAAAAAAAGGAAATCATCCACTAATTTAATAAGTTCCAGCATCCCCATCAACGGCATTGTCTAAATGTTTCAAACTCTCCTGTTTTTAAATTCAAAATGTATTTTTACTTATGGTAGTCCCCCACCCTTTTATGATTTTTTAATGAAATTAAATAAAAGTATTTATCACTGACTGGATTGTTTCAACATATCCCACAATTTAATCATTGAACCTCCTTATCCATCAGGCTTGACATTTTTTTGCAACACTTTTTTCCTTCTGGGAAATTTTTCATCAAAGTATCCTTTGAAATTATAGTAATCTGAAAGTAAGAGTCAAATTATCATGGGTACTCTTGCTCCATCAATCACCACCGCCTCGGTCGGATACCCCCTAGCCAAGCTCTTTACTTGTAACACTACTTCCTGACACACTTTTGAGTCTACTTTTAGGGAACTTCTTCCCTTTAATTCTACAACATTTGCTAAAGTGGCTCTTTCCCTCACATGCATTGCATGTCTGAAACCAGGCTGGGCATGACACGTTTTGCCACTATGAGCACTTCCTCTTCCACAATTCTTCTCAGATGTTGCCACTATTGCACCACAGTACACACTGATCACGGATTCTTTCTTCCAAAGCTCCTCCAAATTTACAGTTGGAAGCTAATTTCCTGAGGCTAGTGACAAATCCCTCCACCTATTTACCCTTCCCTTGACTTCTCAAACCAAAATGATTTCTTTCAAGTATTGTGCTTGCTCGTGGTAAATAATGTAAGTCAAATTTTGCAATAGTAATTTCATATTTAAATCCCTTAAGTCAAGTTTAAGCAAAACATTATTAGCAAGTAGGCTACTCTCTTACTGAGTGTAACGGGTAAAAAGGTATGTTCTTTCTATTATAATCGTGTGCTTACACCACTGCGAGTGCCTAACAGGCCAGTGAGATGAAATAAGAATAGGAGAGATTCATGCTGCTTTATCCCTCTGGATCACAGAGCCTAGCTCCAGGTGGCTATCCATTTTGCAACAAGCACCTTGCCAGGGATGAGGTGAAAAATCTAAAACAAATGGAGGACGTGCTGCAAAGTGAACTGAGGGCAATGGTGCATGCTCTATTACACCAGGCAGTGGACATTCCTATCCCACAATTTTGGAAACGTTTGCCACAAAGTAAAAACATCCTTAGAAGTTACTTTAACCTGAAAAATAAATGGATGCCTACAGACCACCAAATCTAACTTCTTGTCATGCAGGCATCAATTATAGTTACAGGGAGGGTGTTGTGAGATGAAAACCTGGATCTAAAGACCAACTAGAGGTAAAATCAATGTGCACGAACAACTTCCAGAACAATTACAATCCTTACAGCTTAGAGGCATGCAAACGCATCATAGAAGACTTTCACTTCCCTGCCCTCCACTTTCACTTCCCTCCAAGATTGCGCCAGGATACTCCTCGCGGAGTGACAGTCGCGCTCTACAAGTATTGAATTACATTGCATTACATTACATTACTGTAACTCTTTATTCGAAACTGCAAGCAAAGCAACAGAAAGTAACTGTTTGCTATCAACAAAAGGGACTATGTTTACGCTTGTCAATTATTGAGTCTAGTCACCTTTATCTAGTCTGTTTTATTTCAGTGTTTATTTTATCTTTTACACATAACCAAACAAAATGTCCACGCTCAAGCTGAATACAACTCCAGTTCTTATCACAGCCAACAAAAAAAACAGTCTCAGATCAGATGATTACACAAAAAAGTAGTCTAACTCCTTCTAATGTTTTGCCTTACAATCTGCACATATCAGCTGCTGCAATCAACCTCTACACCCCAGTGTAGATTACATGTATTCCTGCATGTCACTGGAATCGGCAATGCGGCGAGCGCAAGGTAAGTGGTTTTGTTAATTTGTATTTATTTTATTTTTCCTATCCTTTCGTATGTTGACTCTCCACCTCCGCCACGCACCACGCCACCCTCCCACCCCAACCCGTCGCTTTTATCTGTACCGGCCGCACCTGCCTGCCAACTTGAAGAACAATCTCACTGTGTGAGGAGGGGGCAGGACCTAGTAGGGGACAGGTCCTCATGCCAAGAAGTGCCTACGAGGCACTTCTGAACCCCACCCCGCCCGCAAAACGGCTCCTCACCTAAAAAAAGCTTTCTGAAGCTGGTGCCGATGTCCTGGGGTGTTTTCACACCCCTTAATGGACTCCAGCTGTTCAAAGACTCGGAAAACGAGCTGCAAAACCACTATTTACAGTGGTTTTCAGCTCATTTTCCATGCCACCATGTGATGTGGGTAATGGCCAGAGCTGCCGACTTTGAAGCTGGGGAACCAGGTTCAAGTCTCAGCATCTGGTCAACATCCTGTGGTTCTGGGTAAATCACTTAGGGCCAGATGTAGGAGAGCAAATACCGGTCGGTAACGGCCGAATTCGGCCGTTACCGACCGGTATTTAGGAATTGGCATGTAGGGGCCATTATTTTACAGAATCTGCAAATTTACCGATTCGGTAAATTTACCAATTCTGTAAAATACCGAATCGATAATTTTACCGATTCGGTAATTCCAAATGTAGGTGACACTCCAGAGAGTGTCACAGGCACTTAAGAGTCGGTATTTTACCACACAATCCTATTGTGTGGTAAAATACCGAATCCAGGTGTGCATGCACATCTGTGCATGCACACTGTGCAATGTGACACACAGACATGCCCTAAGGGCATGTCTGTGTGCCACATGTCACACATGCCTTTACTTCGGGTGCTAGAGGGTGTCAAAGTGACACCCCCTGCACCCATGCAACATTCGGTATTTACCGATTCGGTAAATACCGAATCGGTATTTACCATTGATTCCTATGGGCTTCACAGCCCATAGGAATCAATAGGAAATACCGAATCGGTAGGTAAATACCGAATGTTACCGATTCGGTATTTCTATTTTAAAAAATACCTACATCTCCCACCTTCGTATTTACCGATTCATAAATACCGAAACGGTAAAATTCGGTATTTATGAGTCGGTAAATGTCCCTCACCTACATCTGGCCCCAGATGTAGGAGAGCAAATACCGGTCGGTAACGGCCGAATTCGGCCGTTACCGACCGGTATTTAGGAATTGGCATGTAGGGGTCATTATTTTACAGAATCGGTAAATTTACCGATTCGGTAAATTTACTGATTCTGTAAAATACCGAATCGGTAATTTTACCGATTCGGTAATTCCAAATGTAGGTGACACTCCAGAGAGTGTCACAGGCACTTAAGAGTCGGTATTTTACCACACACTCCTATTGTGTGGTAAAATACCGAATCCAGGTGTGCATGCACATCTGTGCATGCACACTGTGCAATGTGACACACAGACATGCCCTAAGGGCATGTATGTGTGCCACATGCCACACATGCCTTTACTTCGGGTGCTAGAGGGTGTCAAAGTGACACCCCCTGCACCCTTGCAACATTCGGTATTTACCGATTCGGTAAATACCGAATCGGTATTTACCATTGATTCCTATGGGCTTCACAGCCCATAGGAATCAATAGGAAATACCGAATCGGTATTTACCGAATCGGGCATATACCGAATGTTACCGATTCGGTATTTCTATTTTAAAAAATACCTACATCTCCCACCTTCATATTTACCGATTCATAAATACCGAATCGGTAAAATTCGGTATTTATGAGTCGGTAAATGTCCCTAACCTACATCTGGCCCCTAATCTCCCTGTGCCTACCAAAAATGAATGTGTCCTTATGTAATGTAACTGGTGCTCATGTAAAATGCTCCAATACCTTCGGTCGAGTTCACACTATGTAAAACTGCTAAAGATATATACATATCAGCTCCTCACTGGGAGACTGTGTGATGGAAGCCAATATCCTGTATCATACAGTGGCACTGTGTTATGAGATTCAGTAATGTTACAGTAGTCCGGAGGGGTGTGAACTTGCTCATTATCTATTACTACACAGGGGCGCAGACTAAGCCTCTACAGAGCATCTTCAAACCAATTTTTCTTCAATAGCAGACAAAAAGACAAAAAATTTATTTTGAAAAAATATCGAACCACAAACTCTTCCATGTTAGATTAAGAGCCCTGAGCAACAAAGGTGTGTATTACATGGATCCCTCACCTACCTTCCAAGAATTGTCACTCGCTCTCTTTCAAGGACTGCAATACTGTTATTCTCCTGCTTTTGTACCCCGGAAAGACCCTAAATATGCTGCGCTTTAAGAAGTATTTAAATAAAAATATTTTTAAAAATCATTTATTCCCTGATGTCTTCCATCCTAGAAACCGTTAGTCACATGCAGGATTGGACCGGCCTTCTGGTACTCTGGTATTTTGCCAGTGGTTGCAGGCTAGAGGGTTGTTTCAAAGACATGAAGGGCCATATTATCAAGGCCGGCGATAAAATTATCGCTGGTTTAGTGGCAGGAAATTGCCGCTAAAGCGGCGATAATGGGCTTGATAATACGCCCTTGTGAATTCCCATTGAAGCCCAGGTTCTGGTGTATCAAGCCCATTATCGCTGCTTTAGCGGCAGATTTCTGCCACTAAAGCAGCAATAATTATAACGCTGTTCTTGATAATATGCCCCAAAATCACTTATGGAACTTTCTTATACCAGCAGTATGGGATTATGTTAGAAATGATGAATTCAGGAGGTCTGAAAAAAAGGGAGTTGTTTATTTAATAATCTCCTATCTCGTCATACTGTGGCTAGAAGAGGCACTTGCATCAGATTCTAAAACACCTCAAATGTAATATTGTAAGGAGGGTGGAGGGAAAAAAAGGAGAAGAACCAACAAGGAGATTAAGCACAATCCTTGGCAATACATGTTTAAACTTGAATGAGAAAAGATAATTTACAACAAAATAAGGACGGATAGTACTATTGTAGCGTAAAAGGGGAAGCGGTAAGAGGGACGTAAGAGGGACAACTGGGGGAGCAAGGTGAAGAGGAATTATACATAATAACACAGATAAATACTAAAGCTTACTTTGCTTTTCCCCAGGAGAATGAGTTTAAGGACCTTCATGTCATGCAATAATTTTTTTTTATCACAGTGGTGGTTTACTTCATCTATTATTAACATTGTTAGGTATGGTCTTCTCTCTACCATAAGGATGTTGTCATTTACATTGGGAACTGTGCTACTAGTACGAGTATACTTAATGAGCCTGTCCACACTCCCCGTTTGAACACTGTTTATTATGGTAAAATTACATTTAACATCAGTAATACACATAGGTTTGGAATACTAGTATCATGGCAACCCTTTCCCTATGTTCTTTTAACTAGCACCCAATCTCCTTCTGCCCATGGATGGCATTTCACTCCATATTTAGAATCATATCTGTTTTTTTAATCTGGAATGAAGGAATGCAAAAACAATTACATGGAATTCATATCTTTATTCACAGGATTTCGACTACCTAAGATATTTGGGCAAAATATGGTCCTAGGTTTTCTCCCTTTGATGGATATGAAAGAGAACTATTCATAGTTGAGTTTGCATTAGTATGATAGGCCCATAACATGTCTTAAATGGATCTTTCCATATGGAGACCATTGAGGCAGGCTAACTGCATGCATTCTTTTATCTATTGGCTTTCCACAAGGCTGTTGGCACGAGGACAATATAGTGAAGTTTTGAAATGCTCTATAGAGAATTGTGTAAGGAAATCTTCTATGGCACTGGAAGTGCATTGTACTCCATTGTCTGTAATTAATGTTGATGAATGTCTTCGGTATAAAATACATCATTCATGAAATAGAGTGACTCTGTAGTGGTTTGGTTTACCATTTTTGTAGAGACCAGTGAAAGTGGTAATCTATTAGGACAAACATTCTTGTGGTTAATTGGACCAATGATATCAAGTGACAATTTGTCCCATGGTTTGTCAAGGATGGATATAAGGAACTGTGGTGTGTTGCAAATGATTTTATTTTTATCGATGTTGGCACATGTGGTGCACACTTTAACTTTCTGTTCAACAATCGAATCATTCTGGGAAACCAATACACTGGTCTAAATCTGGATTTTGTTAGAGCGGGTGATGCAAAAGCAATGATTTTACATTTTCCAACAACAATTTGCAATAATGTGGCACCTAATCCTTCATTGCTAGCATTCATGATTACAATAGCTTTTCTGTTGAGATCAAATTTACACAGTGAGGGAGCAATAAAGATAGCTTCTTTTACATGATCAAATGAGTCTTGATGGTCATTTATTTATTTATTTATTTATTTATTTATTTATTTATTCCATTTGTATGGCGCAACAGCTACCCTGAGGGTTTCCCGGCGCCTTGGATCATAACTGTTCCGTAGGGTCATATAATCAGGTGTCATTCTTGGTTAAAAAGCGATGCTTTAGCTCCTTTCCTGAATTTCATGTAATTAGTTTCCAGGAGAAGAGTAAGCGGGATTGAATTCCATAGTACTGGTGCCATGTATCCAAAGGAACGTCCTCCTTGTCTTGTTCGCCTGAATCTAGGGACATCAAATCTCTCCTGGTGGATAGACCGGAGGTTCCGAATCGGGGGGTGTTTATGGACCAGTTTACACAGATAAGTTGGTGCTTCTCCTGTTTTTATTTTATGCATAAAGCATAATGCTTCAAATTTTACTCTGTTGCCTATCTTGAGCCAGTGTAGTTTTTGTAGATGTTCGGATACATGTGCTCGCCTAGGTAGATGGAGAAGTATCCTTACTGCCGCATTTTGTACGACCTGAAGTCGACGAATAATTTCCTTGTTGGCCCCTAGGAACAAAACGTTCCCGTAGTCCAACCTACACCCAATTAGTGCTTGCACAACAGTTCTCTGTGCCCCTTCCGGGAGCTGCCACAAAATTTTCCTCAACCATTTGAGAATGGCAAAGCAGACTGATGCTGTTTTCGTGACCTGAGTACGCATTGTCAAATTGTCATCTATTATTACTCCTAAATTACGAGCTGCCGCTACGGCTCTCGGGAGCGGCCCCATTTCCGCCGGCCAATGCGCTGAGCCCCACAGATCTTTCTGGTTCCCGAATAGGAGTAGTTCGGTTTTGTCTCCATTTAGTTTTATTTTCTTGGAGTGCATCCATTGCGCCATGCTCTGTAATCCGGAATGAAGGGAGGAGGGATTCTTTTTCTCAGTTGATGACAAGGAGAATACCAGTTGGGTATCATCTGCGTACGAGAATATTGTCAGACCAAATCTGTCTGCAATGCACGCAAGCGGGGCAATATAAATATTAAATAACAGGGGACTCAGGATTGACCCTTGAGGAACTCCATGAGGGGAAGTTAAAATCTCGGAGTTGTTGTTTTTAGAAAATACCTGATAAGACCTGTTAGTTAAAAAAATTTCAAGCCATCTCAATGCTGTACCCTTTATACCTATTCCCTCCAAAGTTTCTAGTAGTGTATCATGGGATATCGTGTCAAATGCGGCACTCAGATCAAGAAGAATGAGTGCCGCCGTACCCCCCTGATCTAACGTTTGACGGATAGCCTCTGTAACTCCTAATAAGGTGGATTCTGTCGAGTGCCCTGCTCGGAATCCTGACTGTGAAGGGTGTAATATCTTGTTGGTGGTTATGAATTCCCCTAATTGCTTATTTACATGTTTCTCTAAAATTTTGGAAAACAAAGGAAGCAGTGATACCGGTCTATAGTTTGACAGTATCTCGGGGTCGCTGTTTGCTTTTTTCAACAGCGGTACTACCATCGCATGTTTCCAAGTCTCCGGTAGTATCACTTCCTCTAGAGATGCGTTTAACAATACTCTAATGATATTAAGTATGTCAGGGTCAAGTTGTTTAAAAATGCCAGCTGGAATAGGATCATTTGGGGAACCCGATTTATTGGTGATAAGTATTTCTGTAAATGACTGTAGGTCTAGGGGTTTCTAGTACGACAATTGATTCCCGAGAGGGTCTGTCCTCACCATGGAATTCAGGGTTCTCTTCGGGGAAAGGTGTTGAGCCTCCTCATTTCCAAGGGATAAATGGATGTTAGCAATTTTGTCACTAAAGAATGTTGCAATGTCGTTGCACTGTGGTGTAGATAGTGTTGGCGGTTCTGGTTGATGCGCGTCCCCTGCTAGACTTTTAGGACTTTGAGGTCATTATCCCATTTGAATTGGTAACAATTCCCTGAGGCAGTCTGCCTTTCCTGCAAAGTTTGTGATCTATTTGGACATGTATTCCACAAGTCCATGAAGGATTTCACATCCTCTTTAGTTTTTGGTATTGGAGGCTCTATTTATGGTATCTAAAGGGTTTATTTTAGGTTTGAAATCATCTTTTGAAATGGTGTGCCCCAAATAATCTACGACACTGACTCCGATCTGGCATTTTCCTTTTTTATGGTAAAACTTGCATCGTTTAGTTTTGTTAAAATTTCTACCGGAATTAGGTTGTGCTCTTCAACTGTAGCTCCATAAACAAGGATGTAATTTTGAAAGCACAGATTTTTAGGTACATCATTCAAAATACATTGCATGATTTCTAGAAAAACTGCAGTAGCAGGCGCTAGACTGAATGGTAGTTATGGGAACAAAAATGTAGCCATAGGTGTAGTAAAAACAGTTAACACTCAGGATGTAATTTCGCCCGATGGTATACCGTTCATAAATCAATAACACTGAAACATACCACTTCAACCATTGTACTTAACAATTAATTTATTCTAGGTAGTGTGTTTCTTTCAATTCAGATGTTGTTATTTAAATTATGTAGGTCTACACATAATCTTATGCCTTCTACAAGGGCCTTCTTGGCTATTACTATGGAAGCTACCCATTCTGCACAGTCTGTCAGTTGTATAATAGCCAGAATAGTTAAGTGCTTGAGTTTCTTTTCTAAAGTTGCTTTCATCAGTTGGGGTACAGGACACGTTTTCTGCATGATGGGTTGGGCACCAAATTTCAGTTTTATTTTGTCTTGGTAGTCACATAATAAACCTAAATTCTCAATAAATACTTCTGGAAAATCATCCCAGATTTTGGCTCCAGTAATACATTTATTAATAACCAGGACTTGCTGAGGGTTATTGGGGTCCAAGGTGATGCCTACTTCTTTTTGATGCTGCCATCCTAGGAGGTTGAAACCTTATTCAACAATGTATATTTTGCCAACTGTGGAACGGTCTTTGAATGTTAAGCGTGCATTAAGCATGTCCTCAAGTAGAACGAGGACTCTTTTGTACACACTAGGTGATATGTCAGGAGGCAGCATGCTGGTATCTCCCTTAAAGGTGGACATGCTAAAATCTTTGCTGTTTGCACAAGTGTACAGTGAACAAGAGTCAGCAAACATAGTGACAGGCTTACCATCTACATAAATCTTGTCTTTATAATAACAAGGGGCATATTTACGAGAGGCTTGAATCATGTATGCACCATACAAAGTGACGCAAGCCTTTAAGTCAGATTTATAAAGCCATGCAAAACAACATTGCCTGGCTTTGAATGCTTCATAAATCTGGAGTAAGGCACCACAGTGCAAATTGCTGCATTGCCTTACTCTGCGCAAGGGAGGCATTCCATGTTGCAGTGGGTGTTCCCACGCAAATCCCATGGTTTGGACTGATTCCCAGATTTACCAAACCTGCTAAAATTGGAATTGCGCCAAAAAGATATGTCTCCTGAAGTGAGGTGTAATAAGGAAAAATATGTTTATTTCTCCTCATTGTTTCCTCTTTTTATGTGTACTGCATTCTGCAGCACACATAGAAAGAGGAAAACGCCTCAATGGACTGTTTTTGTGCAGGAAAAGTCCCTTCCTGAACAAAAACAATCCTACCTGCAACACAGGCACCCTGGTGCAAAGGTATCTGCATTGGTGTTAGGCTGCTGAAACATCGCCAGTGCGGGGAAAGGACAGGAATGCACTGTATTGCTTAAATATGGCACTTTCCTCCGCTTTCTTAGTGCTGCAGGGCAGCAATGTGACTTGCTGTGCTGCCCTGCACCACTACCTCCATAAGTATGCCTCTTAGTGTGATTGTCTACACTTTTGCTGTTTACCTGAAAAACAATTTTTTTCTTGTTGCTAATTTTCTTCTGCACCCTTAGTATCATTCTCCTTGCAAACTCTAGTGAAGTGGGCCTTTTTGCTGCACTTCCTATGAGTTGCATTTCTGGCTTGACAATATATGTTGTTCGCTAAGTGATTGCTACTACTGCAACAATAGCATTTTAATTTATTAGGGTCAGGCATATTTCTCGGATGGTTTATAGGTGACATTTTTACCTTGTACTCTTCCTTGTCTTTCTTCTCTTTTTTTAAATCAGCTATAGATTCTGTGGGGGATTTAATTTCTCTTCAGCAAATGGGCGTATGTTCTATGGATTCAGCAATTTCTATGGTCCTAGGTCAGGGTTTCTCGCTAATAGTTTTATATACTTGGAGACAGACATTCTTAAGAAAGCTAGGCAGGCAGAGGATTGTAAAAGGATACACACACACATTGACTGAAGTCTTTATGTTCCTGAAGGTGTTACTATTCAGGATATATAATTTCCTACAAAGTACAAGAAAGCCAAATAAGGGGGTTGGTTTAAATTAGGGTTCAATAGTTCCACACACATTTTTAACACCTTGGTGGTGGAGGCTTCTAATGAAATCACTAGTTGTTGCTCCACAGGGGAGGATGCGCTCAAACTCTGGGGTTGTTTTGGAAGATCTGTGAAATAATATCCTGCAGACTCGTATCGAATAAACCTCTTAAAGAACGAGCCGAGCATTCATGGTTTCGTCCTGGATGTACTAGAGCGCTAAAAGCCCTAAAACAGGCACTGACAAAATGGCATGTGACTTTACTGACATAAGTGAGGCAAGAAATAAATAGAAGCTAGCCCTGCAACAAAGGAAACGAGATATTTGAGCCAAAGATTGGGAGGATATAAACAAAGTGGCCGATTTGAAAGACACCAGACTCTTCTGAGACGTAGTTAACTGACCCTTTTTTCAGATAGCCAGGTTTCTAGCATTGAGTGCCATATCCCCAAGGCTGACTGGATTAACCACTTTTCTTCTGTTTTCAATCCAGATAAAAAAGATGGTGGGGGATCTAATGAAAATATGCCTAACCTCTATCCAATTATTTGGAATGGCTAATTGATCTCGTAGATTTAGCTGCAGTCAAAAAAGCCATTATGAGTGCTGCAAGTAGAAAAGCCCCTCGACTAACCAGGTTTCCAATTGACCTTTTTAAAAATAATGTGGAATTCTGGGCTCTCTTTGTCACAAACCTATTGAGGGCTGCAATGAAAGTCAACCTTATATATTCATGTAGTAAAGCCATCATCATACCCATCGATTAGAAAGGGGATTGCCCAGCATGTTACTGTTCAATCTTGTTGAGCGATTCCATGGTAAAGTTCCCCGGGAGGGAAATACTAGGTAAACTGGATGACTGGGCAGAGGCTAATTCTCTTTTCTGCCATGCCCAGTATGGCTTCCGATAAGGTTTAGGGACTGTAGAGAAAACGCTCAATCTAACTCTCAACATGAGTAAATATGTCAAAGCCAGGAGAGGGGGCATACATTCAAACACCAAGCCAATAGAGAGGCAGCAATGAGGTAATTACGCGGTGCTTCAATGCACCAAACGAAACAAATGTCCTTCAATGATATGAAAAAAGTTCTTTTTAATATATCCTTTTGGTACAAGATGTCAACAGAGGAAGCCAATATTCTTGATACAAGATGGTCAAAGAGACATCCAACGCGTTTCGCCCATTTAGGGATTCATCAGGGCTGTAAACATAACATAGGTATAATCAACACCCTAGTCAATGAGCTTAATACATATGCTTCAAGTTATTTTTCTATTGGATTATGGCCCCACTTAGTTACATATATTGACATATTGTTCTCTGAAGGACATCACACAAGATATTTCAACAAATGTTTATCTCACAAACAAAGGATCATATTAATTTTATATATTTTTTGTTATTTTTGTAAATAAAAAGACACAAGGTAGGAGAAGAAGAAAAGAGAAAAACCAAGTGAATACAAACCAACCATATACAAGAAAAGAAAAATATGAGAAGGTCAACACAGGCACAAGATAAAACACATAAGTTTTTCCTGTCTAAAAGTTTCTTTGCTAGGACTTTTGAAAGGTGAAAAAAGCATAGCAAGATCTAGAAACAGAGCAAGAAAAAATAAGTGAACAATAGTAGGAAAGAACCGTATAGAAGCAACTAGATGAGAGCAAAGAGAGGAAGAGAGGAAGAAAATCACAAAAAAGGAAAAAAGAGTAAAAAAGGAAAAATGGCAATTCATGATTTAGATATAAATATCCTTCAAAGTTAAGAAGGATATATGGAATTGTGACCGCGATATCAATATACTTATGATCAAACATTCCAAATCCTCACCAAATAATCAAGTTCCCTGTGAGAGTACTGATTTTCCAAGGCCGATAGACAAAAGTGTGAACTGGAATAAGAAAAAAGAAAAAAAGAAAAGACATAACGAGAAGATCAATATTATATTGATATTCCAAGTGTGATTGTGACTACTTTCATTACCCAGTACACTTATGGGCCCAAATATCATACATAACTTAATAACGACGATATCCAGTGCATCAAACAATTAAACGGATGGGGGAACGTGAAATAAACACAAAGTAGATTCCAGAGTTTTGGCACCGTATTTCTAAGGATAAGATGAAATATCAAACATATTATATCAATAACTCTAAAATCCATATGTACAACAACATGAAAAGATAACAGTGGCTAAAAGGCCAAAAATTACCTGCTATAATTTCCGTTGATATTCACCTGGAATATGTGCGTGTGTGCTAAGATATGCAACACTCCAAAAATGCTGTAATCAATACAAGAAAGGTGTGAGACGATAACTGGTATCTACACATTGCTCATGTCCAGAAATAAATAGAAAATGTTAGTGATGATTACCAATAAGACCATCCTGCTCACATTAGGTAATTGATCGTTAATCATCGTTTGCCCAACCTATCCCTTCTATATATGTGGAAAGTCAAACTAAATTCACTATGCAGTTCAGATTTAAATTAGATAGACCTGAACGGATATAACATTTTCAAAAGGAAAAACAAAATTGCCATTAAAAGACGCAATTACGCTTTGTCCCAAAGCTAGCATAAGTACAAATATAATGACTTTGGCCCACACTAAATCAGCATTACTATGTATTATGCGTTCAAATAAACATGTTTCAAATTTAAATGAACATACATATTCATAAATATCACGATTTAATATCTAAAACAAAATACATGGCAACAAACTACAACACGTCACCCTATATCGTTACACATAGGCAACGAAACCCCAGCACAATGTAAAAAGGCAGACGGCAACACGTCTCTCTATATTATTGCACGGAAACAAAAGAAAACCGCTCACACAAAGTGAGCATGTGAGGAAATGTTCTTATTGGTAACCATATCTTTATACTATATGGAAACAACATCACCGCACAGAGTCAGCGTGTATCAACTGTCCGTGTTCTTAAAAGTCTGTAAATCATATAAAGGTACCAATTTAAAGTCGATAAGCCCTTCTCAGTAACTTTGGTCAGATTTCACTCGTGAGCAAGGATGAACACAACCCACGTTAGGCATGTACATGCCACCATATATTTACCCTTGTGGTTCGACATCCATTAAAAAATGATCTTACATAGGCGTGCACATCTCTCCAATCACACCTAAAATTACTAGTACCACAATTCGTGTATGCTGGCAAACTTACGTCTATATGTCACTCAAAACGTCTCCATATTCTGCCGGGTCTCGCGACGCACCAGCTGCAAATGTCAAATTTCGCGCGAAACAGAGCGCAAATCATGTGATGTTTTATAGGCCAATCAGCTAACCTAATTGTACGTAAAGGACGCGCTACTTTTTTAAAGTTCAAGGGCAACGGTGCTTTATTAACACACGGGCATGTTACATGCAAAAATCCAGTATATCTCAAAAGTATATTTCTTGCAATCATGTTTGAATATCAATTGTTAAAAAATTCCAATACCACAGACCAGATTATTTCAATAATCTTTTTAAAACGAAAAGAGAAGACCCACACACGTCTATAAATTACAAAGACTGATAACTTCCCATACAATATTATTCTATTCAAATCTAAGCAAATGTTAGAATTTATAAAAGACACGCCGTGTACGACAAAATTAGATTTGAAATTTTGGACATGAGCAAGCACAAACACACCAAAATAAGCCTGCTATTTAAAAAAATATTTCAAATAGCATATTCGAACCCCCAGAGACTTGTATGGTAGAGGCAATGAGCGCAGCGTCTCGCGCCACCACGAAGCTACGTAACTGCAGAAACAAAAATAAGAATATTAAAAGACCACATGAATATGGACCACAATAGCCACCACCAACACACCAATTTAAAAAAGAAAGTAAGAAAACAGAAGAAAGGAAAAGAAAATGGTGCAGTAGCTGAGGCGATATCTTCTGCGATGTCCTTTAGAGAACAATATGTCACTCTATGTAATTAAGTGGGGCCATAATCCAATAGAAAAATAACTTGAAGCATATGTATTAAGCTCATTGACTAGGGTTTTGATTATACCTATGTTATGTTTACAGCCCTGAATAAGCCCTAAATGGGCGAACCGCGTTGGCTTTCTCTTGTATCAAGAATATTGGCTGCCTCTGTTGACATCTTGTACCAAAAGGATATATGAAAAATAACTTTTTTCATATCATTGAAGGACATTTGTTTCGTTTGGTGTATTGAAGCGCTGCATAATTACCTCATTGCTGCCTCTCTATTTGCTTGGTGTTTGATTGTTTGTCTATGGTCCTTTGGCAGTGGACCTGAGAGGTGGGCAACACTTGCAGAGTATTCTATTGTGATTTCTGTGCATAGTTAGGTGGTGCAACTAATAACTCCTTACTGCCTATGTTTGTTGCTTTGTTGAATTTTGAAGGATAGTTAGCACACCCAGTTGCACATATAAAAGGATTTAATAATAAATTTCAATGATGGAAGAGAAGAGCTGGCAAAGAACTTATTTACAAAAGATAGGTCAACTAAATCAGATACAATATTGGCTCCAGCGACTGAGGGCTTAAAAAACTACATTTATAAGATTAGAATGCCTTAAAAAGGCAGAGCTCTCCAAATTGTGGGATGGAGTCACACTAAAAAGGTATTTAGATAATAAAGAAATGCCACGTGGACTCCGGATCTTAACGTTTCCAACATTTGATGACCTGGAGGCAGACTTGCTTACAGATTGATAGCAAAATTTGGAAAATTCATCTTTTGTCATGATGAGAGTTTTGATTGAGCATTCAGATAGAAAATGTTTAAAGTTAAGAGAGGAAATTCAGGCTTTGGAGGATGAAATAAAAAGTTTAAATTTGAAGGAAGTGACAGAAAAGAACTATGAAATTCTTAAGGAACAAATTTCAAATCACCAACGTTTTATCAAGCAGAGGAAATTGAATAAAATAGCAAGGAACGATAGGGATTATTCACAAGGGCGCATTTACACCTTTGCGCAAAAATTTGACAATATACAAATCCCCAAGCCCAAAGATGGTGACACCTTGAGCATGGGAAGTGTGACTAGCTTACTAAGCAGTTCTAATGCATCATCTATTGATGAAGCAGGGGCGACAGCAACTAATATGATGGAACCTAATATCGATGGGACTGCCTCCACTTCTACCTCATCTTTTTTAGAAGAGGTATTAAGATATCGCATTGGGAACAAACAGAAGAAACCCATAAACAGACAAGAAGGGGTGGGCGCAGGAAAAAAAGAAAAAGATTCTGGGGTCCTTACAAAAAATCAGAAGAAAAAATTTAACAACTAGACAATGTCTTAAGTAATGGAACTGTAACCCAACCCTCAAATAATGTGAATCTTGTGATTAATTTGTCTGATCGGGTCTTAAGTGTTCCTGAAATGTCTCTGCTTAATAAAGGTCTTGGCTTTTGTGCATCGTACAAGGCTGTGTTTTCTGACATTCATACAGACTTGTTTAAATTTTCCAGGAAAGCTAAATTAAAATGTCATTTCCATCTGAACCCCACTTTGGGGGTGTCACATATGACTGATCCTAGTGAGTCCATGGATGTGTCTGTTGATCATCTAAAACAAGTCTCTTTATTGATATCACTTAACGTATAGAAATACCGCTAGAGGGACTAGCACAGGAACTAGAAATTCATCAAGATTTGACCTTGGATTCACAGTTACGCCCCAAAAGTAAATTTGTACCCCAGGGACCACATCTTACCAGTATTGATGTGTTTCAAAGATTGGTGACAGAAGATCTTTATAAGTTGGAGGACAAGTTTATCGAGGGTGGCAGTACTAAAAGACATGAAAACTTGACTAGTGCTGAACGTAGAGCTCTGTTTGGACTCCAAAATGATTCCTCCCTTGTCATCCGTGAGGCGGACAAGGGAGGAAATGTGGTCATCATGAATAAGTCTGATTATGACCGTGAGGCATATAGACAATTGAATAATGTACAATGTTACAAGGAGGTGAGAGTGAACCCAGTTCCAGGTGCTATGCAGAATATTAATATTTGGTTAGCACATTGGAAAGAGATTGGACTCCTGTCTGATTCTCAATACCAATATCTGAAAATTGTGTCACCAAGTTTTTGCATGCCTATACCTCCTACCTAAGGTGCATAAAAAAGAAAAATTTCCACCTGGTCGCCCGATAATCTCAGGCAATGGTTCTTTGACAGAACATTTGTCAGAGTTTGTGGACCTTTTCCTTAAGCCTTTCTTCTTTAACCTTCCTTCATTTATTGAAGATACAAAGGATTTCTTGACTTCTTGACATACAGTGGGATGACTCCATGTGGCTGGTCACGTTGCATGTCGAATCCCTTTATACTTGTATTAAAAAGGAATTTGGGAGGATGGCAATTGATCATTTTCTATCAACCAGGAGTGCAACCTTTTTAGAACATAACGGCATGATCCTGGAGATGATCGACATGATCTTATGCAACAACTTTTTTCTGTTTAATCACATGTGGTACCAACAACAACAAGGGACAGCAATGGGGTCAACATTTGCACCATCCTATGCAAATGTATTCATGGGGTGGTTCAAAAAGATCTATGTGGTGTCTCATAATGCAAAACATTGGACAGGTGATGTCCACTTTTGGGGTCGTTATATTGTCTTCATGGTCTGGACTGGATCTGAGGATGGTCTGTCACAGTTTTTTAAATATCTCAATGCAAATTCCTTTAATGTACGGTTTACAATTGACAGCATTCATTTTCTAGATGTGGAGGTGTTGGTTGACCAAGGAAGACTTTTGACCTCCATTTACAGAAAAGAAACTGCAGTCATCAGCACACTCCATTGTGAGAGTGCTCATTCTAAGAGTACAAAAAATGCAATCCTCCTGGGTGAACTGATCCGTGTCCGCCGCAACTGCTCTGATGACACTCACGTTCAAAAATACGCTATGGAAACAGTACAGCATTTTAAACAAAGGGGTTATTATAATGACCAAGTGCTCAAACGAACTTATGAGAAAGTCCAGGCCATGAACAGAAGAGAGACACTCAAACCTAAGAGACCACACACTACCCACAACAGTGATCGGTTGGCCTTTGTTACCACCTTTTCACAATTAAATCAGGAGATATACAAAATTTGTTGAGACATTGGAAAGTCTTGATGGGGGCACCAGGAGTGGGATCACTCCTTGGCGATAGACCGGACGTCATATATAAAAGATCTGGAACATTGCGCGAGGCATTGTGTCCCAGTTACACGGCAAAAAAAAGAATTCTCAATAGACATGGCTTAAACGCCGCAAAGGTTTCTATGTATGTGGAGACTGCAATGTTTGTTAGCATGGTTTAAATAAAACTTTGAGTTTCTCCTATAATAGTGGGTTTCTACATGAAATCAAATATTTCTTGAATTGCCAATCCACATACGTGATCTATGTGATCATATGCACCTGCAATAAGATTTATGTCGGGAGCACGGTGCGACAGCTGCGAGTTCGTGTTCAAGAACACCGATGGGCTTGCATGAGAAATGACAGTACTAATGCTTTAGGAGCCCATACATGTAATTCTCAGTTGTCAAAGACTAATTTTAAAATTTCATGCAATAGATCATGTCCCCCTAGATAGACGTGGGGACAATAGAGAACTGCGATTACGTCAACTGGAGGCTGCATGGATCTGTAAATTGAGGGCCACCCTATACGGGTTGAACTCTGATAATGAGATGCATTATTTTCTATAAATCTATATGTAGTATTGCTTTCTGAGATCTGCATATATTGATATTGTAGATCCACTGGAGCATATAATACCAATCATAGGAATGCAGAAAATTCACATTGTCTTAAGTGGCCATCCGTATGTGTCATCTTTGTGGATGAATGTTATTCTGATGTTCGTTTTCCACAATAGTATGCCATATGCTAATGAAATTGATGTATTTACTGTATTTGTTTATTTGTGATCTTGTAGCCTTAGTTGCTGCTGCCTTTCTTTCCCCCGCCCTTGTTCCTTTTCCTTCCCTGCTTGGTTCTTTGGTTCCAAACAAAAGTCTCTACCATTACCTTGGAGGAGTATGGGTAATCACATCTGAGCCTGCATGTGTTATGAAATCGTTTAATAGTGAGTTGTTACTGTCAAATTTCATCCTTGGTGGAACGTTTACATATGAATTTCATGTATATTTGTATGTTTCTGGTTTTTAAAATGTGTATCTTGAACGTGTGTAAATGTTCTCTCCTAATGGGATATCTACAAATCATTGACATATATATTTTTGCATGAATATGATGAAACATAGGTGAGAACGGACCTAATCAGACTGTGATTTTGGTTTTATGAAACAATGTGACAATGTATTGATGTCATGTGCACCTGTACAGTTTATGGATCCAAATTGTGAGCCATAATGGGTTCATGTTATAACGTGACTCTGTATTGATGTTATGCACACATGTATAGGCTGTGAGATTGAGTAATCACTTATTGCTTGATTAATTGTTATTTAAACATGGTTGCATCAGCTACTGCACCATTTTCTTTTCCTTTCTTCTGTTTTCTTACTTTCTTTTTTAAATTGGTGTATTGGTGGTGGCTATTGTGATCCATATTCATGTGGTCTTTTAATATTCTTATTTTTGTTTCTGCAGTTACGTAGCTTCGTGGTGGTGCGAGACGCTGCACTCATTGCCTCTACCATACGAGTCTCTGGGGGTTCGAATATGCTATTTGAATTTTTTTTTTAATAGCACACTTATTTTGGTGTGTTTGTGCTTGCTCATGTCCAAAATTTCAAATCTAATTTTGTCGTACACGGCGTGTCTTTTATAAATTCTATCATTTGCTTAGATTTGAATAGAATAGCGTTGTATGGGAAGTTATCAGTCTTTGTAACTTATAGACGTGTTTGGATCTGATTCTTCTCTTTTCATTTTAAAAAGATTATTGAAACAATCTGGTCTGTGGTATAGGAATTTTTTAAACAATTGATATTCAAACATGATGGCAAGAAATATCCTTTTGAGATATACTGGATTTTTGCATGTAATATGCCCATGTGTTAATAAAGCACCGTTTCCCTTGAACTTTAGTAAAGTAGCGCGTCCTTTACGTACAATTAGGTTAGCTGATTGGCCTATAAAACATCACATGATTTGCGCTCTGTTTCGTGCGAAATTCGACATTTGGAGCTGGTGCGTCGCGAGACACGGCGGAATATGGGGACGCTTTGAGTGACATATAGACGTAAGTTTGCCAGCATACACGAATTGTGGCACTAGTAATTTTAGGTGTGATTGGAGAGATGTGCACGCCTATGTAAGATCATTTTTTAATGGATGTCGAACCACAAGGGTAAATATATGGTGGCATCTACATGCCTAACGTGGGTTGTGTTCATCCTTGCTCACGAGTGAAATCTGACCCAAGTTACTGAGAAGGGCTTATCGACTTTAAATTGGTACCTTTATATGATTTACAGACTTTTAAGAACAAGGACATTTGATACACGCTGACTCTGTGCGGTGGTGTTGTTTCGATATAGTATAAAGATATGGTTACCAATAAGAACATTTACTCACACGCTCACTTTCTGTGAGCGGTCTTCTTTTGTTTCTGTGCAATAATATAGAGAGACGTGTTGCCGTCTGCCTTTTTATATTGTGCTGGGGTCTCGTTGCCTATGTGTAACGGTATAGGGTGACATGTTGTAGTTTGTTGCCATGTACTTTGTTTTGGATATTAAATCGTGATATTTATGAATATGTATGTTCATTTAAATTTGAAACATGTTTATTTGAACGCATAATACATAGTAATGCTGATTTAGTGTGGGCCAAGGTCACTATAATTGTACTTATGCTAGCTTTGGGACAATGCGTAATTTGCGTCTGTTAATGGCAATTTTGTTTTTCCTTTTGAAAATGTTATATCCGTTCAGGTCTATCTAATTTAAATCTGAACCGCGTAGTGAATTTAGTTTGACTTTTCACATATATAGAAAGGATAGGTTGGGCAAACGATGATTTAAGATCAATTACCTAATGTGAGCAGGATGGTCTTATTGGTAATCATCACTAACATTTTCTATTTATTTCTGGACATGAGCAATGTGTAGATACCAGTTATCGTCTCACACCTTTCTTGTATTGATTACAACATTTTTGGAGTGTTGCATATCATAGCACACACGCACATATTCCAGGTGAATATCAACGGAAATTATAGCAGGTAATTTTTAGCCTTTTAGCCACTGTTATCTTTTCATGTTGTTGTACATAAGGATTTTAGAGTTATTGATATAATATGTTTGATATTTCATCTTATCCTTAGAAATACAGTGCAAAAACTCTGGAACCTACTTTGTGTTTATTTCACGTTCCCCCATCCGTTTAATTGTTTGATGCACTGGATATCGTTGTTATTAAGGTATTTATAATATTTGGGCCCATAAGTGTACTGGGTAATGAAAGTAGTCACAAGCACACTTGGAGTATCAATATAATATTGATCTTCTCGTTATGTCTTTTCTTTTTTTCTTTTTTCTTATTCCAGTTCACACTTTTGTCTATCGGCCTTGGAAAATCAATACTCTCACAGGGAACTTGATTGTTTGGTGATGATTTGGAATGTTTGATCATAAGTATAATGGCATCGTGGTCACAATTCCATATAGAAAAACAACAACTTCCAGAGGAGGGTCAAAGGGACTATGTTTAACGACCATCCAAGTTAATACCCCTACTGAAACTACATCAACAACAAAAAAACTTGAAGGTCTGAATTTAGCTGAGTAATAAAGACTATCACCGAACGCGACACACTGGGAGTACAGTGCATCAACTACTACATAGTGGAGAGACACTTACGATACTGATATAAGTCCTATCAGCCCACCCATGTGGGGGAGCCTCATCATGTAGGACGTCTTGAACTAGGTCTGTGTGCACAAGCCCTGATGTATTGGCTTTGTATCACTAGGCCATAGTTCAGAGGATAGAAGTGTCCTCACCACTGGCGGTGCTGATGAAATGCAGTGCAGTGAAAAATGAAAAGTAAGTGGTGTTTTAAAATGACGGTCAAGGCAAATGGACAAATTTAATAATAGTCACCTGGACGTCAGGTTAAAAAACAGTGTAGAGACAGTGTGAAAAAATCACTGTCAACTTTGCTTGGTAATCATTAAGGCCAACATGTTTCTGCCATTAGGTGGAGATTCACCGGCATTCTTCAGGGCCAAGCTAACTAGTATGCTACTGCAAAATACACTATTGGAAGTGACAAAAATTCAAACGTGATTAGATGAAATCCCACAGACAATAGTTTGTCTGTAAGTAGTGAGAAAATGGTCAAGAGGACCATCCTACCGTATCCTCTTTATCGATGCGAATGTGGAGGATGCGATCCCTGTAGAAATCAGAGAGAGAAAGAATTTTTTGCTATAGCTACAGGGATAGCATCCTCCACATTCGCATCGATAAATAGGATACGGTAGGATGGTTTCTTTCCAATGTACGGTATCAGGTCTTTATCCATGTACAGTAAGTGCCAGTGTCTATTTAAGATTCTATACAATTTTGTACTATCATTACTATAATTTGTAATCAAACGAATCAAAACATTTTTACTCTCACCAGATTTTTTCTCAAGAGTTTTAGACCTTTTAAGTTTCTTAGCTCTCATTACAGCATTCTCAACCACTTTGATCTGATAACCACGTTTAGTAAATCTCTGTGATAAATCTTTAAGATTATGTTCGAAGTCATTATCAGTAGAACAGCGCCTTGGAACCGCGATGGGTTCTAGGTTCGCTCCGTCCTTTGCGAACCTCTTTATGGGGTTCTTCGAGGCGGAGAGAATCTGGGGCCCATCCGGTAAGAAATGGATTCAATATGTACATTATTGGGGGCGATTTATAGACGACTGCCTCCTTATTTGGACAGGTTCAATTGATGAATTGAAAGGCTTTTTTGATTACTTGAATGACAATGTATTGAACTTGGCATTTACTACCCATTATGATAGAAATAGCATCTGCTTCTTGGACATTGAACTGTTTATTGAAGATGGTAAAATTTGCAGTCGCATGTACCGTAAACCTACTAGCTGTAACGCTGTTTTACATGCTCAAAGTTGTCACCCTGTGAGCCAAATAAATGCAATCCCTTATGGTGAGATGGTAAGGGCACGACGAAACTGTTCTACTGATAATGACTTCGAACATAATCTTAAAGATTTATCACAGAGATTTACTAAACGTGGTTATCAGATCAAAGTGGTTGAGAATGCTGTAATGATAGCTAAGAAACTTAAAAGGTCTAAAACTCTTGAGAAAAAATCTGGTGAGAGTAAAAATGTTTTGATTCGTTTGATTACAAATTATAGTAATGATAGTACAAAATTGTATAGAATCTTAAATAGACACTGGCACTTACTGTACATGGATAAAGACCTGATACCGTACATTGGAAACAAACCTGGATTAACTTTCAGAAGGGGACGTACCCTCTCTAATTACATCAGTCCGAGTTACCCTCAGTGGAATACTGTTCCTGATTGGCTGACTGAGCGATCTATAGGTTTCCACAAATGTGGAAGATGTAGTTCCTGTAGATGGGCCATGAATAAGGTTAAAACTTTTAACTATAATAACACTGGAGAACATTCAATCAATATGTTTATTAATTGTGATACTACTTTTGTTGTTTATGTTATAGTTTGTTCATGTAAACAGATTTATGTTGGGAGTACTATCAGAAAACTGAAAGAACGAATGGTAGAGCATTTTAGAGCATTGAAAACAGGGGATACTCGCTATCCCATTGCCTCCCACATTGTTAGAAATTTTCATGAGAGAGAGAAACATGTGTTTAGATATCATGGTATTGATCATATCAAACGTGATGTTAGAGGTGGGAACAGGCAATTACAACTGCGACGCAGAGAAGTGATGTGGTTATTGAAACTCAAGGCAGTTGAACGCGGTCTAAATATTGACCACGAATTTGAATATTACTTAGGGCAGGAATAAACTGTGTATGTATAATGTAATTGCTTTGCTCTGAAGCTTATTTAAATTCATGGATTGTATAACTATTTATTGTAGTGCTGATATCAAAAATAGAAAAAATGTTGTAATTATGAGAATGAATAAGGTTAATTTACTGTTTGTAGATTGTACTGGTTACTCTTTTCCTTTGTTTCCTCTTTTGCCTATCCTTCCTGTTCCTGGTTATGTGGATTTGACTTTTTGGCAGTTCATTTGTACATGAGAATTGACTTCCATTGGGACCCTTTCATTCACATATACCGTCAGACATGGGTTTGTTAATTTTGCATACTTACAGGTATGTGTTAAAATGGCACACATAGTAATTTTGATTTAGATATTACATTGTGGGTTGGAGCCATCACTCGAAGGAGGTTTTGAATCTAACATGATAAGGTGTATTCTAAATGTGGTTTACTTACGATACTTATACAATTTTATAATTGCGGCGGGTTGCGCTAATTATTGAATTTACTGGACTTGGACAATGCGGGTCCAGTGAATACAGTTAATCTGTCTAAATATTAGGTTTCAAATGAGTTTACTGAGCGAAGTTAGCGTAAGGTTCCAATATGAACCGGCAGACTCACCACTCTAAGATGGCGCCCGCTGTTTCTTACTATATATTGCCACTCCAATATGGCGCTTGCGTAGTACGCGACCATTTCTGATACTGGCAAGGCTGAGATACGGTGAGATGCTTTTGATGTATGTAGCTACGATACGGGATTAGGTTCGATTGCGTAGCAAATACTGATGCGAGGTTTATCATTTAATTGCAGCTTGCTGTTACGAGGATAGCTATAATTGAAAATTGATTTTGAGAAGGTTTGGGACCTTCATTGCGCTGATATGCGGATTGTGACCTGAAGACGTCGAGAACGGATAAATTGGATTTTGAGTTACTTTCACTCACAGGTATTAAGAGAGTTGGGTATTCTATTGTGAGATTTTGCTATGAACGGTATAGCGAGCGCTGTTTTGTGCATTGACAATATAGACTATAATTCTACTAACAGTTACTGAATATATCTACTGACATATCTGTACTGTTAAAAACGATATGTGTTGGCTCTAACTATTTGAATAAAAATGTTAATAGTATGTGCCTTATGAAGTTAGGACTTTGGGATATGACTTAAGGCGCTTAGCGAGTGTTTAGTTGAGTATAAGTTATCTGACAATATAAAGTGAAATAAGTTTTGTTCACAGATTAGACTTTCGCTCGTTTTTGGAAAATTGAACTGAATTTGAGATTTACGTGCTACATGATCTATTATTCACATTATTGGTGAGTTAATATGGTTCTAGCCGTACTTTGATGATGAATATGTCTGTAGAGTATAGTTTTTGACTGGGTCTCATTTGGTATTTTAGGTTATTTACCATTACTTTGCAACATTGAACTGAAGCGTGGTACGTTATTTAAGCTATAACTGTTTCTTTTGAGTGTTTGGTATTCCTACTTGGATAATAAGCACAATGTGGATATTTCTGGCTTTTCTCCTGGTGACGGGTACTTCCTTGGTTACTCTTTTCTATTTTACACTGTTCGGTGCATCTGAGTCATGTATTAGTATTAAGTACATGATTGTGATATGTAATATTGGTTATTGTATTACTGCAGCCCTGAAGAAGTTTGCATGTCATAGACTGACAAGACGAAACACGTGTTGGCTGTTATTGTGTAACGCACTGGATGAAGAAATCAAGTGATGTTAAGATGGAATAAAAACGCATGAACATTGGATCTTACTGACTATAATTGAAAGACGAGTGCTTGGTGGATAACTGTTTACTTTTCGCTGCCGGCCACCGTGATCTTCTGCTAAAATAGTTTTATTGTCATTTTATTTTTCTTCTGTCTGCGGCATTTCACCAGTGTGGCGACTCTCCTCTACCCTCGCGTAGGATCCGCCCCTGTTGACCATAATCAAAAAAAAATGTATACTATGCAGTCTTAAAAACTGTAGGGGGCCTGGCTCCTGCTTTAATCAATCCCCCAAAATGTCTTAAAAGCCGTTGATGCCTAGCTCCTGCTTTATTCAATCCCCCAAAATATAAATAAAGCTACAGGTCCTCTCATAAGTCACGAAAGACCCAAATTACTTCCAGCTTTGTGGTGGCTATTATGCATAATAAACATATTTTCTAGCTTTGCTAATTGAATGCAAACCATTTTTGGGTAGCTGTCACGCTCTACAAGTTTAATGAATAAATAAATAAATGCATCTAAATCTGAGAAACCATTTAACCCAATAATACACCTGAAAAAAATTGCAATCATATTTTATGCATTTTCTAATAGAACCACCAGATGGCAGCAGAGTATTTATGTGGCGCTTGAATTCGAGGCTAGTGTTACCTTTTGTAACTTCCGGAAGAGGGAAATCATCCATTCAAAGTATAGCCCAACAAGATTTTTTGGGGGTTTTGAGATCTACGTGCAATGTGCCCCCTCCCTCATACAGCTATCCAAGGGTTCTGAAGTTGCAGTAAAAATATGTGTTAAATCTATAAGTTATCCTCAGCGCAAGAGTGCTTGCAGGATTTGTTTAAAAAGTATTCCCGCCTAGTTAACAGGTTACCTAATGGGAATACGTGCAGGAATTCTAGTCTTAGGACATCTGAATGAAGTTAGGTGGGGGACATTTTGGATAAAAATCTATACAAAACGGTGCGTTTAAGTAACTTCTTCAGCCAGTAAGCTGCTTCTAAATTGCACTAAAAAGATAAAGCAAAGTGGTTTAGGAAAATGCACGACCAACCTAGAGGCATAGAGAGTCATGCACTTTTTGGGGTAATATAGCGATGGACGAGCACTATGCCACACCTCATTCTACAACGATCGACCCATTTCGTTGTATTTAATTATGTATAAATTACGACACTAGCAGTTATGCAAGACTTTAAAGATACAAAACTGCTTATTTTTTAAAGACAATCTTATACTGTTCAAGATTAATTGAATGAATGAGGATAAAATACTTCTAAGATATTGAGTACTTACGTAATGCAAGTAGGTGACTGAAATGATGGATGCAATTTTGTTGATTGGTGCATGTAGGTAGTGGCACTTGTAATGCACAAACCTTAGGAGTGTTGGCCTCTACTGTGTAAAGAAGTGAGGTGGGCAGTGGCTCCTTTCTGAATTGGACGAGGTTGGGAATAGTTCTGATGTTGAAAGGAATGTTGTTCCAGATACTAGGGGGCAGATTTACAAGCCCCTTGCTACACTTTTGCGTCATTTTTAACATGGGAAAAGCGACGTAAAGGTGGCGCAAGGAGCTTGTAAATGAGCCCCTAGATGTGTAGAGAAAAAACAGTTTCCTGTTTTTTCCTTTATTACATTTCTCCCTCCCCATCTGATGGTGACTTGGCTGCAGGTGTGCTGTGATCTACCATAGACTGGGTTCATTAGTCAGCCAGATGATTGGGTGAAATTCTTGATTGGTCTGCTACTTCTGCAGCTGCTCTTGAAAATTCTGTCGGTTTGCACGTGCCGTTACATCAGGAAATTATTGGAGGGCATTTGCAGTCAAATAAAAAAAATTGTAGACAGAGCATTTTTCCTGACAGGCATGAGAGAAAACTGGCAGGACTAATGGACTACTGCTGTCCTTGGTTGGGTAGGCACTACGTGCACCACAATACAATTGATTTCCGAGGCTCATTCTACTATAGCCTCACGGAGGTACTCCTCCATTTGTTTTTGATAGAAGTCATCCATATCCATATCCATATTATCCATAAAGGTAGGCATTCTATGTCACGGTTGCATGGTTTGCAGAAAGTCAGGATTTATACTGTAACACAGTTGTTGACATTGTCTTTACTAAGAAGACTCTATTACGGGAAACAGCCACTACAACGAGGCTGTTTCCACGAATACCCTTAACCAGGCATGTGTTACAACGCATGCGTGGTTACAACGCATAGCCTTTACCAAGCATCCATTTACAACAAATTAAGTTGTACAGGTATGTATCGTAAAGGTATGTGTATGACTGGTAAACACCGTTACCATGCATAGCCTTTATCACGCATGCCTTTACAATGAGATATGTAGTAAAGGCATGTGTGTTAAAGGTATGTGTGTGGTAAGGGTGGTGGAGGCTATCGGCGTCATTAGAGGAAACTGAAAGACCCTTCTGGTTCCTCTTTATGCCGTGCACAGCACTTCAAAAGAGCTTGGAGAGGAGACGCTGTGGAGAGGTAAGGGGGATTTTACTTTAGAAATAAAATTAATATTTGTAAATAAAGGGCTGCAGGTTGGGTTGCGCAGGGGAGTTGTTAGAAGGGTTTGGAGTGGGGGGAATCACACAGGGCTCCATTTTTAGGGTTTAGGGGAGGGGTATTTGTTAGAAGGTTTGGGTGGGGGTATCGCGCAGGGTCAAATTTTAGAGTTATGGGGAGGAGTATTTCTTGGAAGGATTGGTGGAGGAGAGGGGGCGGCTCACGCAGGTGTACAGGGGAGGGGTATTATTTTTTAAAAAGGTATGGGGGCTGAAAGGGGTGGGGCACAAGGGACCAGTTATGGGACTTAGGGCAGAGGTCTGAGATAACCATTACTATGAATATGCCCTTACCATGCACGAAATTCGTTGTAAAGGTATGCATGGTAAAGACGTATTCGTGGTAATGGCATTCACGTTGTAACGCATGCGTGGTAAAGGGATGCGTTGCAGCCGAAGGCACTGTAACATCACACAACCCTCTATTACTATCCAAGGAACCCCTTTTAGATAACTTAGAATAATTGAAGATTGGAAAAAAATACGGTTCTAAATGCATGATTGTGGTTTGTAAGCAGCTCCTTGATACTGGTTTATGGTTCAATGTGTTATATTAGAAGTATCATAACTTATGAACTGCAAGTAACAAAAAAGTATCTATGTGACAAAAACTGTAACCAACTGAGCTATCTACATGGAATACAAGTCTAATCTATGTTACACATTGTGCTTTTGCAGCAGGCACATTAGCCCTCAATGCTACTTTATGATGACTTATAGCTGCGATTAGACAATACACAGACCTCTCCAGAAAGTGCCTTAACCACCAGAGTTATCCCCTCAAAATTGCTGGGCACACAAAACATCTCTGAAGCAGGTGCATTGACCTTTTAAGATATTTTAAAATGCAGCCTATTTGCGACCAATTAAGTAAGCCGGAACAGATTTACTCTCACATTTGTCCTTGTTGACAATTTCTTTTCTGCAGAGTTTAAAAAAATAAATAAACAATTACTCTGATTGTCAGGCTTTTCTTAACTCTGTCCCTTGCGACTCCACTCCTTTTCTGCTACCTTAGCTTGACCTCCAGTTTGTGGGATTCCCAGAGAACATTTCTAACACTGGACAAAGGCCAATTCCTCGTGGGGCTGTAATTTCCATAGGTTATATTGTGGTATGCAAAAAGGGAAGGACTTTTAGGCTTGCATTATGTACAAGATGCTTTTTCATGATGGTTAATGCTCATAATTGGGCTTTTTTCATGTGTGTTTGGCCTGTCAGAAGCTGACAACCCCAGGGTCGGACTGGGACAGAAAACAGGCACCAAAATAAAAGTAGCTGCCATTAGTGAATTATAAAACTAAACAAGCATTTACAATGCAACAGTTTCGCCTTTGCCAAAGTTAGAGCTATTGGCATTGTAAATGACAATATTTTTATTTATGTGTTGGTTTTGAAAACAGATAAATAAATGGCATTGTCATTTACATTGCCAACAGCTTAATCTCTTGCAAATGTAAGACCTATTGTACCCTACTGGATTTCACTGAAGAAATTCAGAGTCTGGTCTGCAGGTGTCACGTGACAGATGCCCAATTGACAGCTGAGGGGGTTAAATCGTGCTGGGGTGGCACATTAAGGCAACGCTTGCTGAAAGCACTACACTACCCTACTGGAGTGTCAGTCTTTTTGGACATGGTCCACTCACTCATCTTGAAACAGGAAGCTCGCCACCAGTTCCACAAAAAATACCGTCATTAAATCTTTCCTTTTTAAGGGTTGGACATTTCAGTTGGCGTCTGCTCTCAGTCACGCTCGTCTTGTCGCCCATTGTCAATCACGCGCCTCTCTGTGCCTGGCTGTCAAGTGCCGGCGCCATCCTAGTGCGCATCTTCAGTCAGCCACGGTGTGCTAGCCAACCGAACTGCATTATGGGATGGCATGGTGGGTTAAAGAACCTGTTTTACAAACATGTGTCCGTGCTTGTGAGGAGGTAGTGCACCTGTTGAGGGAGAGAGAGTGTGTTTGCATATGTGCGTGCATGCATGTGTGTGTGTGAATAAGCACCTCCAAGATTTAGTGGGACTAGAGTTTTTATCTACAAATCATTGTTTTCAGCTGTGTTCTAATGGAATCAAAGCAACACTACACCCCCCATAATGCATAGTGTGATCACATAAAAGTACAGAACTGGAAAGAGTGTCCATAATGACCAGCAAGACCCTAAGAAGGATGTGCTTCAGTCTCCAGTGCCACGGGCGAGTGGAAACACACACTGTGCTGGTGGAGAAGTAGAAGAAGTACAAGTGTCCATAGAAGAGAAGTAGAGGGGATGCACTCTCCATTCCCTGTGCACTCTCCACTCCCTATGCACTCTCCACTCTCCACTCCGTATGCACTATCCACTCCCTATGCACTCTCCACTCCCTAAGCACTCTCCACTCTCCACTCCCCACGCACTCTCCACTCTCCACTCCCTACGCACTCTCCACTCTCCACTCCCTACGCACTCTCCACTCTCTATCCACTCTGCACTCCCTATGCACTCTCCACTCTGCACTCCCTATGCACTCTCCACTCCCTATGCACTCTCCACTCCCTATGCACTCTCCACTCTCCACTCCCTATGCACTCTCCACTCTGCACTCCCTATGCACTCTCCACTCCCTATGCACTCTCCACTCCCTATGCACTCTCCACTCCCTATGCACTCTCCACTCCCTATGCAATCTCCACTCTCCACTCCCTATGCACTCTCCACTCTGCACTCCCTATGCACTCTCCACTCCCTATGCACTCTCCACTCCCTATGCACTCTCCACTCTCCACTCCCTATGCACTCTCCACTCTCCACTCCCTATGCACTCTCCACTCTCCACTCCCTATGCACTCTCCACTCTCCACTCCCTATGCACTCTCCACTCCCTATGCACTCTCCACTCCCTATGCACTCTCCACTCCCTATGCACTCTCCACTCCCTATGCACTCTCCACTCCCTATTCACTCTCCACTCCCTATCCACTCTCCACTCCCTATGCACTCTCCACTCTGCACTCCCTATGCACTCTCCACTCCCTATGCACTCTCCACTCTGCACTCCCTATGCACTCTCCACTCCCTATGCACTCTCAACTCCCTATGCACTCGCCACTCCCTATGCACTCTCCACTCCCTATGCACTCTCCACTCCCTATGCACTCTCCACTCTCCACTCCCTATGCACTCTGCACTCTCCACTCCCTATGCACTCTGCACTCTCCACTCCCTATGCACTCTCCACTCTGCACTCCCTATGCACTCTCCACTCCCTATGCACTCTCCACTCTGCACTCCCTATGCACTCTCCACTCTGCACTCCCTATGCACTCTGCACTCCCTATGCACTCTCCACTCCCTATGCACTCTCCACTCCCTATGCACTCTCCACTCTGCACTCCCTATGCACTCTCCACTCCCTATGCACTCTCCACTCCCTATGCACTCTCCACTCCCTATGCACTCTCCACTCTCCACTCCCTATGCACTCTCCACTCTCCGCTCCCTATGCACTCTCCACTCTCCACTCCCTATGCACTCTCCACTCCCTATGCACTCTCCACTCCCTATGCACTCTCCACTCCCTATGCACTCTCCACTCCCTATGCACTCTCCACTCCCTATGCACTCTCCACTCCCTATGCACTCCCTATGCACTCTCCACTCCCTATGCACTCTCCACTCCCTATGCACTCTGCACTCTCCACTCCCTATGCACTCTGCACTCTCCACTCCCTATGCACGCTGCACTCTCCACTCCCTATGCACTCTGCTCTCTCCACTCCCTATGCACTCTGCACTCTCCACTCCCTATGCACTCTGCACTCTCCACTCCCTATGCACTCTCCACTCCCCACTCTGCACTCCCTATGCACTCTGCAGTCCCTATGCACTCTCCACTCCCTATGCACTCTCCACTCCCTATGCACTCTCCACTCCCTATGCACTCTCCACTCCCTATGCACTCTGCACTCTCCACTCCCTATGCACTCTGCACTCTCCACTCCCTATGCACTCTCCACTCCCTATGCACTCTGCACTCTCCACTCTCTATGCACTCTCCACCCCCTATGCACTCTGCACTCTCCACTCCCTATGCACTCTCCACTCTGCACTCTCCATGCACTCTGCACTCCCTATGCACTCTCCACTCTGCACTCTCTATGCACTCTGCACTCCCTATGTACTCTCCACTTTTCACTCTCTATGCACTCTGCACTCCCTATGCACTCTCCACTCTCCACTCCCTATGCACTCTCCACTCCCTATGCACTCTCCACTCCCTATGCACTCTCCACTCTCTATGCACTCTGCACTCCCTATGCACTCTCCACTCCCTATGCACTCTCCACTCCCTATGCACTCTGCACTCTTCACTCCCTATGCACTCTGCACTCTCCACTCCCTATGCACTCTGCACTCTCCACTCCCTATGCACTCTGCACTCTCCACTCCCTATGCACTCTGCACTCCCCACTCTGCAGTCCCTATGCACTCTGCAGTCCCTATGCACTCTCCACTCCCTATGCACTCTCCACTCCCTATGCACTCTCCACTCCCTATGCACTCTCCACTCTCTATGCACTCTGCACTCCCTATGCACTCTCCACTCCCTATGCACTCTCCACTCCCTATGCACTCTGCACTCTCCACTCCCTATGCACTCTCCACTCCCTATGCACTCTGCACTCTCCACTCCCTATGCACTCTCCACTCTGCACTCTCCATGCACTCTCCACTCTGCACTCTCTATGCACTCTGCACTCCCTGTGTACTCTCCACTCTTCACTCTCTATGCACTCTGCACTCCCTATGCACTCTCCACTCTCCACTCCCTATGCACTCTCCACTCCCTATGCACTCTCCACTCCCTATGCACTCTCCACTCTCTATGCACTCTGCACTCCCTATGCACTCTGCACTCCCTATGCACTTTCCACTCCCTATGCACTCTCCACTCCCTATGCACTCTGCACTCTCCACTCCCTATGCACTCTCCATGCACTCTGCACTCCCTATGCACTCTCCACTCTGCACTCTCTATGCACTCTGCACTCCCTATGCACTCTCCACTCTGCACTCTCTATGCACTCTGCACTCCCTATGTACTCTCCACTCTTCACTCTCTATGCACTCTGCACTCCCTATGCACTCTCCACTCTCCACTCCCTATGCACTCTCCACTCTCCACTCCCTATGCACTCTCCACTCTCTATGCACTCTGCACTCCCTATGCACTCTGCACTCCCTATGCACTCTCCACTCCCTATGCACTCTCCACTCCCTATGCACTATGCACTCTCCACTCTGCACTCCCTATGCACTCTCCACTCCCTATGCACTCAACACTCCCTACTCTGCACTCCCTATGCACTCTCCACTCCCTATGCACTCTCCACTCTCCACTCCCTATGCACTCTCCACTCCCTCGAGCTGCACTCCCTATGCACTCTCCACTCCCTATGCACTCTCCACTCCCTATGCACTCTCCACTCCCTCCCTATGCACTCTCCACTCCCTATGCACTCTCCACTCCCTATGCACTCTCCACTCCCTATGCACACTCCACTTCCTATGCACTCTGCACTCCCTATGCACTCTGCACTCCCTATGCACTCTGCACTCCCTATGCACTCTCCACTCCCTATGCACTCTCCACTCCCTATGCACTCTCCACTCCCTATGCACTCTCCACTCCCTATGCACTCTCCACTCCCTATGCACTCTCCACTCCCTATGCACTCTCCACTCTGCACTCCCTATGCACTCTCCACTCTGCACTCCCTATGCACTCTCCACTCCCTATGCACTCTCCACTCCCCACTCTGCACTCCCTATGCACTCTCCACTCCCTATGCACTCTCCACTCTCCACTCCCTATGCACTCTCCACTCCCTCGAGCTGCACTCCCTATGCACTCTCCACTCCCTATGCACTCTCCACTCCCTATGCACTCTCCACTCCCTATGCACTCTCCCCTCCCTATGCACTCTCCACTCCCTATGCACTCTCCACTCCCTATGCACTCTCCACTCCCTATGCACTCTCCACTCCCTATGCACTCTCCACTCCCTATGCACTCTGCACTCTCCACTCTCCACTCCCTATGCACTCTCCACTCCCTATGCACTCTCCACTCCCTATGCACTCTCTACTCCCTATGCACTCTCCACTCCCTATGCACTCTCCACTCCCTATGCACTCTCCACTCCCTATGCACTCTCCACTCTCCACTCCACTCCCTATGCACTCTGCACTCCCTATGCACTCTTCACTCTCCACTCCCTATGCACTCTTCACTCCCTATGCACTCTTCACTCTCTATGCACTCTTCACTCCCTATGCACTCTTCACTCCCTATGCACTCTTCACTCCCTATGCACTCTGCACTCCCTATGCACTCTGCACTCTCCACCCCCTATGCACTCTCCACTCTCCACTCCCTATGCACTCTCCATTCTGCACTCCCTATGCACTCCCTATGCACTCTCCACTCTCTATGCACTCTCCACTCTGCACTCCCTATGCACTCTGCACTCCCCACTCTGCACTCCCTATGCACTCTGCACGCCCTATGCACTCTGCACTCTCCACTCCCTATGCACTCTGCACTCCCTATGCACTCTGCACTCCCTATGCACTCTGCACTCCCTATGCACTCTGCACTCCCTATGCACTCTCCACTCCCTATGCACTCTGCACTCCCTATGCACTCTGCACTCCCTATGCACTCTCCACTCCCTATGCACTCTGCACTCCCTATGCACTATCCACTCTCCACTCCCTATGCACTCTCCACTCTGCACTCTCCATGCACTCTGCGCTCCCTATGCACTCTCTATGCACTCTCCACTCTGCACTCTCCATGCACTCTGCACTCCCTATGCACTCTCTATGCACTCCCTATGCACTCTCCACTCCCTATGCACTCTCCACTCCCTATGCACTCTCCACTCCCTATGCACTCTCCACTCCCTATGCACTCTCCACTCTCCACTCCCTATGCACTCTCCACTCCCTATGCACTCTGCACTCCCTATGCACTCTGCCCTCCCTATGCACTCTCCACTCCCTATGCACTCTGAACTCCCTATGCACTCTGCACTCCCTATGCACTCTCCACTCCCTATGCACTCTGCACTCCCTATGCACTCTCCACTCTCCACTCCCTATGCACTCTCCACTCCCTATGCACTCTGCACTCCCTATGCACTCTGCACTCCCTATGCACTCTGCACTCCCTATGCACTCTGCACTCCCTATGCACTCTCCACTCCCTATGCACTCTGCACTCCCTATGCACTCTGCACTCCCTATGCACTCTCCACTCCCTATGCACTCTGCACTCCCTATGCACTCTCCACTCTCCACTGTGCACTCTCCATGCACTCTGCACTCCCTATGCACTCTCTATGCACTCTCCACTCTGCACTCTCCATGCACTCTGCACTCCCTATGCACTCTCTATGCACTCCCTATGCACTCTCCACTCCCTATGCACTCTCCACTCCCTATGCACTCTCCACTCCCTATGCACTCTCCACTCTCCACTCCCTATGCACTCTCCACTCCCTATCCACTCTGCACTCCCTATCCACCCTGCACTCCCTATCCACTCTGCACTCCCTATCCACTCTGCACTCCCTACCCATTTGCTGTTAATCACCTTTGCAGCACGTACTTTATGGCCTCTGATGCTCTTCAGCGCTTTGCAGTGCGGTTAGGATATGAAGCGCTATATAAATTCAACTGTAATGCATTACGAAAAATGCCAAACCATGAAAAAACTCCCTGTTGCAAATCTTATGAGCAGTTTTACAAGTGTCTCACGAGGGGCACGAGATGCTTAGCCCATACGAGTCTATTTAGGCCGTTTGGGTACTGGACACCCGCAGTTTTAAGGACATTATTAAAACGGACTGTAAAGTCAAACTGAAAGAATGAAAAGTTATGCATGCTGCAACAAAGGGGATCAGCCGAGCAATTTCACATCAGACAAACCACTGCGGAGTCCTCACTACAAATAAAGGGGCAAAAACTACTTTTAGCGCCCATGCACTTGATGAACAGCCAGATCGTGGCCTGTGTCTTCATCATGTATTTTTAACCAACGTACACTGAATTCACGTGCTCCACCACTAAAAAACAAGCAATCACCTGGGCTTCCTCGCATGGAATGACCAAAACAAACACAGAAGGAAAAAAAACGAAACTCCGCCCACCGCCGCGATGACGACATCGCAGAGGCGGAGAGGGAAAAAAATCGTGGGAACGCCCCCGAATCTGGTCCGGCCTTGACGGACAGATCCGGCTCCCAATGGCTAGCCTCCATTTATGGAGCTAGCTAATGGGAGGTGGGGGACGTTCCGATAGCCAATATGGTAAACAAAAGATTTCACCTGCGCGAACTGCTTGCGCAGATCTCCAGGTCGAAACCTAAAAAGGGACTCACGTTTGCAAGCTGGGACAGTTTTGAACTTGTAAAGACACACTGTATAGGTATTTTGCAAGGTATGCAAGACTGCATGGGTTTGAGTTTGCTGCTGGCCATGTTTGTTATAGTTTCAGGAAAATAAACAATGGAAACCAGCACAGAGGATCATAAAACAGGCCAATAAATAGCAAAAAAAGCCCACACACTGATCTGTCAAACCAGCCTTTCGGTCACTGCCTGGTTGCCCTATGCAGCAGTCTGACCCGGAGCAACCCCCACTTTAGAGACACAAATTTAAAATATACAATGACTTTCTTCTCTCACTGGTGTTCACTCACATCTATCCTAAAAACTTGAGTTTATCAAAAATGTCTCTTTTTATGGTCTGGCTTGACAGCGCTCCTTTCACCAGGCAATTATTTGAGCATCACTAGAGAGAGGCTTTGTCTCCCCTCACAAGTAGGGAGTCATGAGTACATGTTTTAATTGGACAGAAGTGTTGTGCTTCCACATAAAAAATGCTGCCCTCGGTGCAAATGTGATCATTTTCTTTAGTTATCCAGTTGTCTTGGTTTGAAATTTCAGAGGCACACATTTGACATTACAATGTTTTTAAACTATCGGAAATAACTAGATAATTTATGTCGTTTTTCTTTCGCAGGAGCACAGATGGGAGGAAGGCAGTCATTAACCTACATGGAATTTGAGGTCTGGCTTGACAGTGCAACCTGCTTTTTTAACCTACATCAATATTAGTCTACAGTTCTTTGCATCCTCACAAATACATATCTATTTGCATGCCCTTTACTTGTGATGCTTCACATTCCCATACAACATTATATGAAGGTCAGATCTATTGGCATAGCCAATGCTTGTTAATCTTCGGCCTCCGGTGATAGTCACTTGTATCAATAAAATGAGAGGTCCCCTGAGGAATATCTAAAATGTATTCCCTATTTTTTGGCGCATATAACAATAAAACCTATAAACCAATGAAAAGGAAATTAAAAGTAAACAATTCTAATCTTAGATAGTTATTGCAAGGCGAGTTCTTTTTCGGTCTGCTGCCCGATCTCTGGCACAGATTCCGAGAATGCCTTCAGTATTTCCGGATGTTGCGCATCTCATGTTCCACACGGTCACTCCTCTGCTCGTGATGTTTGGCCCGTCTTGCATCACTCGCGGTGTTACACGACGGTTGCATCGAGCCATCAAGGCTTCATTCACATCGGGACAAACGTGCCCGGGGCAGTGTCTGCTCTACAGAGCTTGTTTCAGAGGCCCAAAGAAGGTTTCAAGCGAGCAGGTGTTTTTAATAATATAACAGCACGCTTTAAAATCCACTTCAAACATTGTTTGCTGGTTTAAACTCCCCATTGGGTGAAGAAGTTACAAACATTTTCTTTTTCCCTCTGTCTCTTTATCTTCCGGTTTCCTGACTGACTAAAATCTCACGTATGTATGTAGGGCACACAGGAGCCCTAGTGCCCTGTGCATTCTCCCTCTGATAGCCATGCCCTGCTAACAACATTCTTTGGACGGCCTCTCTGTTGCCTAAACTGAAAAGGACAGCCATACCTGGGGCCTCATTTATGAGGCTGTGCGTCACTTTTACGCCGCTGGTGTGTCACTTTTTGTGACGCACCAGTGGCGTAAAAAATGCGCCTTGTTGCGCCATATTTACAAAGTGACGCATCTAGGTAGATGCGTCACTTTGTAAACCCCTGCGCCGCATTATACCTGCGCCAGGTATAATGTATGCAAGGGGGGCGTATTGACGCAAGAAAGTGTCGTAGAAGTGAAGCAGTGAAATCTATGAGAGTTCACTGCGCCACTTCTAGGACACAAATGCGTCAATTTCTTACGCCTGCCTCACAGCAGGCGTAAGACTGACGCAGGCCCTTTCACATGGGGCTTGCCCCATGTGAAAGGATACATTGCTGGAGTTGCGTCAATTTTGTGACACACTCCAGCAATGCGTCCCTTTTGGGCCATACAGATACGTCAGAAATACTGACGTATCTGTAACTCCTTGCGCAATGATGTGTCATACTGTAAATATGACGCATCATTGGTGTCGCAAGGAGGGTGCAGTGAAAAGTGACGCATCGCTGTTTTCACGCAGTGATGCGTCACTTTTTATAAATGAGGTCCCTGGAATTCAAATGGCTCCTCAAAAACCTAGGCTCTGGTGTCACTGGTCCTGCTGCACTATTGATAGCTTGACCCCCTTGTTACATATGTTGACATGTTACACCTCACTAGTTGGAGAACTTAGGAAAGAAGTGGGGTTACAGCATTGGAATTTTTTTAAATGTTTATAATGTCCTTGAATAACCTTATTTCAACATATTTTAGCTGTATGAAAATGTAGAAATACTGTTACTCGAAAAGGTAAATGCCAGCTATGTAAATTTGATGCTGGGAGTTTAGCACAAGTGACAGAAAGCACTTCAAAAATTAATGTATTCAGAATCCAACACACTATATTTCTAAATCTTTTGATTTGTCCAAAACAGATCATGCTGACTGGGGTTGCATTAAATTTACGTAAACCCTATTTAACAATGCTGCAAGAGAGACAAACTTACTTGGCTAATACATCACAGATAAACTAATAAGAGGCAAGAAAACACAATGGTGTAGAATAGGGTCTCCGACCTTTACAATAGTAAGAGCTACTTATGTTCAATGAAAATCATACCGAGCTACTAATATTGGTAAGAGTTGTAATAGTGACCACATCAAACAAGTTTACATTAGTGGCCACTGTTTGCAAGATGCCAGTAGAATCAAATAGCCATAGTTGCTGTGCTCCTGGCACAAAGTTAATAATATTGGTAATAAGTCTCCCCTGTGCTGCATGTCGATTAAATATCTGCTTTAAATACATTTTGGAAATTCAATCCTTCTTCTCCAAACTTCAGCCTATGAAGTCTGAAAATACACACATTTTACTCTTGGATACACAATTTTCAATGTTGATATACATATATTAATTCAGCCAAAGAAAAGCTTTTAATTTAGTAGGCTGGGTGCACTCAGGAGAGCAACCTACAGGTAGCCGAGGAGCTTCCAGGAGCTCACAAGCAACTCATTGGAGAAGCCTGGTCGAGATTAAGTTATTAGGTATCAATAAATTAAGAAAGTCATAATCTCTTACATCATATATCTGAATTATTGTAGAAAATTTATGTGGTATTTATTCACCACCTAATAAAGTGTAGACCAGATATATTGCACTTTAGGGTGTCAGGATGAACAAGGTCCTATGTTTCATCCGGGAAGACATCAACAATCTGAAAGAAACAATCCCTGCCACAGGACCCAGGAACAATATGCCATTGCAGCAAATCAATGTAATTGCAGTCAGGCAGTGTTTACCCATTTGTATCTGAGCTGATTTGGTTCTTGACTAGGGATGTTGTGAAGGTAGATGTGTTGTAATGACTGCGTTGTAAAGGTAGTACATTAAAATGACTGCGTTGTAATGGTTGGTTCCCATTTTAAAGTTAGTTTTGCTGCGTGCATTCATTCTCCCAAACACTCTTATTGTGTTCTATCCTATAGAACAAAAAATGATGGTATCCTAAAAACATTTGACTTTTAAAATGTTCAGCATTTCCCTTTGGAAAACAGCAGCCACTAAAATGAGTCCAAAACGCATTCTTTTAAACTAATACAAACCCATTGAAGTCACAAACGCTGTAAAATCCTGAGATGTCTCTTCTATTTCTATCTGATGTTATGCTGACACGAGGTTTAATGTTGTAAAGACTTTCACATCTTCAAAAGTGGAGAAAATGTCCTTAAGGTTGGGCAATGGAAACTTATCAACTACAATGTACAATCTCCTTGTTCACCGCACACAGAACAATGCAAAGACGACTGTCACCATTCCCAATGGGTGACATTCACTCTGTGGCTTCCGCTGGCTCAATGACCCTTGTGTCACACAACCTCTGTAACTCATCAGTTACTACATCTTTCATGCTTAGAGGAACATTTCTCACTTTTGCAACTACTGGAATGGCTAATTCTCTTAACTTTATCTTATGTGTATACCCAACAAGTTTCCCAACTTTGTTTTGAAATAAACTTCCATACTCTTTTACAATCTTGTCATCTCCTGGGAGTATCTCTTGAATTTGAACTTGTGGAATCGTGTTGGGATTTAAGATGACTCCCAAACTGCCTTGATGAGCCCATCCCAACAAATCATCACCCTCATGTGACATATAGACTTTTCGACATGTGAATTTACTCCCCACCTCAATACTTGTTTCAAAATACCACAAAAATTTAATCATTTAACCTCCTTATCCCCCAAGCTTGACAACCATTCTCAACTGGTTTTTTTCTCCCTTCTGGTCATTTTTCATCAAAGAATCCTTTGAAATTATTTTAATATGTAAGAGTCAAATTAAATGGTACTCTTTCTCCATGATCAGCACCACCTCTGGTGGATGCCCCAAAGCCAAGCTATTTACTTGTAACACTACTTCCTGGCACACTTCTGAACCTTTCCTTTTAGGGAACTTCACCCCTTTACTTCTACAAGATTTGCTAAAATGGCCCTTCCCCCACCCCTGTTGCATGTCTGAAACCAGGCTGGACATGCCTTGTCATTTGCTCTATATCCTTCCAACCCACATCTAAAACACGCTCTCTTAAACTCTGCATCATTTTTCTTTTGCCCAACTTTTGTTTTTATTACACACACACCAAGTGCACTGTTCTTCGAGACATCACTAGAAATATTCAGTTGCCCTTTTTTCAACACTGTGCTCTTCCACAGATTTTAACGTGTTCAACATGTTTTGCCACTATGAACACTTCCTCTAGCAGCAGTCTGTCCTACTTCCACAGTTTTTCTCAGAATTTGCCACTATTGCACCGCAGTACAAACTGATCTTGGATTCTTTCTTCCAAAATGCCTCTAAATTTACAGCTGGAAGCTTATTTCCTGAGGCTAGTGACAAATGCCTCCACCGATTCATCCTTCCCTTAACTTCTCAAACCAAAATTAAATCTTTCAAGTATTGTGCTTACTCTCGGTAAATAATGTAAGTCAAGTTTTTCAATAGTAATTTCATATTCATTTAAATCCCTTAATTGAAGTTAAGCAAAATGTTATTAGCAAGTAGGCTACTCTCTCACTGAGGGTAACGGGTAAAAAGGTATGTTCTTTCTATTATAATCTTATGCTGACACCACTAATCCTTTATAGGCTTCCTGAATAGCGTGCGTCAACAAGCGATAAATAAATACAAACCTTTTTCCTCCTTTATCCTTCTGCTATCATTCTATATCCAAATAACTGACTAACCTATCCACCACTTAAAATGTACTTGCATGTTTCGCTATACTAATTCAACACTAATCCTCTATGGGTCCCGGAGTAGCGAGCTACCCGCCGAAAAAGCGCTTCAACGCCTCGTCAGGGGTAGTAAGCGCTATATAAATGCAATTACAATACAATACAAAACTGCTTTGCCGCTGTGGACCACAGAGCCTCGCTTCTGTTGGCTATACATTTTGCAACAAGCACCTTGTTAGGGATGAGGTGAAAAATCAAAAACAAATGAAGGAAGTGCTGCAAAGTGAAGTGAGGGCAGTGGTGCATGCTCCACTACAGCATGCAGTGGGCATTTTTATCCCAACATTTAGAAAACTTTTGCCAAAGAGTACGGGCATCCGTAGAACTTTCTTTAAGCCTAAAAATAAATGGATGCCTACAGGCCACCAAATTTAACTTCTTGTCATGCATCAATCAATTATAATTACAGGGAGGGTGTTGTGGGATGAAAATCTTGATCTAAAGACTAACTAGAGGTAAGATCAATGTGCACAAACACCTTCCAAAATAAATACAATCCTAACAACCTGCAGCCATGCAAATGCATCATGGAAGACTGCAACTTTTTATTCGAAACTGAAATCAAAGCAACCGAAAGTAACTGTTTGCTCTCAACAATAAGAACTATGTTTACACTTCTCAATTATTGAGCCTAGTCACTTTTAGCTTTTTTCCTCTCATCTAGTCTGATTTATTTCACATAAACATTTTTAGGTAGGTCATGACAGAAGACGTTGCCCTACACTTCTGTTTGGATCATGTGTTGAAGAATAGTGATTAATTGGTTTAATTAAATGCAGTACACTAGGTGTTACATTTTTGTGTATCATGTATTGCAGAATAGTGTTGAATAGGTTCTATGAAATGCAGTACAATGTATTGCAGTAGTCACATGTATGTTTTTTAAACAAAGTGTTTTGGATAATCGATTGTCAATTGATGAGTCACTTTATGTTTAAAGTGATAATAATAAATTGTTTCTTACCACTTAGAAAACTTTGTCCTGAAGAAGGTGTAGGAGACACATCTCACTGAAATGCTGCATTGACTTTTTTAGTTTTCTTGTGATGTTTACCATTAACAATGTATTAAGAATATGATATGTTTTTAACCCATATGTGACCATATTGTTTTAATTGTAATACTTTTTTTGATACTGTCATATTAGTTTGTTTATCTTTTTTAAGGATCTTTTTCTGACCATCTGCATTGTCTATTACATAACCATTGTCACAATACAAAGTTACGTGTCTAACACATGATCCATACATGTATATACGTTGAATAGGGACTCACTTTGTTTTTACTGTACTCATGTCCACTGTTCAAAATAATTCATACTTCCCTATACTAATTCAACACTAATCCTTTTTGGGTTCCAGAGTAGCATGCTACTCGCTGAAAGTTGCTTTGATGCCTTGTCAGGGTAGCAAGCGCTATATAAATACAAATACAGACGCCTAGCATGCAGAGGACCTACAGGCTACTGGGAAATGAAGTGGCCTACTGCAACCTTCCTTTCGCTTTCCTAAACTATTCTTCTCTGATTTCAGTGGGAGAGGACTATGTTTGTGATATGATGCAATTTATAGCTCTTTTTTACCAGATCAGCCTCTCCTTTTTTTGAGTCACTGATTCACTGCTACCGTGAAGGTTGTTGAGAATATTGATCCTGGCTTCTCTCTAAATTTATGTTATGACCTCCTGCTAAATGCGTAATAGCATTTGGGTGTTTTGCCTTTTCCGTTGCTGTTTCCCTTGAATAAAAGTTATGATCAGGTAAACTCAGATATTGCTTAGTTCGGTTTAGGACGGAGGTTCACCTCATGTACTATCTCTTTCACTGTTTAAATGACCTCTATTGTTTGTATGTAGTTGCACCATCTCGTTCCCCTTCACTTCCTTAAATATTGAGTAATAGACCTGAACTCAACAGATTGCCGACGACAACTCAAATTGACACTGTACCTAGCGAGATCCTCACCGATGGAATATAATGCATGACAGCAACACTATACGGAAGTAAAAAGCTGAGAACACAGTAGGGATTGCAACAAACCACGGCCAGGACCTATGATTGATCCTACAGGATTTAGGGCCATATGTATCATCAAACTATTTTGCATTTCCTAAATAGCGAATTTTAAGGAATCGCTATTTAGGAAATGCAAAACGGTATGTATGTACAAAATCGCTGTTTTATAGCGATTCCTTACCATTCCTAATTTGCTATGGGCCAGGAGGCCCATAGGAATGAAGGGGCAATTTGCGATTAGCAAATCGCTAATCGCTAATTAGGAATTTTTTCAAGGGTGAAGGGTGCAGGGGTGTCTCAAGAACACCCTGCTGCACCCCTGAAAATGACATTTGGGGGCATATGGCGCACATACATGCCCTAAGGGCATGTATGAGCGTCATATGGCACCTTTGGTTTTTTGGAAAGAAGCTTTTTTTAAAGAATTCGCAACTTACCACCAACTAGAAGTTGGTGGTAATTTGCGAATCCTTATGGGCATTTTTTGAATATTTTTTGTTTGATACATTGCATTTAAGGAATCGCAAAATTTGCGATTCCTTAAGTGCAATCGCAAAACAAGGAATAGCAAATTTTGCAATTCCTTATTTTGCATCAAACATGTTTGATACATACCATTTATCTAATTAGCATTCGTAAAGGCCGAAATTCGCAGAATTTCGGCCTTTGCGAATGCTAATTAGCTTGATACATACGGCCCTTAATGAGCTTCAGAGGCCAGTCCCGCGTGATATCCCCGATGACACCCAGGGGCTGGACCAAGTCACGGAGCGACACAGATGGGTCACAACAGACTATGAACAACTAAGGGGAATGGACAGGAAACACGGAGTAACTCTCCCCCTTTACGCAAGTACACATTTATGGGGATAAAGCACTCTGCTGTGTTGGGGTGGCGAGTAGTTTTAAATCCACGGTGCAGGGAGGCAGGGTGGTGGGTAGGGCACAGTTACAGGGGAAATTTTATGGTTTTGTTTCAGTATTGCAATTGACGAATTATACACGCTTATGGTGTATGCAAGACGACAACACAATGGGTTACATGCTGACGACTCAACACTCAATTCCAATAGATGGCGACCACAACGCACATACATAGGGTGGATAACAACCTGGGCCCCCAGCCACAGACCTCTTGTACCGCACATCTTCCATAATACCGCAGGGTACACAGCTCACAGAATCTTCCCCACTGGAAGATAGACTCCTCTCAGACCACCTCACTAAAAAGGCCATCTCACAAACATATCAGAAACGTATAAATAATCATCCGGATCCCACTGCGGCTCTCAAAGCCAAATGGGAACAGGAGGTAGGTGACTTGGATGACGCAGACTGGCAAGAGGTACTTGCGTCCACGAAGGAGGTTGCGATATCGTCCAAACTCAAGTTGGTGCAATTAAAAATCCTACATCACACTTATTATACTAAGACACTCCTACACAAAATGAACAGGACAGACACACCACTCTGCCTCAGACAATGCGGCGCACCAGGTACACTCTTCCACACCCTCTGGCTTTACCCGGACGTTGCGGGTTATTGGACTGCAGTGATGCGCACACTATCGCAAGTCACCAAGGTCTTGATTCTTCCAGAACTGAAAAGATGCCTTCTTAATGTTGGGAACCCAAGACTGGGTGACAGTGGGCATGACATTAGCAAAGCGTAATATTGCCCAGCACTGGGGATCCCACCAAACCCCTACCATGCGCAAGTGGTGCAAAGATATGGACAGTGCAATGATAGTGGAGAAATCAGTTTAGGTACACAGAGGCTGTCCCAAAAAATGAACGCGGGTGTGGAGAGGATGGAATACTTACCGTGGAAATATATGTGAACCCCCGCTCGCAGAATCATTGTCAGAAATAAGTGACTGACTGGACCAAACTAAAAGACTGGGTGCGAGATGCACTGTGTACCGACTACCCACGAATTAGAGTCAGCATGAGTCTCTCCTGCTGCAATGTGTCCGTTGGTGAAATATTGTATACCCTGCTGAGTCAATTTGTATGTACCATCGAATATTAGTGGAATGTATTTACTTGTTCTCTCATTCAAAATGTCAATAAAAATGTTTAAAACAAAAAAAGAATATTGAGTAATATTTCGTCTTTACCTCCCCCGTGATGCCATCCAGAGAGTGGACCAGGTGTGCATGTGAACTATCATAGACAAGCTGCATGCTCCCCACTCCCTTCAGTTTGTGGTCCATTTGAGAGGAAGCCTCGCAGACTCAGATAAACGAGTGTTTGCTGAAAATGAACATGAACAACATATGTACACTCGTATACATGCTTAGTCAACACATGACTGATATATTTTTTGTCAATACATGAGTTTTGGAGAGTCAGGTGCGCTTGTGCACTAGCACCTGCATTTTTTCTATGTCCACTGGCAGTGGCGCCTCTCTCCTTAGCCCCCAGACTTGGTTTACTTGCCCCCGTCTTTCTCCTGATCAAAACGCCTATCGTAGGAAGTCAGGAAGATTGCTGGGTGAGGTCAAAAGTCCACTAGGGTTAAGTTCGACCCTATGCAGGCTATACATTTTGGGACAACCACCTCAGAATTCCATAACTCTAATGTCATTACAGGGAATCCCAGTAATTTTGATAAAAGCAGTTTTTCCTATTTGATGTACTTACACAAACGGCCAAAGGGCGATAAGAAATTCTATATCAAAATAAGCCAGTTTTACTACATACATTTAGAGAATGTTTTAACATCGGTTACATATGCCTGGTTAAGAAAAGGCTACAAATAGTGTAAAGATAAAATAGATCAGTGTTACTGAAGTAGGTTATAGGTTTTAGGAAAGAATTGCAGTTTTGGCTGTGTAAAGGCCAATGCATACATAAAGATGATTTTATTTCTGTTTAGAGGATTCCTGTACTCTACACTGGCCCTTATTTTAATTGACCCAACATTTGCAAGGTAATATTGCACTCCATAAATACCGATAACTCAGGGCGCGATATTTATCAGATGCCCGATTCATTAACCAATTCCGAGTTGGCGTCTCTGATCTTGGAAGAACGCGGTGTTTGATATGCCTGTGTTTTTTTCCTGTTGCAAGGTGCAAAACTGAGAATATTACGTAATTTCGCTGTACAAACTCCACCAGGTTTTTGCCTATCAAAATTTATGTAGGACGTAATGTGAACTGTTCACATTATTTGTAATTCTGATTTGGGTGTATTCTACCATTTGTGTCCTAATCAGAGCAAGGACAAATTTAAATATCAGCAACCTGTTAAGAGTTTTTTGTTCTAATTAAGGGAATGGGAAGTGATCATTATTAAAGCATTCCACGTGATCTATTAACTAAAATAAAAACATGAAAATATTAGCGCTCTGATTCAAAGCAGCGCTGTCCATGACCTGCCAAGCAGGACAGAGAGGCCATTTATACGCTTTTAGGGTGTGAATATCCACATAAAAAAACATTTTCTCTCCTAGCTATGGATACTTATTTTTCACCTAAAAGCTTCCTCTAAAAGCGAAATATTGCATCAGGGAAGCGGTTATTGTGAAGCATCACATTTTTTCTAAGACAATGTAATACTTCCCAGGGAGATAGTCTTGCTTATTTATGTAAATACTCGACTTTTGAGTTGTTTAACTTCCGTTTACAGATTGCTCATTTAAAGTTAAGATCTATTAATCAGTCTATTTTGTTTGCTTACATAAAAAAATATTTACCCTATGAATAAATACTCAGGTTTGCGACTAAGTTTGCCTGTTGAACTGCGTACATTTCCTTTTGGGTTGCTCATGAAGAGTGACACAACAAGTGAATCAACTGGACCTCTCAACATAGATTCTCTCACTAAATACCAGAATTATTCCATTTTGTGGCTTGTTTTGTCAATCTCTACATGTACAAGCAATGCTTATAATGTCAGGTACTTCTGTTCTACGTACTGTCACCCGTCCCATTTCCTTCAACGATATTATCAGTAAACACACACTGAAAATTATAGGGTTATTTACAATGAAATTCAGTGATGTCACAGTAGCCGCGAGGAGTGTGTACTTGTGCATTTTGGCCCTTATTACGATGTCTGGCGGGATCACTTCCGCCCGACACCGCATCGGTCATGGGACCGACCGACACCCGGTCGGCGGTCTCGACCGCCTCATTAGGATGTGACGAACACTGTTCAGTCGCATTCCTACATTTTACTATGGGATCATGCATTCTGGCCGTAAACTGTCGGTAATGCATGCTCCCTTAGTAAAATGGGAGATGCAGTTCATCCCTGCACCTTGTGGTAGGCCCCTTTAGGGGCCTGCCACAGGGTGCAGGGATCAGCCTTCAACCGGAGGCCGTGCACCAAAGGGGGCCTTGCTGGGGGCCTCAAAGATGCTTTCCGACATGGTTTCCATGTCAGACAGACTAGCATGGAAACCATGTAGAAAACCATCATCGTAATCTCAAGGGATGAAAGGCCTGCCCTTGAAATTACTTGCCAGATACCAACTGGTAGACAGGCTCTCCAAGCGCGTCGAAAGCCAACCGGAATGACCGGCAGGTTTCTTTTCCGACTGCCTCCATCGTAATGACTGATAATAAGTAAAGATGCCTACAAGGGATTTAATTTGTTAATCTTAGTCAAATTATAAATAAACTCATTATTAAGGTGTTAAGTTCCAATTGGTAACTCAAACTTGAATAAATCTAGACATTAATAAAATCGTTCATATCATGAATATTCAACTGAACACTTAAAAACACAGGTATATCTTTCTTTTAAATAAACTATTTTCATGAAAACAAAAATGCACAGGGTACATTCAGAAACAATAAAACACTATGATGGAGGGTACATGAAAGAACCTACAAATCATAAGGTTAAACATCTATTCCAAATGAATACGTGGAGAGAAAGTCAATATAACAAAATAGAAAACAATTCCTCAAAGGGGACAAATTCTATGGAATTAGACGTAACAGTCGACGTTTCGGTCTGTTATTGCAAAATCATCCATCAGACCATCTTCAGGACATACAGTTAATTATTAAAAGAGTCCCTATGATCAAGTTTGGTGATAAGTCAGTTCTTAAAAACACCACACGGGCCTTGCAAATAGGTTCCTCCGACGAAAAGGAAGTAATCTCTTTCCAAAGTTTTTATAAAATTGGGCGTATAGAAAATCCGTACTCCGAGGAAGCGAATTTCTGAATAATTAGTCGTCTCCGATAAGGCGGCAGTAGTTTCTTACTGAATGTAAAGAGAAGTGCATAGGATCAGCACTTCGAGAGAGCAAGTTGTGAATAAATCGTAGTCTTAGGACGGCTCCCGTATCTAAACACTGGTGTCTGCCACATCTAAACACATGATTTTGGTTGTTGATACTGGGAACTAGTAGTAGTATACTTAACAAGCCTGCCCATATTCCACGTTTGACCATTGTCCATTATGGTGACATCACGTTTAACATCAGTATTACAGATAGGTTTGGAATGTCTAGTATCATGGCCACCCTTTCTCCATGTTTTTATGACTTGCACCCAAACTCCTATTGCCCATGGTTGGTGTTTCACTCCATATTTATATTCATCTGTTTTTGTATCTGGAATGATGTAATGCAATTTTCTTTCATTGAATTTATATTTTTATTCACAGGATTTCGACCACCTAAGCAATCTGGGCAACATTTAGTACTGGGATTTCTCCCTTCGAGTGTTGTGAAAGGAGAACTATTCTTATTAGAATTTGGAGTACTCTGATAGGCCCATAACATGTCTTGAGTAGACTTTTCCACATGGAGACCATTGATGCAGGCTAATTGTATACATTTGTTTAACTATTGGCTCTTTCCACAAGGCCGTTAGCACGAGGATAATATAGTAGAGTTTTGAAATGCTCCATAGATAACTGTGAAAGAAAATCTTCTATGACACTGGAAGTGCGTTGTACTCAATTGTCAGTAATTAATGTTGATGAAACGCCTTCGGTATAAAATACATCTTTCATGAAATTAATGAGCGACTCTTTAGTGGTTTGGTTTACCATTTTTGTAAAGATCCAGTGTAAATGGTAATCTATTAGGACAAACATTCTTGCGGTTAATTGGACCAATGATATTAAATAACAGTTTGTCCTATGGTTTGTCAGGGATGGATGTAGGGGATTGTGATGTGCTGCAAATTATTTTGGTTTAATTTTAGTATGAAATTTCAGGGGCACACATTTGACATTGAAATGTTATCAAAGTATCTTAGATAACTAGATCATTTATGTCTTTTTCTTTGGCAGTAGCACAGATGCAAGGAAGGCAGTCATTAACCTATTTGGTATTTAAGTCATTTTAAGTTTGGCTTGACAGTGCAACTGTCATCTGCCCTTTTAACCTTCATAAATATCATTCTACAGTTTTTTGCTTCCACACAAATACATATCTATTTGCTTGCAATTTTCTTGTGATGCTTCACATTACCATACAACATTCTATTAAAGTCAGACCTTTTGGCATTGCCAATGCTTGTTAATCTTCGGCCTCCGGTGATAAGTCACTTTTATCAACAAAATGAAAGGTCCCCTAAGGAATATCTAAAATGTATTCGCTATTTTTTGGCGCATATAACAATAAAACATACACCAATGAAAAGGTAATTAAAAATAAACAATTCTAATCTTAGATAGTTATTGCAAGGCGAGTTCTTTTTCGGTCTGCTGCCCGATCTCTGGCACAGATTCCGAGAATACCTTCAGTATTTCCGGATGTTGCGCATCTCATGTTCCACACGGTCACTCCTCTGCTCGTGATGTTTGGCCCGTCTTGCATCACTCGCGGTGTTACACGACGGTTGCATCGAGCCATCAAGGCATTCACATCGGGACAAACGTGTGCCCGGGGCAGTCTCTGCTCTACAGAGCTTGTTTCAGAGGCCCAAAGAAGGTTTCAAGAGAGCAGGTGTTTTTAATAATATAACAGAACGCTTTAAAATACACTTCAAACATTGTTTGCTGGTTTAAACTCCCCGTTGGGTGAGGGTGTTACTAAAATGTTCTTTTTCCCCTCTGTCTCTTTATCTTCCGGTTTCCTCCCGTGTATCATTCTCTCAGCCCCCTCTTTTCTCTCTCGGGGGTCTTCTGTGTTCACTACTCCTGCTATCATATTTTTCGACTACTGAAAATCTTTGCCCCTTTACCACTGCGCCTCAATTATTCTTCCTCTCCGTCTCTCTCACCCATGTGCTTCCTCCTCTCACTACAGTAAATACCAACACAAACAAGCCTTGGCACTCCAAATAGGACTGGCCGTTACAAGTGTGAATTTTTTATTTATTGTTTGCAAGCATACAATATGCAAAACAAAGTGGAAAAAGTGGAAAAAATAAAGCGATACCAACCCTGGCACTTAAGTTCACTCCTTTTCTGACTGGTGGGTACATGTGATTAGAGAAATATCACCACTCGCCTTGCAAGAGAGCTGATGGATGAAGTGGGTTGAGCCTCTGCTCCATGCTGTATGCTGAGGCGGATGGAAGTAAAATTACCCTTGAATAGACCAATTGATGAAAAGGACTGACTAAAATCTCATGTATGTATGTATGGCACACAGGAGCCCTAGTGCCCTGTGCATTCTGCACTCTTGATAGCCATGCCCTGCTAACAACATTCTTTGGTCGGCCTCTCTGCTGCCTAAACTGAGAAGGACAGCCATAATTGGAATTAAAATGGCTCCTCACTACCTTAGGACCTGGTGTCACTGATCCTGCTGCACTATAGCTAGCTAGACACCCGTGTTACATATGTTGACATATTGCACCGCACTTGTTGAAGAACTTAGGAAAGAAGTGGTGTTACAGCACTGGGGAAAAAAGTGTAAATATTTATATCAATCAATCAGTCATTTGTTAAGCGCACTACATACCCGTGAGGGTCTCAAGGCGCTGGGGGGGAGGTGGGGGCCGCTACTGATCGAACAGCCAGGTCTTTAGTATCCTCCTGAAGGTCAGCAGGTCTTGGGTCTGTCGTAGGCTCAGTGGGAGGGTGTTCCATGTCTTGGCGGTGAGGTGGGAGAAGGATCTCCTGCCGGTGGTTGTTCTTCGGATGCGCGGGACGGTGGCGAGTGAGAGGTCGCCGGAGCGAAGCTGGCGGTTGGGGGTGTAGAAGGAGAGCCGTCTGTTGAGGTAGGCTGGGCTGGTCTTGTGGAGTGCCTGGTGTGTGTGGATGAGGAGCTTGAAGGATATCCTCATGTTGACGGGGAGCCAGTGCAGGTTTCTCAGGTGGGGGGTGATGTGGCCGTGTCGTGATACATCGAGGATCAGTCATGCCGAGGCCTTTTGGATGCGTTGTAGTCGATTGATGAGCTGGTCGGTGCTCCCGCGTAGAGGGCGTTTCCATAGTCGAGTCTGTTGCTGACGACGGCCTGGGTGACCGCCTTTCTTGTATCTGTCGGGATCCATCTGTAGATCTTGCGGAGCATGCGGAGGGTGTTGAAGCAGGAGGAGGAGACGGCGTTGACTTGCTTGGTCATTGAGAGCGTTGAGTCGAGGATGATTCCCAGGTTGCATGCGTGGTCGGTGGGGATCAGTAAGAGAGATAAACTCACATCATCCCTAAATACATAGCTGATGTCAAACTTATGCTTATTATGACATCGCATCATGAAACTGACCATATTCATGAGAATTAGAGCGGGACTTGATTATTAAACACAATAGGGCTCCGACAGTACTAACCGAGCAAATGACCCATTATTAAAAATTTTGAGTATTCCATGCAACTCTAACCCTAAGGTTTCAAAAAAAGGATTCAATCAAACTTTTACAGTAAAGTTTCATAAACTACAACAGTGTGTAGGGCTAAAATATATCAAATGCTAACAGCCATGAAGGGAAAACATTGCATTTAGGCCTAGATATGGCCAGCAGCAGTTGACACAGTACCTCCAATAGAAAAGGCAGGGAAGAAGTACATTTCCTGAATAGTGCTATGTGACACATAGAACACATGATGCACACATGCACATACGTTGTCAGCCCATTTGACCGCAGGCTTCCGATCAACCTGCTAAGGGAGTAGCCAGAAAATGTAAATAGCCCCCACTTTGAACTAAAGCTCCGATGCCATCAAGCAAGTGAAGCTAGTGTGCCGAACCCTCGGTAGGACAGTTTCCTTGTCTCTTCCATCCATGCATCTTTTCATCCATTCTTTCACCCTTTCAACCACCTGCTGATATCCACTATTTCACCTGTGCATTCTGTCATGTGCTTGTTCTTTTATCCATCATTCAATCTTTTCCCATCCACCCAATCTACCATCCATCCATCCACTCATCCATAGAATCTGCCACCCATCCACTCTGCCAACTATCCATCAACTCTGCCATTGATCCATTCATCCACTCCATGATCCATCCACTCTGATCCATCCATCCCATACACTCTGCCATTCACTCATACACTCTGTCAACCATCCACCCATCCACTCTGTCATATGCCAATGCATTTTGCCATTCATCCATCAATCCCTTAACTCTGCCATGCAGTACCCATCCATTAATCTGCTATGCCATCCATCCATCTATTCTGCCATCCATCCATCCATTCACTCTGCCATCAACTTGTCCATCTATCCTTCATTAATCCGCTCTGCCATCCATTCATTTATCAGCGTTTCCATCCATTTACTCTGCCACCCATCCACACTGCCATATATCCACTCTGCCATCCATCCATCCACTTTACCATCCATTCAATAAGCCATCCATCAAACCACTCTGCCATCCATTTGTCCACTCTGCCATTGATTCATCCACTGCCATCTATTCATTCTGCCATCCATCCATTCATCCAACCATTTGCTATCCACTCGTCCATCTATCCATCTACTCTGCTATCCTTGCATCTATCCACTCTGCCATCCAACCTGCCACTCATCCACTCTGCCATCCATCTATTCTGTCATCCATCTACTCGGTCAGCCATTCACTCTGCTATCCACTCATCCATCCACTCTGCCATTCATCCATCAATTATTCACTTTGCCATCCATCCATTTGTCAACTCTGCACTCTGGCACACATCCTCTCTGCCATCCGTCCTTCCACTCTACCATCCATCCACTATACCATCCATTAAACCATTCTGCTATCCATTCATCCAACCATTTGCTATCCATCCATCCATCTACTCTGCCACCCATGCATCCATCCACTCTGCCATCCAACCATCCAGTTTGCCATTCATCCATTTTGTCATCCATCTATTCTGCCATCCATCCACTCTTCTATCCACCCATCCATCCACCCTGCCATCCATCCATTAACCATCCATTTACTGTGCCATCCATCCAACCACTCTCCCATCCGTTCACTCATCTTTTCACCCACTCATCCATCCATTCCGTTACTCTGCTATCCTTTCACCTGTCCATCCACTTATCCATTCATCCCTTTACTTTGCCAGCCTTTTGCCTATCCACTCACCTATTAATCTACTCCGCCTTCTGTTCACCTGTCCATTCATCCTCTTACTCTGCATTCTTTCACCTGTCCATCGACCTATTATTCACTCATCCTTTCATTCACTCATTCATTCACATTCTGATTCATTCATCCACTCATGAATCCATTCTTCCTTCTTTTCACCCTTGCCTCCAATATTCCTTATTTCTTTCCCCTCTAACCAGCTGTTGTTCTCCTTGCCCCTGCTTGCTCTTCTATTGACGCTGTATTCTGGAGTTAATGATGAGCTTTACTGCAGACAAGAGAGGCCTATAAAGAAACCCACCCCTCTGTAGCTGCAAAAGCGGGGGTCCATGCCCCCCTGCATTATAGTCAGGGAGCCTTCAAATGCATGTAGGCTCTCAATGAGGGGAGGGCCTTTGATGAAGTAAGTGCAGGGGAGCCGGGAGCCTCTGCTGAACCAATACACCTTTCCCTTTTTAAAGGCACTGTAGAATTTCTTTAACAATAGTACCTCTCTCCTCAGTGTGTGACTACAAGATTCTCTTCGGTAAGCTCATTCCATGGGGCCCTTTTCAATTTAGTTTAGGATAAGAGGACAATTTAGTGTGCAGCATGCTATGTTGTATACGTATGAATCACTTTCACATTGTGATTTACAGTTCTTTGCAGTTTTCCCTGCATGTGTGGCGTGTGCAGTGACACAATTCAGTACATTCATGTTTGTATGCGTCCTGTTATATTTGTGCAACAATATATATTTATTTTAATCTTACTTTGTTTATGTATCCCAGAACCATCATCAAATAACACTGAGATCAGGGTATGTTTCCCGGATGGCAAAACACTAGTGGGTATTGTGAGTTTGCATGCTGGATGTGTGGGAGTAGAAACAAAGGAAGGGCAAGAAGTGTCCTGGTACTGAAGAAAGGCAGGGACCCCTTACTGAGGCCCGAATAGGGCACACACATGCCAGTTTAGCAGATGCCTGGATTACTAGTACCCAAAGCATCACCAAGATCCTTTTAACCATCTCATGAGCCGTCTTAAAAATAAAGGAAATCAACTGGGAAGGCACCAGAAATGTTTATGCATTTACATATTGGATCCCACATTCCATGCCGTACAATTTTGTATCAATCCCAGGTCCACGCATAAAGAGATACATACAGGACCGTAGCTCTCCCCTGAAGAACCAGGACACAACTCATGGAGTTCTGTCCTTGTCTTTTCTTGTGTCAGTACAGATTGTGATTAGAGAGGACGCAGACAAGGCCAGCCCAAACCCAGCATCTCACTCTCCTGACTCTCACGGGGCGAGTCATAGGGTTTATGAAGCACCAGAGAAGGTCTTTGAAACCCCCCTTCCCTCTTCATGCTAACGATAAGTCCCAATGAGGCTGTACTGATGTGTATTGACACAGACAGGACTGACTCGCAAAGCCCAGGGGTAAAGCTCTTCACACACACCTTAAAGGACTGAAGGCTTCTGCATATGGGTCATTGATGGAGATGCCAGGTTAAAGTTAATCAGGTTTACAAGGCTCACCAGGCCGTTAGAAATCCAATCTTGTTCGCCTGATATGTTTCTCTGGAGTTAAATGACAGACTGTCTTTTAGATTATATTAACCTGTATTCTTCCCCTTTAACTTGGTGAAAACACTGGGATAAAAGGCTCCACTGGGCTTGATGGTGTGTAGATGTTCAACCGAATTTGCCTTTAAGATAGTAGAGTATTCGTTTTTGTTGAAATCTTCGACCGGTATGCAAAACATTGACATGTGTTTCATACAGACTACTCACTCAAACAAGCATTGGAAATGCAATAGGTCTCGCATTAGAAAAGTTGGAGTTATTGGTCTTGTAAATGACATATTTTATTTATTTGTTGCTTTTTAAAATTGCTAAATTGATGGCTTTGTCATTTACAATGCCAATAGTTATAACCTTCGCAAATGTGACACCTATAGCATTTGGAATGCAACATGTTTTGTATTTACGTGACTTAGATGGCAGCTCTGGTCGTTAGGCCACATCTCTAGAGAGCAGGAGAGTGCAGCAGGGGAGAGAAGCACAGCAATGCAATAGGTCTCGCATTAGGAAAGTTTGAGCTATTGGTATTGTAAAGGACACATTTTTTATTTATGTGCTTGTTTTGAAACTAGCGAAATTAATAGCTTTGTTATTTACAATGCCAATAGTTTTATCTTTCGCAAATGTGACACCTATTATAACACAATATGTGTTGTGAGGGTGAGTGAGGGTGAGGGTGAGGGGTTGAGGGTGAGGGGTTGAGGGTGAGTGAGGGTGAGGGGTTGAGGGTGAGTGAGGGTGAGGGGTTGAGGGTGAGTGAGGGTGAGGGGTTGAGGGTGAGTGAGGGTGAGGGTGAGGGTGAGTGAGGGTGAGGGGTTGAGGGTGAGTGAGGGTGAGGGGTTGAGGGTGAGTGAGGGTGAGGGTGAGTGAGGGTGAGGGGTTGAGGGTGAGTGAGGGTGAGGGTGAGGGTGAGTGAGGGTGAGGGTGAGGGGTTGAGGGTGAGTGAGGGTGAGGGTGAGTGAGGGTGAGGGTGAGTGAGGGTGAGGGTGAGGGGTTGAGGGTGAGTGAGGGTGAGGGTGAGTGAGGGGTTGAGGGTGAGGGGATGAGGGTGAGTGAGGGTGAGGGGTTGAGGGTGAGTGAGGGTGAGGGGTTGAGGGTGAGTGAGGGTGAGGGTGAGTGAGGGTGAGGGTGAGTGAGGGTGAGGGGTTGAGGGTGAGTGAGGGTGAGGGTGAGTGAGGGTGAGGGTGAGTGAGGGTGAGGGTGAGTGAGGGTGAGGGGTTGAGGGTGAGTGAGGGTGAGTGAGGGTGAGGGGTTGAGGGTGAGTGAGGGTGAGGGGTTGAGGGTGAGTGAGGGTGAGGGTGAGTGAGGGGTTAAGGGTGAGTGAGGGTGAGGGTGAGGGTGAGTGAGGGTGAGGGGTTGAGGGTGAGTGAGGGTGAGGGTGAGTGAGGGTGAGGGTGAGTGAGGGTGAGGGGTTGAGGGTGAGTGAGGGTGAGTGAGAGTGAGGGTGAGTGAGGGGTTGAGGGTGAGGGGTTGAGGGTGAGTGAGGGTGAGGGTGAGGGGTTGAGGGTGAGTGAGGGTGAGGGGTTGAGGGTGAGTGAGGGTGAGGGGTTGAGGGTGAGTGAGGGTGAGGGTGAGGGTGAGGGTGAGTGAGGGTGAGTGAGGGTGAGGGGTTGAGGGTGAGTGAGGGTGAGGGGTTGAGGGTGAGTGAGGGTGAGGGGTTGAGGGTGAGTGAGGGTGAGGGTGAGTGAGGGTGAGGGTGAGGGGTTGAGGGTGAGTGAGGGTGAGGGTGAGGGGTTGAGGGTGAGTGAGGGTGAGGGTTGGAGGGTGTGTGAGGGTGAGGGTGAGTGAGGGTGAGGGTGAGTGAGGGTGAGGGGTTGAGGGTGAGTGAGGATGAGGGTGAGGGTGAGTGAGGGTGAGGGTGAGTGAGGGTGAGGGTGGGTGAGGGTGAGGGTGAGTGAGGGTGAGGGTGAGTGAGGGTGAGGGTGAGTGAGGGTGAGGGTGAGTGAGGGTGTTTTTAGTGAGGGGTGAGGGTGAGGGTGAGTGAGGGTGAGTGAGGGTGAGGGGTTGAGGGTGAGTGAGGGTGAGTGAGGGTGGGGGGTGGAGGGTGAGTGAGGGTGAGGGGTTGAGGGTGAGTGAGGGTGAGGGGTGAGGGTGAGTGAGGGTGAGGGTGAGGGTGCGGGTGAGGGTGAGGGGTGAGGG